>NC_057864.1:105847756-107175881 GCF_019393635.1 Dromiciops gliroides
CCATTCCATTGGCCCTCTTCTTCTTCTTTTTTTTTTTAGTGAGGCAGTTGGGGTTTAAGTGACTTGCCCAGGGTCACACAGCTACTAAGTGTTAAGTGTCTGAGGTCGGATTTGAACTCAGGTACTCCTGACTCCAGGGCCAGTGCTCTGTCCACTGCACCAACCTAGCTGCCCCCATTGGCCCTCTTCTGATGCTCTTTAGCTTATTAATGTTCCTGCTAATATGGCATACCCAGAACTGACCAGGGACTCCATACATCTCCATGGTTCCATAGGCTGGTCTCTTAGTTCAGCCAAGGTTGACATGAACTTTGTGGCTGCACTACATTGTTCATAGAATTTCTAGATTTAAACTAGAAGGGACCTTAAGGTTGACCAGCCCAACTACTTAATTTAATATTTATTTTTGTTTTGCTTTTTCTTTGCCTTGTATCACTACTGCTTAGCATAGTGTCTAGTTAACTGATTGACCCAACAGATCTGAGGAAATTGAGGCCTTGGAGGGCTGAGTAACTTGCTCAAGATCAGCAGGTAATAAGTGGTAGAGCTGGGAGCCCTGGCCTCAACTCTAAATCCAGTGGTTTTTCCATTACACCAAGTGTGCTTTTGACATGCAGGCCGCCAAACCTCTAGTTCTCTCTCAAATAAATTGCCATAGTAGACTCACTTTTCCATCTTGTAATTGTAAAGCTGATTGTTTTGAATCCAGATGTAATTATCCAAATGTAATTTGCATTGTCTATATTAGATTTCATTTGACTAGATTCAACTTAATATACTAACTTGTGAGATACTTATTTTGGATTCTATCAATCCAGTGTATTTGCCATCTTTCAGCTTTGTGGTCCCCTACACACTTGAGAAAGATAGCTAACTATACTTTCCTTGCTTTCCTAGTCTTTTATAAAGGCTTTATCTAAGTTCCTGATTGAGCAATGTTAGATAGCTCAGGGTAGTACACAGAGACCACTTCCCAACCTGACATTAAATGATTAATGACTGTTCTTTGGGTCTGGCCATTCTATGAATTCTAGATCCATCAAAGTATACTGTTATCTGGCCCACATCTCTCTATCTTTTTAGAAGAATAGCACGAGACATTCTGTCACACACTTTATTTAATTTGAGTAAAATATATCTACAGCATCCGCCTGATCTCTTGGTTTGTGACACTGTCAAAAAAAGGAAGTTAGTCAGGCATGACCTGTTCTTGATAAAACCATTCATTCTAATAGCTGTGATGTTTGCTTCCATGGCTAGATATTCACTAACCAGTTTTTTAATAATTTTGTCAGGAATAAAAGTCAAGCTCACTGTTTCATAATTTATAGACTCTTTTCTCTTCCCTTTAGTGAAAATTAGAGTAAACTTTTTCCTTCTCCAACCTAGTAGGAGACCTTTGACCAACATGGTTTTTTTAAAGGCTATGTACAGAAACCATTTTCTCCCGTTTTCCAGGTTCTTCTAAAAGTCACTGAGAGTGGCTAAGCAATCACAACTGACTTGAACTCATGAGAGATAATAATAACAACAACAAAAACTAGTACTTATATGGCTTTAATGTTTGTAAAGCATTTTCTAAATATTATTCCTTTTGATGTTCACAATAACCATATGAAGGAAGTGATATTATTATCCCATTTACAGATGAGGAAACTGTGTGACACTGTGTGCAAGGGTCACAAGCTAGGAAGTGCCTGAGGTAGGATTGGAACTCAGGTCTTCTTGAATCTAAGTCCAGGACTCTATGCACTGTGCCACTTAGCTACCTCAAGAGCAGCTGGGTGGTTTCTTCCTATCTCTTACTTTATTTTGGTTTTGTTCAGTTTTACTTGTGTTACCATTAAACCATTCACCTTCAGCAAATTTTTTTCCTTCTTTTTTTCTCAATATATAGTTAAAACAAAATTTTTACAAGTCTCCTATTTATTCTTAGCTTTTCTGCCCAAGCTTAGCTGGTTCCAAGTTTCAGCACCTCTAACGGCATTCATAAAAGAATGTCACACATGTTTTCTCAGGGCAAAACCCTTAATTCCTTTGTATCTTGGGCAGTTTTCTAAGGTTCTAAATTAGAGTAGTCCATCCATCTGTATAGAGGGAGTTCACACACCAGGAATTCCCTAAACTGATATAGTTTCAAATCTGGGCCAAAAAATTACCCCTAATTTGTTTTTAGCTCCGATTTCTGTACATAGCCTTTAAAAACCCATGTTGGTCAATGAGTCTCCTCTTTAGACAATTCTGCTTTTTCTTTCTTAAAAGTAGTATTTCTCTGTGTTTCTTTAAAATTTTATTCTGGGGGCAGCTAGGTGGTGCAGTGGATGAAGCACCGGCCCTGGAGTCAGGAGGACCTGAATTCAAATCCAGCCTCAGACACTTGACATTTACTAGCTGTGTGACCCTGGGCAAGTCACTTAACCCCAATTGCTTCAAAAAATTTTTTTTATTCTGAAACTAAGCTTGAGTTTACTTCTCTTAGTGAATTTAACCTAATTTAATCCAATCCACTTTTCCTCTGACTCCTTGAAGTCTAGTTCCCTAAAATCTAGAATGCACATCAGACTATATCTAGTTTTTTTCTTTTTCTCATCACTGATTTCTTTTTTTAATCATAAGTGTATTTTATTATTTTCCAGTTACATGTAAAAATAGTTTTCAACATTTGTTTTAATAAGATTTTTAGTTCCAAATTTTTATCCTTTCCTTCCTTCCCTCCCCCCTCCCCAAGACAGAAAGCAATCTGACTTAGGCTATATATGTACAATCACATTAAACATATTTCTGCATTAATGATGTTGTGAAAGAAGAATAAGAACAATAGGGAATAACCTCAAAAAACAAAAACAAAAGTAGAAACATTATGGTTCAATCTGCATTTAGAATCCACAGTTCTTTTTTCTGGATGTGGAGAACATCATGAGTTCTTTGGCATTGTCTTGGATCACTGTATTGCTGAGAAGAACTAAGTCTATCACAGTTGATCATTGCCCAATGTTGCTGTTCCTGTGTACAATGTTCTCCTGGTTCTGCTCACTTCACTCAGCATCAGTCCACTTAAGTCTTTCCAGGTTTTTCTGAAACCTGCCTGCTCATTATTTCTTACAGCACAAAAGTATTCCATTACATTCATATACCACAACTTGTTCAGCCATTCCCCAATTGATGGGCATCCCCTCAATTTACAATTCTTTGCCACCACAAAGAGAGCTGCTATAAATATTTTTGTACATATGGGTCCTTTTCCCTTTTTTATGATCTCTTCAGGATACGCACCTAGTAGCAGTATTACCGAGTCAAAGGGTATGTACAGTCCCATAGCCCTTTGGGCATAGTTCCAAATTGTTCTCCAGAATGATTGGATCAGTTCACAATTCCACCAGCAATGCATTAGTGTTCCAATTTTTCCCACAGCTTCTCCAACATATATTATTTTCCTTTTTTTATCATATTAGCCAATCTGATAGGCTCATCACTAATTTCAAGATGAAATGGTCATTTCCCCCACATGGTTCCCATCATTCCCAATTCAGTAGTTGTTTCTTCTGTCTTCTGAAGAATTGAGTTATTCTAAAAGTATATCAACTTTCCTGATTTGGGCAGAGAGAGCACAAGACAATGTTTGGATAACTGAAGTCCCCCATCACACCTATGATGATGCTTCCATACTAGGCTTGTGATCTGGCCAGGTGCTCAGTAGTAGACTTCAATGACAATGGTTTTTGGTTTTTTGGTTTTTCCTAATTCTGCCTTTGTTGATCTTCACCCCAATTTTTTCCACCATGCTGCCTTCTCTTCAGATTCCTGATTCTCATATGAGTATTTCTTAATATATCCAGAACTACTTTTCCTAGCCTCCATACCTATGCAGTTCATCCTGAATAAAGGATATCCTTCTAGGCTCTTTTTCAGTCATGGATCTCTTCTACATTAAGTGTGAGACCTCTGAGGTCATATTTGCCTGTGTTCATTTGGATGCTTTGCTAGTTCTTCCTTATTCCACATCTTTTGTATTTGTCTGGATACATCTGAGGTCATGGATTTCACTGCTTTTTGTCTTTGGCCACCTTTCTGGGTGTTTCTTTGTATTTTCCTTCCTGCATTGTACCTATTTTCTGGGCAGTTCTTTCCCTTTCCCTTCCTTTTTATTTCAAATCCCTTTTTATTAGATTTGCAAGACTCCAGATATCTTCTTACTAATCCATTGTACGCTCCATCCATGGCAAGAGGTAGTCATTTCTATTTTAAACTATACTCTGCTATTTGTCTGTTTTCTGAAAAGTAGCCTGGTTAGTGTGGAGGATTATTTCTAGAAAGTTAACCACCATGAAATCAATGTTTTGAGACAAAAATTACATGACATATACACTTGGATGCAAATATGGTTAGCAAACAATAGAAAACTCTTAGTATTAAATTTTATGGTACAGATTATAAGTTCTACAGATCAAAGAAAGAGGAGAGAAGTCTGAATTTGGGGTAGCCTTAGATAGTACAGTGGAGGAGATGGGCCAGCCTTTGAAAGTTGGTGAAATTTGGATAGGGAGAGGTGAGAACATTGCCAGCATCATCAAAAGTACATGGGCAAGAACAAATGTGAAAAAAAATGAATGAATGGGGCAGCTAGATGGCGCAGTGGATAAAGCACCGGCCCTGGATTCAGGAGTAACTGAGTTCAAATCCGGCCTCAGACACTTGACACTTACTAGCTGTGTGACCGTGGGCAAGTCACTTAACCCCCATTGCCCCGCAAAAAAAAAAAATAGTGATTGAAAAATGAATGAATGAATGAATAAATAAACAAAAATTTTTTAAAAGGAACAAATGTGGCCTGTGTGGGGTACTTTTAGGAGATTGACTTGATGGGAACAAAGGTTTCATTTTGGGAAATATAGGGATATAATCTTGTATAGATAAGGTAAAGACAATATGGAAAGCCCCCAAAACCAGAGAGAGAAGTTTGGACTTGATGCACCATCATCCCCATTTTACAAAGTTGGGAATCTTAGACACAGATATTAAGTGGCCTAAGGTCTAATAACAAGCCATTGGCCAAATCAGGACCAATAATACTGTTGGAATATTTTTGGTGACTAGGGCTAATTTGGGGAGCTAAACTATGGAGGACTAAACTGGGACTTTTGACTAACTGGCTATCTGACTTTGTTAATTTAATATGGGCCATTTATAAAGTTCCACCACACTGCTCCCAAACTGATAGACTAAAGATTAAGAAGCCTCTTAACCAAATAATCCAAGCAGATTTTATTTATGAGATACTATTGAAAATTAGGAATACAGGGAAATAAAGTACAACCTGACTGCTTTCCTGCAGTCTCTTTCCCACCTGCTGCTCTTCAAACTTCTTGAATACAATAAGGGCCTTAGCCTCCTCCAGCCTCAGGGCAAGTTACACTTTCCCTGGTTTGTATTAAGGCCTGTAACCTTCTGTCTGTCTGCTCTGTCAGTTTGCCCTTCTGCCTCTCTTTTGCCTGCTCCTAGTCCTTCTCGTCTTCTCCTGCGTCCTTGTAGCCCCGTCTCTCTAGTCTCCAATCTTTGCCGTCTCCTCAGCCGCCTCTTGACCTCTTCTTGTCCGTCTGAACCCCTGAGTCTTGTCTATCTAGTCCATCCTCAGCCCGTCCTCTAGTCTGTCCTTCTTTATCTAGTCTGTCTCCTTCCCCGTCTCCTTCCTTTTCTCTAGTCCATCCTTCCTCCTCCCTCCTAGCTAACTCCCAGGTCTATATATACCTTTTCTTCTCTCCACTCAAATCTCGGGGCTTCCTTTGCCCCCACAGACCAAGCTAATCCACCAGCCAGAGCTACGGCTGGTGTGGGGGGGGGTGCGCTCCAAGTTTCACGTGCCTCAGCACAGGCTATCCGGGATCCGCTCAGGTCAGAGGGAGCTGGGGGCTTCCCCCCCCCCCCAGCTGTCTGATCTGGCATCTTGTATAGCCCACGGGGCTTTTTCACTCAGCTGAAGCTGAGGAGGAGGGGGGAGACCCGGAGGGCCTAAGGCTTTCTAATCTCAGCCTAAGGTAGGGTCCCCAAATCAAAATAAATTTCCACAATACTGATTTCTGATGCCCAGTCCAGAGGTCTCTAGTTCAATTTCCTTCTCCTTTTTGGTCATTTAACTTTAACAAAAGACATTGAAAATTTAAAAGTATATGGAGTTTTTATGGTTCATTTTCTTTTTGAATAGTTGCACAGTTTTTTCTGCTGCCTTTAATGTCTTATTTATCTTTTTCTCTCTAGATTACTACTGAAAAGCTTACAACAAACCACACTCAACCAGTTCTAAATGGAGGTGACATTAAGGTGGAACAGCTGTTTCAGGAATTTGGCAACAGAAGAACCAGTGCTTTTCAATCCATAGGAACAAATACCTCTGAAAAGTATCCTACCACCATTTCTCAGGGTAAAAGTTCCGACAGTTTGAACACTGTCAAATCTGGTAGTTCATCCAAAGCGCTAAAAGTGGTACCTCTGACTCCTGAACAAGCACTAAAGCAGTATAAGCATCACCTGACTCCTTATGAGAAGCTAGAAATCATCAATTATCCTGAAGTTTATTTTGTGGGTCCAAATGCTAAGAAAAGGCATGGTGTCATGGGTGGCCCCAACAATGGGGGCTATGATGATGCTGAGGGAGGCTATATTCACGTACCTCGAGACCATTTGGCTTATAGATATGAGGTGCTGAAAATCATTGGCAAAGGCAGCTTTGGGCAGGTAGCGCGAGTCTATGACCACAAGCTTCAACAGTATGTCGCCCTCAAGATGGTTCGCAATGAAAAGCGCTTTCATCGACAAGCAGCTGAGGAAATCAAAATTTTAGAGCATCTTAAGAAACAGGATAAAACAGGCAGCATGAATGTTATTCACATGCTAGAAAGCTTTACGTTCCGGAATCACGTCTGTATGGCTTTTGAATTGCTAAGCATGGACCTCTATGAGCTGATCAAGAAGAACAAGTTCCAGGGGTTCAGCGTCCAGCTGGTGCGCAAATTTGCTCAATCTATCTTACAGTCCCTGGATGCTCTCCACAGAAACAAGATTATTCACTGCGACCTGAAGCCAGAAAACATCCTTCTAAAACAGCACGGCCGCAGTGCAACCAAAGTCATTGACTTTGGGTCCAGCTGTTTCGAGTACCAGAAACTCTACACGTACATTCAGTCTCGTTTCTACAGAGCACCAGAGATCATCTTGGGAAGTCGATATAATACATCTATTGATGTTTGGAGTTTTGGCTGCATTCTTGCAGAACTTTTGACTGGACAGCCTCTCTTCCCTGGAGAGGATGAGGGAGACCAGTTGGCTTGTATAATGGAACTTCTAGGGATGCCTCCTCCAAAGCTCCTCGAACAAGCTAAGCGTGCCAAGTACTTTATCAACTCCAAGGGTCTGCCTCGATATTGTTCTGTGACTACCCAGGCAGATGGGAGGGCCGTCCTTGTTGGGGGGCGTTCACGACGGGGTAAGAAGCGAGGTCCCCCGGGCAGCAAAGACTGGGTAACAGCACTAAAAGGGTGTGACGACTATTTGTTTATAGAGTTCTTGAAAAGATGTCTTCATTGGGACCCCTCTGCTCGCCTGACCCCAGCTCAGGCCTTAAGACACCCTTGGATTAGTAAACCTGTGCCCAGACCTCTCACTACAGAGAAAATGTCAGGGAAACGGATTGTAAATCCTGTGAATGCTTTACAGGGATTGGGTTCCAAATTACCTCCAGTCACTGGAATAGCCAACAAGCTTAAAGCTAATTTAATGTCAGAAACTAATGGCAGTATACCACTGTGCAGTGTCCTACCCAAACTCATCAGCTAGTGGAGAGTGATCTGTGTGGAAATATGCATAAATG
Organism: Dromiciops gliroides; assembly: GCF_019393635.1. Taxonomy (NCBI): domain Eukaryota; kingdom Metazoa; phylum Chordata; class Mammalia; order Microbiotheria; family Microbiotheriidae; genus Dromiciops; species Dromiciops gliroides. The sequence continues at coordinate 105,855,618 of NC_057864.1, forward strand.
GTATTTTCAACCATCCTGAAAGTCTGCAAATTGGAAAATATGGCATCTTTGGAGCCCCTGTTTTTGACAGACAAGACTTTTTTAAAGGCAAAACTTTTTTATATGTATGGAAATGAACTTCTCAAGGGCTAATTATCTAACCACCTTGTTTCAGCCACATTGGAGTACCTATTAAATTACTTTTTATAGGTCAGTGTATGCTCTTGGTCAATAAGTTTAGATACACTTTGGTGTATTTTAATGGGTTAAATCCCCCTCTCCTGGGACAAAGTATATAGGAAAAAAAATGTGTCCTGACTATCATCTTCATTCTTCCCTAGCATCTCTTTCCATTGGTGAACAGTTGAGGAAATCAAAATTTTGGAGCATCTTAAGAAGAGGATAAAACAGGAAGTATGAATGTTATTCCCATGCTAGAAGGCTCCACATTCCAGAATTATATTTGTTTGCTCCTTGAATTGATGGTGAGGAGTGAGGGTAGAAGTGGAGATGACTTTAGGAATGTGGTGGCAATTGAATGATATGGAGAACCAAAAATTTTTTGCCCCAAGAAGTTATTTTCAGGTCTTCATTACAGATAAAAGATCCTAAATGGGAATGATGGGTAGAAGCCAGCTATTGGTTGCCAGAGAGATAGGTCCTGTGGGTCCTGCTCTTTCCCCCTAGTCCCTAAGATTCAGGTTCCTCTTTTTTAAAAAAAAAATTTTTTTTAAACATTTTTATTTGAAGTTTTGAGTTCCAAATTCTATACCTCCCTCCCTTCCCTGAGGCAGTAAGCAATCAGATATAGGTTATATATGTTCAATTATGTAAACCATTTCCATATTTCAACTTCCTCTTATGCTTCTAACTTGTTTTCCAGAAGCTTGGAGGGTGTTATAGCCCTTGTTTCTCACTCTGTAAGCTTGGAAGGCTCATTTGAGAACTGAAGCCCCACCTAAGGCATCTCAGTTGTTCCATGATCACCCACAATATTAGAGGCAGAGACAGCACTCAAACTCAGGTTCATTAACTTGCTTCTCAGTATACTAAGTTGCCTCTTTATACACTTCCCCTTGGCTACCCTTCTCCACCCCAACCCTCAACACTCCTCCCCCCAAACCCAAACCATATATATATATATATATATATATATATATATATATATACACACACAATACAAGTAATAGAAAACGGGTGTCAGGAGGACCAAGAATGCTTTGTCGCTACCCTCTGTCCTCCACCACCCACCATTTTCCATCTGTCTCTCCTCCGCATTTTTGCCTTAACTGTCATTTAAGGCTACATCCTTGATTCAGGGTAGATTTCAGTAAGAAGCAGAGAGCTTTTATTTGTACAAGATTCAGTTTGAATTTCCAAAAACTGTTAGTAACCCCAAACTTTGTCCTCTTCCTTCAACCATCTTTATCAGATAACAATTGAAACTGTGAACGGTAGCAAATAACTATTGTTAGCCAAATGGCTTGCTTAGCCAACCTGGAGAAAAAGCAGGGACACTTTTCAAGTCATCCACTGTTTTCCACTTCTTTTCTCCTGTCCCCAGTCCCAGTAACACACATTCCCTAGAACAAAGATTCTGTGACCTGCTGGATTCTTTGGGATGAAGCACCTGCTTCTTTTCTGCTGCTCAGAATGATCCATTTCCATCTTTTCACTATTGCTGTATGTAGAATTGTAACTGTAAATTGCCTAAAAGGGAATTCTTTCTCTTACTCAATGAGGGGAAACCTTGGGATGGGTGGTTTCTAAATTTCCTTTTAGTTATAAATCCTATGATTTTTGAGTCTCTGATAGATCAATGGAAGGAAAATGTCATATATGTAATTTATGGATATACTATGCAGGTCTGAAAACATTTCTTATTTCCTTGGGAAGCCCCAGTAATCAGTCAACAAAAGTTTATAAAGTGCCTGTTATGGGTCAGGCTACTTTGTTGGTAGTTTTCTAAACGGAAGTAGACTTCAGCATGGCCTCAGTCTCCAAAGCAGAACGGTTATTTGGAAAAATAGAGATGGTAAAAGTGAGGCTGGTACCTCCTTATAAATATCCAGTTCGTTTTGGTGACTGAGGATAGAGTTTTACATCTAACCAGCGTGGCTCGAGAATGGCCTTTAAAAACAAACCACAAATACTATTAAAAACACTGCTTATCTCCAGTACTGGTTTGCAGAAGGAAGACTTCTCATCCAACTTCTGCAAATCATTGTACCTCCTGCTGAGTCGTCTGGCTTCTTGGGCCGGTTGTTTGGGAAGCTTCTTCGTTATCTAGACATAGCATAAGTTGAGGGGGCACCACATTAACTGTTATCAGGTTGAAGGCACACTCTAAGCAAGCTCTAAAAGACTGTTGACACAAAAAGGCATAGCTTGCGGAAAATTTGTGCCTTAATTTAAAAGGGGCTTTAGTTCAGCCAGCAATGTCTGCAGTTGTTGGGTCCTTCTCTTGAGAGATTTCTGTGTCAGAATATTTTGACTTGGTTTCAGGTTTACCGAAACGCAGCTGAATGGGAGGGAAAGCCGGTAGGAACTGAGCCGACACAACTAGGAAGACAAATGTTGGAAGGCTCTGGAAAGGTGAAGTGCTGTGTCTTTTTGTTCAAATTTTGCAGCCCAGACTATGACACAGAGTACGCTCATTTTGACTTGGCCTTTCTGCCTTCCAAGAGCTGATTGCATTTGGGAAATTACAGGAGAGTGGGCAGTTTTAAAGCATGCCAGTTATTGTACAGATGGCTTTGAGGAGGTTTTTGGATGGGTACAATGGGGAGAGAAAGTTTCTAGCTGTATTCTGTGTGGTAGGTTTTGAGTATCTGCTTCCCTCATCATTATCATCAACAACAAGCATTAGTATGCTTGTTAATGCTTGTTAAGCATTTAGTATGTTCCAGGAACTTTTTAGTGATGGGTATATAAAGGCAAAAACATGACCCCTGCTCTCTTGGAGCCCATTTTAACTACTAGAATGTTTAATTATCCAGCAAGTTCTATGATTTATGTAGGTGATAGCAATAGGATTTTCACTCAAACAATCGTTCAATTAAGTTAAACAACCCATATGATGGATTCCTACCCCACACTGAATTAATGAGCAATAACAGATGAACAACCCAAGTGTTGTTATCACCATCTACAAAATTAGAACCAGAGAAGGGACTGTAGTCCATTGGGTAGAGCTTCCATAAATGGAGAGACATGGAATCACATGGAATGAGAAAGCCTGGATATGTTCAGACCTTTTCTTAAGGAAGGAGTGACCACGACAAGATCATTTAAGTTGACTGTCAGTGGGTTAGTTGGCATTTCGACAATAACCCCAGTATTTCTCACTATAGGCTTTGTGATTAGTGAATCAGGTGGAGATTATTATGAACTTTGTTCTTAAATTTTCCTGAGTGTGCCACAAGGTCCCTTCTAGCTCTAAAGTTTTCATCCTTTGTCATCTCACCAGCTATCAAGAAAGACACAATTTGGGGAGCTTTGCCATGCTCTAATTCCCAACCGAAAGAGATTGGCCAATCCTGTTACTCCTCCCATTAGACTTAATATTGCCTTCTATACTCATCATTAAATTCCATTACTTGTATTAGAATGTACACTCGTCATGGATAGGCTCATGTCCTCAGTATATTTACTCCAGTGCCCAGCTCATGATGGGTGCTCAGATTCACCAGTAGGAATTCCATGTGTGCAGAAGAGGACTTTTGGTCTCTGTATGAATTATATAAATGACACCGTCCCATTGGTCCCCTGTTGTAGTGATTAGCAGAATGCTCTAATTTTTTTTCTTTTTTTGAGAGTGGAATCAGAGGGGAGATTTGTGGAACTGCCTCTTCACGTCATTAGATATATTTAATCTGATCAGTGGAAAATCCCAGTGCCATATAAATTCTGCCTTCCCACAGCGTTGGCACCAGAAATGAATCAAGATCTTCAGTGTTTGTCCAACAGGGTGAATGAGCTTCTTCCTTTTGGGTTGGCTGTATCAGTGTGTTGTTTTCCTGAGTATTAGAAAGGGTTTGGGGACAGCCAAGTCAGCTAGTCAATCTCATTAAGTTTTTGGTTTCCGTGACATTTACTCTGTTGAGAATGGGGTGCTTTTGCATAAACTGAACAAAAAAGCTTAAATAAAAACTGCCATTGGGCATCTGAGTTTGGAGCTGTGATAGCTGTTTGTATTGAGAAAACTTTTCTGTTCTGCCTAATTCTTAACTAGGCTTAATTAAATTTTGGGTGGCAGCTGATGAGCCACTCAAAACTCTACTTATTATCAGAATAATACTCCTACCACTTGGGTGAATCTTAGAAAGGTTTTTCGTACACATTGAATTTTTTTTTCCTGTTGCATCTGTTGTTCAGTTCTAACAACCCAAGAGCTGGAATGAGATGAATACCAGAATGCTCTTAGATTCTTCCTTTACAGGGTCCTCTACGAAGAACATTGTTTTGTATGAAGAACATTGTTTTGTATCAGGTGCATTTGACACATAAACACAGCAGCATTTTTCCACCATCTCATCAGTGTCTCTTCAATGTCTAGCCAGAGATTACAGATCACTAAAACACTGTAACTTGCTATACATAGTCACAGCCAGGGCAGACATCAATGAAAGAGGAATCTGGAGTCTGAACAAATAAGGAGTAGGACAGCTCTGGAAAATTAAGAGCTGTTCTCTGCCAGCACTAAGCTACAGAGAGTGGATCGGCTGTACTTTTATAGTCCTTTTAAAAACATCTCTCCCTCCCCTGCCCTGTGTTGACCTCAACACAACTGCAATCCTGAGGACTTGAATGAATTGATTTAAAGGCCCAGCCTCCAGCCACAGTGCACTTGGGGATAATCAGTCTTTCCAATTGTGTGTCAAAATTAATCTTGCTAATTTCAGAGCCCATACTTGGTAGATCCATTTAAGGAATGAATACAGTTCTGTCCTGCAAAGGCATCATCCCCAAGATAAGGCAGAGCTACAAATACATTGTCTAGACTCCCAGAACAGTGGGATTGAATTCAACATAACTTGAAATGCAGGAGAGAAACATACTTGCATAGGGCATAGCTGGACATGAAGTCATTAAATCCTGGGTTTAGATCCTGCCCACTTAGTAGCTGTGTGACCCTGGACAAGCCACCCTCTCAGCCTCAGTTTCCTTATCTATCAAAAGAAAGGGTTGGATTCAATGGCCTCTCAGGTCCTTTCTTTTATTATTTTTTTTGGTGAGGCAATTAGGGTTAAGTGACTTGCCCAGGGTCACACAGCTAGTAAATGTCAAGTGTCTGAATCTGGATTTGAACTCAGGTCCTCCTGACTCCAGGACCAGTGCTCTATCCACTGTGCCACCTAGCTGCCCCTCTCTCATATCCTTTTTAGTTATAAACCTATGATTCTATAGACAAAGTAAGCCTAGCCTCTAGGATGCCTCATTGAACCATGACTACCTCTTCTAGGAAATTTGCTTTGATTATCATGAATAAGAACCTTTGTTTCTCCTTAACTGCTGTACCTTCTCCCCTCATGCCCCAAAAGATTGGGGTTGGGGGAGGGAAAAGGAAAACCGCAAAGTTCCAAATCTGGTCAAGCTTTAGCTTGGTGGTTTGTTTGTTTGTTTTTTTGGGTGAGGCAATGAGGTTTAAGTGACTTGCCCAGGGTCACACTGCTAGTAAGTGTCAAGTGTCTGAGGTTGGATTTGTACTCAGGTCCTCCTGAATCCAGGGCCAGTGCTCTATCCACTGTGCCACCTAGCTGCCCCCTTCAGTGGTTTTTTAAGACTCGGGATGTCAGTTTCAATTCCCAACCATTTTGGACTTGTTGGATTCTTTTACTAGGAGATTGACTCTGCTAACAGTTTTTTTTTTAATTAAAAAAAATTGTTTTAGTTGACTTGAAATTAGTTGTCTTGAGATTTTGGTGGCACTCTGGGCTGTTGCTAAGTTTAGGAGGAATCAGTTTTAGAGGGCAAACAGACATGGGTTAAATATGCTTCCAGTTAGGTGACAGCCCCAGCAACATGCATAATATTTATACCAGCTTGATAGAAGGGGTCTGGAATGAATCTATAGTGAATCTATGGTGTCCCCTACCCCAAATCCTTCCCTTTCCTACATAGCCTGTTTCTCCAACTCTACCCAAGTGAAAACTTCAGGCTAGATTGCAAGGTATGGAAAAAGCAATAGCAACAGTAATTCATGAGCTCCCAATGGAATCCACACCACCACATCTGCTAAAAAGCATATTTAACCCAGAGTCTGTTTGCCCTCTAAAACTGATTCCTCCTAAACTTAGCAACAGCCCAGAGTGCCACCAAAATCTCAAGACAACTAATTTCAAGTCAACTAAAACAATTCTTCAATATGACCAACCTGGTCAGATGGCCACAAGTGTTATGGTGGAAAGAAATGGTATAAATGTTATGCATGTTGCTGGGGCTCTGTCACCTAACTGGAACCCTGGCTATCAGCCCTCCAGTCTGGTGCTAGCACGTGGCCCTTCCCAGCCCCCAAGCTTGGCTTTAAAGATTAGGTTTGATGGAGCAACCTAAATGTTTGGGTGCTTTTCACAGCCCATGCTAAGTCCCTCTAACATCCGAAGAAGTTGAAAAATGGCAAGGAAAAGGAAGAGAAAGAACAGAGGCTACAGCCTGAACTCTGGGATTCTCCTGAATGATCCTGAGCCATGGTCACCCTGGCAACAAAGGTCGATTTGAGGTTGAGCTGAGGTCTCCTTTTCTTCAGACTTTCTAACTGAGGAATATACAGGCTTTTCTACTGTATGTGGAGCTGTGTCTAGCACCTGAACAATCCTCTAAGAGTTTCACACACACACACACACACACACACACACACACACACACACACAGAGATATGAATTCAGACTGAGGGAATGGAAGCCAGCTACTTCCTGGATGTGTAGGATATTTATGTAAGGGCAACTGACTACCAGGGCAACTAGGCTGGGACAACTCTGGGAGATTCTCTCTCTCTCTTTTTTTTTTCAGGGCAATGAGGATTAAGTGACTTGCCCAGGGTCACACAGTTAGTTAAGTGTCAAGTGTTTGAGGCCATATTTGAACTCAGGTACTCCTGAATCCAGGGCCTGTGCTTTATCCGCTGTGCCACCTAGCTGTCCCCTGGGAGATTCTCTATGTTGGAACATGCACTTTCTGATCTTGTGCAGTGGGAAAGAAAGCCTCAGGAACCAAAGAGTTCAAAATGACAGGAATGGGGCCTCATGGAAATCTGACCCTCCTCTCCTCTGTCTTCTGCCCAGTCCTGCTTTTGACCCTGCTTCCCTGGCTGCTGAAGAGGTTTTTGTTGAAGGAAAAGATCCAGAACAAACATTCTGTATCTGAATTCAGGTTCTTATCATCGTTAGAATGGTTGATAGAGTCCCAGGTGCTAGTGTTAGAATCAGCTCTCTCCCGAACAAGGTGAGTGTGACCTTGGGCAAGAGGCTAAAGGGACTTGTCTTGATTCTTTCTCTGCTGATTTGAAGTGGGTAAGGCCATTCGTTCAACAAATATTGAGTGTCTGAGGGCAGCTAGGTGGCGCAGTGGATAAAGCACTGGCCTTGGATTCAGGAATACCTGAGTTCAAATCTGGCCTCAGACACTTGACACCCGCTGTGTGACCCTGGGAGAGTCACTTAACCCTCATTGCCCCCCCAAAACAACCCACCCCAAAACAAAAAAACCCAAATATTGAGTGTCCACCATGTACAAAGCACCATGATAGGCACTGAAAAGTATGCAATAATTGATATTTGTTGCCTTGTGAGAGGGAAGGAGTTAGGTTTAAGGAGTGTTTTGTTAAGATGCAAAATGATAAGCTACAGGATTGTTTTTTGGCAGGGCAATGAGAGTTAAGTGACTTGCCCAGGGTCACACAGCTAGTAAGTGACAAGTGTCTGAGGTTGGATTTGAACTCAGATCCTCCTGAATCCAGGGCTAGTGCTTTATCCACTGCACCACCTAACTGCCCCCTACACTTTCCTTTACCCAGTTGCAGCTGGTGGGCCATGGGGTCAGAGAATTAACGAGACAGCTGTAACCCTTGGGATTTCACCGCTGGGGAAGATGGAGCTTGATTCTTTCCCCCATCCTTCCTTAAATGTGTATCTCAAACAATTCTAACAGGTGGAGAAGCCTAGATGAAGAACCAGCTGCCCTCACGATTTCTTCCCCTTCTCTCTCCTGCTTCCCCCAGCAACCGGCTAGCTTTGGTTGCTGTTTTGCCTGGTTGCTAAATCAACATGTTTTATTTCTGTCCCTCCAACATACCAAAACAGAGTCTGGGGGGCCGAGGTGGGTATTTGGAATGGACTAAGCAACCTCAGCCGGCGGGACGCCTTCTCGCTCGATTGGGGCAGCTGCTCCAAATGTCTCCCTTTGGCCCCCTTCCCTGCTCAGTCCCCAAGACCCCTTTCTCTACTCGAAGGAATCACCCAATAAAGAGTGTCTCGACGGTGCTCACAGAAAGGCCCGGATTCCAGAAGGCATGGAACTAGGAGAACTGAGAGGCGAGTAAAACTAGCTACAAACTCTTCCTGCTTCTGATGAAGCAGGTCTAGAGGACAGACCAGTGCTGGGTCTGGGTTTAGTAGCCATGCCATCCACACTAGCCCCGTATCGCACTGCCTATTCCACAAGGTTTCCCGAAATGGTTGCTGGGCAGCTGGCATCACGTCCCTCGCTCTTCCCCTTTTCCTCTACTCCCTATTCCTTCCCCTTTCCCTTTTAAGAGTCAGCTGGGTTTCCCGTCTGAGCCTAGAAAAAAAGATGGGGAATAGCCACAGCTGCAGAGGGGGAGGTCTTAGGTTTCCCCACATTACAGAGATATAAAATTAGAAACATAAGAGGCATCAAATCTAGGAGTATTTCAGGCCCTCCTTGGAGCACTCAGACTTTCCCAGTGGTAAGGCCAAGAGAGAATCCTTAGAACATACCAAATGCACTCTTCCACTTCTGCTCTTCATTTATCACAGTGAATAGAACTCTGGACCTGGAATCAGAAAGACTCAAGTTCAAATTCAGCTTGGGACACTTACCTTAACCTCTGTTTGCCTGTCTTCTCATCAATAAAATGGGGATAATAACAACACAAAAGGGTGGCTGTAAGGATCAGATGAGATAATAATTATAAGGTGCTTAGCACATAGTAAACATTATTATTATGTCCAGAGTCAGTTTCATGATATTAAAGAGAGCATTTGGCTGTGAGACGGGAGATCAGCTCTAGCCTATGCTCAGCTGCTAACCAGGTGTATGATCCTGGGGAAAATAATTTACTCTTTCTGGGTCTGTTTCCTCATCTGTAAAATGAAGACCAGATTATTTCCTCCCAACAGCTACAACTCAGTGGTTCATTCAACAAATATCTGCTGAATATTTGTATTGTGTTGTATTTCGATCGTATGTTCTGTGCTCTTACAGAATGACTGCTAGTAGCCTAAGCCAGCCACCCCCTTAAAAATGCCCCCAATCCTTTAATAATCAGAGCTGACATTTTATAACATTTTAGGACTTGAAAAACATTATGGTTGGAGCCTCATAACAACCCTGTGAAGCCATTTTACGGATAATAATAATTCACATTTACAGAGCACTTTTCCAGGCTTACAAAGCACTTTATATTCTCCATTTCATTTAAGCTTCACATCAAACTGGTTAGGTAGGTACTTTTATCACCCCTATTTTACAGATAAGTAAGCTGAGGCTCAGAGTCTTGCCTATGGTCATCCAGCTAGGAAGTGTCCATTGCAATTTATAATCAAGTCTTTCTGAGTCCAAGTACAGCACTCTATCCACTATACCACATTGGTGGGACCAGAGATCACCACGCCCCCTTTGTTCCCATTCTTGCCCCTTTGCCTCAAACACAGGTACAGCATGATCACCAGCTCTACTTGTAAAGCCCCAGCTCCTTCTTCTCTAACCTCGTGCCCATTCCTAGGCCCAACTGACAAAGTGGGAAACTGAAGCCCTCATATGTAAGATCTTTGCCCAATGCCACCCATGGCATTATGAACAGGCCTAACATTTATATCCAGGTATTCTGATTGTCCTTTTCAGTAAATATTGCAATTTATAATGAAATGCAGGAAATAAAAATTCTGTTAGATCTTTTATACTTTATTTAACTGCTCCCTACCCCCACCCCCACCCCCCTTCTTTGCTCTCCCAAAAAGAGCTGACTGGGAATTTCTTTTTACCTGCCTAGTCTGGGGGGAGGGGACTAGGTCAGGCGCCAGACACATCTTGCACACAATAGGAAAACCATACCCAGATTACTCTCTCCAACATTAAACCTAGCAGGAACTAAATAGCCTTGTGTGCCCAGCTCGAAGGCCTGGACTGCATATGCCTCCCTGGACAAATGCCAATCACATGAGCTGCTGCTGGTAATTGAGTGAGCCGGGGTAATCTCCCGGCTCAAGTGTCTCTGCTGGCAAAGGGACTTGGCTCTGTGTGGGGAGTATGAGATATGGGGGGAGGTGGGGGTTGCCAGTCTTTCATTCTGGGACCTGAGAGGTTTGGGAGAGGGAGTGGGAGGGAGAATGGGGGGCAATTCAGGCCAAACCCAGGATGCTGCCAGGAGGACTTTGCCCCAGGCAAAGAACACAGCATGCGTTAGACTTCATCAGTCAGCCGGGCTGGCAGTGGAGAGAGAGGATAAGAGGGCTGGGCCAGGGGCTGGAGAAGGGGGTGGGCGGGGGTGAGAAGGCACTCATCTTGGCAACCTTTCTTCTCCAAACTCCAGCACCCCACAGCTTCCCACTAGTTGGGCATGACAGAGAGGGAGATTCCTGTCCTGGCAAGACTGGGCTAGTGTGATGGTCTCAAAGGTCCCTTCCTACCCCCAGCTTCACAGTTCCAATTTCCCAATCCTCACTCCCACCCCCACCCCCACCCCCACGCACAGCAAACACACAGGGAGCATTCCTCCCTCTCCGCCTTGCTGCAGCAGGCCGAGTGGCACCAGGCAGGTCCCCATTCCCTCTTTGGTGAAGTCAGGGAGCCCCTTACAGTCCTCACAGTCTTCGCATCCCGCCTCCAGCCCTATGCCCACACACCCTCAGGAGCGGGGGCGGAGGCAGAGCACCCTCTAAGTCCCACTACGTCTGCAGCTCAGAGAAGCACATGGTGCCCTGGGAGCTAGTACGGGCCTGGCCAAGGCTTTGTCCACAGCACCCTCTGCTGGCCTTGTGACATTGTGATGGCCTGGGCCTGGGGAGATACTCAGAGGGAGTGGCCTTCTGACCTGGAGGGACAGCTCCCTGCCCCACCAACTCCCCTAACTTCTGCCCAGGCTGTAGAGCCCCAGGCTTTGGTTAAGGGATTCATTTACTCAATCATAGATTCCTTCTTGTGGCTCAGGGGAATGTTGCTGCCAAAAATTCTGTTTTGAGGAACATAACCTGAAGAGATTAACAAAATTTCAAAAGAGCTAGTTGTTAAAAGATTTTCATAGCAGCACTTATTTGGCAAATAATGCCTATGATCATATAGCACTTTTATATGCTATTTGATCCTCACAACAACCCTGGGAAATAGGTGCTATTATTATCCCCATTTACAGATGGGGAACTGAGGCTGAGAGGTTAAGTAACTTTTCCTGGTAAGGACTGGAACTCACATCTTCCTGACTCCAAGTCCTTGTCCCTCCCCCCCCTTTTTTTTTGGTGAGGCAATTGGGGTTAAGTGACTTGCCCAGGGTCACACAGCTAGTAAGTGTTAAGTGTCTGAAGCCAGATTTGAACTCAGGTCCTGCTGAATCCAGGGCTGGTGCTCTATCCACCATGCCACCTAGCTGTCCCCCCCCCCTTTTTTTTTAAAGTTTTATTTTTTTCACCAATTACATGTTAAAACAATTTTTTAAACATCAGTGGATTTTTACAGTTTTGAGTTCCAAATCCTATCCCTCTCTCCCCTTGCCCCTCCTCAAGTCCTTGATTCTGATAGTAACAACTGACATTTATATAACACTTTAAGGCTTTAAAAATGCTTTATAAATAGCTAATTTTAACCTTAGAACCCAGGAGGTGGGTGCTATTATTATCCCTAATTAGGGAAACTAAGGCTGAGAGAAGTTAAATAAGTTGTCCAGGGTCACACAGCTAAGTGTCTAATGCAGGTTTGGAACTCAGGTCTATCTTCACACCAGTGCTAGGACTCTATCCACTTCACTACCCAGTTACCTGTAGTATGTACCTTATGGAGTAAGGGCTTAATAAATGCTTTTTTAATTTATTCATTCTCCCTCTTTTCCAGATGAAGTAACTGAGGATCACTTGCTTGTGCTCATTTAACCTTTCTAGTGACATGACTTCAGGTACCCTTTCATACACCAGTCTCCCCTTCCCTCAGCAGATATGCTCAGATTCTCAGAACTTTAGCCCATATAATCAGAGGTTTAGAACTAGAAAGGACTTTCAGGGTCACCTAGTCTAACCTCCTTTTACAGATGAGGAAACTGAGGGAGATTAAGTGACTTGGCCCCAAATCACCCAAGGAGTTAGCATCAGAATTTGAAGCTACTTCTTCTTCTTCTTTTTTAAAAATATACTTCCATCTGTATTCAGATACCATCAGTTCTTTCTCTGTAGATGGACTGCATTTTTCATAAGTCCTTTAGAGTTGTCTTGGATCATTGCATTGCTGAAAATAACTAAGTCATTCACAGCAGATTATCTTGCAATATTGCTGTTATTTTGTATATAGTACATTTCACTTTGCATCAGTTTATGTAAGTCTTTCCAGGTTTTTTTCTGATAGCATCCTGCTAATTTTTTTTTATAGTTGAAGCCACTTCTAATATAAAACCCTCCACATCTCTCCTTCTTGCTCAGAGATGCATTTCCCTGGGCTTTGGGAAGAAGCTAGAGCCTAGAGCTCCTCATTCTTGCCTCCTTACCTTAAAGAAAAGGGAGGGGAGGGAAATTACCAGTTCTGGAACCTTGACTGCCTGGCCCTGTGACTGGGGATGGGGATGGGGGTGGGGGTGGGGGGGGCAGGCAGCTGGTGCTTGCTTCCACCATCTCCATAGTAAAATTTTCAGTGTGAACACTGACACCTTAGAAATTGACAAGCGCTATAATTCAGGGCTTTTCTTGTAGTTGTGTTGACCGTCCACACTTTTAAAAGTGCTGGAGAAAGTGTAAATAATACAAATTAAACTTAAGGGTGTGTTGTGATCACATCCCTCACCCGCACCTGGAGAGCTAATTGTTAAACATTTACCAAACACACCCCTGTGTGGAAGTGACTTTGGCCTCCTTCAGAGCATAATTGGGCTCTGTGGGTGGTCTGGGAGAGACGTCTTGGCTTAATGGCAAGGGGTAGCTACCTCTTGGTAGAATGGAGAAGCTAGACTCCATTGATCCAGCAGAGCCTGGACTAAGCAGATGGTGGTAATGGCAATGGAGAAGCAGAGGCCAGAGCAAATTCAAACCAACAGACAATATAGAGTAGGAGAGAATGGATGGGGGTGGCAGAGGGTAAGGGCAGGTTAAAAAAGAAAAACAAAAATAATTGCAAGGGGAAAAGTACAAAAACAACCATACCCTTTATCCCAATATTTCCACTTAAGGGAACATATCCTGAAAGCATCATCAAAACAATTTTTTAAAAGTTGATTGTTGAAATATTTTTTGTAGCAGCACTCTTTGTAATGGGAAGGAAAAAAAAACCCCAAAACCCAAACCCACAGCAAACCTGGAAAGAATCTAAATGTTCACTAGTAAGAGAATGGTTAAATAAATGATGGTACACTAATGTAATGGGATACATTACTAATGTATCAAGACAAGCATAATGCTATTAAGACAGATGGCTATCAGGTCTGTAGAGAAACCAGCAAACATCCACGTAAAATAATGCAAAGCAAAATACCCCAAAAAACAAATGAAAGACAACCAGAAGAGCAGAGAACAAACTAAATTCAAGTTTAAGGACAGGGACTGGGACTGGGAAAGCCTTAGACAATAAGCTACTGTGATAATTAGTTTTTTTAAATCCTTAAATAATAGTATACTAGTACAATACCCCTCTTGTCTTGGGGTTCAGGAATAAAACAAAACAAAAAGCTCTTGTGCCAACACCAAGTAGAGTGACAATGTCACTGACAGGAGTTCTATACCATGGTGAACCTGAATTTCTTTTTTTCTTTTCTTTTTTTTTTTTAAGTGAGGCAATTGGGGTTAAGTGACTTGCCCAGGGTCATACAGCTAGTAAGTATTAAGTGTCTGAGGTTGGATTTGAACTCAGGTACTCCTGAATCCAGGGCTGGTGCTCTATCCACTGCACCATCTAACTGCCCCTGAACCTCAAATTCTAGCTGACTATATGCTTAGCAAATAGATACCCAATAGATCTTCCTGCTTTATGGAGTCAGAGGCTTGAATATCAGACATGGATTCAGGATGTTGTGGTTTCAAATCCCACTTCTGATACCTACTAGCTGTATTACTATGGGAAAGTAATTTGATCTCTCTGAGCCTCAGTTTTTTTCAGCTGTAAGATGGAAATAATGATACCTCAAATTACCTACATCGCCGCAGGGTTGTTTTATGAGGCTCAAGCTGGATGATGCATAGGAAGTACTCTGTAAACTGTCAAGTTCTATATATCATTTATTTTTCTTAACCATAGACTTTTCCCAGGGTTTTTTCCCCAGGGGTTGTCATATGAGATTTACCTTAAAGTGGAACCAGCCAGTGGTGTGCAGGAGCTAAATCTGAAATGTTTTGTAGGGTACTCAAGCCCATCGGAGAGTCAAGAAACTATGAAATTGTTAACCCAGCCAGACTCTCCAAAGATCTATGGTGATATGGTAACTATGTTATCTGGTCAAAAGACTCTTTGCTCTGGAAAGGATCTTGAGAAATCATAACATCACAAATTGTGAGATGGAAAGGACCTTAGACTTTATCCAATCCAACATCCTCATTTTACAAATGAGGAAACTGAGGCCCAGGGACATCAAATGGTTTGCTCAGAGTCACATGGCTAGTAAATGTCTGAAAGAAAATTCAAACCCAGGTCTTCCTGATGCCAAGTCCAGTGCTCAGGTGATCCAGTTTATCTTCCTCCTCCCTAGAGAAGAAGCTGAAGGAATTCCCTCGAAAGGAATACCCCTGAAAGAAAATAGTCATTTCCAATCCCAGCACTATATCAAGAAGTCAGGGACGAACAGCACTTTGCCAGCTTGGGCTGTAAGTAGAACATGGGGGCACAACTTCCCCAGCTGTCAGCTTAAGCCAGGAGCATTTTCAATTTGATCTGAACATTGGGATGCAGCCAGAGACTCCCCAGCTGCTGGGGATTGTCAGTAGCTATAAATGGCTGGCTCACTTGAGGATCCCTGGTCCGTGGAGATCCTGAGAGAGACTTATAGTGAATGCCTCAGCTCCTGCTACAGATAAAGCACCTTGATTAACATGAGTTAGATTAAGAAAGAGAGAGAGAGAGAGAAAGAGAGGGGGTGGCTAGGTGGCTAGGTGGCACAGTGGATAAAGCACCGGCCCTGGATTCAGGAGTTCCTGAGTTCAAATCTGGCCTCAGACACTTGACATTTACTAGCTGTGTGACCCTGGGCAAGTCACTTAACCCCCCCATTGCCCCACAAAAAAAAAAAGAAAGAGAGAGGGAAGCATGGATTAGAGTGTTGGACTTGGAGTCAGTAAGATCTGGGTCCAAAACCCACTTCTGTGATAATGCTATTTAATTTCTGAGCCTCAGAACTCTCTAAGACTATAAGTGATAGTTGGATTGTAGAGAAGCTAAGACAGAGACCTCCTGAAAGAGCAGCTCTGTAAGGAAAGGACCCTGGGACAAATGTATTCTGGATCTGCAGAGATGATGTGCTTGGGACATTTACAAATTATTTGTTCAATAAAATCTTCCCCACTGTAATCTAAGTATCCTTGTCATCCCCAGTATCTTACTCTATTTTTAGAGCTCAAGTACCCTTTCCCTTTATTCTCTATCACCCACTCAACTGCCTTGGTGAAGTGTCATGAAAAGATCCTCAAAGCCAGTAGTGACATTAGCTGTGTTACTCAGGGCAAGTTATCTCATCTCTCTTGGCCTCTCCTCACCAGCAAAAATGAGAAGATTGAACAAGATTTCCAGCTCAGACATTCTTTTTTATGTCATTTTATCATTTTTAAATTCTGTATAATCTTTTCTTCTACTATATATGAAAATGCTTGTTTTATTGGGAGTTTTTAATAACACCCAATAAAACAAGCATTTTCATATACATTGTAGAAGAAAAGATTACACTTGAAAATAAATCTCTGTAATATGAAGGTTGGAGGTTGTTTTTCCTTTTATGTGTGTAGTGGGCAGCTAGGTGGCACAGTGGATAGAGCACTGGCCTTGAGTCAAGAGGACCTGAGTTCAAATATCACCTCAGACATTTACTAGCTGTTTGACCCTGGGCAAGTCACAACCTCAATTACCTTAAACACTCAGGGCCATCTCCCGTTGTCCTGATACAGATGTGCATATATATATATATATATACATATACATATATATATATATATATATATAGCCACTGGACCTAGATGACTACGGAGGAGAGAGTGAGCCTGGTGACTTTTTACAGACCTTCCTCACTTAAATCCAATTCACTGCAAGTTATGGCATCACCCTGATGTCATGGGCCTCTTTGAGTATGAAGGACAAACAACAATATATGTAGTAAATTCAACATGTAATGTTCAAAGCTATCTTGCTTATCTGTAATTCCTCTTGTTCTCTTCTTATTTTGGGAATAGAAGGGGAAACAGATGCTATACTTCTCCCTCTTCTCCCTTCTATCTCCTCGCTCCATGTAGTCAGGGAGGGGGAAGGAAAAACAAAACCCTTGTAACAAATATGCATAGTCAAGCAAAAAAAATTCCCATCAGTCATGTCTAAAAATGTGTGGCTCATTCTGCATCTTGAATCCATCACCCCTCTGTCAGGAGGGAGGTAGCATGCTTCATTACTGTTATTCTGGAATAATGGTTAATCATTTTATTGACCATAGTCCTTAAGTCTTTCAAAGTTGTTTTTCTTTGCACTACTATTGTTATTGGGGGAGGGGAAGGAGGGATAAAATTTGGAACTCAAAACTTTAAATGAAGGAGTATTTACTTAAAAAATAATTCTTCAAACTTCAAACTTTCCCAGGTTTCTCTGAAACTTTGCCTTTTGTCATCTCTTATGGAGCAATAATATCCCATTATATTTGTATACCAGAATTTGTTCAGTTATTCCTCAGCTGATGGATTCCCCCTTAGTTTCTAGATTTTTGCTATAATGAAAAGTATTTATGACATCCTATAAGTCTACATTCTTAATCAAATATTTCTACAGGAGCAGTACTAATAATAGTAAACAACATCTTCCATAAGTTTACTTTAGAAGGAGACAGATCTTGAAGAGTGAGCAAGTAGCTCTGGCACATCACCTAGAGGAAGCCACCTATCTCCAAAAACTAATGGAGGTTTCTTTAGTACAAATACTGTATTTCCTGTTTCCTTTGGTTCTCCATAGTGCCTGATACCTAGGGATGCACAATAATCAATCAATAAACATTTATTAAGTGCCTACTATATGCCAGGTACTGTGCTAAGCACAAGAGATACAAACAGGGGCAAAAGACAATGCCTATCTTCAAGAAGCTTACAATCTATTGGGGGAAACAACATGCAACATAATCAGCTGCCAAATCTTGTCATTTCTATATCCACAACACCTTTCACGTTCATCATCTTCTCTCTACTTATATGGCTCTTGGATGAGGAAATGCCCTCTACTAATGCAGGTTAGTATCTTCTTTGTAACCTATAGTCTTAAAGAGTTGCCCAGGGCAATGAGCCCTTAAATGCTTTGCTGAGGCACACACAGTTAACATGTGAGATTTGAACCCAGGGTTCTATAATCCCAGGTTAGTCTGCTATCTATTATTCCATACTGCCTTTCCATATATATATATATATATATATATATATATATATATATATATATATATATATATATAAAGCTATTATTATTATTCCCATTTCATAAATGAGGAAACTGAAGTTCAGAATGATTAGGTGATTAGCTCAGGGCATACAACTACTATGTATCTGAAATTTGAACTTAGGTCTTCTAGAATCTGAGTTCAGTGCTCTTCAATATAGAATCATAGAGGGGGCAGCTAAGTGGCGCAGTGGATAGAGCACTGGCCCTGGATTCAGGAGGACCCGAGTTCAAATCCGACCTCAGACACTTAACACTTACTAGCTGTGTGACCCTGGGCAAGTCACTTAATCCCAACTGCCTCACAAAAAAAAAAGAAAAAGAAAAAAAGAATATAGAATCATAGATTTTGAGCTCTAAGGGACATGTGACACCTTCTAAACGAATTTTCTCCTTTGACAGAAAATGAAATGAAGCCACAAAGGAAGTGAGGTGACATGCCCAAGGTCACATAGGTGATAAGTGTCAAAGGTCAGGTTTGTACCCAGATCTTCTGACCCCATACACATCATTTCCCTCATTATACCATATGGTTTCCCATACAACATATAAGGAGAATATTGGGATTCGAAAAGTTCCCCCATTAATGCTTTAGAGCAACAAAGTATGGAAAGTGTCAATTTTAGAAGAATTGAAACTGGGTGATTCGAAGGGCATTCTAAGTAGTCTATTCCATATTATAAAAAATGACTTGAGTTTTAGATGTGGCATAATTGATTGTCACTAATCAGCAAAGACATATAAGAACATAAAGGGAGGTAGACTAGGCATGTAGGATGAAGGATAACAGGTGGGTGGGCAGAGGGCAGTACTGGTATCCCTAAAATATTGAAAGTATGAACTAATCAATAAGTCCATTGACAAGCATTTATGAAGTGCCTATTGTGTGCCAAGAACTGTGGTAGGCTCTGGGCAATACAAACACAAAAGTGAAATAGTCCCTGCCCTCAAAAAGCTTATATTTTATCATGCTATAGTGAAGGAGTCAGCAAACTATGGCTCAGGGCCAAATGTAAGCTTCTGTCTGTTTTTTAATAACTCTGAAGCTAAGAATGGTTCTTATGTGAAATGCTTTTTTAAAAACATTTTTTAAACATAAGAAATGTAAAAAAAGTTTTTTATATAAAAAACATTTTTAGTTTAGAGGCCATTTATAAGCAGATGGCAAAAGAAATTTGGCTCTCTAGCTATGATTTTCCACCCCCTGGTATGGTGGATAGAACTCTAGAATCAGTTAGGAACATGGGTTGAATTCTGCCTGAGACACTTACTAGCTGTATGATCCTGGGCAAGTCATTGCTCAGGCCTAACTCTCTGGATCTGAGTTTCCTCATCTATAAAATTGGGAGTTGGAATCAATGACTTCCAGGTTTTCTTTCAATACTAAACCTGTGATCCTATTTACATATTTAAAATAAATACAAGTTAATTTTTTATGGGGAGGGAATTAGCAACTGGGTGAATCAAAAAAGATTTATACGATGGTTGACCTAGAGCTGGAGAGGCCTCAGCTAGGCCAACTCTCTTATTTTACAGATGAGGAAACTAAGTTTGAAAACTTGCCCAAGGTCACATAGAGAGTAAACCTCAGAAGTAGAATTTGAACCCTGGTCCTCTAACTTTCAAGTCAAAGTTCTTTCTCCTGTACCAAGCTACCTCTTTATGACTTCCTATAGAAGGCAGTACTTGAGTTTTGAAGGGAAAAAACAAATTTTAAGAATTAGAAGTACATACAAATAAAGCCAGATATAAAGAATTGGAAAAATACTAATTGCTCATGGATAGACTGAGCTAATATGACAAAAATGACAATTCTACCTAAATTAATTTACTTATTCAGTGCCATACCAATCAAGCTACCAAAAATTATTTTATAAAGCTAGAAAAAAATAATAATGAAATTCATCTAGAAGAACAAAAGGTCAAGAATATCAAGAGAATCAATGAAAAAAAGTGAAGGAAAGTGGCTTGGCCATATCAGATTTCAAACTCTATTGCAAAATGGTAATCATCAAAACAATCTGGTATTGCTTAAGAAATAGAGTGGTTGGGGGCAGCTAGATGGCGCAGTGGATAGAGCACCGGCCCTGGAGTCAGGAGTACCTGAGTTCAAATCCGGCCTCAGACACTTAACACTTACTAGCTACGTGACCCTGGGCAAGTCACTTAACCCCAATTGCCTCACTGAAAAAAAAAAAAGAAATAGAGTGGTGGATCAGTGGAATAGATTAGGTACGTAAAATGCAGTATTAGATGACCATAGTAATCTAGTTTTTGATAAATCCAATGATCCAAACTTTTGGGACAAGAACTCACTACTTGACAAAAACTGCTGGGAAAACTGGAAAGCAGTCTGGAGGAACTAGGTACAGACCAACATCTCACACTGTATACTAAGAGAAAGTCAAAATGGGGTACATGATTTAGACATAAAGGGTGATGCCATAAGCAAATTAGAGGAGCATAGAATAGTTTACCTGTCCAGTAGATCTATGGATAAGGGAAGAATTTATGACCAAACAAGTGATAGACAACATTATGGGAAGTAAAATGGATAATTTTGATTACATTAAGTTAAAAGGTTTCTGCATAAACAAAATCAAGGCAACTAATATTAGAAGGAAAGGAGAAAACTGGGGAAATACTTTTTACAAGTTTCTCTAGTAAAGGCCTCATTTCTCAAATATATAGAGAACTGAGTCAAATTTATGAGAATACAAGTCACTTCCTAATTGATAAGTGGTCAAAGAATATAACAGGCAGTTTTCAAAAGAAGAAATCAAAGCTATCTATAGTCATATAAAATGCTCTAAATCACTATTTTTTTTTGGTAGGGCAATAGGGGCCAAGTGACTTGCCCAGGGTCACACAGCCAGCAAGTGTCAAGTGTCTGCGGCCGGACTTGAACTCAGGTCCTCCTGAATCCAGGGCTGGTGCTTCATCCACTGTGCCACCTAGCTGCCCCTCTAAATCACTATTGATTAGAGAAATGCAAATTAAAACAACTCTTGAGGTACCACCTCATACCTATTAGATTGGCTAATATGACAGAAATGGAAAATGACTAATTATGGAGGGGATGTGGGGAAATGTGAACACTAATACACTGTTGGTAGAGTTATGAACTGATCCAACCATTCTAGAGAGCAATTCAGAACTATGCTCAAAAGGTATTAAACTGTGTATATTCTTTGACCCAACAAAAGCACTATTAGGTCTGTATCCCAAAGAGATGAAAGAAAGGAAAATATGTACAAAAATATTTATAGTAGCTCCTTTTGTGGTGGCAAAGAATTGGAAATTGAGGAGACACCCATCAATTGGAGAATGGCCGAACAAGTATTATTGAACAAATATGATTGTGATGGAATACTATTGTGCTATAAGAAATGATGAGTAGGATGCTTTCAGGAAAATTTGGAAAGACAAATGAATTGATGTAGAGTGAAGTAAGTAGAATCAGGAGAACATTATACATAGTAACAAAAAAATATTGTGAGATGATCAACTGCAAATGACTTAGCTATTCTCAGCAATACAATGATCTAAAATAATTCTGAAGGACTCATGATGAAAATGTTATCCATCTCCAGAGAAAAAAATGATGGAGTTTGAATGCAGATTGAAGCACACTTTTAAAACTAATTTTACTTTTCTTGCTTTTTAAATTTTTTGGTCTTTTTTTTTCCCACAACATGACTAATATGGGAATATGTTTTGCATGGCTGCACATATAAAACCTCAGAGAGGAGAAGAGAGGAGAGGAGAGGGAGAGAATTTGGAGCTCAAAATGAAAAAAAAAAGTTAAAAATTTTACATGTAATTGGAAAAAAGTAAAATATTTTTAAAAAGAATTAGAAGCGAAAAGGAATTGAATTCCAGGAATAGGAGACAGCCAATGCAAAGGTATAGAACTGAGGGATCAATGTCATGAGGAACAGCAGGAAGGCCAGTGGGCTTGGACTATAGAATGTTGTTGTTATTTGTCCTTTGTTCTCAAAGAAGACCATGACATCAAAGTGATGTTATGACTGAATTGGATTTAAAGAGGGAGGGCTATGCAAAATCACTAGCCTCACTCTCTCCTCCAGAGTCATCTGGGTCTAGTAGCAAGATACACATCCAGGCAACTGGAGATAGCCCCTGATGTTTAAGGGAATAGGGGTTAAGTGACTTGCAAAGGATCACACAACTGAGGTGAATGTCTGAGGAGAGATTTGAACTCACATCCTTTCAACTTCAGGGTCAGTGCTCTATCCACTGCACCACCTAGCTGCCCCACTACAGAATATACAAAGGGAAGTAGTTTTTAACAAAAATGGAAAGGTAAGCTGGGACAAAGTTGTGAATGGCTTTAAATGCCAAACCAATAAGTTTATATTTGATCTTAAAGGCAATAGGGGGCCACTTGAGTTTATTTAATAGGGAAGTAACTTAATTAGAGCTGCACTTTAAGCAAATGACCATCAGCTCTGTGGAAAGTTGATTGGAAAGGGGAGAAACTTGAGACAGGTAGATGAATTAAGAGACTTTTGAAATAATCTAAGTGAATAGTAAAAGGGGCCTGAACCACTCCTTGTGAGTAGAGATAATTTCATTCTTTGTATTTATATTTCCAGGGCTTGGCACATAGTAAGAGCTTAATAAATGCTTATTGATGGATCAGTTTACTGAGTCAGGATGACAGTCATATGAGTAGAGAGAAGGTAATGGATGTGAAAGATGTGGAGAAAGAAATGACAAGTTTTGGCAACTGATATGAGATGTCAAGGATAATGCCAAAATTATAACTCTAGGTGATGAACTGGAAGGATGATAGGACTTTGGCAGATTGGCACAGTGCCTGACACATAGTAGGCATGTAATAAATGTTTATTGACTCTATTCTTGACTATAGAAATAAGCAAGCTGAGGAAAGGGGTAGGTTTTTGAGGAGAGATAATGGGCTAGCGTTAGTTTGGGTATGTTGAGTTTGAGATACCTTTGGGTCATACAGTTTGAAATATCCAATAGGCAGCTGAAGATACATGTTGAAGATCAGAAAAAGGATGAAACCTAGAGACTTCATATGACAGTCATCCACTTGGAGATGATAATTAAATAAAAGGGGGGATCTGATGAGATCAACAAGAGAGAGCAGTGACTAGAAAGAAAAGAAGAGGGGATCAGGAGAGAGCCTTAGGATTTACCTACAGTTAGGGGGCATGATACAGATGATTAAAAAGCAAAAGAGAATCAGTTTGGGAGTTCCCGAGTCTTCTGCCTCTGGCTGGTTCAGCTGTCAATCACCATTAGTCCTATCATCATAGTATAACAATCAAATAAAATTGTTACTGGTGAGCCCCAGATGCTGAGTGTAGCTAGTGATATTGGTATATGTCTATGTATCCCATAACTATTTCTAGGGCACCATTGATACAAAAATCCCAACATGGCACTTCCGGGGACTATAATTCTGATGTTGCCCAAGTCATTCAACTAGTTAACAAATATTTTTAAAGCACCTATTATATGCCAGGCACTGTGCTAAACTCTGGGAATACAAAGAAAGGCAAAAATAGTTCCTGCCCTCAAGGAGCTCGCAGTCTAATGGGGAAAGCATCATGTAGACAATAATGTACAAACAAGACATATATAGGGTAAATTGGAGATAATCTCAGAAGGAAGGCATTAGCATTAGGGTGGATCAGGAAAGACTTCTTTTAGAAGATGGGAATTTAGCTGAGACTTGAAGAAAGTCAGTCAAGAAAGTGGACCTTGAGAATGGGAGCCAGAGCCTGAGGCCTACACTTTCGTATCTCCAGAGCAGGCTAAAATCCATCTTCTTGTATAAGCTAATGTCCTCATAGGCACATCTAATTAGAAATCCAGGCCACTCTGGATTTGGCCATGGGTCCTCCTGGGTCCTGGGCTGGTGCTTTGTCCACTGTGTCACCTAGCTGCCCAATGATGACACCTTTAAAATAAAATTAAGGGGTGAGAGGAATGCACTGGGAGAAAGGGAAAGGGAGAAATGGAATGGGGGTAAAGTATTTCACATATGTAAAGTTGCTGTCTGTTAGGGCTAAAATTCTAGCTAAACTGTCTAAAAATCTAATGAGTGGTTGTCATAAATTATAAGCTTTATCAAGAGTTTAGACTTTTAAGTATTTATTAAGGAGCATAACAATTTGGTGAGGAGAGAGAAAGAGGCCAAGTTTCCTTCATCTATCTATCTAAGGAAGCCAGCATCTCTGCTCCAGCCAAGCCGAGGTCCCAGGTGAAAAGAGCCCTTGCCCCTTTGTCCCAAAAGCCTCCCCACGAAAATGAAAACAGGGTCGTCTGCACACACACACAGCTCCAAGCTAATTGGCTGGTAGCTTTGATCGCCCCATGAGCAAACGTCACTTCCTGATGCCAGGGCCACATGGCTTGTCCTCAGGCCAGAGCTCACAAAATGTTCTTCCTCGCAGGGGGCATTATTCCAACTCTCATACATAAAAGAAATAAGAAAAAGCTTATGGAGTGAAGGAGAAGATGGGGGAGGAGCGGGGGAGTGAGTGAGCCTTACTCTCATCAGAATTGACTCAAAGAGGTAATAACATACACACTCAAGTGGGTATAATAATCTTGCTGTGGTGGAAAGTGGGAAGGGAAGGGGATAAGGGGATAAGGTTGAAGAAAGGGAGGGAAGAATGGGGGAGGGGTCAGTAAGAAGCAAAACACTTTGGGGGGGCAGCTAGGTTGCACAGTGGATAAAGCACTGGACCTGGATTCAGGAAGACTTGAGTTCAAATCCAGCCTCAGACACTTGACACTTACTACCTGTGTGATCCTGGACAAGTCACTTAACCCCTATTGCCTTGCAAAAAACAAGCAAGCAAACACACAAACAAAACCAAAACACTTTTGAGGAGGGATAAGGTGAAAGAAGATAGAAAATAGAGTAAATGTCATGGCAAGGGAATAGGATGGAGGGTAATAAAATTAGCAAGGGTAATTTTGAAAAAACATATTTGAAGCAAGTTTGTCTGCTAGGCCTCAGTTCTCAAACACATAGATAGAAAGCTGAGTCAAATTTGTTCAAATAAGGGCCATTCCCTAATTGATAGATGATCAAAAGATACGTTTTCAGATGAAAAAAACATCCTCTGACTCACTATTGATTAGAGAAATTCAGGTCAAAATAATTCTGGGTACTACCTCATACCTATTGGCTTGGATAATAGGACAGCAGAGAAAAATGATAAATGTGGGGGATATGGAGAAAATGAGACATTAATACATTGGGTTTTTTTGCAGGGCAATGAAGGTTAAGTGACTTGCCCAGGGTCACACAGCTAGTAAGTGTCAAGTGTTTGAGGCCAGATTTGAACTCAAGTCCTCCTGAATCCAGGACTGGTGCTTTATCCACTGCACCACCTAGCTGTCCCAACATTAATACACTCTTGGTAAAGTTGTAAACTGATTCAAGCATTCTGTAGAGCAATTTGGAACTATGGCCAAAGGACTATAAATCCATGCATACTCTCCGACCTAGCAACACCAGTACCAAGTAGGTAGTTCGAAATTGAATTTGAATTTGGGGTGATACTCATCAATTGGGGAATGGCTGAACAAATTGTCGGATGAGATTAGGATGGAACATTATTGTGCTGTAAGAAATGATGAGCAGGATGCTATCAGAAGGACCTATGAAAAATGAAATCCATCTACAGAGAAAGAACTGATGGTATCTGAATATAGATTGAAGTATAATTTTTTGTTAGTTCTAATGTGGAAACATTTTGCACGATTGCATATATATAACTTATATTGAATTGCTTGAGTTCTTAAAGAGGGGTGGGGAGGGAGGGAGGAAGAGAATTTGGAACACAAAGTTTAAAAAAATTGATGTGAAAATTTGGTTTTACATGTAACTTGGGGAAAATTCTAAATAAATTAAAATGTATGAAAAAGAAAAAAAAAAGAAATCCAGGTCACCCTTTGGTTGGTTCTTCCTATGTGGAAGGAAGGGCTTCTTATATCCCTTTTTTGGAGCTCATAAGGTCAATCAGCTTCATGAATATTAGAGGATCATAGAATTAAGATCTGGGAGGGCCTTGGAGATAATCTAGTCTAGGAATTCTTAATGTGGGATGCAGAGATGCCCAGATTTCAAGGGGTACATGAACTTGGATGGAAAAAATACATTTTAATTTTCATTAATTTCTAATTGAAATTTGGCATTTCTATTAATTATTTTAAAACATTCCAGGGGCAGCTAGGTAATGCAGTGGATAAAGCAGTGGTCCTGGATTCAGGAGGACCTGAGTTCAAATCTGGCCTCAGACACTTGACACTTTCTATCTATGTGACCCTGGGCAAGTCACTTAACCCTCATTGCCCCATAATAATAATAAATAATAATAACAATAACAACAACAATAATAATTCCAAATAGGGATCCACATACTTTGTTATTATTGTTCAGTCATTTCAGTTGTGTCAATTCTTTGTGACCCTATTTAGGGTTTTCATGGCAAAGATACTGGAGTGGTTTGCTATTTTCTTCTCTAACTCATTTTACAGTTGAGGAAACTGAGGCAATTAGGGTTAAGTGAGTTGCCCGAGGTTATACAACTAGTAAGTGTCTCAGGGTGGCTTTGAACTCGGAAAGATGAGTCTCTGTGCTCTGTGCACTATGGCCTCATGTAGGTGTCCACATATTTTGCTAGAGTGACATTATGACACCAAAAAGGTAAGGTTAAAACCCTGGCTCTAGTCCAATCAGTCATTTTTTCAAAGGAGAAAACTGAGGTACACAGACATTGCTCAACTTATCTAAGGTCACACAACTAGTAAAAATGGCAGAGGTGACATTTGAACATGTCACTGGACTCCAAATTGAGTGTTCTTTCCATTCTCTACCTCTATGCAAAATGGTGATGAAGGTAAAACATCAATGGTGGTGGTAGAGCATCTGTATCTGGAGCTCTTAAAGGCTAGGAGCAAGAATATAGGGACATGACTACGCAATTTAGAACAAGAAATGAGAGGGATGAAGTGACAAAAGTCAAGGGTCATGGGGTCCAAGGAGCCATGACTCTGAAATAGCCATTGAGTTGGAGCATCAGCTCCCTCTGGTGGTCAATTTTGGGACATCCAATCAAGGCACATTCCATGCAGCCACTGATTTCTGCAAAAGAGAAAACATAAAATCATAGATTCTCAGAGCTGGAAGTTGTCCTTGGGGGTCTTTAGCTCAGCCTTGTAAACTTAAACTTTTCCATCTGTTTTTCTTCTCCACATGGTGAGGTTGGACATGTGGGTAAGGAGCTCCCTGCCCTAGGGAACACTCAGACCTCCTGGGAAGAGAACGCAGTCTCTTGGGTGAGGTTGGCCCATCAGGAGGACTGCCTTCCCCGACTCATGCTGGCTGGCATCCCTGTTACTCTTAAGCCAGAGCTGAGACACCCCACGAGGCTCAACCTCGTGGCTGCCACACTCCTCGGGCTGTGGTCAGGAAGTCACCCTTTCCATTTGCCCAGAACTGGCTGCCAGGGGAAGGGTTGGGTAAGCCAGTGATTGACAGAGCTCCTGCTGGAAAGTCTTACCAAGTTGAGGAGAGTTTGGCCTATTTTTAACACTGGGTGCCCTGTATAAGAGACAGCTGGAAACCAGCAGTGACCCTCAGACTGTCTGTGCATTCCCTCCTCTCACTCTCCCAAGGCATGGAGGGGGCGGGAAAAGGGAAGGATATCTGCCACCACTACCACCTGTGCCCCTCCTCCTAGCTGAAGTTCATAGAAGGCCAAGGAAAGAAAAGAAACCAAACAGGGCTAGGAGCAATGGATGGAAGCAGGCAGATTTCAGTTTGATAAAATGAAAAAACTTCCCTCAAGTTAAAGCTACCACAAAGCAGAATATACTGCTTTGAGAAGTAGTGAGTTTCAGCCAAATGAGTTGAACACAGCTTGTAATCCCTATGATTGGGGAGGCTGAGGCTGGTGGATCGCTTGAGTTAGGGAGTTCTGAGCTGCAGTATCTAGTGTCTGAAATAAGTCTGGCACCATTATGGTCAGCCCCTGGGAGGCAGTGGCCACCAGACTGCCACAGGAGGGAAAAATTGATCTGGTTTGGAAAAAAACAGCTTAAAGGTCCCACATCAGCAATGGGATGTGGCCCATGACTGGCTGTTGAACTTCCAAGTCTCAACCACCTCATTTTAAAGCTGATGAAACTGAGGCCTTTAGATTCATCCAAGATCACAGAGCAACCTTAGACAAATAGAACATAGATTAGTGTTCCTGGGGTAGGAAGAAGACCCTGTGACTCCCCCTGTGACCCTTTCTGATTCTTCTTTCACCACATGACTAATGCAGGAATATGTTTAATGTGATTATAAATATATAACCTATATCAGATTGCTTGCTGTCTTGGGGAGGAGGAGGGAGAAATATTTGGAACTAGAAATCTAATAGAAACAAATGTTGATAATTATATCTGCATGTAACTGGAAAATAATAAAATGCTTTTATGATAAAAATAAAACAAAAAATAAAATAAGGTTTTAAAAAAAGAGTTTAACAGAAACAGAGATACTTCTGTCTTGAGTGAGAGGGTACAAGGGAGCAAGAAACACACAGAAGAATGGAGTTTCCAGGGGGCAAGTAGGTGGCACAGTGGATTAAGCACTGGCCCTGAATTCAGGAGAACCTGAGTTCAGATTTGGCCTCAGACACTTGACACTTACTAGCTGTGTGACCCTGGGCAAGTCACTTAACCCTCAATGGCCCGCAAAAAACCCCAACCCCCTAACCAAAACAAGATGGAGTTTCCAGACATTAATGACCAGTTGTGTCCAACTTTCTGTGACCCCCATTGGGAGTTTTCTTGTCAGAAATACTAGTTTGCCATTTCCTTCTCATTTTACAGATGAGGAAACTGAGGCAAGCTGGGTGAAGTGACTTTCCCTGAGTCACACAGCTAGGAAGTGTCTGAGGCCAGATTTGAATTCAGGAAGATGAGTCTTCCTGACTCCAAGTCAAGTGCTCTATCCACTTTGCCTCCTAGTTGCCCCTCCAGCCACTAGGGCAGTAGATAATATCAGAAGAAACTATTCAAACCATACTAAATGAATCATGAGTCAAGAGAGAGTCAATTTGGAGCTGCAACAGAGTAACACTCCCACTTAACATTGTATTAGCTCTTAAATTCCAGCATAAACACATGGGGGGGGGCACTCAGTGCAAGGGAGAGGTGACTCTGGACTTTAATTCTTGTTTTTGAAGTTTAAATCTTGCCTAAGTCACCCACTGACTGTGTATGGTTCAATATTCATTCATAATTCACAGTTCTTTATTCTGGATGTTGAGAACATTTTCTATCATGAGTTCTTTGAAACTGTTTTGGATCATTGCACTGCGGAGAAGAGCCAAGTCTATCCCCATTGTTCATCACACAATGTTGCTCTTACTGTGTATAATGTTCTCCTGGTTCTGCTCCTCTCAGTCAGCATCAGTTCATGTAAATCTTTCCAGGCTTTTCTGAAATCTGCCTGCCCATTGCTTCTTACAGCACAGTAGTATTCCATTACATTCATATACCACAACTTGTTCATTCATTCCCCAATTGATGGGCATTCCCTCCTTTGCCATCTCTGGTAAACTCTTTTAGTAGAATGTAAACTTTTCTAGTAGAAGGTGAACTTCCTGAGCTCAGGAACAATCTTCCCTTCCCTTCCCTTTTTTCTTATGTTTTTATTGTTATTTTCTGTTTCTTACATCACCATAGTTTTCTCATGTATCCTTCCTTCTCCCCCTCCCAAAAAGCCATCCCATATGACAAATAGGAACAACAACAGTAACAACAATATTGGGGAAAATCTGAAAATGTGCAATGTGTAACTTTTGGACTTCCCACCTCCATATATCTTCTTTTTTTTTTTTTTTAGTGAGGCAATTTGGGTTAAGTGACTTGCCCAGGGTCACACAGCTAGTAAGTGTTAAGTGTCTGAGGCCGGATTTGAACTCAGGCACTCCTGAATCCAGGGCCGGTGCTTTATCCACTGTGCCACCTAGCTGCCCCTCCAATATGTCTTCTTAAACCCCTTCATTTAAATTTTGTTTGAACTTTATATTTTGTCATATTTACTTTTGATTTTTTGGTATGTCTTTCCTTCTGTTTACATTATTGTAGTCACTGTGTATAAGATATTTTTGGCCCTGCTTACTTTGCTTTGCCTCGGTTCATATAGATTTCCCCATGCTTCTCTGTATTCATTACACATATCATTTCTTTCAGCACAGTAACATTCCATCACATTCATGAACCATGATTTATTTAGCCATTCTCCAGCTGATGGGGATCTGCAGGGACTATTTTTCATTTTGGCTTTGTATCTTTGGTACTTTGGACATAGTGGGTGCTTAAGAAATGCTTTGAAGCAGAAATTAATCTTGTCTAAATATTGGCCTATTTCTAGGGGTGGTTTCTAAGTAAATGTTAGTTAACTCTCCAGAAAAAAAAATGTGGACACACTTTTTAATTTCATCTTCCTTGTAAGCATTTTCTTCACTTTCTGAAGTCTAAACAATCAACAAAACAACAAATCAAGCTTTGATTTGTTTGCTGATATCTGAGGTATAGATGTTCACATTCTACATTTAATAATCAGCTCATAGAACAGTCTCAGCTCTCCCCAGCACACCCCTGTGGGTGCTATTTCTTTTTTTTTTTTATGAGATATTTTATTTTTTCCGTTACATGTAAAGATAGTTCTCAACTTTTGTTTATACATGTTTTACACTTTCAGATTTTTCTCCCTCCCTCCCCTCCCTCCCCCCTCCCCTAGACAGCAGGTAATCTGATATAGGTTATATCTATATATCTCTATACATATACATATAGATATATATATACACACACACACATATATATACACATAATAACATTAATCCTATTTCTGCATTAATCCTGTTACAAGAGAAAGAATCAGAGCAGTGATGCAAAACCTCAAAATAGAAAAAAAAACCAACAGCACCCAAAACAAAAGAAATAATATGGTTCAATCAGCATCTATACTCCACAGTTCTTTCTTTCTTTTTTTTTCTTGGATTTGGAGATCCTCTTCTATCATGAGTTCCCTGGAACTCTTCTGTACCATTGCATTGGTGAGAAAAATATAGTCCATCACAGTAGGTCAACACTCAATGTTGATGATACTGTGTACAATGTTCTTCTGGTTCTGCTCATCTCACTCATCATCAGCTCACGTAAGACCCTCCAGGTTTCTCTGAACTCTTCCTGCTCATCATTTCTTACAGCACAATAGTATTCCATTGTATTCATATACCACAACTTGTCCAGCCATTCCCCAATGGATGGGCACCCCCTCAACTTCCAATTCCTTGCTACCACGTAAAGAGCAGCTATAAATATTTTTGTACATGTGGGTCCCTTTCCCCCTTCCATGATTTCTTTGGGCAAAAGACCTAAAAGTGGGATTGCTGGGTCAAAGGGTATGCACAGCTTTATCGCCCTTTGGGCATAATTCCAAATTGCTCTCCAGAATGGTTGGATCAGCTCACAGCTCCACCAACAATGCATTAGTGTTCCAATTTTTGTGGGTGCTATTTCTAACACTGGGACAGAGGTCATGGGATGCAGCCCATCCATTTAGAGCTCATTTATTCTTTTGTAATGTCCCTTGATGCATCCCTTCTTTCCCATTCCTGTTGTCACCATGTAATTCAGTTTCTCATGGCTTAGTATATGGACTAATTTATCTCACTGCTTCCCACTGTTTTTCTGCCCACCCAGTCATCTTATACACTGCTGTCAGATTGATATTCCTAAAGCATCACTTCATCATTTGACTGTTGAACCTTCAAGGGTACCCCATTGATTGACTAATGAATAATATTCAAATTCCCCCTCCTGGTGCTTTAATCCTAACCTCCCACCTACACTGCTTCAGTAGCAGTAATTGGTCTCCCTGATTACAGGCTTTTTCTTCTCCCATCCATCCTCCACACAGATGCCAATTCGATATCAGTAAAGAACAGGCCCAATCATGTCATTTCCTTCCTCAAGAAGCTGCAGTGATTCCTATTGCCCATAGGATAAAATCCAAATCCCCCTGTTTATCATTTAAAGCTTTCCACAGTCTAGTTCCAACCTATCTTTCCAAACTTATCTCATGTTACTCTCTCTTACACATTTTTTGTTATAGTCATATTCATCTACATGGTGTTCTCTATACATGACAATCCATTTCCCACCTCCAGACCTTTGCATGAGCTGTCCCCTCCCTAGAAACCTATATTTGGAATGCTCTTTCTGTATGCCTCTGCACCACTGCCTATAAGGCATTTCCCTGTTTCTCCCACCTGTTAGGGCTCTCCCTTCCCTTCCCCTAGAAATTGCTATGCAGTTACTTTGCATTTATTCATTTGTGTACATGATGTCTTTCTTAATAAAATATGACCTCTTGAAGATAGAAAGTTTTGTTTTTGTATTCTTGACATCTCATAAGATGTCTGTACTGTGGGCACTTGATAAATGCTTGTTGAACTGAGTTTTTAACTTGTTCTTGGACTCCCGTCTCTGTTCCAGCCAGACTGGTCCACCGGTTCTGTGCCAAACACACCTTATTTGTTTTTGTCTTCTGTGTCATGGTTGACATTACTCTCCCCTTCTCCTTACCTGGGATGCCCTCCTTGCACTCCAATTGCCCAGCCCTTGCCCATCTTTCAAGGGTCTACCCTACCCAAGTTCCATCTCCTCCATGTCTCTATAACTAAGCACATTGTTCTTACCTTCCTCTGCATCCATAAAACTAGTGGTCCCCACCACCGATTTGGCATTTAGCCATCTATTACCATATTTCCCTTTTCATGTATGAATGGCTCCCTTCCTCAACAACTTTGTAAAGAACCTTTTGATACACCCATATTACTGAACTCCCAGATTTGTATGGTCTTAGAACTTTAACTTCAAAAGAGCCCCCTGATTTTATTGGTGAGAGTCCTTCCTCTCTCCTCTTGCCTCTCCCATGAAAGCAGTTCTTAAACCCTCCCTGCTTTAGTAGACTTTATGAGCCTTTGGCAAGCTACTCTGACCCCAAATGAATAAATAAATGAAATCCAGTCGCCTGGTCTTTTGGACAGCTTCCTCTTAGGAATGTGTTGTGGTGTATTGTACAGTGGAAAGAATGCTAGCTTGAGTAAAAGAACCAGGGTTCAAATCCTGCCTCTGTTGCTCACTAACTGTGTAACCTT
Organism: Dromiciops gliroides; assembly: GCF_019393635.1. Lineage (NCBI taxonomy): Eukaryota > Metazoa > Chordata > Mammalia > Microbiotheria > Microbiotheriidae > Dromiciops > Dromiciops gliroides. Next base: position 105,888,869 of record NC_057864.1, read on the forward strand.
GGGCAAATGACAAACTTGAGAGGCCTTACATTTGTCATTTATAAAAATGAGGGGGTTGGGCTAGTTGACTTTTTTTTTTTTTTAGTGAGGCAATTGGGGTTAAGTGACTTGCCCAGGGTCATACAGCTAGTAAGTGTTAAGTGTCTGAGGCTGGATTTGAAATCAGGTACTCCTGAATCCAGGGCCGGTGCTCTATCCACTGCACCACCTAGCTGCCCCCTAGTTGACTTTTAAGGACCCCCTAACTCTAAGTCCATGATCTTCAGTAAATACTAGGCTAGTCCTCGGGTAGAAGATAATAAGACCTGTACTTGAGGCCTTTTCAGCTGGGAAATGCTTGCCAGAGCTTGTACCCTGTTGGCCCAGCCTTCGAGAACCCAGGGATACCTCTGTTCCATGATGAGGCAGGCATCAGAGGAATATATTAAATATTTATTAAGTGATGAATCAATGAACCTCTTCCCGCCCCCTCTCATTCTTCTGGAAACCAGACAGCTTTGGGGACTTCCCATGAGTCTATCAGTTGCATGGTTTTTACCCTTCAAAAGAGGTTGCATGTTAGTGACCTGTGATATGGTTTAGGCTGTGGTCCATTGCATCCAGAGCTACCTGGGTGATGACTGCTTTCAGCCTCATATTAGGGATACAGCTTACAGGTGAGTAGCACCTTTTCTTCTTGTCTCTGACAGTGTTCAGGCTCCTATCTTAAAACCTGGATGGGTCAGTGAGCCTTGAGTGATCATCAGCTGTAATAACTAGGAATCAAGAAGATCTATAGCTCAATTTGGAATGATTATCCCAAAGTTATTAAACTGTGTGTGTCCTTTGGCCCAGTGATACTAGGTCTATATACCACAGAGACCATAGAGGGAAGAGAGGGACCCATGTGAACAAAAAATATTTCTAAAAACTTTTTTGTAATAGAAAAAAAAAGGTGCCTATCATATGAGGAATGATTAAAAATTATATTATATAAATGTAATGGAGTATTATTATGTCATAGGAAATGAAGAAATAGATGATTTTAGAGAAGCATGGGAAGACTTGTATGAACTGATATAGAGTGACACGAGCAGACTAAAGAGAACAATTTGTATAATAATATTATAAAGAAAAACAACTTCAAAAGATTTGAGATTTCTAATTAATATAATGACAACACATACTAGTGAACTAATGACTAAGTACCTCCTGACAAACTCAAGATGCAGAAAGAGACATATATTTTTGGACATGGCCAATGAGGGAATTTATTTTGCTTGATTATACATATTTGCTCCAAGGTTTCTCATTCTTTCTCTCTCCTTTTTTCTCTTCTCCCTTCTTTCTTCCTTCATCCCTTCCTTCTTCCTTTCCTTTTTTCTCAGTTGGGGGGGATGTGGGAGGGAGAGAAGATAAATGCTTGTTAATTGAAAAAATAAATTAAAATATTTTTTTAAAAGAGAGGTTCTAGTTTTGGAGGCAGAAAAACAGAGCAAGAACAAAAGAGACAGAGGCTGGAGGAGGGAAGAGTGCATACCCATAAAAGCCTGGTAGCAGACAAAATACCCATATAGTCAGAATAGGATATGGCTCAGGGTTTCCTCCAGGTCTCTGAGTCACTTAAGCTCACTGCCAAGGGTTAAAGTATTGTTCAATTGGACTCATAGCTAGGATAGTCCTCCTGATATAGAACCCTACCAGACAAACCAATATTTGCCTAGTGGCTTGTAGGTGAAGCTTCACATCTTGTAATTTCAGAATGGGGAGAAGGAAGGAATGACAGTGCCACAAGCCTTTGGAAAGTTTATTGATGGGCCTGCCATCAAGGAGATTGGCTTTGGGAAAGTTATCTCCCTCCCTCTCCCTTCTCATTCACCTCTAGCCTTCCCTCAAACTGGAGTCCTAGACACCCAAGTTTCCCTTTTCTCCTTTGACAGAGGGAACAGAATCTTTCTTTTTTTTCCTTTTTATTTTTCTCTTTCTTTCTTTTTGCAGGGCAATGAGGGTTAAGTGACTTGCTCAGGGTCACACAGCTAGTGTCAAGTGTCTGAAGCCAGAATTGAACTTAGGTCCTCCTGAATCCAGGGCTGGTGCTTTAGCCCCCCTCCAGAATCTTTCTTAAGGGATTCATTTAGAAAAGGAACAGGGTGATCAGCCTCCTCTGTCACCTGCAAGGAAGACATTTGGCTTGGCTCCCTAGGGAAAGGTGGTACTACATCCAGTAGAAAGCCCATTTTGTTTTCCTCCTTACCACTCCATATATAAAATAGTGAACCTCTAGCACTGCCCTGAATGTCCTGGACTCAAACAAAATTAGGTTGGATTTTAAATGAAATCAGGCTGCTAATGAATCAGCATTTTAAACTGGATTAAAATAATCATCTTTGGGGAATCTCCCCTAAGCAGAGGTTATGGAAACTACAATTATTTTCCAAAATGGGCTTGGGCCAAATAGACATGTGCAGATAGTATGTAAAATGGTCATGTAAGGGAGTGGGCCCCATTGTCTTGCCAATCACCCAGACTTTAAATCTTCCTCTCTCCCTACATCCAATTTGTCAATATCTCTTCAATTCTATCATTGTAGTACATTGTAAAAGATTGTTGCATCTGGATGGAGAGGACCTATGATCATCTGGGATCCTAAAATTCTAGACAAGAGAAACTAGTGAGAAGATAGGCATCTGACTGGCTAGGAAATAGGGTCAATTAGACTTTAAATTTATTCCTATTGAATTTCATCTTACTAGATTTAGTCCCATACTCTAGCCTGTCTAGATCTTTTGGAATCCTGGCTCTGACATTCAGAGTCTTAGCTACCACTCTCAGTTCTATGCCATTTGCAGATCTGATAAGGTCGCCATATTGCTTTTATCAAAGACTTTGACATGACACATGTGGAAAGTATGCACTTGATGGGTATCTCCTGGGATACCTGGGTCACTGCAATAGTAAAAGCAACCTATACAGGGTTTGTGTGCCATCTCCCACTAGCCTACAGGAAGGTGGGTATCACTTTATTAACTATCCCATGAGAATTTTTAAAAAATTGTTACAAGAGAAGACTCCCCGGATAGGGGAGGAGGATGAATAGGGAATAGGGATTTATTTAGAAATTAATGTGATTTTGACTAATGCAGAAATATGTTTAATGTGATTGTACATGTATAACCTATATCAGATTGCTTGCTCTCTGGGGGAGGGAGTGGGAGGGGAAGGAGGGAGAAAAATCTGGAACTCAAAATCTTATAAAAAGCAAATGTTGAAAACTATCTTTACATGTAACTGGAAAATAATAACATACTTTTATGATTTAAAAAAAGAAGTGAATGTGATATAAAAGCAAAGGGCATCAAGAGTAACTTAATATTATGGGGGCAGCTAGGCAGTACAGTGGATAAAGCACTGGCCCTGGATTCAGGAGGACCTGAGTTCAAATCCAGCCTCTGATACTTGACACTTACTAGCTATGTGACCCTGGGCAAGTCACTTAACCCTCATTGCCCTGCAAAAATAAAAAAAAAGAGTAACAATATTAAGTAGGAGAGTTTATATATATGTGTGTGTGTGTGTATATGATACATACCTATTATGTATATGTGTGTGTATATAAGTATGTATATATGCATGTAGTTTTATACATATTTGGGGAGAGCAGCTAGGTGATAGAATGCTGGGCCTGGAGTCAGGAGGACTTGAATTCAAATCTGGCCTCAGATATTATTAACTGGGTGACTCTGGGCAAATCACTTAACCCTGTTTGCCTCAATTACTCTGCTGTAAAAAGAGCTGCAAAAGGAAATGGCAAACCACTCTGTTTTCTTTGCCAAGAAACCCCCCAAATGGTGTCATGAAGAGTTGGACATGATGAAATGACTTAACAACAATATTTTTATATTATATATGTAGTTTGCCTACCAGGTGGCACTATGATCAAATCATTAGCCTAGTGGTCTTATCAAGTTCTCTCTGAAACATTTGCAAGAAATCCCCTCCCTCTACAGTTGTACCATGCTTCAGGTTTCTGGAGGAAAACCCCTCACTGGCCAGATTCAAATGATGAAAAGGCACACAACTCCAAAATGACTAAAAATAGGAAAATCTCTGTCATGCTTTGCCCCAACTCCCACCACATCTAGGATTTTCCCTTGTAATCCTTAACTTCCTACATTTATAAAAAAGAGGCTTCCTGTGGCCACATTATTTATTATATAAATGAAAATTAAAGGACAATTGTCTCAAATCATTTCTCCAGACTGAAACCTCTCCCAGATGGGCTCTCCCAGCTTTCTAGAAGGATCAGGAGAAAGAGCTGCATGTACAACCACTTTCAGAGTCAGGAACTTACTTATGCCAAACGGGAAGCAAAGGAAGGGTGCTGAAAGAAGACTGTCCTTCCTCTGACTCATCAACAATAAAGGTTTGCAAAAGCTGCCAGCTCCAGGATATACCTCCTTTTTAGGGTTTGACTTGTGACTCTGCATCTCACAATCCCAGGAAGCTGCTTGTAACCTCCATTCAGTCTTGGTCTTAGCTGCCTTGCACAGCTCCTAGTCAGCAAAAGTAGAAGTCTGGGTGTTTAATGGTTCTGTCAGTACCCCCTGCTCCCTGTTCTCTGCTCCCTGCTCCCAGCATGCCTTGGGCACCAGCATTTCTCCCCATTTCTTGAACCCCAAATATCCTGGGCAGGAAGTCTCTCTCAAAAGCAAAGGGGAGAAGCCGAGAGCTTGCTATCTTCCTCCACTTCCTGCCCATGACTTCCTTTGCAGGTTGCATGTTCTTTGAGGTGTCACTGTCTTCTTGTCCTGTCTTGTGACTTCTCTTTGACTCTGAATTCCCATCTTCTCCATACTCAGTAAATGGGAAAGGGGATGGTGACCTCTCAGCACCCCAAAGTTCCATCACCCTGGTCCCTGGGATAAATAATAATTTGAAGTTAAGAGGGCATGGCATGCATAGACACAGATTACTTTGATAAACATGTTCAACAACATAGAGCTGAGCAGATTCCCTGGAGATTTCTCTGGAGCCTTATTGTCAAGTTGACAATGAACCATTCCTGCCTAATCTTTGAATCTGATCATTCAACAAATTCTTCATTCATCAAATTGTGCTATCTTTTAGCCCTCATCTTTCCATGCTTCTTTTCACAAGAATAGGATGAGATACTTTATTAAGTACTAGCAAAATGACATCTCTAACATTCTTCTGATCTATTGGTTAATACTGTAAAAAAAAAACCCAGAAAGGGAAACAATATTATTCTAGCAAGTATTTGTTCTTTTAAAAATAATTTATTTGGGGTAGCTAGGTGGCACAGTGGATAAAGCACTGGCCCTGGATTCAGGAGGACCTGAGTTCAAATCTGGCCTCAGACACTTGACACTTACTAGCCGTGTGACCCTGGGTAAGTCACTTAAACCTTATTGACCTGTCAAAAAAAAAAAAGAATTTATTCTTTTTAATTGCTCAATGGGGGTAATGGGAGGGACAGATTAATTTTTAAAAACTTGTTAATTTGAAAAATAAAAATAAATAACAAACCTTTAACAAATTCCTCCATACATATCTATATAGTCCAGCAACAAACAAAAAACAAACAAAAAACCCCAATCTCCCATAACAGCCATGTCCAAAGATGTGTGTCTCTTTATGTATTTTATATTCATCATCTCTCTATCATAAGGTGAGTGACGCATTTTATTTTCATTCTTTCAGACGCTTTGCTTGGCATTTTGTTGAACTAATATCTTTCAAAGTGACAGTTTAAAAGTTTTTCAAATGTGTTTTTCTCAATACATTGCTGTCATTTCATAAATTGTTCTCCTGGGTCTGCTAACTTCACTCTGCATCTGTTTACAAAGGTCCTCCCAGCAATACCACTACTAGGTCTTTTTCCCAAAGAGACCATAAAAAAGGGAAAAGGACTCACATGTACAAAAAGCATCTGTATCTGTATCTATATCTATATCTATATCTATCTATCTATCTATGCTCTTTTTGTGGTAGCAAAGAATTGGAAACAGAGGGGACACCCATCGATTGGGAAATGGTTAAACAAGTTGTGGTATATGAATGTAATGGAATACTGTTGTGCTGTAAGAAATGATAAGCAGATGGATTTCAGAAAAACTTAGAAAGACTTACAGGAATTGATGCTGAGTGAAATGAGCAGAACCAAGAGAACACTGCACACAGTATCAGCAACACTGTGGTATGATCAACTGTGATAGTCTTAGCTCTTCACAGCAATACAATGATCTAAGACAACACCAAAAGACTTATGTTGGGAAATGCTTTCCACATTCAGAAAAAGAACTATGGGGTCTGAATGCAGACTAAGCATACTATTTTCACTTTTGTTGTTCCTTTTTTGTCATTGCTCTTGTTTATTCTTTCTTGCATTTTTTCCCTTTTGTTCTGATTAATGTGGAAAAATATTTAACATGATAGTAATGTATAACATATCAAATTGCTTGTTGGCCTCAGGAGTGGGGAGGGAAAGGAGGGTGGGAGAAAAATTTGGAACTCAAAACATATCTTTACATGTAATTGAGAAAATTAAAAATAAAAACTTAATTTAAAAAATGATAAAGGTCTTCCCAATTTCCACTGAAATTTCCCATTTCATCTTTTGACACAATAATATTCCATTCCATTCATTCATTTAGCTATTCCCCAATATTCCAAATTCACCTTAGTTTCTAATTATTGACTGCCAATAAAAGATCTATTATAAATATACACACATATTTACATATAGGACATTTTCCTCTTTATTTGATCTATTTGGGGTATAAGACTGTGTTATACCTAGATCAAAGCAAAAATTTTTAAGATTGTATATCATCAAAATTGTCCATTTAATCTTGTGTGACCCTATCTATCAATTGTTTAGTCATGAATTCTTCCCTCATATTATTTTCTAGACTGGGTGGATGGTGGTACCCTCAATGGTACATGAAAAATGGGAGGAAGGAGTTTGAGGGAAAGACAATGAATTTAGTTTGGGCAAGTTGAGTTTAAGATATCTATAAGACCTACGGTTTGAGACATCCAATAGGCAGCTGGATGCAAGACTGGAGGTTAGGAGAGAAGTCAGGGATGGACAAACAGATCCAAGAATCACCTGCATGGAGATAATAGTTGAATGCATACAAGTTGATGAGATCATCAAACAAAATAGTAAAGTGGGAGAAGAGAAGAGGATCCCCATTTCTCTGTCCAAGTGTGCATTCTCTGAACTCTTTTAAAGGCATGTCCCAAGGGTAAGCTTAGAAACAAACTTTATAATGGATCACAAAACAAAAGGTCACATCAGTAGGGCAATGAGTACCTAAGATAATCTTTTTAAAGTGTTTTCTTATCAGAGGACCTTCACATCTTGTTCAAGAGAAGATAGAAGGTGGTGGTGCTGGTGGGGAGGGGAGGTGTGAATTCCTCTGGTACAAGTCTTGGAATGCCCTGTAACATGTGCATCCTTCTAGAATCATAGATGTAGAGCTGTAGGGCCATGAAAGAACATTTCATTTTCTAGATGAGAGCACCCAAATCTAGGGAAGTAAAATGACTTGCCCAGGCTCAGCCAGGTATAAGTAGGGGAGCTTGGACTTTAACAAAAGTCCTCCAAAGAAACCAAAGCTATCTATAATCATATGAAAAAAAATGCTCTGGATCACCATTGATCAGAGAAATGCAAATTAAAACAACTCTGGGGTATCACCTCACACCTATCAGAGTGGAAAATATAACAAAAAAAGGAAAATATTGGATGTTGGAGGGGATGTGGGAAAGCTGGGAGGCTAATCCACTGTTGGTAGAGTTGTGAAAAGATCCAACCATTCTGGAGAACAATTTGGAACTATGGCCAAAGGGCTATAGAACTGTGTGTGCCCTTTGATCTAGCAATACTACTGCTAGTTTTATATCCCAAAAATGTCCCCCAAAAGAAAAAAAGACCTATTTGTACAAAAATATTTCTAGCAGCTCTGTTTGTGGTGGCTAAGAAATGGAAATCAAAGGAATGCCCATCCATTGGGAAATGGCTAAACAGACTGTAGTATATGATGATGATAGAATAATATTGTGCTATAAGAAATGACAAGCAGGATGATTTCAGAAAGGCCTGGAAAGATTTGTATGAATTGATGTATAGTGAAGTGAGCAGAACCAAGAGAACATTGTGTACAGAGACAGCAATATTGTTTGATGCAGAACTGTGAATGATTTAACTATTCTCAGCAACACAATGATCTAAGACCATCCCAAAGGACTAATGATGAAACATACTAACCACCTCCAAAGAAAGAACTGCTATTGATTGAATGCAGACTGAAGTATGCTATTTTCACTTTCTTTCATTTTTTCTTTTATTTAAATTTTCATGTACAAAATTACTAATATGGTAATGTTTTACATAATTGCATATATATATATATATCCCATATCTGATTGCTTACCACCTCAGAGATGGGGGAAGGGAGTGAAGGAAGGAGGGATAAAATTTGGAACTCAAAACTATAAATAAAAATGTTTATTATATATATATATATATATATATATATATTTAAAGTCCTTTAGCTCCAAAATAGGGGTCTTTCCCCTACATAAACTGCCTTTCTGCCTTAGATGGAAGAGGTGCTAGGAAGACTTCTTTTTGGACTCATGCTAGGATTTCATTTGAACGAGGAATGCCCAATGAGCAAAATCCTTCTTTGAATACAGAGCTTAACTGTATTTGCAACTTATAGTCTTAGGGAGTTGCCTAGATGGGGAGCAGGGTGGAAGGTATGCACACATGCATTGAAAATGTCTTGCTTAGGGTCACATAGCCTTTAAATTATTTTTTTTTGTCAGAGTTAGGACTTGAAACTAGGTCTTCCTGATTGGTTTCTATCCACACCTGCCTCCTGAGGAACTATAAGATTTCAAATCCCTTGGGATTTGAATGGACCCTTTGAATATATCCTTTAAGACCAGATAGTTCACTATCTTTATGTTACCAATAAGAAATTGAAGTTGACAGAGACAAAGTAAATTTCTCCAGGGCCTATAGAGAGTAAGTGGCAGAATCAGAACTTAAAGAGCCCAGCTCTTTAAGAATACACTTCAGGGGGGCAGCTAGGTGGCGCAGTTCATAAAGTACCGGCCCTAGATTCAGGAGTACCTGCGTTCAAATCCGGCCTTGGACACTTGACACTTACTAGCTGTGTGACTCTGGGAAAGTCACTTAACCCCCATTGCCCTGCAAAAAAAAAAAAATCCACTTCAGAGTTATTTTCCCTCATTTCATACTTTAGGATTTGATGAGTGAGTAACTGAGTTAGGGAAATGGAAGGGAATGAATGTTTGAAGGTAAAGATCTGTTGCCTTTCTGGTTCTAAGGCAAAGCTAAGTCACCCACCCACAATTCAAAAATAAGAAAGACTGATTCTCGGGCTCAGAGATTATTTCCTCAAAAATTTCCCACACCCTCAAAAATAAATAGGAAACCAAATCATCCCAACAGCTTGGGCCTGTTGTCCATTTTACCTCATTGGAAGTTAGTGTTCTTTTGTAGAATTGAGTATGTTCTCCCTCGATGGAGAAAAACAGGTGTGTTGTGCGCCTCAAATGAGAGAACAGATGTAAAACACTTTGCAAACTATAGAGCACTACATAAATGTCAATTGTTATTGTTGTTGTTAGCCTACTGCACTGAAGTCACCAATCTGGTAATGACTTCATTCCCTGAGCCTTTCACTCCATTCCTGCTAAGCTCAAGCAATGTTTATAAAGTAATACAAGCATGTACTGGTAAATATTTAACAACCAGGCTTCCCAGAGGGGAAAAAATGTATATACACATGCTTTAAATTTAATCCACATAATTAACACCTTCTTAAGTCTGGACAATCAACAAAGCATGACCCAATTTATAGTATTTTCTGATTTCTGAGGTATATATTCTCATATGGAAAATTTAGTAATCTCCTAAACTGGCTAGAGTTGGCTCCAGCACACCCCTGAAGAGTCTCTTTTGGTGGAGAAAATAAGCCTGAATAGCAGAGGGAGAAATCTGCCAAGTAGGCTTCTTATTATTTTAGAATAATGGGATCTAGGACTGAAAGGGATTTTAGGGATCATCTAGTCTAATCTCATTTTATTGATGAAGAAATAAAGACCAAGCGATCACACTGAAAATATGTAGCAGAGTTAGGATTCTTCCCCAAGTCCTCAGCTTCTAAACCTCCAGTATTTTTTCTATTTTACTTTCATTATACTTCTCCATTATACTTGCTTTTGTTAGTTTAGAGAAAAAGTACCTCCTGAGGAAAGCAGTGGAAACATTATTTTTAAACTTTTTGTTCTTGGGCATGGTGGTATGTGCCTTTAATTCTTGCTATTGGAGAGGCTAAGGCTGGTGGATTGCTTGAGATTGCTTGAGGAGTTCTGAGCTGAGGTAAGCTAAGTTGATTGAGAGTGTGAACTCTTTAAGCCTGGTACTACTTTGATGAGCCTCTTGGGGGTGGAGCAGGGCAGTTGGATGCCTGAGAAGGGGAGAACTGACCCAGATCAGAAACAGAGCAGATCAAGGCTTTTGAACTGATCAGTCATGGAATCTATCCTATTAGTGGCTGCTGTACTTCCAGCCTTAGCGAGATAAGGAGGGCCACGTCTCAAAAAACAAACAAACAAAAATTACTGATATATTTTGTCTTTATATTACCTTCATTTAAAAATATATTTCCCGGGGGCAGCTAGGTGGCACAGTGGATAAAGCACCAGCTCTGGATTCAGGAGGACCTGAGTTCAAATCTGGGCTCAGACACTTGACACTTACTAGCTGTGTGACCCTGGGCAAGTCACTTAACCCTCATTGCCCTTATATATATATATACATACATACAAATATATACATGCATATATATACACATATACATATACATACATATATATATATATATATATCTCCCTCCCTCTTACCTGACTTCCCTTGACTCATAGAGCCATTAGTATAATAAAGAATAAAAACAAAAGAGGAAAAAGAAAAGCAATTCAGCAAAGCTAACTGAAATGTCAACAGAGATTGAGAGTATTTTCAGTGTTCTATACCATGGCCTCCATTCTTTGCAAATAGAGTGGTGGCAATCCTCTTCCCCCACCTCTCCGGTCATCTGCTCTGGCTGGAGAATACTCCATTGGAGTTTTCTTGGAGTTGAGCTGGCTTCCTTTGGCCACTTGAAGGGACACATGGGGCTCAGCACAAGTCCTTTTTTGAAGGAATTGTGTTTTGGGATGATGAAGCAATCAGCCCCCTTTCTGGTCCCTTGATCCCTACGATGGTGTCAGGGTTCCCCTGTGTCAAAGAGTTTTGGCCAGTTTGAGCCAGGAAGAACCACCTATTCAGGAGTCTTTTAAAGGGGAGGTAATTTCTTCTTTTGTTCTAAGGTTCTGAATGTGGCATGGAAATTTCTCACTGAGAATGGAAAAACCCTCTCCTCCCCACCTCCCTTCCAGGATAGCTATAGTGGCCATTCATGCATGGCAGCAAGCATATCTCCTGACTAGGCAAGTCTTCTTTGGGAACCTGGGCCCCTGACTGCCTCTTCTGCTTTGTATTTCTTTCCTTGAGCATAGGTAATTAGACATCTGTCCTAAGATGGATATTTCCAGCCTTGGAAGCAAACTTGTCTGTTCAAGAGGTCAGGAGCTACTGAGTCCCTCAACTGGAGCTGGCTGGCAGCAGGAATAGTTTTTGGAGCCATATCTTTCTTGGAAAGGAGGACCACTGCTGGAAAGATGAGCCCAAGCTATGCCCCACCTTACCAGAAGATATGGACTCTGAGAGTTTGGGCAACACAGAGCTGAGGGGAAGGTGAAATACCTATTCAACAATCCCACAAAATGCTCCATATTTTAATACTACATAAGTGCCAACCTTCCCAGAGAGTGTAGGACTATAGGAGGTGCATGTTAGAGCTATAGGTTACTTGTTGTGTTTTAAGTTTTTGTCAAGGTCAGCTCATCATTCTTGTAATGATTGGAATGATGCCACCTACTGGAGACTTGCTGTGGGAAAGCTCCACCATGAGGAAAATGCCTCAGAGACATTGTGGCTTTTCCTTGGCGTCAGGAAATGACATTTGCTCATGGGTGCTGCCTATCAAGGCTACCAGCCAATCAACTTGAGGAGCCTCCTATTTTCTGGGAGGAGACAGGAAGGAGGAGAGGGAGCCTGCGCAGAGAGCTCTTGGGCTTTTGGGTTCCTGACTTGGTGGTGGTGGTAGTGGCAGAGGACTTCACAGGATTTTTGAGGAAAGATAGGAATGCCAGGCTGTTGGAATTCTGTTCTCAATCTTTTTCTTTCTATTTTCCAATAAACCCTTAAAAACCTAAACTCGTTTTATCAGTGATTTTAGTCAGTTTCCCCCAAAACTGGGGGAATAGATTAGAATCCACATTTAGAATCTTAAATTACACATTCTTTTATGTTTTGAGCATTTCTCTAGTGTGAAGGAAATAAATAGCTCTCCCATCCCTGAACTACTTTTTTACTTTGAGTAGCTTTTTGATCCCTTTTGTGGAGACTAGACTTAAGCCAAACCTAAGTTTTCTTTAAGTGGTTTCCCCTCAGGGCTCCTCTGTAGGGAACGGAGTTGGAAGGGAAGGGAATTAGTAATTATATGGAGCCTACTAAATGCCAAGCTTGGTACTAAGAACTTTACAAATAGTATCTCATTTGAAGAGGGTTGTAAAGAACCAGAGACAATGGGAAAAATAACATAACCCTCTCTCCTTATAGTTTAGGCTCCCCTGAACATGAACCTGGTATGGTATGAGACCAGAAGTAGTTTCCTTAGTGGAAGAGGGCAGACTCTAGCTCCTCCTGGCAGCCCTGTTCTATTCATTGTTACACAAAGAAGGGAGACAGTTTTCTCATCTCTTCTTCAGGGCCCAGCTTGGTCCTTTTAATGACACAGCATTCCATTTCATCTTGTTGGTCTTCCCATTTACTTTGCTAAAGCCCTTATGTTCTGTATCAGTTCATTTAGCTCTTCCCATTAGTTTCTGAATGTTTCATACTCATGGATTATCATTACATCTAAACATCATTTAAGGACTTTCTCACATACTAAAGATCAAAAAAAGAGAATTCTGTAGTCATATGGATATAGATTCAACCACAGAATAAATATGTCCCCTAGGAAGGGGAAAGGGATATTAATAGGGGGATGGGGCTATTGATCCAGGAGACCAAAGTGAGATCTAGTTCTGCCCTGATCTAGAGTAATACTAAGTCAACCACCATTATATTTGCAAAGAATGGGGGCCATGGTATAGAACACTGAAAATACTCTCAATCTCTGTTGACATATCAGTTAGCTTTGCTGAATTACTTTTCTTTTTTGTTCTTTATTATAGTGAGTCAAGGGAAGCCAGGTAAGAGGGAGGGAAACATTATAAAATGAAGTTAATATAAAGACAAAACGTATCAGCAACTTGATGTGGCCTAAGATCCCATTAGCTTGTTTTGATTATTGCACCATAGTGTTAACTCATATTGAGCTTGCAGTTCACTAAAACCCACAAGTCTTTTTCAGATTCTTTAGCACAATATGAGCCAATACTGTAAGATTGTAAGCTCCTTGATGACTCAGATTGTCTTTCTTTTTTTCTATTTGTATCCCTAGTGCTTAGCACAATGACTGACATATATTAGGTGTTTAATAAATATTGATTGGTTGATAATGCAATATAAAAAAAACACCTCTAGTATGATGTTAAGCTACACAAAGAGAAGCATAGCTTTGTTTTTTTTTAATTAACTGCTGTTTCTATAGACACCAGTTCTGAGTAAGCATATATTAATTTAGTAATATCATGAAAGTAAAGGATTGATCACATGTCTCCCTAACTTCTCATGGTCTCAGGCTGCATGGTAGAGAAAGCAGGGAGAGAGCTTCAGCATGCTAGTTAGCACAAGCAGGAGAAAAGCCCCCCAAGTCCCATGCTGTCTCCCAGAGGGACAGCATGTGGTCCCAGAGAGCCAAGAGAGAAGCTCAGAAGATGCTCCAGAAGCCCTAGAAGCCCCAGAGCACCCCTCATGGCATCTTCCAAGAGTCTTTTTATCCTCTTTTGATAGAGGCAGTTCATTATACTTTGACCTAGCTTAGCATCATTATACTTTGACCTTAGTTTAGCATCATTCAATTCCACTGGTCGACATGACTTGAAGGTTGTCTACATTAAAATGAACTCTAAAGATGACATCAGGGAAAAGAGGGCAAAAGACCATAATTCAAGTTGCTTAAGGCAAAGTCCACTATCCTTCTATGATCTAGATAAAAGAATCTATCTTTATTCCTTTTGTTTCCTTGGAGATTTCTTGAAGTTTCTCTATGACAACTGGACTTTCTGGAGTTGGGGGTGGGGATGGAGAGAGGACTGAGAAAGTGATCTCTGGGTCCCCCCCAAAAATCCATTATTATTGTTATTTTTATTATTACTATTATTATTTTTTTTGTGGGGCAATGAGGGTTAAGTGACTTTCCCAGGGTTACACAGCTAGTAAATGCCAAGTGTCTGAGGCAGGATTTGAACTCAGGTCCTTCTGAATCCAGGGCTGGTGCTTTATCCACTGCACCACCTAGCTGCCTGAAATCCATTATTAATAAATATTTTCTCACAGGTTCTATGAATAAGGAGGTGATGGTCCAGCTATCCACTGCCCTGGTCAGACCAGATATGGAGTATTTAATTAATTTCTGAGTACCACATTTTAAGAAAATCACTGATAAACTGAAAAATATCTAGAGGAGGCTGACCCAAGTGGTAAAGGGCCTTGAGATTATGCCCAATGAAGACTGGCTAAAGAAACTGGGAATGTTTAGCAGAGAGAAGACCTGAGGGGCAGGGGCATGACAGTTGTCTTTGAGTATTTGAGGGACTGACGTGGACAAGAGAGATTAGCTTTGTTCTGTTTGGCTCCAGAGAGCAAAATAAGGAGCAATGGTAGCACATTCAGAACACTTCTCAGTAGTTAGAGCTGCCTCAATGTGAAATGAGATGCCTTGGGAAATAATGGTTTCCCCCTGACTTGATGTCCTTCGAGCTTAATGATTGCTGGTCTGGTATAATGTGAAGTGGATTCTTGTTCTACTTCAGATTGTAGGAGTTGGATTCCAAGGATCTCTTCTAGCTTTGAGATTTTGTGATTTTTGTAAGGTTCCCATGCCCTCCTCAGTCAAACTGCTTCTTAGCTCTACCACCCAAAGGGCTGGAGAGATATCTATATCTATATCTACATCTACATCTACATCTACATCTACATCTACATCTACATCTACATCCACATCCACATCCACATCCACATCCACATCCACATCCACATCCACATCCACATCCACATCCACATCCATATCCATATCTATATCTATATCTATATCTATATCTATATCTATATCTATATCTATATCTATATCTATATCTATATCTATATCTATATCTACGTCTACGTCTACGTCTACGTCTACGTCTACGTCTACGTCTACGTCTACGTCTACGTCTATATCTACATCTATATCTATATCTATATCTATGTCTACGTCTACGTCTATGTCTATATCTATATCTATATCTATATCTACATCTATATCTACGTCTATATCTATATCTACGTCTATATCTATACGTCTATATCTATATCTACGTCTACGTCTATATCTATATCTACGTCTATATCTATATCTACGTCTATATCTACGTCTACATCTATATCTACGTCTACATCTATATCTACGTCTACATCTATATCTACGTCTATATCTATATCTACGTCTATATCTATATCTACGTCTACATCTATATCTACGTCTATATCTACATCTATATCTACGTCTATATCTATATCTACGTCTATATCTACATCTATATCTACGTCTACATCTATATCTACGTCTACATCTATATCTACGTCTACATCTATATCTACGTCTACATCTATATCTACGTCTACATCTATATCTACGTCTACATCTATATCTACGTCTACATCTATATCTACGTCTACATCTATATCTACGTCTACATCTATATCTACGTCTACATCTATATCTATATCTATATCTATATCTATATCTATATCTATATCTATATCTATATCTATATCTATATCTATATCTATATCTACGTCTATATCTACGTCTATGTCTATATCTATGTCTATATCTATGTCTATATCTATATCTATATCGATATCGATATCTATGTCTATGTCTATGTCTATATCTATATCTATATCTATGTCTATATCCATGTCTATATCTGTCATATTCGTATGAGAAATACATACATATGACACATATGCATGTATATACAATACATACACATATATACATACATGTGTGCACATATATATATATGTGTGTATGTCTGTGTCTATTTCTAGATAGATTTCTTTGAGATGGAGTCATCTGCATAGAAATAAATCATTTAGCATTCGGGAAAGGATAACAGCACCAAGAGAGAGGTTGTAGGGATAGAATAGAAGAGACCCCAGGACAGGAGTCTGTTGGTCATCATAATGAGTGAATTTTGTGCATGGGACTAGAACATGAAATTGATGCCTCCCTCCCCCACTGTAACAGCGTGGCAAGATTAGTATAGTTACACATTTCACATATTTTTTCCCCCCTGCATCCTCCAGTTTTGCATATCAGAGATAAGAGTTTAAGGCTCTGTTTGGTGGATACCCACTCAGGGGTTGGGAAGATCATGATGATCATAGCAACTGACACTTTTTTTTTTTATAGTGCTCTAAAGTTTGTGAATCACTTTTTGTACATTATCATATTTGATTCTCACAATAGCCCTGTGAGGGGGGTACTATATGTATAGTCATTCCCTTTTCCGGGTGAGAAAAGAGAAGTGAAACAACCTAACCCTGGAGGCAGAGTAGGATTTAAGCCGGGTCTTCCTGCCCCCAGGTCTGCTTCTGTAGCCTCTTTATTGATCAGCCTTCATCGAGTGGTCAGATAAGTAGGGAGAGGAAGAAGGACAGAATAATAATATGGAAGCTAAGTAGCCAGTAGGAAATGGCAATCATAGGGACTATTTAAATGTAAGCTGCTACACAGCCTCCCTCTTATTTAAAGGACTATCCTGGTCTTTTTTTTTTTTTTAAGGGAGAATTTATTTGTTTTTCATTGATAGAGTAATGACACTCTAACCATCTCCTTCCTCATTCTTCCTGTCCTCAAATGCCCAAGGGGGAGGGCAGGACCTGTGTGGAACTGGCAGGAACTGTCATCAAGATAATAGCTCCCACCCCCACTTCCCTCCACTCCCAGCAGATTTCCCAGAGCCAGTTAAGTAATCAACCTTTGTCTTCAAGGAAAGCCCATTACTATACTTTACAAAAATTTAAAAAGTGGCTCCATATCTGTATCCTGTCCTATTTAGGACTAGACATTGACCATGGACGCGCCATTCCCACCTTGAATCCTGGGTAGACTGTTTCGGTGAGAAAACACACACACACACACACACACACACACACATACACATACATACATACATATATGTGTGTATATCTATCTATCTATCTTTCTACATCTTTCTGGTTTGTCCTGCAGCTTCAGATTTGCAAGGACTGACTACACATTTTTTCCTCTGTCAGAATAGTTGTGGTTTTTCCTAACAACTTTTTGAGTTCCCCCATAGGGTTGGAAATTCCCTTCATGGTTATAGCTCTTGGCTAGGACTCAGAAGAGACTAGCTCTGTTATGGCTTTCCTGCTCACACACTGTTCAACCTTGGGAAAATCCTCTGAATCTCCAGCCATAAGAGTCCTCTAAAGAGAGAAGAGTGAGGAATAGAGAACTGCTCTAGGATGCACAGGGGGAAGGTGCTTGCACATACTCCTGTGGTGAGCTTGACCAATTGGGGAGACCATTTAGTTTCTTCCTCTGAACCATGAATCCAGTAATTCCCACCTGCTGGTCCTTTGTGGCATTCTGAGTACTGGATTTAATATCAGGGGACCTAGTCTTGAATCCCAACTTGACCACTGACTAGCTGTATGACCCTCCTTGGTGGGACTCAGTTTCTCATTGGTAAAATGAAGGGTCTGGATTTAATAATCTTTAAAGTTTCTTCCAGCTCTAAGTGCTAGGGGATTCCCCCAGGCACCCTGTTTGGATTGAGGGGAGTGTTCCATCCCACCTTCCCAACCCCTTCTAGGTAGGCTTAGATAAATAGAAGGTAAGACTACAGAATTATTATTATAATTAAGATGCTGATGCTATAAACATAAGAAACCGGAAATGAAACTGACTAAAAGTCTCAAAGAAGAAACAACTGCCTGTCCCCATCTTCTCTAACTATACCCAAAGATGTAGAAACTGGGAAGGGGAAACTGTGGCAGACCAAAACCTGAGCTGTTGACATCTGGGAGGAGGGGGTGGGATGGCAGGAGGTCAGGTCACTGGTTTCCATAATTTGTTGGGCCTCTTTCAGTCTCCTTCCATCCTCCCACCTCACCCCACTCTGCTGAAAGTCCCTAATCCCTGACCTCTCCCCCGGGTGGGGGTGGGGCCTATCAGAGGGTTTCTGACATTCATGAAGGAAAGCATGTTTTGGCATTTACTCCTCCTTTTCACGGCTTTCATAAAGCACCAAAGACTGGCTTTGTGATAAATTTGCTCAGGCTCCAGCCACCTTAATGTACTCAGTTCAGTTCCCTCCCTGGTATCTTCTTTGAATTGCCTTCTGCCCCCAGTTTGGAGACCTTAGCTGAGCCTGGGGGTCTTTCTTCCCTCTCATTTCAGGGAGCTCTTTCTCCTTCCCAGTCTTTCCACCTGCCACTGGGTGGGCCTAGTGGATTATTCATGCCCATTGTCTTCCTCAAGGATCAATTCTGGATAAGCAGTGGTTGTGGCTAAAGAAAGCTGCAAGGGCCAGTATAATGAGGCACAGCTGACATTTTCATTTGCAGCTTTCTGGCATTCAGGAAAATGGTAACGAGTGACCTAATTTTCATAGTAGCTTGTTAACTGGACTTCCTGGACAGAAAAAGAAGTAATGGATGGGGGAAGGGAAGAAACTGAATTCATGCTTCCAGGAAGCTCCAAAGCTTCCCAGAGAAGAGTATCACCTCCATGGAGGGGTAACAAAAATAATACCATTACTGTCACTGCTGCTACTACTACTTCTACTACTACTACCTGCTTAGTCGATTAGTTGGTCTTCATGATCCCATTTGGGGTTTTCTTGTCAGAGATACTAGAGTGGTTTGCCATTTCCTTCTCCAGCTCATTTTGCAGACAAATAGGGTTAAGTTACTTGGACAGGGTCACAAAGCTAGTAAACATTGGAGCCCCTGGTTTGAAGTCAGGTCCTACTGACTCCAGAGCTTCAGTGTGGACTATTACTGCTGCCTACTATGATGACTACCACCACCACCACCACCACTACTACTACTACTACTACTACTACTTCCACCACCACCACTCCCACCATCACCACTACTACTACTATTCCCACTACCACTACTATCACCACTACTACTACTAATGATACCTCAGCTATTTATACTTCTTAGGTTCTCATTGTGATCCTCAAAAGTAGAATGTTATTACTAGGGTGATGTCTTTTTTTTTTTTTTTTAGTGAGGCAACTGGGGTTAAGTGACTTGCCCAGGGTCACACAGCTAGTAAGTGTTAAGTGTCTGAGGCCAGATTTGAACTCAGGTACTCCTGACTTCAGGGCCAGTGCTCTATCCACTGCGCCATCTAGCTACCCCGGGTGATGTCTTTTGAAAAAAAAAACAAGACAATGATTAGAATTCTGATTGGGTGGAAGGTTAATAATAGTTTGTATTTCTATAATGTATTTCTACAAAATCCCTATGACAAAGGGATGCTTCACATTAGTTTAAATTTTGTAGGCTGTTTTACTTACATGATCTCACTTGATCCTCACAATGACCCTGATTACCACAGGTATTATTTTCCCTATTTTACAGATGAAGAAACTGAGGCTCAGAGAAATGAAGAGATTTGCCCGTGATCCTATTGCTGGCAAGTGTCAGAGGCAGGATTAGAATCTGGCTCTCCTGCCTCCAAGTCAAAGGTCTCTATTACACTGTGCTCTCTCTCTAAGTCAGGGCTTCTTAAACTTTTTCTACTTTTGACCAATTTTTGCAGAAGTTTAGATGTGACCCTGGGTATATAGGCATGTAAAATACATAGATATAACCTTTTACTGTTGCCAAATTTTTTACAACCCCCACATTGTATGGGGTCTCTAACCACAGTTTAAGAAGCTTTGGTCTAAATGATGATCATAGTAGTTGGAATGCAGACAGAGAGCTTTAGGGTCTGTGAAACCTTTATGAAAGCTTTTCCAGATAAGAAAGTGGAGACTGAAATTATTGGCTTGCCCTAAGTCACAGACCAATGGGGTGTATTTTGGTGTTCAGCCCCAGTGCTCTGGCTCTAAGTCATGGGATCCCAGACACAAAGCTAGAAGAGACCTCATGGGGGATTCTAGTCCAACCCCTTCCTTTTCAGATGATGGAATCAAGGCCCAGGAAAGTGAAATGACTTGTCCCAAAGTGGGAAGTGGTAGAAGCATTATTTGAATTTGAGTCCTCTGAGTCTAAAACCTGTGCTCTTTTCATGGTACTACAAGCCTTCTAGTTCAGCAACTGTTCCTGTAAATCATGCTGCCTCATCATACCATGCTGTCCCTATGATATTCTCTGGACCCAGATAAACCTAACCTAGAAGTTCAGAAAATGCCAATTTTTTTGAGGGAGAAGGGATGGTGAGAATGAATCCATTGTGGAGGGAGTGAGAAGTTGGGAGAAGCTCCTTTGATTGAGGCCCCAGGATGACACCCAAGACCTCCTGTAAGAATTTGTTCCATACCCTTCTCTTCTGTGAACCCCAGAGAATCAGTCAGATTAACAAAATAGTCAAAAAAGGGGGCAGTTATCCCCAAGCTAACAAGGTCTGAGGGGCTCCATGGCTTCATTTTGCTATTTCAGATTCACTATAATGGGACAAATGATGTCTAATTCTTAATTTAATTTAATTTAATTATTATTTTTTTTTAGTGAGGCAATTGGGGTTAAGTGACTTGCCCAGGGTCACACAGCTAGTAAGTGTTAAGTGTCTAAGGCCGGATTTGAACTCAGGTACTCCTGACTCCAGGGTCGGTGCTCTATCCACTGAGCCACCTAGCTGCCCCTCATTCTTAATTTTAAATTGTGTGATTTATATGAATATATACATATGTATTTGTACATGTAGTATATGTGAAAGCTTCTTACTTGGGTATTGTGTTAGTATGTTGATAGATCAGAGGGGGCCCCTTGTGTCTGTGTTGTTCCAGGGTTCCTTCTTAATCTTCTGTTATTCAAGTGTGTATTGGGTTTCTCAGTTGCCTAGAAAGGCCCACTGGGGGAAACCGAGGCAAGGAATATAATGTTCAGACCAACTTCCATGGAGCAAGATCTTCCCTCCATGGAATTCATAGGACTATATCTCTCTAGAGATGGAAGGGACTTCAAGGTCATCTAGTCCAACCACTTCATTTTATAGATGAGGAAACTGAAGTCCATAAAGATTGATTTAACGAAGTTAATCTACAGAACATTATACAACAATTTCTCCAATCAATCAAGCAAAGAGCATTTAAAAAACGTGATCTCTCTTTTTGAAGTATTTTTTAAAATAGTTTAACGATATTTTATTTTTTGCCAATTAAATGTAAAAACTATTTTTAACATTAAAAAAAAAAGTTTTGAGTTCCAAATTCCTCCTTCCTTTTCCTTCCCTCTCCCTGAAACAGTAAGCAATTTGATATGTTATACATGTGCAATCGTGTAAAACATTTCTGTATTAGTCATTTTGTGGAAGAAAACCCAAACAAAAAAAAGGAAGTAAAAGAATGTGGAAAATATCCTTCAGTCTGTATTCAGACCCCATCAGTCTTTTTTCTGAAGGTGGATAGCATTTTTCATCATGAGTCCTTTGGGATTGTCTTGTATCATTGTGTTGCTGAGATTAGCTGAGTCATTCACAGTTAATTATTGTATGATATTGCTGTTACTGTGTACAATGTTCTCCTGGTTCTGCTCACTTCACTCTGTATCAGTTCATGTAAGTCTTTCCAGGTTTTCTGAAATCATTCTGCTCATCATTTCTCATAGCAGAATAATAGTCCATCACAATCACATAGCACACCTTATTCAGCCCTTCCTCAACTGATGGACATCCCCTTGATTTCCAATTCTTAACCACCACAAAAAGAGTTGCTATAAATATTTTTCAAATAGGTCATTTTCCCTTTTGGGGAGATATCTTTGGGATATAGACCTAGCAGTACTATTGCTGGATCAAAGGGTATGTACAATTTTCAAACCCTTTGGGCATAGTTCCAAATTGCAAAGAGCATTTTTTTTTACAGGGCCATGAGGGTTAAGTGACTTGCCCAGGGTCACACAGCTAGTAAATGTCAAGTGTCAGAGGCCAGATTTGAACTCAGGTCCTCCTAAATTCAGGGCTGCTTTATCCACTCCACCATGTAGCTGCCCCCACAATGAGCATTTTTTAAAAAGTGTTTTATTATTTTCTAGATACATATAGAGATCATTTTCAACATTTGTTTTTATAAGATTTCTAGTTTCAAATTTTTCTCCTTCCCTCCCCTCCCTCCCCTCCCTCCCCTCTCCCCAAGACAGCAAGTAATCTGATATATGTTATATGTGTACAATCACACAAAACATATTTCTGCATTTGTCATGCTGTTAAAGCAGAATCAGAGTAAAAGGGAAAAACCTCAAAAAAAGAAAACACAAAAAAGTAGAAATAGTATGGTTCAATCTGCATCTAGATTCCACAGTTCTTTTTTTGTTCGTTTGTTTTTTGTTTTGGGGGTTTTTTTTAGATTTGGAGAGCATTTTCCATCATGAGTCCTTTGGAACTATCCTGGACCACTGTATTGCTGAGAAGAGTCAAGTCTATCACAGTTGATCAACACACAATGTTGTTGATACTATGTACAATGTTCTCCTGGTTCTGCTCATCTCACTCAGCATCAGTTCATGTGAGTCCTCCCAGATTTCTCTGAAATCCACCTGCTCACCATTTCTACAATGAGCATTTTCAAAAAGCTTTTACTGTATGCTGGTCATGGATAAGGTACTGCGGATATAAAGACAAAAATGAAACCTGTCCATTCCCTTGAGAAAGCTATTAAAGAGTGCTGGGCCAGGCCTAAGACTAGTTAGATGTTTCAGGTTCATTACTGGGATGAATAATAATTACATGGAGGATATGTTAGTATATGTAAAATAAATATGACTGTTTTTGGAGAAAGCACTAATGTCTGAGGGGGAGCAAGCCTCCTGTAGGAGGGGGAAATTGGGCCCAGTTTAGAGTAGACCAGGATTTGGGGAAGTGGAAGTGAGGAGAAAGTCCAATCCAGGGCTTTCTTTCCTGCCCTCCCTTCTCATATAAGTCATAGACGATATGAGCTAGAAGTATCATTAGAGATTATCTCCTCCAATTCTCTCACTTTACAGAGGAGAAAATGAGAATCCAAAGACACAGTTGACTTGCCCAGCACATTAATGTCAGAGCCCACACTTCCCTTTCCCTCCTTTTCTCCTCTTCCAAGTTCCTCAACTTTTAAGTAAGCATCTCAGAGTTCTTGTACAGTACTGAGAACACAAGAGGCATTCAATGAATATACTTAATCATTATTAAATATACTTCTCACTTGCCCTTCTTGCAGTTTCCTTCTATCTCTAGAGTGCCATACAGATATCTAGGTAAATTGAGGCTTTCTGACTCCTGTCTACTGTTCTTCACTGAGGTGATCCTGGGTGAAGGGGCATGAAGTGGCTTCTGGGGTTCTGAGAAGAGTGGGGATCCTTTGGCACTTCTGGCTTCTCCTTTCACTCAGCAGTTCTGCTCTGGAGAGGCGACTGTCCCCTTTTTAAACCACAAGGGACTCGGGGCCCATCCAGCAGCAGGCAGAAGGGGAGCTGTTCAGCTCTATAATAACTATGCTTATTCATGGTAAACAAGAGCCAGATTCCTGGGGAATGACGGAGAGGGAGTTCAGTGACTGAGGCTGCTGTAATTATACCAAATACCAAGGGTATGAAGAAACACCCTGCTCCACACAAGCTCCTCCTGACCTGAATGGAAGAGTAACACATCAGGAAGAGGCAGGTTGAGTTGCTTTGGGCACTGCTGGTTCTTCTCTTCCTTTTCCCCTCCTAGCTGCCCCTCTCCCTAGGTTAGAAGCAAGTCTTGGTGCCAAATAGCTATTCTTTCCAAAAACATGGGCAGCCCAACAACCACAGACTCCTTAAGCATCCCAGCTCAGAAACTGAGCCAAACCAGTGCTCTCCCCTACATTCCTTCCTCTTTGCCCAGTTTACTCCCTGCCCCCATCCCCATCCTCATCCCCATCCCTTGCTCATTATCCAAACCTCCAAACCTTCCCTATGAAGCCACTTAGATTTCTGCCATTTTCATTTTAAATAAATGTTCTTATAACTGTCCTGTTGGGACATTCTGGTCTTTAGAAGAGGTGGAGGAATGACTGTGTCTCCAGCCCTTTTGTTAGAACTTTTCTCTGGGCTGAGGACTGTCATAGTCATTTGGCATAGACATTTGAATGTCATGGCCTGTCCAGTGTCTTTTTATTTTTTGTAAATTCAAAAAATTATTATGACTTAAATAAAATATGAGAAAAGAAAAAAAATATTGCTGTGTACACAGCAGAACACAGGAGAGTATTCAATATAAAACAATAAATTTCC
Organism: Dromiciops gliroides; assembly: GCF_019393635.1. Classification (NCBI taxonomy): domain Eukaryota; kingdom Metazoa; phylum Chordata; class Mammalia; order Microbiotheria; family Microbiotheriidae; genus Dromiciops; species Dromiciops gliroides. The sequence continues at coordinate 105,913,674 of NC_057864.1, forward strand.
ACTTCAAGAAAGCCTATATAATAAATGCTACACATCTGTCCAGCTTTTCTTTGCTTCCTTGTTGGTTTTCTTTTGTTTTCTGCTGTGTACATTTTACTCTCTTTCTCATACCCCGCCCCCACCGCAAAGAAGGCTGCAATCCATGGATATACACATACATACATACACATACACATACACACACGTATACATACACACATATAGACACACATGTAAGACCATACTATGCTTATTTCCACTAATCATTTGTTTCTCTGAAGGTAGATAGCATCTTCCTTCACAAGTCCAAGTCTTTCCATGCCTTTCCAAGTCAATCAGCTCATCATCTCCTACACCACAGCAATATTCTAACCCAATCGCATCCTATCAGAGAGTTTCCATGAAAGTCCATGAAAAGTTTCTTTCCAATTTTCTGCATTCCTTCTTTTATTGGCCACATAGGTTTTATTTATATGAGAAAAATTTAATTTAAAATAATCAAAATCATCTTTTTTATACTTCAACAATGAAAGGTAACAATTCAACAATAAATTGTAATACCTTATAATATAGTTTAAGGTCTGATACTGCTGAAACTATTTCTTTTACATCCAGCATCTTCTACTACAAGTAAACAATATAGTTTATGGTCCTGGGAACTAAAATGCCTGGGTTCTCTTTCTTACTCCCAGGCTCTGGAATTTGGACTGGATGACCTTAAGAGTTCTGCTTAGAATTATCATTCTAGGATGCAGCTAGGTGGCACAGTGGATAAAGCACCGGCCCTGGATTCAGGAGGACCTGAGTTCAAATCTGGATTCAGACACTTGACACTTACTAGCTGTGTGACCCTGGGCAAGTCACTTAACCCTCATTGCCTCACAAAAAGAGAGAAAGAAAGAAAGAAAGAAAGAAAGAAAGAAAGAAAGAAAGAAAGAAAGAAAGAAAGAAAGAAAGAAAGAAAGAAAGAAAGAATTATCGTTCTAAGTCCCTTTAAAATCAGGAATTCTTTGACAGTCTGGTGAAACCTATGACCTCCTGCTTAGAATGATGTTTTTCAATGCTTAAAATAAAATACATAGAATTACAAAGGAAACCAATTGGGTTGCAATATTGGAGTAAAGCTCAAAATATTGAAATACGAGATTGAAAAACAACTATCCTTTTAAAAATTTTTTTTAAAGCTCAGTTACCTCAGGTTAAAAACTCTTGCTATAGAGGCAGAAGAGGGCAGTGGAAAGGGTCCAAGTAACCTGGGTCTGAATCTTTTCTCTGCTATTTATTCATTACGACTTTAGGCAAAGTCATCAACATCCCTGCTCCTCAGGTTGCTCAGTTGTAAAATGAGGGGGTTGGACCAGATGACCTCCAAGGTCCCTTTCAGCTCCAAATCCATGGTCCTATAGTCCTTCCCTTCTCTCATTTGCCAAAGTGTGGTAACAGGCAGTAAGCATATCATGAAAGAAATCAGGAAACTTGGTGTCTTGTCCCTGTTCTTCCATTAACTAGATGTGTGACATTGAGCTAACCTGTGGTTCTCAGTTTCTTCTTTTGCAAAGGGAAGAGGTCCAGTGACAACAAATCAACCCAACACACATTTAAGCACCTACTGTGAGTAGACCCCTGTGCTAGGTGCTAGCAAAGCTAGGATTGGAATCCAGGTCTCTTGACTCCCACAGTGCTGCCCTTTTCCCTCCTCCAGTACATAGTAAGTGTACCAGGAAGTCACAAAACATTGCTGGGTAAAATGGATCTACATATTCTCTAAGGTCCCAATCCAGCCCCAAATGTGAATCTTTCAGTCTATAAGAATACCTGCTCCATCCCTTCTGAGAAAGCTTCAAGATAGCTGTAGAAACGGAAGATTTAGATCACACTTCAGATTGAGGAAGAGCTCTAAGGGGCAGGTTACCAGAAAAGTTTGATTTTCTTCACCTAAGTGGTGAACAGTTCTGCTTTTGAGTGGTTTACACAGAGCTATGTCTAGCCCTAGGAATCTAGGGATTTTTTTTTCTCAGGTGCCAACATCTGGGGGCATTCTTCCTCCCTGTACTATCACTTTCTTATTCTCTGGGCAGAGCACTGTTGGAGTGATTGGTTCCACCTCACAGGATCCTGTGGCCATCATGCCCCTCTCCTGTGACCTTTTGTCAACAAACTGCTCTGATTCACTGTGCAAGGGACCACCAGGATCTGGGCAGGATCAGTAGGAAGGTGGTATATTCTTGCTGCCACCAGCCTTCCAATGGCTTATTGATAAACTCAGTTTCAGAGTGCTAATTAGAGCTGGGAGACTGGGGGCTATGCCCCAGGACAGGAAATTTAGGGTTCTGTCCTGGGGAAGGGTGCATTTTCTCCTGTTCACTCAGTGATAACTGAGAAAGCAGCAATGGCAGCAGCCTTAACCTAAAGGTTAGTGCTGCCTTCTCATTTAGTAGCTTATACCTTGTATTGTCTAGAAGCAACCTCCTGCCCACCTTACTACATTCTCCTTGGTACAAAAATTGCTGGTATGACTCACCTGAGCCCTAGCCTAGGGAACCCAATCTCTAGATTCTTCTACCCTCCCTTTCCACTATGCCCCTTGGAATTCTCCTCTATTGTTATACTCCCTTTCAGACTAGATTTCTTCTAGTGACATTCCTTCCATCTTTTAATGCTCAATGAAAACTAGCTTCCTCCTGATTATACTTCTCTCAGTCATTTTGCAAAGGCTGGCTACTGCTTCTGTCATAATCCATGACACACAGGGCCAGGAGGGGGAGTTGTCCTGCTCCTTGGCCCCCATTGATACTTTCAGACCTTCCCTTGGCCAGTGTAGCTCAGAATCCACCTCTCCTCCTTTAAAATTCCCTATATCTTGTCCAGATCCTTGTTGCTGTCATCTGTGAACCTCCAAATCATTCTTCCTCTTTCCCAAGAAGTTCAGTTCCTGGTTTACAGTTTTCTTTTCTACCCTAACTCCTGCTCCCTTCAAGTACCCTGGCCTCCACCTCCTCAAGTCCCATATCTTCTATCTCTACTCTATCTTACCTCTGGTTCCAGGAAGCTGCAGCATGCCGAGCAGCCACACCCTAGTAAAACTGTCTTGACAGTTGAGCAAAATAATGTTAAGGGAAATCAACAGGCCTCAAACCCATAGGTGAGTTAGGAGGATGTTTACCCCAAGTATGTGAAGACTTTCCATGGCAGAATGGGCTGATGAGAATGATTTTTTCCAACTGTCACAAAGGCAGCTGAAGCAGGCACTGTGGAGCACTTAGAGCTTGGTTAGACATTGAAGACCAACTTCATGCACTGCATCTGGGGTCATTTCCAGTGGTCTTGACTTTTGTCCTGTCACTGCATTTCGATGACTCTGGAAGAATAAGTGAGGCTGATGATTGTTTTTTTTTCTTTTTTTTTTTTTAAGTGAGGCAATTGGGGTTAAGTGACTTGCCCAGGGTCATACAGCTAGTAAGTGTTAAGTGTCTAAGGTTGGATTTGGACTCAGGTACTCCTGAATCCAGGGCCAGTGCTCTATCCACTGTACCACCTAGCTGCCCCTGAGGCTGATAATTCTGTGCAATTCTACCCCACTTAAATCCAATTCATTCATCACCCTGTGATATCTCTGGTCCTCTTCAAAAAATGAAGGACAAACAACCTCAACCACAAATAGGATAAGAATGATCATACATGAAGATGGAAGAGGAAAGGCAGTGAGCTCTTGAACTCATGGCACAATCGCTCCAAAAAACATCCAAATAATGCCATAGGAAAATACCTGGAGCAGCAAAACTCACAGAAGAATGTGCTGAAATCATCTTCTAACCAAGAATGGCTTGGAAGGTCAGAAGGAGGGAGCTGTTGTGCTGATACAGAAGTCAAGCCCAACCCCACAGTCACCCTGACACAGATCCAGTTCCAGGAAGGCCTCACCAGAGAGGGAGACCTCCAGAGCCTCTGAATCAGCTGAAGCACCAGTGTCATCTGGAGCTAAGCTCACAGTCTGGTGAGAGGGCTGAGCCCTGGGCAAGGGGGAGACTACAGGGGTCTATGCTGGTGCTGAGGCAGAACTTGGATTTTTCACCCCTGCTGAGAACCAGGAGGTAAGCTTGAGTAGCAGTGGCCCAGGTGGGGAGGGGCACAGGCTCATCGAAGTTAACAACCACAACACACAAAGCTGGTTGATTAGCAAGTTGACCTGGGGTCATCTATGAACCAGGAAACAGGCCAGGTGAGTGAAGAACCTGATTCTCCTTAAATCATACCACCTGGGACTTCTTCTTCTTCTTCTTCTTCTTCTTCTTCTTCTTTTTCTTCTTCTTCTTCTTCTTCTTCTTCTTCTTCTACCACCTGGGACTTCTTAAGCTTGGGATACTGAAGCCTGGAAACAGTGCCCCACTTTAAGGAGCTAAAAGTCAAGTAAAAGAAAGGCAAAATGAGCAGATGGAGAAAGGTGAGGACCATAGAAAGTTTCTTCAGTAACAAGGAAGACTGAGGTGCACCCTCAGAGGAAGATGTCAACATCAGGGCCCCTATATCTAAAGCTTCCAAGAAAAATATGAATTGGTCTCAGGCCATAGAGATGCTCAAAAAGGACTTTGAAGATAAAGTTAGAGAGGTAGAGGAAAAAATGGAAAGAGAAATGAGGGTGATGCAGGAAAGACATGAGAAAAAAGTCAACAGCTTGAAAAGCCAAATGGAAAAGCTCTCTGATGAAAATAATTGCCTAAGAATTAGGATTGAACAAATGGAAGCCAGTGACTTTATGAGAAACCAAGACACAATAAAACAAATCCAAATGAATAAAAAAATAGAGGGCAATGTGAAATATCTTTTGGGGAAAACTGCTGACCTGGAAAATAGGTCCAGGAGAGATAATTTGAAAATTATTGGTCTACCTGAAAACCATGATCAAGGAAAGAGCTTAGACATCATCTTCTAAGATATTCTCAGGGAAAATTGCCCTGAAATTCTAGAAGCAGAAGCTAAAATAGAAATTGAAAGAATTCACCGATCACCTCCAGAAAGAGATCCCAAAAGGAAAACTCCTAGGATTATTATAGCCAAATTCCAGAGCTCTCAGGTCAAGGAGGAATTATTGCCAGCTGCCAAAAAGAAAGAATTCAAGTACTGTGGAGCCCCAGTCATGATAGCACAAGATCTAGCAGCTTCTACATTAAAGGACTGGAGGGCATGGAATGTGATTTTCCAGAGGGCAAAGGAAATGGGGTTACAACCAAGAATCACCTATCCAGGAAAACTCATCATAATCTTTCAGAGGAAAAAATGGGACTTTAATGAAAAAAGAGGACTTTCAGATATTTGTGATGAAAAGACCTGAACTGAATGGCAAATTTGACTTTCAAATACAAGACCCTAGAGAACTATAAAAAATTGGAGTTGGGGGACATGCCTGAGGTTGTACAGTGGGTGACTGTTTTGTGTCTGAGGCCGGGTTTTGGCTAGGATCCCCCTGGGTTCAGGGGTGATACTTTGTCTACAGTGTCATCTAGCTGCCCCATGATGATATCCTTTGGGTTAAATTGAGGGGTGAGGGGAATGCACTGGGGGAGGGGGAAGGGCAGAAGTGAACTTCTACATGAAAGAAACAGGAAAAGGCTTATGTAGTGGTGGGAGAGATGGGAGAGGAGCAGGGCAGTAAATGAATTTTACACTCATCAGAAAAGGCTCAAAGACCTTAAACTCATCAGAGTTGCCTCAAGGAGGGACTAACACACACACACACACACACACACACAACTAGGTGGAGTAATCTATTTAATCTGGGCAGTAAATGAGCCTAACACTCATTAAAATTGGCTCAAAGACCTCAATCTCATTAGAATTGGCTCAAGGAGGGAATAATGTACACACTCAATTGGGTAGAGTAATCTCTCTAACCCTGAAGGAAAAAAGGAGGGGAAGGGGATAAAGAGAGAAGGGCAAAAGAAGGAAGGGCAGAGTTGGGGAGGGGACAGACAGAAGCAAATCCCTTTTGAAGAGTGATAGGATGAAAGAAGAGGGATAATAGAATAAATATTGGGAAGGGAATAGGATGGAAGGCAAATAATTAACAATAGTAATCATGAAAAAGAGAAGAGGGGGAAAATTGTACAAAAAATATTTATAGCAACTCTTAGTGGAGGCTAAGAATTGAGAATCAAGGGAATGTCCATCAATTGAAGAATGATGGAAGAAGCTGTGCTGTATGATTGTGGTGGAATGGTCTTGTGCTTGTTAAAGGCTAAAATTCTAGCTAAACTGTCTAAAATATCTAATGAGTGGTCGCCAATAAATTATAAGCTTTAGCAAGAGTTAGGCTTTTAAGCATTTATTAAGGAGAATAAGAATTTGGTAAAAAGAGAAAGGCCTACATTCATCTATCTATTAAAGGGAGATCACATTTCTAGCTCTGCTCTCCACCAGAGTCCACAGGAAAGAGAGCGAGACAGAGTGCCAGGCTCCCCCTTCTTCCTCTCACAAGCAAATGTCACTTCCTGAATGCCAAAGAAAAGACGCATGGTCTGGCCCTCAGAGACCTTCACCTCATGGCAGAGCTTTTCTACAGTAAGTCTCCAGCAGGTGGCATCATTCCAATCATTACATGCTATAGGAAATGACAAACAGGATGATCCCAGAAAAATGTAAAAGACTAATGAACTTCAATGTATAGTGAAGTTAGCAGAGCTGGGAGGACATTGTGAATAGTGACAGCAGTATTGTTCAGTGAGCAACTGTGAATGACTTAACCATTCTCAGCAATGCAATGATCTAAGACAATCCCAAGGAACTAATGAGGAAGCTTACTATCCACCCCCATAGAAAGAACTGATAAAAAGAATACTTTTGGATTGTACATATATAACCTGGTTGTAATCTTGTGGAGGGGGGAGGAAAGGGAGGGAGGGAGGGAGAAAAATTTGGAACTCTAAATTTTATGAAAATGAATGTTGAAAACTACCCTTCCATGTAACTGGAAAAAATAAAATTAGTAAATGTTTGTTGCTAAACAAACAAGGAAACAAAAAAACAAAAAAAAGAATGATCACACACTATACTTTCTCCTGCTACCGGCTGAATTTGCCCAAGGCTAGGAATTCATAGTTATGTCTCTGGGCTTATGTTACTGACAGACCTCTCTGGTAGAATATAAAGACTTCTAAAGGTAGAGGGTGATCCCTATGACCTCTTCAGGTCACCTTTAGCTTCAGTAGTCAATGATTCTCTGGTTTTGTGGGCAACAAAAGGTCAACACTCTTAGAAAAGTACTGTATAGGAAAAAGCCTTCTATGTTGATTGAACATCTGCCTCAACCTGAAACAAAGAGAGCATTTAAGTTCACCCTAAGGCATTCTAGGGACTTCTAGGGCCATTCTAGGGCCAACATTGCAGTCTTTGGTAGCTCACTTCCTCAAGATGCTTCCTGATGAGGCAAAAAGACATTTCTCCCTTTTTGGAGTTTGCCATTTTCCTCTGACTCATTACTCATAGAGCAGATGTTTCTTTAAAAATATTTATGATATTAAGCATTTGCTATGTATCAGGTACCATGCTAAAGGATGGGGATTATAACGAAAGACAAAAGAAAGATTTAAGTTAGTATTTTATTTTTGTTGAAAAGTTGGTATCAAGGGAAATGGGTGAGATTTTGAGCAGGACAGTTAGCCTGCCAATTTTCCCGAGTATAGGAACCAGATTCTTCCTTGAACCTCTTATTTTTCTCACTAGAGGTTTATAGATATCTCACAGTAAGTACTGTTCATCTTCCCGAATTGTGGGCACTGGAAAAAAATGGCCTATCCTAATACCAGGTCAACAAATTTTCAGTTATGAGGGAAACTTGTCTGAATCATGTGGGTTCTAGGTTAGGCAGAAGGATTTCTTTCCTGATAGTTGTGAGTCATTGAAAGGGCTAGCAATGAGAGATTATGGGGCTCTTGAGATTCTTTTTTTTTCTGTTATATTAATTGTTTTATTAATTTTCAGGTTAACAACTGGTAGCAATATATTCTGTTAGTATAGGAATTGAGATTCTTAAAATCATAGACCTGCCTGCTATGATGGAGAAGTTTGTAGTCTTCTCTGATAGTGCTATTGACCAGATGATTTCCTAAACTTCTTCCTGTCCCTAAAATTCAGAGACATTCTGTTTTTTTTTTTAAACTAACAAAGAGGAAAAACAAATAATTCCTGCTACAGGTTGGCTTGGGGCAGGGGGAAGAGGAACAAAAAGGAAAATCTCTTACATTTAGGTTTCCTCATATTCAAATCTTCAATAATTAAAAAAAATAAAAAATCAATTACCCAATTACTAAGAGCACAAAATCCATGAATTATTAAATAGTCTTATTAATTGGCTTGGACTCTCATTCTGGGAGGGGCAGCTTCCCTAATGCTTTCAATAAAATGCTGGGATAGGACTGTGTTGGTGTGCATTCCAATTATTTTCTTCTCCCTATAACTTGTATTCTGGCTGGCACGACTTTACCTACCATGTGCTACACCCTAGGGATAGAAAAATAAAAAGAAAACAAATCCTGCTCTCAGAGTAAATATTCTTTTCTTTCTTTCTTTCCTTTTTTTTTTTTTTTTGGTGAGGCAATTGGGGTTAAGTGACTTGCCCAGGGTCACACAGCTAGTAAGTGTCAAGTGTCTGAGGCCAGATTTGAACTCAGGTCCTCCTGAATCCAGGGGTGGTGCTCTATCCATTGCACCACCTAGTTGCCCCTCAAAGTAAATATTCTACCTGGGAAAAGCAACATGCATATATAAGTAAATAATACCCGTTAACATTTTTATAGCGCCTACTATGTGCCAGGAGCTTTATCAATATTATCTCATTTGATTCTCATAGCAACCCAGGAAGGTAGGTGCTATTATTACCCCCATATATTATTATTATGTTCATGTGGACTATTTGTGCCTGACCTTTGGTAGAGCCTTTTGAGTTTATACTGGTTTGATCAGCCATAGCCAGACAGATTTTAACTTGATTCCAACATAGTGATGTCATTTTGGTTCTTGTTGAGAATAAAGGATGACGACTCATTATTACCCCCATTTTATGGATGAGGATACTGAGGCTAAGTGACTTGCCCAAGATCATACAGCTAGTAAATTTCTGAGACTTAAATCTTCCTGACTCCAGGCTAAAACTCCATCTACTCTACCACCTAGCTGCCCCCTGAAACATAGAAAAAGAAAGGGTATCGGGAGTGGGCTGGAGGGAGAGTAGGAAAACTTTATGCAGGAGGTGGCACTTGACCTGGGCTTTGAAGGGTCACGGGATTCCATGAGGCAGAGGTGAAGAGGCAGAACATTCTGGGCAAAGAGGACAGAAGCACTGAGATGGGAGATGGCATTTCAGCCTCATAAGAAACAGCAAATAGGTCAGTTTGGCTGGAATGTGGAATACGTGAAAGAAAGTAACAAGTAATAACCCTGATGGAGGTAAAGTGGATACATATTGACTTTGACTGCCAAACAGTTCCTGTCTTATCCTTAGGACCAAAGAAAGCAATAGGAAGTATTTGTTTAGGGAGTGACATGGTTAGAGCAGCGCTTTAGGGAGAATCTGTTTGGCTGCGGTGGAGAATGGGTTGGAGAGGGGAGGGATTGGAGACTGGCCGACTACTCAGAAGGCAATTGAAGTGGTCTGGCAAGATGGGATGAGAGCCCTAACTGGGCTGGTGGCCTGCTGGGTGAAGAGCAGGGGTGGGTTTCAGAGAGGCTTCCAACACGTAATTGGCAACTGATTGGACATGGGAAGGGGGTAGTGGGCTAGGGAAAGTGAAGAATCCCAGGTAGGCTAACAGATCCCCAGGAGACCAGACCACCAGGGGCAGGGCTGTGCTGGAGCCATCTTGAATAGGATCCTGCCAACAGTGAAATTTTCAGCAAAAGCATTTAAAGGGAATTCAGCAAACACTACAAATCAAGCTTTGCTGTATTATTTTGTTGATTGTCTGGGTTTAAGAAAGATGGAGACAATGTTAATAATATGAATTATAATTAGAAGTTTGTCCTGAGTTCATTTTTCTACCTTGATGAGCTGGTTGTTAAACATTTATGAGCATACCCCTAATTAGGAAGCATTTTGTGAGGTCTGCTACTCTTGACTGTTGTCAAAAGCACTGAGTTGTGACTTCTCCTCATAGGATCGAAGGGTTAGGGCTGAAAGGGACCTTAGAAGCCAAATTTAAACCCAAATCTTCCTGGCTACAAGTCTAGTGCCCTATCCATTACAACTTGCTTCTTTTCTTCTCCTCCCATCTTCAAAAGCCCCTACACACAGACACACATTCACATTCACACTCACTCATCTTATCCTTATGCTATAACTCCAGCCAGAAAAAGGACGTTGAGCTTCTCTTTTATTTCCAGGCTAATAACCTGATGACTTCCACAAGGAGTTTCATTTGAGTCTCAATCCTGAATCATAAAGCCCCAGAGTGGCATAAGGACTTATTGAGAAGAATTCTGGATTTGAGGTTAGGAGTCCTGAGTTCATATTGTAGCACTGATACTGTGTGATCATGGCCAAGTCATTTAATCTTTCTTAGCCTCAGTTTTTTCATCTATAGTATGAGAATAATCATGTTTAGTCTGACTGCTTCCATTAGCAGTTGCTTTGTTAAAATACATTGTATACTTTAAAATCTGTTGTTACTCCCTTCTGTAAACCATTATTCAGACCTTGTGTTTATGTGGGCAGGATCTCCAATATGTTTTGAAGGGTAGCAGTGGTGATGAAGCTGCTAATACAGGAACAACAATCTTGGGATTATATTGAATATAGTCTGGCATCCCTCCTCCTGGGCTTAGTTGCAGTTTTCAATGGCTTTGTTTATGTAGTTGTAATTGTCTATTTATGGCTCAAGATTGATGTGTGTGTGTGTGTGTGGTATGGGAGGGGCCAGATTTTTTCTACTTCTCTTTTTCCCTCTTTCAGTTCCTTTGTTTGTATTCCTTCCTCATTCTTGTTTCTCTCTCTCTCTCTCTCTCCCGCCCCCCCCCAATTGTAGCTAGTAGCATTCAGCTCTCCACCTACTTGGATATGGCTTCATAAGATGATGGAGAGGGGGTAGGGCTTTCAAAGGTATACCATTTTCACCTGGCTCACTTATATCCTTCGTCTGTTAGAAAACTGAGAACTGTTAAATTGGGTCTGCTCAGATAATAATAGAATGAGAAATTCCACTTAAAACAATTACAAAATACACAAAATATTAGAGAGCCAGTCTACGAAAATACATGAAATACTTGTAAAGATTCAATTACAAGTTCCTGAAGAAATATAAAATAACTTAAATAGCTGGGGGAATATTCAGTGGTCAAGGCTAGTCTGTGCTAATATAATAAAAAAACAATATTATCAAAATTATTTTTACAGTTTCAATGCTATACCAACTAAACTATCAAAGGGATACTTCACTGAAAATCAATAAAATAATAAAAAACTCATTAGGAGGAACAAAAGATCTAGAATATTGAGGGAAATAGTGAAAAAAATTCAGAATGAAGGGGGAATAGAACTTTCAGGTTTCAAACTATATTATATAGCCTAGTCACCAATACCATTTCTATTGGTTAGGAAAAATATAAAAGAAGATAAAGGGAAGAAACCAATATATAAGGGACATCAAAAATAATGGAACTTGACAATCCAGCATTTGATAAATTCTAAAACATGTTACTTACAAAAGAACTACCTATATGATTAAAAACTACTGGAAAAACTATAAAGCAATCAGAAAGAAATTAGGTTTAGGCTAACATCTTATACCACATTCCTTAATAAATTCAAAATGGATAAGTGACCTGAATATTAAAGATCATATCCTAAATAATATCAGAAGAGAAGCATATCATATAACTTTCATAGCTATAGGTAGAAGATGTTTGTTTTTTTTCTGGAGGTAATTGGGATTAACTTGCACAGGATCACACAGCTAGTAAGTATCTAAGGCCAGATTTGAATTCGGATCCTCCTGACTCCAGGGTTATTGCTCTTCTGTGCCACCAGCTGCCCTTAGGAAATGTATTCTTAACCAAAAAAAGAATAGAGAAATATAAAAAGCTAAAATAGCTAATTTTGATTACATGAAATTAAAAGTCTTCTATACAAACAAAATGAATGCATCTAAATTAAGAAGGGATGTGGTTGAGTGGGGAAACAAATTTGGAAGCCAGTTAATCAGATAAGGGTTTGATATTTGAGATATATATAAATAATATGAACAAACAATTCTCAAAAGAATATTGCAAAATATTAACAACCATATGAATGAATACTCCAAATCACTAATAATAAGAGACATGCAAATGAAAACAATCCTGTGGTCTAATCTTATACCTAGGAAATTGACAAAGATATCAAAGATGAGATTAGTTAATATCGAAGGGGATACACTAGGCTGGTAGAGCTGTGCAGATGGTGAATCAATACAATCATTTTGGAAGACAATCTGGAATTAGGCAAATAAAGTGCCTAAAATGTCTAAATCTTTTGACTCAGAGATTCCACTCTTAGTCATATGTTCCAAATAAGTCATTGCTCCATTTTCCCTCCTTCTTTTTAGGTGTCTTATTGCTGATTTCCACCACTGTGTCATAGGCAAACTGCCTCATGGATCAGGAAAACAATATTCATAACCTGGACCCAGGTATCCTGATTTATATATATATATATATATATATATATATTTATATATATATATATTTTTTTTGTGTGTGTGTGTGTGTGGGGGGGGGAACAGGGCAATGAAGGTTAAGTGACTTGTCCAGGGTCACACAGCTAATAGTCTGAGGCTCGATTTGAACTCAGGTCCTCCTGAATCCAGGGCTGATGCTTTATCCACTGTGCCACCTAGCTGCCCCCTGATTAATATATTCTTTTCCTACCTTGAACATATCCATTACATATATAGTAGCAGTCTCTTAAGAAGTAGTCATTGAATGGAATTTTCCAGCTTTTGTCAGCTCCCATTGTATTTCTATTAGGCTTTGGAGTGGAAAGGAGATGGAAGGACAGGAGATGGTGGAGAAATAAATGAAAATTCTAGAGTAGCATCATCACTACCTTTTCCCCAACATGTTTCCACCTTATCATCATTAAACCTCTTGTCCAATCCATAGAAAGATGGATAGAAGAGGATTCTTGAGGACCTTTTAGCTTTTTCAAGATTAAAAAAAATGTGGTGGTTCTTTTATAAATATATTACTTTTCCTTAAGGGAAAGTCCTTACTTTGTCAGAGAAATGCAGGTCCATGATCTGGAGCTAGCTGGTGAATTTCTCTTGATCTTTTTAACTGCTGGTGAGTAGATAAAGGGCAGATCTATCCCTATGAATAATTCTAAATTCTGCATTATACTGTGTTGCTGTGTCAGTACATCTGATAGAAGTGTCATTCTGCTCTGCTCCATCCCTCCATCCCTTGCTTCTCATACAGGAGGGTCTCACTGGAGTCTCTCCTTTAGAATACAGTCTTCCCATCAAAATCCCATAATCTCTAAAGGAAAATGTCTCAAAAGAAGGGAGGGGTGTGTGTGTGTGTGTGTGTGTGCTTTCATCCTAACTGTTGTCATGAGGATGGTTTTGCTGGAGAAGGGGGGGATGGTTAGATATTGGTTACTTTTTCTAGAGTGTAACTTAGCCACAGCAGTGACTATTGGCTTGCAGTCTGAAACTAATTAGGCCAAGTCTAAAAGAGATGGAACCATGGGATATTTATCACTTCTTTAATATGATAATAGGGAGCATTTATATAGTGCTTTAAGGGTTACAAAGCACTTTATATGTTATCTCATTTGATCCTCATAACAACCCCAGGAAGTAGGTGCTATTATCATCCCCATTTTACAGATGGGGAAACTGAGGCACAGCACTATTAAATGACTTGGCCAGGGCCACACAGCTAAGTCTGAGGCAGAATTACAAACTTAGGGCTTCCTGACTCCAAGTCCCATGCTCTAACCACTGCACCACTGAACTGCCCAATACTATAAAAGCTCTCTGGTTTCATCAATGTGAGTACTCTCTCTACCAACTAGAAATTAATGTCTTTTCATGTTAGTAGTCTTCTAGAATTAAGTGTAGCCTACCTGGTGATAAACCTCTTCAAACTTAGGCTGATTTTCATACAGCAGACTCAGCAGTGGGTCACTGGATCTGTAAATAGGCCTCTCCACCTCCCTAAGGAAGGCCTCCTGGAGCTCTGGTGTGGCTTGGATAGCCTAGAGACCCCTCCATATCTCAAAGAAGCAATGAGAAAGAGCTTTCATGGAAGACAATGTGTAGAGTTTGGGTAAAATCAAGAGAACTGTCTATATGCCTAAAAATCAAAGCAAGTAAACAAGCAATTCTTAAGAACTATTCTGTGCCTTCAGACTCCTTGTGCTCAAAGCTGCCAGTTGCCTCATCTCCAACATAGGGATGTTTATATACATATATGTATGTACATTCATGTATATAACATGTATATAATAATGATAGTGGACATATAGTAGTGATTTAAAATATTGGGGGAATTATTTCATTTGATCTTCATAATAGTTCTTGTGAGATAAGCTCCTTCCTTCCTTCCTTCCATCATTCCTTTTTTTCTCTTTCTTTCTCTTTCTTCCTCTCCCTCCCTCCCTTTCTTTTTTTTCTCTTCCTTCCTTTGTTTCTTTCTTTCCCTGATAGCTTATCAGTGCAGGGAATCCCAGTGTAGGAACTCCTTCCACCAATGTTGATTGCCTATAACTTTTTGTTTCAGAGAGCACTGAGAGCTTAAGCACTCACCAGGAGGCAGAGTAGAATAGTACAATTCTTCAACCAGGAAAACCTGGGTTCAAATCTTGCCTCAGTCACTTCCTAGCTGTGGTTAAGCTCTCTCACCTCCTACTTTCCTTAACAGTAAAATGGGGATAATGACAGCACTTATTTCATAGGGTTGTTGTGAAGATCAAATGAGAGTGACATATGTAAAGCACTTTTCAAACCTTAAAGTGCTTTCTCTCTCTGTATATACAGACACCCAAGGCCACTCTAGTTGTCCTGTTGTATATCTTGCCACTGTATCCAGATGGCTCAGGAGGAGAGAGTGAGGTTGCTGACCTTGCACATCCCTTCCTCAGTTAAATCCAATTCAGTGTAAGTCATGACAACACGCCGATGTCATGTTCCCCTTTGAGAACAAAAGACAAATAACAATAAAAACAACAACACCACACATACCCTACATATCATCTCCAGGCTCACAGAGTTGGGATATGCCAGTGGTAGGATCTGAGTCTTCCTGACTCCCAAGCCCTCTTCACTCCATTATACTGCCTCTGCAGGCAGGTACTACAGGTGTTGTTATTCCCCCCCCCCTTTTTTTTTTTAGTGAGGCAATTGGGGTTAAGTGACTTGCCCAGGGTCACACAGCTAGTACGTGTTAAGTGTCTGAGGCTGGATTTGAACTCAGGTACTCCTGATTCCAGGGCCGGTGCTCTATCCACTGAACCACCTAGCTGCCCCTATCCCCATTTTAAAAAACTTTTTTTTGACTTAATAGTATTTTATTTTTCCCCAATTACATGTAAAGATAGTTTTCAGTGTTCATTTTTGTAAGATTTTGAGTTCTAAATTTTTCTCCCTCCCTCCCTCTTCAAGACAGCAAGCAATCTGATACAGGTTGTACATGTACAATCATGTTCAACATATTTTCATATTAGTCATGGTGTGAAAGAAGAATCAGAACAAAAGGGAAAAACATGAGAAAAAAAAACAAAAAAGGGAATATAGTATGCTTCCATCTGCATTCAGACTCCATAGATCTTTCTCTGGATGTGGAGAGCATTTTCCATCATGAGTCTTTTGGAATTGTCTTGGATCATTGTATTGCTGAGAAGAGCTAAGTCTCTCCTAGTTGACCATTTCATAATGTGGCCGTTACTATTTGAAATGTTCTCCTGGTTCTGCTTACTTCACTCAGGATTAGTTCATGTAAGTCTTTCAGTTTTTCTGAAATCTGCCTGCTCATCATTTCTTATAGTACAATAGTATATTCTATTACATTCATATACTACAACTTGCTCAGCCATTTCCCAGTTGATGGGCAATTCCTCAATGTCCAATTCTTTGTTGCCACAAAAGAGCTGCTATAAATATTTTTGTACATGTGGGTCCTTTTCCCTGTTTTATGATCTCTTTAGGATATAGACCTAATAGTGGTATTTCTGGGTCAAAGGGTGCACACAGTTTTACAGCCCTTTGGGCGTAGCTCCAAATTATTTTCTAGAATGGTTAGATTAGTTCACAACTCCACCAACAATGCATTACTGTTACAATTTTCCCGCATCTCCAATATTTCTCATTTTCCTTTTTTTTGGTCATATTAGCCAATCTGATATAGGTGTGAGGTGGTACCTCAGAGTTGTTTTAATTTGCATTTCTCTAATCTGTTATCCCCATTTTAATGAAATAAATTTAGGCCAAGTGACTTACTCATGGTAATATAATTAATACTGTAAATATCTGAGATAGAATTTGAACCGAGGTCTCCCCTGACTCCAAATGTAGTGTTATTCTCATGACTACATGTTGTTTCTCATGTGTGTAAGTGAGTGAATATGTGTATGTTTATTATACATGCATGTAAGGTAAGGAAGGTTGAGAAACATTTTTGAAGTCTCTTTCAAGGTTATATCCAAAAGAAACCCCAACATGATAATCTTCATTTTTAGGTCTTTTCTCTCACTGAAAAATTCTTTCACAATGAAGGGTGGATGCAAGCATCTGTAGGTGGGTGTGCACCCATTAATCCTTGCCTGTGTACATGTGTACCAACTATTGCATAGATGGCATCTTCATGGGAGCCTTAGGGGAGGGATAGGAATTAGACCTATGATTTTATTAGTATAGGAAACTCCCTCTCCCATTGCAAGTTGTCCCCTTCTCTGCAATGTATAGTTTCTGAGAGTCGAACACAAAGCAATATATTGATTTGCCCAGGGTCCCTCAGCCAAGATGTCAGGCAGGTGCAGTGCCTCAAGTCAGATGTTCCTGGTTTCAAAGCTAGCTCTCTCGACTGGACCATCCTGACCCTCATAGTAATAGTATTTATAACACCTTACATTTTTTGGGGGCAGACATTTTTGTTTTCTAAATCATTTTCAAGCATTCTTAAAACACGACTACCCAGGGACTCTGTGCTAGGTGCTCCTCAAAGTATAGCCTCAATCTGGAGTCAAATGGTGGCTTCCAATTTGATTTTTATTCTCACAATGACCTTGGGCAATTAGTCTCTGAAATGCTAAGTTTCCATAATTAATAAATCTCATATTAATTTCACTAAAGACAATATGATGCTAAAAATGCATGTTATGCTGCATAACTGAGGATATTCATGTGCTTGCATGTATGGATCCCTGTGAAATATGAGTGCGTGTGTATGTTGTGTATGCACTTAGGTCTTTTTATTCAGACTGTGGAATCTAGATGCAGATTGCACCATACTATTTCTTTTCTTTTCCTTCTTTCTTTCTTTCTTTCTTTCTTTCTTTCTTTCTTTCTTTCTTTCTTTCTTTCTTTCTTTCTTTCTTTCTTTCTTTCTTTCTTTCTGTGAGGCAATTGGGGTTAAGTGACTTGCCCAGGGTCACACAGCTAGTAAGTGTTAAGTATCTAAGGCTGGATTTGAACTCAGGTCCTCCTGACTCCAGGGCTAGTGCTCTATCCACTGCGCTACCTGGCTGCCTTGCACCATACTATTTCTACTTTTTTTGTTTTCCTTTTATGAGGTAAATTTTTTTTAAAAAAGGTCTCTTTATTCATTTATAGTCTTCTCCATGCTCTGTAATAGATTGAATATGATGAGCCCTGACTTCTAATTCTGATTCTACAACTTGCTACCCCAGTGACACTTAGCCTGGCTGAGTCTCAGTTTCCTCATCTGTAACAGGGCATAACAACATTAGCCCTGCCTGTGTTGTTTGATCCTCACAATAACCCTGTGAGGTAGGCAGGGGGGCTATTATCATATTGATTTTACAGATGAGGAAACTGAGGCTCAGAAAACTTACTTGACTTAAGTCCCTTAATAAAGCCCAATAGTAGGTATCAGAGCTAGGATAAGACCTGGACAGTCACTTGATTCCCAGTGCAGTACTCTTCCCACACACCACCTTCCAGCTAGAGTTAGTTAAGGAAGGAAACAAGGACACAAGTTTTATATTAGGTACCTACTATGTGCCAGGCACAGTACTAAGCATTTTACAAATATTATCAATACTAAACAATCTGGGGAGGTGAGTCCCATTATCATCTCCATTTCATACAAGAGGAAACTGAGGGACACAGAGATTAAGTGATTTGCTCATGATCACAAAGCTCATAAGTATCTGAGGCTAGATTTGAACTCAATCAATCAACAAACATTTATTAGACACCTATTATTTGCTAGGCACTATGCTAAGGTCTTCCTGATTTGAAGCCTAGCACTGTGTCCACCAGACTGCCTAATTGTCTCTTAGTTAGGGCATGATCTCTGTACTGTATGTGTCCTCTCTCCCTACCAAAGCTTACAACCTATCAACCTTTTATACTCCAGCAGGAATCCTCAGGTGGGGTTTTGGGTAACTTGTTTATCTGAAGGCCAGCTGACTCCTGGGCCTACCCTGAGTCCCAGATGGGTAGAAAGATAGCTCCTGATGTCAGGGGGCAATTTCCAGGGCACAGAGCAGAGAGGCTGCCAGCATGGGAAAGAAGGGTATGTATGGGGGGCAGCTAGGTGGCACAGTGGATAAAGCACCAGCCCTGGATTCAGGAGGACCTGAGTTCAAATCTGACCTCAGACACTTGACACTTCCTAGTTGTGTGACCTTGGGCAAGTCACTTAACCCTCATTGCCCTGGAAAACACACACACACACACACAAACACAAAAGAAAAAAAAAAGAAAGGGTATATATGTAGGTAGTATCCTCTACTCACCCCTGGAAGCAGAGCAGGTTAGTAAAGGTCTGAAATCCAATATCCAGCTGTGGATGGCAGGAAGAATGCTCTAGTCTACCCAAGACTATCCCAGCCTGGGAAGGTGCAACTTTCACTGATGGTTCTTGGTTCTTCCATCTGGGGTCAAGTAGAACAAATCTAACCTTTTTTTTTCCTAGTTCCTCAATACTTGAAGAATATGTGATCAAGTTTCCTCTTAGGTTGTGCCTGGCTAAACCCCCCTATTTCTTCAACAGTTCTTTCTATAGCATTTCGATCGATTCCTTTGCTATACTGGTCTGTCTTCCTCCTCTGGATGTGCTCCTGCTTGTCAATGTCTGTCCTAAAATGTTGTATCTATCTCCCTTATGGGTATAGTGGGACTGTTTTTACAAAGCAAGCTATATACAGGCTAAATAGGAAGTGATAAACAGAGAGAAGGCAGTGAAATTAAGAAGGGCTGAAGGTTTCCAATAAAAGATCAAATTTTAGTTGGGACTTAAAGGAAGTCAGGAAAATCAGTATTCAGAGTGGAGACCATTCCAAGTATGGGGGAACAGCCAGAGAAAATGCCCAGAGATGGAGTGTCTTGTTCATGGAATAGCCAAGAGGCCAACGTCACTGGATCAGAGTACATGTGGAGGAGTAAGATGTAAGAAAACTTGAAAGGCAGGAGGGGGCTAGGTTGTGTTAGTAAGTGATCAGTGGAGGAATTTAAGGCAGGTCTTCAACCTCCATATCCAATACTTTTTCCATCACACCATGAAACTTTTCAAGTCCAGGACAGCATTAGCTTTTTCTGCTATCAGGTCATACTTTTAGACTTATATTTTCATAGCCTAGCCATGTCTCCTCCATCTTGTACTTGTCTACTTTATGTCTTTGTCAACTCAAAAGTCATTTATTTTTTATTTTTTTGATTAAAAAAAGTTAAATTTGGGGGCGGCTAGGTGGCGCAGTGGATAAAGCACCGGCTCTGGATTCAGGAGTTCCTGAGTTCAAATCCGGCCTCAGACATTTGACACTTACTGGCTGTGTGACCCTGGGCAAGTCACTTAACCCCCATTGCCCTGCAAAAAACAAAAAAAGTTAAATTTTTTGTGGGGCAATGAGTTAAGTTACTTGCCCAGGGTCACACAGCTAGCAAGTGTCAGGTGTCTGAGGCTGGATTTGAACTCAGATCCTCCTGAATCCAGGGCTGGTACTTTATGTACTGTGCCATCTAGCTGTCCCCCCCTTTTGCTTTTTAAAACTTTAAAAAACTTAATTTTTTCAATCTTAATAGTATTTATTTTTTCCATTTAACATGTAAGGATAGTTTTCAACATTTGTGTTTATAAGATTTTGAGTTCCATATTTTTCTCCCTCCCTTCCCTTCCCTCCCCCCTCCCCAAGACAGAAAGCAATCTGATATAGGTTGTATATGTACATATATTTCTGCATTATTCATGTTGTAAAAGAAGAATCAGAACAAAAGGGAAAAACCTGAAAAAAAGAAAAAAAAACAAATTAGAAATAGTATGGTTCAATTTGCAGTCATATTCCACAGTTCTTTTTTCTGAATGTGGAGAGCATTTTCTATCATGAGCCCTTTGGAATTGCCTTGGATCATGGTATTGCTGAAAAGAGCTAAGTCTATCACAAGTTCATCATTGCACAATGTTGCTGTTACTGTGTACAATGAACTTTTGGTTCTACTCACTTCACTTAGTATCAATCCACTTAAGTTCAAGTCATTTAATAAGCACTTGTGATGTGGCCAGACACTGTGTCTTCATCCCAGGGTGGGACTTTACATGGTTCCCTATTCATTTTCATTTCTGATTTGGCCCATAATTCTGGCATGTCTAGTTCAGGATGCGAATACTTATAACCGGCATATTAGCTATCCTTCTTAGCTTCTGCTCATTTGCTAATTTGACATGCATACTTTCTATGCCTTCATCTAATGCATCGATGAAGGGGTTGAATACTGCCTTAGTTTCTTCATATGAAATGAAAGAGAGAGAGAGAGAGAGAGAACCCTAAGATTATAGGGCAGCCCTAGAGTCAATAAGGACTCAGATTCTCCTGGAAATATATATCATCAAAAGAAGAAACATACATGCCAGGATCAGTTGGTGACCAATAGGGAAAGGAGGTTGTTTGTTCTTTGTTTCTGAAGAGGACCATGACATCAGGTCATGACTTTCACTGAATTAGATTTAAGTGAGGGAAGGCTGTGCAAGGTCACCAACCTCACTCACTCTCCTCCAGAGTCATCTGGGTTCAGTGGCAAGATATACATCACAGACAATGACTGGAGATGGCCCTAGAGGAAGGCAATTGGGGTTAAGTGGCTTGCCAGGGTCACACAGCTAATAAGTATCTGAGGCGTGATTTGAACTCATATCCTCTTGACTCCAGGACCAGCTCTCTTTCCACTGTGCCATAGTTGGAGTATAGCTCCCCAAAGGGTTATAACACTTTTGAATTTATGCTCTATAACCTGTCCTTGCTTCCTCCATACATATCTATTTCTATGTGTATATAGAGATATATGTATAATTTCTTTAAAATCTAGTTTGGAGTGTTTCCTGGACAATGAAAGGGTACACCTAGAATATAAGCCCCTTGAGGGCAGGAACTGATTTTCATTTTGTCATCATGTCTACAGCCTAGTACAATACACTGAGTAAATGCTTGTTAAGTTGAATTCAACAGGGCCAAGAATGGATCCCTGGGGCATTGTACTTGATACCTTCTTCCAGGCCGATTGCCATGGATCTAGCAATTCATTTCAGATCAAACATTTAAGTGCTTAGTATATGAAAGGCACTCTTCCAGGTGCTAGGATTCAAGGCCAGAGAATTCTGGAATTTCCAACATTTGATTCAAACGACTTGTCTGTAGTATCATCATCATTGAAATTATCTCTGTAGTTTAAAACCCAATTTAGCGACCTTCTTTCTTTTTTTTTTTAAAACATTTTTATTTAAAGTTTTGAGTTCCAAATTCTATTCCTTCCTCCTCTACCCCCTCCCTGACATGGAAAACAATCAGATGTAGGTTATATGTGTGCATTTATGTCTAACATTTGCATGTTCGTAATTTTGTACAAGGAGACTTGATTAAAAGAAAAGTGAAAAAAGCATGCTTCAATTTATATTCAGACAATATCAGATCTTTCTCTGGAGGCAGATAGTAATGCTTCTTCATGAGTCTTTTGTGATTATCTTGGATCATTGTATTGCTGAGAATTAACTGTCAATCACTGAACTATACTGTGTACAACTTTCTCCTGGTTCTGCTCACTTCACTATGTGTCCGTTCATATAAGTCTTTCCAGGCCTTTCTGAAATCATCCTGTTTGTCATTTCTTTATAGCACAATAATATTCTATTACAATCATATACCACAGCATGTTTAGCCATTCCACAACTGATGGGAAACCCTGGCTAGGGAGCTAGGTAAGCTCTTTTAGGGCAGGAACCACTTTTATATTTTTGTTTAAAGTTTGCAAAGGTTTTGCTTCCACAACCTTTGTGAAATGGGCAAATCCTTTGCCCCTTCCTCTTTCTGAAACAGGTGAAAGGAATCATCACAGTGAGTTTTCTTCTCTTAGAGGTTTTAAAAGGAAGCACCTCTCTGAAGGTCAAACCCTTCATCTTCTGGTCTGTTTTCGATATCCCCATTTTACAAAAGAAGGCAACTGATGATCTTCCGAGAGGTTTTGACTCACAGGGAAGTAAATGAAAGAAGGCAGAAGACAGGAAGCAAGATTTGAACCCAGATCTCAGGACATCAAGTTCAATGTTCTGCCACTAACTTTAGCACAGTGTTTTCCTCGCTTGAGGTACTTACTTAACGTCTATTGAATGAATAACTATCAAGCAGTCTTTATTGTCCCTCCAGAAACTCATGTTTTTTACACTCCTTTTCCCGCCAGAGACCCGCTTTCCTTTTCCTTTTTGTAATGTCACAGTCTTTCTTAAAAGCTGGCAGAGTCCGACGAAGGAAGGCATCTTGTGATGCCTTGTGATTTGGGGGTAGAAAGCCTGGGTTTAGATCCTGGCTCTGATATTTACTGCCAGTGTGATCTTGGCTAAGTCACTGATTCCCCTCCGCCGGGACTCTGTTTTCTTTCTCCTCTACAAAATAAAGGGGTAGGGGACCAGATGACATCTAATGTCACTTCTAGCTCTAATCCTATGATTCTTTGCATCTTTCGTTCCCTCCTTATCTGAGCCAGTTATGAGCCCGAGTCACAAAGCCATAGAACATCAGAGCCGAAAGGGAGCCAGTCTCTCATTCTCTGCAGTCAGAGCTGTCCAGGGTCTCCTCCCCCTCCTCCTCCTCCCCTGCTCCCCCGCCCCCTCCCCCTTCCCCTTCCCCAGCCATAGCTTCGGATGCCAGAATAGGAATCACACAATTGAATACAAAGTGGGCTTTCGAGTAGAATTACTCGGAAGCTTCCCTTTCCCTTTGTGTAGAGCTGGCCTCGAAGAAGCCTTCTCTTTCGATTCTCTCTTCCTCTTCTCCCTCCTCAGGTTCTCCCGACCGCTTATAACTCCAAACCTAGTCTCGGATCCTTCCCTTTAAGGGTTCCCTCTCCCCTCCCCCACCCCTACCCTTGGTCCGTCCCACCCCCTCCCCACCCCCCCTCACAGGCTCCAAACCCCGCCCCCCTGGCCCTCCCCTTTAAGGGCCGTCCCCGGCGAAGCCGAGGCTCTGACGCGGCCGCCGGGCCCCGGGGCTGGATACATTGTGGCGCTGAGCTTCCCCCGGGCCGGCCCCCAGCCGTCCCCGCGCGGCTTCCCGCAGCGCCAGGCCCCCCGGGGGGCAGGCGCGAGTCCGCACGCCCGGACGGACGGACTGACCGACCGACGGAAGCCGCCGACGGGCCGAGCCTGGAGCCCGGGCTGAGCTGGTTTGGGGAAGCCGGCTCTGCCGCCGCCGGGGAGCAAACTTCCCAGCCGGGCGGGGGCTGGCGGGGGCCCCGTCCAGGGCCGGAGGAGGAGACGGCCCCGAGTCCTCCTCCTCCTCCTCCCGCTCCCCGGTCTCCCGGCACCATGCTGTCTAACTCGCCGGGCCAGACCCCGCCCGTGCTGTTCCCCAACCCTCCGCCGCCACCCCCGCCCCAGCAGCCCCAGCCCCCCTCCCAGCCCCAGCCCCCGGTGCTGCCTCTGCCGCCGCCGCCGCCGCCGCCTCCTCCACCGCCGCCGCAACAGCCGCAGCCGCCGCCGCCCCCCCAGCCCCCCCAGCAGTTCCCTCAGTTCTATGTCAAGTCGAGCTTGCAAATCAAGAAGAATGCCATCACGGATGACTACAAGGTCACCAGCCAGGTCCTCGGGCTTGGCATCAACGGGAAAGTTTTGCAGATCTTCAACAAGAAGACCGGGGAGAAATTCGCCCTCAAAGTAAGTTTGCGGCCCGGGAGGAGAAGGAGGGGACTCCAGAGGGCGACTGCCACCTTGCTGGGAGAAGCCTGAAACTGCTTAAAAAGATCTACCTGATCCTCCTTTCTCCCCCAGCTCTTTCCTGGGAGCCCCCCAAGGCAAGGAGGGGGAGGGGTAGAGAGGCTGCGCGGGGGGGGGGGGGAGGAGGTGTTATTGTTGGGAGTTATTGTGGAGTGTGTGACTTTGGGGGAGGGGAAGGTCAGAGCAGATTTTTGGTGTCCCTGTGATCGCGGGACAGTTTCCGGTCACCTTAGGGAGTTAGTATAGTGGTGAACTCCAAAGAGACTGGGGAGGACTATGCCATTTTGGGGTTTGAGCGGGCTTCATTTGAATCTACATGGTCAGATCGCTTCTGCTTTAACACCCGTGGTCGGTCTCAAGGAAGTGATTTTAAGGGGTTGTGGTTCCCCATATCCCCTCTCTCTGCCTCTCCCTATCTCTTTCCTTCCCCTCCTCTTCCTCCCCCTCCCTTCCTTTCCCTTTGCCTCTCTCTCTCTCTCTCTCTCTCTCTCTCTCTCTCTCTCTCTCTCTCTCTCTCTCTCTGCCGGCACAAAAGGCCCATTACTCATTGAGCTGGTTGGTTGGTTGGTTTGGAGAAGTCGGATCGTAGAGGTTTATTTTGCCTCTTTCCTTATTTGGGAGCCGGAATGTGTGATTTCACTTCCCTTGCCCTCTAGAGTAAAAGTCTTCTCTCTTCTACTTCAAATGCATTGGCCTAGAGAGGTGCCAGACCGGAGATTCCGGAGGGGGAACCCCGCCTTAGACCCATGGGTGGGGGAGGGTGATTTGTTTTGGCCAGTATGCTTTTTCCCTTTCTCAATGTCCACCCCCCAACCCCATACCACTCCAGAGAGGGAGGCTATGATACTCTATCTGCTATTTTCGTAGTTCCACTGATCAAAATTATTATGTACACCTTGACTTGGCTTTTTTGAAGTTGTTAGTAAATCCTTGATGAGGTGTGTGGGGTGGAACGAAGCATCTCCTGAAACCTTAGAGAAGAGAGAGATTTTGTGTGTCTTTCCATCAAGAATTGCTTCAGCTTTATGAAGGAGGATGGGGGGGGGGGGAGGGTGGTCGGGAAGCACAAGAAAGCAGCCGGGGAGGCGAGGAGTCTGGCCTTGGAGATACCGTGTTGGGACAAAGCAGCCTCTCGTCAGAGCCAGGGGCAAGTTAAGGGGAATCTTCACTGTGAGTTTGCTTCCCATAGAGGTTTTAAAAGGAGGCAGGCACCTCTCTGAAGGTCAAACACTTCCATCTTCTGGTCTGTTTTTGATAGGTATCTTGGTGATTGGAGGAGAGGGGAAAAGTCCTTGTTTATACGAGGGGACAGTTGTGTTGTCGTGGGAAAGAGTCAACAGAAGACCTGGGTTTTGAATCCTGGCTTTGTCACTTCCTCAATTAGTGACGTTGAGTCTCAGTTTCCTAGGATGTAAAATAAAGATAGTATCTACAGTTCCTCCCTCACTGAATAGTTGTAACCATCAAACGAGATAATGGAGGTAAAACACTTTGTAAACTGGTGAAGTGGTGGATGTCAATTGTTAGTGTTAACATCCTTCCTTCCCAAAGTAGTTATTTTTAAAAAGGTGCCTAAACTCTTGCTGGAGTAGCCATTATTCCTTCTGAGGGACAGCACATCAAAACAGATTTCTTGGCTGTAGATATGTACTAACTAGCTCAAAAGATGAGTGGTTGTTTTTTTTTTCTCAAACTGGCCAAATTACTTTCAAATTCTCTTTTGTAGTTCCACGTTTCTCTAAATCTAAGCTGAAGGGATGTTCTGAGTTTTGAAGGTTGTGAAGAGCGATCTTTCGAAGGGACAAAATATAAGCTACCAATGACCTATTTATTCCTTTTCAGAATGTCTCCTAAACCAGTTTTCTTTTTCAGTCCATTGTGGGGGAGGAGAAACTAGAGTTATGACCTTGGGGAAGAATGCAAAGTTTGACCACTTTAACTCACAGTGTTAAGCCTGGGACAGATTCTTCTTCCCAGGAGAGCTTGGCCATCAGCTGTTCAGGGATATGAGTTGTTTGAGCTTTTCCCAGAGAAATGAAAATACTGTATAAAGATATCAAAACAAAGCTCTTATCATAGAAATAAAAGGCCTGGATAGTCTATGTAATCTACCAAAAGCCTTTGAAACATTTACTAATTGATTTTTGTGTTGGTTGGGGGGTGGGGGTTGGGTTGGTTAGAGAGAAGATTGAAATTTCTCTTCTAATTATCAGGAAAGTGACTTTGCCTTTTCAACATCTTTTTCCTTGTGGTCCTGAAAGGAGAATCTCCGACTGTTTTAAATGACACTTTTAGCACAATGGGTTTTTATGAGCATAATTTATCCTTCTCTTCAGGTTAGAAGTGGGTGAGGAGAGTGAAGTCACTGTGTTTTGACAGACAGCCTGCTTCTAGATCTCATGAGTTGACTCAACTGTTAAATTGCACATTTCCCACACTTCATTGTGTAAAAACTTAATAACAGAGGAAGAAAGCCTGGGTGAGGCATCAGGAGAGCGGCAGCAGTGTCAACAGCTACACCATATCCAAATATTGGTTAAGACATAATTACAGGGGGAGGAGGGGAAGGGGGGAATCTTGTTCTGAAGAATGGTGCTCTGGAAATACACATGAAAGATCCTGACTTTTGATTAATCTCTTGTGCTGATAAGGGAGATCATATTTTAAAATATTAGTTTTGTGTGTGAAGTTGGGGAGCTTGGAGATCAAAAGTAGTTGCCTTAGCTTGACTGGTGAGTTGGGAGAAAGCCTGGGCTGAGAGGAAGGGTTAGAATTGGAGGCTTCCCAAATGTTGATTGGCTTATTGAAGTGTATATTTTCTGGGTAGAGATGGGTGCTATGGATGGGACCCCTTTGTGGCTGTGCCTGGTGATGGGAAATTAAAGTTGTTATGATGCTCTGAGCCTTGTCTGTGGTCTAGTGACCTCTCATTCCTGTTAAGTGATGGCTTAAAAAAAATGACCAGCTTTGTTCCTTTCTAGCTAACCTTTAAATGTGTTTTGGTGGGTATTGTGGTCTTACCTTGTCATATCCTCCTTGCTCTTGCTAAGTACGTGGTTTTTTTTTTCTTTCCTACTTATCATTCTAGAGACAGGGATGTGGAGCCTGGCAAACCTGTGTTTGAATTCTATCTTTGGTACTTCCCAGCTGTGTGACTCTAGGCAAGTCATTTCAGTTTTCTTCATCTGTTAAATGCTGGTGTTGGACTAAGATGACTTCTGGATCCCTTCTAGCTCTAAATGCTTGACTTTATGACTATGGGCTATAGAAGGTCTGACTTTAGTCCTTAAATACATCCTTTACCCATCTCCCCCACCGCCTACCCCAAGCAAATCTTGAAAACATAAATACTGTTTTAGAGTTTGTAAATTGCTTTTCATCCACTCCCTTGTGAATCAAGTAGGGAAAGTATTCGATTTTGCTGACAAGAAAACTGAGGCTCAAAGAGGTTGACCAGTTACCCAGACGATAAGCATTTGAGATGAAATTAGGACATTTTCCCATGTTGAAACTCACTCCTCCTCCCCAGCTGTCATTGACTTTACCCTTTTAGGCCCCTCAGTCATAGCTGTGATGCTAAAGGGTGTTTTTTTCACTGTTAAACCATGCTCCCTTTGAGCCTGACACATGCTGTTCTCACCAGAGATGTTACTTTGAAATGTAGGTGAGGAACCCACAAGGCAAGAGTCTTGACGAGGTCATGGGAAATTGTCCAAAGTTTGTGGGTCTCTAAACCAGAACTCAAGGGAGACTTAGAGGCCATTTATGTCCAACCCTTTGATTTTATAGATAGATGAAGAGCCTGAGACCCAGGGAGGTAAGTGATTTGTCCAAGGTCATACAGCTCTTTCTGTGTGTGTGTGTGTGTGTGTGTGTGTGTGTGTGTGTGTGTGTGAGCATCCTGGAACTGGGATTTGAACTCCAGTAGGTACTCAGACTCCAAGTCCAGCATCTCACTGTTTCCTTCTTGCTACTATTTGAAAAGCTTTTCTTTAAATCAATCCTAGGAATTGTTTTATTATTATTATTATTATTAATTAATTAATTTATTTTGGTGGGCAATGAAGGTTAAGTGACTTGCCCAAGGTCACACAGCTAGTAAGGGTCAAGTGTTTGAGGCCGGATTTGAGCTCAGGTCCTCCTGAATCCAGGGCTGGTGTTTTATCGTAGGAATTGTTTTTAATTGTTTTAAAACAAAAATTTCTCTCAGTGCTTGGAGCCCATGTAACTTTTTATTAAATACTTTGGATTCTATCATTTTAAAATGGAAAGGGACCTTTAGTGATCATCTTGTCACCTGCTTTATGCGGCCCTCTGAAGCCTTGGTTTTACAGACAAAAGGAATTGCTATTCTGGGAAGTGAGGTGACTTATTTGAAGCCATACTGCTAGTTTGTGGCAAAATGATTAAAACTCATCTCTCCTGAACTCCTTTCTTCTGGTTGGTGATGATCCTAGTCTCAACTCACATGTGCTCAATCAGTTATACTCCCAGATGGGATTCTCTGGTTTCTCAGTTGTACTCCCCTCTCCTACTCTTCCTCCCTGCCCCCATTGTGTAGTAATTATTCTTCTACACTAGCTTGATACACTTAATTAAAGCCAAGCTTATTGTCACTATTCTCTGATTAGTTAGTTGAAGCATGTTATTGCTTCATAAACTACAGGTTTCCAGAATGTTGTCATAACTTATCTCTGTTTGTCTTCCCATGGTGTAGACTGGAGAAAACAAGAACCTGTAGTTTCTCGTCTTTTTCCATCATTTCTTTCTGTAACTATCTCTTCATTTCTTTCCTTTTTTTTCTTTAGATTTGTATATGGAAATATAAGGCATGATCTCAATCTATAACCTCAGAATACTAAAATGTTCAGTGATAGTCATGGTAGATAGATTTAGAACTAGAAAGGACTTGATGGGTCATCCAGTCCAGCCATTTAGCAATTGAAGAAACTGAGGCCCATTGAGGTGGTGACATGCCCAAGGTCATGCAGTGAGTTGCCTGAACAAGGACAAGAATCCTGGTTTCTTAAACTTGCAGCCCATTATATCATATGTACATACATACACACAAGTAAATGATCGTTGCTGAGAATACAAGACTGGGTATTCCTAAAGTGCTAAGCAGTGTAATGTGGCCTACCTCAGGTTGTTCAGAGAAGAGGGAGAGTATCTAGGGTGAATGGAGCCTGAAAATGTACGATTGACTTGAGCCTTGGGTGCATAGTATAAAACTTGGCTAAGTTTAGGGGAAGGCATTCTAAGTGAGGAGAGCTCTCCTGGGTAAAGAAAGAAGGAACACGTTTTCAGGACAGTGGCTTGACTAAAACTGAGGGTGCTTATGGTTGGATAGGGTCAAATAGTGACTATATTATAAAATTTGTTTCAGTTTAAATTCATTTCAACACCTTCTGCATATAAGATATGGGGAGAGGGAGTGGTAGTGTTAAGATAGTAAGCAATTGGAAGCTGGGGGTACAGTGGACAGAGAGCTGGGCCTGGAGTCAGAAAGACTTAAGTTCAAGTCCAACCTCAGAAACTTACAATCTTTGTGACCCGGGTCAAGTCACTTAACCCTTGTTTGCTTCAGTTTCTTCAACTGTGAAATGGGGATAATAAAGACACCTACCTCAAAGGGTTGTTGTGAGGATCAAATGAGATAATATATGTAAAAAGGGTTTGGCATAGTGCCTAAGAAATAATATGTGGTATATGTAAATGCTTATCCCTTCCCCTTCCCTGAAGACAGAGGTCAGGTTGGAAGAGGACAATGTGTTGAGGTTTGTGTGAAAACCTTTCATTTGTTTAATTTCTTGAGAACAAAATTCTCTTGTATATAGGTCAGACCCATCTCTGGCTTTTTTTCTGATGCAGTTGAGCTGTTGGCATACTGTGGCACAGGATCCAGCCTGAGACTTCTCAGTGCTGTGCATGTTATGAATTCTGGGCATGGTGGCGCTCGAGACCTAATCTTCAGCAAACATCTAGGATAGATGGGTGTGAAAGACAGGAGGCTAAAAGCAGGCCCTAAATTGAAGGCTCAAGACTACAGGTATCAGTGGGTGTCTGGAGAATTAAAACATTTCCTTTTTCAGAGGATGGGGTGTTAACAACTGTGAAGGAATGGAAAACTTTCCCCCTTGGTTGTCTGGTTGCTATTTGAGAGGTTCCGGTGCTTTGGAAGGGAGACCACTTTTAATAGTGGTCTTCCACCAGTGGTGGGGGTGGGAACTTCTGAGGTGGTAGGCATTTGAGCACTGACATCAGTGGCGCCTCTAAACCATACATTAGGATCCCTGTAGACTGCATATTCACTTAGAAAATAGATTATTAATAGATTATTTTAATTTGTTGTTCAGTCGTTTTCAACTATTTGTGGCTCCCATTTGGGGTTTTCTTGGCAAAAATACTGCAGTGGTTTGCCATTTCCTTTTCCAGCTCAGTTTTCAGATAGAAAACTGAGGGAAACAGAATTAAGTGACTAACCCAGGGTCACACAACTATTACATGTCTCAGACTGGATTTTAACTTGGGTCCTTCTGACTCCAGAGCTGACATTCTACTCACTGCACTTACTACCTAGCTGCCCCATCATGTTACTAGATTAATTATATATTAATAATGAACAATATGATTGATTAATAGCCAATAAATCAATATATCACTCTATTAATAGATTAATATATATTACCATTATCTATGATCTATTGTATTTTTATTTATTTTGTCAAATATTTCCCAATTACCTTTTTGGGGTTTTTTTGTGATGCAGTTGGGGTAAAGCGACTTGCTCAGGGTCACACAGCTAGTAAGTGTCAAATGTCTGAGGCTGGATTTGAACTCAGGTCCTCCTGAATCCAGGGCTGGTACTTTATCCACTGCGCCACCTAGCTGCCCCTCCCAATTACCTTTGAATGTGGTAGGCTTTGTTTTTTGACACTTCTGACTTACAAGAAAAGGTATTTCTATTCTCTTCCCTCTTGCCCCCCATTCTACCCCTACCCCACTGCCAAATTCTCATGAAAAATGAATTTGAAAGCTCTTGACAAGGAGAATTGGACCGACTAGACAAGCAGATGGGATTCTGTCTTGTGGAACTCTTGGTTTTCCAGATGTGCCAGCAAGATATCTCAGGTGGCCCTGGGCAGAGGAGGAAGAAGAAAAAAATATAATTTTTGCCTACTTCCCTTTTACCACAGTTTTCTGATCCATGGCTTCATGAAGCCAATCTCTTTAAGTGTGGCACATCTTGATCAGTTAAGTCTTGATTCTAACCTTCAGATTCAGAGATGAGGGAATGGGGAATAGGGAGCAATGTAGAGTCAGTTGTTGGCCATGAAGGCATTTCTGAATCTTGTACCATGTTTTTTAGATCAAAGAATAGGCTATCTGTTAACTTGTGTTGGAGGTTGTGAAGTGTCCCTGAGACTCAGTCCTTATTGGTAACACACCTCCTCCATTTCTTAAATAACTCTTTTAGTCCATTTGAAACCTGAACCTCCATGAAAGGCCTTGGTCATCCTTACTGGAAACCTCAAGGGTTCAAGGTGGCAGGAGCATACTAGAAAGCATTTGGAAAGTGGAAGGTGCTTGGACAAAGGGGAAAACCACAGCAAAATACCTGTTATTGACTTCTGTGTTTTCTCTCAAGGAGTTGGGGGTGAAGAGGAAGGGAAGCAGGACGACATCATGCTTTAAAAGGATCAGTTGAAGGAACTTGGGATATGTAGCCTGGAGCGGAGAAGACTTTCAGGGTATTTGATGCATATCTTCAAATATTTGAGGGAATGTTTTTTAGAAGTGAGATTAAGCTTATTCTGCTTGGAGCCAGAGGACAAAATGAGAAGTTATGGGTGGATGTTGAGGAGAGGCCGATTTAAGCTTAATTATCCCAAAGTGGAATGGGATGCATGGACTCTTTTAGATTGGGAGCCTTCAGGGGAGGTGGCATGATCACTTCACATCGGAGGTCTTCAGGTGAGGGTGGCATAACCACTTTTGTTGGGGATGTTTTAGAGGGGATTCTTGTTCAGGTGCAGGCTGGACTAGATGATAGGTAAGGCGCCTTCCAGCTCTTGAAATAGATTCCATAGTGCTGAGGACTATAACTTTGGCTGGTCCATCTCTGTTTCTGTGTTCCCTGAAGCCATTGTGAAGTTACAACCTGACGGCTAGGTGTCCCTGTAAGGAAGAGGTGAGACTAGATAAAGGGATCGTTCTGTTGACTTGAGTCAAGAAGGGAATCTTTGACCACTTAAACCCTTTCTGATTTCACTGTGGCTTAGGACTCTGCCTTGTCTCTGTGTGTATATGTGGTGTATTGACCACTTTTCTGTTGCTGTGATAGCCAGATTGTGATGGGGCTCCCAGCCCACTGGACATCTGCAGTCTGGCATCATGCCCAGGGCTAGGGGACTGTCTTACTTGCTCCCTTCTGTCCCAGCTGGCTAAAAAGAAATCTGCCACCACTGCAGTCTGCCCTGACAGCCTGGCCCCTGAGATTTCACTCCTGGGCCACCTCCTGCCAGGCTGCTGAATTGTCTAGTTCCCTTTCCCTCTGCTTCTCTCCTTTCCTCCTCATTCTCCACATCTGACTCTGTGCAGTAGAGTTGGACCAAGTCACAATCCTGAGTGCTGGGAAGAGAACCATGTGGTTGGTACTCTCCTGACAAGCTTTTTTGAAAAGGCTGATTGGGTCTGCCTTTCCCCCTCAAGTGCCCCCAAGGGAAGGATGAGAGGAGGATGAGGAGGAGAGTGGTTGGAAGGTTGGTAGAGCTTTCAGCTGTGCCAACTTCTCTGCTCCATGACTTGTACCCTGAATAAGCTTCCTCTGCCAGGAATTGTTTGTGGGGTGAGGAGGAGAACTTGGGGGGCTTGCCCTCACCCTGCCTGCTCTTTGGCTTAGAAATGCTCCCTGAGGAAGGCTCCTGCTTTGGCTTTTCCTGCGTCTGCTCCCAACTTTCTTCACCACTACCATGGAGTGGGGCTTCAGGTTACAGTCCTCACAGTGTGACCTCATCTTGATGGCTTCCAAGAATAACTGGGCCCAGGCATGGTGCTGCCTGATTCATGCGTCATAGGGGCCTGTCAGGTCCCTGTTGCAGAAATTTCCTCTGAGCACCATTCCATCTGCCTGGCTTCAGAATTCTCCCTATTACTGGGTGAAATGCTGGTTCAGCAGGCTCCTCCTTCCTCCTCCTGACTGGGGTTCCAGGAGGCCTCAGCAGTCTGGACAGTGCCAGTTACAAGTGTTTAGAATTACCTTCTGGTGCCAGTTTGGGGTAAATTATTTTTCTTTAGTTTGACTTTGTTTGCTTCTCACCATCTCTTTGGTCCCCAGAGCAGGCGTTGGCACTGTTAATTGTGGCAGAAATATAGAGGTGTTCTATAGACTTGTTCTGTCATTAGGGTTTTGAGTTGGCATGGCATGGGATGATGGTGGTAGCCAGGAGGTAAGAATTCAGGGCCTCATGCCTTCAGCTAAAGTTATATAGTTTGTCCCTGTCTCCAGTGCTGCCCCACCACCCCTGGGGCCTCATTTCCTCTGAAGGGAGAGATTTATCTGCCAAGGCTCATTGGCCTCTGGAGGGGAGGGGCAGGGCAGGGAGTGCTAAGAGTTTATTTTTAACTCTGCCAGAAGGAGCCTGTGCACTGGCCCCTGCCCTTGGAATAGTTTTACCCTCTCTCCTCTCTCCCCCAACCTGGGCCTCCTTCCCTTGTTTTTGTAGTTCTTAGAAGAAAGCTCACAGGACTCCTCTGCCAGCAGGAGATGTCCTGAAGTGTCATGGCAGGAAGGCCTCTTTGGGTAAAGAGTCCTTGCCTACCTTTTGAAGGACAGTATTGTCTGGCTCCTTGCCATCTCTGGCCTTCCCTCAACGCCCCCCCCCAAAGTCTCAGGGCTCCCTGGAATTGGAGGTCACATTCAGGGAACTTGGAGCATCTCAGGAATGCAGTTTGCTTTGAAAGGACCCTCCACTCCAAGCACATGCCCAGACTGAGGTACTCCGCTAGAAAGACTACGAAGGGTTCATCCCTCCATCTCTTCTTTTTCTCTACCTACTAACTCTGATCAGAGAGCACCCAAAAGTTTCTCCTAGTCATTTGAGGATGGTGAGGAGAAAAGGAAATTGTAATTTTAAGCTCCTCATGTTTAGATTGCTGAAAAAACTCATTCCTTTCCACTGGGGATCTAAGTAAGATTCTTCAAGACAAGCTCTCTTTTTGCTACTTCTCTTCTATGTTTGACAGTAATATTCTGTGTCCTTCCTCCTTTTACCACCTTCCCTACTCCTTCCCTGCTTAAGGGGGGTAGGGGGGGCTATCTGACCAGCTGCTTGTGGTTACCTTGGTGACTACTCTGGGTCAGCTTTTAAAACATTCTCCAGCTAGGGTGTGATTAGAGAAGGGGGTGTGGAGCAGGCAAAGTGAAGAGTTGAGTATCAAAGGTTAGTGAAGCCATCTAGATAAATATCTGAATTAATTAGTAGGCATTTATTAGGCCTAGAAGTGTAAAGGATACAAAAGAAGACCCTGCCCTCAAGGAGTTCATAATCTAATTAGGGAAATAAGTTTATTTATTTTTATTTTTTTAGTGAGGCAGTTGGGGTTAAGTGACTAGCTTAGGGTCACACAGCTAGTAAGTGTGTGTTAAGTGTCTGAGGTCGGATTTGAACTCAGGTACTCCTGACTCCAGGGCCGGTGCTCTATCCACTGCGCCACCTAGCTGCCCCTGGGAAATAAGTTTAACTGGTGAAACTGGAGATCACGTCAGACAGTATGTAAAGGAGGACTGAGGATTGAATCGGCTAGGACAGATCTATAAATGTAGGAGGAAATCCTTTGGAGGATAGGATAACCAGGGAAGAAGGAATCATTGAAAGGACAGAACTTGGTCTATACAGCAAGGTTTGGATTAGTGGGGGAAATAAGAGCAAAGGCAAAGACATAGAAATGAGTGTTTAGGGGCCAGGGAGGAGACAGACCCAAGCTGAAAATATGGCCCATTTAGGGGAGTCATGGGAAATAAGATTGTTTCAGTGGGTCAGAGCAAGAGAAGGAGGAGGAGATAATAAAGGGTGGTTTGGACTGGATGTGGTAGAAAGTCGGGAGTCATTGAGGACTGTTGAGTAGGTGATGAAAGACCAAAATGACTGTCCTCCCTCTCCCCTCTTTCCTAAGGTTTATGATATGGATATTCATATGTTAGAGTGTGTCTCTCGCATCGGTCTCCAGAGAGGAGAGAAACAAACTATTGGATACTGTTGGGAGTCTGCTGTTCACTTCTGCCCCACATCTTTGTTGCCCAGAGAGCGTTTTATGTTGCCAGGGTTAGCTTTCCTTTACTCTTTCCCTCTTTGGGGGAGGTAGGACTGGTTGGGGTGGGGGAGAGGGTGGCATGTGTAAGCATTATTTCATTAGCTGGTGAGAAAACTCAGGCCAAGTTGGGGAAAACTCTAGAATTAAGGTTTCTCTACTAAATTTACTTCCCAGCTTCTTAAATCCTATTTTAGGAAGAACTGACAAGAGATAAAGTTTAATCTGAGGTAAAGCCATCTGGCTCTATTAACCTTACAAAGGAAGCCATTCTGTAGAAGTGGGAGTAGAGGCAGGTGACTATTGGGCTCAGTCTTGAGCTTAAGGGTGAACATTCCACTAAAGGACCCCAGGTTCAGAGGTCTAATGGCTCTACCTTATTCTCCAGAAATTGGGATTTTCTGTGGGAAACAGTGGGGTTTGTATATTTAAGGGCACAAAAATAGCGGGAAAGGTAGTCTTCTAGGGGTTGGAGTGCCCCTGGTCAGGATCCATCCCATCTCTCCTTTTTTCTTCCAGTTAGGCTTCCCAGGCTTTTCTTCTTAAAGGGAAACCACCAGCAACTACAGTTTGCCAGGAGTTGGATAACCTGAGCACGGAGATTTGGATGTTATCATCATCCTGATGTTTTCAACTTCTTTCCTGTTAATTGTGGCCACAGTAGAGAGCTTTTTCTTGTTCATTTCCACCCTGTTCAAGTCTCAGCTATGGTGTAAAGGCTCCTTTATAACATTTTAGAGTGGTATAGTGAAAAGTGTGACCTTTGGGCAAGTTACCTGACTTTGCTGGGCCTCAGCTTCCTCTTCTGTAAAATGAAGGGATTAAAGCCAAGGACTTCTGAATTTCATTCTAGCTCAAAATTCTTGATCCTCTGATTCTTTCACCTTTTGGGAATGTTGCCAGGTGAATTTTCTTAAAGCCCAGCTCTGATTCTGTCGCTGCTTAACTTTTAACAATTCCCCATTGCTCACTGGGCAAATTCTACCATTCTTAGTTGAATGCCAGGCTACTTGGCATTGACCCCAGCCTACCTTTTCCAGCTAGATCTTTATTACTCCTTCCCTAAACTCTGGCCAGGGTGGCTTTTCTGTTGTTCCCACTTTCCCATCTCCATGTTCTTTCTCTTCCTCTTCTCCTTCCTCAGTTTTCTTCCTCTTCTCCCGCCTTATCTCATGCCCTCTTCTTATCTTTTCATTTCATGATGTGGAACTTGGACCAGATGACCTTTAAAGGTCCCTTTCCACCCTAAATCTACGATTCTTTGAAGGCTTCCCGGCTTCCCTTTTTATCCGAAATGACAAAAGTTTCCCTCCTGAATTTTCCTTGTATTGTTATGTCTTCCTAATATACTTTTTGTATTTTGTCTTTATGGCTTTATGTATGCTTTATTCCTGATACCAGCCCCTATCTCTTCCATCTCTTCCACCCCAGCTCCCCCTGAGATCAGAATTTCTTTGAGGTCATGGATTCTTATTCACATCTTCCACATCACTTAGGTCAGCAAAGTTTGGGAAGAAAAGCCATCTTCCTCACCTCTTGTATCACTGAGATCCAGAGGTTAGTGGTCTGTTCATTCTGACAAACTGACTCATTCACTGAATTTCAGAGTTGGAAAGAACCTCAAATGAGCCATTTGGTTCAATCTATGCCTGGAAAAGGAATCCCTGTTATTATATGCCTGACAAGTATCACCTAGCTTTTGCTTTGAAGACCTTCAGTGCGGGATGCTCGCTCCCTTTCCAGGCAGTTTCGTTCCCTTTTGACTTGGTTTTTTTTTTTTGTTTGTTTGTTTGTTTGTTTTAGTGAGGCAATCGGGTTAAGTGACTTGCCCAGGGTCACACAGCTAGTAAGTGTTAAGTGTCTGAGGCCGGATTTGAACTCAGGTACTCCTGACTCCAGGGCCAGTGATCTATCCACTGCACCACCTAGCTGCCCCCCCCTTTTGACTTGAACTAATCATTAGGACGTTTTTCATTTTATTGAGTATGTATTTGCCTCTTTCCAATTTCTACCCCTTGTTCCTTGTTCTTTCCTCTAGGCAGGACTAATGAATTCTTCTTCCACATGATGGCTCTTTAAAATATTTAAAGATACATATTTTCCCCCCTCTGAGTTGTGTCTAGGCTAAATATCACCTGGTTCCTTCAACCAGTTTTCATTTGGCATAGACTCAAGGCCTTTCACTTTTCTGGTCACCCTGATCTCTGTCTTAGAAATATCCTTCTTAAAATGTGGTGCCCAGACCTGGTCACAATACTCTGATGGAACAGTAGATTCCTTTTTTGGAGAATTCATTCCTTTATTTCACTCCAAGATTGCATGAGCTCTTTTGGCTGCCATGTCAGTTATCACATGTGGAATTTGTCTAATAAACCCCTCAGACCTTTTTCAGATAAACCACTTTCTCACCATGTTTTCCCCATCTTACACTTATGATACTGATTTTTTTTGGGAATCCAAATGGAAGACTCTACATTTGCCACCATTTTGAAATTCACTTGCATTTTAATTCAGTCCAGTGGTCCATTGGCACTACCTAGTGTCTGGTCTATGAAGATCTATGTAGTGTCTCTGATATTTGATTGCATGCTCTTTGAAGTCAGGAACCATGTCCATGTCTCCTTTCATCCTCTTGTTCTTTGAATTGAAAATGGACCACTTTCCAGGAGATTTGAGGAATATTTATGTATTGTAGCTATGTGGGTCCTTAGGATGTTTTCTTTTCCCCCCAGCCCCCTTCAGTGGATAATAAATTGTGGAATCTGCTAGGCTGAAAGATCACTGGATTTGACATTTGAGTCCTAGTTCCATCATGTCATCAGTTGTTAAGATCTCGAGGATTCCAGTTTGAATGCTGGCTCTACTCTTTATTGCCTTTGTGACCTTGGGTGAGCCATTTCCTCTCTGGGCCTCAGTTTCCTTATTTGTCAAATGAAGGAGGTTCTTAAGTTTTTTGTGTGTGTCTTGGGCTCCATTGGCAGTCTGGTGAAGTCTAGGAACCTTTTCTCAAAAATAGCATTTTGTTGCTTTAATTCATAATAGAAGGAAATGCTAAATATCAGTCACATGGAGATGTAATTCCCCTCCCCTTTCAGGTTCACAGACCCTGTGGAATTTATCCCTGGACAGCTGGTTAAGAACCTCTGTCCTAGAGGATCCCGAGAGTCTTTCTAGCTCTAAAGCCTTATGATTGATCCTTTCAGTGTGTAACCTTAGGCAAGTCATCTAACCTATCTGAGCCTTTCTCTAGAAAATGGGTAGATAATGTCTGCTGTAGCCTGCTGGAGAATGGATATAAAAAGCCTTTGGAAACTTAAGTGCTGAGCTGATGAGAGGTAGCATCAGCTCCATAAATGTCAGTGGATTGAATCAATCTCTTGGGCAGGGAGGATTGCATGGAAGTGG
Organism: Dromiciops gliroides; assembly: GCF_019393635.1. Lineage (NCBI taxonomy): Eukaryota > Metazoa > Chordata > Mammalia > Microbiotheria > Microbiotheriidae > Dromiciops > Dromiciops gliroides. Next base: position 105,952,773 of record NC_057864.1, read on the forward strand.
GAGTACTCAAGGGTAGTATGTTGATGCTGTTCCCATGGAGGGGATGGGAGCGTGACTCTTACTCTACTAGCACATCATGATAGAGCCGGGAGTTCTCTGAGGGTGTCTGAGGCTATGTATGTGGGGGTATGTGATTCTAGTAGGTTGAAAATGAGGATAATAGAGCATCTGCTTTCCGGGGTTGTTGAGAAGAATAAATGAGATAACATGTATAAAGTGCTTTGCAAACCTTGAATTGCTGTATAAATTCTTTTTGTCTTCTTTGTCACCATCACCATCACCATTATTGAATGTTGCTCTTTACCAGCTTCTCCCTTTGCAAATACTCCCTGTCCATTACAAGTGGATCTAGAGATATAGAGCACCTTCTTTTTCCTCCCCCACCCCTATCTGCTGACTCAGATTGGCACCCTCTGTTTCTCCTAACTAGGTTCTTGTTCTTGTAATCAGTCCCTGACCACAAGTCCCCCTCAGGGTTTCCCCTCACCTCTCTGTTTCCTTCCAGGGCTCTTCCTTTTCTGCTTCAGCAGCAGAGACATCCTTCCTCTCCTTGGAAATCTTGTATTGGAGGGAACAGACTGAGCATCAGAAACATAGGTTGCCAGAGCTGGAAGGGGAGTTTATGGATGATGTAGTTCAACATCCTTGTTTGACAGAGAAGAAAACTGAGGACCAGCAAAGTGAATGAATTGGGCATAACCACTCAGCAAGTAAGGGGTAGAGCTAAGACAACTCAAGTCTTTGCACTTCTTAGCTAGAGCTCTTTCCATTATGCCTCAATACTTCCCATGTCACCCCTTAGTGGGTCTATAGTACTCTATTTCTCCCATTAGTTACTTCAGAGTAACTGCTGGATCTCACTCTTGAGTGTCAAAATAGTAGTAGAAGAGGGCTTCCTGATTACTTTGTTTGGATAGAAAACCAAGCCATTGAGGCCAAACCTATGGGTTTATTGATCCTTGAATAAGGAGGCTATTTCCATGCTAAAAACAGTACCTTTGACTCTGAGAAATCTATCCCATTGGTCACAAAGGAGACTAGATGAGAGTGTAAGTCGATACCTGATATAGTGAGAAGAACAACTAGATTATGGACTCTGCAGACCAGGGCTCTGTCTTCTGCCATTAATGATCTGGGTGAATTTGGGCAAATCACTATCTCTGAGGCCTCAGTTTCCTTACTTGAAAAGTGATAGAATTTGAAGTTTCTCCTGGCTCTAAAGTTTGTACTCTGTTCATCATGCTTTCATCCCTTCTACCAAACAAACCTCTTATAATGTATGTCTTACCTATTTGAAAGGTATTTGATGAGAAGACCGATGAAAATGAGGCAGCCCTGGATGCTGGCAGTTTCTGGGATATTGGGTACTTCGGTGTCAGTATGGAGCAATGATTCTTGTAATACCTAATGTAGATGACTGCAATAATATTAACCAATAGGCAGATTTTTTGCCAATTTGTAAAATCAATTTTCAAAGTCCTTTTGCTGCTGCTGCTTCTGCTTCTGCTTCTGCTTCTTTCTTCTTCTTCTTCCTTCTTCCTTCTTCGCAATGAGGGTTAAGTGACTTGCCCAGGGTCACACAGCTAGTAAGTGTCAAGTATCTGAGGCCAGATTTGAACTCAGGTCCTCCCGAATCCAGGGCTGGTGCTTTATCCACTGTGCCACCTAGCTGCCCCTCCTTTGGCTTCTTAAAGTAAGTAGCCAGTTGGTGCAGGAAATAGAGTGCTCTACCTGTACTCGGAAAGACCTGAGGTCAAATCCCAACTCAGATATTTACTTAGCTGTATGACTCTGAGTAGGTCTTTTAACCTCTCTCAGCCTCAGTTTCCTCATCTGTAAAATGGAGATAATAATAGGATCCCCCTCACAGGGTTGTTGTGTAGATCAAATGAAATTTGTGTATGTATGTATGTATGTGTGTGTGTGTGTGTGTGTATATATATATATAAAAATATGCTATATATACACATGCACACTTTGCAAATCTCAAGGAACTATTTAAATACTATTATTATTATTATTATTATTATTATTATTATTATTATTACCACCATCACAAATTGAATGGCTTCTCCCTAGGCCCTGTTCATTTCACCCAGCTTCTTCCCTTACCACTTGAACTTTTAAAACAGAATTTTGATTTCTAATCCAACTATGCCATGGACCTATAGGCTAATGATGGATAAAGTGACACTTGTCCTCTGTCTCAGACGGAAGTTCAGGCACTTTGGGATCAAGACCTAACTACCTCTGATTTGTGTTCCAAATCTCTCTGGGCTTAATCTTTTTCTTCTTCTGTAAAATAGGGCTCATGGAGGGGAGAAGTCTGTTTGTCAGCATTCTCACATCCAAGAGCAGGGCTTCTTAACTTGGGCTCTGTGACCTTTTTTTTTTTTTTTTTAAAGTATTTCGACAGTTATACCTCACTGTAATTGATTTCCTTTGTAATCCTATGTATTTTATTTCATGAATTAAAAAAAAAAAACACAACAAAACTTATTCTGAGAAGGGATCCATGACAAAAAAGGTTAAGAATTTCTATCTTAAAGTAGTAGATACCGTGGATGTGGGAGATCTGATTTTTTTATTTGGCCCAAGACAATATTGGACAAGTAATTTAATATTTTTTAGCCATAATTTTTTTATCTGTAAAATGAGGGTAATATTTGTTGCGCTTTCACAAAAACTGTTGTGACGATCAGAGGAGTTAATGTGCATATATGAAGCATTTTGTAAGTATAAATTGTTTATTAATGAGAAAAGGTGGGAGGAAGTTGAACTGACTTGTTCCCCCTACCTCAGAATTGGGATAGTGAAGTAAGCGATTAACTGGGACCTAGGCCCAGTTCGGGAGTGTAGTCTCCTGCAAAGAGAAGAAGGCTCATAGCCTTATAAAATATTCTGGTTTCCAGAGGGATAAAGTCTTTCTTTCCTCCATTTTTTTCAGAAAGAAAAATGAGGCCTAGATGATCTGTCAGGCTTTGATTACTGAACACCTGGACTTGTAGCTTATGGATAGATCTAAGTGTCATCTTTATTATGTATTTAAAACCCGAATTTCATTGTCTTTTATGTTATTTCCAGTTCTTTTCTCCATCCCTGTCCCCACCTCTACCTCCTTCCAGCTGCTGTCAGTAGCTTCCACTTTGTACACTTCTCTCCCTTCACCCCCAGTCTCCCCACCTGTGTTTGGGAGAGGACTAACTGGCGAGATTAGACCAAAATAAAATCTCAGAGCCAAGGTCATTCTCTTAGCCTTCGGTCCTATATAACAATGCTGCTAGATTAGACAGGAAGGATTTAGAACGACTAAGGTTTGGCCTTTTCCAAAAGCTGAGCTCAGAGCCCCTTGCTTTCTGACTAGAACAGATTCTCGAACAGGCCATGGGGCTAAATAATCACAAACAAAATTAATTAGCAATCTTGGAGTTTTGGCAATTGCTTTGTCCCTAAGGATTGCTAGGTTGGGGCTGCACGATATATTGTGTTTCTTCCTGCCTTCTCTCAGCCTTATGGAGACACATCCAGAGTTCCCTCATTAACCCTTTCTGGTTTGATCATTATTATTTCTCATTCCTCAGTTCTTATTTTCAAATATTTATTTGAACATTTCCTCCATATAGGGTGTTATGAGAAATGCAAAGAAGCGCCTATGCCCTTCGTTCAACTATCCCTTTCTGATTCCTGTGGGGAGACCCTGTTCCATTGGTCATCCTTGGCCTCTTGAATTCATTGCCTCCTGGTGCCTTTCCCTGATTCTGCTATATCTTGAAGGGATCATTTATTTCTCTCCCAGCCCAAACTCCTGGAAGGACTTGCCCTCACCTGATGGGGGACTTTAGACCACTTTCTTCCTACTTGGTCCCTCCTCAGCGCTTCCAAATCTGGCTGTCATTTCTAACACTACTGAAACTGCTGTTTCCAAGGAAACTAGGAATCTCCTAATTGTCAAAAATTCATTGCCCTTTTCTCAGTCTTCCTTCTTGGGATTTCTTCCTCCCTTGAATTCTGAAACACTACCATTGATAACCCATCTCCTTCCTAAGGTTCTTCTTCCTACCTTGAAATTGGGTGTTTCCAAGACTCTTCTTTCTTGTTGCTCTTGACAATTATATCCCTTCCCCTGACCTATGACATGACTCCTACATCAATATTTCTCATCCCAAACTCTCTCCTGAGTTCCAGTTTGGAATTTCTGACAGCATGAATCAGCTACCAGTACTTCACATTCAACATGTCTATAAATTAATCTCCTCTCCATTCCTTCTAATTATTCTGGCCCCCTCACCATTCTAGTTAACCTAGGAATCCAATCAGTCAACAAGTTCTGTATGAGGGGAGGGGAGGACTGGACCTATGATTTAATTAGTATCCCAGTAAGAGAATTCCTTCTTTCAATGCCAATGGTGCCTGCTCTGTAACTTTGTCTTTGAGAGTTGCTTGGAGTACTCAATGATTGGATGGTTTACCTAAGGTGTCACATAACCAGGAGTGTCAAATTCAGGACTTGAAGGTAGGTCTCCCCTGCTCTAAGACTACTGTCTCTCTGTAGGCCCTGCTGCCTCTCTGTAGGCCTTCATTATCTCTCGATCAGGGATTCTTTTTTTTTTTGGCTGGGCAGTTGGGATTAAGTGACTTGCCCAGGGTCACACAACTAGTAAGTGTTAAGTTTCTGAGGCTGGATTTGAACTCAGGTCCTCCTGAATCCAGGGTCGGTGCTCTATCCATTGTGCCACCCAGCTGCCCCTCGATCAGGCATTCTTAACCTGGAGTGAACTTTTAAAAATTGATAACTGTATTTCTTTCCCCCTTTTTTTTTGCTCGATAACTGTATTTCAATATAATTAGGATTTTTGTTATCCTGTGTATTCTATTTTATGCTTTTAAAAACATTGTTCTAGCTGTGTGACCCTGGACAAGTCACTTAACCCCAATTGCCTTACAAAAACAAACAAACAAACAAACAAAAACAAAACACTGTTCTGAGATGGAATCTATAGATTTCATGAAAAAGGGGTCCATGACGCAGAAAAACTTTAAGACCCTTAAGGTATCTTTGCCTTTTGTTTTTCCCTTTTCTATATTCTGTGTAGCTGCTGGAATGAGGTCTCTTAGTTTGGATGCTTCTGGGGCATCCCATTGCCTGCTGAACAGGATTAAGAGATAGGAGAGATTTGCCTTTGAAATGGTCAGGAAAATCTGATAGTTGAACTGGGCTTTTGAAGCATGCTTAGGATTTCAGTAGCTGATAGGTAGGCAGGTTCAGAGATGGGACATCCAAAGACAGCAGAGCACACGATGAATAGGCCAGTTTGGCTAAGAGTGGGTCAGTCAAAAAGCATTTTTAAGACCTTACTAGGTTGCCAAGTTCTGTGCCAAGTACCAGGGATTCAAAAAAAGGGCAAAACCAAAACAAACAAAAGACTCCATTCTAGGAGCTCTCATGCCAATGTGGGAAACAACATATAAATAACTAGAGATGTACAAGATATAAACAAAGTAGATGGGAGGGAGTCTTAACAAGGGAAGGCATGAAGAGGGGACAGGGAGAGTCCGGGAAAGGCCTCCTGGGGTTTGAGCTGAATCTTGAAGGGAGCTTGAGAAACCAAGAAGTCAGAGGTGAGTGGGCAGAGCATTCCAGGCATGAGGCTTAGCCAGTGTGAAAGCATGAAGACGGAAGAGGGAGTGTCCTATTTCAGGCACTGCAAGTAGGCCAATATACTTGAATCATAGGGTTTGTAGAGGAAAGTGGTGTCAGAAATTTGGAGCAGGGCAGTAATGGCTGTAATATTTGATCCCTCCAGTTATAATCTTCTCGCATTAGAATGTAGACTCTCTGAGGTCAGGGACCCTCTCCTCTTGTTTAGGGTTTTGCACATATAGAGAATATTTGCTATATGGTCCTGCCCGGCCAGAGTCAAGGAGAGGTTGGGAAAAGGGGAATGATGGGGTTAAAGTTGTGGGCTAGAGCAGTTATTTTAATCTCGGTTCTGACCCAACAAAGCACTTCTCTGTTGCATTGAAGAATAGTTTCTTTGAGGCAAGTTTCCTAGGTAGGGCTTCATCTAGCTTTGGTTTGGGACCAATGTGAGCATGCAGGCTGCTCTGAAGAAGAGAGAAAGACCTCTTGGTCTCTGAGGAATTGCCACCAAGCTTCTCTCCTCTCTCCTACTCTCTCATTCTTAGATTTTGGCATCTTTGGGAGGATTGAGTAGAAGAGACCTGAAGACACATACAACCAATCGCTGGTGCAGATGGGAAAGTGAAAGAGTGGGGTTACGCCTGCTTGTCCTGAGTGCTCTCTTGAGACAAAGGAAGTTGCAACACCCCTCCGTGTGTGTTTGTGTTTTCTTTTTATAGAGTGCAAAGGAGGAGAAAAACCCTTCCAGTAAAGGCCAGAAAAAAAATAACTGGTCTCAGAGTAGATAGTTATTGTCCCTTTTCTCTTATAATTATTCATCTTTTTTTGCTTCCCTCTTCAACCCCACACTGCCTCACAAACCACTGCCAAGGCTGAGTAGACAAACTTTCTTCTTCTTCCTTCAGTAGGTTAGCTGTGTCTGCAAAGTGGAAACTATGGGCCTGAAGGTCCATTCTCTTTCAGGCAGGACAATGACCAAACCAGCCCAGAAGGAAGGGTATTTTCTTTCTTTCTTTCTCTCTCTCTCTTTCTCTCTCTCTCTCTCTTTCTCTCTCTCTCTCTCTTTCTTTCTTTCTCTTTGCTTTCTTTCTTTCTCTCTCTCTTTCTTTGCTTTCTTTGTCTCTGTCTGTCTGTCTGTCTCTCTCTTTCTTCCTTTCCTTTCATCTCCTCAGAAGGAGATCACATACAGTCTTGCTTGATTACCTGTTTCTGATAGGGAAGTCTATTTAGACATGGAAATTGTTCCTGATATCTAGCCCAAGACCCTCAGTGTTTTAGTCACAACATTTTCCTGGTTGATCTGCTGTGCAAAGGTAGAGGTGCTTCTCGCATCAGATCACTAATTTATCTGCTCACTTCTAAGCATGTTTCTAATAGGATATTGGTAAATGAATTGGGGATTCCTTCCAGAGGATCTGGGTTCAAATTCCAGCTCTGCAACTTACTACATATGAGACCTTGGGTAAGTCTCATCATTGACCTCCTCAGTAAATGGAAGAGGTTGAACTAGATGATCTCTGTCCTTTCTAGATGACCCTCCAGCTGCCATCCCTCACTTCAGTCAAAAGGGGAATCAGTTTCTAGAACCAATAATCAAAGTTTCTAGAATCAATAATCAAAGTTTCTTGAATCAATAATCAAGGAAAGCAGAACTTTCTGAGCCCTCTAGATTGTAGTTGGAGGGTGGAGGAGGGAAGATTGACAAGTCACTGGTAGTTGTGACATTTTTAGCATTGGTTCTGGAGAATGTGGGGCCTACATTGGGTAGAGATGGTGACATTTGGGAACATAGAATTGTCTTTGACAGCAACACTAGGGAAACACATCAGAAGAAAAAGTTGTTTAGTTAGCCAAGTATTGGATGATTCTGTATCTTCCTGTGTCTAGGGGCACAATCCCCCTGGTTTGGGGAGACAAAGGGTTGATGCTGTTCTGTGGCCTCACTCTACAAACCTGGTATCGAGTGATTGAGGGTGGGGTGGTCAGTAGCCAGCCTTGCAGGATATTAATTGCACTGAGAAGGGTAAAGTCCATTGGGCATAGGCTGTTTAGACTGTTCTGTTTTCCATAATGGTTAGTTAATTATGTTGCCTATGGTGCAGTTGATAATGACATTTCCCCTTCTGAGTTGTGTCTAGATTGAAGCTTCAGGAGGGCAGTCAGTTGTACCAGGCAGCTCTTGTGCTGGAGAAGAGATAGTCACATGTAGAAGGAGCTGTATTAAAACTTGTTTATTTGGATTCACCGTTGAGACTACTTGAATAGAAAATTCAGTCTTCTTGGGGATTCATTCAGCCGGCACTTAAGTGCCTACTGTGTACAAAACACTGAATGAGGCTTTTGAGACAATACAAAATTTAATTAGGGAAACATCTCAGTCTGGTTGGAGAATAAAATACAAATGCAGATAACTAGAATGCCCCACATTTCTAAGTTCATTTGAGAAATAACAGAACAAAGTACAGTTGGTTTTTGCTATAATGAATGTTCTGAAAACATGAATTTGTTTCAGTTTGATAGATTGTGGACCATTTTGAGCATGACTTGAATTTTGGGTTTGCTTCTGAGAGATTCCTTCCACAAGAAACAATGAGAGAACTCAGAAAATTGCTCCATTTCATAATAACTCTCAAGCTGAAACCCTTCCAATGCTCATTTCCACAAGCAAAGTGCCAAAAGATTCTGGTGCAGGAGGAGCTGTGATTAGAGGAAGGCTGGTCTTCCCCCTCCCTCTCGCCTCTGCCCCCTCAACCCATTCTACCTTAGCCTCCAGTCCCAACTTGCTCTTCAGCCAAGGTACAGGTAGAACAGCAGCCGGATGTCCCCGTTTCAGCCACTATTTATATTTTAGTAGTATTTATATATTTCTTTACCATTTAATACATATAAGACTGTGCTACTGTTTTAAAATTAGGTTCTTATCTTTAAAAAAAAAATGTGTCATTCTTTACCATTTAATACATATAAAACTGTGCTACTGTTTTAAAATTAGGTTATCTTTTTTTTTTAAAAAATGTGGCAGAGTTTTGGAGGGTCATTCCCCAAGCCCCATTTTCCTTATAAGCCCTGTGGTTTTTATTGTTTGATCTTGTCTATTGAGGTGATTCCAGAACTTCCTTCACATGGCTGTTGATAACTTGGATTTCATCCTTTGAGAACTGCTATCTAGGGGGGGAATAGCTGCAATTCTTACATCTTTATATATCTAGGATATAAGACCTTTACTAGAGAAACTTGCTGCAAAGGTGATTTAATGTTTGTTGATGCTTATGCAAGGATACAAAGAATCAAACACAGATTCTTTTCAACAACACCTTTCCTTGACCAAAATTTCAACCCCATCTATCTCGTCCTTTTAATGGTCAAACTCCTAGAAAAAGCTGTCTATCCCCATTGCTTCTACTTTCTTACTGGACACTTACTCCTCAAGCCTTTGTACTTTGGCTTTCTGCCATGTCCCACAACTGAGACTGCTCTCTCCAAGGTTACCAGTGACGTTTTCATTGTGAAGTCTAATGCTCTTTTCCCAATCCTCAACCATTGGGACTAATGAGTTTTGTTTGACATTAGTTGCCCCTTCCTTCTGGGTACTCTTTCCTTTTTTGGTTAGGATGACACTGTTTTCTCCCGGTTCTATTTGTCTCTTCCTTCTCAGTCTCCTTTGTTTCAGATCATCATAAACGTCCCCATCTTTTGAAAGTGGGAATCCTAAAAATTCTATCCTGGGCACTCTTTTTATCCCACTTATGTCCCCCGGAGGGGATCTCATTAGTTCCTGCGGTTCAGTTATTTCTGTAAAGGTGACTCTCAGATATTTTTTATCTAGCCTTAATTATTCTCCTGACCTGTCTGTTGGCTATTTCTACTTGGATGTTTTGTAGGCATTTCAAACTCACGGTGTCCAAAACAGAATCATTCTTCCCCCTTCCTCCAAAGCCCCAGACTGCTCTTCCAAATTTTCCTACTTATGTAAAGGGCACCATCATCATTCTAGTCATCCAGTTTTGTCAACTTCAAGTCATCCTCACCTCATTGCTCTCCCCGATGTCCAATCGGTCGCCAATTTTTGACTCTAACAAAACAGCTCTCTTCCATTTCCTTCTCTGTACTTGTGTGTTCTGTACCCTAGATTGGAAAAGACTGGAGTATCCATTTGGACTCTTGACTTCCAGTTTTTTCCAATCTAGCCTCTACATAGCTGCCAAAATAACCTTCCTCAAGAATACCTGACCATATCTCTTCCTGCTTCAGAAGCATCAGTGGCTGCTTATTGCTTGTAGGATAAAAATCCAAACTTCTCTCAATCTGGCACCAGTCTACCTTTCTAGGCTAATTTTATTGACTATAAGATCTAGCATAAACAACCTCCTGGATATTTCTCAAACTCTCCTCCAGTGCCTACAATGCATTTCTCTTCACATTTGTCTTTTAGGATCATTCGTTTCTTTCAAGACCTCAGGTCCCCTTCCTGATCTACCCAGTTATTAATATTTTCTCCCTTCTCATATCTCATATGTACTTAGCAGTATAAGTATTTTATCTCCCCCCCCCCACCCCTTACCACTTTTACTACCTCCAGGAGAATGTAAACTCCTTACAGACAGCTACACTTTGTCATTTTGTATTTGTTTTCCCAGAACTTTGCATGTAGTAGACATTTAATAATTGCTTGTTGTATTGGAAAGGACCTTAAATGCCATATACTTCAGTGACCCTCAACCAATGTTTTAACAAATTTTTACAAATTGTTTGTGAAACTTTTTACAAAAGCCTTCCTCAAAAATGTAAGAACTTAGGATGAGCTCCTGTTTCTTCTCCCTGTATCTTGTTCTTCTCACTTCTGCCCTTTTCGGTGTCTTGGTATCTCCACTCACCAAACCTATCTGTACACTTAAAAGTGATTCATGGTGAAGCTTTGCAGGCCAGAGGGGTCTACAATGATGGGGAATTTCAATATTTTACCAGCCTAAAGTCATTTGGCTTGGGAAACAGTCTATTCCAGTCTTCCATTCAGTCCAGGAATCTGTTCCTAGACAGAAGTCTTCCCAGCAGTTTGAACCTTTATTTCCTGAGTCATTTCATCTTTCATCTGCCACACTAAAATGTTCAACATCTGAATACTTTCATTAATGAAGACTCAACTTCTTTGAGGCATTCTGTTTGATTTGGGGGTGGTTAAAATTATTAGAATATTTTAAAAAACTGGATTGAATGCACATTTCTCTCCCTGTAACTTATATTCTTTTGTCGTGGCTCTGCTTTCTAGAGTATTCCAGAATAAATATAATTCTTTTTCATATGGCAGCCCTACCTATCCTATCTCCTCTAAATCCCCAGACAATCTCTTGCTAGAACAAGTGTCCCAGCTCTAGAGTAGGATAGAGAACATAGTACCTTCCGCTGCATCTTTACTCAACAGGCATTTATTAAGCTCCTCCCGTGTTCTAACCTGGGAAATTCTACTGGGGGAAGCAACATGTACACAACAAATGCAGTGCTTTGTATTTTATGTATTTTGTTATTTCTTGGATGAGTACAGTCACAACTCAAAGGAGGAAAAAGCTAGACTTGCTATGGGAGATGGCATTTGAGCTAAGCTTCGAAGGAAGCTAGGGATTGATTTTGTGAGATGTGAGAGTGAATCCCAGGCATGGGGGGCTGACTCCTTGTGAGAAAGCAGAGAGACGGGAGATGGAATCTTTTATTTGGAGGAGTTTCTAGTAGTCCATCTTCAGGATGGGTGGGGGTGGGCTTAAAGTGGGCTGTTGGCATTGAAAGGCAGTGAGAAGCTCTTAACTTGGAGGAAGGATCTTTGTCACGCTTCTTTCTCTGAAGTTTCCAGCTTCCAGGAACACCAGGATACTGGACTGTCTGTCTTTGGTTGAGTAAAAAAACATTGCCAGTTTCTGTTAGTTCTCTAGTTAACGTTTGCACCAGTTTGCTTTCAGTTAACTTTGTTTAAGTGACTGCTTGACCCATCCATTTCCACACAGTATGGGAGAAGACACTTCTTGGTCCATGCTTCTTCTGGGGTTTCTCTTCCTTCTCTCTTTTGCTGCTGCTTTAGTGCAGACACTGCCCCCTCCCATCCCCAGGCCTTTTTGGCATTTGGGAGTCACCAGCCCTGGCATCCTGCCTTGCAGGAGGCAAGACCCAGTGGGAAACATTTACAGAACAGCTGATTATTGAGCTGTAATGAGCAGGCAGCTCCTGCTTGGGAGACAACACTGGTATTTAAACAATAAAGTTGTTTTAATCAGGAATTAAAGCGTCAGTTCCAGAACCAGCTACAGCTAAGAAATCCTGGGTGGAGAAGATAAAAGTGAAGCAGTGAATCTAGCCAAGGAATTCTTCAGCCTGCAGTTGAATCTTTTGGGAGTAGGGGCTGGGCGCTGGCAAGGAGACCCTTTTGTCTTTAAGAGCTTCCTGGAGAAGCTTAATTTTGTTAGCCATATATATAGTTGTTTGACTAGGAACTAGTCTCTCTGCTTGCTCTTTTGTCTTTCCACCTTTTTGTAAGTTAAAGTGTATTTGTTTAGGAGGGCAGGAAGAAGGTTTGAGAAACATGAGTATGGCTTCCTCAGAATGACACCTCTACTAAGTTTGCCCACCTGGTACCTTTCAGATGCCACCATGTATGTGGACCCTTGATTGATCCTACCTGTCAGAAATGATCTTTCTTTCCTTAGATTCCAAAGATCTCTGAACCTCTCTCATGCACTTTTTTTTCTGGTTCTGTTTTGTGATATAGTTATTTGTGTATACGTTCTATTGCCCTGCTGGACTGCATACCCTGGAAGTGTAGGGATCCAGTCTGATCTAAACTTTAAATCTCCTCTTGTGCTTGGCATACTACCTTCTAAATGTTTGTTACTAACTGCAACCAAAATAAATTGACTCATTTTATAATTTTGCTACTGACTTATTAATGAATACTTCTAAATGAGGGGTTTTTCATTTTTTGTGTGTATCATGGACCCTTTTGCAGTAGAAGATTATAGACACCTCAGAATAATAAAATAAAATATGTAGGATTACAATGGAAAGTGAATTATAGTTACTCATTAAAAAAAAAAACACAACCTTTGCTATAACCCCAAGTTAAGAACCCCTGTTCTAAAGCAACCGCTGTTGTCAGTGTAGTGAAAATTTTAAGGACAATGGGATGGATTATTTGAGCCAAGATCCATATCTAGAATGGGGTATAATAGAAAAAGAATGGACTTAGGGTCTAGGAGGTTTGGTTTCTAAGACCTAGAGGGGTTAGAAACAGCAGCAGAAGGTGAGAGATCTACACCGCTGAAACTGTAGCTCTTTATGGAAGAACTTATGGAAGTAGCATTTGGTATAGGGATGAAATGGCCAGCAGGATGAAACCTAGGGTTACTAGAAATAGGAATGCCATCAAGCCTAACAGTTCTGCCTGCAACTATCAGTTTGGATATTTTGTGATCGAAACTCTAATGCATCAGGATGCATTTATGGAATGTGCAATAGACACCATCACTTGCTATTGAGGGAGAGTTACAAGTCAGAATTCTGGGGTGAGGGTCCACAACACAAGTTTATAACAGTGCCACTATGCCCTCTTGTAACATTAATGATGGAATGAGAATAGCACCTTTTTTCACAGAGGAGAATTCTATTGGTGATATTCATCTAGACCTTTAAGGTTTATAAAGCACCTTTTTTTTTTTAAAGATCACATCAAAAGATATAATATTTTAAATGTGGAATATTGACAGCAAGAGAAAGCTGACCAGTTTTGTTTGTTTGAGGAGGGAGAGGTAAACGTCATCATAGCACCAGATTTCATAACAACTGGGACAAGATTTCTAGCTTTATGTCTTTTTTTTTAATAAAAGTATTTTATTATTTTCCAGTTACATTTAAAGATAGTTTTCAACATTTGTTTTAATAAGATTTCCAATTTCAAATTTTTCTCCCTCCCTCCCCCCCTCCCCTAGATAGCAGGTAATCTGATATAGATTTATATATATATATATAAAACATTAAACATATTTCTGCATTAGTCATGTTATAAGAGAAGAATCAGAGCAAAAAAGAAAAACAACAGCACCAAAAACAAAAGAAATAGTATGGTTCAATCAGCATCCATATTCCACAGTTTTTTCTTTTCTTCTGGATTTGGAGAGCCTTCTCCATCATGAGTCCTTTGGAATTTTCTTGTACCATTGCATTGGTGAGAAGAATCTAGTCTATCACAGTTGATCAATACATAATGTTGATACTGTGTACAATGTTCTTCTGGTTCTGCTCATCTCACTCATCATCAGTTCATGCAAGTCCTTCCAGGTTTCTCTGAACTCCTGCTCATCATTTCTTATAGCACAATAGTATCCCATTACATTCATATACCACAACTTGTTCAGCCATTCCCCAATTGATGGGCAATCCCTCAATTTCCAATTCCTTGCCACCACAAAGAGAGCAGCTATATTTTTGTACATATGGGTCCTTTTCCCTTTTTTATGATCTCTTTGGGAAAAAGACCCAATAGTGGTATTGCTGAGTCAAAGGGTATGCACGGCTTTATAGCCCTTTGGGAATAATTCCAAATTGTGTAAAGCACCCTCTGAACCTTAACTCATGTGCATCTCACAGCAGCCTTGGGAGATTATTGTTTTATAGTTGAGAAAACTGAAGCCTGGAAAGTTTAATTGACTTGCCCAGGGGAACACAACTAGTAAGTGTCTGAAGCAGAGTATCCTGAACCCAGGTTATCTTGATTCCCAAGTTCTATGCTCCAACCACTATACCATTCTACCTTTCTGTCTGGCATTTTGAGAAGGAGAGTTGAATGTTCTCCTACTTCTAACAGTCTGTGATTTTGCCAGTGTTCAATCCTAAATGGAAAATGTAGTATGATAAAATGGGAAAAGCACTGAACTTGGAGTTAGAAAACCTATTTTTGAATCTCAGCTCTTATTTCATCCAGCTAGGTGGCATAGTAGAGAGTACTGGACCCTGGACTCGAGAAGACCTGAGTTCAAATGTGGCCTCTGACATTTACTAGCTGTGTGACCTTAGGCAAGTCACTCTCTATATGCTTCAGTTTCCTTATCTGCAAAATGGAGATAATAATAGCACTATCTCTGAGGTATGTGAGAATTAAATGAAATGTTTATAAAGTGCTTCGCAAACTTTAAAGAGCTACATAAATCCTCCTCCTTGTCATCATTATCCATCAACGCCATCAGCAGCAGCAGCAGCAGCAGCATCGTCGTGTTGACCCATGGCAAGTCATTGTCTGGGCTTTTAGTTCCCTCATCTGTAAAATTAGGGGACTGTCCTGGATTTGAGATGTCATACTTGCTGCCTTCAGGCCCCGGCTCCCCACAAAACTCCTTGGGGTGCTGCCTGAACTAGATTAAATGTCATTGGGAAATGTCATTTAAGAAAAATGCAGCATAGATAATAATTTGTAGTTTTCTAAGTCAATTGCCTGAGTTTGACTCCATTGGAGTAGAGGATCTCTCAGGTCTCTTCCAACTCTGAATCCTCTGTACTTTAGGCCCTGAAACCAGAGTGAAGCTGTGCTTTTGCCTCTTCTGAACACAATAGTAGAGAGGTGTGGCAGATTTTGAGGGTCCTTTCCTTTGCTTGTTTAGAACAAAAGGATGAAGAAATCCCTGGGTCGCCTCTGGGAGTGACAGGTGGCCCAGCTGTTCACTATAGTTTTCATCTCTGCAATTACTTCAGCTAAAGGGTATTCTAAGAAAAAAAAATGTAGGTAGGGAACTCTGGGTAGGCTGAGGGAGGGGAGTCTGTTCAGGAGGCTTCCTGGGTGAGGGGATAGCCAGGGAATTGAAGCCTCTGCTCCCTGGCAGCTGGGACTCCTGTTGCACAGGTGGATGGGACAGACTGGGCTTATGATTATAACATGAAACCTGCCTGGAGTGTATACAGTAGGAGAAATTGCGAGCAGTAACTTAGGGGGCATCTGAACTGGTGCTGCAGGTTGGTGTGAATGCATTGTCAGGGCCTGACAGGTTCTTTACTCCATCACTTTGGTCCTCCAGTTAGCTCAGGAGCATTTGTTACTGATGATTAGACATAAACCCAGAATGGAGGGGAAAAAACTGAGTCAAAAATGTTTGTTGCCCCATCCTCATTAGGGTCTTGCTCACTAGCTGAGTTTTCCTGCCCTTCCACTCTTACGTGCCTTTGCCTTTGTGAATGATTATGGAAGCTGTGGTGACATCTGCCAACCCCTTTAGGAAGGTTTTGGTACCTGCCTGTGCATGTGCACTTAGAGCTGCTTTTCCATTAGTCAGGGTGGGTTCCACGAAGTCATCCATCCTTTCTTCCCTTCATATTTGCAAATTAGCTAGTCAGGTCCAGGAATAATTTGGCAGTGTAGGCATGAAGATAACTGCCCCCCAGTGGGGATCAAACCCCCGGTCTTAGTCTAGATAGCACTGTGTGCTGGTCCAAAGACAAAAAAAGCCTGCGTGTGCTTGCATGTTTTCTCTTTCTTTAGGGACTCCCACCCATCTAGGACAGAGGCCCAAAGCTGAATTGCCCTGAATAGGTAAGATATTCCAATTCCCTTTTCCTCAAATCCCTACACTCCCTGACCCAGGGGAGAGACTTTTCGAGGCTCCAGCAATCAACCTGTTCCTCAGCCTGGAAGGGTTTGAAAAGGGCCTGTAGGAGAGCAGGAGGTGTGGCAGGGAAGGGCCCCTGGCAGGTGGCTTCTATTGAAGCTGGTTTTGTCTTGTTCCCTGTTGGCTTTGTGTTTCTGGAGAAGGCTTTTGTCCCGACCTGAAAAGGCTCAATGGTGGTTACATCTGTCACAGCCAGGAAGCAGCAGTTTGCTGTTTGTGGGGGGAACAAATACTCAGCAGACACCCCGCCTTGGGGCCCAGGTCATGGGGGACTTCTTAGTAAAGGCAAAAGTGATCGGGAGGCAGCTGCCTGCTAATCCTGCAAATGGACAAGAGAGAGATTTAGCTTTCTGACTCCTTCCTTATCTCTCTCTGCTTGTGTTTTCTTCCCAAAGGGGCAGGCAGTTCTGAATATTAAGATCAAGGCCCCTGGATACAACAGTATTATTAAATGTTTCTCCCACCCTGCCCCCGCTCCTTGTGAATTGGAGAGTGGCATTGGCCAACACGAAGGGAGAGGTGCTAGAAGTGTTTCCCCAGCACTGGTGTGTGCCCCTGGAAAGAACCATCATGTTTCACTGAAAAATAGGCTGAAAGGCAGCAGCAGTTGGATTAGAAGAGGAGAAATGGCAGTTTAGCTGTTAGGGAGGAGGAAGTCCAGTGGGATGTGGTGGACAGAACACCGGATTCAATCAGAAAGAGCTGAGTTAGAATCTTGCCTCAGTTACTTACTAGCTGTGTGACTGGGCAAGTCACTAAAATCTCTCAGCCTTCATCTTCTCACAGATAAAACAAGGAGGGGTGTAATGGTACTTATATCCCACTGTTGTGAGGATCAAATGAGAAAATATGTGGAAAACTCCTTAAGATGCTGTATCAATATTAGACATTATTGTCACCAGACCTTGTAAAGTACTCAGAATTCTAAGATGCTAAAAAGCACGTGATCTTTCTGGTAGTTTGAATTTAGTCTCAGTGGGAGGTAAACAGTCTAACTGACCTTCTGAAGCCTCCTTCTAGTCCAAGGATTACAGGGATATCCTTTACAGTCAAAAAAGATGCTAGGGATCAGGAGAGTGTAGGCAACAGATGAGGGTTCCTAACGTCTTTAAAAAACCAACAACCCTTTTATTCATAGATGTTTTGTTTTTGTATCACTTATGTTTCTCAATATAATCCTTCAGCCTTCTCCTATCTCTTTTTGAGGGACAAAGTATGGTCATTATAACTTTATAGCCTTTAGTTTCAATTATTTGGGGTTGTTTCCATTTTCATTTTTGTTGACCATCCCTATTCCCTTAATCAAAGGATCTGCCTCTGCCTTTGAGGATGTCTGAAGTAAATTTTCTTCCACTGGCTGGCCAGCTGGGTGGTAGTGGTTTGGGAGGTAGTTGTCAGTGATTTTTACCAGAGATATGGGACTTCTATGTAGGAAGCTGTGACAGGATGAGGCCTCAATGGATTCCTTCCCTGGAAGGAACCCAGGGCTGGGGAAATCCCAGGATCTGTTTGTAGACCTCACCACTAGGAAGTTCACCAAGTATTGGAGTGTTTCCCAGGAAATCCAGTAGTCAGTGATGAAGGATGAGGATGAAGGACTGGGAAAGGAGTCAGCATTTAGATAGAGTTCCTGGGAATTGTTTGTCCTTAGGAGAGTATCTGCTGCCAGTTTGAGGAGAGGACTAAATCAGATATTTATGATACCAGAGTTGCCTTTGCCCCACTTGCTCTCAGCTAGCTTCTGCCTCTTCTGAGGAACAAGGGAGCTGTTGACTTTGTTGGAAGGAGTGAGAGCTAGAACATAGTCTCCAGAATATGCTTTTCTTTTTTTTCTTTTTCTTTTTTTTTTTTTAGTGAGGCAATGGGGGTTAAGTGACCTGCCCAGGGTCACACAGCTAGCAAGTGTCAAGTGTCTGAGGCTGGATTTGAACTCAGGTACTCCTGAATCCAGGGCCAGTGCTTTATCCACTGCGCCACCTAGCCGCCCCCATATGCTTTTCATCTACCTGTGTGCCAGACTCCTTGACCTCAGTGTCTTCCCCTGTACCTATTGGAACCACTAAGCTTTAGGCTCTGCTTGGCTTCCTTCCACACTTGTGCTAGCCCCTCATAGGTGGAGACAGGGAAGGAAGTCTTTGACTGAGCTCAGCCGAGTGGTGTGTTAGTAAGAGGAACACTCCAGACCACTTAGCTAGCCTCTATGAGTCCTTCCCCTTCCCATCATATACACTTCACATTATTTCCAGACAGGAATGCATCACTCCTGATGGTATCACACTGAAGCCATTTCTGGGCAGAATTTGTCAGCATGGAAATTGTTCTTGCCCTTCTCAGACAGGACCTGTCCAGATGAATCTGCAGAAGTGACCTTTTGGCACTTGAACCACGGAGGGTCAGACCATTTCCCCATCAGACCCCATCTTGTCCTAGGAGCCCAGCTCTTGGAGACTGTCTGACTTCTCCCTAATGCTCCCCTCCCTCCATGCCCTTGTCTTTCTCTTCATGTAGTCATCAAAATGCATTTGCTCTTCCAGTTCCTTCACAGGTATTGTTCCACAAAACTTGTGGATTATTATGGGAATTCTAGGAGTTAGGGATTTTTGGCTTTTCTGAGGGAGATTAGGATGATGTGGGAGGTAGTGGTATAATAAAAAGAATACTGGGGGCAGCTAGGTGGCACAGTGGATAGAGCACGGGCCCTGGAGTCAGGAGTACCTGAGTTCAAATCTGGCCTCAGACAACTTAACATTTACTAGCTGTGTGACTCTGGGCAAGTCACTTAACCCCAATTGCCTCACTTAAAAAAAAAAAAAAGAATACTAACTGTTGAGTCAGAATACCTGGCTTCATGTCCTGCCTCGGATGATTTTACTACCTTTGTGATCCCTGGCAAGTCCTCTGACATTTCTGGGCCTTGGGCTCCTCCTCATACAGACAGTGAAGGGGTTGGAATAAAATTTCTTTGTGCTCTAGTTGTATGATCTCATGTGCTTAACAGTGTCAGGGGCCCTTTTGGAATCTAGCATATTGGTAAGTGGTCCAAATTTAGAGTTAGCGTAGACCATGTCTTCCTATTGACAGAAGTTAAATATGTACCAGTTCCCATGTTGGAATTCCACTGCCAATCCAGGGACAGGTTAAGGTGGCAGTGGAATAGAAAATTAGAAAGGGAATAAGAATTAGTTCCTTTGTTATTGTTTGTAAGCTGGTTTGTTTATGGAGGTCAGAAGGGCCTCACTGGTTTTGGGGGTTGCATCACCAGCCAAAGCTAGGGAGTAAGGGGCCAGGACAAAATATATTTTTAAAAAATCCACATGTTTCTAGGTGGTATCATGTAGTCCTGAAAGGGGGAAAAACCACCAAAGAGTGTAATTTGAGGGGCCTAGTGGGAGATATATTTGAATAGCCTGGCAAGCATTAACTAATTTGTTTTGGTGTGAAAGTAGAGGATTTATATATTGACTGCGAGGGCCTCTCTTTTTTCTTTTAAATATTTTTTTTTAGTACTAGCTTACGGAACTATTAAGTTAAACAATTACTGACCAGAGCTTTTTGCCCTCCTCATTCCCTCCCCACCTCTCCCCCACCCAAGTGTAACTCCTTGAGTAGCCTTGGGTGATTTGCTAGATTTACGACTGTATATCCATTGGCTAGTACCCAGTAGGTATGGCTGTCTTCAATGTCTCTGGTGAACAGGGGTTCTAAACCTGGGGTCCATGAACTTTAAAAAAATTTTTTTTTGGAATAACTATTTCAATATAATTGACTTTTGAAAAATAATCTTGTATATTTCATCTTTCACGTTCAGAGACATGACTTTGAGAAAGTATCCATAGGCATCCGTAGACTGCCAAAGGAAGTCCGTTGCATACTCCTACTATAGTAGGGAGAGTGAAAACATATAACTCCTGTGGGGGTTAGTTTTTACATAAATTGGAGGCCCCTTTGAGCACTGGGGAAAGCTCTTCCTTAACTAATGGCATAGCTTGAATTTCTGCCGTGAACTCTTCAATGACCAGGTTGGGGCTCTACTTCCTCCCCCCCCCCCAAACAATCGGCTCACTCTGCAGCTGTTGTACATCTGGACCAAGATAGGCCCTTGGAGGTATGTCCACTGGCTGCTTGCTTCTTCAGGGGGTGGAGCCCAGCTTGCACAGGCCTCTGGCCAAAGTTGAGGGGGAGGTGGAGGAATGGGATTTCCCCTGCCCCCAAACATTTCCATGGACTTCCTCCTGCTTCTCAGCTCATATTATTTCCGAGTCGTGACCTCTGAGCAGTTTGCCTCTTCCCAGCTGGGACAGGGAAGGGAGGAAGTGCTGCTAGGTGGTTGTTCTTGGTTCGTGGGAGGGAAAGGCAGTTGCTTTGTGGTTTTGGGAACGGACGTGTATCTTCTTCCCCCTTACTCTTTGTAACTCCCTAAGAGTTGGGGCCCAAGACACTGTAATCACAGTATATACTGTAAGAAAAAGAATACTTAGTAGAGATATGAGGAAGGAGAAGGGCTAGTTATAAGGTCTTAACATTTAGGAGGGTACTTCTCTGGTAAATAGAATCACAGTGTGGTCTTGTGGAAAGAGTATTGAATCAAGAAAGATTCCTTCCACATGGTATTGTATGACCTTGTGCAAGTCACATGACTGGCCTTAGGTTCCTCACCTTTTTTTTTATTTAGTGAGGCAGTTGGGGTTAAGTGACTTGCCCAGGGTCACACAGCTAATAAGTGTTAAGTGTCTGAGTCCTGATTTGAACTCAGGTACTCCTGACTCCAGGGCTGGCACTTTATCCACTGTACCACCTAGCTGCCCCTAAGGTTCCTCATCTTAAAATACCTCATATCTATTTCATAAAAGTTGTTAGGAGGCTAAAATGAGATAATGGGATAGGAAAGTACTTTGAAAGGTACAATGTGCTATGTAAATGTAAGGTAGTATTATTGCATATGTGTAATTTAAGATTCTAAATGTGGATTCTAATCTGTTCCCCCAGTTTTGGGGGAAACTAAAATCACTGATAAAACGAGTTTAGGTTTTTAAGGGTTTATTGGAAAATAGGAAGAAAAAGATTGAGAACAGAATTCCAACAACCTGGCATTCCTATCTTTCCTCTAATTTCCTGTGAAGTCCTCTGCCGCCACCACCACCACCAAGTCAGGAACCCAAAAGCCCAAGAGCTCTCCGCGCAGGCTCCCTCTCCTCCTTCCTGTCTCCTCCCAGAAAATAGGAGGCTCCTCAAGTTGATTGGCTGGTAGCCTTGATAGACAGCACCCATGAGTAAACGTCATTTCCTGACGCCAAGGAAAAGCCACAATGTCTCTGAGGCATTTTCCTCATGGCGGAGCTTTCCCACAGCAAGTCTCCAGTAGGTGGCATCATTCCAATCATTACACATATCTGGGGAGAGAGAAATAATGATGTTGGGACAGAATGTGAGGCCTAGAGCTAGAAGGAAGTTTAGAGGTGATCTGGTCAGGAGCACAATGAAGCACACATTTTCGGGCATGGAGTTGTGCTTGACTTTACCTATACTTTTTACAAGGCAGGGTTGAGGGGTGAGGAGAGTGGGGGTTAGCAATAGAGACAAAAAAAAGAGCATCAATAAAATATTGAAAAAATACGCAGTAGAAAACAAAAGTTCGGAAGGAGATACATATAAGTCAATTTTGTTACTACATTGTTAATCTGTAATGAATTCAGTTTCCTTTGCAAGCCTATTTTTTGTTAATCTTTGTATGCTAAAATGTTCATGGCTATAAATGAATAAACTCATAATAATAAATATAATGTAAAAGTAAGAGATCATCAGGTCCAACCCCATAATGATGCAGGTAAGGAAAACAAGTGCTGGAGAAGTTAATTGATTTGCCTAATGAATAACCGAAGGTCACATAGCAGGATTCGGGTTTCCTGTAAACAGAGAACAAAGGACTTGGGAGTAGAATGTCCATTAGAGCCCAGCCTGGTGCCTCTGCTGTTTAAGGTCTCCTTGGTCTTGTAACTATAACTACTATACCTTCTAGGGAAGATGAACATTTTGGGTTCAGCTGAAGTACTCTTCTTCCTCTTCCCTCTACCTTTCTTTCTTTCTTTCTTTCTTTTTTTTTGGTGAGGCAATTGGGGTTAAGTGAGTTACTTGTCCAGGATCACACAGCTAGTAAGTGTCAAGTGTCTGAGGCCAGATTTGAACTCAGGTCCTCTTGAATCCAGGGCCGGTGCTTTATCCACTGTGCCACCTACATGCCCCATCTACCTTTCATTTTCACGTGACCCCCCTGGTTACCTTGGTCTCAGACAGATCTTGCTCCTGCTGCTTTCTGACATTGATCTTCTCCCACTCTTTCTCTCCTAATAGATCATGTTTATATAGCACTTTAAGGTTTTGAAAAGTGCTTCCCCCATGACAACTCGGTGAATCATACAGGGCAAATAGTATTATGGTCATAAGGAGTCAGTTCTGAGGGTGACTTGCTCATTGTTACCTAATGTCAGAGTTCTATCTTCAAACCAGGTCTTCTTACTTGAGACCAGTATTTTTTCTACTAGATAGTATGATGCTGTTTGTCAAAGCAAAGAATCTGAGCGTTGGAAGGGACCTGAAGAAGCAACCATCAACATCTCCTTTAATGCTTCCATGGTTAGGGACTTCAAGGAAGCCATGATTGGACATCTCTGGTAGTTTCTCTCACTTTCCCTGCTGCAGCTGCCTCTGAAATCTAAGAATCTGAAAGTTGGAAGAGCCCCGAAGCCTTCTAGAGTATTTTCTTCTCAAGCCTCAAACTCCCCTTTCTACTCACTTTGAGTAGGTAGGTGACTTTTCCTCTTTCTTTCTTGGACTTCTTTGAATCTTGCAGTGTCCTGAACCCAATTTCATCCATGTTTTCTACTCTTGCCAACGTTTAAGCCCTTTCTCTCATCCCTTCCTATATCTTCTATGACTTTGCTCCATAGTTGTTCTTCTCTCTCTCTCTCTCTCTCTCTCTCTCTCTCTCTCTCTCTCTCTCTCTCTCTCTCTCTCTCCCCTCACTTAACCCCAACTGCCTCACTAAAAACAAAAACAAAAACAAAACAAAACAAAGCACAACTCAACCTTCTCCCCTGCCTTTCTTATTTTTATTTTTAAATTTAATTTTTAAAAATTCTAGTTCTTACTTTCTTTGCTTCCCACAATCCTACAATTTCCTTTGAAGGAAAAGAAAAATAAATGTTTTTAAACAATGCATAAATCAAGCAAAACAAATTCCTTCATTGGCCACATCCCCCCAAAATGTGTCTCAATCACCTCCATGCCAGGAGGTTGGCAGCATGTTTCACTCCGGCTTTCTGGTATGGTGGATGGTCATTATTACATCAATCAGGGTTCTTAAGTCTTTCAAAGTTGTTTGTCCTTACAATGTTGTTATTGTAGAAATTGTTCTTTTGGCTCAACTCACTTCACTCTGCCCTAGTTTTTATCAATCTTTCTAGGCTGAAAAGGCCTCTTCAAACGGTCTTGTATCACAATAATGTTTCATTACATTTTTGTGCTGTAATTTGTTCAGCCTTTCCCTAATTGATGGGCATTCCCTTAGTTTCCAGTTCTTTGTTTCTACAAAAAGAGCTGGCATAAGAATTTGTGTACATGAGTCCCTTTTCTCCTTCTTTGATCTCTTTATGGTATAGGCCTAAAGAGGAGGATCATGAGGTCAAAGGATAGGTACAGGTTAGAAACTTTTGGATCATCCTTCCAAATTGCTTTTCCAATTGGTTGTGCCAATTCACAATCCACCAAACAGTACATGGTAGTCCAGTTTCCCTATTTTTATTTCTGCTATTACTAGTACTGACACTCTTCCTGTTATCTAGTCATTTTTGACTCCTGTCTGTCTGTCTGTCTGTCTCCATCCATTGGTTATCAAATCCTGTTGTTTCATCTCAACAGAGTTTCTTGCTTCTGTCTCTCCTATTCACACTGCAGCCAGCTTAGTCCAGGGCCTTCTTTTTTCTCACACAGGGATAAGGCCTAGACCTTTCATTTCATGACATAGGGAACTCCTGGATAAGGAAATTCATTCTTGCAGTGTGCTTAGAGGTACCTTCTCTGCAACTTATGACCTTAGAGAATTGTCTGGAACATTGAAAGGTCAAGACTTGCCCAGGGAAACAGTAGTTGTGTGTCTTCTGTCATCTTTTAGCAGTGGATCTAGCCTATGCTAGCCCCCACCCCCACCCCCATCCTGCCCTTAAAAAGCCCTTGCTCTCGTCTTTGTTGTTGTTGTTGTAAGCCTCAATTCAAGGAAGATTTGAGTTCAAATCCTGCCTCATACACTTCTAGCAGGGTGAAACTGGGAAAGTTACTTAATTTCTTTCACCCTCAATTTCTTAATCTGTAACATAGGGTTAATAATAACATCTATCTCACTTAACCCTCATTGCCCTGCAATAATAATAATAATAACAACAGCAACAACATCTATGGTCTGGATTGTCATGAGGATCCAATGAGATAATGTATGCACTTTAATGTTCCTCAAGGAGCTATGTAAATATTAGCCATGATGGTTATCATCATCATCATCATTATGGGGCTATGTGCTCCTCTTTTAAAATTAAAAAAAAAATTTGTCTGTGTTTACATGTATTTTTTACATGGCTAGCAGCTAGGTGGCAGAGTGCTGCACTTGGAGTCAGAGAGCCCCAAGTTCAAATTCTGCCCGAGACACTAACTACGTAATTTAGGGATAATAATAGTACTTACCTTCCAAGGTTATTGTGATCATCAAATGAGATAAGGTATATAAAGCACTTTGCAAACCATAAAGCTATATGTAAATGCTAGCTATTATTGTTATTATTTTAAAAATTGACCTCAAAAGAGGCTATGAAGTACTTTCTTTACTTCTACCACTTTTACTCATTAGGAAAATGTGTGATTTATATATTGCCTCTCATCCCTTTTGAGTCATCTCCCCATTTACAAAGTTTGGCCACAAGATTATACCTATCCTTTTTTCAGATGTGTTTTTGTCCCATTTCCCTCCCTCCCCCAAAAAACTACTTTCCTCAGGTCTGGGGTATATATCTTTACCTAAAGTTCTTCTTCTATATGTGTAATTTAAGATTCTAAATGTGGATTCTAATCTGTTCCCCCAGTTTGGGGGAAACTGACTAAAAATCACTGATAAAACGAGTTTAGGTTTTTAAGGGTTTATTGGAAAATAAAAAGAAAAAGATTGAGAACAGAATTCTAACAGCCTGGCATTCCTATCTTTCCTCAAATTTCCGGTGAAGTCCTCTGCCGCCACCACCATCAATCAAGTCCGGAAGCCAAAAGGGCCCGCGCTCTCTGCGCAGGCTCCCTTTCCTCCTTCCTGTCTCCTCCCAGACCATAGGAGGCTCCTCAAGTTGATTGGCTGGTAGCCTTGATAGACAGCACCCATGAGCAAATGTCATTCCAATCATTACATATATTTACAACTTACATTAATATGGCCACTTTCTCCCAAGATTTCCATTTCTACATCACCAACCAATTCTTCCTCAATCGGAATCAAGTTTACTTTATTGATTCCTTTTGCTTTCTGAAAGATGAGATGGTTAACTTATATAAATCAGGAAATTTTCAGATTACTTTGTTATTAGTAGAATGAGATCTCCAGAAATGTCTAGATAGTTGAAGCCCTCTATCACCTTTGCCTGCTGCTACTATAGTAGTTTTATTTATTTTTGATTCAAGATTTATTAGGTACCAGCTGTGTGTAAAGCCTGGCGGCAATACCATTGTAGTATTTATTATTATTATTATTATTTTTGGTGAGGCAGTTGGGGTTAAGTGACTTGCCTAGGGTCACACAGCTAGTAAGTGTTAAGTGTCTGAGGCCAGCTTTGAACTCAGGTCCTCCTGACTCCAGGGTCAGTGCTCTATCCACTGTGCCACCTAGCTGTCCCATTGTAGTATTTTAAAAACTGAGACTAGGAATCATCCATAGCCTTTGCCTCCCTTGGAGAGCTACATTATATCCTTTGACAGCAGTGATTAATTCTGTTTCTTTTATCATCTACATGCTCTCTATCATGTTTCTACTTTCAGGTTTGTGGATTTTTCACACAAGTATATATGGTTTTTGCTAGGTAGTGCTGTTCACCTTCTGTTTTGTTTTGTCTTCTCTTTTGCACAAGACATATTTCAGTTAGTAATCTTATTTCTTGGTTACCCAGTGAAGTCATATATACCTCATTGTGTTAGAATTTCAATTTTGTATTTATTTTTTGTATTTGTTCAATTTATGTATTTGCTCACTCATACTCTTTGCAGTGATATGTACCCACTTGAAGTTAGTTATTATTTCTGATTCTTTCCTCAGCTTGTCACGTGAGAATCACTGGGCACCATACCTATTATTATATTATGACAAACTTCATGTCTTTAGTGTTTGATTTTGGGGGGGGAGGTGAGGCAATTGGGGTTAAGTGACTTGCCCAGAGTCACACAGCTAGTAATTGTTAAGTGTCCGAGGCTGGATTTGAACTCAGGACCTCCTGAATCTAGGGCCAGTGCTCTATCCACTGCGCCATCTAGCTGCCCCTAGTGTTTGATTTTTGTAGTTTATCTGGGCCATTTTCTTCCTCCTCTTCAGATTCTAGTTTAAAGCTCAGTCCAGTTGGACAATCTTTTGGAATATTAAAAAGAATGTGTTAGGCGGTGGGTTTCAGTTTTGGCAGGATACCTCTTGGTTAGCCAAGTCAGATCTACTTAGGACTTCTCTATCCCATAGTAAGCTCTAGCCCACCATCACCATGACTTTCTTCTGGATTAGTAGGATGATTCTCAGCACTTGTGAGTCTTCTTTACTATGCCAAGCCCACTGATTGCCTTTTTCTTCAGAAGTTCAGAATCCTACCTGTTGGATAGCTGCAGGAATACAGAGTTCCTCCTATCTTTCTTTTCATTCTAATGCTCACCACCCTTTTGACAATGGTTTTGGTTCCCACAACCATAGGGCTAGCAGAAAGGGACTTGAGGACAGTTGGACCCACCAGAATCTTTACTACCACCTCTTCATCAAATGGTCACCTCACCTCAACCTGAAGGTTATTGGTGAGAATGAGCGCACTGTCCCTTGGGGTAGCCCATTCCACATTGTTTCCCTCTCCCCCTTCAGTTCTAACACCTGGATCTAAGCAGCATAAGTCCTGTCCCTTTGGTAGTGTGGTTAGAAGGTTAGAATACACACACACACACACACACACACACACACACACACACACACACACACACACACACTTTTTTTTGGTTGGGCAATGGGGGTTAAGTGACTTGCCCAGGGTCACACAGCTAGTAAGTATTAAGTGTCTGAGGCCGGATTTGAACTCAGGTCCTCCTATCCACTGTGCCACCTAGCTGCCCCCATGTGGTTAGAATATTTAGGAAGGGAAGCTTTGTAAGACTTATGCTGAGAAAAGTAACTTTGGCATATTTTTTATGGAGCAATTTATGGAGGAGGGGGGCTATATTTATTTTCTGCATACTTTTGGACTGGTAGAATAACTGACTCCTGTAGTACACTTCCTTTGTTACCTAATTTTACATACACGAATTCAAGATCTCCAATCTCCCCTGCCCCCAACTTTGATTGGAAGGGGGCTTGTTTACAAATAGCAGCTAGTCTTTGTTGGTTTCCCTTCTTCATCTCTGCCTGAAACTCAGTGTTTTTTTTTTTCTTTTGGGGGACTTAGGGCTCAGGCAAACATAGGAAACTGGTATGCAAAATTGAGGTTTTAAAGATACCAGTCAGTGGCTCTCTCCTAGCCTTAACCAGGGGGCTGTCTCCAGCCCACCAAACTAGAATTCTTATTTCCTTTTCTTTCCTTTACCTCAATATTAATAGATTCTCAGAACTGGTTAACTGTCTGCCTTGGTTTCTTTCTTGGACATATGGATTATTTTTTTTCTATTTTATGGAAGTCTATAGACATAGAGGAGCTCTTCATCTCATGGAGTATGAAAAAATATCCTTCCTTGCTTTCTTGGGGGTGGTGGTGATCAGCTTACATTTATATGCAAATAATTAATTGGTGTTTGCCTTAAGTAGGAAGACAAATGTAGAATAGGTCTGGTAGGTTAATAGAACAGTTTACTCTTTGTCCATAACTCCTGGTTATCATGTTGAACTCCAGTTCTTTAAGTTTCCCCATGTAAAGTTCCACAGCAAATTGTCTATTTGACAGTTGGCTCCTGGTCTTTCAGACTATTGAGAATAGTACCTTTAAGCCAGTCTAGTACTTCTCATCTCTTTCCTTTCCTCTCCTTGAAGATGTTAACCTCTGCCAGGCAATAGAGCTTCAAATACCTGTCCCAATGCCAAGGCGCTTCAGTTAATAGAGAGACCTTTGGCCCCTAGGCAACTTTATCTTTTTTTCCTGGACCAGGATACTCCATGTGGCAAAATTTGGCACTCTACCTAGTGGTGAAAGGAACTTTTACATTCTGTTGTAATTTCTGGGTAATAGGTACCTGAGTCATTATTCTCTTCATAAGGATACCTCATTCCAAAGAAATTTGACGTACAGAATTACCAAACGTAATCCTTTGAAGCTATGAACAATGCCTTCAAGTTCAAAACACTTAACAAATGTTGTTGAACTTAAATGAATTTTACTTTATAATGTCTAATGTTTTAGATTGTTTTATATATTATATTAGTCTGAACCAATATATTGAAATATTGGGCACACTCTGCAATGAGATATCATGGAAAGAAAAAGAATATATATGTATACACTGAAAAATAATTATGTGGGGAAAATGACAGTGAAAGTTGTTTATTTCTTTTAGTTCACCTTGAGATATTTTATTACATATATTTTAATCTGTATCTTTATTCTCTTTACTATCATCACCATCTATCCCCCAACAAGTGTAGTCAGGTCAAACTCTGGTTTTATACAAGCCACGCTTGAAAGAAGTGTGGCCTGAATTTGGACAAATACAATAATAATGCATTAGATTGAACCTAATCTCCTCAGTCATCTTTTAGATGGTCAGGAGAAAGTGAATCAATCATTGATTTTATTCTCCATTCTTGAGGTCTAGGAGTGTGGGTGCAAAGTGAAATCTCAGTAGTTTATAGTAAGGCAAAAGGGAATGGGTATCATGAGCTGACTGCTCATGGCAGTAGGAAGATCTTAGGGATGAGAGGTGCTTTAGAGGAAAGTGAACTGCTAAAGGAGTTGGTCACTTCCCAGCTGCTATTTTGCTGTGTGGTTCTGCCAGGGGGCCCAAAAGGCAGATCATCATTTTTGCCCTTTTCTTTCCACAAGTTTATTGGTGGATTTTCTCTGTAAACATGAGTTTATAGGTTTTAAAAACAGAAGTAGCTTGTTCATCATAGGGCCAGTTCTTCAGAAGGGTTTATTTCCTGTATAAGGCTCATATCTTTATGTTACTTCCATGGTGACTTTTCTGTCAAAGGCTCATTGATTTTTTTTTTTTTAATTTTTTTTTTTTTGGTGAGGCAATTGGGGTTAAGTGACTTGCCCAGGGTCACACAGCTAGTAAGTGTTAAGTGTCTGAGGCCAGATTTGAACTCAGGTGCTCCTGAATCCAGGGCCAGTGCTTTATCCACTGCACCATCTAGCTGCCCCCAGGCTCATTGATTTTGAAGACCTGCTTTATTTTATGGTTGGTTTAGGTGCAAGGGGGAAAATCGGTGAAGGTTTGAATAGGAGCCCCTGATATTATCTAGCCCAGATCACAGATCCTAAGGCCTCTATAAGAGGAAACTCCTCCACAGCACCCTTAACAAGTAAGCTGACTTTTTCAGATGCCTTGCCCCCTGCTGGTAGGGAACTAGGCTGTTCCTTCTGTGAGCCCTTGCCATTTTGAGGAATCATGGCATAATGGAAAGAGTACTGGTTCAGGAGTCAGAAGACCAATGTCTAAATTGTAGCCATGCTCTTTACTGCTGGTATTACCTGGCCCAACCTCTCTGGGCTTCAGCTTCTCCATTTGTAAAATAAGGAAGTTGAACTGGGTGCCCTGTATGATCCATTCTATCTCTAAATCTCAAAATCCATTATGACCCATCACTAAACAGCTTTAGATGTTAGGTTCTTCTTGCTGTGGAGTTGGGATCTTGTCTTTCTCTAACTTTCTCCTACCCTAGCCTTCCAGGGACTAAGCGAGTTCAGCCTAATTCCTAATTTTGTGGAACAGTATTTCAAATATTTGAAGCCAAAGATGAGAGAGGTTGAATGACATGGTGGAAAAGGCTCTGGCTTTGAAGTCAAAGGACGTGAGTTCAAACTCTGACACTTCCAGTTTCTATACTTGTGACTTTGAGCAAGTTACTGAACTTCTCTAGTCTTTTTTTCTTATCTGTAAAAATAAGGGTCAGCCAGCATAACTCACAAGGTTCCTTTAAGCTCAACCATAACTCATGTGATTTGATTTCAAGTCCCCTTCCCACTCTTTCATTCACAATGGTGCTAAATTCCCCAGACACATAGGAAGGAAAAGAGTATTCTTCTTTAAAAAAAAAAAAAAAGAAAAAAATTAGAGCCTTAAGTGAAGGTCATATTAACTAACCAGCTAATGTTTTTGAGTAACTATGATGTGCTGGGCATTGAGGAATACAAGGGAAAGAAGAAATCCAATTACTCCTATCAAACTTATAACTTGTGAGGAACAGTGACTTAGATAAGACAAAGAATTAGGCAGTAAAATCAAATGTTAATTATTATGTGGTTTAGTTTGCCCAAAGGGCTGTGGGACTGTGCCTACTCTTTGACCCAGTAATACCACTACTAGGTCTGTATCCCAAAGAGATCATAGAAAATGGGAAAGACCCACATGTACAAAAATATTTAAAGCAGCTGTCTTTGTGGTGGCAAAGAATTGTAAATTGAGGGGATGCCCATCAATTGGGGCATGGCTGAACAAGTTGTGGTATATGAATGTAATGGAATGCTATTGTGCTGTAAGAAATGATGAGCAGGCAGATTTCAGAAAAACCTGGAAAGACTTAAGTGGACCGACGCTGAGTGAAGTTAGCAGAACCAGGAGAACATTGTACATAGCAACAGCAACATTGTTTGATGATCAGCTGTGATAGACTTGGCTCTTCTCAACAGTGAAATGATCCAAGACATTTCCAAAGAACTCATGATGGAAAATGCCCTCTACATCCAGCAAAAAGAACTGTGGATTCTGAATGCAGATTGGACCATACTGTTTCTACTTTTTGTTGTTTTATTTTCTTTTTAAGATTTTTCCCTTGTGCTCTGATTCTTCTTTCACAAGATCACTAATGCAGAAGAAATATGTTAAATGGGATTGTACATATATAACCTATATCAGATTGCTTGCTGTCTTGGGGAGATTGGAGGGAAGGGAGGGAGAAAACTTTGGAACTCAAAATCTTATGAAAACAAATATTGAAAACTATCTTTATGTGTAACTGGAAATAATAAAATACTTTTATGATTAAAAAATAAAAAAAACTAAAAAAAATATTATGTGGTTCAGGCTATAAGTGTTACAGGGCATCCCTGGTCCTTTGCTCTTTTCTTGCCATTTTCCTTTTCTTTGTTTCACTGCTCAGCTCACATCATTCTTTAGGAACCCAGTGGAGGTCACAGATGGTAAACAATGAAGTAGCTATACTTTCTTGCCATACATCTCCCTTGTGAAAAGAGTGAGGGCAAGGAGAGCTCTGCCAAAATTAAGGAAAGGGTCAGGCTTGCAGGAGGGCTAACCCAAAGGACTTGGATACTTCCCACTATCATTGTGGAATGAGCATTGCCTGTGGAGTCTAAGGACCTGGGTTCAAATCCTACCTTTAACCTTCACTACTTGTGTGACCTAGGACAGCAATTCACCTAATCTCCCTGGGTCTCCATTTCCTTATGTGTAAAATGAGGGGGTTAGATTGATTAGATGGCCTTTGAGGTCTCTTCCAACTCTGGATTTATGATCCCCATGCTCTCTTCCTCCTCCCCAAGCTTTAGAAAGAGCTAAGGAAAAAGAACCAGAAGAATAATAATGAAATTGTATTGAGACAGAGAAATCATGAAAAAAAGCGGACAAAGGGGCAGCCTACCAGTGTCAGATCTTGAATTATATTACAAAATAATAATCTTCGGGGGCGGCTAGGTGGCACAGTGGATAAAGCACTGGCCCTGGATTCAGGAGTACCTGAGTTCAAATCGGGCCTCAGACACTTGATACTTACTAGCTGTGTGACCCTGGGCAAGTCGCTTAACCCCCATTGCCCCGCAAATAATAATAATAATAATAATAATAATAATAATAATAATCTTCAAAACAATTTGATTACTGGTTAAAAATAACTTGATCATGGGAACAAATTAGGCAAACAACATACAATGCAAATTAGTCTAGTTGCCTATTGTTCAATAAACCCAAAGACCCCCAACTATTGGAATAAGAACTCGCCATTTATTTATTTATTTTTAATTTTTTATTTTGCGGGGCAGTGGGGGTTAAGTGACTTGCCCAGGGTCACACAGCTAGTAAGTGTCAAGTGTCTGAGGCTGGATTTGAACTTAGGTACTCCTGAATCCAGGGCCAGTGCTTTATCCACTGCACCACCTAGCCACCCCTCACTATTTAATTTTAAAAAACCTGCTGGGAAAACTGGACAGCAATATGGAAGAAATTAGATTTAATCCAACACCATATACTAAGATAAGCTCTAAATGGATACATGTTCCCAATCTAAAAGGTCACATCATACATGAATTAGAGAAACATGGAAAAAATTCTCTACCAGATCTATGGATTGATGAAAAGTTAGTGACCAAACGAGGGCTAGAGGATCACAGAAGATAAAATGGATCATTAGTTTTAACATAAAATTTAAAAGTTTTTGCCTAAATAAATCCAATAAAGCTAAGATTAAAAAGGAAACACCTGGGGAAAAAAATCTTTGTAGGAAGTTTCTCTGAGTAGGGTCTCATTTCTAAGTAAGGAATTGATTCAAATTTATAAGAATGAGCTATTCTGTAATTGCTAAATGAACTAAGGATATAACTTCAGTTCGCAAGAGGGAAAAACCTCAAGGGTATCTTTAGTCATAAGAAAAAATGCTCCAAATAACTAATAGAGAAATTAAAATGAAAATAATCTTGAAGTTCCACCTCCCACCCTACAGATTGGCAAAGGTGATAAAAAAGGAAAATGACAGATGTTGGAGAGTTTGTGGGAAAACAGGCACATTGATATTCTATTGGTGGTTGTGTAAATGGGTACAACTGTTCTGGAAAGCAATTTGAAATTATACACAAAAAGTTACTAAACATTTCATGTCCTTTGACACAGCCATATCCTTGCTAGGCCTATACTGAAAAGAGTTCCATGAAATAGGAAAGGTCCTAAGTGGACAAAAATATTTCTAGCAGCCTTTTTTTTGAAGTTATTTAAAAACAAACAAACCTGAAAACTAAAGATTTGCCTTGCCCATTATTGGAAGAATGGCTTAATAAGTTTTGGTAAATGAATGTGATGGAATACTCTTGTGCTGTAAGAAATGAAGAAATAGATTATTTCCAGGAGATGTGGAAAGACTTTTATGAAGTGATGCAGAGTGAAGCAAGCAGAACCACAAGAACAATTTATACTATAGGACCAATATTATAAAAATGAACAATTCTGAAGACTTTTATAAACCAATGAAGGATGAAATGTGCAGGAGGAAATTTATACAATAACAAAACTCTAAAGATGAGCAACTTTGAAAGATGTAAGAATTTTGAATGATGAAAGGACTGATGATAAAACATACTCTCCACCTCCAGAGACAAGTAATAGACTTAGGGGTGAGAATGAGTATGTTTTTTTTTGTTTGTTTTGTGAGGCAATTGGGGTTAAGTGACTTGCCCAGGGTCACACAGCCAGTATGTGTTAAGTGTCTGAGGCCGGATTTGAACTCAGGTACTCCTGACTCCAGGGCCGGTACTCTATCCATTGTGCCATCTAGCTGCCCTCAGAGAATGAGTATGCTTTTGCATAGAGTCAGTGATAATTTATTTTGCTTTACTCTATGTACTGTATTTGTTACAAAGGATTTTCTTTTCTTTTCTCTCTTTTTTTAATAGGATGGAAGATGATAGGGAGAGAAAATAGATTTCAGTTAATTAAAAAGAATACTTTAAAAATATAGGTACACACACACACAGAAAAAAAACACACAAAAAAACCCCAAACCAAAAATATAGGTTGAGGGGTTACAGGTGTGGAACATTGCATGTCCTTTCAGATGAGATCACTACGTTGTTAGTTTTGCTGAATTGTTTTGCCTTATTCCAAGAGAACTCTCATGGGGTGGGGGTCATCTGGAAATGTTCATAATGTAAAACCTAGTCAGGTCAATAAAACTAAAAAAAAATTTAATTTAATTTAAAACAAGGTTAAGGCCAAGGGAAACTGGAAGAAGAAACAGAAGAGTCATCCCTACTTTGCTCCTTTTCCCTTCCTTTCGGGGAAGCCTAGGATTCTCTTCCCTTTAGCTTAGTCTCCTGGAATGTGTATTTTGGAAGGAGTAGGGAGAAGAAGTGCATGGGTGGGGAATCATATTTCTCATCTCTCATCTCTCATCTCCCCCCTCCCCCAACTCCCCAGAACCTGAGTTACCACCACAGGCTAAATTCTTTCCACCTGCTGTCACTTCAGAGGCAGCCAGGGCCAGCTGGGCATCAGATGCTTTCTTGGAAGTGTGCTTTGGCCTTCAGGTGTGGGGTAGTAGCAACTGGAGCGTTGGGGTCTCTACATTTTGACACTTGCTTGTTAGCAGGGAGGACTTTGTAGAAGCAGAGGCCTGTCTTTTCTGGCTTATTATGCTCTTAACCTTGAACTCTGGGGTAACTGGATGGGAGCCAAGGCTCCTGGAGGTGAAAATGGAGTTTTTGGTCAGCACCTGGTCTAGACTTGGGAGGGGCTGTGTGTGTTGGATAGGAAGAAGGATTCAGTGCTTCTGACTATTGTAATAAGAACTTGAAAGAGGTCCTGACAATGAATATTAACTGTGCATTGTGTTAGGAACTTGTAGGAGAAGGGTCCTGGGAATAATCATTAAAAATACACCAATAAAACCATCTCTGCTCTCCAAGAGCCTAAAGCCTAGAAGGGGAGGTAGTCAGTGTGTGAGGAAAAGCAGAGGAGTAACAGCCTGGATGCTGTGCTGAGGCAAAGGAGGGCTTGTTTAACAAACACAGAACACTAATGCTTACACTTACCGTGGGTGATGTTCTCATGGCTGAATCAGACTTGTTGAATCAGAGGCCTGGGGAGGGAGGGAAGACTTGGTGGCATTTTACCTCTTTTCGACCCCTCTCCACCAGCTGTCTGAGTTAATTAGGTGATGTGAGAAGCAGAGGAGAAATCGAGCATTGGGATGCCAGAGCGGAGCTTCCTTCAGTAGCAGTCCCTAGAGTATCCCATATTTCCTCCCCCTGCAGCTATTAATAACACCGTCTCTGCAGAGCTGTTCATGCTGTTCATCCTTCTAAAGGAAATAGGTTGGACCAGGCATGGTTCCCCGTGCTCCTGGCCCCATCAGAGGATTTCTGACGCCATTGGAGGTGGGGGGAGAAACATGGGATCTGTCCTTGGTTGCCTGTCTGCTCCTACTCTCACAATAGCCTGGCCAGTGACCCAGCTTCTCCTTGATACTAGCCCGGATTGGGTCAAGCTTAGGGAACAGATTCTATGACCTCCAGCCTCTACCCTGTGTGACTCACAGTTAACAACACTGGGGGTTGAAGGGCTTGCCTAGTTGAATAGAGATCCCTATTCACCCTGCCTCTACACCCCAGTCTTTATTTGAATCTGTATGTCAGCCTAATAATAATTTGAATTTATCTAGCACTTTAAAGTTTTCAAATCACTTCTCCCATGGCAGGTATGTAGTGTAAACTATTTCTTCATTTTATAGTTGGGAAAACAGAATCAGATGTAGCATATGCTCATTGTCACATCTAATAAGCATTAAAGCCAGGATTCAAACCCAGGGCTTCTAACTGCAGGGTCAGTTTGCTTTGTACTATACTACATCAGTCTCAATACCATGGTAGACAAGGAGATGCCTATAAGGGCTTCCTAACTTAAGGTCTATGAAATTATATTTTAAACAAATACTTCGATAGTTGTATTTTAACGTAATTAGTTTCCTTTGTAATCCTATCTGGTAAGCATTTAAAAAATATTATTCTGAGAAGAGATCCATAAGCTTCATCAGACTGCCAAAGGGGCCTATGATATAAGTAAGATAGAGAAAGGGATGTGATGAAATGTGGGGTTGTACTGCGTCATAAGAGAATGCCAATCTTTGCTACCACACTGCAGGGGTAAGAAGTGGGAACATCTCCTG
Organism: Dromiciops gliroides; assembly: GCF_019393635.1. Classification (NCBI taxonomy): domain Eukaryota; kingdom Metazoa; phylum Chordata; class Mammalia; order Microbiotheria; family Microbiotheriidae; genus Dromiciops; species Dromiciops gliroides. Next base: position 105,989,404 of record NC_057864.1, read on the forward strand.
GACCTCTGCTTTTCTCATGCTCTTGCTGACTTCCCAGGCAGAGCATGTTGCCCCCCACAGACAGCCCACCATGCAGAATTAGCTTGTTGCATACATTGTGAGGAAATGTTAGGAAATAGGCCTATGTGTATATGCATGTACACACATACGTATACGCATATATACATACATGCATATTCACACACATACACACTGAAACACACACACAACATGTGCATACATGCACACATACATATTTTTAAGCTAAGTCACTCATCATGGTGTTGTATTTTTCAGCTTAGCCAAGATTCAGAACATTTCAAGGTTCTTTCCTAGGTCTAGTGATTACATAGCTCCCATTTATATAGCTGTCTAAGGTCTGCAGTGTTTTACAAATACCTCCTATTAACCTCACAACTACCCTGGGGGAGGTACTATTATTGTCCCCGTTTTACAGAAGAAGAACCTGAGACAGACAGAAGGTTGATACTTGCTTAGGGTTACATAGCTATTAAGGGTCTGTGGCTAGATTTGAACTCAGATCTTCCTAACCCCAGTTCCACTGTACCAGCTAGTACCTGGTGTACTTGAATGCTCCCTAACACCTCATCCCCACCCTTCCCCAGATCTGAAATAATTTCCTTTAGGTCTTAATCGTTCTTCTGGGCAATTCACCTGACTTTTACCCTCTGATCTCAAGCCAAGGCTTTTTTTTATTGGGCGCTTTTTTGGATTTTGGTTGAAATTGCTGCCTCACCAAGTTATCTGGTGTCCCCAGAGCACCAGCCTGTCCCCTGCCCCATTAATCTGTGACGTTTTTAGGCTCTCAGTCCCTGTATGTTAGCTCCCCTAGAATTTGCTTCTCTGCTCTGTAGTTTTCTCAGAAGATCCCTTAAGTTCTTCACAGCTCCAGCTGATAGGCTCAATTGCTCACCTTACCAAAGTGGCTTGTTGTTGTTGTCCTTTTTTTTTTTTTTTTTTTTTTTTGCGAGGCAATTGGAGTTAAGTGGCTTGCCCAGGGTCACACAGCTAGTAAGTAAGTGTCAAGTGTGTGAGGTCAGATTTGAACTCAGGTCTTCCTGAATCCAGGGCCAGTGCTTTATCCACTGAACCACTTAGCTGCCCCGTCTTTTTTTTTTTTTTTTTTTTTGCTGAGGCAATTGGGGTTAAGTGACTTGCCCAGAGTCACACAGCTAGTAAGTGTCAAGTGTCTGAGGACAGATTTGAACTCAGGTACTCCTGAATCCAGGGCCAGTGCTTTATCTACTGCGCCACCTAGCTGCCCCCTGTCTTTTGTTTTTAAGAAACTTCTCCCTGTAAGAATTCAAGGGGCATGTTTCCATATTAATGAAAATAACAGTCTTTCTTTGTTATATATTTTTCGTTTTTTGTTTTTGCAGGGCAAGGAGGGTTAAGTGACTTGCCCAGGGTCACACAGCTAGTTAAGTGTCAAATGTCTGAGGCCAGATTTGAACTCAGGTACCCCTGAATCCAGGACTGGTGCTTTACCCACAGTGCCACCTAGCTGCCCCAGTAATGAGATTTATAAGACATAGTTTTTGCCCTTAAGATTATAATCTGATTGGGGAAAAGAGTTATAGATAGGAAAAGACAAAAAAAGAGAGAGGTTATGACACAATGAAAGGTGTCATAAGACAGTACATGATTCATTGCTGTCTAAACAACACAGACTATGGTTTTGGAGAGATGAGAAATCGCTGTGGGCTGGATATTTCCTCCGTAGTGGTCTTAGGCAAGAGTTTCCAACTTTTTAGAGCATTCAGATCTCTTTATGACCAAAGATTGTGTGAATCATAACATGGTACAGTTATACTATTAACATTTTCGAGAAAAATATGACAATAAGTTACTATGTATTCCAGTAATTCTCTTATTTTGTATTTTATCAGTCTCAACAATATTTACATACTTTGGGGAAAAAAAAAGTTAACATGGATAGAGGATCAGGGTGATAAGAGTTTGAAGGCACTCATCAAACTCCTCACCCTGCACCTCACCTGACAGGTAAGGAGCCTGAGGCCAAGAGGGGGCAAGTGATTTGCAGAAGTTCAAGCCCATGGTACACATTGAGTCTTTGAGACCTCTGATTTATTCAGGCTGCAAACATTGTATTCATTTACTGTGCCAAGTTATGTCATATAGTTTGTTGGTGAGTGTATGGATGGACAGCATTAACTCTGTAATGCCGGCTAGGACCAGGTGTGTGCTGGTGCCAGCTCAAACTAGCTCTTGGGAGCTGACTGTTAAATTTTTAGTTTGAGCCTTTATACCTCAGAAAACACTCCAAAGGAGGGTTTCATTTATTCTTTTGTTGATTGTCTCAACTTTAGAAAGTGAGGGAGAAAATGTTAATAATGCAGATTAAGCTTAAAAGTGTATCAGTGGGGGCAGCTAGGTGGCGCAGTGGATAAAGCACCGGCCCTGAATTCAGGAGGACCTGAGTTCAAATGCAGCCTTAGACACTTGACACTTACTAGCTGTGTGACCTGGGGCAAGTCACTTAACCCCCATTGCCCTGCAAAAAAAACCAAAAAGCAAACAAACAAAGAAAAAGTGTATCAGTGTGTACATCCTCCCTGACACCCTCCCACCCCCCAAGCTGGTTGTGAAGCATTTACCAGCAATCCTGGGCTAGGACAATTGTTAGGAATTATGGGTCTGGGGCTATGCCACACTACCTACCTTAGAATCTTAAGACATGATGCTAAGAACTGGAAGGTTTTCAAACAGGCTTACTTATTTTGCTTTGTTCCCATGCTCAAACAGCCTCCTTAACCTCAGCTAAGACATCTTTCAATTGCATGCCATCAGTCAGCAGCAGAACTGGCTGGTAGTTAATGGACAAACCAACATCAAAGCCTGATGGCAGGGGCTGTCATCTTAGTCTAGAAAAGGTATCAACATAAGAACTGAGTGATTTTGAAGACTTCATTGTTTCTTCCTCCCTGGGCATCAATTTTTTTTCTTCTACTCTGTCATTAGTGGATAGTGCTGGCATGTAAAGTATTCCACAATGTGGCCTCCCACTGACCTTTCCAAACAAATTTCTTATTACCCTACTTCATGTACTCTCCATTCTAGTCAAACTGACCAGCTCTGTCTTCCTCATACATAACATTCTGCCTTTCCCTATTTTTTCCTTTGCACAGGCAAACCCTAAATCCTAAAAACCTGACTCTAAATCTCTTGTGTCTTAAATAGATACCCTCCTTTTTTGCTGCTTTGTCATATCCGACTCTTCATGACCCCATTTGGGGTTTTCTTGGCAGAGACACTGGAATGGTTTGCCATTTCCTTCTACAGCTCTCTCTCTCTCTTTTTTTTTTTTGGATGGGGCAGTGAGAGTTAAGTGACTTTCCCAGTATCACACAGCTAGTAAGTGTCTAGTGTCTGAGACTAGATTTGAACTCAGATCCTCCTGAATCCAGGGCTGGTGCTTTATCCACTGTGCTACATAGCTGCCCCTCCAGCTCATTTTACAGTTGAGGAAACTGAAGCAAATAGGCTTAAGTGACTTGCCCAGGGTCACACAGCTAGTAAGTGTCTTGAGGCCAAATTTGAACTAGGGAAGATGAGTCTTCCAGCCTCCAGTCCCAGCACTCTGTGTGCTGCGCCACCTAGCTGCCTCTTAGAATCCTTATCTTCATATTACAATTCAGATGCTATACAATACACAGAGCCTTTCCCTAACTTTTCAAGTTGTTAAATTCCTTTGGGCCAGGTGGTACAACAGATAGAGCAATGGGGCCTAGAGTCAGGGAAAACTGAGTTGAAATCCAGCCTTAAATACTTACTAGGCTTGTGACCCTGGGCCAGTCACTTAAACTCTTCCTTCCTCAAGTCTCCTGATTTGTAAAACTAGGATAATACCCACTTCGTGGTACGTAGTGAGTGCTTAATAAGTGCTTGTTTCCTTCTGCTATTTAGCATATACACTTTATATTTACTTACCTGTGTATACATGATTTCACCTGTGAAAGGAAGGTGTTAGACTAGATAGACTTCTAAAATCCCTTCTGGCTATAAATCTCCCCCCCTCTTCCTGCCATGTAGCATCTAGCTCCTGGGATGTGTTTTCAAATGTCTGTTGAATTGAGTTAAATAGTGAAGATTCCTTTCTCCTGCTCAGTGCCACCTCAGGAGTTTGTAATAGGCAAACAGATTAGCGTCAGCCCATCCTACATGGTCATCCCCTGGAGTCTTGGAAAGGAAAATTCAATTTTATTTCTGCCTTGGGCTGATAATCCAGTTGAAGGGAGGGACAACTGAGAAGCTGTGCAGTATTTCGACATAGTCGTTAGGTGGCAGTGTGACTCCACAAAACGATTTCATTTATTTTGACGAATTGTGGATTTACTCTAACTGGCTTACTCTACAGATGAAGACATGCCAAAGGTCAGGCAGGAGCCAGATTGGGCATGTTCTTATGACTTCCAAGGAAGTCACAGGATCATCTAGCTCAAGTGTCCTCTGAAAGACCATCCCCTGCATGGACTTCAAAAGATCATAAGATTTAGGGCTACAAGACACCTCATAGAAGATCTAGTTTGACCCTCTTATTTTACAGATGAAGAAACTTGGGTCTGGATGGATAATAATTTGTCCAGGGTCACACAGAGAGTGTGGCCCAGGCCCTTTGACTGCAAACCCAGTATTTTTGCTCTTAGAACAAGCTTCATTCTCTTGGATAGTCTCAGGCTGAAAATACATCTTCCTGGCTTTCAAAGCCCTCTACAGTCTGTCTCCAACCCTGCCTACCCAATTTTAATTTTTCCTTATTCTTCCTTCCCCCATTTCTTATCCTTTGTTCTAATCTGGTTATCCTGTGTCTTGAGTGTTTGTCCCTCTCTGCCTGCATCCTTGTTTCTCTCCACCCCAGAATGCCTTCTCTTTCTCCTCTGTCTGATCATATCCGGTCTAATCCTTCAAAGACCAGTTCAAATCCTCCCTCTCTCAAGTAGCCTTCCCTCATACTATGCCAGCTCCCACTGTTTACTCCCTAAGTTTGGGATCTTGGGATACAAGTCACTGCTCATTTGCACATTGTCTGTTCATCTTGGTTGCCTCGTGCAGGGAGGTGGGTTTTTTCCCCTATGAAGTGAGATTTTTGATGATGAGGACCTTGTCTTCATTCTTTTGTGTCCCCTCAAAATGCCTGGCATTGTGCTGGGCCCCTGATATAGGTGCTCAATACCTGTTTATTGGTTGGGTAAGAAGAAAGGGGGTGATCTGAGTGAACAGAAAAGTGGAATGGCCTTGGACATGGGTCCTAAAGTACCTTCTGGGGATGCAGCTTGATGAGCCTTGGAGCACCCCCAGTTTCTCCTCTCTTTAAGCCCTTTCCATCTCCCCCTGTGTCTTACCTTAACCATTCTAGCAGACACCTCCCTCCCCTAAGTCCCTATATCCCAACTCCCTAGGTAGATGGACTCGGCTGGAAAGTGTAACTCAGGAACTGCTTAGGAAGCTCTTCGGGGCAGTTGCCAGTTCCAAAATATCCCAGGGAGATCAAGTTTGGTTTATTTCTGATCTCACAATCAGCATGAGAGACAGGGTGGTGAAGTGGTAGGAACCTTAGACACGGAGTCAGACGCAGGCTCTTGTGTTTACCAGGCGTGTGACTTTGAAGAAGCTCTTTCACTTCTCCAAGTCTGTTTATCCATTAAAAAAAACCTATTCAATAATACTTGTACCAAGAAGCGAGGTGTTATCAGTGCCTAGGGAGCTGGTCTTAGAAAAGGAAAAGCTGAGCTCACCTTCTGCTTCAGATGCTGCTTTTTTGTCACCAGGGGGTAAATCACTCACCAACCCTGTGCTGCACACAACCGTTGAATGAAGGAAAGGAACGAGCGTTTATTAAGCATCTGTTAAGCACTTTGCCAATATTATTCATACAACTCCCCTGGAAGCTATTAGCATTCCCGTCTTACAGTTGAGGGAACTGAGGCACATAGGTTCAATGACTTGCCCAAGGTCACATAGCTAGTAAGTGTTTGAGGCAGAATTCAAACTTGGGTCTTCCTGATTCTAGGTCTGGCACTCAATTTATTCCAGCTTATAGTTTAGGTCTATAAATTCCAGAGCTTTGGTAGAGAGTTTTAATACTATGACAGTGAAACCACAAGTCTCGTCCAAAAACACTTGCTGTTTTGCCCGTCATAGAACTGTTCTTAAGAAAGGACTCTGCAGTGTGCTGGCTAACTGTGAGATATTAATAGTTTGATGCCTCATTGTGGTGCAGACATACTCCTGACTCTAGTTTCTAAAGGCTGTGCTCTCGAACATTGGCGGGTCCCATCATACAGAAAAGGTTTCAGGGGCAGGCCCAGGGGATCAGTGTTGTTCAGAGACCTTTCTAACTGATTTTGGAGGCTCGTCCCCACACTTGCTGTGGGGTGATGATTTGCCCACATGATATGAATAAATAAGTGGATGAGAAAGCATTTGTTAAACTCTTTTTGCTGTTCAGCTGTTTCAGTTGTTCAGGTCTGACTCACCTGGTGTCTCACCTTCAGGGTGCTTTGCTGTCTCACATGGTTTGGTCATTCACTCACGGACTCTGTTTCTTTCTGCAGATGCTTCAGGATTGCCCCAAGGCCCGAAGGGAGGTGGATCTGCATTGGAGAGCCTCTCAGTGTCCACACATTGTCAAGATTGTGGATGTCTATGAGAATCTGTACGCTGGAAGGAAGTGTCTCCTGATTATCATGGAATGGTGAGTAGCTCTTCCTGTACACTCCTCCCCGTCTCAAACTCGAATCCCCTGCTCAGCCCTTTGGGTCAGCCTCCCACTTCTTCTGCCTCCCCATTCCTCTCCAACACTGCCTTCAGCCCCGTTCAATCCAACTATCCAGTGTTTAGTTTATTCTCATAACCCGCTTGGCAGTAATCGGGAATTTTTTTTTTTTTTTTAGTGAGGCAATTGGGGTTAAGTGACTTGCCCAGGGTCACACAGCTAGTAAGTGTTAAGTGTCTGAGGCCGGATTTGAACTCAGGTCCTCCTGACTCCAGGGCCAGTGCTCTATCCACTACGCCACCTAGCTGCCCCTAATAGGGCAATCTTAACATGGGAGTGCTTAACTTTTATTGTTAAGGGATGGTGTGTGATTAGGGAGGTGGGAGAGAGCTAGAAACTCCATTTTTACACACCCATCACTTGTCTCTTGGCTTTTCTTTCAGCATGGATGGTGGAGAGCTCTTCAGCCGCATACAGGACCGGGGAGACCAGGCCTTCACAGAGAGAGGTGAGCAAGCCTTCCTGGCCAAGGCAGAACGGTTTGAGTAGTAAGTTCTGTAGAAACCGATTCCCAAAGGAGACTTTCTGTAGTAGGGCTAAAGGGCTACTCTATTAGCTGTGGCTCCAGCCCCGTCCCCCCCCCCCCAACTATGCCCCGGATTCTTGAATTCTGCCAGGGTGAGTAATTCCAGTTTGGGGTCATGACTGACCTTGCTGACATCATTCTCGGGCAATGTTCTTAAACTTCATGGATCCTTTGGCAGTCTGGTGTGGCTTATGGATTCCTTCTCAGAATATTGTTCTTAAATGCATAAAGTAAAATGCCTAGGATTACAAAGAAAGCCAAATGGTTTTGTTTTGGTTTTGTTTTGTTTTTTTGGCGGGGCAATGGGGGTTAAGTGACTTGCCCAGGGTCACACAGCTAGTAAGTGTCAAGTGTCTGAGGCCGGATTTGAACTCAGGTACTCCTGAATCCAGGGCCAGTACTTTATCCACTGTGCCACCTAGCTGCCCTGACCCCTTGCACTTTTGACATGGACCCCTTGGAGGGGTGTCTGTGGATGCCAAGTGAAGAAATCCTGCTCTAGGGATAGATCATCATTAGTATGTAAGCTCCTTGGGGGCAGCTAGGTGGCACAGTGGATAAAGCACCAGCCCTGAATTCAAAAGGACCCGAGTTCAAATTTGGCTTCAGACACTTGACACTTACTAGTTGTGTGACCCTGGGCAAGTCACCCCCCCCCCCAAAAGAAAAGAAAGAATGTAAACACCTTCAAAGCAGTGACTTTTTCCCCTTTATACTCTAGTGCTAGAGATCCTTGGTTGATTGTTGATGTCTAAGGGCTTAATACCTATGCAGCTCCAGACTTCCAACACTGAATACCATTCTACTCTGTTGGAGTTCCATGTTGAGGTTAGGGTCCCTCAGTAAGTAGTTGGAGTTGTTGTATTAGCATTGCTAGGCTCAACTTTAAGACCGGTCTTTCTTCTTCCTTCCCTCCAGAGGCTTCAGACATCATGAAGAGCATTGGGGAAGCAATTCAGTACTTACACTCAATCAACATTGCACACAGGGATGTCAAGGTAATTGCTACTTCCCCTTTCCTTCCCCACCAACCTGCCCCACTTTGATTCTATGGAATGATACTAGCAAGGGTTGGCAGTGATATGGTGGATTTGGAGTGAGAAGACTGGTATTCAAATCTTGGCTTTGCCACTCCCTGTGTGACCTTAGACAAGTCTCCTAACTATTGTGATCCTCAGGTTCTTCCTCCATAAAGTACAGATAAGACCTGTTAATACCAACCTCCCAGGTTATGTAGCTAAAGTGAGTTAAAAGTGCTTTGCAAGCTTTAAAGCCTTATATGTAATGTTGATTATCATTCTTGGTGCCTCACTTATCCCACTATAAAATGGCAATAATAATATCTGTACAATCACTGGGTTGTCATGAGTATCAATCAAGCTAATATATGTCAAATACTTTGTAAAGGGGAAACAGTTAACTGTCAACTCAGTTATCGTGGATGAATAACAACACCAATGATGAGTACTCTGGTTCATTTCCTTATACCAAGTTCTGTAGGCTGAAACAACCTCTCCCTAACACTGGCCACTGCCAACTCTGAGCATAGCTAGGTCCACACTGACTTCATTGGATTTGGGTTGTAATCTTTCATTTTACTTGCTGGATTTTGAGAGGCATTTGCCTGTCCATCCCTTCCTTTCTTCTTTTTGCCTATCCAGACCAACTCAAATCATGTCCTGCTTCCTGCATGAAGTCTTCCCTTCTCCCACCAGCCCACAGGAATATCTCCTTCCTTGTACTTCTGCCTCCCTGAAAGCTGCTCATTATCTTACGTTGTTTTCTTGCAGATGTTTCATGTGTCTTCTCTCCCTAACTTGATTATAAGTTCCTTCTGTTTGAACAATGCTTCTATATTTCCTCCCAGACACCCCAGCATCTAGAAGAGTTCTAAGCTTTTCAGATGGTTTCAGTACTTGTTGATTGATTGATTGAATGAATGAGTGAGTGAGTGAAGCTCTAGCGTATCCCTATTGCCTTTGGAATGCAGCAAAAACCCCTTTGCTGTTTAAAGCCCTTCACGATCTGGCTGTTGCCTACCTTTTCAGGTTTATTGCATATTACTTCCTTTCACTTGCTCTCCAGTCCAGCCAACTCGGTCTATTTACTCTTTTCTGTGTATAACATTCCAACTTTTGTTTCTCTGCTGGTGCACATACTGTTCCCCATGCCAGATGTATTCCCCCAAACCCCTAGGGACCTTTGACAATCTCTAGCTTCCTTTAAGTCTCAGCTCAGGTGCTTCCTCTTACATGAGGTCTTTCTTGAATTTGCTGGTCACTACCCTCTCCCTGCTTCCTCTAGTGTCCCTGGTACCTAACACACAGTATAGCAGACACTTAGTAAATGTTTGTTTAATGGGTGAATTGGCTGTCCTCATGGCTCCTACTTTTAGTCCCACAGGCTCCTTAAGGCCTTTACTTGTTTCTCTCTTTTTTGTTCCTGTGCAGCCTGAGAATCTCTTATACTCCTCCAAACGGCCCAATGCTATTTTGAAGCTCACCGACTTTGGCTTTGCCAAGGAAACTACCAGCCATAATTCCCTCACTACCCCTTGCTACACGCCATATTACGTGGGTAAGTTCCAAGAGGAGATGCTTCCCTTGTTTTGCTCCTTCTTCACTATGCCCAGGTTGCCAGTAATCCAAAGAAAGTCATGCCTTTTGAGCCTCACTCAGACATGGGATTTGATATTTATGATCGTAAGCAAGGGCATGGTCAAAAGGGCTTATGAAGGTTTCCAGTTTGCATATTTTATAGTCTTGGGACCTTGGACAGGTTATTTCATCCTTAGGCTTTTCAGTTTTCCATATCCCTAAAATGATGGGACTGAACTAGATGATATTCAGGTTTCCTTTCCATCTCTAAATTTTAGAATTAAATGATTGATGATTGTAGCCTTGGACTATCTGTGGAGAATGGTAGATGTTTCCTCTCCTTCTGGGAGAAAGGAGGGGCTATGACATCCTCCATTTTGGTTTTCCCAATGTGGGTCTCTCCTGCGGGGCTTGGGATAGATATAGCGGTATCCCCAGAAGAGTGAATATGGCCCTCTTCATCCCATGGGCTCTGCTGAGGCACTGAGGATGACCTCTCCCATGCTTCTGGGAGTATATCCCAATTCCATTAACTTCTTGTCCTTTACAGCTCCAGAGGTCCTGGGCCCTGAGAAATATGATAAATCCTGTGACATGTGGTCTCTGGGTGTCATCATGTATATCCTGTGAGTGCTTTGGGAAGGGGGTCGGGCAGGCACTGTTCTTCTCTCATAGGCAAAAACTTGGATGAATGGTGTCAGGTAGGGTGGGAGGACACTGCCATTATTTTTCTGTTTAGATGTGGATTTCTGTGGGATGTCTTTATAAATAATCTGTCCTCTCTCCCCTGCCCCTATCTTGAAACTAAAAAGGGGGTGGGAACTGTCCACATGAGCAGGTACTTGATGCACAGAATTCCTGATTACTCTCCTTGTATTACTTTTTTTTTTTTTTTTTTTTGCGGGGCAATGGGGGTTAAGTGACTTGCCCAGGGTCACACAGCTAGTAAGTGTCAAGTGTCTGAGGCTAGATTTGAACTCAGGTACTCCTGAATCCAGGGCCGGTGCTTTATCCACTGTGCCACCTAGCTGCCCTCTTGGATTACTTTTTACAGTGGGACCAAGATACCCTTCCGCTCTACCAGTGGGACAAGGGAAGAAGCAGACTTTCCCTTTTTTTCTGGTATATGTCTCTCAAGTAACACCTCTCATAACCTTCCCTCCTTCCCCTCTTCTTTTTGTTGGGTCTAGACTGTGTGGTTACCCTCCATTCTATTCCAACCATGGTCTTGCCATCTCTCCTGGGATGAAGACACGAATCCGAATGGGCCAGTATGAGTTTCCCAATCCAGAGTGGTCAGAGGTATCAGAGGAAGGTAAGGGACTCCAGCCTTCTGGGGCAAAGGGAACTTTTCCACTGTGCACACAGTGTACCCATGTGGGTATTTATTCACCTGTGGATATAGAAAACCATGTATTTTGCATGAGAGATGGAGAGAGAAAGAGGGGGGGAGGGGGAAAGGGAGAGGGAGAAATAGCTTCATTGTGTGTGCATAATTGTGTGAAGGATATCAAGGCTTGTGGGGACTTCAGAAAGCTTAGATGTGGTTAAGCCTTAGTGATCTCTCCATTGGGGAATCTTCTCCCCAGTGGGAGCCTGCTCTCTCTCTCTTAGGGCTGTAAGTAGTTGTTGGTGGTGGTGGTGGGAGCATGGAACCTGAATTCTGAAATCAGTTTCTTCATTTTACCTCTTGTGCAGTCAAAATGCTTATCCGGAATCTGCTAAAAACAGAACCAACTCAAAGAATGACCATCACTGAGTTTATGAATCACCCTTGGATTATGGTGAGTTATGTCTGCTGGGAGGACCTTAACCCTGGGAGAGCACCCTCTAGGGATGGGAAGATCAGGAGTCAGCTCCTGTCTGGGGGAAATCCTCCTACTTTTGGGCTGATTCTAAATCCCCTTTCTCTCCTCCAAGCAATCAATGCAGGTCCCTCAGACTCCACTGCACACAAGCAGAGTCCTGAAGGAAGACAAAGAGAGGTGGGAGGATGTGAAGGTGAGAAAAAGACATTGCTTTGGAGTTGGGATGGAGATGAAAGGGTGGGTGCTGGCTCCTGGAAGGGGACAGGAATAAACATTTATATAGAACCTACTGTATGCCAGGCAATGGGCTAAGTGCTTTACAAATGTTATTTCACTGGATAATAAGGGAGGGAGGGAGGGAGGGAGAGGATGCTTGGAATCCAGTGTCTTTAGTCTTTTGTTGTTTCAGTGTATTTGTGTCAAAGAGACAAAACTCCCAGGTATCCCTAGATAGTACTAGTCCATACTGTGGGAAGAAGACTCAATTTTCTCATAGGTTCTGCAGCTACCCTCCATTACCCCCACCATAATGAATTCTCACTTTATTTAGTGTCAGCAAATGTGGGAGTTGGAAGAGACCTTATGATCATCTAATGACAGATGAGCAAACTGAGGTAAAGGTCACATGTGTGTCAGAGCCTAGACTGGAACCATATCAGACTGTCAGGAAGCATTTATTAAACACCTACTTTCTGCCAGGCACCCGATTAAGAGCTGAGGATACAAAGAAAGGCAAAACACAGTCCCTGCCTTTGAGGAGTTCACAACCTAATGGGGGAGACAACATGAAAATAGTCCTCTGCAAACAAATTCTATACATGATAAACAGGAAATGATCAACAGAGAGAAGGCAGTGGGATTAATAGTGATTGGGAGAAGCTTCCTGGGCACTTGTTCAATGTTTTTTTGTTTTGTTTTGTTTTGGTTTTTTTCCGGGGCAATGAGGGTTAAGTGACTTGCCCAGGGTCACACAGATAGTAAGTGTCAAGTGTCTGAGGCTGGATTTGAACTCAGGTCCTCCTAAATCCAGGGCCGGTGCTTTATCCATTGTGTCACCTAGCTGCCCCCTTGGTCAATGTTTGTTGAATTGGGTTCTTGAATCTCCTGCAGTTGTCTTTCTCCCATGCTTGATGTCCTTACCTCTGGGGTCTTGGGAGAGTTGCCTGAAACAATGATGTTGTCTGTCTGAAGCCATGTTCTTCACTGGTTCCTCCCTAATTTGGAGGTGCTGTCAGCCAAATCCAACGTACTGACCATTCTAGGTCCTCTTACCTTTTTTCTTTTTCATTTTTTAAAAAAAACATTCTGCTCCCTCTTCTTAGCATCTTTGTGCTTCATTTGGGTCTTCCCTCTCATTCTTTCCTCATCTGGCCTTATTTCTTCTCCTCCTATTTACCCCTGCTGTTCTCCTCCTCAGGAAGAGATGACCAGTGCCTTGGCCACCATGCGTGTTGACTACGAGCAAATCAAGATTAAGAAGATTGAGGATGCCACCAACCCTCTGCTCCTAAAGAGGCGGAAGAAAGCCCGGGCTCTGGAGGCGGCTGCACTTGCTCACTGAGCCACCCTCAGCCCTCCTTCCACCCTGCTGGAGGGCAAGCAATAACTCTCTAAGTATATTTTTTAAAAGCAGAGACACAGAACTGTCCTCCCCCAGCTCCCACGTGCATGGAGCCCAGAAACTTGTCAGCTGATGAATTTTGATCCTTTACCTGCCACCTTCCCTGGAGCTCCTGGACAACTCTTGGGGGCACCTGACTCCTGGGAGGGTGGGAGGGTGGGGACAAGGGGGCAAGTTGCTCTCAAGATCTTCCTCATTGTGCAGTTTTTCTCGGCTGATTTGGCCTTGAATTTTTATAAAATTTCTATTTTTTTCTCCTCCTTCCCCCCTTTTCCCTCCCAAGTCACAGGATGATTTTTTTTAAACAAAGGTATTCTGGGGGAGCTTGCTTCAGGGAGCTGCTTCAGTGTGTGTTATCTTGTTCCCTCTGCCCTCCTGTCACCCAGTCTGAGGCTTCAGTAGACTTGGGGGCCAAGTGGCTGGGAAGCTGAGCCCTGTGGAGGACAGGGCTTTTGTGGTATGGGATGGGTGAGGGGGACTTGGCCTTAGGGCTGGGGGCCAGAAAGCTTCCCCTGCCTTAGCTCACAGGCTTTGGACAGCTGGAGCTGTGGCTAAGGGGCAGGCATCCAGGGCTGGATGTGTGAGTGTGCGGACAGGGGGCTTGAATCAGTGTGTTGATAGAGTGTTGGTGGTGGGTAGGGGGCCCTGATGTGGTTCAGAGAGCTTTCCTGTTGGGACCTGACCCATCCAGGGAAAAGTCCACATATTTATCTACATGGGAAGCCGGCTAAGATTTTAAAACTGGTGGCTCCTGGTCTTTCTCTCTAGCAGGTGGGTGCTGAGGGCAGGGGGAAGGGCTTCCCTGACATTGGCACTGAGTTAAAAGGTTGGGGAGCCTTTCTCTTCCTCCTCCTCTCTCCCTCCCTCCTTAGTGAATGGGGGAAGTCAGAGCTACCTTGTGGAGGAGGGGACAGCCCTGGATTCAGAACATCCCTCTTTTCCTACTTTCCCTGAACACTATGTGTTTGGAAAACACCTTCCCTCCCCTTTCCTACCGAGAGATATGCAGGGCCAGGGAGTAGGGAGGATGGTGTCCAGGGCCCTGGGTTGTTGGGGGGTTTTTTGCACACCTTCCTCCATTTCCCCCCTCCCCCCAATCTGGAGCCAGTCTGATCCCATGGTGTCTGCTACCTGAAGCAGGGCGCAGCCAGAGCCCCATTCTGGAAGACGAGTGGGAGATAAGGTCCTTTGGTTCTCTGTGGTTAGGGCCATCCAACTTGTCCTATCTGCCTGCCTCCCTTATTTTAAAGCTATCCTGGTTTTATATTTCCTTGATTTTAGCCTTTTCTTTTTGTTCTTCTCGGGCCGCCTTTGAGCCTCCCACCCTGTCTGGGGATGAGCCTGGGCTATTTGTGGCAGCCGTAGTTTTTATGTTTTGCTTGGCCCTCTCTCCAGCTGTGGGACCCCCTGCCTTTTCCCCTTCCCTAGGCTTGCTTTCTCTGGGTTCTCTTTTCTGTCCTTCCTTTGAGTGACCTGGAGGACAGAGAGGAAGCCTTCTCACCAAAGATGCCCCACCTCTACCCTCTTCTTCACTGGTGACTCTCTTCACCCTTCAGTGACTTCTCCAACTGGCCAATGGGGGTGGAGAGACTCCTCCCCCTTCTTCCCAGTATTAAATAGGTGTGGAATTGGGGGAACCCCGTGTGCTAGTGTCTTAGGCCTTCTCCCCCCCCCCCCCCCAGTGCAGTGGAGGGGGCAGGGGGCAAAGGAGTTGGGAGTAGTTCTTCAGTTCTTCATCTCCCTCAGGGGCATATGGGGGAGGGGCATTGGGGGATTGGGTTGAATGCCTGCCTCCTGATCTTCCCTCCCCCAACCCAACCCAGTGGTATGTCTGGCCCTCAGATTATTGTTAACTTGTTGTTTTGTATGATCAAAACTGTCTTTACTAAACAGATTTAATAGTTGAACGTTTTTCTTCTTTCTCCTGCATTGGGTTTTCTCCCAGTTCTTTATACATTGCTGGCTGGTACTACATCTTTTTCCTCTCTTCCAAATCCAGCATTTAGGGGATTGCAGGAGACAGTGAGTTAAGTCCATGGCTCAAGGAATTTGCCAGGATCTTGGGCGGGGGTGGAATGGGAAAGGAAATAGCTAGCCATCAGGGGAATGGGAATCCCCTGTGATGAGCTCTTACTTAATTTGATCAGAGAAGCTGTGGAGACCCCAGGCGGATGCCTAGCCTGGAGCCCATGGTGTATATTTACTGAGATGTTCTCCTCTGGATTTAGTAAGGGGAGGGTCTGCAGATGGGAGAGTTGTATTTAAGAATCCATGCCACCCTCCATCTGATGAAGAAGATGTAGGGGGATGGAAACAAGCTTCACCAAGCACAGTTTTCCTTTGTGGGGAACAAAGCAGGGGCAGGACCTCTTACTTTCTTTGCCATGGGATCCTGTGGTTACCATACATGACTTCTATTTTCTTAGGAGATAACCTTCTAAGCCAGGTAGGTGGGGACAAGAGAGAGCACATGGAGAGGGAGAGCTGCCACTCTTGTGGGGGACGACTGGGTAGTGCGTGGGCTGGGAGTGTAGTAACGAGACAGTCCAGCAGAGGGAGGTGGGAATTCAGCATTTGTGCCACCAGCAATTAAACACAGTGAATGTATACTGGGAATGTGTGTCAAGCTGGAAGAAATAGACAGTTTAGATAAAGTTATATCCTCATGAGGATAGCAGCAGCTCCCCCAAAATCATGACTGCTCCTATTTCTAGAATGCCTTACCAAGTTCTTTATTTCCAATGACCCAGTGAGTTAGGTATGAAAAGAATAGGGAATAGCGGTGGGTAGGAATGTGGCATATGTAAGAATAACCATATTAGTGATCAGTGCACGAGAGAGGCACAAATGCAGTATCTTGTGAAGTTGGACAGGTGTGTTCGGGAATGGATCATGGGGAGGGTCATTACTAATTTAGAGATTTGGGAAGCCTTCCTGGAGGGGGCGGCAGTTGAGATGGACTTCAAAGATAATGTCGAGATCATATAGTGTACCCCAGTCTCTCCTTCTCTCCCAATTTTTCAGATTAGCAAACCAAGGCTCACAGAGATTAGGTAACTTGATCATGGTCATACAAGTAGGGAAGAGGCAGCTAGGTGGAGCAGTGGGTAGAGCACTGGCCCTGGAGTCAGGAGGACCCGAGTTCAAATCTTTCCTCAGACACTTGACACTACTAGCTGTGTGACCCTGGGCAAGTCACTGAACCCCGATTGCCCCATATATCTGGAGCCATGTCCAGTCATCCTGATATGTATCTTGCCACTAGACCCAGGTGGCTCTGGATAGAGAGTGAGGTTAGTGACCTTACACAGCCCTGCCTCACTTAAATCCAATTCACTTCAAGTCATGACATCACCCCGATGTCACGGTCCTCTTCGAGAACAAAGGACAAACAACAACAAGCTTCTGAACCCATCTCCTGACAACAAATGCAACACTCCTTTTACCATCCCCACTACTGCCTCTGATGGGTCTAGATTGAATAGGTGGATGGAGGAACATTACAGGCCTGGAGAACCATGAGGCCTGGAGGTGGGGTGATATGAAATGTGTTCAGAGACACTGTTTGACTGAGGCATAGAAGAATAGAGATGAGTTTAGACTGAAAAGGGAGGTTAGCAGCAGATTGTGGAACCTTGAATACCAAACAAAGCAAATAGTCTTTGAATAGCTACTATGTAACACCATGTGGCATAATAAGTGGTGTCTTAGTACACTGAGTGCTGGACCTGGAATCGAGAAGACCTGAGTTCAGATCCAACCATAGATGCTTCTTAGCTGTGTGACCTTTGGCAAGTCACTTAACGTCTGCACTCACCCCCGAGAGCCTGTCTTTTTATTCCTTTCTAATTGATTTTTCCCACTCCCCAAAGAAACTCTTCGAACTTCTCAGCTCTCCAACATCATCTTCTCCCCTCATCCTTTTAGTCGAGGACCTAGCTTCATACCTGACTGAGAAATTAGAGACCATTCATTCACTGGGAGCCCCATCCTCCTTTTTCCTATCATCTCCTGATTTTTTCTTATTTATCACTAACTCTTCTCTACAATGTGCTCATCTCCTCTGTCCTGGAAAACAAACCAACCAGCCATCTCAGAAGGGCCTACCATTCTTTCAAATTATCATCCTATATCTTCCTTCCTCTTCCAGTCATCTCTTCCACATCATGACTTTCCCCATTGTGGTTTTGCTATATGGTGGGATCCGCATAAAAAACGAAATGGGAATTTGGGAGGAGTTTTGTGGAAGCTGCAGACAACATGGGAAGGCCACCAGGTGACACAGAAAAGGTTTAGAAACTCAGAAATACATCAAATACGTGTAGAGTATTGTATAATATCAACCCAAATTTTAGAATAAGGTACTGTAAACAGCCCATAAAGGAAAAAGAAAAAATCAGATTTCTCTGGTAGGAAGGGAGGGCCAAAAAGTTTTATGTGTATTTTCCAGATTATGGGGGTACCATGCCCCAACTCCCCAAATGTAGAAGGGATAATGGTACAGCCAACCTCCTAAAAACAACAAAACCCAAACCCCTATCTACAGCTCTTGTCTTCACTTCCTGTCTCACTCACTCCTCAGCCCTTTGTCATCTATCTGGCTTCCAATCTCATCCCTCAACTGAAATGACTCTCTCCAAAGTCACCTCCATCCTGTGTCTTCATGCTTACTCTTCTCAGTCTCCCTGTGGCGCTGGGCCGTCCTGCATATTCTTTCTGGGCTTTTGTGACTGCTTCCTCTTGTTTCTTACCTGGGACGCAGCTCCTCAGTATCCTTTGCTGGTTCATCATCTGTGTCATGCTCCCAAACTGGGAAAAGCAATTTGTGTGAAAAAGATCTTGGGATCTTAGTTGACTGTGGCTCCATTTGAATCAGTGTGTGTGTGTGTGTGTGTGTGTGTGTGTGTGTGATGTGACAAGACAAAAAACTAATGTTATTCTAGGCTCCATTTAAACAGGCATGGGTGTGGTCCTGGGTTCTGTTATCTCTATATACTCACTCAGTGACCTTATCAAGAGGCTCTCTACTGAGCTGATTGTGTATTTCCAGATGCCTTTTATTTTTATTTTTTTGTTTTTTCAGATGCCTTTTAAATATTTCAAACCATCATGCCTCTAGTATCTCTAATTCAACATGCCTAAAACTGGTCTCTCTCACCTCCTCTCAACCAATACTCACTATTTCTGTTGAGGACACCACCCTCCTTCAGTTACTGAGGATTTCAACATGGGTGTTATCCTCGAAACCTCAGGCTTTCTCACCCCACTTAATGAATCAGTTGCCAAATCTTGTTATTTCTTACTTTACATATCTACCATCTTAGTTTAGAACCTCATCGCCTCTCACCTGGACTATTGCCATTGCCTTCTGATTGGTCTTCCTGCTCCAATCTATCCTCCATATCCTCCATCACCAAAGTGATTTTCATAAAATAAAGGTCACTCCCCTACTCAATAAACTGCACTGGCTCCCTATTGCTTCCAGGATCAAGTACGGGATCCTCTATTTGGCTTTCAAAATCCTTCAAAACCTAGCCTTGATCTATTTCTCTGACTTTATCAGGTATTACTCTTTTTCCTGCCTGTTCTGGCTCGGTCAAATTGACCTTGCTGTTTTTCAGTATAATACCCTATTACCCAGGCTTTCACTGGTACCTGGAATGCTCTTCCCCCTCACCTCTGTCAATTAGAATCTCTTGTTTCCTTCAAAACATTGTTCTAGCTCCTATGTGAAGCGTTTCCTGATCCGCACCCTTCGGCTGCTGGTTGGTTTATGCACCTCGATTCACCTGATCATTTATCTCACCTACATTTTGTCTAGGTAGTGTAGCGCAGCAGATAGAGTTAGCTTAGGAATCCGATTGTTCAAGTCTTCCTCCTGACATATCCTGGCCATGTGTGATCCTGAGAAGCTCACTCACCCTTTCAGTGTTCTAGGTAACTCTTAAGACTAAACGTCGGAGAAAAGGGGCCAACCCCCAGTGGAGACAAGAGCTTCCAAGGGAGTTCCTTCCACCAATGGAATCAGCCCAGTCCCTTGTGTATGCTTTGATTTTATATGTATTACCTTGTGTATGCTTTGATTTTATATGTATTACCTCTTCCATAGAACATCAGCTCCATGGGGCTAGAGGGTTTCCTTTGGTCTTTTCATCCTCAGCTCCAAGCTTAGTGAAGTGATTGGCACCTAGTTTACACTTAATGAATGCTTGTTACAAGGGACACAAAGATGAGTAAGATAGGATCCCTGCCTTTAAGGAGTTTATAGCGAGCAGAAGCTGACATTTATACACCACTGGAGTATGGAAGAGGATAAGTGCTTCAAAGAGCTATAAATTGGTATTGAAGTGCAAAGAGCTGATTTCTCCCTGGAGAGGGAAGGAGGGAAAGAGTCACAGAGGTGGTGGCATTGGAGCTGGACCTCCTTTGTTGTTGTTCAGTCATTTTAAGTCATGTCTGACTTCTCATGATCCCATTTGGGATTTTCTTGGAAAAGATATTGGAGCAGCTTGCCATTTCCTTCACCACTGTATCCCCATTTAACAGATGAACTGAGACAAATAGGGGTTAAGTGATTTGCCCAGCTAGTAAGGGTCTGAGGTCAGATTTAAACTCTGATCTTCCTAACTCTGGGGTTGATGTTCTATCCACTGTGCCACCTAGCTGTCTTAAATGGTCTCAAAAGTCCCATTCAGCTCTGACATCCAACATTCTATATTCTTTGTCCTAAACGTCCTCTTTAAGGTCCCTTCCAGCTACAGCAATCTCTTAGTAGCAGAGCCTCAATGCAGGAGACCTGGCAAACTCATCATGGTTCTCCTGTGCTCAGCCTGGGTGAGGACTGGGGGTGGGGAGAGGTCTCATAACCTGGAAATTGAGCCCATCCCTGGAGTGGAATTTCTCAAGCACTTGGAGAAACTTGGGGACAACAGCAGGTAGAATGGATTTTCATCACAATGCCATTTTGTCAACAAACATTTATTAAGTGCCTACTATGTGCTAGGCTGAGTACACAAAGAGCCCTGCCTTGTGAGGAGCTCACCTGCAAACAACTATGTTCAGATATGATATAGGCAGGGGGTTTAGGTTTAATATGCAGAAAAGCTTCCTGGCAGTTATAACAGTCACTGAATTTCTCTGAGACTCAGTTTCCACATCTTGTCAAGTAGTCACAATAAACATGTGCTACTTGCCTTTTGCAGGCTGTGGGAAAGACTGCTTTGCAAACCTGAAAGCACTATAGATCTGAGAGAGCCTCTTAAGGGAGGTGAATGAGGGACCCTGGTCTCTGAGAAGTGATCGGTGGATTGCTGAGGTTGTGTTCCTAGTCAGAACCCTTACTCATTGCTTTTGGGAACTGAGGGTTCCAAATAAGCCAGCTTGAGGTTTTGTGTTCAAAGAAATCCAGTGCACTTATTTGGGCCTTGAGGAAATGTCAGAAGTGATAAGAAGACTTAATAGAAGTGAGAAGTGGTAGGGGGGGAGGAGAGTGTGGCTGGGGTGGTGGTGGTGATTGAAACTTCTTTTCTGGCCAGGGGACATTGGCTAATAGGCTCATAGTACGTATGAGGTTTAGGGTTTGGACAGAGGAAGCAGCAAGGGCTCTGGTGGGCTTTTCTCTTGTGTGCTCACACCCAGGCTCCTTTTATTCTGGCTTTGAGGCCTGCCCATTCCTAGTCCTCCAAGAATATATCCTAGAGAGGAAAAGGCTAGCTTGGGATTTATGCTTGTGGAGGGCTAGTTGAAGGCCCCTTGGCACCTAGGGACTGTGAGTCTTGCCACTCTTGATGTTCCAAGCCCTAAAGAAAACTTGAACTTCTCTGGCCAAGATAGAGGATTTTTTTTGGTTATTTTTTTTTGTTTTGTTTTGGTGGGGCAATGAGGGTTAAGTGACTTGCCCAAGGTCACATAGCTAGTAAGTGTCAAGTGTTTGAAGTCATATTTGAACTCAGGTCCTCCTGAATCCAGGGCTGATGCTTTATCCACTGTGCTACCTAGCTGCCCCTGCAAATTTCTTTAATATCTGTCTTTTTTTTTTTTTTTTGGTGGGGCAATGAGGGTTAAGTGACTTGCCCAAGGTCACATAGCTAGTAAGTGTCAAGTGTCTGAGGCTGGATTTGAACTCAGGTCCTCTTGAATCCAGCGCCAATGCTTTATCCACTGTGCCACCTAGCTGCTGGCACATAGTCACCCACTGATTTGCAGTTTGCAGAGTACTTTCCTCACAACAACCCTGAGAAGTAGGTGCACTGCACAAATTATCCCCATTTTCCAGAGGAGGAGGAGGAGGCCGAGGCACAGATAGGTGAAGCCACTTGCCAAAGGTGACATAACCAGGAAGTGGTAGGGCCATCACCTATCTCCAAGCTCCTTGGGGGGGCCATTCAAGGCCATGGTCATATAGCTAAGGGATGAATGACTCATCCAAGGCTTCTTACTCTTTCTGCGCATTGCATAGTTTATGATTCAGGGGAAGAGGGTGGGAGAAGGGAAGGGAATAATCACCTATTAAATAGGTACTACTGTCTGAATAAACCTGTATAAGACGCTTTTATGTGCCAGGCACTATGCTAAGTGTTTTTACAAAGAGGCAAGATGTGGTGTCAGGGGGCAGAGCACCGGATTTGGGGTCAGACACCATGTGGTAGAATTCTGGCTTCCTTCTTGACCTCTCCAATCTCCTTCCGCTCTAAATGCTCGGATCCTCAAAGGTCAGGGTAGTCTTAACAAGCCCTCTTTGCTACCACTGCTTAAATCTGTCCTTCCGGGGTGTGAGGACCTTCTTAAAGGAGCACTTCTTGAATTCTCCTTCTGATGCTTATCTCAGCAAGCCTCTCCTAGCCTCAGTTTGTTATCTGTAAAATGAGGGGCTGTATCTGCTGACCTTGGAGGTTCCTCCAGATCCTGAGATCCTTTTTTTTTTTTTTAATTTTGATCTGGAGAGACTGCCAAATGCACCAAAAGCTGCCACTGGGAGTCAGCTCGAGCTGCTACTCTCATACCCTGTGGGTAACTTGGTGGTTGAGGTGGTAAACAATAACAGTAAATTGTTTGGGGTTTCCTTTGAATTGGTAAGCAACAGGAAGTAGGGGGAGGGGCGCGGGCAGTATATGAGTAAAGGAATAGGGCCAGGCTTCTGAAGGAAATACATTTTGGGCACTGGGTGGAGAAGTGAGGCCAGGGGAAAGTTGTTGGTGAATGTCAACAAAATTCTGAATGAAGGCCCAAGGGCATGTCTTTTCATAGAATCATAGGTTTATAGGTCACTAAGATTAAGGACCACTGAGTCCAACCCTTTCATTTTATATATAAGGGAACTGAGGTAGAGGTTAATCTACTTGCCTAAGGTCATACAGTTAGTATCTGAGGTGGGCTTTGAAATTAGCTCTTCCAGTCTAGTGTGTTATCCCTAGTCTAAACTGCATATCAGAAAGTAAAGCCCGGTGAGATTGTGACTTACCAGAGGTGACATAGGAAGTAAGTCTCAGAGGTATGAGTTGTACCCAACATCCCTCTGCCCCTGGCCAGATCCTAAAGACTTTCAAATTGTTTCCAGATAGTCACCTTAAGGTCTGGGTAGATACTAGTTATTTGAAAGGGACTCAGACCTGATGCCTGTGGTTCACAAGGTTGGATACATCTCTGACTGTCTTCAAGCCTAGTCCATATAGGGCCAACATTTTCTCTTAGAAAGGAGAGGACAGGACCTTCTATCTCAATATCCTTTCACTGAGGCATACTGCCGTAGGTCTTTCAGAATTGTCACGACCAAAAAAATTGATCACCCTTGTGGCCACCATTGGTGCTGAACCTTTCTGAACAGGCCTGGTCCCAGGAAGGCCCATGCTGGCCACCTTTCCAAGTTGATAGGACTTTCAACCACTGATATTGGGGTCAACATCGCCCCATAATGAGGCAAGAGGAGAACACAGTCACATGAAAGCTCCTGTGTACCCATCATCAGGTAAAGTGCTTTAGAGGATACAAGAAAAACTCCCTGCCCTCAAGGAAAGCTTGTAGTTCTCTGGAGGATACAAGGTGTGACGTGTGGCCTGCCTGCAGATAGAACTCAGAGGCACCAAGTGGTCATAGAATTGTCTTGGGAGCCAAGAGAACTGGATTCCTGTCCTGGATTTGACTTGGGCATTACTACACACCCTCTTTGGGTTTTTCCATCTGTAAAATAGAGATAATATTTGTTCTGAATACTGTGCAGGATTGTGGGCAGCCAGGTGCCACAATGGAATAAAGCACTGCTCCTGGAGTCAGGAGGATCTGAGTTCAAATATCATCTCAGACACTTACTAGCTGTGTGACCCTGGGCAAGTCACTTAATTCCAATTGCCTTAAACATCCGGGGCCATCTCCAGTCATCCTGAAGTATATCTTGCCACTGGACCCAGATGGCTCTGGAGCAGAGAGTGAGGTTGGTGGCCTTGCACAGCCCTCCCTTACTTAAATCCAATTCAGTGCAAGTGATGACATCACCTCCCCGGTGTCATGATCCTCTTCGAGTAAGAAGGACAAACAACAAAAACAATGCAGGATTGTGAAGATCAGAAACTAAGAGAGAAAGAATCAAAAAATAAAGGCTCCCCAGGGAAAATTTCTGTCCTTAGACTTGGCTAGAATTTATTTATTTATTTGATTATTTTGCTGCCACCCATATGGAAGAGATTTCTCTATGAGGTCTGCTCCAGAGTCCTAGCCTCTGCCCACTCTCTCCTCTTGTGGGTACCTCCTTTTCCTGTCCTATCCATTGCCACCTGGTAATACAGTTTCAAATTTCATTTTGGTGTGAGGGAATTCCTGGGTACAAATTCTACCCTGCTGAGGTAGATTATGGACCAGTAGAGGTAAAAAGGGCTCTATTTAGCTAAGGGAGACTATTATAACCCCATCCTTTTATTGATGTGGAGAGAGAAGTAGCAAAACTAGGAATCTAACATAGGTTTCCCCAACTCTCAATCTTGCATACTTCCTGTTAAAGTTTTTCATTCCTCAGCTAGGCAGATAATTAAAGGATTTAACCAGTGCCTTCCAGGTTTTCACTCTACTTTTCTAGTCCTAAAACCAGAACTTCAGGGTTAATGTTCTTTCACCATCTGTCCCTGTTTCCTCCCTGAAGTCCAAGATGAAGTTTTTTGTTTTGTTTTGTTTTAGTGAGGCAATTGGGGTTAAGTGACTTGCCCAGGGTCACACAGCTAGTAAGTGTTAAGTGTCTGAGGACAGATTTGAACTCAGGTACTCCTGACTCCAGGGCCGGTGCTCTATCCACTGCACCACCTAGGTACCCCAAGTTATTTTGGGGGGGCCTAGAAATAGCAAGACCATTTATTTGTTTGGTTCAATCCCTTTTGATGTCTGGTCCAAACGTTTGTCTAGAGAATCACTAGCTTTACCTAGTTGTCATCTACCTGGATTCTAGTTTAGGAAATATTTGACTAACTTTTCTGCCTTTATTCTTTTTTTTTTTTGGATTTAATTTTTATGCACCCCTAATCTCTTCTCTCATCCCAATTTCTTTCTTTAAGCTGTGATTCAAGCTTTGCTTTGGGTCCTTTCTTATTATTAAAATTTTTTTTTCAGTTAAAACTATTTTTTATTCCTTCCACTATTTCTATCTCCATTGAGAAAAAAAAATGAACGCTGTATAACAAATATGCCTAGTCAAGCAAAACAAGTTCCAACATTGACTACTTAAAAAAAATATGTCTCAATCTGCACCCAGAATTCATCGCTTCTGTATCAGGAGGTGGGTAAGATGCCTCATCTCTCTATAACTGGTCACTGCATTGGTCAGAATTCTCAGACCTTTCAAAGTTGTTTGCCTTTACAGTGTGGTTATGGTATAATTTTTTCTTTAGGTTTTTCTTACCTCACTCTGAATCAGTTCATTTAAGTCTTCATGGGTTTCTCTGAAACCGTCTCCTCTGGGTCCTTTCTTCTAGTCCCTTCATTTTCCATCAGTTTATCTTGACTTATCATCTATCCCACACCTAATTGCCATTAGTCCACCTGATGACAATTAAAATTCCATTTCTCTTGTATCATGAATAATTTTTCCTTTAACTCTAATACATCTGCTCTCAAGAATTCATGATGCATGTTAACATATTAAATATGATCCATCACTTGTTCCTGAAAGTTCCCACTAAAATGCATATAGTTAAAGATCAGGGAGATCCAAAGATTTCATTGGTGTAAATATTCTAACTTAATTCCCATTTTTATGCATTGTTGTGGCCAAAAAATTGCCACATAGCTAGTGTGGAAATTTGTTTTGCTTGACTATGTGTATTTGTTACAATAATTTTGTTTTACTTTATTTTTCAATGGAGTGGGGGAAGTTGGTGGTGGTAGGAGGAAAAGAAGGTAGATTTTTTTAAGTGAAAAAGATAAAATTTAATTAATTTAAAAGTCATCACTTGGTCAAAATTCTAGGGATGAGATCAAAATTATAGATTTATAATTGGAATGGACCACAGGTTTCATTTAGTCAAGCCTATTGATTTTACAGATGAAGAAACTGAAGCCCAGAGAAGTTAAGTGACTTGCTCCAGTCCATACAGCTCAATAAGTAGTAGAGATGGGGGTTGCATTCAGGTCCCTTGACTTCAAATACTTGACTTCCTCTCATTTGCATCATGATGCTTTTTCTACTTGGGACCACACTTAAATTTTAATACACAAGCTTCCCACCTCCATCCTATGATTCTTCTGTGTCTTTAGAGGGGAGGTTATTTTTTGCCACAAAATATCGAATCATGGGATTGACCGCTGAAAGGTATGAGAGTTGATTTTTCAGATGAGGAGACTGAGGTGCAAAGCCACTTATCCCCTAAGTCTTCTCTTCTCCAGGCAAAACTTCCTTGTTGCCTCAAACAATCCTTGAATAGCATGATCTTGAAACCCTTTACTGTCCTTCTGGTCCCCCGTAGATGTTCTTCAGCCTCCCCAATGTCTTTTCTAAAATGTAGCACCTACAACTGAACATAATACTCCAGTGTGATCCAGGGCAGAAAACAGCAGAATTCTCAGCTTCCTGGTCTTGGATCCTATGCCTGTCTTAATGTGGTCTAAGATGGCATTGGCTTGATTGGCCACCCTTTTATGCCACTAACTCATTGGGCTTTTAGACATCTAGAACCCCAGCTCTTTTCCAAACAAATTGCTTTTTCTACTCATATCCCCAGTTCAGAAAGTTTCTTCTTTCTGTGTTTAGCCTAGAGACCAATTTGACATGGGTAGAAATGGATGAGGGAAAAGTTAAAACCTGCCTGAGACAAGGTTAGTAATGCAAATCTCTTATTTGCATAATCTTCCAGCTTTTAGTGACCAGGAAAATCATGACTACTCTTATCCTGTTACTCTCCTCCACCCAGGGAGGATTTGCAAGTAAAATAGTGGGACTGACTTTCCCCCTTAGTTCTCCCCACCCCTAAATCTTTAGGGTGGCCTTTTTCCCTTGCAATTTTGGTTCTGTTCCTCATGTGATTGTAGACTCTAGAGCTGGAAGGGACCTTAAGGAATATGACCTGTGTCACCCAGCATATTCATCTTACATTTTCTGCTACTCTGGAAGAGAAGATTCCCCAGTGCTTCTGATCTCAGATACCATGCAAATCACATGTAAATGAATAGTTATAGCTACTGGGCGCCTGTTGAGTGTGCTCCCCATTGTATCACATCTAATAGTGAGTCCTGTGGCAGACAGGACTACAAGGGACTCCAAGGGTCTGGGCTTCCTGACAAGCTGCTCCCTAGCCTGACATCTTACCATTTGGCAAACCAGTGATTCCAAATTCACCCACAACAAATCTGATCCTTAGACTAATACATAAGAAACGGCTCTAGCCTTTAAATTGCTCATTGTGTCTTCTGAGTAAGAGTATAGCTTGCTGAGTACCAAGAGAACAGTCTACAAAGCCCTTCCACAAGCTTGGGGAAAAAAAATTTCCCCAAACACATACTGTATGCAGAAGACTGTGGTTGAAAGAGAATAAAAATTAAATAAGACACAGCCCCGTGACCTCATGAATCCTTTAATAGGAGGACACGACACTGATACACAAAATTATCAAATGGGACAAGTGGTGCCCACTCACAAGTGCTAATCCAGGTCTGAGGTGGGAAGGAGAGTTACTGAGAAGGGAAGAGTGAGTCAAGCTTTCCTGGGCAGCTTTGGAGGGAGGTTGGGCTTGAAAAATGGCTACATGGTCAACAGATTTTAGAACTGAAGAATTGTTGGGAACTTCAGAGGTCATCTAATTCATTTCAGACCTGAATAGGAATTCTGTCTGCAGCATTCCCCACCAATGGCCATCTTCCAGTGGAGAGGAATCCACTTACCTCTTTCCCCAGACATATATTTCACTCTTACTCAACTCTAATTGAGAATTGATTCCCCCTTCCCCCCCTTTATAGTTTAACCTAAATCTACTGTTTTGTACCTTCCTCTATGGATCCTAGTTTGGCTCTGTGGGGATAAGCAGACCAAAGTTAATCATGCCTCCACTGGCCAGCCATACAAATTCTAGAAGATTGCTAGCACATTCCCTCTAAGCCCACCCCAGTCCAAATGTTGAATTCCTTCAACCATTCCCCACAAGGTATGGTTTGTGACTACTCCATGGAACATCAATGATCTTTCTAAACAATGGTTGTTCATGTCTGACTGTCCATGACCCCATTTGGAATTATTTCCTTTTCCAGATCATTTTACAAATGAGGAAACTGAGGCAAATAGGGTTCAGTGACTTGCCCTTGGCCCCATAGCTAGGAAATGGCTGAGGCCAGATTTGAACTCACCAAGATGAGTCTTCCTGACTCCTGGCCACATACTTTATCCACTGAGCCACTTAGCTGCCCTAAGCTAGGTCAAATCACTGAAGACAGAATTCTAGGAGTGGCCTGATTAGAGTAGAATACAGGGGGACAATTATTCCCCCTTGCTTTGGATGCTGTGCATCTCAGGGAAGCCTAAGTTTGCATTTTGTTGTTGTTGTTTTTGTTTTGTTTAGCTGCCAGTTATA
Source organism: Dromiciops gliroides (assembly GCF_019393635.1). Lineage (NCBI taxonomy): Eukaryota > Metazoa > Chordata > Mammalia > Microbiotheria > Microbiotheriidae > Dromiciops > Dromiciops gliroides. The sequence goes on from NC_057864.1 coordinate 106,017,787, forward strand.
GAGTCATTAGGCCATCAGTCTGCTAAAATGACAAGATTTCTTTTTTCCCTTCAAGCAAATGGCCAGAGGTGGGGGAAAACATTTTAGGTTTATGGAACATTCTGAACAAAGGTCCTGAGGGGATATTTTGCTTCCAGAAAAATGCAAACATCTTTAAGCTTTCAGCCCCAGTGAATGGAACAGATTGAAGCACAAATTTTTGAGGATACTAACTGACCAGTAAAAAAAAAAAATGAAAATGAACCCCATTCATTCAAAGTGAAATCCTCCTCTCTAGATACCCAGTGAACTGGTGGGAAATTCCAACTCTGAATATGTCAAGCATTGGAATCATATATTAATTTTTCTAGTCATTTAAATGGAAAACCATCTTAATACAGAACACATTATAATACTGGCTGTCAGTAATAAGGGGCTACTGAATTTTATGTGGCTAGCCCTGTATTTTCTCCTCCTGACACATTGTTGTAGCACTTGGACCCCAAGTTCTAACTTCTACCATGCTCTTTTTGGCTATTCTCATTACTGATGGTGAATCTTTCCCCTTAATTTCCAAGGTACCTTAAGCAACTTCCAGTGCTCTATATGATAGAAAATGCCCAAGAAAAAGGGAATTACTTGCAATATTGCTTTATCCTATGGATCAAAGCAAAGGGTTAGCTTAAAACATCATATATTCAAAGCTACCTCTAAGAGGCTGTCATATATATGGCCTTAGTTTAAGCTAACTTTTTGGCAGGTGGGGTGGGGTCTGGACCTGTGGTTTAATTGGAGGAAACTCCCAATGAGGCAAATCAATCAATCCCTCAAGCCTTTATTTTTTAAAATTTTATTTATTTATTTATTTATTTATTTTGGTGAGGCAATTGGGGTTAAGTGACTTGCCTGGGGTCACACAGCTAGTAAGTGTTAAGTGTCGGATTTGAACTCAGGCCCTCCTGACTCCAGGGACACCTAGCTGCCCTCCTCAAGCCTTTATTAAGAGCCTATTATATGCTAGGCTTTAGATTCAAAGACACAGCAAAACAACCCCTCCCTTCAAGAAACTTACATTATAATAGAGAAGACACATGTATGTATAGAGATGTGATGGGGTTATGTGGGTAGTCCCCAGTGGACCAAGAAGTCATTTTGGGGAGAATGCCTAGGAATCCCACATGAGACTTGGGACACTTCTGGATAGAAGTGCTCAGGGTCAGGAGTGAAGGGTTTGCACTTTGGGATAAGTGTGACCAACCTCTTATTGGTCCTGTGATAGGTTGGAGGGTGGTATGTGTCAAATTAGGACTGGCCACAGAACTAGAACTGGTCACTAAACTTTAAAAGGAGTCCCTCTGCCTTTTGTTTCACTCTCCTGGACTCCTCAGATTTCTAGTAAAAGGAATGGATACTGTTTCTCCTCACCTGGCAACTATGGTGACATGAACATGTGGTAATAAGTACAGGCGACCTAGGTGAGTTTGAGACTGAATCTTAAGCCCCTCACTCCATCTTCTCCCTTGTGTTTCTTGAGAGTTCCTACAATGTCTGGTATTAACTACACTTCAACTTATGCTTGGTGGAGATACTGGGAGGCTGCTGCTGTGGGTTCAAGGTACTCTATGGGACCACACTCCTAAAACTATAATTAATGAGCCCCGACCTGTTTATTCACCATTGATAGTTCAAAGCAAAAGCATTTACTGAAATGGATTAGCTTGAACAGTAGTAACAAGATATCCCTGCAATAAACCTGGGGCTCACTCTTCAACAAATAAATACAGTGCTAGTGAATAAGTATACATGACACAATGTCCATTAGTAGGGAGATATGTATAGGGAATATCTGGCCAAGCCAATTCATCCTTCTGGTACAGCATTTCTGGAGGGAATGTCATCTGATTGGGTTCCTTGGGACTATTTTCTCTGCAGCTCAACTCTGGAGTTCTATTCTTAAGGGCTTATTTTCTGCTGAGTAGTTGTATCTGATACTAGGAAAATTATTGCTTTTGCTGATTTAGATGGTGGGGGTGGGGGGTGGGGGAGATATCACCTACTGTCTCTCCCATTGAACTTTGAAAGAGATACTAGGGAAAGATGAATAATTCCTCCTCAAGAGCAGGGTTCTTCTTCCATAGCTGGCTCTTTTCCCAGTTGTCAGAGATGATGTTTTCAATGTTTCAGTGACTCTGGACTTCCTGAGGGAGCCAGTGTTGGCTAGGCACAAAACGAAAGATCAAAGTGGGGATTTGAGATCCAGCTTCATGCTCACTTAGCCAAGCAGATGTACTTCTTGCCACATGCTCATAGCCACCATAGTTTAGCTGTCAAGGAAGAAGGGAGGGAGATTCCCTTACCACTTGATGGAAATTTGAAGAGGAGCTCAAAGAATCTTGATGCAGTGGAGGGGGAAGAAAGAGAAGGGAAGGAGAGAGAGGGAGAAAGACAGAGTCAGAGATGGGGTGGGGGAGGAGGAGGAGTTACATTGGCCCAATGGCAAATCCCCTTTTACAATCAAACAATCCCCACCTCAATGCTGTAATAGGCACCAAGGGACCAATAAAGGATGACTATATCATCCCAAAGTACAAGTCCACAGGGACCAATAAAAGACTTATGTATCAATTCATGGAGCGATTCCTTCAGCACTGACCCGAAGCATTTCTCCCCAGACTAGGTGGATATCTCAGGGCCACATTTATGCATGATCCATGGAATGGCCCCTCCAGCTTCTAGTCCAGTAGGTCAGGGGACTCTTTTGATTATTACCAAACTCTTCTTTTAATTATATGTTTGCTATTCCCAGAAAGTTAGCTAGGTATAATTTTTACATTTGTCCACATCTCTAGTTTTAGAAAGTTAGTTGAGGACCTCAAGCATTGTACTTTCAAGTGTCCTTCCTCAGGGCCTTGTACCAAAGAATCTCAACAAAGTCCATTGGGCACAGGTTTTGTTTTGTTTTGTTTTGTTTTGTGGGGCAATTTGGGTTAAGTGACTTGCCCAGGGTCACACAGCTAGTAAGTGTGTGTTAAGTAAGTGTCTGAGGCCAGATTTGAACTCAGGTACTCCAGAATCCAGGGCCGGTGCTTTATCCACTGCACCACCTAGCTGCCCCTCCCTAGGGCTACTATGAAATCAATCTGAAGGAAATTCAAAAAGAAAGGAAGGAGATTAAAAAAAAATTGCTCATAACTTCTGTGGGCAGCTAGGTGGCACAGTGGATAGAGCACTGGCCCTAGAGTCAGGAGAATGTGAGTTCAAATCTGGCCTCAGGCACTTGACATTTACTAGCTGTGTCACTTAACCCCAATTGCCTTAAACATCTGGGGCCATCTCCAATCGTACTGATGTACATCTTGCCACTGGATCCAGATGGCTCTGGAGGAGGCAGTGAGGTTGGTGACTTTGCACAGCCCTCCTTCACTTAAATCCAATTCCCTGTAAGTCATGACATCATCTCCCCGATGTCATGGTCCTCTTTGAAAATGAAGGACAAAACAACAACAAATAATTCAAAGAGCACAGTAATACAACAGATAAGTACTTCAGCTACATCCATACAAAAGTCATCTCAAAGAAACTGATCTGTAAAGGAAACATATCAAAAATCTAAATATCCAATCAGTTTAAAAATCAAAAGATTTTTTAAAAATTATAATTTCTGTGTATTGAGATAAAGGCCCCAGAGTGTGAATCTCAGGACTCTCCCCCTTATTCTATTTCTAACTCAGCCCTAATTCCATTTTTAATCCATCAGACACCTTAAACCTAATTCTGAGTAAAGGGAACAATTAGAATTAAGATTAAAGATGGAATTAGGGTTAGAAGGTGCTCTCTTCCCACCAGGGTTCCAGCTCTGGACTCAAGTGTAATGAATTCAGACCAGGTTACCCCATTGATTACACCTGTTATGCTAATGTATGTAAAACAGATATGCAGGTTATATACAAAACACATATAAAGAAATACAATGTAATCTTGGAGAGGAAGACACTAGCTGCTGGGGAAACCAGGAAAAGCCTCAGACCAGCAAGGCATTTGCAATTTAGAATTTCTTGGTGGTTCATTGAATGGTTAATTCACTTCAGTGCTCAGGGTTATACAGCCTGTATTTGTCAGAGGTGACGACTGTACTCTATCCGTTATATCAGGGTTTGTGGATCCTAAAAGGGGAAAAGAAGAAATCAAGCATTTATTTGAGCCCTAAACATCTCATTTCATCTTCACCACAACCCTGTGAAGTAGGTTGCTGTTATTAGCCCCATTTTATAGTTGGGGGAAACCGAGGCCGGCAAGTTACGTGGCTTTCCCAGGACCACACAGCTAGTAAGTGTCTGAGGCTGGATTCGAACTCAGTGTGTCTACTCTTAGTGCTCTATCTACTGAGCCACCTAGCCGCTTCCTAAAAGGGGTTTAAGCACTTGGCACTGATCACTTGAGGTTTCCAGTACTGATATTTACTGTATCACTGTGATCATTGAGAGTGTTATGAGCTTTCTCTCACAGAGTCCTTAATTTTTGACAGCTCTCCTAGCTGGAGGTATAGCCAGATGCCTAAGTAACCATCCTTTAGCTTTTGATTAAAGTGAAAATGGGGATTTAAATAGTTTAGCTGGTAAACTCTTTGTTGCTAGAACATCACCCATTCCATTCAGCAGCCTAAAAACCCAGCTTCTCAGCAGCATGAAAAAATGGGAAATGGTTAAAAATGAGCATCAAGCCTTCTCTGGTACCTCTTTGTTACTGAAAACGGATTCTGTGATCTGATAATCACCAGTGGGTAATTCTACATTCCGCTTGCAAACCTCTTTTTCTTCTGCTTCACACAGTTTCAACAGACATTTCCGGGGCAGATTTTTAATAAAATATTTAAATTCCTTGACATGATGGTACAATGAACATAAAAAGAGGGCTCGAGGTTTTTGTTTAAATTAAGTAGTATCTTTTAATTTTGGTACTGATATTCTGAATTCTTTGAAGTTACAAAAACCAAAATGAACTTTTAATGTTAATGAATTAGAGCCTTCCAGAAAGCATGAATCCAGAAGAGAATGTCCAATAGGTAAAAGGAGTGGGGGACTTTGTGGCCCTATGTGCATCAGTGAAGAAATGGCCCTGTGGTTTTTCAGTTTTGTTTTGCTGGGGCACCTTTTCTTCCAGTCTGGGCCCTCAGTTCCCTTTTAGGAAAATGAGGGTGTTGAACTAGATGAGTTTTAAGGTCCCTTCTAGTTGTAAATCTGTGATCCTCACCTGTTACTTTGGAAGCCTGAAAAAGCCCAATCTTAGGATCTTAGGAGGTAGCAGGATCCACTTTCCCCTTCCCATAATACTTCAGCTACTTTCCTCAAAGTGTGAATGCCAAATCAGTACCTTGGTGTCCCTTTCTCTTCACTCACATCCCTACCACCTTATTTCAGGCCTTCATTTCTTCTCTCCTAAACTATCCATTTGTCCATCAACAAGTTTTTATTAAGTGCCTACAATGTGCCAGACACTATTATACCTGGTCTCTCTGCCTCTAATCTCTCCTCATGCCATCTAACCCTCTACACAGTTGCCAAAGTGAGTTTTCAAAAGTGAAGGTCTGGCAATGAAGTTCTACTGCTCCAAAAAGCCCCTCTTACCTCCGGGAGAAAAGAGAAATTCTCTCTCTGGCATTTAAATGCTAATAATTTAACAAATTATTAAAAATTTTAATTATCATTAAATATTATAATATCAATAATGTATTTAGTATATATGACAAATTATTTAAAATAAATGATAATAATTTAAATGATAATAGCTATCATTTAAGGTTAGGTGTTTTACAAATATTCCATTTTTATCCTAACAACAATCCTGGAAGATAGGTACTATTATTATCATCCCTGTTTTACAAATGAAGAGACTGAGGCAGGCAAGTTAAGTGACTTGCCCAGGGTGATGCCTGAGGCAGGTTATGAATTCAGGTCTTCCTAACTTTAGATCCAGTGCTCCATCCACTGGGCCACCTGGCTGCTTGGCCACAATCTACCTTTCTGGTATTATTACACACAGTGTCCTATCAAGGTCTGCCATATTGGTTTTCCTAGTCCAGCACCATACTCCAATCTCTTTTCCCCACATCTTTGCATCCCTGGGATTTAGTATCTTCTGAGCTCCATTTCTTGGGATCCTTTGTTTTCTTCAAAACTGTGTGCTGGTGCCACCTTCTACATTCAGACTTCCTTGGATCCTCTCCAATCAACTGAGTGTCTGATAGTTTACTTTGTATGCACTTATTCATGTACATGTTATTTCCTATGACTAAACATCAGTTCCTTGATGGAAGGAACTGTTTCTGTTTTCTGTTTATATCTCAAGTGCTTGGTCCACAATAAGCATTTAATACCTGCTTATGGATTAGATTAATGTTGGGAATTAAGTTTTGAGTTGATAGCATATCATAGTACATGGGAACCTTCAATAGGTGAGAGGAAGAAGGAGAACAATACAGGCTGTGGGAACAGTGGGAACAAAGGCCTTTAAATTTGTTTTGTTTTGCTTTGTTTTGAGGAGGGAGCTTCCGACAAGTAGGCCAAATTGATAGGAATGTCCCTAGTCAATAAGTCATTGAGCATTTATTAAGTGCCTACTATATGTCAGTCATTGTGTTAAGTAAAAGACAGCACCTGCTCTCAGGGAGTTCATAGTCTAATGGGGGAGACAAGATGCAAACAACTCTATTGTTGTTATTCAGTCCTGTCCAACTCTTCATGACACCATTTGGGATTTTCTTGGCAAAGATAACTGGAGTGGTTTGCCATTTCCTTTTTCACTGAATTAGGCAATCAGGGTTAAGTGACTTGCCCAGGGTCACATAGCTAGTGAGTGTCTGAGGTCAGATTTGAACTCAGGTCTTCCTGACACCTTGCCCAGAGCTCTATCCACTGAGCTACCTAGCTCCAAACAACTCTATCCAAACAAGAACAAGATAGGAAAATTGGAGAAGATAAAAGGCGGGCACTAGACTTAAGGGGGATCAGGAAAGGCTTCCTGTAGAAGGTGAGATTTTAGCTATGACTCGAAGGATTGTAATTCCTAGCATAGGGCCTTGCATGCAGTAAATACTTCATACCTATTTGTTGAATTGAATCATGTTGAGGTTTCTACAAGAGAGAAATGCATGGTATGTCCCCAAGTTCCTGTTCTATTTCTCCCCTCCTTTGCCCCCAACTTTGGTAATGATTCACCTTTACTCGCTAAACCTTCTAGACTTCTCAGGGTCAGGTTGGGGAGCTATAAAAGATTGTTTGCTATATCTCTAGCCAGGAATGCCCAGCTGGAAGGGCTACACTGGATTGTCTCGTGACTTCTTTCCTTCAGGCAGAGGGAAGTCATGGATGGTTCAGTCCATTGAGTTGAGAAAACACATCATGGAGTCCAATATAACTGCAATGGTATCCAGGCTTATCATGGGGACTCCTGGGGTTACATTACCATGGTGGATACCTCACCAATAAAGTCAGTGGACATTTACTAAGCACCTAATATGGGCTAAACACCGGAGATGCAAAATAAGAAACAAACAAAAAGAGTGGCCCTCAAGGAGCTCACAATCTAAGGAGGGAGATGATAAGCCTGTCCAGGTCCACCTGGAGAGGCAGCATGGCAAAATAGGAAGGTCCCTGGATCCAGGACCAGAAGACACAAGTTCAGGTCCGGGCTCTGACACTCACTAGCTGTGTAACCTTGAGCAAGTGCGTCCTTCCACCTTCCACCTCAGTTTCCTCATCTTTAAAATGGGTTCATATATTGAGAACCGGAAGGAACTCTATAGGCGATTGAGTTCATTTCCCTCACTTTATAGAGATGAGGAAACAGACTTAGGTTAAATGATTTACCCAGCATCCCACAGCTACCAAGTGTCTGAAAAAGGAGTCAAACTCAGGTCTTCTTGATTCTAAGACTAGTGCTCTAACCATTATACCAATAGTATAATATATACTATAATATAATATACCAATAGTAGCTGCGTGCTGCTTTGATTTGATGAGACGATGCTTTTTTAGCAAAGCACTTAGTAAAGTACTATAGAAACACCAGCTATTCTAATTCTCTTGTGTTCTACTTCCTCTACCAGCCCCTCCCCCCAACTCCTCCATTCCCTTGGTCCGGAACTTGGGGGGTGGGAGTGGGGAAGGGGTAGTGCTAAATGGCCAGATAGTGCTCAGCAAGAGGCGATGATCAGTATCAATGGGCCAGAGGCAGATGATGGGAAGTGGTAGGGGCTGTTATCTACCACAGGCTGTGGAAGTGCACCTTCTAGTGAAGCAGTAACCATGTGAAAGGAGGCTGAGTCACAGGGGTTTCTCTCAGAACATCAAAGCTACCTGTATCAGGATGACTAGAGAGTCTGGAGCTGTCCCTCAACCTAGGCCCAGCTTTTCATCCCCTTAATAAAGTAAACCACACGTTTCCCATCCTCTTCAAAGTCTGTCTGCCCCCCCCACCCTTAGAACCACTCTTTAAGCCCCCACATCTCTCTTTCCTGCTAAGACACACATGAAAATCTCCCAGTAAAGTTTCAGCAAAGATGCCCACAGAGTTTAGGGCAGATGGGACTGAAGCATAAGAATTCAGCTGTAGATATTTCTTGTTTAAGAAACTGACTCTTCCAAGAGAAATGAGCTTGAACCAATTTTTTTTCCAAGTGCTAAATGCTCAATTTTGGGTCTTGATACATTTCTTTTTTAAATTCAATTTTATTTCATTTTCAGTTCCAAATTGTCTCAGACCCATCTCCCCCTCTCCCACTCATTGAAAAGCAATAAAAATAAAACATGTTAAAAATATGGATAGTCAAGTAAAACAAATGGGATGGGAAGGGAAAGAGGAAGGAGAAGGAGAAGAGGAAAGAGGAAGAGAAAAGGTAAGGGAAAGAAAAGAGGGGAAAAAAAGATGTTTCAACCTGCATTTGAGTCTATTAGCATGCTATTTGGAGGTGGATAGCATGTTTCACTAGGTGTCCTTATGAATTGTGGGTTGGTCATCGTGTTTTTCCAAGTGCCTGTCTTTCAAAGCTTGATCCAATTCTAAAGACCCATCTAAAACCCCAGGGAGGCATGAGTTTTCCTCTTGGCTCTCATGCCCGTATTTTCAAATTGTCAGTGGCATCAGTGTGGTGCAGTGGAAAGTGTTGGGTTTGCAGTCAAAAGAACTGCCTTGGACACTTACTAGCTGTGTGACATTGGGGAAATATTTTCACATCTCAGAAGCTCAATTTCTGTCTGTCACATGAGATAAGGGGGCTTTATAATGTCCAACATCCCTTCTAGCGCCAAAATCCTGTGATCTGATTTAGTTATGATTGGATAATGACTGTTGCCCTGCCTAGGATCCTGTTCTAGAGAAAAGCTCGGAGTTCTCTTCTCTAAGCTTTCCAGGGCCCCAGGCCTTGGCTAAAATGTAACACTTGTTATGGTGGCCTCCAAAAGGCAGAGGACTCATAGGTTCAGGATGAGAAGAGGCCTTAGAGGTCATCTGAATTAACCCCCTACCTCATTCAGAAATTCCCTTTGTAATATCCTTGGCCACATGGATTTGAACTCAAGGAATGCAGGAGCAGCACCAAGAAAATGTATAATCTGAAAAGGAGATGGGCCACTCCCATGATGAGAGTGAGGAATAACTAAAGCAGGTGCTTTGGGGAACCCTTCTCTTTCTTCTCCCCACAACTTCAATTTATCCACTGCCCAGATCTCAGCAGGTACTGGAGGGCTCAGTGGAATTCTGGGAGCCCTCTTCTTGCTGATGTCCCCATCCTCTTCCTCCTCCCAGCTGGCTGCTCACTCCCTATTCCCATTCCTATATAGAGTCCCCTCCCCACTTCTGCCCCTCTGCCCAATTCCCCTATCCCAATAGTAGTGGGTGGGGATTCTCTGGCTCCCAGGGCAGTTTACTTCGTGGCAGTTCAGACTACTATAATGAACTATGAATCAATTATTAGTCCTAGTAAGGGGATGTCTCTTCTGCCCTGCTGATTTTGGGGTCTTCTTTCTGGTTTCAATTGTTACTGAGGACCACTGGGCCTTTTTAGCCACTCTCCCCCTGAACTCACCTTCATATGTTGTCTCCCCTATTCAGAATAGGACAGTCTACATTTGTATTCTTAGCACCCAGAACAGTGCTTAGCACATGGGAAATATTTTTAAATTCATTTATTCACAACTGGTTGACAGCCTAATTGTTGCACCTGTGAAATGTCAAAATCAAAAGACAAAAACCATAACCTTGAGAAACTTCTCCAACTTGCTCAGGAGACCTTCTTTGCGGGGGTGGGGTGGGGGGGTAGCTGGTGGGTTAACCTGGTCATCCTTGAACAACTCAGTCTACTAAGTAACATAGCAGTGTTTCACTTTGAAGTTTATAAGGATGTGAGCCAAAACTTTTCAGGCTTTACTTACTCCTCAATCGTAATGCATGCTGCTTTTGCTTATGAAAGATTCAGAAAATTTGACTAAGGATTGGTAGAGACAATGGACTTATCCTTGGGTAAGTATTGCACCCCCATCCCCTTCTTCCTTTCTCTGACCACTCATAGATGAGGGCAAATGGAAGAGACTGAGAGCTTTAAAATAGGGGAATGGCCCAGGTAGAGTCAGCTGAGAAGATAGTTAGATCTTAGCAGTTGGTTATTGAAGTAGGGCTAAGTGTGCTAATTTAGGATGGGCAGCCTCATTTTGGGATGAAAAGGTTATTATGTGAGTTGTTTTTTGGAGGAAGATAAGCAAGTACTTGTGTATAGTTTGGCAATAACATGTATATCCCCTAAATTTGGTAAACAGCTACTAATATATGTGTGACCTCCAGATTTTGTAAATAAATACTAATGATGTGTGTCTCCCTTCCTTAAATCTGAAAAACAAATTGAACAATAGTTGCTAATGGCATTAGCTTTGTTTCTGACTGCCCCCTCTATCAATCTGCCCTCCCCCCCACCTTTTTTTTTTTGCCGGGCAATGAAGGTTAAGTGACTTGCCCAGGGTCACACAGCCAGTAAGTGTAGTGTCTGAAGTCAGATTTGAACTCAGGTCTTCCTGAATTCAGTGCCGGTGCTTTATCCACTGTGCTACCTAGCTGCCCCCTATGGCATTAGCTTTGAATGATAGTTTATTTTCATCATAAGCTTTGGTAAACAATCACCAATCAGAATTTAGGTGTAACTTGTAAACACTCTTAGCTGGAGCCATAACAACTCATGTGAAACCCCATCATCAGCCTGGTCCTGGGTCTTGAGGAGGACAGATTCTCATGTTCCCTGCACTAGGAAATGTGAACATCCCATGTTTGCTCAAGGGGGTGCTTATTGATGGAAACTTTTTTTTTTTGGCTGGGTTATTGGGGTTAAGTGACTTGCCCAGGGTCACAGAGCTAGTAAGTGTCAAGTGTCTGAGGCTGGATTTGAACTCGGGTCCTGAATCCAAGGCTGGTGCTTTATCCACTGTGCCACCTAGCTGCCCTTTATTGATGGAAACTTACTACCCCTAAGGGAGATGCATGGCCTCTGGCTGGACAGAACCTTGGTATGAACCCCCCAAATTTGAGGGGCATATGCAACATTGTCAAACTATACACAAAAATGGATGCTTAAAGCAAAATCAAGTTGCTCATCCTAATTTAATATGCTTATTACCACTGCAGTTGTTTAGGACAGAGTTCTTGAAGAACCTCTGTAATGTTCATGAACTTCCTGTAGAACATGGCAAGGAGGGGATTCCTCTCTCCATCGTCCCAATTTCTTTGCTAGAGTCACTCATCCTGATGTTTCTAAGGAAAATGTTCTACCTGTTAGCCATAGTATATACACTGAAGCATTGTGCTAGACTCTGAGACTATAAATACAAATGTGACAGTTATAGAATCATCAGATTGTGGCTTTAGGGTTGGAAGGAAACCTAGGGACCATCTAGTCCACAGTAGGAGGTACTAGTCCTGACCTCATTGAGTTTACATGCTACTAAAGGAATACAACATTTTCATAGATAGATAAATACAGGATATTGTTATGGGAGAAAGATCTCCTTTTGAGCTCCTGTTGTAGATAATTGCTGTCAAAATAGATCTATCACAACAGAAATTCTAGAGGTAAAAACCTAGGTTTTATTATGCTTTAGTTCAGATTCAGGCTTCAGAAAAAAAAATATACCTAAACTCAAATTAGAATTTTCTGGTAAGCTTTTATAGAGAAAATCATGTCAGAGAGAAATTCTTTTACATGTTATAATCTTGTACATTCTTTTAGACTATAAAAGATAAAAAGGACAGATTTATAATCCCATGCTTCCTTCAATGTCATAAAAGTTGAACAGACTTAAGTGGAATTATAATCTCATAATTCTCAAGGAAACAAATCTAATGAAACAGACTCTATAGATAAACTAAATCAGGTTACAATTAGAGCTGATTGAGAGAAGATATTTACATGTTACCAAGATAATAAAGGAGTCAGGGACAGTTGGGATTCTTCTTCAAATAACATATCAATTTGGGAAGGTCAAACTCCCCTTTGGCTTCTGAGTGATGTCAAACAGTCTTCCCTAACATGATTATTCCATGAGGCAGGTTTTGGCAGTTGGGGTTAATATTAACAAAAGATAGGCTTTCAGTTAACCAAAAGTTGCAGGAGGAATGGCCCTAAGCCCTGAATAATAAAAATTGATAAAAGGAAATTTAAAAATTCCCATCACAATATATACAAAATAAATACCTAGTGATTTGGGGACTATGGGGAGATACTAACAACTGCAAGAATTAGGAAGGGATTCTTGAAGTAGGCGGCACTTGAGCTGAGCCTTGAAGGGATCTAGGTATTGCGAAGGATAGAGGAGAGAAGAGAGAGCATTCTAGGCATGGCGTGCAGCCTGTGCAAAGGCAATGAGGCAGGAGATGGAATATCATGTGTTGGGAATAGCAAATAGCCCTCAATGACTTTATTATTTTATAGGAGAAACAAGTCAATAGTAATAATGATAGCTAACATTTATATAGCATTTACTATGTGCCAGGCACTGTGCTAAGCACTTGACAATTATTATCTCATTTGATTCTCACAATGACCCTGGGAGGTAGGTGCTATTATTATCCCCATTTTACAGATAAAAAGACTGAGGCAAATTGTGGTGAAGTGACTTGCCCGGGATCACACAGATAATAAACGTCTGAAGTTGGATTTGAACTCAGGTCTTCCTGACTCCAGGCACAGTGCTTTATCCACTGTACAACCTCACTGCCTAACTGTGAAACATATGAAAAAAACACTGCGAGGCACTGTAGGAGTAGCTGTTGAAATGTGGAATAGAGAGAACCAGTACTAATCAGTCTGAATAGAAAGAGGCCTTCATGGCATGAAAAAGTTGTCATTTGTTTCCTTTTCCCGGTTGGTTACAGGACTGATTTCCTAGCTTTACTGTAGTCTCCTGTGTATGAGTTCCATATTCCTCAGTATGGAGGAATTGCTTAGTGTTAGCTAACCTCAATCCTTCCTGCTACAATTTCAACCCCATTTCCTCTTATTAACCCTCAATGTATATTGTGGCAGTGACCACACTAACCATCCTAATTCACTTAACTACTCCAACTCAGTTCTTCCAGGAATACAGGGAGGTGCTGGTATAGAGAAAGAAAATTTTTTTTAAAAAATCCTGATCCCAATCACAATGCCTTGCACATGGTAGGAACTTAATAAATGCTTGAATTGAATATCTGAGCAGAGCCATGATGACCTTCTTTTGAACTATTCCAGATGTCACACTAAAGCAATTTGCCAGTGGAATCTGGGTTAATCTGACCAAGATGTGTGTGCATGTGCATATATGGTATGTGTGTTTTGTGTGTATTAAGTAGTAGTGGGCTTTCCAAGCTTTGTAGCTGAGTGAAGGCTGACTTAGAAGTGGAGTGAAAGAGAGGGAGAGGTAAAGGGAAATGGCAAATGAGAATGACTTCCTTCTCAGCCAAGAAAACTCGATTGGAGTTTTGGGGTATGAGCCTTCTCTGTGTCCAAAATAAGGTAGTAGTGGAGAGTTTTAAAATGTCCAGATAGTGAAAAAAAAGTCTACCCTTAACATGGAGTACTTGGAAAATTTGGGACAGGCCCTTTTCTTCCTGTTGATAAGCAGGATTTTGTACTGCTCAGTGTTTTGGCTAGGGTTCAAATCCTGTCTATGACAGCTTCTGAGTTGTGTGACCCTGGGCAAATCACTTTCTTTCTCTGAGTCTCAGTTTCTCATCTATGAAATATCTATAGTACCTACCTTGTGAAGGTCACATTAAGCATGTCAGTCACTATGTAAACGTTAGTTATTATTATCACTATATTAACTGTAAGAAGGGATAGATATTCGCCAGAGAAAAAAACTAGGATCAATGGAGGACTGCTATTGGGAGGCATATTTTAGCTTGATGTAAAGAAGAAAATGGAGTGAACTTCCTCCTAGGTACTGAGTTCCATACTAATTAATTGATTGATTGATTAATTCAACAATCATTTATTAAATGTCTGTTGCAGAGCCCTGTGATAGACACTGAGGGAGACCAAAGTTCAGATAGAAAAATGCCCATGTTTTGATGGGGAATGTTATAGTGAGGTTTCATTTTCGATTCTATTTGGACAGGGGTGGTGGGAAGGTTGGGAAGATGGAGGGGTGGAGTTTCATTTTTCTCTTAAACTCAACAGGTATCTGTTAAACTCTACCATATGACCGGCATTTGGAGGTATGCAGTAGAAATATGTCTCCTCATGGTGAGGACAGGACATACACACATAAAGGAGAGTCATTACAAGGCAAACACTCATCAGTTTTAAAACCTATCATAACTTGCTAGAGGGAGTCAGTTGCAAGAGGGCCATGGTTCAACACTGTCTTGCAGGGGCTCTTAGAAGAGGAAGGACTTTACAGAGGAGGAGGGTTTGAGCTGGGGCTTGGGGAATGGGGCAGATGAGCTGGTGTTCTGGGGTGAGAGGAACAATGGGAGGCAAAGAATAAAGAATGAGATTGAGTCACATTTGTGTACAGGCATTATGCATGCCCACACCCACATAGATTGTATCAGGGGTGCGTGAACCCATGGGAAAGACTAGCTAGATTAACACGAAGGGGTGAGGCTGTGGCTGCTACCTCGTGCTTTTTTTTTTTTTCCTTTCCCCTGAGAAGTAAGGAAGAATGCTGAAGTTGGCTGGAGGTGGCATTTAAAATAAAGAGGTCCTTCTTGAGTGATGAAAGATATGAGCCCCTTGCCTGGGCCTGGCTCTACTTCTGGAAGAGATTTAGCCTCAGTGAGTGAATAATTGGTTAAGGGGAGGCCCCGGGATGAAAAAATGTTTAGGTTACTCTTTCAGAATATGGTGGTTCTTATGTTTTCTCTTCTGAAGATGACTAAGTCTGACTGGGTAGGTGTAAACACAAATTTCTGGGGCACTGGTAGGGGGAGAGGCAGGTAGAGTAGACAATGAAAGCCCTTCTTGGACTAAAATCTTAGAGGAGCTGAGTATGGGTTTTCCATGACAAGATACTGGTGGTGGTGCCACTCTTCTTAAAAATTGTTGATAACTTTTATTTTTTCATCACTTTCATTTCTCTGACTTCTTCCCCTGTTCAGAGAACTACTCCTTATAATAAAAAACAATTTTAAAAAGGGAAAAAAAGCAGTTCAAGAAAACTAACCAATAGCTAGGCAGCTGGATTGTGCAGTAAATAGAATGCTGGGCCTGGAGTCAGGAAGACTCATTTTTTTGAGTTCAAATCCAGCCTCACATACTTGCTAGCTGTGTGACCCTGAGCAAGTCACTTTACCCCATTTGCCTTAGTTTCCTCATCTATAAAATGGGCTGGAGAAGGACATGGCAAACCACTCTAGCATCTTTGCCAAGAAAACCCCAAATGGGTCACAAAGAATTGGATGTGGCTGAAAACAACTGAACAACAATCAAACCAACATAACAATCAAACCCACCTCTACAAAGAAGGGAAGGAGATGCATTCTCATGCCTCCTCTTCAGAGCCAAGCTTGGTCCTTATAATTGTACAACATTCAGTTTTGATTTTTGTTATTGTTATTTCCATTTCCATGATCATAAATTCCATTGTCATTGTTCTGATACTGACTATGCTTCTTCATTTTGTTTTTGTTTCTGTTTTTGTTTTGTGGGGCAATGGGGGTTAAGTGACTTGCTCAGGGTCACACAGCTAGGAAGTGTCAAGTGTCTGAGGCCGGATTTGAACTCAGGTACTCCTGAATCCAGGGCCGGTGCTCTATCTACTATGCCACCTAGCTGTTCCCCGCTTCTTCATTTTTATAATTTCTTTTTTTTTTTTTTGCTTTTAAATTTTTTCTCAGTTACATGTAATTTTTTTTCTGGGGCAATGAGGATTAAGTGACTTGTCCAGGGTCACACAGCTAGTAAGTGTCAAGTGTCTGAGGCTGTATCTGAACTTAGATCTTCCTGAATCCAGGGCCAGTGCCTTATCCACTGCACCACTTAGCTGCCCCCTTGGTATTTTTTTTTAATTTGAGATCCAAATTATCTCCCTTCTTCCCTCTCTACCCTTACCCCTTCATTAAGAAGGCCATTTTTATAACTTTTTATGACACATGGTCATACCTAAGCTTTAGGAATATCAGTTTGATAGCTATGTAGAGAATGGATTGGAGAGGGGAGAGACTGGGGGCAGGGCTACCAAAATGAGCTATTGCAGTAGTGCAGGTAGGAAACAATTAGGATCTGAACTAGGATGGTGGCTATATGAGTTGAGAGAAAGGGAGAGATGCAAAAGATGTTGTTAAACAGAATCTCTAAGACTTGGCGACTGATAGGATATGTGGTATATGGGATAGTGATGAACTGGAGATAAGCATGAGCTTGTTATAACAAAATTAATCTAGTCTATACTTAGTGAATGATTAATCACCATTGTGGTATAATTAGCCAATAATGACAAGAAGTTCAAATAAATGACTTTAATAGTTATTACCCAAACATTTCTAGGAGCTATTGAGCATGGGGATAGAATTAGGAGCAACTGAGTGGTGCAGAAATTGATCTGGGGGCCCCCCACTGAGGATTCCTGTATCTGTACCCCAAAAAGGCTCCCACCCTAAGTCTCTGTCTCTTCCTTCTGCCCAGAGCTTCCCCCATATGGATCCGATATTCTTGGAACTGGGGGTTACAAATGGTTTTCCTGGCCCCAGGGTTATTCTCCTAAGCCTTTTCCCCAAGTGAAGGGAAGCGATAACTGAGACTCTTTCCCTTTCCTCATCAGCTTGCTGCCGGGGTCCTTGGCCTTGGGGGGCCTTGGCCTTGGGTGTTCTAGCCTGACCTGGGGTAAACTGGGAAGGGGTAAGGGGGGAAGCAACATGATGCTGTGTAAAGGTCAATGGATTTGGAATCAGGACTTGGGTTTCAATTCGATTCAGCCACCATGAGTATCCTTGCACAAGTCACAATCTTCGTGGGCCTTGGTTTCTGTTTCTGTCAAATAAAGGATCAGATCATCTATAAGGTCTCTTTCAGTTCTTAATAAATGAATTGCCCTGTTAGGGGAAATAGGCTGCCACAGCTTACTGGAGCAAAAGTGAAGATCTGAGAGTGCACGTCAGGGATGATAGAGTTCAAGCCCTTTTGATGTCCTCTGGCTTTGGGCTCTACAAAGAGGTGGGTTCAGATCAATAGGGAACAGCCCCTAAAGGGTCAGGGAGATAGGTAGGCACAGAAGCACTAGTCTTACCTGGAGAGAGGCCTGTGTTTCTTCATGGCTACCATGGAATTATGTGCATCAGGAACTGGTGTCCAATGAGTGCACAGACAGAGATAGAGATAGGGAAATAATGTGGAGCCTTGACAAGAAATGATTACAAAAAATAAAACAAAACAAAAGAAGAAGATGGAAGCTCTCAGCTTCATTTAGACCTGGAGAGAAGCCCGCAGACAACACTATCTGCTTTGCCTAAAGGGATAAGAAAGGTGCAGACACCCACAGACGCCACCATCTGCTTTGCCTAATGGGGTAAGATGGGTGCTCACAGAGGAGCAACATGGACCTAATCTTTCATGGGTACTGTGAGTCATGTAGACTGTATAGGTTCAGAGGGAAGGTGGGCCCCACCAAGGGCAAAAAGTTACTTGATACCCCCTCCTGAAAGAGACTAAAGAGCTCGTTAGTGAACATCCAAAAGAAAACAATCACAAAGAGGCAGCCTTCAGACTTCCATGTGAATGCTTGCCTTGTGAGAGTTCTCTGTAAAATAGTCTTTTAGGCAAATGTGTATCTGGCATTCAAACAACGAAGCTGGTCCATTGGCGTTGTGCTCTCTGCAGTGGAGTTTGAATGATTAGCAGTTTAACTTGAGAATGGACCTCAGTGTCTGGTACCTTATCCTGCCAGGTGATCTTCAGAATCTTCCTAAGAGTTCAAATAGAAATGATACAGTTTCCTGGCATGGTGCTAGTAGACTGACCAGGTTTCACTGGCATGCACCAATGAGATCAGTACAATAGCTCTGTACATTTTCAGATGTACCACACTTTCTTTTGGAACCTCTTAAATATTCAGCTAGTTCTGGAAATTTGTGTGTCAAACTCTTCATTTAGGTGTATGTCCCTGGAAAGTATACTGCCAAGGTAAGTGAACTTATCCACAGTATTCAAAGTTTCTCCATTTGCTATAACAAATGGTTCCATGTATGGATAGCGTGGTGCTGTCTGGTGGAGAGCTTGTGTTTTTCTTGGTGTTAATTAGCACAAACAGCAGAGACTCAATCCATAATCTGTTGTCTCAGCTTCAGGGGCAGCACTGAGTGCACAATCATCTGCAAACAAAAGATCATGCACCAACTTTCTTTTCACTTTAATCTTTGCTTGTAGCCTTTTCAAGTTAAATAATCTAACAATCTAATGGAGGGAAACGACACATAAAAAGAAGCTGTAAGTAGGAGAGGGATAATTAAGTCTAGAGAAGTGAAGCCAAGTGGGAAATGAAGAGATGTCTGCCCTGGTCACCCTCTTTAAATGGAAAATCTGGGAAGAAGTCTTAACTTTCCATTTTCTACCCATTCCAGTTAGAGGAAAGAAAGAGTCCCAGGAGCAGGAGACACTGATGAGGTGTGAGTTTCAGTGTTAACATGGACTTGTTGGATAATGGAGTTCTGAGGGAACATCATGAAATCAAGAGGAGTGTAGCTGAGTGAGAAAAGAAGAGATGCCTGCCCTATGCACCATCCTTAACTGGAGGATCTGGAGCATACTTCCTTTTTCTTTTTTCTTGCAGGGCAATGAGGGTTAAGTGACTTGCCCAGGGTCACACAGCTAGTAAGTGTCAAGTGTCTGAGGCTGTATTTGAACTTAGGTCCTCCTGAATCCAGGGCTGGTGCTTTATCCACTGCGCCACTCAGCTGCCCCCTAACTGGAGGATCTGGAAGGAGCTCTTCATTTCCTTTCCCCCCTTCTCTTCCTTCCCTTACCAGAGGGAGGGAACTCAGGAGCTGGGGGTACTGAGGAGGTTTGAATTCCCCGCATGGCACAGCTGGAAGGGACATTAGTAGCTGTCTAGTTAATCAGTACTTGAATAGAATCCTCATTATATCATGTTTGAGGAATGGTCATCCAGCTTCTGCTTTTGTCAGAGCAAAGGTACAACCACTACTCTTATGCCTGAGAATGTGACCTGATTGAAGAGGATGATGATTCTATGCTCTTTGCTCTGCCCATGATGGGAAAACCAAAAATACTGCCTTCCATGTGTACCACAGCTTATACTTGAAGGGAAAGGGAAATGAGTCCAAGAATAAATTGATCCTCATGGAGCATGTCTAGAAACCGTGGGCAGATAAAACCCAAAAGAAGGTCCTTGATGATCGAGCTGAGGCTCCCATGTCTAAGACTAAGAAAGCACAAAAGCATGGTGGGGAAAGATGTCATCAAGCCACTGTCCAAGAATGACGAGACCAAGAAATCAATTTTCCTTCAAATATTTGAAGTTAGTCTTTTTTTCTCCAGGCTAACCAAATTTAGGTCTTTTAATGGATCTCCACATGATATGGCCCAAAGACCCCCTCATCATCATGGTTGTCTTCTGCATCCTCTCCAGTTTATCAATGTTATTTTTGTTGTTGTTGTTCATTCATGTCTGATTCTTTATGACCCCATGGACTATCGAACACCAGGCCCTTCTATCCTCCAACATATCCCGAAGTCTGTCCAAACTCATGTTTTTTGCTTCCATGACACTATCTATACATCTCATCCTGTGCTATCACATTTTCCTTTTGCCTTTAATTTTCCCAACATCAGGGTCTTTCCCAATGAGTCCCAGCTTCTCATTATGTGGCCAAAGTACATAAACTTCAGCTTCAGCATTTAACCTTTCAGTAAATAGTGCTAGTTAACTTCTTTGAGTATTGACTGATGTGATCTCCTTGCTGTCCAAGGGACTCTCTCTCTCTCTCTCTTTTTGGTGAATTGGTTCTTTCTTTTCTTTTCTTTTCTTTTCTTTTTTTTTTTTTGGTAACCAAGGGACTCTCAAAAGTCTTCTCCACCGCACCACAATTTGAAAGTGTTGATTCTGTGGCACTCAGCTTTCCTTATGGTCCAACTCTCATAACTATACATTCCCACTGGAAAAAACATACCTTTGATTACATGGACTTTTGTTGGCAAGGTGATGTGGCACTTTGCATGATGTACTTTATATATAATTAAAATAGGCAACAACATGCAGCCTTGTTGTATTCCTTTTTTCCAATCTTAAATCAATCAGTTATTCTATGTTCAGTTCTTTTAGAACTTAGAAGCTTTAGCACCAGTCTTTGGGCATTAAGCATTTATTAAAGCATACTAGGTATTAGTAAAAATATAACACGTGGAGTTCAGAAAGTTAAGAAAAGGCCTATCTAGCCTAGAGTTCCAGCCTGGTCTGGTTATTCCTCAAGTCCTCTGCCATGAGCCTGCTTCAACCACGAACTGCCCAGCAAACTGAGTGTGGAAGCTTTTTATAGGTCTGGAGCAGAGGCGGTCCTTACACACTGCTTCAAGCTGATTGGTTAGCATCATCCAAATCCATTGGTTTATTGGACTTTAAGGTGATCTCATGTTGAGTTCAAAATGCTTAGCTTCTGAGAACAATACCCTTCCAGGTGTGGTTAAGATCTAATTAACTTTAAGTAGGCTAATCATCGAAGTCAATCACTCTCACTTAATTCAATCAGTTTAGATTAATCTCCAGGTGGGGCCTTTGAGTACCTGCCAAATCCCATTATTTTCTCAAATTATGTCATTTCTAGGTCTTCATAGAACTGATCAGCTTTGGCCTCTTCAGCATCAGTGGTTGGGGCATACACTTTTCTTACCATGATTTCTAATGGTTTGCCTTGAACAGATATCATTGTCATTTTTGAGATTATGCTCCAGTACTGCTTTTCTTAATCTTTTATTGACTATGAGGGCTACTTCAATTCTTCCAGGATTTTTGCCCACAGTAACCTATGTAGCAATCACCTGAATTAAATTCACCCATTCTCATCCATTTAAGTTCCCCGACACCCAAGTGTCAATGTTTAATCTTTTTATCTTCTGTGTGACCACATCTAGCTTACCTTGGTTCATGGATGTTTTTCTTAAATGCCCCAAATTAAGCTTAGTCCTTCTGATGCTGTCTTATTAGAACAACATGAAGAGGGACTATCACTTTCTTATTCCTGGAAGCTAAACCTCTCAAAGCAACCCAAGATTGAATTAACTTTTTTGGTGGCCACATCAAACTGCTTACTCATATTGAGTTTACAGTCATTTCAACCCCAAGGTCTTTTTCAAACAAATTGCTTTCCAATCCTGCCTCTTCTATTCTACATGTGTGAAGTTGGTTTTTTAAAAAGCCAAATGTAAGAATTGACATTTACCCCTATTAAGTTATAAAAAGGACACTTTAGGTTTGGGAAACATTTCCTAAGAGTGAGAGCTGTCAGAAAGGAAAATGGACTTCCTTGGAAATTAGCAGATCGCCCTTTCATTGGGGGTCTTTAAGCAGAGGCTGAATGACCATATCAGGTTCATTGAAGGGATGATTCTTTTTGAGTTGCTCGTTGAGGTTCTTTCCAACTCAAAGATTCTGTGAAAGAGAAGATTTTCCTGATTCAGAGGGTTAAATAAAATGTATTCTATACCCTAATGTCTCATTATCTTTTTTTACAATTCAATTTTATTTTCAGTTCCAAATTTTCTCCCCACTCCTTCCCCTTCCCTCACTTATTGAGAAAGCAAGAAAAATAAAAACCATTTTGAATACATTTATTCATGCCAAACAAATTCCTGCATTAGCCATACCACCTTGCCTCTCACAAAAAAAAAAAAAAAAGAAAAAGAAAGAAAAGAATATGCTTCAATTTGTACTCTGAGTCCATCTGCTTTCTGTCTGGAGATAGATGGTACATTTTATCAGGAGTTGTTTGGAACTGAGGTTGATGATTTGGTTGGTAGGTTATTCTTTCAAAGTTTATTATCTTTACAATATTGCTGTTATTGTACAAATTATTCTCCTGCTTCTGCTCATTTCACTTTTCATCAGTTGTTAAGTCTCCCCAGGTTTCTTTGACTCCAACCCTTCAGCAAAGTGAACCACAGAAATTAATATCGATTAAGGCATCCAAGGTGAACCTCGTTCCTTTCTGCTTTCCAAATTTTCCTATTACTATTGAGGGCACCACCATCTTCCTACTTACCAGGTTTGAAGCTTAAGTGTCATCCTCAACTCCTTTCTCTTACCCCACACATCCAGTCTATTGTCAAGGCCTATCATTTACTTTTGTAACATCTTTTGTATATACCTTCTTCTCTTCTTTTTTTTTTTCTTCTCTTCTTTGACACTGCTACCGCCCTGGTGCAGGTCCTCATCACCTCACACCTGGGCTGATGTAATAGCCTGCTGGTGGGTCTGCCTGCCACAAGTCTCTCCCTACTCCAAGCAATCCTTTTATTCAAAAGTGCAAGTCTGACCATGTCAGGTGCCTCCCTCCCCCAACTCAATAAACATCAGTGACTCCCTATCACCTCCAGGGTCAAATACATGTATAAAAAATTGCTGTTTGCTGTTCAAAACCCTTTATAAGCTGCCCCATCCCTTCCCCCATCATTCTAGTCTTCTTAGACTTCAGTCACTTCCCCCACCCTATGTAATCTATAATCCAGCTATGATGGTCTCCTTGCTGTTCCTCGAACAAAACACCCTATTTCTTGACTCTGGTCATCTTCACCATCTTTCCCCCATTAGAATATTCTCCCTCTTCATCTCTGCCTTCTGGCTTCAAGTCCCATCTAAAATACTACTTTCTACAGGACCCTTCCCTGACCCCCCCCCTTAATTCTAGTGCCTTCCCTCTCTTGAAGATTTATTTGATTATTTTTTATTTATTTATTCTCTTTATAGTTTGTATGTAGTTGTTTGCATATTGCCTCTCTCGAGAGCAGGGACTGTCTTTTATCTCTCTGCATCCCCAGCACTTAGCAGAGTGTCTGGCACTTAGTGAATATTAATTGGTTGATTTGTTCCACTGTGTCAGTGAGTCAAGGTGCAATTGACACATGGGCTACCAATATTGGCTAAAGGTGACATATACCTTAAATTCAATCCAATAATGGTCGACAATATGGTTTAGTATATGATTTCACTATTGCACATTTCATGATTGCATAGTATATAGACATCCTATGGAACATTACAATGTTTATCTAAATGAATACATTTATGTTAAATTGAAGGAGTCAGTAATGGTTTTGTTTACAATATATTTGAAAATTTCGGTTCTTTCTTGTCTTTAAGGTGAAAGGAAACTAGTGGACATAGAGATAGGTGGCCTTAACTTGACAGTTCATCCTGGATTCAAGCTTCTGCTTCTTTTTGGCTGTGAGACCCTGGTCAGGTCACTTAACCTCTCATTCCCATAGGAACTTTCTAAAATGATCAATCAGAATTCATTGGTAGAGATATTCAGGTGACTCCTAATGTTAATGAAATCACAGTTTGAGGAAAAACTGTCTCTAAGGATGTAGACTGTATAGGTTGCAGTAATAAATGGAATTTGCAATAAAATGTTGTTGTTCAACTGTTTCAGTCAAGCCTGTCTCCTCTGGGCCCCTTTTGAGGCTTTCTTGGCAAGGATACTGGAGTGGTTTGCCATTTCCTTCTCTAGCTCATTTTACAGATGAGGAAACTGAGGCAAATAGAGTTAAGTGACTTGCCCAGGGTCACATAGCTATTAAGTGTCTGAGGTCAGATCTGAATTCAGGTCTTCCTGACTCTAGGCCCAGAATTCTATCCACTGTGCCACCAAGCTGCCCAAACATATGGAATGCTTCAAGAATTAGTGTGTCATAAAATAAAAAGTTAAAAGTAAAAAAATCCTTCCTTTTCTGTTTGATAATAAATCATCGATCCCATTGTTTCTCTTTGGTGACAGTTGTTTTGTCTCTCTATTCTCCCAATGCAGAAGTTTTAAACATGTGGCCTGTTACATTATATCTACAATACTTCTGAATGTGGTTTGAACCAAATTAAAATGCAATTGGGAACTATTTAACAAAATAAACAAAAATACAGTAAGACATAGGTAATATTCCATTTTAATACTAAGTCAATATATACAAATTGTTGTTGTCCAGTCTTTTTCAGTTGTGCTTGACTTTTTGTGACCCAATTTGGGATTTTCTTGGCCAGGATACTGGAGTGGTTTGTCATTTTCTTCTCCAGCTCATTTTATAGATAAGAAAACTGAGGCAAACAGAGTTAAATGACTTGCCCAGGGTCACACAGCTATGAAGTGACTGAGGCCACATTTGAACTCAGGTCTTCCTGACTCCAGTCCCATTACTCTATCCACTATACCACTCAAGCTACTCCATGGACAGATTAGTGGCTCCCATTTCTATTTGAGTTTAATACCACTACCCTGTGGTATCAGTCAGTCAATAAGTATTTACTAAAAACTTACTATGTGCCAATCACCATGCTAAGAAAGCCAAAAATGCAACCCCTGCTCTCAAGGAGCTCATATTATGATGGGAGGATGACATGCACAAACCTTTCTATATGGCATTTACAAAATAATAGGTTTGAAAATTTGGACTCCTTTCTGCTTTAAGGTGAAAGGAAGCTAGCGGATACAGAGCTGGTGAATGCAGATATTTCAATCTTTGAAGAGATCTTGACCACACACTTGTAATTCTCTACCACTTTGCTTCCTAAGTAACTAACAGCTTTTAAAAACTACTGAATTTAATATTATTTGGAGGTCTGGTGCCTCATATTAGCAAGTAAAACTACAAAATACCATTGAAATAGAGTTGATTCTGAATAACGTTTTCTTGAATTGAATGAGCCGAATGGGACTGTTTAAAGGAAAGGTTGTCCCATATGAAAATATTTCCTCTGGGAGACCTGAACTGCTACCCAATTAGAAACTCATTTGGATTTATAAACAAACCCTCTTACAATGGTCATCATTCACAAGGCTGCAGGGTTAGCTTAATCAGACTGCTTTCCTGGCTGGGATAAGCCGATGGAGCAGAGGAGAGAAGGAGGCAGACATGTAGAACACATAGCACCTCGAGTCTGGGCTGGGGAGGCACAGAGGTGAAGAATAACCAGGTCCAATCCTGGCTTTGCCACTCACTAGGTCTGTGACCTTGGATAAATTGACCTCTCTAGGCCTCAGTTTCTTCATCTGTAAAATGAAAACTGTACCATCTCCTCAGATTGTTGTGAGGATCATATGAAATGTAAAAATGTTCAATGTCAGCAGTTGTTCAGAGGACTTTGGCTAGCGTGAAGGCATTGGGTTCCTGGAAAGGAGGCAAGGGGCAGGGACCCAGAAGGGGCAATAGCAGGGGGTCAGAGGCAAACTTTGCTTACTTTGAAATTAATCTATGATCTTAGTCATCATCATTGCTACATTTCTCCTCATCTTGCCTTCTCTTTCTCTCTTTTTCACCTTATCCCAGGGCCTAATGCAGCCATGATGTCACCCTTGACAGAGCCTATGATTTTCCCTCCCCACTTCTGCCTCCTGCCCATCGCCTCACTCTGCCTGGAGTGGTGAGATGGTAGAGTATAGGAGAGGCAATTATTGTAGGGAGGGGTTAGGGGAGAGGCAAGCATCCATTAAATGCCTACTATGTGCCAGGCACTGTGCTAAGCTCTTTACAGTAAGCTGACACTGGAATGAAATACCTAGAAACCTGACTGTCAGCCTTTTTCCCACCTCATAATCTACACCAAGCATGTGCTTCCCACCAGACCCTGACCAACATGAAGAGTTCCCCTGAGTAAGACCCAAGGGTAGCTACAAACTGATCAAATACCACCCTTTCCACCCACTCACGGCACACTCACTTCTGACTGGATGAAAGGTGAGTCAGAAGGAGTCATGAGTAACACCTCTTCCTGACTTATGTTTTAGGGGAGGCTATGTTTGGAGGAAGCATCTACCTTTGAGGAAGTCTTTTACTTTTTCCTCTTCTACCAGTTGTCAGACGGGGGTAACCACAGCAGCTTCCGCTGGTGGGTTCCAGCGTCCCCGCCCCAACTCTCAGGAGACTATAGAACCTGTATTTCTCTCTCCAATTCTTCAGGTTTCATACCTGATAGGTAAAATGGGAATGGAAGAGTAGGGATCATGCCAGGTAGTAATCAGTGATCTTAGGGGAATTTCTTCTTGTTAAGAATAATTACTAGCGGGGCAGCTAGATGGCGCAGTGGATAGAGCACCGGCCCTGGAGTCAGGAGTACCTGAGTTCAAATCCCGCCTCAGACACTTAACACTTACTAGCTGTGTGACCCTGGGCAAGTCACTTAACCCCAATTGCTTCACTAAAAAAAAAAAAAAAGAATAAGTACTAGCACTGATATAGCACATGATGAATAGTATCTCATTTGATCAATTATTATCTCCATTTTATAGATAAGGAAACTGAAATAGAGGTGAAGTGACTTGCCCAGGGTTATATAGTTAAAATGTCCAAGGCTGGATTTGAACTCAGGTCTTCCTGATTCCAGGTCTAGAGCTCTATCTACTGCACCACCTGGCTGCTGGGATGATTGGGATTGCTGTAACTTTTGTATTTTGCAGTAGAGAATAGGCCTTAGTGCCCAGGGCCAGGTTGATCCTGAAAGAGACTGGGTAGTGAATAGAGAATGTTCAGGAAAACACCACTTTATTTTCATTCAATTGATTATTATTGAGATTGACTGATTGATCGAACGTGCAACTCCTGTTTTCATTATCCATTAAATCACCTTTCTCCACTGTTGGGATACTGTAGGGCCTTTCCAAGGGGCTTCTTGTTTAACACTTACCTCCCAGGGTTGTTGTGAGGACAAAATGAGATAATATTTGTAAAGTAGCTTACACATAGTAGGCAATTAATCAATGCTTGCTCCCTTTCCGGCTGAATGCAGCATAGGGAAAACACTGCTACAGGAGGAGAGTGTTGCTTTCATATCAATAAAATTATGACTGGACAGTGGGCTGAGCAAAATTACAGAGAATTGTATTCGAAGCATTTCTGCAAAATGATGATAATGATCACTCATATTTCTATAACATTTTAAGGTTTGTAGATAATTTTCCTCTGAACAACCCTGAGAGATAGGGAGTTCAAGTATTATCACCCTCATTTTACTGATGAGGAAAGTTAAGATAAGGAGCATCACTTGCCCATAATAATTTAGCTAATACACCTCAGAACAGGTATTTGAATCAGGATAAAACAGTAGTCAGTTTTCTTTCCCGTTTACCACATTGTCACAGGGCAGCCTCGTGTGGGGTATACCTACAAAGTCAGCTCTCTTATTTACATGTGACTTGTTGTACAAACTTTGTGGGTTATCTGTGGTGAATTTTTGCATCTCAGGCTAACCTCTCACCTTTACCCAGTGCCAACTCCAATTGTCAATGGGTGTTCCTTGCCTCGGGTAGTTATTGTTATTAGTTATTATAACGCTTATTATCAGTTAACACTGATATCAAAAGTGTGTCATGAATGTCTTTGACTACCCAAAGTATTGATTAGGAACCTGAAAAGGGTGCATGGGCAGGCATGCAATCACACACATACATATACACATAAATACATATAGATCTATACACATACACACATTTAGACATTGCTCATGTGTTGGTGCTACCCATGGGGTTTTTAAAAGTTACTAATAAAATAAAAATGGGCCACAGAGATGCAACAAGAATGCTACCCAGCCATCACTGAAAAGCCTTCGACCTTTTATGCGGCATTGCCAATCAGTCAATTTGGCAATAAGTATGTGTTATATACCAGGAAATGTGAGAAGAACAGGGGGTATACAAAAAATGGCCCAAGAACGTCCCTGCTCTCCAGGAGCTGACAGTCTAATGGGGAAACAATAAGCAAACAAATGTGTACAAATAAGCTTGCTCGCTCTCTCTCTCCCTATATATGTATATTTACATATATACATACACATGCGTGCATGCATGTACACATATGTATCTGGATATATATATATACATATACACACACATGTGTGTGTACACACACGGGATAAATAGGAATAGAGGGAAGGCTTGAGAATTAGGGGTACAAGAATAGTTTTGCTAACTAGCTGGGCCTAATCGCATTGGGGGGGGGGGCCCTAATCTGACTGGAGGACTGATGTGGGAACTTTTGACTAACTGACTATCTGACTGCTATTAATTTAATATGGGCCGTTTAAAAATTTCTCCACACTTGCTCTGCTCCCAAATTGATAAGCAAAAGATTAAGAAGCCTCTTAATTAAATAATCAAAGCAGAATTTATTTGTAAAAATCAATGTAAATGATGAGGGTTAAGAAATGCAAATTATACAATCTGTCTGCTTTTAATACAATAAGGGCCATTGCCGCCTCTTGCCTTAGGGTATGCTCCAGCTTTCTCTAACTTTCACTCTTTTTCTCCTTCACTTCTGCTTCCCTGCTTCACTTTCACTTCTAACTCCAAGCCACTTTCACTTTGTTGACCCCCTGAAAAGCCCCTTAGCGTCCTCACCTCTGTTGCCAACCCCCTGGCATCTCTAGCGTCCCTTTCTCACTCCGCATCTCTAGCCTTCTGGCATTCTTCCTTGCTCTTAGCCTTTTCTCTGTCTCTGTCAGCCCCTCTCTTTACACAGCCTCAGTCTCCTTAGCATCCTTGTAGCAGCCCCCCTTCTGTCCATCCTCTTAATCTTCCGGACTCCCTGCGTTGTCCTAGTCCTCCGGTGTCCCCCCGCCCCTTTTCACTGTCTCACTAGCTCTATGTCTGTTCCTTCTCTCTTCCCAAACCTTGGGACCCCCCCCCCCACGCCAAACTAATCCACCAGCCACCAGCGGGGCTCAAGGGGCCGTGCTCCCTGCTGCACTCCTTGGACCTCCGCATGGGCTATGCTAGGGCCTGGCAGGACAAGCCTGGGATCTCCGGGGCAGCTCCCCTCAGGGCGTAGGGATCTGGGGCTTCCCCCCCCCCCAGCTGTCCTGAAAAGCCCATGGGGCTTTTTTTTTTGGAGGGGGAGGGGCACCAGCCCCTCACACAGAAAAAACCCTGAGGGCCTAAGGCTTTTTAATCTCAGTCCAAAGGCAGGGTCTCCAAATCAAAATAAATTCCCACAGCGGGATTGGAGACAGGCTTCTTGTAGTTGGTGAGATTTTCGCTGGGACTTGAAGGAAGCTGGGAGGTAACGATGAGGAGGGAGAGAATTTCAGGCATGAGAGTCAGCCAGAGAGAGTGCCTGAAGCCTGTGTGTCAAAAGGATTCTGCTTGCAATGTGGCACTGTAAAGTGGGTGATTTCTTTTCTTTTTTTTTAATTTAAAAAAAAATTATTTGTTTGCAGGGCAATGAGGGTTAAGTGACTTGCCTCGGGTCACATAGCTAGTAAGTGTCAAATGTCTGAGGCCAGATTTGAACCCAGGTCTTTCTGACAGGTGGATGATTTCTTATCCACACTAGTGGTACCTTGGGTGGTCCTCAGTTGGGATTCTTGAGCAGCTAGCTGTTCTTGGATTCTGGTCAGCTAGCTTGTCTCTGGAGGCACGGGAAATGTTGTATCCTGTGCGTTTGGAGGCCAGGCATCACACAGGCCAGGGATCATTAGCTAAATTACTTCTAAGAGCTATTATGGATCCTGGGCCGTTATAGTCTTCCTGGAGCCCACCGACAAAACTCAATTAGTCCTTTAAGATATTGCCGTTTACTCATTTGTTGTCCTAGATCATGAGAACGTAGATTCAGAGATAGAAGGGACCCTTGAAGATATCTAGGGTACCCCTTTTCACTTTATGCCCAAAGTCATATAGGAAGTAAGTGGTAAATCCGGGATTTTAACCCATATCCTCTGACTACAAATCCAGTGTTCTTCCCATGACATCATGCTACCATATCCTTATTAGGATGAGACCAGTCATTAGCTGAGTGAACTCATAATGACAGGCTAGATCAATTTAGGTTAGTGGCAGTGGTAGGGGTAGGGAATAGAGGGTATTCTTGTGTGGCAATATTTGATTGTTAACAGTTAAATGGCAATGAAAAGAATGTGCTAAACCTTGTGTCTGTTGTATGCCTGTCTAATTAATTGACCAATATGTATATTAGCTGGGGTGAGAAAGGGGAGATGGTTTAGGGATGCCTAGCACGAGGAGCCCAACACCAAGAAAGTCAATGGACATACCACTGGCCTGCTCTGCCTCTTTTTGTCTTCCCTGGATTAACCTAGAACTCAGAAGAGTTTTAGTTCCTTATTCTCTTTACAATTTCTCTATCAATTTCCCACCCAGGACCCTAGTCAAACTTTGACTTTTAATGTTATAGTAGTCTCTTTGATCATTTCCACTTCCTTCCGAGGGTTACTTTAACCAAAATGAGTCAGGCCTTACTGAAAAACTGACCCCATAGTCACAACCAGGCTGGGGTTACTCTAAAAATACTCAGTTTGTCCTTATTGTCTCTCCTTCCATCTAAGTCATTGTCCTCTGGCTCCCTCAGAGACCAAAGAAGAATGGAAAGGGGAGAAATAGCTTGAGTCTTTGTATATGCTATGCAGGGGCCTGATATTATGGCTATATGCTCAGCCTGCTTTGAAAGGTTGATCTCTCTTGCCTCTTCCCCCAGGCCTAGGCTGGCTTCGATGGGAATTCTGACCAGGAACAATAATGCAACACTGTCATGTAAAGGTTGGTGTTGGGGGATTTTGAGAGGGAAGATTCAGTTTTTTAGTGTCAAAAGAGAAATATTTATGCAAATTAATGCTTACCCATGTGCCTCTGGGCAAAACACTTTGTCAAATCTACTTGTGTTCCATGTGCCAATTAAGGATAAATGGATTGGGTTCAATCTTGGGGAAATTCTCTTTAATAATTTAAATTTTAAATTTAGAACTGATTAAATTTAATAATTTATTTTAATTTCTCTTTAATAAATAGCATGGTTCATATTTGCCCTTATCCAGAAGCATCTCTGGGAATATCTCAATTTGGCTTGTTTCTAGCTATCTCCTGAGAATGCCCAGTAGTTTCCCTGAAAACACAAACCTCTTAAGCTGTTCAAAACTTTCTCTTCTCACCTCCCACTTCTCCTTCTGCTCCCCTCCCTCTCTGCTGTGGACTTTGCCTCTTTTACTAGGGACACTGAGACCTTGAACTTCATCTCCCTTCACTTTATCTCAAAACCCCTTGACATCACCTACCCTTCCCAACTCTTCTGTCCTTTCTCCCAATCTTTGATAATGAGGTGGCCCTTCTCTTTGCCAGGGCCGATTCCTGGATACATGCCCTCCATTAATCCCAACCCCTCCAGCAGATTGATCCTTCAAATACCCCTCTTCTCTTTAATCTTCAATCTTTCTCTCTGTGCTGGTTTCCTCCCTACTCACATCAAACATACTCAAGCCTCCTTATCTTTGAAAAACCTCCATGAGACCCTACCATATCATCAGGCTGGAGTCCTTTATTCTCCCTTTCTCAGTTAAACTCCTTGGAAAAAACATTTCTACTTTCTCTTCACCTCCTCTCCTCTCACTCACTGCTCAAACCGTTGAGATATGGCTTCTGATCCCATCACTTACCTGCAATTTTTATAATGTTAAAATCATCTATTGGTCACCAAGCATCTTCCCCCTCTGGCCCACCCTTCGCAAAGCTGCCAATGTGATTTTCTTTAAACATAATTCTTGCCATATCACTCTTCTACCCAGTAAAGGCCAGTGGCTGCCCATCACCTTGAGGATAAAATTAAAAAACACTTCTGGTTTTTCAAGTCCCTTACAACCTGGCCCTAACTTCTCTTTCCAATCTCACTAGGCATTACTCCTTTTTCTTGATGATTTTTAGCTGAACTGACTGATCATCTCACATGAAACCCTATCTTTTGTCGCCATTTTTTTTTGTACTGGCCAAATTCAGAATGCACCCCTTGCACCTTTGCTTCATAGGATCTTTTTTTAAAGATGCAATTCATGCTCTACCTTCTGTGTGAAACCTTGCCTGATCCCTTCCCTGACTTCAAGTGTCCTCTGTCCTAATCCTTTGTGTCGATTTTATATTTATACATGTATATATTCTCTCCCATTATACTTATGTGCAAAAAACATGCATGCATACATACACACAAGCATGTAAGTTCCTCGAGAGCAGGAATTGTATCATTCTTTGCATTTGTACCCCCAGCACCAGTGTAGTTCCTGGTATGTTGTAGGTGCTTAATACATGTTTGTTGATTGATCACTTGGTTAAGAAAACTTCGACCAAGCAATTTGGAACTATGACCAAAGGGCTATGGGACTGTTCATACCATTTGACCCAGGGGTACCATTGCTAGGTCTGTATCCCAAAGAGACCATAGTAAAGGGAAAAGGACCCACATGTACAAAAATATTTATAGCAGCTCTCTTTGTGGTGGCAAAGAATTGGAAATCGAGGGAATGCCCATCAATAGGGGAATGGCTAAACAAATTGTGGTATATGAATGTAATGGAATACTATTGTGCTCTAAGAAACGATGAGCAGGAGGATTTCAGAGAAATCTGGAAGGACTTACATGAACTGATGCTCTCTGAGAGGAGCAGAACCAGGAGAACATTGTACACAGTAACAGCAACATTGTGTGATGAACAATGGGGATAGACTTGGCTCTTCTCAGCAGTGCAACGATCCAAAACAGTTTCAAAGAACTTGTGATAGAAAATGTTCTCAACATCCAGAAAAAAGAACTGAATTATGAATGCAGATTCATCCATACTGTTTCTACTTTGGGATTGTTTTTTTTTTCTTCTTGTTTGAGGTTTTTCCTTTGTGCTCTGATTCTTCTTTCACAAGATGACTAATGTAGAAATATGTTTAATGTGATTGTACATATACAACCTATATCAGACTGCTTTCTGTCTTGGAGAGGAGAAAAACAATTTTGGAACTAAAAATCCAATGGAAACAAATGTTGAAAACTATCCTTATATGTAATATATAACTGGAAAATAATAAAATAAAATGAATTTGTCAAAAAAAAGCATATTTTTTTCCAGTAGAAATAGGACCTGCTTTGGAATCAAGCAGCCATGGAATAGGACTCTTCTCCTTCTTCTGTGGAGGCTCAAGTTCCCATCCCTATAGAAACAAGCTTCGGAACACTAAGGGGGAAGTAGTATGTGAAGATTTAGGAACTCTGCTGATAGCAAGGTCACGTGCTATCTTGTGGCAATACCCGCTTCCCTTAGAGTTTTGGTTTGGGCATTCACATGCCTGGTTTATGCCTGTTTCAGCTCTAGGTCCCTCTTTGTGGCACTGCTGGTTTGTTGTATACTCTATCTTCTGTTAGGCTCAGGTGTCCATTGCTGCTCAGTCAGCAGCCTGCTTGTCCTGCCCTGTGGATTGGATTTTTCTCATTGGCACCATGAGATCACTGTCATTTGGTGTTTCAAGGCCCTTCACAATATGCCTCCTTCCTACTTTGCTAGTCTTCTTCCACTGACTCCCTCCCTTCCACATACTTGACAATCTAGCCACACTTCTTGTTCCTCTTCATCTTGGGACTCTTCCTTGTTGCTAGCATGCCCGAAATGTTCTCCATACTAATTTCTGCCTACTGGCTTCCCTGGCTTCCTTCAAGACTCAGCTAAAAGCCCATTTCCTTCAGGGAGCCTTTTTCTGGTTCTCACCACTTCTGGTGACTTTTCTTTTTTCCATTTATCGTGTCAATGTCTTGTGTATGCAATTGGGGGGGGGGCACGTTGGCATATTGTTTCCTCCATTAGAGTTTTAGCTTCTTGAAGGCAGTAACTGTGTTTTTGCCTTTGTATTCCTAGAACTTAGCACAGTACCTGGTATAATGTAAATGCCTAATCAATGCTTATTGACTGACTGCCACCCCCATGGATAGCTGACCTCTTCATCCTGATAATCCCTTATTTCCTCCTCATTTCATATAGACCCCAGGGTAGGGCAATGCTTGGGACTCAGGTTCATCAGAACCTATTGCTAAATTTTCATTTACACGACTTGTTCCAAAGCATTTACAGCATGCATCAGAAAATGTCAAAAGCCACAAATCAAGGCTTGGTTTGTTTTGTTGATTGTTAAGAAAGTGATGGGTAAAATGTTGATAATGCAGATTAAATTTATGAGTGTGTTGTGGTATAGTTTTTCCTAGAGAGCCAGTTAAACATTTACCAGCATATTCCTGCCCTGGGCCCATAGCATTATGAGAAACTAAGTTCCTTTAGACACATGTTGACTTTATGTTTATTATAGGAGTCTTAGCATTTCTTGGGAATGTAAGTCTAAGAATCTACCTCTAATAAAGTTATCTGGGGGAAGCCCCTACTACACACTTATTTTGTTGTTGTTTAGTTGTTTTCAGTTGTATCCTACTCTTCCTGACACCATTTGGGGTTTTCCTCGGCAGATATATCGGAGTGATTTGCCATTTCCTTCTCTGACTCATTTTACAGATGAGGAAACTGAGGCAAACAGTTAAGTGACTTGCCCAGGATGACACAGCTAGTAAGTCTCTGAGGCCAGATTTGAACTTAGGTAGATGAATCTTCCTGAATCCATGCTGGTGGTCCTTAAAAGAGATCATAAATTGTTGGATATTCACTTGACATTTTCCTCTTTCTATCTTAGAATCTGAAAGCTAAAAGACCTGTAATCCAAACCCCCAATTTACTGCATAAA
Source organism: Dromiciops gliroides (assembly GCF_019393635.1). Taxonomy (NCBI): domain Eukaryota; kingdom Metazoa; phylum Chordata; class Mammalia; order Microbiotheria; family Microbiotheriidae; genus Dromiciops; species Dromiciops gliroides. The sequence continues at coordinate 106,052,977 of NC_057864.1, forward strand.
TCCCCACATAAATCCCTAGTTCTGGGGGTCACCTTTAAGAACTAGGAGGAAGATCTCTGGTGGAGTGACCCAAGGCTATTCTTGGCTCTAATCTGTTTAGCATTTTTATCACTGACCCAGACAAAGACATAGAAGGCATATTTATCAAATTTTCAGATGACACACTGGCTGTCCCTTGATTTCGAATGAACCCAACAGGCTGGAAGGATGGCCTAAAGCAAATAAGATTAAATTTAATATGTTTCCATGTAAAATCTTACACTTAGCTTTAAAAGCCTGCACAAATCGAGAATGGGAGAGAGACAGCTAGGGAGCAGCTTGCTATAATGAAAATAACCACAACGAGAAGGAATTTTAGTTTGTTGCTAGTTCAGCCTGAGACAGCAGGTTGACCAAAATGTTAATTATAGACATTAAAGTTAGAAGAGACTTCAGAGGCCTTCTACTCCATTGCCTACTCAAGCTCTCATTCCTGGGAAAGACCCATTCCATTTCTTCTTTTTTTTTTTTTTTTTGGTTTGTTTTTTTTTTAGTGAGGCAATTGGGGTTAAGTGACTTGCCCAGGGTCACACAGCTAGTAAGTGTCAAGTGTCTGAGACTGCATTTGAACTCAGGTACTCCTGACTCCAGGGCCGGTGCTCTATCCACTGCGCCACCTAGCCTCCCCGCCACCATTCCACTTCTAAATGGTGTTAATTTGGGGGCATTTTTCTTACTATCAAGCCTAAATAGAGAAGTTTAATTCACACCCATTGTTCCTAATTCCACCCTCCGAGGCCAAGAAGAAGAAAGCTAATCTCTCTGATGGCAACTCTTATAATAATTGAAGACAGCTGTCATATCCCATTCTTCTTCTCCAGGCTAAATTTTCTCAGTTCCTCATATGTCATGGCTTTTGTTCTTCTCACCATCCTGGTCACTGTCTTTGGGATTTGTTCTAACTTATTAATGTCTCTTCTTTAAGGTGACATCCAGAACTAGACATGAATTTCCAGATGTTGTCTGATCAGTGAATCCTTCAGGTCTAATCAATCAATTGGGCAGTTAGGTGGCTCAGTGGATAGAGTTCTGGACCTGAAGTCAGGAAGGCTTATCTTCCTAAATTCAAATCTGACCTCAGATGCTTATTAGCTATGTGACCTCGGGCAAGTCACTTAACCCTGTTTGCTTCAGTTTCCCTATCTGTAAAATGAGCTGGAGAAGGAAATGGCAAATCATTCCAGCATCTTTGCCAAGAAAACCCCAAATGAGATCAAGAAGACACAACTCAGATACAAATGGGGATTATAATAGCACCTACTTCTCAAAGTTGTTTTGAGGATCAAATGAGATGTAAAACGAGCACTTTGTAAGCCTTAATGAACTGTATTACTACTAGTACTAGTACTGCTACCACCACCACCACCACCACCACCACCACCACCACCACCACCACCATCACTGTACTATTGTTGTTGTCATCTCCCAGCTATGAATCCATAAAATATTTTATCATCTAGCCCACATCTCTCTATCTGACCCACAAGTATATCATGAGAGACTTTATAAAGGTCCTTGTTGAAATTCAGATACTGTAACTCTGTCCACATGACCACTTGTCTAGAAACCCTTCCAGAAAAGGGGAGTGATGGAGGAAATCCATAATGGAGAGCAGTGAGACAGACCAGAGCAGGGCAAATGCATCTGTCCCACGGGGGATACTGCTACCTGGCAATCTCAATTAGGCAAAAGTCACAGAATTACAATTTTAGAATTGGAAGGACCCTCAACAACCATCCAATTCAACCCATACCTAAAAAAAGTTCAGTACAGGTTATCCAAAAAGTTGTCATTCAACCTCTTCTTGAAGACCTCCAATGACAGATGGCTCAGTACCACCCTAGACAGCCTATTCTACTTTTGGAGAGCTCTAACTCGAAAAACCCCGCCACATACTCCCATTCACAGTGGCTGGGTCTGTCCTATGCGACCAAACCAGACAAGTCCAATCCCTCTTCTGTGGGATGATCCTTTAGATACCTCAGTACAACCATCACAGTTGACTTGTGTTTTTGCTTCTCCAGCCTTCACATTCCCAGATCTTTCAAATGATCCTTACCTGGCATGAACTCTCAAGGTCCTTCACCAACCTGGTTGTTTTCCTATGTCCAGTTTATCATTGTACTTAAACTGTAATGCTCAGACCTGAACATAACTCTCTAGATGTGATCTGACCAGGAAATAGTGTGGCTGGACTGTTACTTCCTTATTCAAACAGTCCAAGATAGTATTAGACTTTTTAATTGCTTTGTGTTGACCTGTGGTCCACTAAAATCCTCCAAATCTTTTTCAGGCCAACTGATATTTACCCAAGTTTCCCCCGGTTTTTATCAACAATGACAACATGCACTTCATGAGTGTTCTTTCTTTTTATTACAAAATAAAATTCTGATACAAAATTATACCCTGCAATTCCCAGAGGAATTTTATAACCCTTAGAATTAAAATTGAGTTCTATTAGAACCAAAATCAGGTCATTTAAAATAAAATATAGTCTTTGGCCTCCAAGAATGAAGCAAGTAGCAAATGTGAATGGGGTACAATAAAGGGGAGCTGTGGTGTGATGGGATTTCAAGATAATTAGGGGGAAAAAACCCCTAAAATCCCTCTTGAGCATGAATCAGATCATTGGTAGAGAGAGAGTTGCCCAAGGCATTTGTCAGTTCCCCTTTCTGGAGGAGGAAAAAGAAGTCATGATGACAGCAGGTCCACGAGACTGAGGTATGGCGCTGTGGAGCTCCTGCTGGACTCCCTGTCAGAGGCTCTGGATTCAAATTCTCACTCTGCCATTTACTAACTCTGTCACCTTGGGTAAATCACTTAAGCCTCTTCTGGTCTCGTCTTCCTCCTCCATAAAATGAAGGGGTTGGACTAGAGAACCCCTAAAATCCCTTCTAGCTCTGTTATTACAGTCCTGGGATCCTAGGTGAGGGGAGCCAGAAAAAGAATAAAATTTGACTGGTGAGAAAGTGGAATCCATTAGTCCTGAAAAAAAAGAAACTATATCCATCCACATAGATGCATACAGCCTATAACCTGTTTTTTAAAATACACAGGATATCATCCTATGGATATAATTTAACAGACACAAACAATAAATAGTTTAAAAATAAAAGATGTCTTCTTTCTAAATAGTTGAAAGAGAAGTTTGATAAATAAAGAAAGATGCTAGATGAGGTATCCATGAAGGTAATAAATAGCCCAGGGGTTGAGGGGAAGAGGCATCACTGGGGTTTCCAGAAGCTGGTTCAGCTCACCCGGAACCCTGGTGTCTAAATGTGGAGATGCCTCATTTTGTTGGACAGTTTGTAGCCAAGGCCCCATCTTGGTTTTCCTGGTCTGAGGGATCTCTTAGTTACTGAAATGCATTGTTAGGTATTCTTCCATGTAGTTGATGAATATGTCAAAATCTCCCATTGCTTTATAGACTCCTTGTTCCTGGAGCTGTACAAGGAAGAAGGAAACATTTGGTCAGAATCTGGACCTCTCACACTCTAGCTGACATAGCTGGGCCTTGCAGCAGTTGAAGCATTGGACCTCTGGTCAACAAGACCAGAATTCAGATCTGGAAACTTACACACTGCCCTGGGCAAGTTACTTAACTACTGTCTGTCTCCATTTCCTGATTTGTAAAATGGAGGTTATAATAGCACCTACTTCCCATGGTTATTGTGAGGATCAAATGAGATGTAAAAGGGGTAGCTAGGTGGCACAGTGGATAAAGCACCGGCCCTGGATTCAGGAGGACCTGAGTTCAAATCCAGCCTCAGATCCCTTGACAGTTACTAGCTCTGTGACCCTGGGCAAGTCACTTAACCCCATTGCCCCACAAACAAAACAAAACAAACAAACAAAAAAATGAGATGTAAAATGAGTGCTTTAAAGCACTGTATTACTACTACTACGACAGGACTATTATTATCATTGTTGTTGTTGTTGTTGTTGTTGTCGTCCCCCCAAAGTATAACCAAAGCTTCATTGAGGACAGTAAAAAGGGTTCTCAAAGCCTGACTGGTGACCTGTGGGAGAATTTGCCCTTTCGTAATTTCCCTAGGAGGGCAGAGAATAGCTGAAGCCTATTACATTATATTATATTATGTTCACTATGGTGAATAGTCCTTACAAATCATGGGTACTTGTCTGGCTTTCTTTGGGGGAAGTTGTTGTGCCCCCTTCATCTCATCCCTCATGAAGCTAGTTTTTGAAGAAAAGATTCATCTCTTTGGGACTCAGTTTCCTCCTCTGTAAAATGAAAGTCATCCTAGTTCATAGATACAGAGCTGAAAGGGGCATCATAGTTCATCCAATGCAAAGCCTTTATTTTACAGAGAAGAAACCCGAGGACCACACACTTTTCCAGGGTCACACAAGCTGTGTATTAGAGGGGGCATCTGCACCTTCTGAATCTATATCTGCCCTTCTTTCCAGTGCAGTAGGTTGTATCTCCTTCCACCAACTTTAAATCATAGGATTTCTGGCAGTTGGATGAATTAATTATGGGCTGGGACTTTATTTGTCAGAGAGAAGGGGGTATCCGCCTCCCCTTACCCCTCAAGCTATGTCAGCTAAGGTAAGTGTAGGTGGCAGACAGAATGATATCAGGGCTCCGGCAACAACTACTGTGTGCCTGACTAAGCCCGGGGGAGCCTGTGCCTCTTTTCACGTCTGTTCTCTGCACACGTGATGATTCTCTGTTCACAGAGTTCTGGCTGTAAGTGCTTCTTGAAGAGAGGAGCTATCTTGCACTGTCCCCACTGCTTAGTATGAGGTGTTCACCAGCTGGTGCATAAACCGACCGTACAGGCTTGTGAATGCCTTGAGGAGTCATTTAGAAACCCTCAAAGACACTTCACAGAAAACAAAATGTAACCAAGACAGCAGCTTCTATCTGACACCATTTGCTGAGTTCCCACACTTGCCTAGGGAGGCGAGGGGACAGGGGGGACTGTTGGGCAAAGCAGGAAAATTTGGACAGCTTGGGGATGGCAGAAGCAAATGACCCCGTGCAATGACCCCTTCACCTCCATCACCTCCCATGAAGCAGGACTCACCTTCTCGTAGGTGCTCTTGACTTGTTTCACAGCTCTGCTCTTGTCTTCACAGGGCAGGAATCTGTGCTGTAAAGATAGATCAAAGTCAGGTGAGCAAGTCCTTCCAGGGTGCTTTGTCATCTCAAAGGCTGGGAGTCAGGCCACCTGGATAAAGTAAGGGGGCCCCTCTCTTCCTACTTCAGAGTGGGGCACTCAGGCAGCCTCACTCTGATTTCCTCATGTCTTGTGGACCTCTGAACCCTGCACACCCTTCACCTCATCCTTGCTTAGAAGGGGGTAAGGAATATTTACTTTTTTTTTAAATAGAGGGAGAGTCTCAAGTTACATATAAGGAAACCTTGGCAAAGTTGGGATTATAGATCCAATCTTCTGCCTCTCCACCCTGGATTTTACCCTCACAACAGAGCTGAGGATGCAATCCTCTAACTACCACTAACAATCTTGTATGACAGTAGAACGAAGCCTTCAAATTTAGCCAGTGAGCATACTAGACACTCTCTGCAAAGCTCCATGTTCTAATTTCTCTGGATTAGTATATGGAAATGAACAAGCAAAGGAAATGTGAGTGTGTGTGTGTACGTTTGTGTATATATGTATGTGTGTGGGGGGGGCGGGTTGGTGGAAATGCCTTTATAATTTCAGTCAGAGAAATAAGGAAGTTCAACTATTTATCTATGGGCACAGAAACTCATTGAAAGACCAAGTCTTAGGCTTATCTGAATTGAAGTGGGTTGCCTTCTTACCCCATACACTTCCACTTTGAGTCCTGCTCCAGAATAACTTAGAAATGATAAGCCGCTAGTATTCTCACAGATAAAAGAAACAGAGTGCTATTGGTCCCTGTCTGAGTTACTTTCCTTAGGAGCTTGAGGGGCTGAGTCTCCCCCAGATCCTTCTTGCCCAGGGCCTCTTATCCAGCATATTAAGAAGTTAGCATCCCAGTGGAGCTCAGTGATTGCTAATTGTAAGTGGTGGTGGTGGTGGTGATGGGGGAGTCCCAGGGGAATGGGACTAGGGGAGGAAAAAGAAGGGCAAGGGGGAGTTGTTAATAAACTCACTTAATGACTCAGAAATGACAGGAAAGCTTTTTGCAAATTGCCAATGCTATGTAAATGCTCAACTACCTCCCTGCCCTACTACCACCCCCAGTGAGAAATAAATAGCTAATCTGTCTCTCTGCATGGATGAATTTGGGTATCGATGTTTATGTGTGTATATGGTTGAGTCTCTTTATGTCTGTCTGTGTGTGTGTGTTATATGACTCTGTGTGGTCATGTGGGTAAGCTTCCATGTGATTTCATATCTTTCTGTGTAATTGACGCATATGTAGTTGTGAGTCTCACAGTTTATGCCTCTGTGTGTGGTTGCATATCTTTCTGTGTCACTGTGTCTCTGTGTACATTTGTATGTTTCTCCATGTATGTCTCTACTTGGGTGGTTATGATTACAGGGTTGTCTATTGGCATATTTATGGTTGAATATCTATCCATCCATCCATCCATCCCCACGTGCAGGTCTCTGTGTATATGTGTGTGTGAGTTTCTGTGTGTCTCTGTATATGTCTTTCTGTGTGGTTATGTGTTTGTGTGTGTCTGCATAAATGTGGTTGTGTATATTTTTGCATGTGCATGTATGTACGTGGTTGTATGTATCTGTGTGTGTGTCTATGTGGTGTTGTGTTGGGAGGGCTGTACATTGTCTTCTCCTACTCACACAGCGTTTGAGCCTCAGTCTGAAGATCCTCAGTTTCTCTCCTAAGGAGCCCACGTTCTCTTTGACATCCCGCTCATTCTTCTCTGCCCGAGGCATCACTTCGTCCAGGTAAAACTGAATCATCTCTGACAAGGTCTGGCAGCCCAGGTAACTCTGTGAGGACCCAAAATGGGAGCAGTTGTGAGGGAGGGGAAAAGGGAAAGCAGATGCTAGATGCTAGATGCTAGATGAACTCTGATTTGAAATCTCTTCCTTCTAAGGTCTCCTGTGGAGTTGATAAAAGCCCCACTCCTACCCACTCTACCAGTAGTTAGCAGGCAATGAGACCTCATTGTCTCCTTTGTAGCTTCCCCTTTTTGATGCCAGAGAAGCAGACAGACCTCCCAGCAGCCAATAAGCAAATCTGAATCTTCTTTTTGAGCCCCAAGGTGTTTTACCCAGAACATGGAAAAGTCCTCACCTTTAAGTCTTCCAGCAAGGTTCTGTCTATCAATTTGTTTTCCAGCTTATCTTTTGTTTGCTGTAAAAAGCAAAGAGTTAGAATGTAGTAACCTGAAGTGACCATGTACCCTTGATACTGCTGTCTCTTGGATCCCGCTTTTTTATGTCTAGAGGTTGAAGATATATTTCAGGGATTAGTGCTCTGCAGGGCCCTGGCCTAAATCAATAGGAACTCCAAACAATTGGGTTTAGTAGAGGATCCCCCTCAGAATGCTAGCTACTTGTGAGTGGGAATCATTTCATTCTTTATGCATTTACTCCCAGCGTCTGGCACACACACAGTGGGCACTTCATAAATAGATTGACCCATCCTGGCTGGATCTTCTCTCCATCCCTTTCCCACACTGTCTCCAAGACAAAGCCCTGACATAGCCCCAGGAGTGGGCTTCCCAGGCTTGATCCTGTCCAATGGCTCTCAGCTGATTTCTGCAAACCCCAAAACTACTCTCTTTAAAAGGGCCATCCCCATCACTGATCTGGGCTCAGCAGTTCTGTTCCTTTGCCTTCAATCCCCAGTGCTTTCTTTCCTCCTCTACTAGACACCCAGTCTCAGGTTCTTAAGGATCCCAGGGAAAGGAGGATATCAGTTGGCATAGATTTTCTAAGCATGTGCCATAGAATCACAGACCTCAGAGGTCATCTAGTCCAACCTCTGCTTGAAAATATCCATTGATAGATATCCCCAAGAGCCCATCAATCAATTAATCTTTGGGAAATTGGGTGCTCTCAAAGGAGAACTTTGCAGCAGGATGTGTTGTGAAAAGCTCAGTCACTTCAGATCAGATATGAGGAAACGGGGGGGGGGGAACCCCATCAAAACCAGTAACAAAAAAAGCATTGTACTAGGAACCACAGCTTGGTGGTCACTACACCGGTGTCCTTGACCTTCCCAGGCCTGAGTTTTTTCTTCTGTAAAATGCAGGGGTTGTACTAGTGAGCCAAAGCATCCCTTACCTGGTCTAATATTCTATAATTCTAATAATTCTATAAATTTGTAAGATTGCCTTTCTGATGGATCTCAAGAAAGCAGTGAGTGTGTTGCAAAGCTTGGAAATGTCTTAGAAATGATCTATTTATCTATCCATTCACTTATGTATGTCTATCTATTCATGTATATGTGTATGTATGTATGTGTATATATTTCCATCTATCCATCTGTCTGTCTAGTGGTGAGGCTTTGCCCAACTCACTGAACTGATGGTGAAGTATGGGCAGAAGGCTTAGCCCCAGCAGGGAGGGATCTTGTTCAGGACAAGTTCTAAAAAAGGGAAAGCACAAGCAGGTGGGTGTACTTACAAAGTAAATCTTCACTTTGCCAAAGGCTGCTCGAAGGTCTCGGAGCATGTTGGGCAATGTGATGGAGAAGTTGCTGCAGTTGTCCTCTGAGGCAGAATTGGGGCTGAGGCCAGTCAGGAAAAGCAAGCAGAACAGCAGCACCGAGGTAGGCATGGTAGGGCTTTGCTTTGTGTCCTGGGATCTGGCTGGTAGCTCTGTTTTGCAGGAGCAAGCCCTACTGGTACTATCCTTCACTTTGCTGGTCTTCATTTATACTCAATGGGGACTATCCCTCATCAAAGCCACAGAACTCATGTTTCCCGGCAGAGATTTTCTTAGTAAAGTCCCTCCCTTTCCCTGCCCCCACTGCCCAACTACCCCCCACCCCCTCCACTGAATTGGAGTAGAAGCTCTGATGCTTCGAGTTTATGTTTTTTTTTTTTAAATTTCTGCATTGCAAGCATGTGGTTGTATACTTCTCCATTAGGGCTATTTTTAGGACTTGGGTTGGGGGGGGGGAGATAATCTCTCTCTTTTTTTGCCGCTTCTGTACAGTACTTATTACATAATATGCAGCTTTTACCTCAAAGAGTGCAGGCCTGAAGCTGTCAGAGAATGTTCCTTGCTAACGGTGATGGTGACGTGGATGTGAGCCCATTTCAGGATGCTGTCTGTTGAGAAATTCTTGAGCACTGTTGCATACCGTTTGAGCATTCAAGGCTTAGTTTTCAACCTGCTTAGTTTAGAGAGTACCCAATCTCCACTCTTGCTTCTATGAAGAGAAGGTCAGTTTCTCAATAGGGCAAGTGTGGGGAGTCAGGCTTGTATATGTCATCCCTCAAACAAAAGGTTCTTAACCTTTTGAAGCCTATGGATATCTTTTCAAAAGAATGCTTTTAAATACATAAAATAAAGAAGTAATTTCTTTCCTGTCCAAGTTTTTGGACCCTCTGAAATCTATCTAGACTCCTATAGAGTCCATGGACTCCATGTTAAAGATCTTCTACTCTAACACAAGGCTGGAATGCCTATGGATTCTCTGCCCATTCTATGTCTCTGCTTCATTGAATGTCTCCAGCTTAGAGGAATTTTTTTTGGAGGCAATTGGGGTTAAGTGACTTGCCCAGGGTCACACAGCTAGTAAGTGTCAAGTGTCTAAGGCTGGATTTCAACCCAGGTCCTTCTGAATCCAGGGTTGGTGCTCTATCCACTGCACCACCTAGCTGCCCCAGGAATTTTTATTAGTATATTCCTTAATAGAATTGTACAGACCTAGGCTAGTTATGCTCCCCCCTTCTGCAAGACCACGTCTAATTTAGCTTAGTGAGCTGGGTACCTCTTCTCTTCTTAAGCATCAATGACATCAGGCCAGCAATCAATAAAACATTTATTGAACATCTGATATGTGTGAGACACCACACTAGTTAAGCACCGAAAAGAAACATCCAATTGGATATTAAGTTGAGAGATTCACATCTACTCAACTTTTCTGGGATTTGGACATTGGACTTGGCTTCTCTTCTAAAGGTTTAACTTAAAAAAGATTATATGGGGGCAGCTAGGTGGTACAGTGGATAGAGCACTGGCCCTGGATCCAGAAGGACCTGAGTTCAAATCCAGCCTCAGACACTTAACACTTACTAGTTGTGTGACCCTGGGCAAGTCACTTAACCCCAATTGCCTCACCAAAGAAAAAAAAGGATTGTATGACTATAGAAATTAGGGGCTTTGGCACAGTAGGTAAAAGACAAGACCTGAGTTCAAATCTTGCCTGAGATACTAGCTATATGACCCCAGCCAAGTCACTTAATTTCCTTGTGCTTCAGTTTTCTTATCTGGGATGATGAAAAAGGGTTGTTATAACAACCAATGAGATAAAAAATTGTTTTGCACATCTTAAAGCACTATGTAATTCCTAACTATTATTATTATTAGAATAAATACTAAAGAGGTGATGATAGAAAGGAGCTGAGTGGGAGTCAGGTAGAAATGTCCCTCCCGTTCTAGGAACAGAAATTATCTCTCCCATCTATTCTGGAGAATTTTCTCTCTCTGACTCAACCTTTACCTTAGCAACTAAATTCCCTCCACTTCAGAGGGAATTCCATGCTGGAGAGGAATTACATAGTAGAGCTATTTCAGGACAGAGAAGCAGAGTTGTGATAGGAATATTTGAGGGGAGAAAAGGGAAAGACAATAGTGACATGGATGATGTAAATAGAGAAGTCTATGACTCGTGGTCATGTGGCACTCTTACCCCTCCACTTGTCACACCATCCCAGTGCTAGGCTTATCTGGTAGATTAATGCCTTTGCTCTTTGGTTATCTGCAATTTATCCTGCCTATATCTTGTTTGTACATAATTGTTTGCCTGTGGTCTCCTCTCTGAGTATTATGGGTCAGGCCCTGTGTTAAGCACTCAGGATACAAAAAGAGGCAGAAGACTGACTATCTCTGCCTTCAGGGAGCTCACAATCTAATGGGGGAGACATTCAGCAAAGATGTATTAACCAATAAGCTATGTACAGGTTAAAAGGGAAATAATTGAGAAGGAAGACAGTAGAATGAAGAGGGGTTGGGAAGATGGGATTTTAGTTGGGACTTAAAGGAGGAGAGAGAGAATTCCAGGCACAGGATTTAGCCAGAGAAAATGCCAGGAGACCATGAGTGTTTTGAGAATATGGGCTTTGTTTTGATTTTTGCCTGTATGTCCCCAGCATCCAGCTCAGGGCCAGGCACATGGTAAAGGCTTAATAAATGCTCGTTGACTTGTTGATATGAGAATTGGAGGCAGGAAACATGGATATTTCAAGGCCAGGAGGGCAGAAGAATGTTCTAGTGCTCCCTAGGATTATTAGGGTTTGAAGTCAATGGGAACTCTTTGATCTCAATATTTTCCCTTCCCTTTTCTTTCCTGGATGGGTATCTTCCCTCTATCCTGATTATCCTCTGCCTCTCAGCCAAGGGTCTCTTCTGGAAAGAAGTGTGATGTACTGGGAAAAAGAATGAATTGGTTTTAGTTCCTGGCTCTGTGACAAATAGTCACCTACTCCTGGGAAGGCACCTTGCTTATATGCTTCAATTTCCCCATCTGTCAAATTGAGGTGATAATGCCTGCTCTATTTCACAATACCGCTAGGTGGTGCCATAGATAGAGTACCAGGCATAAAGTCAGGAAGACCTGAGTTCAAGTCCGACCTCAGACACTGACTAGCTGTGTGACCCTAGGGAGGTCACTTAACCCTGCTTGCCTCAATTTCCTCATCTGTAAAATGAACTGGAGAAGGAAATGGCAAATCACTCCAGTCTCTGTCAAGAAAACTCCAAAGAAGGTCACAAAAAGCTAGACTTGACTGAAATGACTGAACAGCAAGCTATTTCACAGTGTGATGGTAAAGATCAGTTGGAATAATGTATATGGAAGTATTCTATAAATATATGAAGGGAAATAATTATAACTCCATTTCTTTAGGGTTTTAAGATTTACAAGTACTTTCCTCACCACAAAACCTGTGATGCATGTGGCACATGCATTACTATACCCATTTTGCAGATGAAGAAACTGAAACTCTGGCTTAGTTCCTCTTGCTCAAGATCATACAATCAGTAAGTTTCATAGTGGTGAGATATTGACTGACTGATTCATGAAGGAGACAGCATGCAGACAACTATGTACAGGGTTAGGGTTATCTTGTACAGCAAGATATAAGCAGGATAAACTGCAGATAATCAGCAAAGGAAGGCACTTGCATACAAGATCCAACCTAGGATTGGGGCGGGGTGGCATTCCAATTGCAAAGTTTTCTCCACCATGTCATGCTCTCACACCAGCTGTATGACCTTGGCAAGTCAGGTCACTTCCCTGGGTCTCAGTTTCCCCATCTGTAAAACGAGAGGGTTGAATGGCCTCTAAGTTTTCTTCCAGTTCTATATATTTGACTCTAAGGTATTATGTTTCTTATTACAATTTGCACTCATCGGACCTATGTGGAGGGAATAGAACTGAGGCTTGAGTTCAAAGAATGATGAAGGTGTCATTTTGCTAAAGCAACATAGCAGCTAAGTGGAGTCATGGGCAAGAGGGAGGAATGAGAGATGTAGGGCACTTCTACCCCTTAAAGTCTATGAATTTATGTAAATCACTGTGAAGACCAGGCTGAGGACCAGCGGATTTCTGTCATTGCCCTCAGTGTTCTTGGAACCTAGAAGGAGTCAGACATCTGAACCCCTCTAGGAAATGGGGTGGGACAGATTTAGAAGTCACTCCCCTGGCAGAGTTTGGATGTTGACATGAAATGTGAAAGAGAACTTGGTTATGCCACCAGGGAGGAGTAAGAAAACTGGACTTCCTCTGCTAGTTACTCTGCTCTTTTCAGTTTGGGTCCACTATTTGTACTGCTTTGGGTAATCTGGCAAATGGAGTTTCTACAGTATTCATGTTCACTAAGATTGGCCCTTCACAACATTGTGATGTGTGTGGGGCTCTGCACCTTTCCTACCAGGAGGCCTTGAGTGTTCCTCTGCTTTGCAGCGCCCGGTCTCCTGAGGATCCAACTATTGTTGGATAAGCTTAGTCACACTAAAGTATTGGGTGTTTTACCCCTTTTAATGATATTTGCAATTTAAAAGAGGTCCACAGGGAAAGTGCCACATTTAACTCAAAAGACTTTAGTGGGGTGCTGGAGATAAAGTCCAAGAATTGGAGTTAGAAGGCCGATGTTTAATCATTAATGATTATATGACCTTGGTGAAGACACTACTGGAAAAAAAACACTTGTTCATCCTTCGTTTCTGAAGAACAATGACATCATGAATGAGTGATGTCTAGGCTTGTGAGTAAATTGGTGAGGTGGAGTTGCGCAAATCATCATCCTCACTCTCTCTTCCAGAATCTTCCAGAGTCATGGAAGTCCAGTGGCAAGATGAAAATCGGGATGACTGGTCATGGCCTGGGATGCAGTGGAAGACCTTGGTGCTGAACTAGTAGGAGTGAAGACAGAACTAGCTCTGTGACCTTAGGGAAGTTGCCTTCCTCCTCTGAGTTATTTGCCTTATCTTTTCTTTTTTTTTTTCCTTTTGGTGAGGCAATTGGGTGACTTGTCCAGAGTCACACAGCTAGTAAATGTCAAGGGTCTGAGGCCGGATTTGAACTCAGGTCCTCCTGAATCCAAGGCTGGTGCTCTATCCACTGTGCCACCTAGCTGCCCCTATATTTGCCTTATCTTTAAAATTGAGGGCACTCTAGTTCTCAATCCCATTAAAATGGAATGTAAGGAATCAGGTAATTGGGGGAGTTATTTTGGGGGATGAAGAGGGACTCACATCATACATATTACCTGCCTGTAAGGCTGAGTAATATGTCTACCCACAAAGCCAGTCTGTTAAGACAACACTGGTATATTGGAAAGATCACTGACCATGGAGTCAGAGGACCTGAATTTAAATCCCACCTCTGACATTCAGAACCTGCACATCCATGGACAAATCACCTCATCTCCCTGGGCCTCAGTTTCCTCATTTGTAAAATGAGGGGGTTAGACTACAGAACCTCTGAGGTCCTTTATTGCTCTAGACCTATGTTGTATGTGAATCCTCATGGGCCTTTGAACAGCATGAAGTTGGGTGTGGGATGGAGTTAGCATTTACTTCACACTTTGCAAAGGGTAAAAGAATGTTCTCTCAAATTTTAACTGGGTCAGAATTCAGAATATAGTATCATTTTTCTGAGAATCAATGAGTTACATAACCCCCACTCTTCTCCAGTCCCTCCCCCTCCCCCAATCTGGGATATCCTGAATAAAGTTGTGGTTGCCTAATAGTTAGAGGGTGTGGGTTACTTAGTAAGAACTGCAACATCCGAGAGTTAATACAATTAGTAATTTGCTCTGGTCAAAGAAGAAAGAGAACATGCTCCATATTCTGCTGTAGTAGGAGAATGAACCATTCTTGTGTGTTTCCATTTCATAGATTAAATGGGTTGGTAGGATAATGTTTCACCCATGCCCTGCCTCCCAGCAAAACTGTACCATATCATTCCCAAGTAATGGCAACCTCCCCCTATTTTTATGGATTTCTGAAAAAGATTCCCCAGTTTGGCCCTTGATGATATATCCTAGATTTGAGTTACTTCCCCTAGTATCTTAATTCTTCCATGGGCATGTCCCAGAACTCACCTTGCCTTCTGTTGATTAAGCTGATTCATTCCTTCTTGCCCCAATCCCTCGATACCAGACAATCTGGCCAATTTTGCATCAAATTGTAACCATTGTTTTGTTACAGAGGATTAGAACCAGGTGGAAAAAGTTTAGCCCAGGATAGAAGGTCAGTCTTTGTCAGGAAGACCTGAGTTCAAGCCCTGTCTCTGACACATACTAACTATGTGATCATGACCAAGTCATATTTCCTCATTGGCCTCAGTGTCCTCACCTGTAAAATGGGAGTTGGGGGGGGGAGTGAATGACATAGCCTCTGAGATTCTTCACAGTCCTAAATATGATCTTCCTCTCATGCCCTAGGCAACTCTTTATGAGACTCTAAATTACAGAAGAATTCTGATATGGAGAGTCAGGAGTTTCCTTGAAATCCTAGATCCAGGTCAAAAGATAAAAAATTCCAAGGAATGCCCACATGGAAATGTTTTTCCAGTCATGGAAATAGATGCCCACAGTGGCTCTTGGGCACTTAAAATGGCCACTTTCTTATTCCAAATGGACTATACAACTGGATGGCCCAAGATCAATGAGTGACTTTTTAGCAAAATAACTAATCTCTCTGGGTCCCAGATTGGTCCCCTGTCAAATGGAGCTCAAAACATTCTCTCCTTCACAGGGTTGGTATAAGAATGAAATGAGAAACTGGCTGGAAAGGGCGTCAGGAAGGTAGGAGTGTCATGCCAAAGGTAAGGTATTTTGAATATTAAATCAATCAACAAATATTTCTTAAGTGTCTACTGCGTTCCAGGCACCATGCTAGGGGCTGGGGACACAGGTACAAAAATGGAACTCCAGGAGTTTATATACCAGGAGAAACCAAACAGGTACACACACATACATACACACATACACACACATGTATATTTGGTCTAAGAAGACACTAATGTTTGGCAGCATCAAGGAAGGTTTCACATAAAAACTCCTGTTTGGATGGAAGTTTGAGGGAAAGTAAGAATTCCAAGTGATGGTGTTGAAGGAGTACATGGAGGATGGCTAGTGCAAAGATAGATGACAACAATAATTGACTAATATTTATAAAATGGTTTAAGGTTTGCAAAGAACTATACAAACATTATCTCATTTGACCCTCACAGCATCCCTGGGAGGTAAGTGATATTATTATCCCTATAATACAGATGACAAAACTAAGGCAGGTTAAGTGACTTAGCCTGAGTCACACAGCTACTAAGTGTTTGAGAACAAATTTGAACTCAGGTCTTCCTGACTCCAGGTCTAGCTCTCTACCCACTGTGACACCTTGCTGCCTCTAAAATGAAAGATTGAGTGTCATGTAAGAAGGCATAGTAAGAATATTAGTAATGATGATGATAATAAAAAACAATAATTTCTATTTATTCTGATTGTGAAAAAATACTATCAACAAAAATATCCCTCTTGTTCCTTTTAAAAACAGCTACTCAGTCTTGAAAGTCCTATATCCTCAGTTTGCATGAGAGTGAATGATGCAGATCATCCACTTTTCAGGAACTTTGAGGTTGAGTTACAATTGCTGGAACAGTAGGATTCAGGCCAGGGGTAAAATAGGGGCTAAGGCCAAGTGTGAGTCACAGAGCACCATCTATCTAGGTACTCTCTCTCAAGAAAACGTAAATACTATTGTTAAGACGTAGACCTTGAAGTGACTCACTAAGGAAAGAGGGGGAGGCTGAAAGGAGAGGGAATCCTCCTTCTCCCTTGGACATCCTTTCAGAATGCCCTTTTGTTTCTTACAAGGAATTGATCTCATTCATTTGTCCTCTGAGTCGGGAGTTATGGAATTATTTCTCAGCAAGGTGTTGGAAGATAACTCATGTCCCATTCTCTTGGAGCTTTCCAGTAATGTTCTCACCCCCTACTGGCAGAGTTCTTGAAACTCAAGCCTTCAGGATGGTTTCTGATTTGGATCAAAGGGGATTCCTTCAGCTTGAGTTACCTCCTGTGTTGGGGTCAACTTGTTTCTTAGGTTGATGCTTATGTTTTTGGCTGATGGTAAGAGTTTCACTTCTTCTCTAGGACATTCATTCTGGCAGCAATCTTTGCTTGATGTCTCATTGTTCACTTATACAACCTTCCTTGACCTTGATAAAGCTCAGAATTTCTCAGTAGCTGTTCTGCAATAGGATTTAGTGAAAGGCAGGACCCTGGAAAGGAAGGGTGGAGGGGGAGAGTGGGCAGAATGAGGAAATCTCTGGCATTTAATTGCTTGCACTTGACTGTCTTCCTTCCTCCTTTGGTATATCTCAGGTTAAAAGTGAAACATCTTCTCAGGGATCATAAGGGCGCTAAGCTTGACTGGTCTTTTTGCCTAAACCAGGCAAGAGTTAGGAAAATTGGACTCTGGGTCCAAAGCAGGCCAAGAGGACATTGCAAACCACAGCGGAAGAGCTGCTCTTTGGACAACCAAAGTGGAATTCCCCTTTATGTAACTGTGGTGCCAGCTTTCTTCCCTAAGTAGACAATTGGATTTTTCTTGGGGAACCCACTGACCTCGAATTTTTTGTTCCCAGAGGTCTTGAGCTGGCAGCACCCTAGGTATCTGGCTGACTCATGAAAAACAAGGGAAAGATGGATCAGAGAATTTAGGATTTTTTTCTACAGGGGACAGTCCCTCCTTTATTCAACAAAAAATAACACCTTTCATTTACATGGTACTTTAAAGTTTGAAAATCACTTCCCTTAGAAGAACATCATGAAGTGTGTTGTGCAAGTATTATTAATCCCCTTTTACAGGTGAAGTTCTAAGAGGTTAAATGACTTGTCCATAACCATACCCTTAGTATGTGGTAATGCGTTTGTGGTAGGATTTGAATCCAAGTCCCAATTTCTTTCCATTATCTCATGTTGCTTCCCAACAAGAATTTATTAAACAGATAACAATTGTAGAGCATTGGTCTAAGCATCTAGAGTGAACTGCAACATGGTACCTGTCCTCATGGAGCTTATAGTCTAGCCATCCAAGCTCTTTTCTTGAAGAGCTAGTTCTATCTGTTGCCTAGAAGGTTTGAGCTAGTCTTGAGCCTATGACAAGGCCAGGTAGTTAGGGTAGTGGAATATGTAACACAGTCTCCCACCAAATGGGCTGGGTTAATTCTTTTGTTCAGAGGACTAAAGGCTTGGGCCAACCGATAGTTTTTTCCTGGTCACATAAGCACCACAATCTATAAAGATCTCCAGCTTCTCCCAGAAACTGATTGATGGATTGCTATGATCAACAACCCAGAGGCAGGAGAGCTTAGCCTCAGCTGAATCAATGTGGAGTCTTTGTGGAACATCTTTATTAAATATCCTTCCCCTACCATGGCTAAGTAATGTTTCATTAACCATCACATCTCCGATGAATGTTTCATTTCATTTCAGTATAGGAACTCCAGCTAGGGAACTGGCCCAAGTTAGGCCATTTCTTCATTATTTGGCAAAGTCATCCAGGATTGGGTCAGAATGATCTTGCTGAAATAAGAGGTGGGCAGTACAGAGGAAGGAGAGTCCCCTTGGTGTTTCTGGGGATGCTTCTGGTGATGCCTCTAGTGAGGATGGCTGCTTATTGGAGGGCATCTTCCATCATCCCTGGTAGATTAGGCTATAAACTGCCTGTGGCCATTCAACAACTAGAGATGAGTTTGGTTGGATTTGTGTTGTCTTTTTAAAACTTAGGGGAATGATGGTGGTAACTTCAGCCGATAGACCCAGGTTTCCCTTCCTCCCCACTCTAATTGTGGGTTAGTTTGAAGGATTGTGCTAAAGGAATTGCTTGGGACTTTTGTACAGTGGGAGACCATTGTGAACCATGCCATGTGGACTTTGTTGGGACTATGATGCAGAGTACTGAAATAAGAACTTAGGAGGAAAAGCCAGAGAACCTCAGGGACCCAAAGAGTTTCCTGGAGTTGGGCGTATGGATGAATGCCCTTAGGAGGGTGCAGCACTGCACAGGCTTAAAGGGTTTAGGGGGAGAAACAGCTTCTTGTCTTGCTCTGACTGGATCTGTAAATTATAACTATGTCTGTCTGAGATTTCCAGTAGAGGTTTGATGAGGGCCCCTGTGGATCTCAAGTCAGAAATAATAACTGTTTCAATATGGCAGATAGAGCATGTGGATTGGTCTAGAGGAGTCTTTGGCTTTGTGTCTTTTTGTTGATGATGTTTTTCTTTGTGTCTCTTCTCTTAAGCATAGGTGAGCAATTCAAACTTGGACGTTTAGTGTTGAGAACAATCCTGTTAGTTTGAGTTATAAGGCATCGTTTGGTCCCTTGTTAGAGTCAACTGGGAGCAGAAGGATTTTCTTGCATTGCACAGCATGACTACTGCCACTCTCTCTGGCTGGCCAGGATCCCCTTTGAGTTTCCTGAGCCATCCTATGTGACCTCATCAACATGATGGACCAACGAGGGGGCAATGATGCCTGGTCTATGCATCATTGTATATGATGTAGTAACAGTCCTGAAAGGGGATGAGAAGGAGAGGAAGGGTCTGAATTAACCTGGGGAAATAAGTAGTTGTTCTCCTAGATACTCTCCTGTTTGCCAATCTGGTTCCTAAAATCTACTTTTACTGGATTCAGTAATTAACCTACATATTTTCCAGAACTATATCTCCCTAAAGTCTGCTCAATCCCCCTATATGTTGGGGAGTCAGATGTATCTTATATCCTGGAAAAAGGTGTCATTGTTGGAATTTGACAAGAGTGTTCAAGAGAAAAGGGCATATGGGTGGCTTTTCTCTCCCCAAATTTGACTGCAATAGTAGAAAATCTTTGGTTTAGATTTTTAATAAATACTTTTTTTATAAATGAATCTTACTGCTTCCATGAAATTCTCATATTGACTAAAAAAGTGACTTTCAATTCACCCCATCCAAGCTAATCTCTACTCAAATTAGATACTCATTCTTGCCTCCTACCATTGAAATTCTCTCTCAACTTTTGACCTTTAATGATATGGATACCTAGCTGTTGATCTCTTTCTATGATTAGTGTTTATGTTCTGAATTCTGTTTATGTGTCTTTCTGATGTGAAACTTTTTCTCACTCCTTCCCTACTACCTCCAACTGCTAGTACCTCCTCCTCCTTCCAATTACCTGGTATATATGTGTGTGTGTATATACACATGCATGTATACACACATACATGTATATACGCATGTATGTATACACACATACGTGTATATATGTTTATATTGTATATATTATTTTCCCCATAGAGGGTAGGGATTGTTTCTTTTTTGTCTATATATCCCCTCAGCTTAATAGATACTTTTAGGTTGATTGATTAGATTACGAGTTCTCCTAGGAGCAGGGAATATCTCCATATCACTCTCCTTAAGAGTATCCAAGCATCATGCACAATTAGGTGATGATGACAATTAAACTGGACCTGTGATTTCCATTGAGGAACATTCTTTACCAATACAGCTCTGCCCCTACTCTTCCATATAGGTATTAGAGAGTTGCTTTATGTCACTGAGATTTTGAGTAACTAGCCCAAGGTCATACAACCAGTATGAGTCAGAAGAGGGATTTGAATTCAGGTCTTATTGATTCTAAAGTCATCTATGCCCACTGCTAATGCCTCCTCCCTGAAAGTCCATCCTCTCCTCTCCTGTCCTCTCCTGTCTTTTGCTCTCCTGTCCTCTTCTCTCCTCCCCTTCCCTCTCCTCTCTGTCTCTTTTTCTCTTTCATTCCCCCCTTCCTCTCTCTCCTCCATATACATGTGTATACACACATACATACTTACACAGACTCACATAAATATATGTATATAATCTGGTATATATCTAGTTATGTGCATGTTGTGTCCTCCATTAGATTGGGAGCTTCTTGAAGGCAGGGACTGGATTTTTGCCTTCCTTTGTATCCCCAGGGCTTTGCATAGTGCTTGGTGAATAATTGGTTCTTTTTTTTTTTTTTTTTTTTTGGTGAGGCAATTGGGGTTAAGTGACTTGCCCAGGGTCACACAGCTAGTAATTGTTAAGTGTCTGAGGCCGGATTTGAACTCAGGTACTCCTGAATCCAGGGCCGGTGCTTTATCCACTGCGACAACTAGCTGCCCCCCAATAATTGGTTCTTAATAAGTGCTTGTTGATTGACTGGCTATGTCACACCCTTTCTCTCAATAGTGTAATTATTTTTACTACTTAAAAAAGTGACATTTGTTTAAGGAAGCTGTGTGGTATGGCAGAATCAGAGGGCCTAGGTTCACATCCTGTTTCTGGTACTTATTTGTAAACTAGAGGATATCATTAAATATATCATTAAGACTCCTTGAACCCCAGGTTCCTCCCCTGCACAATGAGACCTCTGGACTTCCCAGCCCTAAATCTCTTCTCTCTGATAGAACTTCACATATGTTCTCTCATTCAAGACTCATAACAACCTTGGGAAGCAGGTTGTGAAAATACTCTCCCCATTTTTAAAAAATGGGGTAACTGAGGCTTGAGAAGAGAACCATTTGCCCAGAGACTCTCTACTGGTATAATGGGTAGTAGTAGGGCCAGGATTAGAATTCAGATGATTCTGGTCCAATGCTATTTCCAATAATGGATGAGATGGAGGAGGAGAGAGCAGTCCAAAAGGAAAAGGCAGGGACAGATCTACAGGACTCTCACTCCCAAGTGACGAAGAGGTAGGTCCAGCTGGCAGCCTGTGACTAGAGTCTGTTAATCAGAGTTTCCAAGTGGCCGATTCAGCATTCGTTGTGAACACAATGTGTGTCATGGAAGCGAATGTGTTTCACACTCAGAGTTTTTGTGGTTTGAGAACAGAAAGAGGCTGGGAGTTTCTGGGCTGAGACCTAAGGTCTTACCTATTCCCAGAAATGGCTTCCTGCCATCTGTCCCGTGGTTGTACCAGATTGGAAGCTGGTCACTGGCTGGCATTTGGATCTGGGCCTGGGTTGAGAGTTCAGATTGCAAAGATCTGCTTGTCTTTCCCTCCTTATTTCCTCTGTGTTCTGGGGGCCAGTGTTCCTTTCATTTTCATTCTCTTTTCTTTCTTTGGTCAACTTTCACATCCCTAAATGAATGTCAAGGACTCTGGTTAGCTCTGGCCAGGCTATCTCCTTGCCAATAAGAGCCAAACATTTCCTAACTTTTCCGACCAGGGCCTGCCTTCTAAATTACTCACGCTGAGCAAGCAAATTATTCCCCCAGTCAAGCTGACTTTGCAGCTACCAAGAGAGGTTTGGTGCTTTGATAAAATGGGCTTCTGTGCTACAAAAGAATGAACCAAGTCAGCAAGAAGTATATCTAGACTTTAGTTCAATCTCTAGTTTGTCCATTTGACTATGACAGGAACACCATGTTGTTGAGGTACTCAGTTTCCCCAACTGTAAAGTGGGGGAAATGAAGGCTCCTTACTTCCCATTTTGTACTTCCAGGACATTTTCCCATAAGCTCCTGAAGGGCAGAAGTCATGTTTGTATTATTTGTTGTTTGGATCTATCTTATAGATGGTAAAATCTGGAGGAAACTTTCCCCAGCTGGTCCAATGCCACTGGAGAAGTAGCAAAGAATTGTGGAAAGCTTGAGATTGTTCAACAGAGGACTTGGTTTAAATCCCTGTTTGACCATAGATCGACCGAATGTATGGCTTTGGATCAGTCACTGAACTTCAATTTGCTTATTTGTCAAACAAGAAATTTGGAGTGAATGTTTCTGCAGGTCATTTTTAGCTCTAAAGCAACAAATAATCCCAGAATTTCATAATTTAGGTTCAGAGAAGTTAGTGACCTGTTCAAGGTCAAAGAACCAGTAATGACAGAGGACAGGGTCCTCAGACTCCAATCCCACTGCTCTTTCTATGATACCAATCCGTTTCTATCCTATCCCTCAATACTTTTTATAGCTTAGAGACAGATGGCACAGTGGATAGAGCGCTGATCCTGTAGTCAAAAAGACCTGAGTTCAAATTCAGCCTCAGAGACTTACTAGCTGGGTGACCCAAGACCAGTACTTTATCTGCCTCAGTTTCCTCATATGCACAATTTTGGGGGGAGGGGTTATACTCGATAAGCTCTAAAGTTTAATTCTAAATCTATAATTTTATGATGGGAGAGATGCAACATTTAGCCAAGACATAGTCCCTGCCCTCAAGGAATTTAAAGCCTTAGTAAGGGGATGAGAGACCTGCACAGAAAGCTATCACGTAAAGGACTGCATAGTCAATTCATTTGAGAATCACGAAATTATGACCAATCCAGGGATCAGGGAAGACTTCCTAGAGGAGGCAGCGAGGCATTTCAGGCTCTGGGACCCACTTGAGCAGAGGCAATGAATGAGTCAGAACAGCAAAACTGGTATTTGGGGAGGGGCAGAGAATGGTCTCCTTAGGCTACAGCTTATCTGATCAAGTCCGGAAGGCAGGGAACTGCCAGTTTATAGAAGCCAGACCAAGGAGTCTGACTTTACCTTGTAAAGTAATGGGGAACCACAGGAGATGCTTTCACAGAGGAATGACATGACCACATTAATGGGCCGGCAAGAATATATACTAGGAGTAGTTTGGAATCCAAGTCAAAGACCTCTCTCTCTCTCTCTCTCTCTCTCTCTCTCTCTCTCTCTCTCTCTCTCTCTCTCTCTCTCTCTCTCTCTCTCCCTCCCTCCCTCCCTCCCTCCCCATGGCTTGTAAAATTCTGAAAAGGAAGAATTCTCAGGAAAAGGACCTTGGGATTTAGAGCTTCAAGGGACTTTAGAGCTCATCTGGTCCATTTTATAAATAAGGATACTGAAGCCCGGGAAGGAGAAGTGACATCCTATGTCACACAGGCAGAGGCTCCAGATTTGAATCCAGATTTTCTGGCTCCAAATCCAGCGCTCTGTTCACTAAATATGTCCACTCCAACCAGTCCATCAAGAAGCACTTATTAAGCACCTACTATGTACCCTTAACCTTGCCAAGCATTTGGGATACAAAGGAAGACAAACAGCAGTCTCATCCTTCCAGCAGCTCGTAGACCTTCCAGAAGAGTTGGGGGCAGGGTGAAGGGAGATTTAGTGGGACCCAGTGGAAAAGGTACAGGGATAAGAGTAAAGAAAATTGGATTCTAGTCCCTACTTTGGTTCTGATTCAATGTTTGACCTTGGGCTGAACTTCCTTTGCTTCAGTTTCCTCCTCTCTATGGCAAAGGGAGACAGTCAGCACATCTGATCCTGGTGTTCACCCCCAATTCTGTTTGCCTGGCATCACGCCTACCCCTATTTTGCTCCTTCCAGTTAACTCTCCCTTCCCCTTCTCTGGAGGTGCCCATTCTGTAAGGGAAATTTGAACCTGTTCTTCACTCCACCGTGGTACGTTCACCTGTATTTCCTTTTTGTGGCCTCAGCCTCGGCACCCCTGAGGTTGAAGTTTCGGTCTGAGTCAGCCCTGCTGAGAGCAGTGGAAAGCAGAGGGATTGGGCAGCTTGGCAGTAGGGTATGATGTGGCCTTTTCCTCAAGAGTGTTCAATGTGGGGGCTGGAAGGATAGTAGGGTGGGGGAGGGAGATGATCACCTTTCAGAAGTTGAGAGCTTACATTTGCTGACAAGAGCCAATTTCAGGCCGGAAAGAATGTTACTGGAAAGCTCTGTCCAACTTCACCATCTTTGTCATTGAAGTTTCTCTTTCTCATCAAATTATCTTCTCCCTGTGGTTTAAAAACAACAACAAACCCCCCCCCCAAACCTGTGAAATTGTTGTGCCATAGGGTGAGATGGTGAAATGTCACGTAGGAGCTCTTGGCTCATGCCCTGGGACTTGTGTAATGTAGCTTTTTCCTCAGTGGAGAATGGAGTGCTTGTATCCCAGATGCAGGGGACATGCCCAACACAGGTAAAATTTTGGATTCCTGTACTGGAAAGGACAATTTCTCCTGGCTGGTCTGCCCATACTGCTCAACAACCACTGCATTTTGAGTCAATGGGCATGGGTTAAAATCTTGCTGCTGTGTGACCATGAGCAACACTCCCCCTCCTTTGTGCCTCAGTTTCTTCATCTGTAAAGTGAGGTGAGATTAGAAGAGTTCTAAAGTCTCCACCAGCTCTAAGTCCCAACATTCTTCTCCTTAGGAGCTATTATTTCCAGAGATTTATGGGCCATGAAGAGATGGATTGTTGGACAAAATGTCCTCTAAATTTCTTTTGAGATCTAAATTTTAAGATTATGGGATCTTATGATACTGTAGGACTATGCAGGGGAAGACTGAAAAGAATACTATTGGCTAGAAATAGTTGGTCAGTAGCTTGTACTAATACTCATTGTGAATGGAACCTTGCACAGGCCACTGTACATGCCTTTGACCTAAAGGCCAGTCTCTGCCCTCAGGAATCCTTTAGTTTGATGGAGCAAATATGGGGTGGGGAGGTGGCTCTCAGTCTGATAGAGAAGACGCACAGACACATACAGGGCTGATCAAGCAGAAATGTGACCTCTAAAAAGGAGCAAATGATCATATGTACATACCCATATGGAGACATAGTTACATAAATACACACACATACATATACATATATGTCATGTATATGGGGTATATAAGTGAGATTTCACTCAAGACTGGGGCACTTGCAGAGGGGGTCAAGACTCCTAATTAGAGCTGGGGAAACAACTCTGCATACTTGTATGAGAGGCAGAGTTAATGCCAAAGATTTTTAAGGAGAAAGCTGGGGTCCCAGACACTTTTTGGGAGAGGATACACTAGGGGGAGATAAAGGAAGACTTTGAGGGGCAGCTAGGTGGCGCAGTGGATAGAGCACCGGCCCTGGAGTCAGGAGTACCTGAGTTCAAATCCAGCCTCAGACACTTAACACTTACTAGCTGTGTGACCCTGGGCAAGTCACTTAACCCCAATTGCCTCACACACACACAAAAAAGACTTTGGAAGCTATAAATATGTGGGGGAATCCGGCTTCTTAACACGTTCCTGATTTCCACCTTGCTTCTGTAGAGACTTGAGAGACTTTCCCCTTGGGTGAGATTAGGGCCTCTGCCTCTCTCTCTCTGTGTCTCTTGGAGTTGAGCTGAGATCTTATCTCGCTTCCTTCTAGAGAGCTCATTCACTGTTGTGTCTTTTCTGGCATAGCTGGCATAGTCTTTTTTATCCCCCAGGTAAAAAAAGAACTGTATTCCGCAGGGCAAATGGGTATGTTACAAAACCTCAACAAGCGGCAGAATGATATTTGGGTGGAATGGCCCAGAGCAGTAGATCAATCAGGACAAGTGGCATGAGACCAAGATCAGTTAGTAAGAAGGAAGAAGCCAGCCTAGTCAGTGCTCTTTGCTTTTGCTTCTGGTCAGAACCTGTCCCACTCCTATATGCTCCTGTAGAGTATTCTAGAAACTTCCTCTACCAGTTTAACAGGGCCTAATAAACCCTTAAGTTCTGATTAGCAACAGGAGCAAAATAGCCAAGTTTTCCACCAGTGGGAGCTCCTGAGGACTGTTGCCACTTCTTCCCCACAGCCAGCCAGTATTCCATTGCTTATCTTCTCTGGTGTCTTATAGGAGAGATCTTGGCTATAGCCCTGGCAGGGTAGACGATCCCAACAGGAGATAGGCAGGAGGGCAAATAACCATGATAACACTGGGTAAATTGTCCGAGGGTTTGGGGGCTGGCCCCTTGTTCCACCAGTGAGGAGACTGAGGAGCAGCCCCACAATGACGACTGTGGCGGAGCTATGTGCACTGTACCATAAATAGGACAGACTGTAAAACTGCTGTAGTCCTGTGGGCTTGGACACTGCTGAAGGCATCAGTGTGGTCATCGTGACAACTGTCCTGTTTCTATATGAGGGGAAGCCAGTGTTGTTGGTTGGAAGGAGTGCTGTCTTTGAGGTCATACTACTCACCATACTCCCAGTGCCAATCCAGAAGGCCATGATGAGTCCAGCTGGCAGACTTACCACTGCACCCATTGAGTTGGCACAGGGGAAGAAAATGCCAAGGCAGAATAGTCCAAGCAGAGGTGCCCCAGTCATCCCAAAGATGTTTACTGCTGCCTGCAGCACAGGCCCCCTTAAGGAGGAGATGTAGGCCATTCTCAGACACACTAGGCCATAGACTACAACAAGGACCTTGGAAATCATGGTGGAGTGCTTCTCTGAGATTTCAGAGAATTGGGGCCAGATCAGATCTTCTATGGTGACCATTGCGAGTAAATTAAAAGCTGAGGAGATAGTGGGTTCCCCAGACCTCTGGTATAGTCTAACCTGTTTGACTTTTATGATTTCTCTTAGTATTTTGCTTGGATAAATGGCTTTACTCACTCTTTGCTCTTGGCGATGGTCCTGTATAACTTAGCCATTGTAAGTTACATTTGAGTCACCTGGAAAGAGGCTTTGTTCTGAACTAAGCTCATCCCCTTAGACCAGGACTATTTAAGGGTAGCAATGAGATATAATTCTAGTCTGCCCCCCTCTTTATGGAGACTACAGAAAAGAATACCCATCCTCATAGTGTGCCTCCTTACCCCTCTACCCAGCTGCCAATGGTAGGATAGTATGCCCTGACCTGGGCTCTCTTCCTCTTGTCACAGGTAGACCTGACCTCAGAGATACTTCATATCACTTGTGAGCCACATTTTAGGTAACCCCATGTGGAAGTACCTATCTTACACAAGCATACACACATACACACACACAGAGATACATTACAATTGTTAACTCAGAGAAGGGGCTCTCTTGCATTACTTGAAGGAATTTCCACATCTGGGATTTTCTATATTAATGAAATCACAGACCTAGTCCCCTTAAATGTGTTCATGTGAGTGTGTGTGTGTGTGTGTGTGTGTGTGTGTGTGTGTGTGTATGTACATAATCCTCCTCTCCTTGGGCTTTCCTCAGATGCCTCATTGTGATATAGAGATGTTCTCCATTTCTTAGAGGCTACAGCTGCAGAGTGTAGCTCCTACTAAGTAGGAAATGCTTCAAGGATGGATGGGCCACCAACTGCCTGTGTTTTAGAGAGGACAAGATAAATTGGGGGAGATTTGACATTAGGTTGATCCCTTAATTTCCTACTTGGCTACACTCCCTAGGACTTGACCACCATGCCCTCAGGAACCTCATCATTGGGAAATCTCCTCATCTTGAATAATGGAACCAGCTTTGATAATTATACCTTGGAAGTACCTGCAGTCCCAGTGGGCAATGACCCCAAACTCCTCTTTTGAGGAGGGGATCTGGGACAGCCATATTTTTATTTCCCACCCAGTTGTACTCTTTGACTTCTCCATTATGTCTACACTGAGATGATATGTTCTTCAAGTTTGCATGCATGCATGCATGTGTGTATATGTATGTATATATGTAAGTATATGTGAACACATATATGTGTGTGCAATATACATAGAGCATTTATAAATCAGTTATTAAGAGAACTATATAGATACATATGAAGTATGACCATATATATGGTATGACCACATGTATGTGTATATATGTATACCCTAACTACAATTATGGCATTCTTTCTATAAGAAGACTGAATCTTGCATTGGAGAGGTCAACTCTTCCTAAGGTGGCATTTGACTGGGAAATAGTGGGTAATGTCTTTATATAAGAAGTATTCATTCCTGTGTTCCTGATCAGAGATAATGCTATTATGTTCTCTTTGAAAACAATGTCCCCCACCCTTACCCCCTGAACTCTTATGAGTTTTGGCAAGTGATGACATTACTTAGAAAGTCATTTGTGAGCAGAAGAGAAGCAGGAATATTGGAGCAGAGATCTTCTGGGGTTAAAGTATATGAAACATTCTTTGCTTTTATATATCAATTCCTAGAGCCTATTGAGGGTCTGCTCTTCTGTTGTTCAGGAATAAGTACAGCTAGAGCCTCTCACTCTGTCTCTTTCTCACACACACGCATGCAGGCACGCACACACACACACACACAGTTGTTGGATAGCAAGAATCATTTCTATTCCCCATCTGAGCAGCATGGGCCCCATGTTTCCGGTCAGTTCCACTAATGCTTTGGTGGCTACAAAAAGCTCTACAGGGCTAGAGCTCAAATGACATAGGCTCATGTGATGATAGAATTTTAAAAATACATTTAATTGATGCCTTTTGTCTTTACATCACAGACAGATCAACCCCTTCTTCCAGATCAAACCTTCCTATTGTGACAAAAAACAATTCAGAAAAATCATTCAACACAATGACTGCATCTGGTAAGACATGTATACAAATATTTCCTCCTGCTAGTTCTCTCACTGTCTGGAGGGGGCTGGTATGTTTCATTATCTTTTTTTTCTTCATTGGTTTTTTAGTCATAACATGACTTCCTTTCAGTCATTTTTTCATTATTGTAGTTATTGTATATGTTGTTCTCTTAGTTCTATTTATTCTTTATCAGTTCATACCAGCTTCCCATCTTCCTCTGAATTCCTCATATTCATCATTTCTTACTGTATGCTCTTATTCCTTTACATTTATTTATCATAGTTTTCTTTTTAGCCATTACCCAAGTGATAGGCACCAACTTTATTCCTAGTACTTTGCTACCACAAAGAGTACTGGTATGAATATTCTGGTATATGTAGACCTTTTTTCCTACCTCTGACTTCCTTGGGAGGACTATAGAGTTTGAAGAGACCTGAGACATGATGTAATACAATACCTTCATTTTACAGATAGTTCAGAGAGGTCATACAACCTGTAAATGCCAGAGCTGGGATTTGAACTCAGATACTCTGGTTCTAAATTCAGTGATCTTCTACCACACAAGGACCTCTGATGCCAGGGCATAAATGTTGGAACAAGAAGAGTCAAAGGGGAGGCAAAATTACCCTCCCATGTTCTTGACTCTACTCTCCCAGTTGACCACGGATGGATGAAAAGACAGCCAAGTATTAAATCTGATCAGTCAAGAGCCAATAAACATCTATTAAGTGTCTTTTATGTGTCAGGCACTGTGCTAAGTGCTAATCAACTCCCAAAGTTCCTCTAGGAATCATAGCCCTATTTGCTAAGTCTAGGCTAACATTGGAGACATTTGCTAAACAGTGTTCAAAGATGCCTGAGTTGGAATATGCCTATGGATTGGTTAAAGGCTCCATCCAGACATAGGAAGTGGTCTTTGTGCCCACATGGTAGTTATTTTAATATTTATTTTATGGTCTTTCTTTCTTTCTTTCTTTCTTTCTTTCTTTCTTTCTTTCTTTCTTTCTTGCTCTGGGTCTCTCTCTCTCTCTCTGGGTCTCTCTCGCTCACTCTCTCTCTCTCTCTCTCTCTGGTTATAAGTAAATTACAAAAACAAACTTTGCTCTCATGGTCATTTTCATTATACCATATTCATGTAATTAGGGTTCACTAAAAACAACTTAGAAGGAGAATCATTTCCTAGTGGGTAGAAGCCTGGGGCAAAAGTTTAATCAAATAAATACACCTAGGCCACATTTCTAGGTCAATGGGATGAATGCTGACACCCATCAAAGGGCTGGAGCTGGGGATAGAGGCAGCTGTTCTCTGAGAACCACAAAGAATTTGGTGTTTTCCCCAGGTGTCCCTTGGTGTTGGTGGAGTACATAACCACCTCAGTCAGTGTGAGACTGTTTTTTGTCATTTAACAGGATCAGGCTAGTGGCCAGCACCACCCCTCGGTGAAGGTAAGTGGTAATGCAAAAAAGGAGGACGGTTTACTTAAAATAGAAACATAAGGCAAATAACAGGAATGTAACATAAACAGCAAACACTCTCATACTATCCCCCAACGACCCTGCATTTTCTTTCTTTCTTTCTTTCCTTTTGTGGGTCAGTTGGGGTTAAGTGACTTGCCCAGGGTCACACAGCTAGTAAGTGTCAAGTATCTGAGGTTGGATTTGAACTCAGGTCCTCTTGAATCCAGGGCCGGTGCTTTATCCATTGTGCCACCTAGCTGCCCTAACACCCTGCATTTTCAGTGGTTGTCTTCCATGCCTGAAATGCTTTCCCTCTTTGTTTTTTGTCTTCTGGCTTGCTTGGATTTCTTCAACTAAGAGCCAACCTCCTACAAGGAGCCTTTCCCAATATCCCTTAATTCTAGTGCCTTCCCTCTGTTAATTATTTCCAATGTATCCTAAACATAGCCTATTTACATTTAGCATTATGTGTGTGGGTGCGCTGTGTGGGTTATGTATGACCACATGGCTATATATATGGCTTGCAGGTATGCAAGAATAGAGATCTCTAGAGTTTTCTCCCCCTACCCTTCTCTAGGATTCTTGCCAGGAGGTTGAAGCCAGAGGCTGGCTATTCTGCTCTCCTCAGAGAAAGGGGGCACAGGGCTAGAATTATATTTATATGGGGGAAGCTAGGTGGCACAGTGGATAAAGCATCGGCCCTGGGTTCAGGAGGACCTGAGTCCAAATCCGACCTCAGACAGTTGATACTTACTATGTGACCCTGGGCAAGTCACTTAGCCTCATTGCCCTACAAAAAAATAAAACAAAGAATTATATTTATATGCTCCTTTAAAGTCTATTTCTTAATGGGGAAGGGGTTTCCTAAGATATATATCTGAGGCTTGACCCCCTTCCTACCAGATGCCAGTTCTACAATGAACACACATATCAAATAGCAATAAATCCATTTATTCAATACATTCATTTATTCTTTTAGCAAAACAGAAGTCAGAGAAAGTATACGTAGGAGAATATATAACAGACAATACACAGTGAATGAACTCTCCCCTTGGGAGCAAGATAACTCTGCTCAATCAAAAGAGTATTGGATCTCACCTGAAGGGAAATTCCCCAAAGTCTCTAATGTAGTAATCTGGGAATAGGAATGTGAATGAATTACTGGTTACTTTAAGCATCTGCTTCTTTTATAGGTTCTTTCTCTTTCCTGCAGAGAGGTTGGTACTAAGTACCTTCTCTTTCTTGGCTCAGAGCCCAGAAGACTTGATCTCTCCTCTCTCCAGCTTTCATAAACTCTTCCCACCTCTCATAAAGACAGGGGTCACTGAATAATAAATCCCCACCAATGAGGAGAGAATCATGAAAATGGCCTTTGAGCCAAGGGTTGTAGTTGTTGGCATGTCTTCCCTCTGATCAGACTGTAAGTTCCTTGAGAGGGATTGCCTTTAGTTCTCATTGTATCCCTGTTTATTGACTGAATGACACCTCCACAAAATATCTTCTCTTAAACTCTAGGTCTAGTATGCCTCTATTCAACTTCTGTATTCACCACAACAGGAGAAAGAGCTATATAATTTCATTTTCTCCTAATTAACACTTTGCTCTCCTAACACAGATAGAAAGTGACACTTCAGCTATTCAAAGGAAGTGGTAGGGAAACTTACTGCTACACATGGGGTGTGCTGGAGGGAATCTTCAGATCATCTTGGACCTTTACGTATGAATGAGGGAGTCTCAGAAGTCCCTTAGATTGGGCTAAAATTGAACGGGGCACTGAAGAACAAGACGGGGACCTCTGGGAGTGAAGGAGAAGACGAAAAAGCAGGAGGGTCATGGATCTGGCCCTAGAAGGTTTTGAGATTTTTTTACTTCTAGTGTCTCTGACCCTCAGGAGGTTTGGAGGCTTGCTTCTGGTCTTTGGTGACAATCATGTCAAGGACGGTCTGTGTCATTTCACAAAAAGCTTTTAGTTTGCAAGTAAACTGAAAGGTCAGGGTAGGAGGCCAGGACTACACCAGACTCAACTAAGCTAGTAGAGCATCCCACAAGCGCCCCAGAAATGGGGCTGGGGGTGGGGCGGGCAATGTCTGAATTTACAGGAAAAGCTGAGAGGCCTGGGGGCTGCTGAGATCTTAGACTGAGAAACTTGTGTGAGGGCTACAGTGTGCCCTGACTTGACCACTAAACCAGGCTCTCTTCCCCTAAAAAGTGACAATTTGCTTAGAGTGGAAATACACGTGACAGATCTAGGGCTCCGATCATGCTGGTGATGACTGTTGTTAATCGTCCTGAGAACATGAATTGGATGACCCGGGGCTCCCCACTGCTGGTGTTAGCTTCTGAATTTCTTCCCACAACCTTTAGTCCATCTTATATACTGCTGGTAAATTAATCTTAGAAAGAAAAACAACAGGGTAAAACAAAACAAAAGTATCACTGAATATGAAGTTAGAGGGGACTTGGGTTAAAATTCTTGTACTGTAGCTTATTGTGAATCTGCCTTTCTGGATCTCAGTTTCCTCATCTGTTAAATGATATCTTGGACAAAATGATATCTAAGGTTCCTTAGAACTAAATCTTGTGAACCTCTATCCCTCTTCTTAAAAACCTTCAATGGGAGGCAGGTAGGTGGCGCAGTGGATAAAGCACCAGCCCTGGATTCAGGAGGACCTGAGTTTAAATCTGGCCTCAGACACTTGACACTTACTAGCTGTGTGACCCTGGGCAAGTCACTTAACCCTCATTACCCCACAAAAAAAACCAAAAAACCCCACAAAAAACCACAAAAACAAACAAAAAACCTTCAGTGACTTCCTTTTACCTAAAAGACAAAATCTCTTTGTCTGGTATTTGAAGCATTATATAGTTTGACCCTCACATACCTTCCTATAATAGGGTCCTATTTAGTTTGAGGAGAGCTACATTTCCCATGAGACTGAAAGCAGGACTGATTGAGGTTCCCAGGACTCCATTACTTGGGGAATGCTTGGGTGAATGTCGATTGGGTCAGGAGTCCTATGGAGACTTCTGGTCTGGAGGAAGAAGGGGAGCTTCCTGGAAAGAGAACGCAATGGTTTCCAGAAGCCCAGGGGCAAGCTTTTAAACACCTGAAAACAACACATATCCAAAACTAGATGTTGGTTGGTTGTTGTCCTTCCTTCTTGAAGAGGACCAAAATGACATCATTATATTGGGGTCAAGGTACAATGTGTCCTACTGGGGCTGATCAGACTAATAGGAATTTGGAAGGCTCTACCACAGGTCAGGCACAAATAGTCCACATGACCATTTGGAGTGGAGATGTCTCTAAAATTGTGCATCTAGCTTTTCTTTTGAGCTACTGCAATTCTGCTTCAGTCATAGAGCACAGCCCATTCTCTGATGTGGACACACCATGATGGGCAGTCCTGTGCCAGTGTCTCCAATGTCTCACAATCAATTCCAGAGTTCTTCAGAGAGACCTGGAGAGTATCCTTGTATCACTTCTTCTGAGCAAGAGGAAAGGGCAGGAGGCTAGATGATATGGTTTAGAGTTGGCCAGGTTCCAGGTTACCACACAAAGTAAAATGAAAACTCACCTACCAGAACCCAAGGATCCAGGGGACAGGAGTCTGCATTCCAGTGGAGAAGATGCTTTCAAGGTTCCCAGGTGAGCTGGGATACAGGCTTAAACCAACCCCATATTGAACTCAGTAGTTTATGTGAAACCAGAGATGAGTGGGATGTGAGCTATATTCCAACCTTATTTCCTACAATTCCCTTACATAAACTGTTCCCCTCCATCTAATCCATTTCTATCCATTTAACATCCCTCTTGCTTTTTCTATCTTCAAGCCTGAGGTCAAGCCCTTTCTTTTCTCCACCTATGTGAATCCAACCTATATTTAATGCATCTCTGTGTCATTATGGACCTTTAAGGATATTCTGAGACTCTGTTAAACCATTCAGACTTTTTTTTATCTTCCCTCAGCTTTATTCTCATCCTGAAACATTCCTCCAACTTCTTGGCCCCCATCTCTCAGTGGTGACTTCTTCCCAGAGCCTCCATTTTGAGGAAGGTCCCAGGCCAGCCACCCTTCATTCCTCTTCCAGTTCTGTTTCTGACTTTGCAGACTTGGACATTATCCCTTTCTTCCTCTCACTCCATATCTTTTCAGCTCCCTTTTATATGTTATCTTCACCCATTAAAATGTAAGCTTTCTAGGGGCAGCTAGGTGGCACAGTGGATAAAGCACTGGCCCTGGATTCAGGAGAACTTGAGTTTAAATCTGGCCTCAAACATTTGACACTTACTAGCTGTGTGAGAGCTAGTCACTTAACACTCATTGCCCCACAAAAAAGTATGCAAGCTTTCTGAGGGTAGGGATTGTTTTTCTTTTAGCAGAGAGCTGAGACATTCCCAATCAACTTAAGGGTATCAGAGAACACTGGTGGGAAGAATGAAATGTACCAGACCTGGCCTTTAATCAATGGCTAAGATAGTGTTAAATATTTCTATAGTTTTTTGGATGTTATCTCCCACATGAGAATATGAGTGCCTTAAGGACAGGGTACTATGTTTTTGGCTTTCTTTGTGTCTCCTGTGCTTAGCACCGTGTCTAGAACATGAGAAATGCTTAAAAAAACCAGTTGTTGATGGAGAACTGATGTGTATTATTCTTGATA
Source organism: Dromiciops gliroides (assembly GCF_019393635.1). Classification (NCBI taxonomy): domain Eukaryota; kingdom Metazoa; phylum Chordata; class Mammalia; order Microbiotheria; family Microbiotheriidae; genus Dromiciops; species Dromiciops gliroides. Next base: position 106,088,015 of record NC_057864.1, read on the forward strand.
TTATGTTTCCTTTTCTTCCCATGGATGAGGGTCAATTAGGAGGCCTGTGATGTCTCCTCCATGTGTGTTGGTGGACCCAAGATTTCCTATCCCATCTGTGCAGTCTCTTGTACCCACTTAGCACTGTCAGAAGCTGATCAGTTTTCTTTTTCTTTTTTTATCTTGATAGTATTTTATTATTTTTTTCCAGTGATCAATGTTTTCTGGAGCACAGGATCCTTTATAGTGGGATTATGGCTAAGAACAGACAAAGAAGCTGTGGAATCTTCCCATGCCCATCAAAGAAAGCAGTTCAACTCCAGGACCCATAAAATTCCACCTTGACCACCAAATATGAGATCCAAACCCAGGTCCTGCCTGTTTCTGAGACTTCAAGGACACAGAACACATATAGAATTTATCTTATGTGGGAAATATTCAGAAAAGGAGAAAGCTTCCATTCTGATTCATTTATTCAACAGGCATTTATTGAGTGCCCATTGTATGCTGGACACTGTCCTAAGTGCTGGAGATACAAAGACAAAAAAAGTTTCTAACCTCAAAAAAACCTTACATTATATTAGGTAGAAATAATGTGTACACAGATCAGTAAATACAAATTGTATACTAAATCAATGCAAAGGAGGATGTTACAGAGTTAGAACTATCAAAGTTTAACCTGGCTAGCTACACGGGTCTTCTCCTTGAGACCCACCTAGAAGTAAGAGAGAAAGTGAGGGGGATGGAGATGGCTCAAGAGATAGGAGCTGCCTCTCACCCAACTTTCCCCAGCTAACACCAGTGAGTGATCACACCCAATAAGGGAACTTTACACAGTCAGATGATCACCCCATCGGACCACCATTGGTCCTCTATAAAAGTATTTGCCTGTCTCCTGCTCAAGGAGATAGGTATCTCAGAGAACCATGCCTCTGTGCCATGCCTTCTCCCCATGAGAGAAGTCTCCTTTCTTGGTTTCCTTTCTCCAGTGCCCAAATAAAATATTATTTCATTCTAATTGGATTTGTGTGCAAGAGGGTATAACTCTTTAAAGAGGAATTCCTGAAGGCTGCTAAGTAGCACAGTGGCCCTGGATTCAGGAGGACCTGAGTTCAAATCCGGCCTCAGACACTTGACACTAGCTGTGTGATCCTGGGCAAGTCACTTAACCCTCATTGCCTTGAAAAAAAGGAGGAATTCCTAAGAAACCCCAACCCCTACTAATTTTCCCCATAAAAGAGGAAATAACTAGAAACTGTGGGAATCTGAATAGGAGATTTCACTTAAGATGAGCTTTGAAGTGAGCTAGAGATTCCAAGAGGTGGCGATGAGTAGTAAAATTTCCAAACCATGGAAGCTAGCCCATGCAAAAACATGGAGGTAGGAGATTTGGAACACAACTGCCTATCATGTATGACTCTTGCTTGTCACCATATTGGGTGAAATATGTATGGAATCCACCCACAGTGCTTTTTCAATTTCTCTTGACATGACAAGGGAATATGCCATTAGCTGTCTCTCTGTTAGCTCTCATCCTTGCCACAGGGTCATGATGATGATGAGAATTATAATCCTGTTCTCAGCCTATTTTTATATGAACCTCATCAAAAAGATGAAGGAAAAGAGGAAACAGCACTAGCAACAATAACAGCTCATATTTGTACATTGCTTTCTAGTTTACAAAGAAGTATTTTCTGTATATGATATGAGCTTGGGAGGTAGGTGTTATCCTCATTTTGCAAATGGGAAGGTCATAACTGGGCACAAATACTAAGAGTAACACAAACTGATTTTTCATGATCTCAAATCAACTCCCCACCAAAGTTTTCAAAGACTTCTCCATCCTCTGCCTAGCCCAAGAGCCACCTCCTCTGTGAAGCTCCCAATAAGAATAATCACTGTCTTTTATTTTTAGCACCTTAATGTTAGCAAAGCACCTGGACATACATTATCATTTGAGTGTCACAACTCTGTGAGGTAGAGACTATTATTATTATTACCATTCTGAAGATAAGAAAACTAAGGTTCAGGGCAGCTAGGTGGCGCAGTGGATAGAGCACTGACCCTGGAGTCAGGAGGACCTGAGTTCAAATCCGACCTCAGACACTTAACACTTACTAGTTGTGTGACCCTGGGCAAGTCACTTAACTCCAATTGCCTCACCCAAAAAAAAAATTAAAAAAAAAAAAGAAAACTAAGGTTCAAAAAAGTTTAGCCTAAGACACTCCTAATAAGTTTCTGAGGAAGGTTTCCAACCAAAGTCTTCCTGACTCCAAATCAAGCACTCTATGTACTTTGTCATGCTGCCTCTAGCAAAGTTTTCCTTTCATTTTTTTTATTATGTTTTATGTTTGTGGATGCCATTGTCTCTATTTGTTGTTGTTTAGTCATTTCAGTTATGCCTAACTCTTTGTGGCCCCATTTGGGGGGTTTTCTTGACAAAGATACTGGAGAGGTTTGCAATTTCCTTCTCTGGCTCATTTTTATAGGTGAGGAAACTGAGGCAAACAGGTTTAAGTGACTTTCCTAGGGTCACACAGCTAGTTAAGTGTCTGAGGCTGGGTTTGAACTCATGAAGATGAGTCTTCCTGATTCCAAGCCCAGTGTTCTATCCATTGTGCCACCTAGCTGCCCCTTCCTCAAAATCAGAGCTCACCAAAAGTAGGATGGCCTGCCTCCCAAGCCTCTGGGTTCTCCTTGGTTGGAAGTTATTGAGCACTGGTTGACTGGATGCTCATTTGTTGGGGACTGGATTACTTTCACGTATGAGTTGGACTGAATGGCTGGCTACCCATTCTCAAATTCCGCGATTCCGTAACTGGTGCAGAAGATTGAGTGTTGGAAAGAGCCTCCGGAATCCTCAGTTCAAACTGATAGCTATAGAGACAGGCCTAGTGAAGGGAGATGACTTCTTATGGGCAGAGGGGGAATTTGAGCGGCTCTCTGAGAAGCAGTGATTCCTCCAACTGTGGATCTAAGTGGTGGAAGATGAAGCTCTGCTGTGCTAGGTTTGTCACTCGGAAGTACACTGGGATAAGGATCTCAGTTCTCCTTCCTGAGTCAAAGCCAGAGCCAAGATTAGGACACAGGAGTTTCCTGTGCTCACTCTTGCCACAAACCAAATAGCCAGAAGTGTATGTTTAGAATGCATTAATCACTCCTATGGGCACAAGGCAGCCACAAGACATTTAAGGTCCAGGGAATTACTGCTGCTCAGCGAGACTTCTTCTGAATTTCCCATCTGCCCAGGACCTTGCTGGAGCCTCATTCATTCATTGTGACATGCCTGGGGAAACACAGGCTGCAGACTCATTCTTCATCAGCTCCATCCTGGGAATGACACATTTAAGCAATCACCTATGTTATGTGTGTCTGTGTGTGTGTGCTTGTATACCCCTGTACAGATGTGTGTATGTGGTTTGCTACTTTCCCATGACTAAGGGATACTGAGGGAGAAGAAAATACATAGATTCTTCCAGCTGCCTAACCTCACTGAGTGAGGGAGAGAAACTCTGGGCTTGACAAACTTCAGGGTGAGTCTCCTCAGGTTGAGACCAACTAGAAGGTTCTTGGACACCCCTCCCCCCCAAAAAAGGTATGTCCATCCCAGCACTGGGCCTCTAGAATTACTGTGTGACCCAGGTTCCAGGATCCCAGAAGCTCAGAGCTAGAAGGGACCTCATAAGCCATGTAGTCCAACCTCCACATGTTTGTCTTCACACTGAGTTCAAATTTCACCTCAGAGACTTACTAGCTGTGTGACCCTGGATAAATCACTTAATCCCGATTGCCTTAAACATCTAGAGCCATCTCTAGTTGTCCTGATGTATATCTTGCCAATGGACCCAGATGGCTCTAGAGGAGAGAATGAGGTTGGTGACCTTGCACAGCCCTGCCTCACTTAAATCCAATTCATTTCAAGTTGGTGCATGACATCAGGATGATGTCATGGTCCTCTTTGAGAATGTTGGCAAACAACATTTCTCATGCTAATAAAGTAAGTCAGATCAGCTTTAATGTGGCTGGCTGGATTGCAACTTGAGTGTTATTATTTGTGTTTATTTCTTCTCTGAAATCATAGAAGCTGAGTCAGAAGACCCTTTTGAGACCACTCGATGGAACCTCCTACCATATTCAGAGCATTTGTTTGCTTCCATACCTCCGGTCCTGGAGAGAGCTCACTCATCTACTTTGGGATGACTCTAATTATCAGAACCTTCTTTTTTTCTATAAAGCTGAAGTCTTATTCCTTGACTTTTCCATCGAATTCTAAGACCTGAGTTCAAATCCAGCTATAGACACTTACTAGCTGTGTGTTCCTTAAACTTTACCTAACTTTCCTCATTTGTAAAATGTGGATCACAATAATACCTACCTTCCAGGGATGTTGTGAGGGTCAAATGAGATTCTAATTGTAAAGTGCTTGGCACAGTGCCTGGCACCTATAAGCACTATGCAAATGTTAGATGCTATTATTATTATTTTAATTATTATTATTACTTCAGTCTTCTAGGACAGGAATTCTGAATTTTTTGTGTCTATGGACCCCATAGAATAATGTTCTCAATTTCATAAAATAAAATGCACAGGATTGCAAAGGAAATCAATTATATTAACATGGTTATCAAAATATTTTAAACAAGCTAGTTTATAACCCTTAAGTTAAGAAACTGCTTGAAGGCATAATAAAAGAATTGCAATCCCTTTCTCACATGATTGACCTCTAAAGTTCAAAGACAGCTATCATGTTCTCTTTACATTTTCTTTTGTTAGTTTCCACTTCCCCAGCTCCTTTAACGGAGCCTCTGAGGTCCTAGTTTCTAGTCTCACCATCAGACACTAGCCGCCCACCTCCAGACACCCTTCACCCTCCCGTGGCTCACCACAGAGGCAGTCCTAGGCTCTCAAAGACTATGCCAGTGTTGGGGTAAGCTCTGCAGATCCCATCCAACTGGAAGGGTTTCATGTATGTAGAGAGAGGTCTTTTTAAAAAAATCTTAATAGTATTTTATTATTTTCCAGTTACACATATTGTTTTCAACATTTTTTTTAACATTTGTTTTTATAAGATTTTGAGTTCCAAATTTTTCTCCCTCCCCCTCTTCCCTCCTCCCACCTCAAGACAGAAAACAATCTGATATAGGTTTTATATGTATAATCACATTAAACATATTTCTGCATTAGTCATGTTGTGAAAAAAGAATAAGAACAAAAGGGGAAAACTTCAAAAAAAAGAAGAAATAACAAAAAAGTAGAAATAATATGAATCAATCTGCATCCAGATCCCACAGTCCTTTTTTCTAGATGTGGAGAGCATTTTCCATCATGAGTCCTTTGGAATTGTCTTGGATCATTGTATTGCTGAGAAGAGCAAAGTCTATCACAGATGATCATCTCACAATGTTGCTGTTGCTGTGTACAATGTTCTCCTGGTTCTGTAGAGGGATGTCTTGTGATAGATTGTATGTACTTTGTTTAAAGACCAGCCTTGCTGAGATCATATGTGATCTCATTTGAAAGATAGCTGTCATCTCTCAAAGGACACAGAATCATGCCCAAGATCTGGGGTGAGAGCATCCAAATTTGAACCCTGGTTCTACCACTTAGTACCCAAGTGACATGCCACCTCATCTCACTTATATCCTCAGTTTCCTCATCTGTGAAACAAAGGGATTGTATTAGGTGACTTTTAAATCTCCTTCCAGCTTTATGGTCCACACAATGGCCCGATGATATAAGTGGTATTATTATCCCCACTTTATAGATAGGGAAGCCATGTTGGCCACAGTATGATAGATTTTTCAGGCCCAATCACTTTTGGACAACATGCTAAATTACAGAAGGCTCATGACCTGCACTGGGGGAGGAGAGTACTCACTCACCCCAATGGAATTACTGGTCTTACTGTAGGCACTCTTAACTTGGCACTGATGGATCCCATAGTCAGATTTCAAGGGGGTCCATGAACTGAAGTGAGAAAAAATGACATCTTCATTTTCACTACCAAACCTAAGTCCTGCCTGTCTCTTCATATTAGATAAGAACTCCTTGTCCTGAACCTTTTCCTGGCATCCGGGAAAAACTTGATGGTTGGTAACATTCCATGATTTGACACAAGAACAAATAATGATAGTTAGCATTTATATAGAACTTTAAGGTTTTGCAAAGCACTTTAAAAATGCATCATTTTAATTATAAAGTTCTTGCAACAACCCAGGGAGGTAGATTCTATTGTCATCTCCTTTTTACATGTGAGGAAACTGAGGCAAACAGAGGTTAAATGACTTGCCCAAGGTGACACAACTAAAAAGTGTCCAAGGCTAGATTTGAACTCAGGTTTTCCCTATTCCAGATCCAGCTTTCTATCTACGGTGATACCTAGGTGCCCCTAAATTATCCAAATATAGAAGGAGCTGCTCTTGGAGGTAACACATTTTCTCCCTCCCTAGAGATATTGAAGCTGAGACTGGATGGTGATGCTGTCAGAAAGGATCCTTCTTTTTAATTTATGGTTTGGACTAGACTGTCTCTGAGGTGCTTCCCCTGCAAGTCTCCCTCAAGCTCTTCTGTTCCATCCTGTCTTTTGCCACAGACATTCAAACGTTCTGAATGTCTGCCCCTGCCTGGGACCCCACCTGCACATTGAATGTCAAAACAGCCACCACAACAGCAGCAGTGAAGGGGAAAAGTCACACTTACGCACACTCGACAGGTGCCCAGAAAGAAAACCGCCAAGCCTTGACAACCTGTGAAGGATAAACAGCCTTGAAACCCAATATAGTTCGTTAGTGGACATTCCCCCAAAGTCCCCTGTCAAAGCACCACTTTGCACTCTATCTGCTGTGATTTCATTCAATAGAGCCAGGCTCTGATTCAGGTTTGGGGCTCAAAGCCAGAGCTTTAGAAATGACCGCTTGCTCCTTTCTTAAAGTGACAGCTAGCATTTTTTATAATCCATTAAGACTTGCCCAAAGCTTTCTGTTTGTTACCTCATCTGGTCCTCACAATGATCTTGGGAGGAAGGTGCTATTATCGCCCCCATTTTGCCTGGATTGATGCAGCTAGCGAGAGGAAGGATGAGAATTGAGATCTTATTTCCCAGGGAAGTGATTTATTCCCTATGCCCCCCTCCCCCAGCTTGGGTTGCCTGAGGCAGAAGGAGGATGCAGAGAGGTGCTAGGGACACGGTAGAGTATTTTTTCCATACTTTCTTTTGGTGTGTTTCAAGGGCTGTAATGTAGAATGGAAGCTTTCTCTAGGACTTCAGTGGAGTTTAGATGTGTCCATAGATAAACATCAGATCCCTCCTTGTCTCCAAAGACAGATGCAGTGGATAGAGTGCCAGATCTGGACTGAGAAAGACCTGAGCCTCAGAGGCCTACTACCTCGGTGACCTTGGGTAAATCACTTAACCCCTGTTTGCCTCAGTTTCCTCGTTTGTAGAATAGAGATAAAAATAGCACCCACCTCCCTGGGTTGTTAGGATCAAAGAAGATATTAATTGTAAAGTGCTTAGCACATGGTAAGCACTATATTAATATTAGTTTTTATTATTATTATTATTTGTCTCCTATAACATCTGAAGAATTCTTAACTGGTAGAAAGACTCTAAATCAGGCTGAAACTCTAGCAAGAAGCAAGGCCAAGAAATCAAACCCCAGTTTCAATCACTTTATTTAATTTCCGCATGGTGGGAGGCCTCTTGAGCCCGGGAGGGAAATCCCTAAGAATAATCCCTGTTCTACATAGAGTGACTAGGGCTCAGACCACTCTGCTCAGAAGCTTCTCCTTCCCACCAGGCTTGGTTTGAACAGAATCATTATGTAGAAGATGGTTGTCTTCTTGACTTCCAGTTCCATGCCCTTCTCTTTCATCTCCTAGAGGTAAGATATCCCAACTATCTCATCCTTTCCTCCATCCTCCAGGCATCCTGTATCCTTGTACATCAAAGTGCCTCCTCCCCATCAAACCTGCCTTCTTCCAAGTACCTCAGTTTGAAAATTAACCCTCTCAGCTCCAGGAGGGGTCAATAGGAAAGCAATATTATTGAGTTGATTCACATCAAGCTGTCAGAGACGCCAAACCAACTTAATCTCTGCTAGGGTATTTGCATTTTACAGAAGATGATTGTTAACCTCCCAACCCCCATATTTAATTGGTGATATTTTAGGCAGCCAGTGACTAAATGCACTAAATAATTTTTAGATAGTGTGAGGTAAATATTTTGGGGTGGCAGGGACCTTCCCAGGGCAGAATTTCAGGCAGAGTAGGAGATATTTATGAGCAGATTGGTCACCCTACAAGCAATGTAGATCACCAGCCAGATGGGCAAATGGGCACTTGATATCTGGGGTTGTTCCATCCTATTTATCTCCTTAACCTATAAAGGATTACAGAACTTAGTTGGTTTCTCTTCTCTTCATTCTTGGTCTCTGAAAACTTAGGTCAATGCTGAATCAATTAATGCTGTTTCTTGGCTATTTGAACCTGGGAAAAGACTAAGTTCATTAGCTTAGAACTATATGTGTGCAGGAATTTTGTATTAATGGAGTCTGAAAAATAGTCATGGAGCCTGTGTAACTGCAAGAAACTGCTTACAGGGGAAGAAGAATCTTCAGTGGGGTTCCAGATGTCTCTCAATAGGACCATAGCACCCAATCTTGGGTGGTTATGGCCCTGCTCCAAATCTGTCCCCTAATCCTAGCCTTAGCTCCAGCCTCAGCCCTTACTTCATACCAGTAAGAAAAAGGTCCTTCTCCTGGAGGGATTGGTGCCAGGAAAAATCAGCCACTGGTTGACAATATGGTGGTCCAACTTCTTCTCACCAGCACACCAGCCCCCAATGATACTTAGGGTAGTCATGCTCCCAGTGCTCAAGAGAGGATCTGATGTTAGTCATTTCTACCTTAGTGTGCATTTATTACCCCCTCTCAAAGGCGTTTGCATTTCAAATCATTCTGAATTGTAATAATAACAATAATGCACACATCAGCACTTTGAGGTTTACCAAACCCTTACTATACAATAACTCTGTAAGGGCTGGTAGTAAAGGTATCATTGTCCTCATTTCATAGATGAAGAAACTGAAACTCACAGAAGTCAAATATCTTGCCCAAGGCCACATAGATAGTAAATATCAGAGCTGGGATTAAGACCTATGTCTCCTGGGTTCAAATCCAGTGGTCATCAGTAACTATACAGTGATTGTTGAATGAAGGACTCTCTGTCCTATTTAATCAGCAAACAATCCCTTCTCCTCTTCTATTTGCTGCTACATCTTCCAGTCTATTACATTTATCTTATTTTATAGATAATAGTATCTCATTATTTTTTAAAATGTATCCTACACCCCCCCCCGCCAGGGAAACCAGTTTTGAGCTGCTGGTTCCTAGGAATATGAAGGTAATAGTCCTGCTAGGTGGAGAGATTCCAGAGGAAGACAGCTTGGAGGATGAAGGGCCTTGCCTTCATGCTACATGAGGATTGGCTATATGAACCTGGAGGAGAGAATGCCCAGAAAGACATGGTAGCTCCTTTCCAAGTATGTGGAAGAGGCATCAGGCAAGTTCCATCTGGCCTCAGAAGTGAGAGCTAGGAGCAACGGGTAAAAAAGACAATGAGTGCAATGGAAACTGATATCAGGAATAATTTGATATATTCAAGAATGGACTAGCTTTCCTTGGGTTCTAGTGCACGGATTCCTCCTCCCCATTGTAGGTCTTCAGGTAGAGGTGTGCTAACAACTTATTGGTTAGGGTGTAGAAGGAGCTCTTTTTTTGGGGGGATTGGTTTTGAACTAGAAGCTGAGGTCCTCTCCAACTCTGATATTCTTTAGTGAATGACTTTCAGGGTTAGCTAGTAGGCTGTGTTTTGAGCAATGAGCAATGAGCAAGTGTGTGTGTGTGTGTGTGTGTGTGTGTGTGTGTGTGTGTGTGTGTGTGTGTGTAAATGGGCCAAATAGCTCATATCAAGTAGGCTGGTCCTGCCTGACCATAGGGGACCTACTCTTTGGCCAAATCTGCTCTTCTGAACAATCTGCTGGTGGATCTGTTTGGGGCTTCAGTAGTGGACCTAAGAAGATGATTGTTTGGTGACTTCTCCACTCACCTCCCCATCACTTTCCTGTTCTAGATCCATAATGAAATCAATGTTACCATTGCTGCTTTATCATGGGATCAAAAGATCATCATTGAGAGCTAGAAGGAGCTTCAAGGTCATCTCTCATTTTATAGATGAGGAACATCGACTCAGGGTAGTTAAGTGACCTTGTAGCAGAGCTGGGATTTAAACTCAGGTGGCCACAATGGGCCAAACTTATTTCCCCTTTAGCTCCATTCAACATCCCTGTAACTTTCCAAACCCAAATACTCTTCCCTGGCCAACACTCACCCATAGTTTCCCCCTATCAAAATATAAGCTTCTTGAAGATAGTGACTGGATTTGCTCCCCCCACCCCCTTCCTTCATTCATTTATTCACTCTTAGGCAAGGCAGGGCTTACTTCCTACCTGGAACTTTTCTTTCTTTTTAATAAGCAGTGAATAGGTTGAGTCTCTGGAAGTCTGGTATGACCTGGTGTGGAGGGGTCACTCACACATGAAGGGGAGAAGTCTCAAAATAGCAAGCTGAACCTCGGGCGGGGAAAGTAATGAATCAGGAGTCATGTAGCAAGACAGGATTTTCCTCCTGGCGCATGTCTGTTAAGGCTGGGAACAACATTCCTCATAGGGATTCCCCCTTTGTCTTCCTTTGGCAGCTATGCTGGGCAGAGCGGCTCAAGCTTTTGCTCTGCCCTGATTCAACAGGGCCCCTTCATTACTCAGCGATACATAGACCTGCATTAAGGTGCTGCTTAGATAGGCAAATAGGACCTTGGAGGGCTACCCCCCACCCCCACAGGTTGGAAGGAAAGGCTGAATGTTCTGATTCGGGGAAAGGCTTGTCCTTTCTTTTCTGTCCTCCCCCCTCTTTGATCAGGCCCTCAAAAACAGGAGAGAAAAAACGCCTTCAATAAACCAAAAAAAAAAATTAATTAATTGCTTGTGGTTTTAATACTACCAGATTAGTCATAGTCCCTGCATTTGGGAGGTTTAAACTGATAACACCTTGGTGACCTAATAACATTTGGTGGGGATTGCAACATTTTCCCACCCTTTGAAAGGCTTGGAGGTAAGTTTCTCTCATTTGACAGGAAGAAGAAATTAGCTCTTTAGGAGCCCTCCCCAGGTGAAGACCACCAGGCTTTGGCTGCCAGGAATGATGGAGTAAAAGCTGCCTGGGTGTGCTGTATCAGGTGCTACTTCGCTAAGGTTGAGACTTAGGACTCTAGTTTTCTGAGTCACTAGCAAAGCAGCTGGCATTCCCTCCCTTTGTCCTTCCACCTTGCCCCTTCCCCACGTCATTCACCAAAGCACAAAGATGTTCCAAGCAATCCTGTACTGAGGCATCTGAGTGGCATAGTTTGATATTTTGAGTGCTGGGTTTGTAGTCAAGAAGTTCAGTCATGTCCCACTCTTCATGACCCTGTTTGGGGTTTTCTTGGCAGATACTGGAGTGGTTTGCTATTTCCTTCTCCAGCTCATTTTACAGATGAGGAAACTGAGGCAAGCAGGGTTAAGTGACTTGCCTAGGGTTACACAGCTAGTAAGTGTCTGAGGCCAGATTTGAACTCAGGAAGATGAGTCTTGCTGGACTCCAGGCTCAGTGCTCTATCCATTTCACCACTTGTGTTTAAATCTTCCCTGAGACACTCACTAGCTGTGTGACCTTGGGCCAGGTACTCTCTACATCTCAGTTTTTTTTGTTTGTTTGTTTTTTTTTGTTTTGGCAGGGCAATGAGGGTTAAGTGATTTGCCCAGGGTCACATAGCTAGTAAGTGTCAAGTGTCTGAGGCCAGATTTGAACTCAAGTCCTCCTGAATCCAGGGCCAGTGCTTTAGGCCACCTAGCTACTCCCTTACATCTCAGTTTTCACATCTGTAAATTGAGGATAATAACAGCACCTACTTCCCAGTATTGTTGTGAGGAGCAAATCAAATGATATGATACATATAAAGCACTTTCCAAACTTTAATTGTTAGTTATAATAATTATTATTCTTATACCACTGGCAAGTTAATCTTCCAAATATAACTCTCATAATGGGTGGAGAGAGAGAGAACTGAGTTTGGAGTCAGTGCACTTGGATTTGACTGTTCTCTTTGAATCCAGTATGACTTTGGGCAAATCACTTTGATCTGCTTTTTATTTTAATTTTAATTTAATTTTTTTTTTGCAGGACAATGAGGGTTAAGTGACTTGACCAGGGTCATGCAGCTAGTAAGTGTCAAGTGTCTGAGGCCAGATTTGAACTGGGGTCCTCCTGAATTGAGGGCCGGTGCTTTATCCATTCTGCCACCTAGCTGTTCCCACTTTGCTCCTCTTGACCTTAGTTTCTTCATCTGTAAAATCAGGGGATTGGACTTTAGAGATGTCAAACTGCCCCCCACCCAGGCCTTTCAGCCAGTGAAGCTTCAGAGTGTAGCCCCACCCAGATTAAAATGTAATTGGGAAATATTTAACAAAAGAAACACAATATAATATACAACAAAGATCACGTTAATTTATGATTTAGTCCTTGAACTGAACGACCTCCAGAATTCCTTCTAGTTCTATGATCTTCTGTCCCTTTCCTGCTAAAGAACCTACAATGACTCTGGGCTTTGGAATCAAAGTTGAGACTCTATCTGGCTTTTGAGGTCCTAAGGCAACTAAGTGGCATAGTATATAGCATAGTGCATGTGGAGGCAGGAAAATTTGGGTTCAAATCAGACACTTCCTAGCTGCTTGGTCTAGGGAAAGTAACTTAACTCTTCTCAGCCTCAGTTTCTTCATTTGTAATATGGTGATGAGGACCTACCTTACAAAACTGATTAAATAACATATATAAAGCTTTCTGTAAACTTCAAAGCAGAATATAAAAGTTATTATTAATTATTATTATTATTATTATACTAAATCTGGACCTACCTTACCTCCCACTACTACATAGAAGTGCAGGAACACTTTATTTTGGTGAAAGTGTTCTCCTCATTGCTCTACCCAAATACCATACCTCCCTACCTTTGGACTCATTTATTAATAGTTTTTTTTTTCCATTCATTTCCATAGCTGGAGGTGCCCATGGTGCTAATGACTTCATAGTGGATTGTGGCACATAAAAACTCTTATTGTTCACAGAAAGAACCTCGGAAGCCATAAAGGCCGACCTAGACCATAATCAGTGCTTATTCCTATATGGAATTTTCAGCCCCCTTCAACCTCACTCCTCTATTCAAGGTACAGGTGTTGCCAATATGGTGCTGGGATTCTGAGCATTGTATTCTTAGCTAAAAGGGTCTGTTACTTGCATAACTATGGACTTTACCTCCTGGAGCCTTGGTTTCTTCAATGATTGAGTGAGTTGCATTAGATAAACTTAAAAAAATTAAACGTTTTATTAATTGCTATCTTCCCCTTTCCTTTTTGCTTCAGGTTGGTCTTTGAGGAGCAGCTAGGTGGTGCAGTAGATAGAGCACTGGCCCTGGATTCAGGAGGACCTGAGTTCAAATGCAGCCTCAGACATTTAACACTTACTAGCTGTGTGACCCTGGGCAAGTCACTTAAGCCCAATTGCCTCACAAAAAAAAGAGAGGTTGGTCTTTGCCTTAGAACCCTTGCTTCTCTGATCTGTCCTCAACATAGATGTTAATGTTTTTTTTTTCAGAAGCACAGGTCTCATCGTGTCATTCCCCTCTGCAGATAGACTCTCGTATCTCTCAATTAGCTCTAGAATGAAATTCAAACTCTTCTTTTTGTCCTTTATAGTTCTTCCAAATCAGGCCCAAACTTCTCTTTCCAGATTCATATTCACACACACATATGTACACATACATACACATGGGTATATAATATGCATGTAGACTATATATTATGTTATCTAGATTATTAGTATATATTATATACAATATATTATATGTGTGTGTATGTAAATATGTATATGTGTGTTTTTATATATCACTTCCCTTCATGTATTCTTCAGTCCAGCCAAACTACCTTTCTCGCTGTTTCTTACCTGTGACATTCCATTTCCCCATCTTAGCGTCCTTCATGACTGGCATGCTTTGCCATCTCTTAGCATCCCTTTGTTGTTGTTTATTCATTTCAGTCATGTCCAACTCTCTGTAACCCCATTTGGAGTTTTCTTGGCAAAGATACTCAAATGGTTTGCCATTTCCTTCTCCAGAGCATTTTATAGATATGGAAACTGAGGCAAATAGGGTTCAGTGACTTGCCTGAGGTTATTCAGCTAGTAAGTTTCTTTTTTTCTTTTCTTTTTTTTGTGGGGCAATGAGGGTTAAGTGACTTTCCTAGGGTCACACAGCTAGTAAGTATCAAGTGTCTGAGGCCGGATCTGAACTCAGGTGCTCCTGAATCCAGGGCCAGTGCTTTGTCCACTGCGCCACCTAGTTGCCCCCACTAGCAAGTTTCTAAGGCTAGATTTGAACTCAGGAAAATGATTCTTCCGGACTCTAGGCCTGGGTTTTCTGTCTACTGAGTCACCTATCAGCTTGGCTCAAATGCCATCCTCTATATAAGGCCTTTCCTGAATCCCCCATCTGCTAACACCTTTCTGCCAACATAACCTTGCTTTAGTTTTGTATATTCATGTTTTATATACTCATATGCAACCCTTTAGACTCCTTGAGGGTAAGAATGGTTTCATTTTTATTGTTGGATCCTCAAGCACCTAATATGGTATTTAGTGCATAGTTTTGTAGAATCATAGGTTTGGAGCTGGGAGGGCTCTTAGAGGCACCTAATCCAACCATAATTGGCACTTCATAAATGCTTATTCTTTGATTGGTCATTCATTTGCCAACAAGGCTGCCAGTTTCCTGGGGCTTTGATGTGCCGTGGGGATTTCTTTTTCTGGAAGAATTCAACAAATGGAATGTGGAATTCACCAATGAGTAATAGGCTCTTTGGAACTACAACTACTATGACTTTTGGGCTCTTGTCCTCCCATGGTACTCCCACTCATTTTTTTGAACGTGTTGATATTTATGTCGGAGTCATCTTTTCCTTATTGTCATGAATGGCTGGAGGACAGGGGTGGTGTCTTGTTTATCTTTCTATCTTCTACAAGACTGAGTGTTTTGTTAAGTTAACATGTGACTGACTGCTGTCCTAGGTTGTGTTGGTAGAAAGTTTCCCAGACAACAGCAAAGCTAGACATAGAAACATCTGTTTGGCCTCATCTAAGGCTTTGTTCTTTCTGTAGAACTGGCATTGTACTGTTCAGGCTTCTTCCCTTTTCTTGACCTTTCAGTTTCCTCCAACTCCTTTCCCATAAGCCAACCAATTTCCAAAGCTGGGTAAGCATCAGACTATATATATATATATATATATATACATACATACACATACATACACATACATACACACACATATACATATATACGTGTGTATAGGTATATATGTATACGTGTATATATGTATACATGTATACATATATATATATACATACACACACATATTTGTGAGGCTATTGGGGTTAAGTGACTTGCCCAGGGTCACACAGCTAATAAGTGTTAAGTGCCTGAGGCCGGATTTGAACTCAGGTCCTCCTGACTCCAGGGCCGGTGCTCTATCTACTGTGCCACCTAGCTGCCCCAGCAGACTTGATATATTTTTAATGGTAAGAATCCTAAGAGTAAAAAGGTTCTCAGCTCTGCCTCTAAATACATATGTGGACTTGGGCATCTCTCTGGACATACATCTCAACGATTCTTTCTGAAGGCTCCAAAATCTCCTTGGCTTGTGCTAGGGCCTGTGTAGCTGATGTGGCCCAGCCATGCTTCTCACTTCTGGTGTCCCTGTGCTGCCTCTTCTCTGTTTGTGTTAATGGATGGAAAAGGGAAACTTGAAGGAAATGTTGAAGTTGGTTTTTGAATTTTTGATGTCTGGAGCAATTTGACAGCTGAGACTTGCATCATTGTGTAGCCCTTATATATTGTGGGAAACCTTATTCCAACTCCCACTTTCGGAGAAAAGCCAGGTCCCCCAGAACAATTCTGGGAATATTTCTCTCTCCTGGTTCTGGGGTACCCCTGAGGAACCGGTTAGATGCCTTCTCTAATGCTTTTGCCTTGTTTCCCCATTCTCATGGGTTCTCAAAGTTAACCACTGATGATTAAGCTTCCCAGTTTAATTTAACCAATTAACACCAATCAGCTTTTACAAATTTACAATAAACATCAATCAGTTTTTACTATGAAGATATAACAAGAACAGATATTACAAAATATTCTTCTTCAAACCTAAGGCACATTATCCCTTCTATCTCTCTCCCTGGAGAGAGTGAACTCAAAGCATTTTTTTTTTTGTGGGACAATAGGGATTAAGTGATTTGCCCAGGGTCACACAGCTAGTAAATGTCAAGTGTCTGAGGCTAGATTTGAACTCAGGTCTTCCTGAATCCAGGGCTGGTGCTTTATCCACTGCGCCACCTAGCTGCCCCTCAAAGCATTTTTTACAAAGCACTCACCCCACTAAATTCCCTTCTGAATTTGGAATATCTCATGTACTAAAACTCCTTAGATTGTAGGTACTGGCATCCTGACATCAGTGTGGGTTGGAAGGGGTGGGAAGTGGGTAGGGAGGAAATCCACTGCTGAGTTGCACTGGTAGACTTAATTGACCTCAAACTCAGCATTCAGCTTCTGGACTTGCTATTCCCAATTTTCTAACTCGAATACTCCTTCACTTAAAAGCAGGAAGAGTAGACAATATAGGGACAGAAGCAACAACAGGACCACAAACTTATGGGCCACAGGACAGCAGCTCCAGGTGGGAAGATAAAACCCTGAATCTTCTCTTTGCACCAAAGGCTTACAACAGTCCTTGCCTCCTTACTCGAACAGGGCTGGGCAAGAAAGAGCAAGTGTCTTGCTTTGGTTAGTGCCTTTTGAATGTACCTCTGTTCCAGTTTGACAGCAAATCAAAAGCCTCTCTTTACTACATCATTAAGAAACTGGAACCAAGTATGTCTAAATCAGGGAATAAGGCCCTCCTATAACATGAAGTAAGGTAGCCAGGTGGCACAGTGGATAAAGTGCTGGGGCTAGAGTAAGGAAGACTCATTTTCCTGAGTTCAAATCTGAACTCAGACACTTACTTACTGGCTGTATGACTCTATGCTAGTTGCTTAACCCTGTTTGTCTCAGTTTCCTCATCTGTAAAATGAGCTGGAGAAGGAAATGGAAAACTACTGCAATATCTCTGCCAAGAAAACTCCAAATGGAGCCATGAAGAGTTGGATACGACTGAAAAACTACTGAACATAGTTACATACAGCAGCCTGCTTGGTCTCTTCCACCTGTGTTAGCAACAGGCAGAACATGCAGCTGTTGGGAGCAGTGAGGTGGCACAGTGGATAGAGCACTGGCCCTGGATTCAGGAGGACCTGAGTTCAAATTCGGCCTCTGAGACTTGACACTTACTAGGTGTGTGACCCTGGGCAAGTCACTTAACTCTCATTGCCCCACCAAAAAAAAAAAAAACCAACAACAACAACAACAAAAACATGCTGCTGTTGCTCTGAGGATGGGGCTTCTTTGGTCAACCAAAGTTACAATAGGATCATAGATGGAGAAAGGACCTGAAAGTTCATTAATTCCAACCTCCTTATTTCACAGTTGACTAGGGTCACATAGCTGTTCAATGTCTGAGGTGGGATTTGAACCCAGGGCTTCAGTTATATGGAGAATTAAATATTGAGTGATTATCTGCTCTCAGGAAAGGTCTGTTAATGGTAGGAATAATTCCACTGTGGCCCTAACAGAGTTCTCTGACCCTGTTTCTTGTCCCCTTTTTTTTGGCCCACAGCTTTCTGCTTATCAGCTATCATTTTAACAGCTTGTTGGTAGCCATTGGGCTGGAGTGTTGGGCTCACAGCCAGGATGCCGGTTCTAGGGGTAGTGCAGGGTTTTCTCTTGGCAGCTGGGTAGGCTGAGAAAAGTTTGTCAAGGGAGTCTGGGTTGGGTGTGGAGCAATGTAGTTACCCCAATCACGCTTGCCTCATTCCTTGAAACCCCCTCCTTTTTAACCAACCCAGAATCCAAGAGCGAATGAATCCTTGGCTCTCGCTTCCTTCTACCCCCTGTTTTAAAACTCACCTTTTCCAGGAGGCCCTTCCTGAGGGGTTCCATTTTGTCCCAATGACTCCTGGATATAGTCTGCACCATATAACTGTTCACTTGCTATTATGTTTCTTAGTTTATATGGTGTTAATGCTGGTTCCATGTGTGTGCCACTTCTCACCACTAGGTGGTGCAGCTGGGAGTGGAGTCAGAAAGACCCAAGTTCAAATTTGACCTCAGAGCCTTATTAGCTGTGTGACTCTCAACAAGTCGCAACCTCTCTGTGCCTCAGATGCCTGAAGTATAAGATGGATATAATAATGGCACCTATTTCCCAGGGTTGTTGTGAGGGTCAAATGAATTTCCCCACAGTGTTTGCACATAGTAGGAGATTAATCAATGTTCCCTTTCCTCCCCTTTCTTCTCCCTTTGCCCATCCTGTGTCCCCTTGGGGAACTGGGTTCTTCTGTAAGTACAAGGCTCTTCAATCAGTGGTGCTCAGTTCCAGGATGACACCCAGTAGTTCCCTCCTCCTGGGGTGGATCAAGGCAGATGGGAATGAGAGGAAGGAGGCTTCTCTGACTTTCTGGTGGGATTTCAGTTCTGAAGATCTTGACCATCAGTCCTCTGGGCAGTCTTTAAGAGCTTATCGCTTAGATAATCTTTGAAACCTTGGGTGGTAGGGCTTTCTAGGGGTCATACCAACTCTTCCTGCAGGCAGGACCACACCTAAACTGTAATAGATAGAGAAGAGTCTCTTCAGGGAAGGAAGTTCTCTGGCTTCCCCTAACTGTACATTTCTGTGCCTCAGAACTCTGCACTTCTGTGATCCTGAGACTTGGCATTTCATGGCAAAAGGATAAAATGAAGAAGTCACTGGCCTTGGAGTCAGGAAGACCCCACTTCAGATCCCACCTTAGACCTGACTCTTCTCTGAAAGTGGGAGTTGGAGTAAGGTTTTCCAAAATATAAGGGCTACACAATGATTCAAGTATCAGCCGTCAAATTGCTCCAGACATCAAAAGTTCATGTGTGATCCTGGGCAGGTCATTTGACTTATCTGGGCCTCAGTTTTCTCATCTATAAAATGAGGTGGTTGGATTCGATGACTTTTTTTTTTTTCCTTTTCAGGGCAGTGAGGGTTAAGTGACTTGCCCAGGGTCACACAGCTAGTAAGTGTCAAGTGTTTGAGGTCAGATTTGAACTCAGATCCTCCTGAATCCAGGGCCAGTGCTTTCTTTATCCACTGCGCCACCTAGCTGCCCCCAGATTCGATGACTTTTAAGATCCCTACCTGTGATCTCTAAGGTTTCTTCCAGTTTTATAATGTGATCATTGCAGGACATGCTTCATGTTGAACCTAAAATTGAAAGGCCTGGACTTGAATTGTAGCTCTGCCATTTACTGTGTCTTTTTTCCTGAGCCCCAGTTCCCTCATCTGTAAAATAAAGGAAACCCTAAGATTTGAAGCCGCTGAGGACCTTGCGGACCCGCTTCAAAGTTCTCATCATATAGACGCTGAGTCTCAGAAAAGTTGAAGTGGCCTGCCCATGGGCTGGACTGGGTAAATGTAAGGGTCCATGCAATTCTGAATCCCAGGATCCCTGCGATCTCAAGACTCCTCAACACCAGATTGAATTGAATTCCTCTTGTCTGTTTGTATGCGCAGTGGCGCCAGACCCCGCCCCGCCCCAACTCTGCTCTTGGGCTTTTCTCTTCCTCTTCCTCAGCCTGGACAAATTCTAACTCTGTCATCTTCCCTTGGGTAAAGCCGCCTGCTTTCCTCCCCTCCCCCCACCCCATCCCCCAACACATTTGAGGACTTTCTCTGGGGCAGGATGACAGGGGCTTGGGTTGAGGGAGGGGCAGACTTGTCTCTGAGGTCTGGCTCTTGGAGACCAAATCATTTCTGAAGCATCAGCAGCAGAGAACCCCAACGGCACTTTTGTAGTTTCACTTGTGCTTAGGCTGGAGGAGGGAGGCAGAGAACATCTGTGGCTTATCCTGGAGAGCAGAGGCCTTGCCCCCTGATCCCAGGGCCCTAGCCACCCTCCCCCCCCTCCTGCCCCCGCCCCTGCCCTTTGCCCTCCTCTTATTCCTCAAGCATCATCCTCTTTGGATGCGCCACAGCACAGTGGAGAGAAAAACACATGCCCAGCCCCAAGGTCCTGGGATACTTCAGCTCTCTGCTCTGCCCTGGATTTGCTGGGAGCCTCTGGGCAAGTCTACATCACCTCTGAGTTTTGCTTTCTCCCTCAGTAAGAGCAAGCAAAATGCTAGGTACCTGGTCTATCCCCCAGCACTCTGAGAAATGGCTGAGTTTAGAGGACAGGATATCAGGGAAGTGCTTAAGGCTCTCCTCAGAAATAGGGGCTGGAGGGGCAGCAAGGTAGCACAGTGGATAGAGCACTGGCTCTGGAGTCAGGATAGACCTGAGTTCAAATCTGACCTCAGACAACTTCATAGCTATGTGACCCTGGGCAAGTCACTTAACCCTCATTGCCTCCTGGAAGAAGGGAAGGAATGAAGAAAGAAGGAAAGGAAGAAAGGATGGAAGGAAGGAGAAAGGAAAGGAAGGAAGGAAAGAAGAAGGAAAGGAAGAAAGAAAGAGGGACTGGAGGAAATTTTCAAAGAGGGGCTTGCAAACTCCCAGAGAGTCAAAGAGAACAGAGCCAAGCTCTAATAGTCACTGGGCCATGACAGTGCTCAACAGAAATGAGACATTGTAGGCCACAAATAACAGCAGCATTTTCATAGGGCCACATGCTTTCTTTCCACCCCCCTTCCCCAGGAAGAAGGCCATGTCATGTCTACAGATGAAGAAACTAAGACCCAGAGAGGTTTCAGAGGACTTGGAGCTGTAAGCAACCTTAAAGACTATTTTTTCTCTCACCCCCCCTTTCCTTTTACAGATGAGGAAAGTGAGAGAGGAAGGGCCTTGCCCAATCAAGTGGCTTGCCCAGTCAGCAAGCATTGGATAAGAGAAAAGAAACAAGATCTTCTGAATTCAAGCCCTCACCTATTTCTCTTGGCCTCCACTTGGGGAAAGCAACCACACTTATTGAACTCTCTTTTTATCCTTTCCTCCTTTTCCTCTCTCCACACTCCTTACCTTTACTCTACCAACCATAAGTTGGTTGGTTGGTTAGTTGCTGTCCTTTGTTCTTGAAGAGGACCCGAATGACATCACTATGTTTGAGTCTAATTATATTGTGTCCTACTGTAGCTGGGTGGCCCAGTGGATAGAGAGCTGGACTGGAGTCAGGAAAACCTGAGTTCAAATCTGGCCTCAGACACTCACTAGCTGTGTGACCCTGGACAGGTCACTTAATCTCTATTTCCTTAAGCCGCTAGAGAAGGAAATGACCAACTACTCCAATACCAATCATAAACTAAAGTTGTAAAATGCCAATTTCCGGCTGGATGGAGTCGTCCGCAAGATGAATTGAGAGATTTCTTTTTGCTTGAGGCCAGGAGGAGCAACCAGAGGGGGTAGATAAGCCAGAGGAGATGAGAGAAGAAAGGACAGGACAAGACAATTTGAGAAACATTGCCTAGAATAATATAGGGAATGGAAAATATCTGCTTTCTTATTATTTCCCCCATTAGGCCTGACCAAACTCAGGGGGTTACAGGATTTAAACTAGAACATACTCTGAGATCCTCCTACTCCAACTGCTTCATTTTAGAGTGTAACGATTGGAATGGCGCCACCTGCTGGAGACTTACTGCAGAAGAGTTCCGCCCATGAAGCGAAGGTCTTTGAGGGCAAGACCAGGAGTCTTTTCTTTGGCATCAGGAAGTGATGTTGGGTAGTGGGAGGAAGAAGGAAGGGACTAGCGCTCTGTCTCGCTCTCTTTCCTGAGGACGCTGGTGGAGAGCGGGGCTAGAAATGTGCTCTCCCTTTAATAGATAGATGAATGTAGGCCTTTCTCTCTCTTTACCAAATTCTTATTCTCCTTAATAAATGCTTAAAAGCCTAACTCTTGCTAAAACTTATAATTTATTGGCAACCACTCATTAGATATTGTAGACAGTTTAGCTAGAATTTTAACCCTTAACAAGAGAGACATTGAGCTGTTTACTCAGGGTCAGATAGATGATAAAAAAAAAAAGACCCAGGATTCGAACCCAGGTCATTTGGCTCCAATTCTGGAGCTATTTCTGGAACTACAGCTAGGGACTAGGGAAAGTCCTGGGCCAAGGACAGGCTAGAAGCTGAAAGAACTTTGGAACTGATTTCATGATGTGGGAGACACTGGCACAGAGCACCCAGCACAGTGCACCCACATCAAAGGAGCTGTGCTCTATGAACAAAGCACAGTTGTAGTAGCTCAAATGAAAAGTGAGATGTCCAAATTGAGAGACATCTCCACTCCAAATGTTCATGTGGATTATTTGTGCCCAACTTGTGGCAGAGCGTTCTGAGCTCCTGTTGGCCTGATTAGCCACAGTCACTTGTACCTTGACCCCAACATAGTGATGCCATTTCAGTCCTCTTCAAGAATGAAGGATAACCAAATACCAATGAACAACATCTCAAAGACCTTGAAGATAAGCAGATATTTCAACAGAAAAAAAAATAGAAGGAAATATGACCTCCAGATCCAGTAAATAAGTTCAAATATCTATGAATAAATACCACAGAACAAAGGGAAATTATCCAACATTTGGTGAGACAAAGGACCCTGTGGAAGTTGAGAACATGGAACCACAACACATTATTTATGTGTGATTCAAAAGATAAATGAGAATTATGAGAGCAGAATTTATGTCCTGCACAGCAAAAATAATAAGCAGAAGAAAAAAACTTGAATCAACAGTGGCAAGCCTCACCAAAGAAACAAGAGAGAATAATAGATTGGGAATACAAATACACAGAAGTAAAGGACGGTCTAGAAGAAGAGAAACAAAAAACATTAAAAGAAAATACACTCACCATGAAAACAAAACACATTGATCTCAAAAAGAAAGGATAGTCTCCCAGAAGACATGACAGAATGAAAACTTTAACACCATAATAAAGGAAATAATAGATGAGAAACTCTAAACATAGAAAATTAAATTCCATTTGAAAGAATTTACAGATGGTTCCATAAAAAACCCAAGGCTGTAAACTCCGAGACACATTCAGAATTCAATTCAGAACCAAGTTCTGCAAGCCATCAGAAACAAGACTTTCAAATACAAGGAGAAGGACATTCATATAATGCAAGACTATTCTAAAATCACAAAAAAAAAAAACAAGGAGGGAAGATAATAATGTGTCCGAAGAACACTGGAGCTTTGGATGCAGCCCAGGGTAACTTTTGCATATCTGACCTTCACCATGTAGGACAAAAAATGAATATTCAATAATAAAGAAGTATTTGAAACATTTTTAGAAAGAAAAAAAAGGGGGGCAGCTAGATGGCGCAGTGGATAGAGCACTGGCCTTGGAGTCAGGAGTACCTGAGTTCAAATCCGGCCTCAGACACTTAACACTTACTAGCTGTGTGACCCTGGGCAAGTCACTTAACCCCAATTGCCTCACTAAAAAAAAAAAAAAAGAATGAAGGATAACAACCAACCATCCAACCAACCAAACAACAGGCTAGAAGCTGAAAGTTCAACCTAATGTCACCCGTTTATACCTCTTTGAGTTCCCAATGATCTGCCCTGATACCAAAAGCCCAAACAATATTGATTAATCTTATACAGTGTGCAGGGCACTGTTCCAGGCATTGGTTGAATTAGAGTTAAAAATATAGAATCTCCACCTTCCTAGGGCTGCCAGGTTAAGAGCAACTCTGATCCAGGCTCTAACGGACCAGACCAATGAATGGGCCATAGGAAAATAGACTCCTCAGAGGGAAATCATCAAATCCAGGCTCCCTCCCCTTTTTGAGATGAGGAACTTGAGGCCCACAACGTTAAATGACTTGCTTATGATCCCCCAGGTAGTACCTCCAGGTGGCAGAGGTGGGATTTAAACCCCAATTCAGCGTTCTTCCTACCATACCAAGGCTTCTTGTGGCACCCTGTCTTCAAGGCCCTCGACTTGCCTGGTTTGACATGAAAAGAGAGGGAAGGCTTCAGAAGCCAAGCTCAGCTGCGCTAACTGTGGCATCAAATGCCGGATTCCCTCCTCACACTGGGAGATGCTGATTTCCAGCTTGCTTCTCTCTGTGCAACTCAAGTGAGGCTGATTGAACTCCTTGTGACTAAGAAGTGCCAGGCTGATTTTTGGTAAAGAGGTTTCAGTGTGAGCTCACTTATTGATCTCAAAGCCACCATGGTTGGAGTTTGATGGATTCTTTCTAACAGTGACTCTCTGTGTGATTTCTCCCAGTTTGAGGTTAGCACAGTTCAGGTGGCTTCCTTCCGGGAATCTGTACATACCTGTACATGCAAATACATCCATGTGACTGGGTCTCTATGCCCTAAAACTGGGCAGGGTCAGAGCTGGAAGGGATGGGAGAGATCATTTGGTCTAAGCTCCCCCCTTCAGAGAGGAGGAAAATGAGGCTATGTGGCAACTGCTCAGGGTCATGACAGAGGTGGGACATGTGTATTTACATATGTGTCTATACAAGCACACACACATGTGCACACACATTGTGGGCACATGCACTCAAATGACACCCCTGGATTGTTCTTGCTAAGATGAACTCTCCTATGCTAGAAGGTTCCTTTCACTGGCAATGTCACGTAACTATGAGATAGATTTGTCCTGTGATTTGCAAAGGATTGCCTTCCAATATCCAGAGAGGTAGCTGCTCTGCTTTTAGCCATCCAGGAAGCTGGTCTCTCACCCAGATTCACTGAGCCAGGCCCATAGGCTTTGATGAGCTGCATCCCCAGTAGGTCCACAGACTAGCTGTGCACCCTAGCTTGGGGTTGTTGAGATGTGGTACAAGTGGGGAAAACATTGCTGCCATGCTTTTTTTTGCAGGGCAATGAGGGTTAAGTGACTTGCCCAGGGTCAGCCGCCATGCTTTTTGCATAGACAGAACTCTCTGCCTGGAATGCATTCCCCTTCCTCACCTCTGTCTCTTCAAATCTTTAAGGCTCTGGTGCTACCTCCTCCAGGAAATCTTTTCTTATCCCCCTATTTCAAAGTGTTCTTTCCTTCCTCAGATTATTTTGCATTTATTTATCTCTTTCTTTAAATATTATAGTCCCACTGTAGTCTTCATAATCCTAGAGGGCAAGGGTTGTTTTGTACAAGGTAGGGGCTTCATGCTTGTTGAATTGAACTGTGTTCCTAATTGTGGAACTCCAAATCTCCCTTTCCTTCTTCTTCCCTATCTCACTCCATCTTTTGGTACCTCTCCCCAATTTCCATAGCATCTCTCTTCCCTGTCACCAAAAGCATTAATGTAGACACATACATGACTTATCCCATGTAACTGGGCAAGACTGAGGTAAAACCAACCCTCTTGGTCCTACAGTGAAAACTACAGGGTCCTGAAACCACTCAAAGAATCAATCAATCAATCAACATTTATTAAATGCTTATTATGTAACAGGCACTGCACTAAGTTCTGGGGATACAAAAAGAGGCAAGGACAATCCTTGCTTTCAAGGAGCTTACAATTTGATGGGGGAGACAATATGCAAACAAATATATGCAAAATGAGCTATATACAAGATAAATAGGCAATGGTTGTCAGAGGAAAACACTGGAATTAAGAGGGGTTAGGTAAGTCTTCCTGTAGAAGGTGGGATTTTAGGAATTCTCTAAGGAAGGGACTTAAGAAGCCTGGGATGTCAGTAGTCAGATCAGAGGAAGGAGAACATTCCAGGAATGGGGGACAGCCAGAGAAAATGCCTGGAGGTGAGAGATGGGGCCAATGAGGCTCTAATGTTTACCAAGTGCTTTCCTCGAAGCAATTCTAAGAATGACCATCTCCTGCAGGAAAGCTTTCCTGGCCTCCTCAGCTGCTAGCACCTTCTCCTTTAAAGTGGTCTTCCATTTACTATTCATTTAGCTTGTATGTATGTGCTGATTTTTCTACATGTTATCTCCCCCATTGGAAAACAACTTCCTTGAAGGAAATGCTTTGTTTTTTCTTTGTAACTCCAGGGCTTAGTACAGTACCCAGTACACAGGGAGCGCTTAATAAGTGCTTCTTGGTTGATTAATGCAAGTATTATTGTCCCCATTTCAGAGAGTAGGAAGCTGAGGCACAGAGGAGAGCGACAGAGACAGAGACGGAGACGGAGAGAGACATATGAAGTGACAAGTATGGAGAATCAACCAGTAAATGCTGGATCTGGGACTCAAACCAAATCAGGCTTCTGATTGGAAGTCCATTTTTCTTTCTACCATGGTGGATTCCAGAGGAAGATGTCTCATTGGGAAAGGTGTCACTTCCAATTTTCACTGGCCATTAGTCACCTTTCTCACCTGGGTACATGGTATATGGTCTTTGATAGGTTACAGAACTAGAATCCAAGAGATGAGGAATGGGGAGGGTTGGGTGCCATGTGTACCTCTTCTGATTGCCTAAATGCAATTGCAAAACTATGAAAATTCCTCTTCTCCCTCCCTTCCTCCCCCCCTCCCCCCACCAGGCATGATGGAGTGAAAGTCAGGCGTCTTGTGAAGTTTGCATTTTTCTGGTGAAAATTTCACAAGAGTCTGTCCATTTAACCAACTCCTATGAACTGGAGGTCAATGCCCTGAGAGTTGGGACCATATATTATACTTCTTTTTGTTGGAGCCTAGCATAGTGTTTATGCATAGTTGTGGTGCAATAAATTAATTATGGTCTATTGGAAAGAGTACTGGACTTAGGGTGGGTTGACTGGAGCTTTGTCCCAAGGTGCTGAATTTTGGGGTAACTAAAAACACTTGAAATCTTTCATCAACAGTGAAACAATAGCACTTCATATGTTTCCTCCTTCTGACAGTTGTATACCAAGGCTCCACCCTTCCCTCTTAGCATGTTGCCCCATCTCTCCTTGATGGTTGGGGTCTTGGGAGTCTTTACTGTAGAGAAAGACAAGGGACAAAGAATTATGATGGGACTGTGTGGTATCAGCTTTACTGGATGCTGAGGGTGGTGAGGCCACAGGGTCTCCTTGTTTGATAGCATTTTGAGGCCATACATCTATGATCTTGTAGGGACTGACTTAGCAGGTTTGGGTAGAATGAGGTCTAATGTCCTCTACCCACCCTCCCTACCTTTCACCTCCACTCTCTCTGTAGTGCCTGAAATTTCCAACACCTGCCATGCCCTCTTCACATTGAGAGCAGGTGAGATCCAGCCCCAGGCAAGGGATGTCAAAGGGCCAGGTGCTTCAAAGTTGGTCAGACGCTGAAGACACTAAGATCATCCACTGCCTCCTGGGCCATCGCCACTTGTCCTGATTTTTGTCTTGCACTGAACTTTGAGGAGAGAGGGAGGCTGACAACTTTGTGCAATTCTGCCTCATTTCAATCCAATTCATTCACAAGTCAAGACATCACCCTGTGATGCCATTGATCCTCTTTGAAAATGAAGAATGAAAAAAAAGAAGGATGAACAATAATAACAGTAACCTTCTGCCAAAATGTCAAGGTGTTGGGAGTGGTTGCTTTATGGTGGTTTTGTCAACCCAGGTCAAGTCGATCCCCTGACACCAATGTCATGCACATACTCAGACATAGTTACACACACACACACACACATATCCATTTGTGTCCCCACTTCTCTCTACACTCTCCCTCCATGGAAGGAAGAAGGAAGTATGGCAAACCCATGGGATGGGGGAGGAACCAGAGAAGGCAAGGCCACTTGCTTTGTCCATTGCCAATGTTGCCTTCCTCCCACCCAGCACTTCTCCTTTAAATAAATTGATTTAAAGGCATGTTTGGTGCCATTTTCCCTGAGTGTGATTTGTGTTTGGGTACAACAATCCTTGTTCCAGTTCTGGATTAAACTCTGAACTCACAGTTTGGTGGAAAGAGCATTGGATTTGAAATCAGGGGGCCTCAGTTCTCATTCCATTTGTGTCATTTATTAATTATGTAAACTTGGGTAAATTGCTTAAAAATCTCTCTGTGCCTCAGTTTCCTTATCTATAAAATGGGGGTTCCAATATATATATTATTTACCTCAAAGGGCTTTGGGGCTTGTTACTGGGAAGCCTCCCTTACCAGAGATGACATGGATTCACTCAGGCTTGAAAGAACTTCCACCAAAATG
Source organism: Dromiciops gliroides (assembly GCF_019393635.1). NCBI lineage: Eukaryota > Metazoa > Chordata > Mammalia > Microbiotheria > Microbiotheriidae > Dromiciops > Dromiciops gliroides. The sequence continues at coordinate 106,116,328 of NC_057864.1, forward strand.
GCAGGGGATATAGGTGCAACTAGGAAATCTCTCAGCCAGTTTTAAGACCTGTATTGGAAATGTGACAGCTCACACAACCCTCCCCCTCCATTAATAAAACTTTTAAAAGGAAAGAAAAAAGCATATTGTCTTTCTGCTCCTTCCCTACCTTCACCCCATTGGACCTTGCCCCCTAGTTCTGCTTCATTACCCTCTTCCTCCTTATTGTTGTTATTGGTGTTCAGTCCTGTCTAACTCTCGATGATCCCATTTGGGCAAAGATACTGGAGTGTTTTTCCATTTCTTTCTTCAGCTCATTTTATAGAAAAAGGAAACTCAGGCAAACAGGATTAAATGACTTGCCCAGGGTCACACAGCTTGTAAGTATCTGAGGACAGATTTGAACTCAGGAAGTTGAAACTTCCTACCTCCGGGCCCAGTGCTCTATGCACTGTGCCACCTAGCTGCCCTCTTCCTCCTCATACAGATCCAAACTCTTTCCTCTAAGGCTAGATAATTGCAAGCCACCAAAATTCTAGGGAATCAGTAGAATTTGCAATGGTGGGTACTTTGTCTAGGCCTCTTTAGGGGTTATGCAGGAAGGTAGAACAAATAGGAAACCTGAGAAGGCTTGGGGAAGGCTTTGACCATGGGGGCAAAGAGGGCATGTTCACAGGGACCTGGCATACTGCCTCTGATATTGGGCCCTGTAGTCTTGAGTCCCTTGTATATATGTACTTGAGCTCTTGGGTTGGAGGCTGACTAAGGTGATTTGGAAGGAAGAAAACTATTGATAAGAAAAAAAAATCCCCACACACGCCGAAATATTTATAGCAGCTTTTTTTTTTTGTGATAGCTAAGAATTGGAAACTAAGTAAATGCCCATCAACTGGGGAATGGTTAAACAAATTATGGTACATGAATGTAATGGAATATGACAGTGTTATAAGAAATGATGTATGTGATAAAAGAGAGAAGCCTGGAAAGATCTACATAGACTGATGCAGAGTGAAGGTAGTAGAACCCAGAAGCCAGTGACAACAGCAATGGAAACAGAAAGAACAGTCACGCTCCAAAAAATCAAAACTAAATGCAACAAAATTACAAAGATCAAGTGGTACACAAATGAGGAGATATGAGAAAATACCCCTAGCTACACCTCTGTGGAGGTGGGAGATCCACAGGTGTTACACATTGTACTTTTTTTAAAAAACTTTTTCAACATATTCATCAATTATCCTGATTCTTTTTTTTTCCTTTCCAAAAAATACTTGTTGTCATATAGGGTGGGATGTCTCTGGGAGGGGAATACTTAGGATACCATCATGATATAAGAAACAGAAAATATCAATAAAAACTTATTAATAATAAACAAACAAAAAAAGATGACTTGGGAGGGAAAAGAGATGAGAACATGTCTCTTCCTTCTTTGCAGGGGAACATTGGCTTAATGCGTTATTTGGTTTTGCTGAACTCGTTTTGTTCCCCTCTTTGGGTTTTTATTCACTGTTACAAAGAATGGCTTGGTGGGTAGAGGAGGAGGAGAAGAATATATTCAGAAAGGAAGGCAATGTAAAAACAAGATAGCAACAAAAACCAGCACAAAAAAAAAAAAAGACAGAAGAGGCTGAGAGCTTTAGAAGCGGTGTAATAGAATTGAAAGTCTAGAGGTTTCTGTTTTGTTTTGTTTCCTTTTCCTTTAGGTGGAAGGAAGGAAAAGGAGGCTATGTATGAGAGAAATTAAGTGCTTATTAATTTTTTAAATTAATTTAAAACAAATCCAGTTGCTAGACTTGAAAAAATTGGAAACTTGGGTTCAAATTCTTGTTCCAACACAGGCTAGCTATGTGGCTACAAGCTTTGTCTCACTGAGCTAATTTTCTTCATCTGTTAAATGGGAACACTCATATTTGTAATAACTACTCATTCGAGTGTTGCGAACTTTCTAGTGTTATAGAAATTTGAGTTGTTGTTGTTGTTATTATAATCCCCACTGAAAGGTGGAAAGAAGCCCAGTCTCCCCTCCCATGGGCCTCCTTGTTGGGTGATAGAGGAACCCGGGCTTTCGGAATTATCTGTGTGGTTAGAGTTCCGAACGTGACTGTCTACAGACGGAAGGAGGTGAGGTGTACCCGAGGCTCTTTTTCAACTTCTATATGTGCGTCATCTGAGTCATAACTGGTGTCTACTCTCAAAAACAAGTTTATGTTGATGTCAGCGTCTTGTTTTGGCAAGGAACAAAGCAGGTAAGTGGGATGTATGTTTGGGTGACTTAAAAGTGGGCCTGAACCAGAGATGCCTTGGTCTCAAGGCCCTGGTGTTCCCTCCTGCCCATGACTGGGGCTTTGTGCATGGTGGAAGGGAGAAGGGGGAGGAAAGTAGAACAGAGTCCTTCCTGTAGGCTAATATGAGCTGCCCTCTGGCATTCTCAAAAAAGACTTTATACAAAGTACCTAAGCTAAAAAGTAGATCCATGTTTTTATTTGCAACACTTTTAGGGACTTTGCCATCCTTGGCTACCAGAAAGAGTGTGATCTAGGCCAAAATGTTCTGAGCTGACAGAAACTTCCCCTTTTTAAGTTTGAATTTCATGGTGTTGTTTCTCTTTTGTCATCCTCTCCCTTTTCCCTTCATCTCCACATAAAGTGGTAGAAAGTCTTTCCTAATTTGCCTATTAAATTCAAGGCTATGTCCAGCTATCGGACTGAAATGGGAGGGCCTAAAACAATTTGCATGTGGTTTACATGTAATTTACATAGGCCTGCAGAGTCCCAGTCATTCACCTCTAATCTTTAAGGCAAAGGCTGGATGAGAATCTGTAAGAGACTTTTACAATGAGTGGGGGATTGAGTTGGAGACCTTTAATATCACTTTCTCCTCTGAGAGTTTACTATCCTAATGTTTTGTTTTGTTTTGAGACGGGGTCTCTCCGTCTTGCCCAGATTGGAAGTGCAGCAATCACTCACTGGCCCACTCCCATTGTTGATCCATAATGGAGACTGACCTGCTCTTTTCCAATCTGCTTTGTTTCCTTTTCCTTTAGGTGGAAGGAAAAGGAGGCTCTGTGTGTGGGAGAGAGAAATTAAGTGCTTATTAATTTTTTAAAATCTGGGCAGTTTTGCCCTACCTTGTGCAGCCTGGTGACCCTCTTCTCCTGGGGACTCTCCACATGGGTGCTGGATCTAGGACACATAATCAGTTTCAGTCCTGCTATAGCCCAGAACTCCTGAGCTCAAGAGATCTACCAGCCTCAGTCTCCCTCAAGAGCAGGTATTACCATCACTACCAATGATGCCTAGCTACTAATCTAATTTTCAGGTTACTTGCTTATTATCGCTCCATCCAGAGTTTATAAATCCATAGAAGTGTGAGAGCTAGAAGTTAAAGGATCGTGAAGTCCCATTGCCTCACTTTACATATGTCCAAACTGAAGCTCAGATAAGAGAACTGGAGAGAGGAAACCTGGGCTTGAGTCCTAGTAATCATTGGGATCTTGTGTGATATCATGTGTGATAGCACATCATGCTAATTCTCTGGATCTTGGTTACTCACAGGAGTGTGTTAGTAAATGCTCCACAATTAGCTCACTGAAGAAAACTGGGAAAAATATTTTACAAGAAGTTTCTCTGATAAAGACCTTATTTCTCAACTATATATAGAACTGAGTCAAATTTATAATAATATAAGTCATTTCCCAATTGATAAATGGTCAAATGATGTGAACAGGTAGTTTTTTAGATGAAGAAATCAAAGCTATCTATATTCAAATGAAAAAAAATGCTCTAAATCACTATTTTTATTGTTCTTTAGTTGGTGCAGTCCTGTCCAACTCTTCCTGACCCTATTTGGGGTTTTCTTGGCAGAGATACTGGCGTGGTTCACCATGTTTCTTCTCCACCTCATTTTACAGATGAGGAAATTGGGGCAAACAGGGTTAAGTAACTTGTCCAGGGTCATATAGCTAATAAGTGTCTGAGGCCAGATTTGAACTCAGGAAGATAAGTCTTCCTGACTTCAGGCCTGGCACTCTATCCACTGTGCCACTTCAATTCCCACTATTGATTAGAGAAATGCAAATTAAAACAAATCTGAAGTATTACCTCACACCTATCAGATTGGCTAATAAAACAGAAAAGGAAAATGACAAATGTGGCAATGTGGGAAAATTGGAACACACTGCATTGCTGGTAGAATTATGAATGGATCCAATCATTCTGGAGAGCAATTTGGAATTATGCCCAAAGGGCATAAACTGTGTATACCCTTTGACCCAGCAATACCATGACTAGTTCTGCTTCCAAAAGAGATTTAAAACAAAGAAAAGGACCGATATGTACAAAAATATTTATAGCAGCTTTTTTTGTGATGGCAAAAAAATTGGAAATTGAGTGGGTGCCCTATCAGTTGGGGAATGGCTGAACAAGTTTTGGTATATGATTGTGATGGAAGACTTTAGTGGTATTAAAAAATGATGAGCAGGATGCTTTTAGAAAAACCTGGAAAGACTTACATAAGCTGATGCAAATGAAATAAACAACCAGAAGAACATCATCTACAGCAACACTGTATGATGATCTACTGTGAATGATTTATCTCTTCCCAACAATACAAAGATCCAAGACAATTCTGAAGGACATATGATGAAGAAAGCTATCTACCCCCAGAGAAAGAACTAATGGAATCTAAATGCAGATTGAAGCATAGTGTTTATTTTACTTTCTTTATATTTCTTGAAGTTTTTTGTCTGTGTTTTCTTTTACAATATGACTAATATGGAAATACATTTTATATGACTGCAAATATAACTTTTATCAAATTGCTTGCCTTCTCAATAATGAAGGGAGGAAGAATGGGAGATAATTTAGAACTTAAAATTGTAAAAACTGAAGCTTAAAATTGTTTTTACATGTAATTGATAAAAATAAAGTATTAAGATAAAAAGATGTATGCAAAAATTGGCTCTTTGGGGGAAAATTGTACACAAGACACCTTAAAGTTTAATGTGCATTATTTACATTTCCCCCATCACTTTATTAAATCTAGAAAATCAACAAACCAATAATTTGTAGTGTTTGCCAATTTCTGAGGTATCAATGCTGACTGAATATTTAGTGATCCACTCTCTCCATTCTCCCAGACAACATGAGCTGGGTCCAGCACACATCTGGTTACATATCATGAAATGGGGAGAATAATCTTTATACTAACAGTCAAACCTCACAGAGTTGCTGTGGGGAAAATACCTTGGATGTCTTCAGATGCTTTGGAAATATGAATTTTAAGACCTGGGTTTAATCCCTGCCCCTGCTACTTTTTACCTGAGTGACAGGGTCTTCTGATGGAAAAGTCAAGCAGGGCACTTTCTCCTATACATTTGCCTTTAGCCTTAAAGAGGTTTCTGAGTCAGCTTCCCATTGCTAAGAATAATCTTCAGAGGCTGCTGCCACCACCTGGACAGGTGGTGGGATAAACCAGGAGGAAGATCCAGGATTTCTGCACCAAGAACTTATCTGTGTCTCTGAAATCCATGACTTTTCCCTCTTTTCAATTATTCCTGTGGAAACTTCTCCCCACTGCTATTCAACAATATTCATTCAAATGTGTAGCTCTTGGGGGGCAGCTAGGTGGCACAGTGAATAAAGCACCTGCCATGGATTCAGGAGGACCTGAGTTCAAATCCCACTTCAGATACTTGACATGTATTAGCTGTGTGACCTTGGGCAAGTCATTTAACCCTCATTGCCCTGACCCCCCCCCAAAACAAACAAAAAAATCCCCAAAATGTGTAGCTCTTTCCCTAGAGAATAAACCTCACAATTTCTGAAACATTCTGGATCTCATCTGATTCTTCCATGTTGACACAGGTATTATTATCATCCCCATTTTACAGATGAGCAAGCTGAGGAAGAGAAAGGTTAACTGTCTGGCCCATGGTCACACTCCTAGTTAGTATCAGAGACAGAATATGAACCCTAGGCTTTCTTTCTCCTGACCTCAGTTTTACCATGCTGTATTCCTATAACTCATCTCAGCTTATATACAATGGAGGTGAATTGCATTTAGTTTCCTGTGACTTTGCTATCTTGACTCATATCCGATAAAATTACTTAATTTTAGAGAGGTAGAAAGAATACTGTGTTCCAGATCTATGTTCCAAGTCCTGGTTCTGACACTTTTTAGCTGTATGAGCTTGGGTAAGTTAATTCACCTCTCTGAGCCTCAAAGCAAAAAAAAAAAAAAAAAAAACTTAGGGGATTTTCCTCATCTATAAAATGAGGAAGTTGGATGAAATGACCTCTAGCTCTAGCAATCTGTGATTTTTTTTTTTTAAGCTGTGGTCACTCCTATTCCTGACTATAGTTCTTTTATTTCTCTGTCTCCAGTCTTACCACTTTCAAGCTGTCACCTACATCATAGCCAGATTAATCTTCCTAAACAGTTTTCATTATGTGATCACATTGCTTCTTCTCTCAAGAACCTACCATAGCTCCCTATTTTCTACCACATTACATTCAAACTCCTATGACCAGCATCAAAGCACTTCATAGTTGGACTTCACCCTATCATTCCAACCAATTTTCTACTATAATCCAATGAATACTAAATATTTTGATCATGTCAGTTTCACTGCCTATTGATTGACTGTCTAAATATATACCATTGAAAATATTAATGAACTATGCACAGCAGAGCTGAGTAAGTGCCAATATGGCTGATTTGGGATTATATATTTTAAATATCTTTTTCCATTTAACCAATTGAGCTTTTAAAAGAATTCTTCTCGTCAGTGGGTTTTTGTGCCCCTTTTGCCATTTGGCCTATTCTGTTTTCCAAGGTGTTATTTTCTTCTGTGTCTTTTTTTTTTTTTTTTTGGCAGTTAGGTCATTCAGTGGATAGAGTGCTGGGCCTAGAGTCAGGAAGACTCATCATCCTAAGTTCAAATCCAGCCTTAGATGATTATTAGCTGTGACCCCAGGCAAGTCATTTAACCCTGTTCGTCTCAGTTTCCTCATCCATCAAATGAGATGGCGAAGGAAATGGTGAGCCATTCCAGTATCTTTGCCAAGAAAACCCCAAATGGGGTCATGAAGAGTCAGACATGGCTGAAATGACTGAACAACAAACTCAGGGTTGTTGTGAGGATCAAATGAGATAATATTTGTAAAGCATTTAGCATAGTGCCTGGTACATAGTAGGAGCTTACTAAATGTTTGTTTTCCTTCTCCCCTTATTTAAATAATAAGTGCAGTAAGAGGTCAGAGGACTTAGAAATTGCTATAGGATGAAGCCGATGGGAAATTCTTTATGAAGGAGTAAGACTTCAATGGTTGCCTTGAAAGATAGGTAAGATTTGGAAAAGCATTGAGTAGAGGGGAGAATGTTGAGTGAGGTGACTGCAAAAGTGTGAATTTGAAACTGATCATATGTTGTAAGGGGAGGGATCAGACCACCCACTGGCCAGACCTTCCTTTTAACTGAGGAGGAAATTGAGGAACAAGGGGTAAAAATCCTAAGTTTAGAAGGAAATGATTTCCTCAGTAGCATGGGACTGTTTCCTTGGGGTGAGGCAGCAGAAGCAAAATTCAAGACAAGGCTGAAAGAACAGCTTCCCCAGGGACCAAAGGTACAAAGGGGGAAAAAAATTACTAGACCAGAAGTTGGGAGGCCCAAGTTCAAATTTCAGTTCTGCAACTAACTAGTTTGTTATTGTTGTTCAGTCATGCCTGACTCTTTGTGTCCCCATTTGGGATTTTCTTGGCAAAGATACTAGGATTATTTGCTGTTTTCTTCTCCGGCCCATTTTACAGATGGGGAAACTGAGGCAAACAGAATTAATTGACTTGCCCAGCGTCACGCAACTAGTAAGTACCTGAGGCAGAATTTGAATCCAGGAAGATGAGTCTTCTTGATTCTAGGCCTGGCGTTCTATGTACTATGGTGCCCCTACTCCCCCCCACCCTAGTTTATAACCTTGGCCAAATCACGTACCTACTCAGAGAAATTGTTTTTTCACCCTCATCACTTCTTGCCTGGACTATTCCAGTATCTTGTCTCCTTGTTTCATGTCTCTTCCCACTCCAGTGCTTCTTCCACTCAGGTGCCAAAGTGATTTTCCTAAAGTGTGGATCAGATCGTGTCATTCCCCTACTCAATAAACTCTAGTAGCTCCTTATTACTGAAAGGATCAAATATAAACTCTCCTGTTTGGCATTTAAAGCCCTTCACAACCGGATCCCAACCTACCTTTCCAACTTCATTGCTTGCTAATAAAAATTATATAGCATCTATGATGTGCCAGGCACTGTGCTAAGTGCTCTCTACTATCTCCATTAGTAATCTAATTAATTCTCCTGGTTTCAATGACCATCTCTATGCAGATGATTCCCAGATCTATCTATCCAGCCCTAACCTCTCTCCTAAGCTCTAGATTCAAATCACTAATTGCCTCCTGAACATCTTGAACTGTATGTATCTTAGACATCTCAGACTCGGCAAATCAAAACTCCTTTCCCTTCATATTCTTCACTCTTCCAACTTCCATATTACTATAAAGGACTTGTGCCACCCTCCTTGTCATCCAGGCTCACAACCTCAGTGTCACACTCTTCTCCTTCCTCATACTCACCTTCACATATCCAATCTGTTACCAAGTCTTGTCATTTCTGCCTTCACAATATCTCTTGTGTACGTCTTGGTCAGGTTGAGAAATGTTGTGTACAGACATCTGTGTGTTTACACACACATATTGCCAGAACTAGTTCAGCAGTTGGGAGGTTCCAAAAGAAAGTGTGGGAGAGAAGAGGTATTAGGCTGCATGACTTACATTGTTGTATGCCTGTGAAACCTAGATAGTCTACCAGTGCCATGCTGGAAAATTGAACTGCTTCCATTTGAACTGTCTTAGGAAGATTCTGAAGATCACCTGGCAAGATAAGATATGGGGTCCTGAGGTTCTCTCTTGAGCTAAACTGCCAAGCAATCAAACTCTATTTAAGAGAACGCAGCTCTTATGGGCTGCCCACATAGCCCGAATACCAAACATGTTTACCGAAAAAGAAAAACGTATTTTATGGAGAACTTGCACAAAGCAAGTGCTCACACAGAAGAAGCAGTACAAGGACACTCTCAAGGTCCCTCTGAAGAACTTTAGTATCGATTGTGAGATGTGGGAGATGCTGGCACATCATGGCGTGCTTGCATCAAGGAAGGCGCTGTGCTCTATAAACGTAGTAGAATCTCAGTAGCACAAGGAAATGTGAGATGTACAAATCTAGAGACATCTCCATCCTGAATGTTCTAACGGACTATTTGTGCTGGAACCATGCTAGAGCCTTCTGAGCGTATTTTGGATTGATCAGCCACAGTCAGCACACTGTACCTTGACCCCACCAGCATCATGATGCCATTGGTTCTTTTCTTTCTTTCTTTCTTTCTTTCTTTCTTTCTTTCTTTCTTTCTTTCTTTCTTTCTTTCTTTCTTTCTTTCTTTCTTTCTTTCTTTCTTTCTTTCTTTCTTTTTCTTCCTTCCTTTCTTTCTTTCTCTCTCTCTCTCTTTCTTTCTTTCTTTCTTTCTTTCTTTCTTTCTTTCTTTCTTTCTTTCTTTCTTTCTTTCTTCCTTCCTTCCTTCCTTCCTTCCTGTGAGGCAATTGGGGTTAAGTGACTTGCCCAGGGTCACACAGCTAGTAAGTGTCAAGTGTCTGAGGTCGAATTTGAACTCAGGTCCTCCTGAATCCAGGACTGGTGCTTTATCCACTTCGCCACCTAGCTGCCCCATCATTGGTTCTTTTCAAGTATGAAAGACAATCATGTATACGTCTCCTTCTTTCCATTCAAAAAGCCATCACCCCTGTGGAAGTGCCCATCACTTCATTCCTGGACTGGTATAGTAATAGCCTCATTCATCTCCATGCTTTAATTCTCTTCTCACTCCATTCCATCCTCCACTCAGCCACCAAAGTGATTTTCCTAAAGCACAAGGCTGATCATGTTACTCACCCCACCACCACTTAATAAACTCTAGTTACTCATAATGACTCCAGGATCAAATAGACAATGTCCTGTTTAGCTTTATCATCATCATCATCATCATCATTTTTAGTGAGGCAATTGGGGTTACATGACTTGCCCAGGATCACACAGCTAGTAAGTGTTAAGTGTCTGAGGCCGGATTTGAACTCAGGTCCTCCTGACTCCAGGGCCGGTGTTCTATCCACTGTGCCACCTAGCTGCCCCTCTGTTTAGCTTTTTTAAAGCCTTCACAAAGTGCTGTTCCTCACAAATAACACTCTACCTCTCATCTCTGTGCTTTTGCATTGGCTGTCTCAAATGCCTAGAATGCATCCTTTCCTCACTTCTACCTCTAAGAAGCCCTTTTTCCCTTCAAAATTAAGTGGAAGGCTCCATCTACTTGGAGTTTTTCAGATCCCCCCTGATAATGCTCTTCCTACCCCATTACCTTGCATTTACTTCATATATACATACACACATGTTGCTTCCACCACTAGAATATAATCTTGATGGCAAGAACTATTTCACTTTTGTATTTGTATCCCTGATACAGGCATAAATAATAGGAACTTAATAAATGCCTGTTGATCAATTGATACATCCTAAGCAATAGTAACACTATAGGGAGTTTTCCAGAAGCCCAGGGTCACACAGCTAGTGTCAAGTGTTTGAGGCCAGATTTGAACTTAGGTTCTCCTGAATCCAGGGCTGGTGCTTTATCTACTGCACCACATAGCTGCCCCAGGAACTGTCTTTTGCCTCTTTTTGGATCTCCAGTGCTTTGCACAGTGCCTGGCACATAATAGGTGCTTAATAAATATTGATTGTTAATTGACTGTTTCAGATAAACAACTTCCAGTCCAATACTTAAGTAGTTTCTCCTCCTCTCTTTCCCCTAGTTCCTGTGATGTTTAAAATCTAAATTTGGGTTCTAATCTGTCTAACACCCAGTTTTTTGGGGGGAAGCTGGCTAAAATCACTGCTAAATTCAGCAAGAGTTTAGGCTTTTAGGTATTTATTAAAGTGTATTAGGAATTAGTGGAGAGAGAGAGATTGAGAACAGATTCCTTATAACATGGAAAATCTTAGTTTAGATCTATTTGGGTATAGCCAGAGAGAAAAAAAAAACTTCCTCTCCTACCACGCCAAAGTCCTGGACTAAAAGGGGGGACCCTCCTGTTCTCCGTCTCTCGCCATGCCATGTGCCAGTTCCTCAATGAAAAGAGCAAGATCCATCGAGCTAACCTCTGCTTCCTAGTTCCTGTCTCCCTCTCCAAAAGGGGAGGTCCTTCAAGCTAATTGGTTGAGAGTGGTCTCCTGCTGGTGTCAGTAGTCCACAGCCTCTGAGAATAACACATCACTCAGGGTCAGGCGGGTGTGGTCTCCATCCAATCACCTTTAAGTAGGTTCTCACCCAATCTAATCAATTCCAAATCAATCCTCAGGTGGGACCCTGGGCCTCTGCTAAATCCCATTATTTTATCACGCTCCCCAAAACAATGTGGTCCTTCAGATTAGCATCTGTCAGGAAGTCACATCACCCACCATTTTCTCCATGAGCCATTGAAAAGTGGATGGTGCTACTGAAATCTCTGGTGGCATATTTCATATGTTTAAATTAATAGAATTCCCCTGGACAAACGAAGACTATCCTTTCCTTATCTTCCTTGGCAATGGTGATTTAAAAGCACCCATCATGTAGGTTTAAGATGGAGAACCATTGACTACCCAAGATCTAGTCCAGGGCATCCTACACTCATCTTACAGCATGCCAATCACCCTTAGTTCTTTTATATAGGGTGCAAAATAACACATACCCCCTGATATTCTCAGTCTTTTTTTTTTGAGTTAAGCTTTTTATTGAATGTTTCAAAAAAAATAATTAGTCAAACAGACCACAGCCCATATTATTATCAGACTCCTTGGATTCTTTTTTGCTTCCTCTTTCTTCTCCTCAGCTGGGGCAGCTGTGCTTGCAGGAGCAGCACCTCCAGCAGGGGCAGCACCACCAGCAGCTGGAGCAGGTCCACCAACTCCTACATTGCAGATGAGACTTGCAATGTTTACATTGTTCAGGGCCTTTGCAAATAATCCAGGCCAAAACGGTTCAACATTTGCACCTGCTACTTTAATGAGGGCATTGATTTTATCCTGCAAGATCGTAACCTCATCATCATGAAGGATGAGGGCAGAGTAGATGCAAGTGAGCTCAGAGATGGCCATTTCAGGAGGATTCACCCCAACTCAGCCTTAGCTTCCAAAGAAGAACCGAGCACCTCACAGACACCTGAAGAGGCCCAGTCCTTTTTTCTTACCATTATTATAGGTTAATCATGGATCTGGAACTAGAGGGAAGCTCAGAGGCCATCTAGTCCAACCCTCTAATTTTACAGATGAGGAACCTACATTTAGGGAGGTTCAGGATACTTGTCCAAGGTCACACAAGTAAGTAAGTATTATATACAGAATTTGAACCCAGATCCTTTGACTCTAGAGTGAGTCCTCTGATCATTGTACCAAGATACACAAGGACTTTAAGAAATAGTAATGCGGGGCAGCTAGATGGCGCAGTGGTTAAAGCACCGGCCCTGGATTCAGGAGTACCTGAGTTCAAATCCGGCCTCAGACACTTAACACTTACTAGCTTTGTGACCTTGGGCAAGTCACTTAACCCCCATTGCCCCGCAAAAAAAAAAAAAAAAAAAAAAGAAATAGTAATGCCACTGAAAAGCATCTCTTTCAAGTGATTTCTTTTTTTTCCTTTTTGTGAGGCAATTGGGGTTAAGTGACTTGCCTAGGGTCACACAGCTAGTAAGTGTTAAATGTCTGAGGTTGGATTTGAACTCAGGTCCTCCTGAATCCAGGGCTGATGCTCTAACCACTGCACCACCTAGCTGCCCCCTCAAGTGATTTCTTAAGTCCTCCATTTCAGAGAAGAATTTTTTTTCCTCCTCCTCCTCCTTCTTCAGAGCAATGAGTGTTAAGTGACTTGCCCAAGGTCACACAGTGTCAATTGTGTGAGGCTGAATTGAAACTCAGGTCCTCCTGAATCCAGGGCCAGTGCTTTCAGAGAATAATTTTTCATGACTGTTCTTGGAATGGTGAGATGCCCCTAATTTGCAATCAAGAAAACATAATAAAAATGTCATTTCTTCTTAGATTAATTTACAGATATTTTAAGGAGAGAGAATCAGGGGAACCTCCTCTAGTTAATTTGATGGCTTCCACTCCCTCCCCCCTCCCCACTCCAGCCTCCTATTACCTTGATGAGATAATGCTTTATGTTAACTTTTCCCCGCTCCCATGTGTATTTGCTTCAAATTCACTTTCTGTGGTTGTCTCATATCTGATATTGTAGAATGAGTTGCAAGTGCTGGAGATACTATTATCCACTTAGGAGGAAACCTAGACACAAGCCCAGACATACTTAAGCTTTATTTAGATTTTTCCAGTTTTACTTTAAGATGGAAGCAATGATCCAAAGAGAGAAACTGTGACCTTTGGAGTCAGCTCCCAGGATTGGACCAATGATTATGTGATCCCAGAGCCTTATTTGGGAATGGGGAAAGGGTACCTGGGCCATGGTTGATTATTTAATGTGTAGCAGATAGGGCTCTAGGTTTGGAGTTAGAAAGACTGGGTTCAAATCCTACCTTAGACATTTATAACCCCGTGACTGTGAGCATGTCACTTTGCCCAGAGAATTGGATCTCTGTTTCCTCATCTATAAAATGAGGGAGTTGGATTTGATGACTTCTGAAGTTGTTTCCTGTTCCAAATCTCTGATACCATGACCATGTAGATTAAAGTCATAATTGCTAATAATAACTGTGTTTCCATAGAACTTTACTACTTGCATAGCCCTTTATAAATATCATCTCAATATTAGCTTTACAACAACCCCGGGAAGTAGGTGCCATTGTTAATATCTCCATTTTACAGATGAGGAAACTGAGGCAGACAGTGGTTAAGTGACTTGCCCAGGGATGCAAAGCTGGTAAGTGTCTAAGGCTGGATTTGAACTTAGGTCTTCCTGACTCCAGGCCCAACATTCTATCCATTGTCCTACCAGCTGCCACTATTAAATTCATGTAAAAGTCAATAGGCAAGAATATTGAGTATTATGTTTAGCATGTAGAAGAAAAGACTTTGAGAGGATGCATGGAAAAACCACTCAATTATATCTGAATAAAAGGGCAATTAGCTGCCTTAGAAGGTAATAGATTCTCCCTCCTGGACTTCTGAACAGAGGCTATTTGTAGCATATGTTACACTGGGAATGCTTGCTCAGGGGTGGCTGCCAGACAACTTCTGGGGTTATAATTCTGAGATTCTGTGGTTCAGTGCATAATGGTGGGGGTTGGGGGGTTGCAGGAGGGTTTGGGGATGGTGAAAGACTCAATGACATGTAATTTAATTGCTATATACTGCCAATAACTGATAGAAGAATACTACTACTAATAAAAACAAAATACTAACATATCCAAAAAAACCCTTCAAAATTGCTTTGAGTAATTTTATAATGGAAGTGTGATGGAAAGGCCCTGTTTCCTGATTTGGAACATGAGTTGACATCCCATAATTTGTTGTTACATGGTGAAGAGACAGACTGTTGATTGGCTGCTGGACTAAAACTGAGTTGCATTCAGAAGGCACTAAGCAGATAAATTGATGCCTCTTCCTCATTCCTGCCTTGGCTGCCATTCAGTTGAGAAAAAGAATGCTTTGAGCCTCTGGATGGTACATCATGAGGAGGAACTACACAGTCTTTTGGCAAACTTCTTAGAAACCATTTTTGGGCTTCTTAGTTTTATTCGTTTGCCCCTTGAGGCCAAGCAGAGCAAATAAAATGTCTCTTGAAAATATTTTGGAAAAAAAAAAAGAAAAGAAAATATCTTGAGGAATGATACTTTTTCAGATATTGGAAGATGCCTTTTGTATTCCCTTCAGTCTTCTCTTTTGTAGTCTAAATGTTCCTAGTTCTTTTAACCAATTCTTCTATGGCATGATTCAAAGGCCCTGACTATGTTGATTGTCTCTCTCTAAATGCCCTGCCCCTTATTCATGTCCTACATAGAATGTAGTGCCCAGAACACACTACTCCAGGTGTGGTCTGACTAGGGCAGTATACAGGGAGACAATCACTTCCCTCGTTTGGGCCACTACCTCTTTTAATGGAGGCTGAGATCAGGTTAAAATTTATCTTTGCTGTCCTCACAACATGACTCATATAAATCTCTCAGTACAATAAAACTACTATATAGACTTTTTTCTTTTTTCTTTTTTTTGGGGGGTGGTGGTGGTGAGGCAATTGAGGTTAAGTGACTTGCCCAGGGTCACACAGCTAGGAAGTGTCAAGCATCTGAGGCTGGATTTGAACTCAGGTTCTCCTGAATCCAGGGTCAGTGCTTTATCCACTGCGCCACCTAGCTACCCCTATATAGGTGTTTTTTTGAGGAAGAATTATTATTTAGTCTTGCCTCATCTATCCTGTACTTGTCAACTTGATGTTTTGGTCCCAAGTTTAAGATGTTATATTCTGTTATCAACTTTAGGTCATTCTGAACTTTAGAGTTCTTAAAACTGTTGCACACACATAATCACACATACATGATATCTTATGTCTTTATACTATATTTATGAATACATTCTATGCTATTCAGCAAGACTTGTCACACAATAAAGAATTTTTAAAACGCATCAGAAGCAACTAACATTGCCTGTATATGATAGTAGATGCAGTGTTGTACGCCCATAGTCCCTCACCTCCGTGGGGCAAAAAGGCAAGGCAATAAGCATTTTTAGCCACTTATTATGTGTCAGTCCCTGTGCTACACACTTGGGATACAAATACAAGCAAATAGAAAAGACAGTCCTTGACCTTGGGGAACTTATATCACAACACACAAAATGTGGCTGAACAACAGGAAGGATGGAGAAGATACCCAGAGGGAGAGGTATGGTGCCAAAAACAGTCAGAAGCCATAGCAGGTAGTCAGTCAGCCCAGGCCCCTGCCCCTTCTGGGGAAAAGAAATTGCTAGCAGGAGAAAGGGGCTGTTGTGGAAGAGGGGTGCTCCAGGGCAAGGAAGCCTCAACACCAAGGATAGTTCCAGGGTGAGACAGCAGCTAAACATGGTGGCAAAATTTGGAGCGTGATAGAAGGGGAATCCATTTTCTCGACTCTTTTCCAGGGCCAAACTGGTTTGTGAAAATGACAGGATTCAGTTTTATTTTGTTTCTTTTCACTTGATTGTTCCACTTGCTACAGGTTTTGTTTCTGCTTCTGTTTGCTTTACTTCGAATTGTTTATACCCATTTTCTCATGTTTCTCTGAATATTCGTGTTTGCCCTTTGTTATGGTGCAAATAATATTCCATTGCATTCGTGTACCACATTTTGTTTAGTCATTTCCTGGTGAGTACCTATTCTGTTTCCAGTTCTTCAATGCCACAAAAAACCAAATACTGCTATAAATATTTTGGCATATCATCATTGTCATCAGCAACAATAACAACAAACATGTATTAAACACTATGTGCCAGGCTAAGTTTTGGTGATACAACGAAAGGCAAGAACGTGGTCCCTGTCCTCAAGGAGTTTACATTTTAACGGAGAAGACAACATGCAAACAACTATAGTATCTACATACAAGATGTATATAGGAGTAGATGGAAAGTAATCTCAAAGTGAAGGCACTAGCATTGTGGGGAAGGATGGTAGAACTAGGGAAGTTGTCATTCAGCCTTAGTTTTCCTTGGTTATCAAAGACCGGTGACATCATGGTATAATGTCTTTACTTGCCCGGGAATTGGATTTAAATGAGTCAGAGCGGTAGGAAGTCCTGAGCCTCACTCTCTCTCCCAGAGTCATTGAAGTCTAGTGGCAAGACAAAAGTCAAGATGCCTGGCAATGGCCTGGGATACAGTGGATGTCCTTGGTATCTTTAATGACTGACCAAGCTCTATGTGTTCCACTGCATCTGCTTCAGCACCTTTCATGGCTATTGGAACAAACTCTTCTCGTCTACCCATTACATGGGGCAATCTTAACATTCTTGGAGTAGATACCCCCACCAACTCACCAATGGGCTTGGGTCACTCCCTGCCAAGACAGTCTTACTGTAGCATATGCTACAACTTCTTGGAGCTACAGGTGAGAGTTAAGTGCCAGGTAGATTCCCAAAGTGGATGGGCAGCCCTGAGAAGGGCTTGATAAGCCCTCACACCAGAGGGGCTAGTCCTCCCTGAACACCCACTATACCCCAATTAAAGAGATTAGTCCTCTTGTAGAAGGTTGGATTTGAGCTGAATTTTGAAAAATCAGGGAAGCTTGGAGATGGAGGTGAGGAGGGAGAACATTCCAGGAATGAGGGATGGCCATGGACTACTTTGGACAAGGAACAATGAGAAGGCCAGTCTTCCTAGATCATAGAGTGTGTAGAAACAAGTAAAACAAAGAAGACAGGAAAAGTAGGAATGGATCAGGTTGCAAAGGGCTTTAAAAGCCAAATAGAACCAAAGAATATATAGAAAGCATTATGATATGTAAAATAGATAATTTTGATTATATGAAATTTAAAAGCCTTTAAACAAACAAAACCAATGCAACCAAAATTATAAAGAAAGCAGAAAATTGGGAAAGAATTTTTGCCACAAGTATCACTGGTAAAGGCTCCATTTCTCAAATATATGTAGAATTGAGTCAAATTTATAAAAATACAAGTCATTCCCCAATTGATAAATGGTCAAAGGATATGAACAGGCAGTTTTCAAAGAAATCAAAGCTATCCATAGTCATATGAAAAAAAAATGCTCTAAATTACTACTGATCAGAGAAATGCAAATTAAAACAAATCTGAGGTATCACCTCACACCTATCAGAATGGCTAATATGACAAAACTGGAAGGGTTGTGAGAAAACTGGGACATTAATGCATTGTTGATGGAGTTGTGAACTCTGACCATTCTCGAGAGCAACTTGGAACTATGCCCAAAGGACTATCAAACTGTGCATACCCTTTAATCCAGCAGTACCACTGCTAGGTTCATATCCCAAAGACATCCCAAAAAAGAGAAAAAGACCTATTTGTACAAAAAATATTTATAGCAGCTCTTTTTGTGGTGGCTAAGAACTGGAAATCAAAGGGATGCCCATCAATTGGAGAATGGCTAAAAAAGCTGTGGTATATGACTGTAATGGAATATCATTGTACTATAAGAAATGGCAAGCAGGACAGTTTCAGAAAGGCCTAGAAAGACTTATATGAACTGATGTTTAGTGAAGTGAGCAGAACCAGGAGAACCTTGTGCACAGTGACAACAATATTGTTCTGTGAAGAACTGTGAATGACTTAACTGCTCTCAGCAATACAATGATCCAAGACAATTCCAAAAGTCTAATGATGCAGCATACTATCCACCTCTAAAGAAAGAACTGATATCGATTGAACACAGACTGAAGCATGCTGTTTTTTACTTTATTACTTTCATTTTCCCCTTTTATTTGAGTTTTCTTATACAAAAGGACTAATATGGTAATATTTTACATAATTACACATCTATAACATATCTGATTGCTTACTGCTTTAGGGAGGGGAGAAGGAAGGAAAGAGGGATAGAATTTGGAACTCATAACCTTAAATAAAAATATTTATTATTTTTTAAAAAGCCAAATAGAGAACTTTATATTTGATCCTGGAGGTAATATAGAGACACCAGACTTTATTCAGTAGGGTGGGTGATCACTTTGACGGTTGAGAGGACAATGGATTGGATTAGGATGAGATTTGAGGTGGAGAGATCAACCAACATGCATGAGATGATGAGGGTCTCCCCCAAGGTGGTGGTTTTGTGAGTGCATAGAAGGGGACATAGACAAGAGTTGTGAAGACAGAAATGATAAGACTTGGGGGCAGATAGGATACGTGGGATGAGGATGTATGAGAAGTGAAGTATGATACCAAGGTTGCAAGTATCCTAAGTTAGAAGAATGATGGTATCTGCATAGTAATAGGGGAGTTTAGAAAAGAGGAGGGTTTGGTTCAAACAATGCTCCCTCCCTTTCCCCTCTACTTTGATTTTACCTGATATAACAAATTCTTAGTGAGAAAACTCCCATTATTAATGCAGGTTTATATCTACTCTGCAATTTTTTATTTTAGAGAGTTGCTTTAAAGCATTGAAAGGTTAAGTGAAAGGTATGCTGGTCAATGTTTAACAATTGTCTTTCTCCAAAAATGTACAAACAGCACACTTTAAGGTTTAATCTGCATTTTTAACATTTTCTTCATCACCTTAAGTCTAGACAATCAACAAAACAATAGAAGCCCAGATTTGTAGCATTTGCCTACTTCTGAGATGTAAATGCTCACATTAAATATTTAATAATCAGCCCCTGAAAGGAGGTTTGAACTGGATCCAGCATACCTCTGAGTTAAGTGACTTGCCCAAAGTCACTTAGTAAATATTTTTCAGAGATAGGACTTGAAGTTAGGTCTTCCTGACTCTAAATCTGGATTTTCTATCTACTATACCCTATTGCTCCTTCCCTTCTCTAAAATACTTTTTATGTTAAAATGATTATGTGATATAGAAATAATGTAAAACACCTTTTCATTGGTCCTGGAGTCAGAACCTTATTTCAAATCTGGCCTTAGATATTTACCGGATGTATGACCTTGGGTAAGTGACTTGACCCCAATTGTCTCCCCAAAACAATAAAATGTCTTTTATATTCTATGCCATGTCACCTTCCTTAATAAGCTTGAGTGGCTTCCTCTCACTGCCAGGATCAATATAAAATCCTCTGGCACTCAAGGCTCTTCACAACCTGCCCCCTTTCTACTTCTTCCAGGCTTCTTACACTTTACTTCCTTCCATGCACCCTACAATTTAGCTACTCTGGTTACTTGCTGTTCCTCACATGTGGCATCCCATCCACCATCTCTGTGTTTAATACTGGCTGTCCCCAACATCTGGGTAGTGATACTCTGGATTTACTCAGCCTCAGCTTCTCTCCTTGGATTCTCAGAGCTAGGGTGACCACATCTCCCTCTTTGGGTTCTACAGGTACCCCCTAAGGAATTGGGGATAAATTTTGGATGTCATCTTGAAGTTGATTATTATTTAAACTTAACGAGTTTTCAGTTAGGTGGTACTAAGGTGGGAGGATGGGAGATCCAAATATTCTGGATCTTTCAAAGATCTTTCAAAGCCAAAAGGCCAGGGGTGTTGGGAATATTGAGGACATTGGACAGGGGAATTGAGTGATCTTGAAGGATATTGGACAGGAGTGAAGGAGACCTAAGCCAAAGCAGGTGCTGAGGTCTCTCCTCTTTCTCCTCTTTCCCCTTCCACTCCTCTCCCTTCCCAAGTTGTTGTTGTTCACCCTTTGTTCTTGAAGAGGACCAGTGATATCATGAAATGTGGTTTCTTCTCAAAGGGTTTAGCTAAAATGTCATTCTGGAATAGCTCCAGCTTTAAACTAGATCAATAACTTATAGATGATCCCGAGAGCATGACCAATTTCATTCTACTTATCTGGATATTCTATCTGTACAATGTTACTCCAGTTCTGAGTACTTTTTGACCTTCATCTACAATCTATGATTGCATGACTGATTGAGACATGTTCTCACTTTGTTAAGGTATCACAGGCATCTATCACTTTATTTATTCATTCATTCATTCATTCCTCTCTCTCTTTCTTTGTTTGTTTATTTATTTATTTTTGTGAGGTAATGAGGGTTAAGTTACTTGCCCAGGGTCACAAAGCTAGTAAGTGTCAAGTGTCTGAGGTCAAATTTGAACTCAGGTCCTCCTGAATCCAGGACTGGTGCTTTATCTACTGCGCCATCTAGCTGCCCCATGTTCTCTTGTTTTTAATGAAAAAGAATATTTAATTAACATGCAAACCAATCTTCAATGTAAAATAAACATAATACACATAAATATTTTAACATATAAAAAGCCATTTATTAAATCTTGCATAGGCTTTCTTTTTGGTGCCAAGTTTCTCAAAATGTAGTGCTTTTAATAACAGTGCTCATCATAATTCTTTTTCAAATATTTACCTTTTTTTTTCTTTTATGATCCCTCCAACCTACTAACCGCCCCCCCCATACACACCATAAAGCACATTAAGGAAAATAAAGTACTCACTGTATAAATACATAATTCAGAAAAGGAAAATCCTAACATTTGCCGTGTCTGAAAATGTATATTTCTTTCTTCTTTTTAAGATCATCATCTCTCTGGCAGTAGTTGAGTGATGTGTTTCCTCTTTATTCTCTTGGACTTGGGGTTTGTCTGAGTTCTTAAGTCTTTCTAAACTATTTTTCGCTATAATGCTGTTATCACTGTACAGACTGTCCCCCAAGTTCCGCTCACCTTGCTCTATGTCACTTCTTAGAAGACTTTCCAGTGTTCTCTAAAACTGTCCATTTCATCATGTCTTACAGTCTAATAAGATTTCATTATATTCCTATACCACAGTTTTTTAGCCGTTTCCTCAGGAGGAGAACACCTTCTTAGTTTCTCATTTTTGACTGCATAAAAAGAGCTGCCATTGACATTTCTGTATTTCCTCTTTCTTTGATTTCTTTGGAGATATGGGCATAATACTGGTATATAGCTAGGTTAGATGTCTCACTTTCTTCCACCCAAAATGCAAAGAGAATAGAAGGGATGATGACATATCATTCAAGTTTCCCTATAACCCAGAAAACAGAATACTATAGCCAGACACATTGGTCACATTCAAAGTTCTCAAAGAAAACCCCTTTACATAGGGTCTTGAGGGAATAGAACATAGGACAGATATCTTTGAGGGAAGAGCTAAGAGTTTCTCAAAAGAGAAATTGCCTATTTTACATTATCCAGGGGTGGGCCCTGAGGAGTGTGTGTGTGTGTGTGTGTGTGTGTGTGTGTGTGTGTGTGTGTGTGTGTGTGTATGAGAGACAGAGACAGAGACAGAAACAGAGAGAGAGAGAGAGAGAATTAAGGTCATTTCATCCCCCAAATGCCATGCTTTGCAGAAATAATAGCCGCTGTCTAGTCCCCTTCCATCACCCCTTCACTCTAGTGACTCACCTGTGGGTTTAGTATAAGAGCCCTGAATCTTGCAGTCTGTTAATATGTGAAAACTCTGCCTCCTGGTCACTCCTGAGCCCTGGCAGCATCAGATGAAGTGAAGCAGGGCAGGTGACTCCCTTGCAAGCCCTGAGTAACCTGCCCTCCTCCATTTCATCTGATGCTTCTAGGGCTCAGGAGTGACCAGGAGGCAGAGTTTCCTATTTGCTGCTCTGGCAGTCAGACTAGGAATTTATCCAAAGAAGCGTTAAGCTTGGCTTTGGCTTCTACATACAGACCGAAGAGCTGGGGAGAAACAGAGAGAGGCTACTGGCATACAGACAGGGCTGCTTAGACATAAAGGGCTCCATCCCTCCTCTTAGAGGAACAAAAACCGTCAAAGATTTCCTTAACAGATGACCTATATTAGAATACTAGCTCCAAACCTTAACCTTGATAGAAATGGGAAAACAAAGGGAAGTGTCAATGGCCCGTGGCCACTAGAGGGCAAACCAGAAGCCTGGGTGTGGTTGGGCGAATGGATGCTTTGTGGCTGTACATTTGTTCTAGTCGAGTAGACTCTTTGGAACCCTGTTTGCCGAAGAAGAGATAGAAGAAGATGGGAGTGGAGCACCTTCCGATAGATGGAATGATCTGTGAGATCCTTTTCACAGGACCATGAAATCTAAAAAGTCAAGGACTTGTTTCAGCATCTTCTTCAATCTGTTTCTCTCTTTCCCTCAAAGGACCAAATTGTTTTGATGATCATAGGATCAGAGCCTAAAGGAATCTCTGAAACCATCTTATCCAATTTTCTAATTTTAAAAACAGATACAAGTGGATAGAGTGCTGGGTCTGGAGTCAGGGAGACCTAAGTTCAAATCCAGCCTCAGACACTCCCACAGCATAGGGAAATGGCTCCTTCTATAGTTAGGGTTCTTAGCCTATGCAAAAGCCCAACTAGCTCATTTTTCCAAGAAGGAAACTGAGGCTCAAAAAAAAGATGAGCTGGTATTCATCCTAAGCTTCTCTGACTCCAATTCTGGTTGCCTTTCCTCTGTACCATATTAAAGAAGTCCCAGTGAAGAGGTATAATTAGCCAAGGAGACTTTAATTTGAGATTTTCCTTAACCACTAACTTGGATGATCAATGGATGATCAATGATCAACAAGGTAATGAATAATTAGACTGTGAGCTCCTTGAGCTCTTAGCTCAGTGCTTGGCATGCAGTAAGTACTTAATAAATGTTTAATACATAATTATGATAACTCACATTTGCATAGTGCTCTGAGATTTATAAAACACTTTCCTAGGAAAATATTACTTCTTACAATGATCCAATGAAGCAGGTAGTAAAGGTATCTTTCTGCCCATTTTACAGATGATCATAAAGCAGCACAAGGAGGAAAAATAACTTACGCATGTGTTACAAAGCCTCAAAATCTAGATCTTTTTGGCTACACAAGACCCATGCTCTTCTCACTACCTGTCCCTGCATTCTCCCTATCTCCAACTTCCTATATCTATTTAACCACTAGGTAGTGCTGCAAGCTACCAACATCATTTTATTCAACACAATAACCAGACTCTAGAAAGACCAGAGGTGTGCTGATCTCAGTTGATTATTAAATTTTCAGTCTGAGTATTTTCATCTCAGAAATCAGCAAATGCTACAAATCAGGGCTTGATTTATTGTTTTGTTGATTGTTTAAGCTTGAGAAAGTGATGGAAAAAATGTTAATAATAAAGATTAAACTTAAAAGCTTGTGGTGGTTTTATATAGATGTATATAGATGCATGTATATATATATTTGTGTTTATTATTATTATTATTATTATTGTTATTATTATTATTAGGAAAGCCATTTGTTAAATATTTACCAGCTCACCCTTGAATAAGTTTCCCTATTACCACGGTGGTTATGTATTCTTACCACCACCAGAGGGAACTCCAAGAAAGATTGCATAGGACATAGATCAAATATAGAGTTGAAAGCTATCTAGTCCAACTCCCTTGCTTTTCAGGTCAGGAAACTGAAGCCCAGAGAAGTAGCATGTGGTGCTCAAGGCTACGCCGGAAGTGTGTAGGAGCTGATCTTAGGTCCTCTGATTCCAAAGTCAGTCTGTTTCCCACTATATTTGTCAAATTCTCTAGAATTCTCAGAGAATGGGTGACTTTCTACCTCTTGGCTTTGCCTCTCTTTGGGTGATCATGCTAATGTTCTCAGTCAAGGGTTGTAGTTAGTCTAGCTTTGTCCAGTCAGAACAGTTCTGAATCCCTACCCCACCTGGAAAGCTTTCTTTTTCTCAGATTCTTCTCTTTCATTAAGTATGTCCCCCCACATGACTGTGCAATAATGGTGCCCACCACCTGGCCTTAATGCGTGCAGTGTTTTTACTTTTAGATGTGGACTTAATCAGAACAGTCAAATAATACAGACTAGAAATTTTACTTTACCCACAACCTTTGGTCACTTTTCATTAGTCTACAGATGTGCTCCAAATTCTAGGATTCTAGGAAAAATACAGTCCATTTGTTGAGTTTCTGGAGTTGCTTTCCCTCCTCCCCAGAATAAGAGAGTCTGAACAATGAACACCAGCTTATTCATCACTAGGGGGCTGGTGGGCTATAGGCAATAGAAGACTAAACATGGAATCTTTGCTGGAATCATTTTCTTTTCTCTGTCCCTTTGGGAGAGAGTTTCTTAACCTAGGGTCCATGAATTTAAAATAATACATATTTTGATAACTGTACTTCAATATAATTGGTATCCTATCTACTCCACATAATTTATTTTATGTATTTAAAACCATTGCTTTGAGAAGGGGGTCCACTGACTTCACTAGCCTGATCTATGACTTTTGATTCCCTTATTTCTCCTTATTTTCAGTTAAAAAAATTTTTTGTTTTGTTTTTGTTTTGTCTTTTTGTTTTTCCAGGGCAATGAGGGCTAAGTGACTTGCCCAGGGTCATACAGCTAGTAAGTGTCAAGTGTTTGAGGCCAGATTTGAACTCAGGTCTTCATGAATCCAGGGCCCGTGCTTTATCCACTGCAACACCTAGCTGCCCCTGTCTTCAGGTTTTACCTGACCAACAGTTATGTCATACTTCCAGCTCTGTTTCCTTAATTCTTAGCTGCTAAGCTTGGCCATATCCTGCTGAGATGGTGAGGCCAAAAATTGCCAAGAGTGCCCTATAGAATATGGGGTTAGTGTGGGGTGGAGATCCTCTCTCTGCACAGTCATGTTCACGGGGATATTGTAAGAGAGTTTTTAAAGTCCAGTATAATTGACTGGGTAGTTAGACATGGAATCTAGGCTCCTTAAAGGTTCTCAGATTCACCCTGCTCTCCTGGACCCAGGATGATTCTTCCTCATCTCTGGTGAGTCCCAACCAAAGAAGGAGCTGGTTTTTCATGTTTTCAGCTTAAAAAAAATTAATTTGCTTCTTTCTGCTGCTGACTGTGGATTTCCTTGAGTGACCCTGCTACATTTCTGTTTTGTTCCTCCCTTTCCTTGGGCTCTGGGGATTTCCTAGGTTTAGAATTCCCCAGAGAGGAAGCATGAGGCTTGTTGGAGGCCTATAATAGCCTAGGTCATGTAGTCCTTGTAGACAACAGAGCATAGGCCTCTCACTATTCTTTGGGGTTCTTCCCCTCTTCCCCCATGTACCATCTGATTACATTTTCAGAACCTGACCAATCTCCAGAGTGGATGATGTGTACATGTTCTTCACTCTGTTTTCTCAATCTAGGGTCCTAGCTATTTATCCGCAGGCTGACCTTCAATAAGGTCTATTTTGTTCCATTCCTGACAGCTAGGTGGCACAGTAGATAGAGCATTGAGCCTAGAGTCAGGAAGAGTCTTCCTGAGTTCAAATCTGACCTCAGACATTTACTAGCTGTGTGACCCTGGGCAAATCACTTAACCCTATTTACCTGAGTTTCTTCGTCTGTCAAATGAGTTAGGGAAGGAAACGGCAGACCACCCCAGTATCCTTGTCAAGAAAACTCCAAATGGGGTCACAAAGGGTCAGACATGATTGAACAACAGGAAGATACCTGGCATATAGGTGCTCAGCCAATAGGTAAACTCCCTGGGAATTTTCTCTAGGCTCTCTGTCATGGGGAGGGAATGATGAAAACCTGTTATTGCTCAGCTCATTCTGTTGCAATTCAAGAAGTGTTTATTATATCATGACATGGGGATGGAGAGGAACTGAACCTAAAATGTTACTAGCATAGGGTACTCCCAGGTGATGAAATTCCCTCTGTAAAGGTAGAGCAGTAGCTTCTTCACAAATTATATCCTTAGAAATCAGCCTAAAGAAATGAGAGGTTAATTGACTGGCCCAGAATCACAACAAGTGTGTATCAGAATTCCTCCTCTGGCCTGCTCTCCCGTGCCACTGTGCAACTTGGATGTGTGCGTATTAAGATGGAACTATAGTATAAGCCACTTTCCGTCAGCTTCTGCATGAGATATTTTGGGTGAACATAGTGAAGATGTTGGAGCTCAAGCCTCTATTCAGTCCATTATCAGTAGACCAAGAAGTGCAAATCATATAACATAAGTTCTAACTGGGATTAAATAGCAAAATGAATATCCCAGGGCAAATCATCCCATACACATATTTGTTGTTGTTGTTTAGTTGTTTTCAGTTGTGTCTGACTCTCTGTGACCCCATTTGTGGTTTTCTTGGCAAAGATATTGGAATGGTTTGCCATTTCCTCTTCCAGTTCCTTCTCAACTCAGGAATTTGAGACTTTCTGACTCTAGGTAGGCACTCTATCCATACCACCTAGCTGTCCATAACACACACACACACACACACACACACACACACTCTCCTATAGATTCCCATGCCAATTGCTTCCCATGTGTAATTAGCTCCTTCAGAGTTGGTCTTTGTAGCCCCAGTGTCTAGCACAGAGCCTAGCACAGAGTAGGCACTTAGTTAAAACTTTAATTAAGACTCCTTTTCCTGAGTTTAAATCTGGCCTCTGTGTGACCCTGGGCAAGTCACTTAACTCTATTTGTCTCAGTTTCCTCATCTGTTAAATGATCTGGGGAAGGAAATGGCAAACCTCTCTAGTATCTTTGCCAAAAAAACCCTAAATGGGGTCACAAAGATAGACATGAATGAAAACAACTGAACAACAATGGTCCTTGAGAGCTTTAAAGATAAGAGAGGTACCTTTCTGTGTGGGTTAGTTCATATTAAACTTGTTTTGAGGCAGGAAGAGAGACTTAATGAATTCTAGAAGTCCTATAATCTCCAAGGATTCTAGAATTTTCAATCTAATCATCACCAGACCCGTATTTGAAGCATATCTAGTGACAACATGGTGGCACAGTAGATAGTGTTCTGGGCCTGGGGTCAGACAGACCTGAATTCAAATTCAATCTCAGACACTTACTATCTGTGAGACCCTAGGCAAGTCACTTAACCTCTGTCTGTCTCAGTTTCCTCAACTGAAAGATGGAGATAATAACAGTACTTACCTCCCATAACTGCTGTGAGGATCAAATGAAAATTTTTATATAGTGCCTGGCACATATCAAGCTTTTATTGATAATAAATTCTTGCTCCCTGCCCTTGCCTTCTTTCCAGTTTAGTAGAGCCCAAGGTAATTTCATGAGGCAACAGTGACCATCACTGTTTTGAAGCCTAGCAACAGACTGCCTGCATGTTAACAGGTCTGTTCTATGATCTTTCATAGTCCAAGTTAGAACTTCTCATTTCACTATTCACTTCATTTTCTCTCCTTGTAATAATGGGTTAAACTTCTTTCTGCCGGGTGCTTAATAAATACTTAATAAATACTGTAAAAAAATTCCCCTCTAACAGGTGTCTGAGTATCCATTCATTTTCACTTACTGAACATTTATGATGGACAAAACCCCTCTTCTGGTTAAGATGACAAATAAAAAAAACGATCAAAGGCTAAGGTAGCCTGGGACAGGTTGACTCACAAGGTCATTCGTTTGGAGCTTGGCTAGTTAGGAATTATAGAGGGAAGACTAGAAGAGCCCATGCATCCTGAATCTAAGTCTAATGTCTAAGAAACTGGGCCAAAGTGGGGAAGTCAAATCACTCTGGGCCTCTGTTTCCTGATCTCTAAAATGAATGATGAGTGGGACTAGATGAATTTTTAAAATGTTTACCGTTGCTTATGAAACTGGGTCAGCCATTCTTATCTCCCCCAGGATGCTGTATCTTTTTTTCCCCACCTGTATACTTCATAACTGTAGTCGAGTTTGGGGCTCCTACAGAGGGTATAGCACCTTCAGATAATATTGAAATAGTACTTTGTAGATGGCAAAGCACTTTCTTCCCCACTACTCTGAGGAAAGTGGTGCAGGTATTATTGCTGCCATTTTATAAATGACTTAAGAGTTGGGAGGACAGGGGAAAGCACTGACCAGTGTTCAACTATCTGCTTGTTGATTTTTTTCTTCACTCTATCCCCAGCTGTATGGACCCCAAGCAAGGGGAGTGGGGCTGATCAGGTAGTTAGTGCATTGGAAAAGGAAGAAATACCTCACCCCAGTTTGCCATTTGGGGTATGGTTCTAGTTGCTCTATGATAGTTCTAGCTCTGGTTATACCACCTCTTAAAGCTGGGTTCCCTGGCAATCTATCAGCCTTGTTTCTCTCCAGGCAGTTGTAGTTCCAAGAAGATCCACTTCATCTCCATAGCTACTTGGCCTCTGGGACTCCGAAGCTGCTGTTGGCTGCTTGCTGCTGGCTGCTGCTGATGTTGGGTTTCTTTCTGCTCAAAGGGAGTGTTACTGCTCTTTTGTAATACTACCCCATGCCTAGGGCCAACTGACAAATTTCAGTTCCTAGACTTTAGGCCAGGGATGGACTCAGAAAAGAGCTTCCAGGTAGAGAGTTTCCTCTATTCCCCTTGGTGGAAATCCCCTCAGGCCTGATTGATTGTTTAGGATGAGTAAATTTCTCTCAATTCCCATTAGGTCTGACTGCTCTCTCCAGAGCCATGTGGATTACCATTTTAAAGCCAATGAAGTATTTAGCATAGAGGCTTGGGTGAAACCAGCAAACTTGAATCTTTGTGCCTTCACCTCCAGTTAGGTTGCTGCAGCTTACATTTATAAAGAATTGTACAATATCAGATTACCTGCTGTCTAGGGGAGGGGGGAAGGAGGGAGAAAAATCTGAAATTGTAAAGCTTGTATGGACAAAAGTTGAGAACTATCTTTACATGTAACGGAAAAAATAAAATACCTTATATGTAAAAAAAAAAAAAAAAAGAATTGTACAATGATCTTCATAGTCACCCCACTCCCATCCTCCACCCTTAGGGAATTCAATTGCAAGGATCATTAACTCCATTTTTCAGATGAAGAAATGGAGGCTCAGAAGGTGTTTGGTGACTCACACAGTTGGTGATTGTCAGAGGCAGCACTCAAGCCAAAGATTTGTGACCACAAGTTCAATACTCTATTCTACCACATTGCCTATCATGTACTAGGCATGGTGGGGACCCTATGATGGGGTCCTTGACTTCAAAGAGCTTACAATCTAACTGGGAAGAGAAAAGAAACAGACACATGGTATAATACTCTTAATCCTCCAAAGTGATCTTCCTAAATGTAGATCTGACTATGGTGCTGGGTGAACTCCAGTGGCTTCTCCAGAATAAAATACAAAATTGTTTGGTGTTCAAAGCCTTTCAATACTATCCTCTCCCTCCCACCCCCCAAATCTTTCCAGGGTTGGATCATGTTAAGCTGTCCCCCTCCTGTGTTCTCTTTCCATCCAGTGACACTGGCCTCTTGGATGTTCCCTGAACAAGACGCTCCACCTCCCAACTCTAAGCATTTTCAATGGCTTTTTCCCAGGCTTGGAATAATTTCCCTCTTCATCTCTGCCTCCTGGTTTCCCTGGCATTCTTCAAATCCCAACCAACATCCTGCCTTCAACAGGAAGCCTTTCCTCATTCCCTTTAATTCGAGTGCCTTCCCTCTGATGATTATTTCCAATTTATCCTTTTTTGTGTTTTTATGTTTGTAAATGTATCCTTATACATTGTATATAGTTGTTTGCATGCTATCTCCCCTATTAGGCTGTGAGCTCCTCAAGGGCTGGGATTGTCTTTTTTTTCCCTCCAGAGCATAGCATAATGCCTGCCATATAATAGGACTTAATCATGTTTATTGACTGACTTCTCCTTTGTAGATTGTCTGGGCTTTGACAACATGGTAAGGATTGAGAAAGGAATATATAAGCAGAAGTGATAAAACTAGCAACCCAGAGGGAAGGACCATGGGGTAAGATCTACCATTTAGAGGGACAGAAAGGCTGTGGCATACCTTTTGGCCACTGGAAATGGAAACTGAAGAAGTCAAGTACAAGAATGCCAGGGTACAATGGCAACTTCTTCTTCTTCTTCTTCTTCTTCTTCTTCTTCTTCTTCTTCTTCTTCTTCTTCTTTTACTTATTTTAACATTCTTTTTTTTGTGTGTGGGGGAGCAATGAGGGTTAAGTGACTTGCCCAGGGTCACACAGCTAGTAAGTATCAAGTGTCTGAGGTCAGATTTGAACTCAGTTTCTCCTGAATCCAGGGCCAGTACTTTGTCCACTGCACCACCTAGCTGCCCTCTTAACATTCGTTTTTTTTTTTTTTTTTTTGCGGGGCAATGGGGGTTAAGTGACTTGCCCAGGGTCACACAGTTAGTAAGTATCAAGTGTCCAAGGCCGGATTTGAACTCAGGTACTCCTGAATCCAGGGCCGGTGCTCCATCCACTGTGCCACCTAGCTGCCCCAACATTCATTTAAAAAAAAATGCTGAGTTCCAAATTCTCTGCCTCTATTCAGTCCTCCCCCCACCCACTGAGAAGGCAAGCAACATGATCTCTATTTTACATTTGAAGTCAGCAGCATACTCTTCTTGATGGGAACTGCCATCAAGTCTTCTTCCCTTATTCCATGAACAAGATGTGGTAAGATCCAGTCATTGCTTGCTTTGGGGCATTGGCTTGGAGATGTAGATAGAACATGGACTGACCAGCTGAAAGAGCATTCACTTTGCCCCTTTTTCTCTCAGGGCAGGAGGAAGTATGGAAACTAGCATTTATTAAAGATTTACTATGTGCCTTATTTGATCCTCACAATAACATTGGGAAGTAGATGGTATTATTATTCCCATTTTACAAATGAAAAAACTGAAATAAGCAGAAGTAAAGTGATTTGCCTAGTCACACAGCTAGTAAGTGTCTGAGGTCAAATTTGAACTCAGCTCTTCTTGACTCCAGGTCCAGCTGTCTACCCACTTTACCACTTAGCTGTCTCAGGAGCAGGTGAGAATAATCTTTTATGGCGTGCTGGCCCATCTACCACACACTCTATTTGTCATGGGCAGGCTGGTTCTTGGATATCCTCGATTAAAGAATTAAACTCACGCATGTTCCAATTGGAGATAAAGTAGTTTTTATTTGGCACAAAGGAATCTGGCTGGGAGGAGATGTCTAAGACTTCTGCTCTCAGGGAGGAAAAGATTTAAGACATCTTCCTCCCTGAGCCAGAGGAAAGACAATGCTTTTATAGGGGGCAAATGGGGGAGAGTTGAAAATGAAGAATTATAGCTTGGGGGGGGGGGGTGGAGGATACTTGAAATAACTGAGGTCCCATTCCTGAATTCCGGAGTTATCACCAGGAAGCACACCTGATTACCATTGGGCTCCCAGCTGTAACTTTTATGGCCTCAATTTCCTTAGTACCCTTGATATGTCTGCCCTTTATCAGGTTGTTTTGTTTTCCATAGAAAGAGCATTCTCAAGATGGATCTAGGCTCACCACACCTTCACACCCGTGCACTGGCTATTTATGAATATGCACTGAGCCCTGAGTCCTTGACCTGTGCTGGAAGGAGGAGCCAAGTAAGATATATCTCCAGAGTCTGAGTTTTGGTTTATTGATAAACCCTATTGGATCGCAGGAGTCAAGTGTCAGTTGGGAAGGAATAGATTTTGTATATTCTTTTGCTTCTTCATGGGAGGAGCAGCAGCCGAGAATGAAACAAACAAAACTACATCTTCCATAAAACTTCAGAGTTTGTAGTATCTGGGGGTTGCCTGGGACTAGACCTGGGGTTCTTAACTTTCTTTGTATGTGTCTAGGACCCCTTTGGCAATCCGCCCTAGGCCCTTTGTCAGCATAATAGATTAAAATTTTTTAAAACCCATATAGGATTTAGGGTTAGGAAATCAATTACATTGAAATATAGTTATTAAAATATTTTGAAAATTGACAAATTCCTGAGATAGAAGAACCTACAGTAGTGTAACTAAATGTTAGATGCTTTTGCATTGTTTTGTTATTTTAATTGATTTTATAGAGAGAATCAGACACTATATTCAGTAGCAAGGAAACTTGACTATTCCTTTGGGGTGTCAACTCCTCTATGTTAAAATCACATGATTAGGGAAATAGCAGGGAAGAGATGATATTTTATCAGTGAGTTGATTCTGACTGGATAAATTCACCCCTTAGACTAGGGGTTCTTAATCTGGGGCCCATTTTTTTTAGACCTTGGAACCCTTTACTGGCAATTTTATATGTGAAGTGTCAAGGGGAAAAGTAATGCATATACACTTGGCTCCCTTGAGGCCTGGGATACTTTCTGGAGGAGCAACATGGGCATCTGTAGCTTTCACAGGACCCCCAGACTTATACATACTCAAAAGATGAATTTTTAAATAAATATTATGATAACTATATTTAAATATAATTTTAAAATAATTTATTTATGTATTTTATTTTATGTATTTGTAAACATTCTTTTGAAAAGAGGTCTCTGGGCTTAATCAGACTACCAAAAGGGTCTATGACACAATAAAGGCTAAGGACACCTATCTTTTGACTGCCAGAAAGAGTTAGAGCTTTTGGATAGCAGGTTTTCTATTCCCTAATAAATGTAGAGATCTTGGAGTTTCCCTAGCTTTTCTGTGTAGTTGTATGGGCTGCATGACCATGAATACAAGAATGTCACTTCCCATATCCTATCATTTCTTTTGAGTAGAATCAGGTTACTGACTAACAGCACCACCTGGTGGTTAAGAACATAAAAATAAATGTCAATAAGTGCTATGAGAACCCTCAGAAGAATGCTCAGGCTTGGAAACAGAGACGTGGGAATCTGAATAAGCATTTTTAAGTCAAAGAAAGGTTATTTTTCAGAGGATGATGAGCTACCAACATTAATAGTTAATATTATTAACAACTTTAGCAAAGTTTCAGGGTACAAAATAAACCCACAAAAATCATCAGCATTTCTATATATTACCAATAAAGTCCAGCAGCAAGAGATAGAAAGAGAAATTCCATTTTAAATAAATGAAGACAACATAAAATACTTGGGAGTCTACTTGCCAAGACAAACCTAAGAACTATATGAACACAAGTATAAAACACTTCTCACACAAATAACACAAACAATTGGGAAAAAATATTAATTGCTCATGGGCAGAACAAGCCAATATAATAAACATGGCAATCCTACCTAAATTAATCTATTTATTCAGTGCCATACCAATCAAACTATCAAAAATATTTTATAGATCTAGAAAATAATAACAAAATGCATCTGAAAGAACAAAAACTCAAGGATACCAAGAGAATCAATAAAAAATGCAAAAGAAGGTAGTGTGAGATTTAAAATTGGATATAAGATCATTAAAATTCCCCTTTGAACTTTTTCCTTTATATATTTCCCAGACCAATAAGAAAAGAAGCCTCTGAGCTTTAATCAGAGAGGGATTAGCTTTTATTGTTTGGTCAACAAACAGGTGATACTGATTAGGGAAATAGAAAAGTAGAAATACAAATGAATAGTCTTAGATCTAAGCTTAATCTATATTCTTTTATAAAACTCACCAAATCCCAGAGAACCAGAGCCGATCACCAGCACGCACCATCACCGCTAGTGAGAATGAGACAGAGCCTCCACTTCCGTTCTACTACCCAGTTTTAAGTTCACTTCCCAGAAGTCTCGGAAGTATCGCGTGCTTGGCCATGCTCTCCTGGGGCATGGCTGTTCGTCACGGTCTCCTCCCCAAAAGGAGCAGTCCTTCAAAAGCCGCTTTACGACATTCCCCCCTTTGTTTCATTTGAAAAACGAATGAAACAATGAAACAGCCAAAAGTAATATCCTATGCTAGCTAATAATATGTTAATATCAATAGAGAAAAGGGAGAGAGAAAAGTTTTGTCCACAGGGGTGGTCCCTCATGAAAGCGATGCTTTAACATTGGTCTTTCAGAGGGAGGGCCTCTGCAGAGAGTACATGTTATAGATGGTATATAATAACAGAAGGAGATAGTAAAAAACTAACAAAACAAAACTGTTCATATAAAGTCTCTGAGTTCTCTTGTCTTCTTGAAGTGGTAAGATGTCATCAGGAGGAAGCTGGATTCTGGTCCGGAAAACTGGGCTCTGGTCCCTACTGCTTGATACCTCAATGAACACATTGAATATTGAATTTTGCTGATTGAAGTCTTATTTCTTTTCAATAAATTGATCACCACTTTAAGTATCTGCTACTGTTATACTAGAGAATTCATGTATAAGATGATGTGGGTTCAGGTCCCATCTGGGTTGTCAAAACTGTGAGATTTAAAATTGGATATAAGATCATTAAACTTCACCTTTGAACTTTTTCCTTTATATATCTCCCAGACCAGTAAGAAAAGAAACCTCTGAGCTTTAATCAGAGAGGGATTAGCTTTTATTGTTTGGGCAACAAACAGGTTTATTTAGGGAAATAGGAAAGTAGAAATACAAATGAATAGTCTTAGATCTAAGCTTAGTCTATATTCTTTTATAAAACTCACCAAATCCCAAAACTGTCTATCAGGCTGAGAACCAGAGTCAAACGCGTGCTGCCACCGAGAACCAGAGCCGATCACCAGCACGCGCCGTCACCGCTAGTGAGAACGAGACAGAGCCTTCACTTCCATTCTACTACCCAGTTTTAAGTTCGCTTCCCAGAAGTCTCGGAAGTATCGCGTGCTTGACTACACTCTCCTGGGCAGCAGCAGGCACATGGCTGTTCGTCACGGTCTCCTCCCCAAAAGGGGTGGTCCTTCAAAAGCCGCTTTACCACAGTAGTCTAGTTGTACCAGATCTCAAACTGTACTATAAAGCAGTAATTATCAAAACAACCTGCAATGGCTAAAAAATAGAGTGGTGTATCAGTGGATTAGAATAGGTATGAATTCTACTATAGTAAATGACTATAGTAATCTAATATATGATAAACCCAAAGATCTAAGTTTTTGGAACAAAAACTCATTTCACAAAAACTGCTGGGAGAACTGTAAAACAGTATGGCAGAAAGTAGTTATAGACCAACATCTCACACTGTATGCCAAGATAAGGTCAAAATGGGGTGCATGATTTACATATAAAGGGTGATATCATAAGCAAATTAAGAGAACATGGAATAATTTATTTGCCCAATTTATGGACAGGGGAAGAATTTAGGACCAAAGAAGATATATAGGGCATTACAAAATATAAAATAGATAATTTTATTCATATAAAATTAAAAAACTTTTGTACAAACAAAACCAATACAACCAAAATTATAAAGAAAGCAGAAAACTGGGGGGGGGGGGCGCAGATTTTGCAACAAATATCTCTGATAAAGGCCTCATTTCTCAAATATATAGAGAACATGGTCAAATTTATAAAAATACAAGTCTTTCCAGGTTTTTCTGATAGTATCCTGTTCATCATAACTTGTATATAGTACTTTAAACTTGAAAGAGAATTTTCTTCATAATATCACAGCAAAGTAGGTACCATACGTTTACATATATTTTGGAAAATAAAATTCTATTTAAAAAAAATTTTTTAAATACAAGTCATTTCCCAATTGACAAATGGTCAAAGGATATTAACAGGCAGTTTCCAGAGAAAGAAATCAAAGCTATCTATAAGGCATATGAAAAAATGTTCTAGGGGCAGCTAGGTTGCACAGTGGATAAAGCACTGGCCCTGGATTCGGGAGGACCTGAGTTCAAATCTAGCCTCAGACGTTTGATACTTACTAGCTGTGTGACCTTGAGCAAGTAACTTAATCCTTGCTGCCCTGCAAAAAAAACCCCAAAAAACAAAAAACAACAAAAAAGAAGAAAAAGAAAAGAAAAAGAAAAATGTTCCAAACCACTATTGATCAGAGAAATGCAAATTAAAACAACTCTGAGGTACCACCTCCCACCTATCAGAATGACTAGTATGACAAAAATGAAGAATGTTGGCTGTTGGAGGGTGTGAGATAACTGGGACACTAATACATTGGGATTTTTTGTGGGGGAGGGTACATTGTTGATAGAGTTATAAACTCCAACCATTCTGGAGAGTAATTTGGAACTATGCCCAAAGGGCTATCAAACTGTGCATACCCTTTGATCCAGCAGTACCACTATTAGGTTTATATCCCAAAGACATCCCAAAAAAGAGAAAAAGATCTATTTACAGCAGCTCTTTTTTTAGTAGCTAAGAATTGGGAATCAAAGGAATGCCCATCAATCAGGAAATGGCTGAATAAGCTATGGTATATGATGGTGATGGAATATTATTGTGCTATAATAAATGATAAGCAGGATGATTTCAAAAAGGCCTGGAAAAACTTGTATGAACTGATGTATAGTGAAGTTGGAGAATGTTGTGCACAGTGACAGCTATCTTGTTCTGTGAAGAACTGTGAATGACTTAACTACTCTCAGCAATACAATGATCCAAGACAATTCCAAAGGACTAATAATGAGGCATGCTATCCACTTCCAAAGAAAGAACTGATATTGATTTGACACAGACTAAAGCATACTACTTTCTGCTCTCTTTCATTTTTTCTTTTATTCAAATTTTCCTATGTAAAATGACTAATATGGTAATATTTTACATAATTGCACATGTATAACCTATATCTTTGCTTACTGCTTCAGGACGGGGTAAGGGAGGGAAGGAAGGGGGAACAGAATTTGGAACTCAAAACTTTAAATAAAAATGTTTTTTTAAATAGTTCATATTAATACTTTATAAAGAACTTTCCTCACAACCCATAAGGTAGTTAGTACAAGAATTTCTATTATTACCGTTTAAGAGATGAAGACATAGAAAATCAGAGGATATAGTTAGATTTCACAGGCAGAACTCGGGTTGTCTGCTGATATTATTTTACTTTTATTCTCCTGTGGACAGAACAAGAGGAAATGGACTTACTCTTCAGCGGGAAGGTTTGACATAAAGGATTCAGGTTAGACAAAAGGGAAAACTTCCTGTCTGGAAGGGGTGTAAGACACTGGAATGGCTGACTAAGAGAGGTTGTGAAATCTTTTTCCCTTGAGGGCTTTAAAGCCCAAAGACAACAACCAGCACAGTGCCTATAACATATTAAATTTTTTAAAAATGCTTTTTGATTGATTGAAATAAATCTTTTAAATCATAGAATGGAGGCTGGGGATATGACAGCTTGTCCTATCAAAGCATTTACTTATTGTTGCAGGTGATTCCTTAGTGTAAAGAGAACGAAGGTAGCAGCCATTGCTCAGTGCTCATTAGCTTTTTCAACTCCCAGAGAATTTAGAAAACTAGTGACCCCTTGAGCATGGAGGGTATGAGAAGTAGACAGAGTCCTTTTGCCTGAGCTTAGCAACCACTGCTCTCACTTTGTCCTTTAACCCAGTGACCTCAGGGCCAATATACAAGGGGAATAGAGGGAGTGAGGATTTGGGGGTAGAGAGGACTAGGGGAGCTCATGACTGGTGGGGATAAGATCCAGATTTTCTTAAAGTCAATATTGAGCTTAACTCTTGCTCAGTCTCTTTGCAGGGAGAACTGAAAAGTCCCATGCTACTTATCAGTACCCCCTATCATTTCCCTGACCCACACTTCCAGGAACCAGGGATGGGAAACTTAGGGCTGGAAGTTTCAAAATTTCATTCTGAACTCACCATCCCATATTTGGTATTGGGAAAACTTAGACTTTGGGCTGAACCTATAGATGCTGGGGGACTTCCCTGGATGCCCCAAGGGATAGCTAGTCTTTGAGGGAAGGGGTAATGGTGATGATAAGAATATTTATGGTTGTAGATGGGAAATATGGGGTTGACTCTAGAGGGGAACACCCCTGGCTGGGAAGGCCTGAAACAGGAGCCAAGTGGAGGTAAATGGAATGGAAGAAATGGAGGCTGGGCAACTTTTTAAAAAGTCAGGAGGGAAAAGTCTGTAGGGTGTGAAGATGAGATTCAAGTATGGTGGACTAGAGTTAAGGTCATCAGTAGGAGGAGACAAATCAGATTGTGTATGCAAAATCTTCCTTGCTTTCCTAAATTGCTATTTCAGTTTCCTGGTCCCCGAGGCATTAGGGAAACTCTTGGAAGTAATTCCAAGAATAGCCTAATTATAAAATTACAAAAGTCATGACCAGGAGCCAGCATGGCTACCCTGAGGACTCAAATGGATCTGTCACGTCATCCATTTAGAAGTTTCTTCCAACAACGCAGATCACAGTTCATCCATGCCAGACCATTTTAATAATAATAATAACAAAAGTAGCTAAAATTTATATAGTATTTATTATTTTGCAGACACTGTGCTAAGTACTTTACATTTATTACCTCATTTGATCCTCACAACAACCCTGGGAGGTAGGTATTGTTATCACTCTCATTTTACAGTTGAGGAAACTGAGGCAAGCAGGGGTTAAGTGCTTGCTCAGGGTTGTAAGTGTCTAAGGCTGGATTTTAACTCAGGTCTTCCTGACTCCAGGCCTGCCACTTCATCCACTGCCTTCCCATAAGTTCACCAAAGCAGGTCCGTACAATATGGTGGAGACCTTTGTCTCTTTCTTCTGCCATGGTTAATGTTTACTATTGTTCTTTAAGGTTTACAAGGTGTTTTAGATACATTATCTTATTTGTCATTTGGGATATACTAGTGGAGCACTCTAGCTGTCCATAGGACAAGATCAAGAGATGACATTAGTCAGAAGGGACACTAAGGAACTAATGTGGAAAAACTTTTCCTTCTTTTTCCCTTTGGATAATTATAGCTAGCATTTAGATAGCACTTTAAGGTTTGCAAAATGCTTTACATATATGGTCTCATTTGATCCTTACATAAGCTTTGGAGGTAGGCACTATTATTAGTCCCATTTTACAGATGATGAAACAAAGGCTGAGAAAATGTAAATGACTTACTCAAGGTCAAAAAGCTAGTATCTAGGGAAAGGTTTTTTGGGGTTTTTTTGAGGGGCAATGAGGATTAAGTGACTTGCCCAGGGTCACACAGCTACTAAGTGTCAAGTGTCTGAGGCCAACCTTGAACTCAGGTCCTCCTGAATCCAGGGCCAGTGCTTTATCCACTGAGCCACCTAGCTGCCCCTCTAGGGAAAGTTTTGAACTTGGGTCTTATTGACTCCAAGTTCAGCTCACTAGTGATGTATCTTCTATGCCACCCTAGCTGACATTACAGTGTTACATCAGAGGAATTCTATTGTCTAGGGACAGCTTAAGTCAAAATGGATTTCTATTCTAATATTCCATTGTTTTTAGGTTCAAAGCAGGAACTGGATGGTCCCAGAGATGATTATGTATTAGAAGGATAGGTTGTTTGCTTGTCCATGTATTTTCTTTTTTTGTTTGTTTGTTTGTTTGCAGGATAATGAGGGTTAAGTGACTTGCCCAGGGTCACATAGCTAGTAAGTTTCAAGTGTCTGATACTGGATTGGAACTCAGGTCCTCCTGAATCCAGGGCTGGTGTTTTATCCACTGTGCCACCTAGCTGCCCCATCCATGTATTTTCAACTGCATTTTTCCTTCTCATGAGAGTAAACCTGTCTGAAATCCTGGTTGGAGCAGAGATTCAACAGTTAAAGGGGCCATAGGGAAGAATATCAAAGGAAGGAGAAAGAGGAAAAACATAGCAACAGGGGAAAGACTAAATAATGGAACCGAGGATGATGTCTAGTAGCAGATAGAGCCTGAGACCCTCAGCTTCCTGACCTTTCATCGATCGGCATGCTAGGGAAGATCTCACCTCTGTGTGAACTGGGGCAATTCATTTAATTTCCTTGGGTCTCATTTTGTTTTCAACTGTAAAATAAGAGGGCTGAACTAGATAAACTATGATTCCTTTTAGTTTTCCACCTATAATCCTATGATTTTGTTCCAGAGCTCCTGTGGCCACACAGCAAACTTGCCCTCTCTTCTGAATGTATTATAGCACAATGAAGGAAGTGTCTGTATCCAACAGCCTATGGAGATAGGAAGAAGTAGAGCCTGACCAGGCCAGGGGCGCTATTATTGCTATGATAGAAGAAGGCAGCATAGTGTAGAGGAAAGAATTCTCATCTAGGAATCAGAAAACCTGGGTTCTAGCCCTGACTCCATCCTTTACTTTCAGTGCGATCTTGGGCATTTGGGTTAAGCCCCAGTTTTCCCATCAGAATAAGATGGGAAAACTTGAATGGTAAAAGTCAGAGATGCTATGAATGTTTTGATCTCAGCTTAGACCAAAGTCTCTAGTAGAGTGCCCTAGGGATCTCTACTATTGAATATTTTTATCAATGACTTAGGCTAAGATAAATGCGCAGAAGGTCATGCTTATAAAATTTGCTCATGATTAAAAAAAGCAAACTGGGAGGGATAGTTTACAAAATGGAGGACAATTTCAGACTTGAAAAGAATCTTAGACCAGAACAGGAGTTAGCAAACTATAATAACCTAGCTAAGAACTATGACATCAGATTTTGAGGAATTTGGTGACAAAAATCAAGCCCACTAACCACATTAATATTATTATGGTTATTGTTTTTATAAGGTAAAAATATAAAAATTTAAGTATGAACATTTAAAATGTATTAATATAATATATAAATTTAAATACCATTTATTTACATCTAAATCTAAATGTATTTATATGTAATAAAAATATATTAATATATACATATTTGTCACTCCATTTTTATTGTGTGCTTATGATTTGTTTGTTACAAGCATTTTTGTGTGTGTGAGACAATTGGGGTTAAGTGACTTGCCCAGGGTCCCTGTTACAAGCATTTTTGATGAATTCTTAATTTTATTTGAATAGAATAAGAGCTAAGAAATTAACAATAAGAAAAATGTATTGGGCAGCTAGGTGGTACAGTGGATAAAGCACCAGCCCTAGATTCAGGAGTACCTGAGTTAAAATCTGGCCTCAGACATTTGACACTTACTAGCTTGTGACCCTGAGCAAGTCACTTAACCCCCATTGCCTTGCAAAAAAAAGAAAAAAGAAAAATGTATAAACCCAAGATTTGAGGGGTACCTCCATTCTCTGCCCCAGGCAGACCAAATTTGACACGTTCAATTTGGGGCAGCACAGGTTAGAAAAGATGTTGATAAGTTGGAGAACATTTGGAAGAGACCAACCTGGATGGTGATGGGTCTTGAGATAACATAATAAGAAGATTAGTTGATGTTTACCCTGGAGAATGTAAGACTTGGAGGGCAGGAGAGGACATGGCAGGTCACAGCTGTCTTCCAGTATTTGAAGGGCTGTCAGAGTGAAGAGGGATGAAACTTGTTTAACTTAGCTTTAGAATATTCCATAAAAGGTAATTACTGGAAGTCCCAGAAGACAGATATAAGGAAAGACTTAATAGAAGGAAAAGAAGTTTCAGAATAATTGGAGAGATCCCAAAGTAGAATGTTCTGCCTCAGGGGGTAGAGAGGCTGGTAGCTGCCCTCTCCTTTAGGCAAAGGCTGGGTAGCTGCTAGCTGGAGAGGTTGCAGGGAGAATTACTGCTCAGGGTGTGGGTAGGACTAGCTTGGGGCTCTTAGGCTGAGACCCCTTAGGGGTCTGTATAGAGATTTCAGGGGGTCTCTGAATTTGGATGGGGAAAAAGTACATCTTTATTTCAATGATCTCTAACTGAAATTTAGCCTGAGCTCCAATTATTTAAAAAGCATGATTCTGAGGCGTAGACTGGCAAATGGGCCCGTGACACAAAGAAGGTTAAAAACTCCAGGTCTTTATGATCTCTAAGGTCTATTTATAGTCTGAGATTCTGTAATCCTGTAATTCCTTTTGGAAAATGGGGATAAGAATATCTGTGACAGGATAGCAGAGCAGCTAGGTGGCATGGTGGATAGAGCACCCGGCAGAGAGGCAGGAAGACCTAAGTTCAACTCCAGCCTCGAATATTTACTAGCTTTGTGGCCCTAGGCAAGTCACTTAACCTCTGCTTGCCTCAGTTTCCTCAAGTATAAAATGAGGATAATAATAACACCAACTTCCCAGGGTTGTTGTGAGTATCAAACAAGATAATAATTGTAAAGTGCTTAACCCAGTGCTTGGCACATATTAGGCAGTATAAGTAAATAAACAGATGAATGAATGAATGAATGAATAAAAACATAAATAAAAATGTTTATTCCCTTCCCTTCTCCACCTTCCTCATGTGAGACTCAAGGGGTCTTTTCATTATTCCCACTTACAAGGAATTCCTATGGGAAGAAAACTGTGGAATGACTATTTTGTACCCACAAAC
Organism: Dromiciops gliroides; assembly: GCF_019393635.1. Taxonomy (NCBI): domain Eukaryota; kingdom Metazoa; phylum Chordata; class Mammalia; order Microbiotheria; family Microbiotheriidae; genus Dromiciops; species Dromiciops gliroides. Next base: position 106,158,950 of record NC_057864.1, read on the forward strand.
AACAGTGCTCACACAACTTTGTGCCTGGTGCTAATGATTTGGTTCTCCCTGGGAGATGCTTGATAGAACAATGCTTCTATACTAAGAGAATCCAAGATGTCCTCTCCTTTGCACCCCAGCCCTGTCAATCCACCAAACCTAAATGAATTCTCTACCTTGTGTGTGTGTGTGTGAGGCAATTGGGGTTAAGTGACTTGCCCAGGGTCACACAGCTAGTAAGTGTCAATCAAGTCCGGATTTGAACTCAGGTCCTCCTGACTCCAAGATTGGCACTTTATCCACTGTGCCACCTAGTTGCCCCGCTAAATGTATTCTCATTGTGTGCAGAGCCCTGTATTGGGGGACATGGAGGAACCCCAGTACTGGTCCTCAGGGAGCTCTCTCTCCCTGACACCTGATCTCTGCCCTTGGGGAGCCCCAAGTATGACAAAGAGAAACTCAATTCTTGTTCTCAGGGACTACTTAGTTTGATGGGGAAGGCAGGGTCCTTGTTCTCAGAGACCTCCTAAAATCATGGAATGGTTACAGCTCCTTCCCTGGAGGAGTTTCCAGTCTCCTATTGGTGAGCTCTGTCTGGGGCCTTTATTTTGGAGGAGGACCCAGGCTGGGCAACCTTCATTCCCTTCCTGATAATTCTCGTGACTTTGTGGACTTCAATCATGCCTCAGCTACATTCTCATGCTGGAAATTCTCTCAGAGCCTGAGACCTCGTCACCCCGAACATCCATCCATCTCTGTGACCTTCTCACTATGGGACACCACTCCACTATGCCAGAATCATTCTCTCATTGGTGAATGTCTTCCAGGGCTCCATTTTGAGGTAGAGCCCAGGCAGGTCAATCTTCATTCCCCTCCCATCAGTCTTTCTGGTTTCCTGGACTTCAGTACCCTGCCCCTTTGAGTAGGTGCCATCATCCTTGCCTCTTCTTCCCAGCTCCCTTTTGTGTATTGTCTTTCCCCACTAGAAAGTAAGCCCCTTAGAGTTCAGGCACTTCTTTCTTTTTGTTTGATTTGTATTCCCGGTGCTTAGCAAATGGGCACCTGGTAAGTGTTTAATAAATGGCCTGTTGAGGGGGCAGCTAGGTGGTGCAGTGGATAAAGCACCAGCCCTGGATTCAGGAGGACCTGAGTTCAAATCCAGTCTCAGACACTTAACACTTACTAGCTGTGTGATCCTAGGCAGGTCATTTAACCCTCATTGCCCCACAAAAAATAAAAAATAAAAATAAAATAAATAAACAAACAAACAAATGAATGAATGGCCTGTTGCTTTCTTGCCTTAATGGAGAAAGACATATAGACAGCAAGAAAACAGAATTCCCAACAGTTCATAAGAACACACAAGTATAACTGAATATGGCATAAATCTAAGCACAGTTGCCAAGGTGACTTGCAAACATCGAGCAGGACTCCCAGGTGGAAACGAGTTTTGTCTGGGGTCTGAGCCCTCAGCCAGTTTCCCTCTCTCTCTCTTTTACCATAGTCAGAGATTTAGAGTCAAAGGGATTTTGCAGGAAATTGAGCCCAAACTTCTAATTTTAGTCATGTGGAAACTGAGGCCCACAGGGGTGAATGACTTGCTCAGTGTCAGGCAGATAGTGAGTGTTGTGTCAGAGCCAGGATTTGAAGCTGGATCCCCTGCCTTCAAACCCAGGACTCTTTCCTTAGAAACACACTGCCCTTATTTCTCAGTGGGTGCAGTCTTCCTGGCCCTGTCAAAGGAATGCACTGAGAAAGGCCACACCAGAGAACAGCAGCTTGAGCCTGGATGACGAAGGACCCGCATCTGTCTACAGCTGTGAAAGCAGGGATGATGCTACAGAAGAGTGCGGCTGCCGGAAAGTCATTTCCTGCCAATTTTGCAGACTTCAAAATTAGGCCCCACAAGCCCAGGCTGGCCCAACATGACCCAGGATTGTTCTGCTTTGTTTGAATTTTCTTACCATGAACTTTACAAACATCCCAGAATTGCTTTAATTTCTTTGCCCCTGCCAGTTAGAGATGCTTTTTTTCCTCATCTGCTTACTGTAAGTATACTGTAAATCGTTGCTCACTGCCCCTCCCCTCCACAGGCTACAGGGATGGGGGCAGGGACTCTCTCGGGGTGTACCTCTTTGGCAGGGGATCTATAACAAAGGCCCAAGGAAAGCTCAGCTTTCCCCAGGAACGCCCAGAAGCCCCGTGCCTGTGTGGGCCACTCCCTTCCACGGAGATGACCAGTTTCACTAACAAGGGAAAAACCACAAGCAATTTCTCCGGAAACCCAGGTCCTTTCAACATGTCTGAATTTGTTGATTTAAGAGGGAAGACCCTTCCCCTGCAACCAGGGCTTCCCTCTTTATTCCTGATGGGCAGAGATGGATTTACCACAGCAGCAGTTAAGATTGAAGTTAGGCAGGGGTGGGGGCGAGGAGGGAGGACCCAGCCCCCAGTCTGGATACAGTGGGCACAGGGTCTGGAGACCTGGGTTACAGTCCCAGCCTTTCCACTAATTAGCTACATAACTCTGGATGAACCACTTCATCTCTTTGATCTCCTCTGCACTTTTCTCCATCTCATTTTTCTCCTCTTCAAATAAAGTGATTTATTTTTTCTGGGGTGGGGACATTGAGGGGTGGAGAATGGGGGATTAAATTATCCCAGTGGTCATTCATAGCTTTAAGATGATAGGATGTACATATATTTCTTGCCTTCTCAATAGGTGGGAGAGGGAAGGAGAAAATTAGGAACTAAAAATAAAAAATTTTAATTAAATTGAATTAAATTTTTTTAAAAGATGATAGAATTTAGTGCTAGAAGGGACCTTAGAGACGTTTTAGGCCACCTCCCCTCATTTTACAGATAAGGAAAGTGAGGATGAGAGAAATAAAGTGATTCATTTCAGGTTACACCTGATCCATGTCTCTTGACTCCAGACCCAGTATTCTCTTCTGATGTCACTCACTGCCTACCAATTTATTTTGTAATTCCATCAGAGTATAAACTCCTTGAGGACAGGGACTGTCTTGTTTTTCGTGTTTTCTACCTTCTCCCTTTGTTGTTGTTGTTGTTCAGTTGTTTCGGCTGCATCCAACTCTTCATGATCCCATTTGGGGTTTTCTTGGCAAAGATCCTGGAGGGGTTTGCCATCTCCTTCTCCAGTTCATTTTATGGATGAGAAAACTGAGGCAAACAGGGATAAGTGACTTGCCCAGTGTCACACAGCTAGGAAATGTCTAAGACTGGACTTGAACTCAGGAAGATTCATCTTCCTGACTCCACACCTGGCACTCTATCTACTGCTCTGTCTTACCGTAGTAGATGTCTAGAAACTGGTTGTAGGATTGAATTGAATTCTCATGTAATATTGTGTATTAGAGTTCTCTGTGTTGGTGTCCTATTCCTGCATGAAACTGTGAGTCAGTAAGGAGGTAAAGCCTAATGGTCAATTATCTAAACTCTGTATCCAACTCCCTCCTCTCCTCTCCATCTCTCCCCCTCCAAACACACATACCACAGGGGGCATTGTACTGGTTGCAGTGTATTCCTCTTAATTCTAATGCCATTGTCCCTCTCTTAAGTATTTCCAATTTATCATGGACATGGAAGGCTCGTTTGGATAGTTATTTTCATGTTGTCTCCCTCATTAGATTGGGAGCTTCTTGAGTGCAGGGACTGATTTTTTAAGCCCTCTCTGTGTAGCCTCAGAACTTAGTTCATGGTAGGAGGTACATTGTTAATAAATTTTTGTTGATTGCCTGATTGATGAAATTATCAAGTAATGTGGAAGTGTCTCCTCGGAAGTGGTTAGCAGACCGCAGCAAAAACAGATAAGGAAAGAAAGGTTTGAGTAGATGGCATGTATTTTGAAAAAACAAACAATATACCATAAAAACTGTTTAGAGTAAAAGCTAGTAAACAGTAAACCCTAGTTTAGAGCAAAATAAGGAAAAAATGGCTGGGGACAGGTGAAGCAATGCTATGATGTGATGACTTGGGGAGCTTGAGAGAGATATGGAACTTTAGAATGGAAGGCTCAGGGAGTATATGCAGTTTCCAGCCCTGAAGAACTGGAGTGGGATGTGAAAGACACAGCTATTGGGACTAGTTTGGACACAATCTTACCCAAGGACAAGAGATGGGCAGGATGGCTCCTGCAGAGCCTAGTCAGCCTGAAGGGTGTTACATATTTGCCATGAGCCTTTAAGGCCGCTGCAAAGATTTAGGTAGGACAGATGTTCTGGACTAGGGCAGGGGGAATGTGTCGGGGATTGCCATAAGCAGAGACTGTGGTGGGAGCCACATGCAGCCGAACCATTCCCCAGTGGGGCCCAAACCAGATTGAAATGCCATTGGGAAATATTTGACAAAATAAATAAAAATACAATAAAACGTAGATAACATCACATTTTAAAACCAAGTCAATCTGTGGCCCACAGGGGTCCTTATGTTAGGACTATGGCTCCCTTTTCTATTTTCTATTTGAGTTTGACACCATTGGTATGATGGATAAAACACTGGACTGGGATTCAGGAAGACAAGTTTGAATCTCGGATCAGCTGTGTGAGCCTGACAAGTCACTTATCCTCTCTGAACCTCACTTCCCCCATAGATCAAATGGGATGAAAATATCTTTAACCCCTCCCTCAGAGGGTGGTTGTAAGGATCATGTGAAATAATGCATGTCAAGTTATTGGTAAACCTCAAAGAGTCGTAGAAATCCCCAGTCCCTGGATGGGTTGTTGGACTGGCTGACCACTAAGTCATTTCCAGATCTGACATTCTATGAATCTAATGCCCTCTCTGACTCTTTTCTAGGAAAAAGAGAATGGGAGAGCCTCATGCACCCCACCCCAAATAAAACAACAGAGCAGGAGACCTGAATGGCTGATCTCCAATGTCCTTGTCCATAGCCAACATCTGAAATTGCTTTGTATATGCAACAGAGCCCTATTCTCAATCAATCCGCAAATATGAATATATACAAAGCACCTTCTATGTTCTGGGCTTGGGCACATACAGTTCCAGATCTCCTCTCAGCCCCATGCTCCTTCTACACAACTACCCTCAACCCCCAACTATGCCTCAGTTTCCTCATCTGTCAAATGAGCTGGAGATTCAAATGGCAAACCATTCCAGTATCTTTGGCAAGAAAACCCCAAATGGGATCATCACAGGAATGAACAAAGAGGAAGAAGGGTTTAAAATGGCAAAGGAGAATGTATTTTATCTATCCTAGAGGCAATAAGTGAACACTGAAACTTCATGAATTTGCATTTCATGACTACTTCATGTATATCTTGCCTCTTATTTTATTTTATTTTATTTTATTTTATTTTATTTTGTTTTTTGTGGGGCAATTGGGGTTAAGTGACTTGCCCAGGGTCACATAGCTAGTAAGTGTTAAGTGTCTGAGGCCGGATTTGAACTCAGATCCTCCTGAATTCAGGGCCGGTGCTCTATCCACTGCACCACCTAGCTGCCCCTGCCTCTTATTTTTTTTAATTCAATTTAATTTTTCAGTTAATTAGCCATTATTTCCTTCCTACCTCTGGAAAAAATAAAAGAAAATAAAAACAAAACCTTTGTAACAAAAATGTACAAGACAGTGAAACAAATTCCCACTTTGGTCCTGTACAAAAATATGTGGTCCCGTCTCTTCTCAAATGAAATGTATCTTCTTCCTTTCCAAGTTGTCTCCCTTTCTGTCCTCCTTAGTTTCTATAACCATTGACCTAGTGACCTAGGCTAGAAAGTTGAGAGGTAGTGGATTCTACCCTTTCTTTCATATCTTCTCTGTTGTTGTTGTTGAGTCACATCTGACTTCATGACCACAGTTGAGGTTTTCTTGGCAGAGATACTAGAGTGGTTTGCCATTTCCTTCTCCAGCTTATTTTACAGATGAGGAAACTGAGACAAACAGATTTAGGTGACTTGCCCGGGGTTACCCAGCCAGTAAGCATCTGAGACTGCATTTGAACTCAGATTTCAGTCTATCCACTGCACCACCTAGCTGCCCCCTTATCTCTTATTTGGTGTTGAATTCTTCCATGGAAGAATCTCTCCCATGCACGATTTCCTTTTCCATTTTTACCACCATCACTCTAGCCCAGATTTTATCACATCTCTCCAGGGCTAATGCAACAACCTTCTAACTAGAATCTCTACTCCCAGTTTCTCTACTCCCAGTTTCTCTACTCTTCAACCATTCCTACTTACTGCTTTTAGTTGGATCTTCTTAACACATGTCATTCTCTTGCACAAAAATCTTGAATGGTTCTCTGTTGCCTATAAGGGCAGATCCAAATTCTGGTATGACATTCAAGTTTCTCAATAGTTTTTCCTAATCCTCCCTACATTACCTTACTCACTACTTCCCCCATGAAACTTGGTTCCAGCCAATCATTCCCTTCACTGTCCTCTGGGCATGGTCTCTGTGTGCAATCTATGACTTTGTACATAGTGTACTCCTGCCTAGAATACCTGACCCTATCCACTTTCTATAACCAAATCATACCTACCTTTTAAGACCCAGATTGAGTTTCATATTATCTATGAAGACTTCTCTATTCAAGTAGAGACTGGATGTCCATTGGTTGGGGATACTGTAGAGGTATTTCTTAAACTTAATGGGCCTCGGTTTCTTCCTCTGTAAAATGGGAATAATACTACTTGCACTATCTCTATCATAGAATTATTATGAAGAAAGGTTTTTTAATTAAACACTGTAGAAATGAGTTGTTATTTGTAACACAAGGATTCCCCTCATAATCTGGGTCCCCATCTATTTCCAAGTTCAATATGGAGTATTTTAGTAGCTCATACTATGGTTTAAACATGCTTCCCTCCCCCCTCCCCCCCCCACCCAGTGCATATGCATTCTCTATTGTAGATGTAAGAACCACAAATCAAATAGGAAAAAATTTTATTAATATAATAAAGTAATTCACAGGAAAACTAATATGCAATAGATTTGTTTTCAGCCCTTTCCCCTACAAATAAACAACTCCTAAGGGTACCACTGAGAAAGAACAAATCCCAAGAGGAAATACGCCAAAGTAGGGAAGTTATCGTGCCTGTGTGTATTTTGGGGTGGGGGTGAGAAAAAAGTCAGTTATTCTTTCTCTTAACTTGGTCTCAGTAACCAATAAGGAGATCATTGGAGGCTTCTTGAATGTAGGGATTTTCTTTCAAAGATTTTTTATTGATATATTTTGCCTAGGTTTCCCCCTCTATCTCTTCTCCTTCTACTCCCAGAGGGCCTTTCCTTGTGACAAATAATTTTCAAAGAAGAAGGAAGAGGAGGAAGGAGGAGAAGGAGAAGGAGAAGGAGGAGAAGAAGGAAAAAAGCACAAGAAAAAAATCTAGCAAAACCAATCAATACATCAAAAAGAATCTAACATTATATGCAATGTTTCATATCTGTAGCAACCTTCTTTATGATAATAATAATAAAAATAGTTGTCATTTGGTTAGTTTTCAGTTATCTCTGACTTTTCATGACCCCATCTGGGGTTTTCTTGGCAAAGATACTGAAGTGATTTGCCATTTCCTTCTCTAGCTCATTTGACAGATGAGGAAACTGAGGCTAATAGGGTTTAGGGACTTGCCCAGGGTGACACAACTAGCTAAGTGTCTGATGCTGGATTTGAATTCAGGAATAAGATTCTTCCTAACTCCAGGCCCCGTACTCTATCCATTGTGCCACTTTGCTGCACTAAAAATAGTAATAGTGCTTTACAAACATTATCTCTTTTTATACTCACAATGATGCTAGGAGGTAGGTCCTATTATTATTCCCATTTTGCAGATAAGGAAACTGAGGTAGGACTGAGTTAAGTGACCTACCCAAGGTCACACATCTAATAAGTATCTGTGGCTAGATTTTGAACACAGATATCTCTTACTCCATGTCCAGTGGTCTGTCCACTGCTGGTTATGTCAGCAGATCACAAAGGGAAGTCAAGTTTTCTGGAACTAGGTAAGAGACAAACTTCTTCCAGGGAGTATATATCATAAAAGAATTCCATGATCTCTCTCCCTCTGCCACCTATATCCCAAGTGTATATGCCATCTACTAAATGCTGGGGGATACCAAGAAAGACAAAAACATGATACCTGCCCTCAAGGAGCTCACATTGTAATGGGGAGAGACAATATACAAAGAATTATGTATAGATAGACAGATAGATAGAAAGATGGATGGATAGATGGATAGATAGATAGATAGATAGACAGACAGACAGACAGACAGACAGACAGACAGACAGACAGACAGACAGACAGATAGATAGATAGATAGATAGATAGATAGATAGATAGATAGATAGATAGATAGATAGATAGATACACATACACAAGGCTAGAGGATTTTTTTTTTTTTTGCAGGGCAATGAGGGTTAAGTAACTTACCCAGAGTCACACAGCTAGTAAGTGTCAAGTGAGGCCAGATTTGAGCTCAGGTACTCCTGAATCCAGGGCTGGTGCTTTATCCACTGTGCCATCTAGCTGTCCCGGCCAGAGGATTTTTAAACATATTAGATCCTGGAGATGATAGAGAATCATTGTAGTTTATTAAGTGGAAAGTGACATGGGAAGACCTATGCATTAGGAAAATCACTTTAGCAGCTGAATGTAGAATGGACTAGAATGGAGAGAGATCTGAAGCAGGGATACTATTACCAATGACCAAAAGGCTACTGCTAATGTCCAGGCATGAGGTGATGAGGTCCCAAATGAAGATGGCAGCAGTTTGAGTGAAGAGAAGGGGACATATGCAAGAGATGTGAAGGTAGAAATGACAATACATGGTGATAGATTGGATATATGTCCTGAGTTGGAGTTGGGACTCAAGGATGACGCAAAGGTTGTGAGCCTGGGTGACTGGGTGACTGGGTGGCACTCTTGACTATAACAGGAAAGGTCAGAAATGGGAAGATTTGGAGGGAAAGAAAATGAGTTCAGTTTCTGATATGTTGAATTCGAAATATTTCCAGGACTTTTAGTTTAAGATGTCCAAGAGGAAGGCAGGCAGGCTGGAAACAAGTATTTATTAAGTGCCTATTGTGTACCAGGCACTGTGTTAAGCAGTTACAAAGGCTTCAAAGGGGTTCAAAGATGTGGTTAGAGAAAAGGTCATTAGATTTGGTAATCAAGAAATCATTAGTAACTTTGGAGAGAGCAATTTCAGATGAATTGTGAGGTTAGAAACCAGATTACAGAAGGTTAGAATTAAGAAGGAGAAGAATAAGGGGAGGCATCAAATATAGCTGGCTTTTTCAGGGAGTTTGATTGGGAAGCTGAGTAGAGGAGAATATCTAGTAGCAATGACTGAGTCAAGTGAGGGTATTTTTTTTTAAGGATGATGGAGATGGGGTGAATCTGCAGGCATCAGGAAAGGGACCTACTGAGGAAGAGACTGAAGATTAGTGAGAGAGTGAGGATGATAGTGGGGGCAATCTACTAGAGAAGACAGGTTTGCCTTGGCAAGGAGAAGGGTTCCTTCTTCATATGGGATGGGGTGAAGGAAGAGATAGTGGAGGAAAACATATGAGTGATGAAAGATGAGATATGAGGAAGGGAGAACAGAGAGCTCTTGGACAATAGTCTTGAGTTTTTTTGTTTTTTTGTTTTTTTTCCAGTAAGGTGTGCTGCACAGCACTAAGATAAAGGCATGAAGAGAGGGGGTGCCATGTGATGCTAGAAAAAGGATGAAAAGGTTTGAAATAACGGCTGTGATGAGTGGGATGGTGCATGGAGGCATGAAACAATTTCCTCACTGCAGAAAGGGACCAGGCTAGATTATGGAACATAAATGTGTAGTGGAACCAGTCAGTATTATTTCCTCCAGCTCTATTAAGGAGCATGTAAATAGAGAGGAAGGCATTGGATGTTGGAAGTAATCCAAGGTTGGGATGTGGGAAGGACATGATCAAGAATAGGAAAAAGGGGGCAAACGACTTGATTGTTGAAGACAGGGTAGAGTTGATTTGATTCGCCATGGGGTGAATCTTTCTCACTTTCTCACTAATCTTCATTAGAGAATGTAGGAGAGTGGAACCAGTGCATGCAGGTCACCATCAACATGTACTATCCACATGGTGGGGAATGGCTTTTTCTTGGTACTTCCCTCAGTCCAGTCATTGAAAAGATTGGTAAATCTGATGAGTCTTTTTCTCCAAGATACCTCTAGGCCTGATAGCCCTCCCTTTTCTACCCTTCCAGTCCTACTTCTTCAACCTTCTCTTCTACCCTAGGGGAAGAGAAAGGAATAAGCATTCATCTAGTACCTACAATGTATTCAGAACTCTGCTAAGTACTATAAATATTATCTCAATTGATCATTACAATAACCCTTAGAAGTAGATGCTATTATTACCCCCTATTTTATAGTTGAGAAAACTGAGGTAAACAAAGGTTAAATGATTTGTCCAGGTTCATACAGCTAGCATTTGAGGTCAAATTTGACCTCAGGGTTCCTGCCTCCAGGCCTAGAACTCTATCCATTGAGCCACTTTTGCTCTTGTCCAGTCTTTTTCACTCATGTCCAACTCTCCATGACCCCATTTGGGATTTTCTTGGCAAAGATACTGGAGTGGTTTGCCATTTCTCCTCCAGTTCAGAAAACTGAGGCAAACTGGGTGAAGTGATTTGCTCAGGGTTAAACAGGTAGTAAGTGCCTGAGACCAGGTTTGAATCAATAAAATGAGTTTTCTTGACTCTAGGCCCAGAACTCTATGCACTGTGTCACCTGGCTGCCCCCACTGTACCACCTAACTGTTTCTTAAATTTTTACGTAATTAAGGACAGAATTCTCCAGGATGTAGGATAGATAACATGTATCCATTAATTATTACTGTTTGGATGCAGTTGTACAGGGTGGACCAAAAGTCCTGAAGGGGTCTGATGTTTTAACAACTTTTTGAAAATTATCTAATTTTTCACCATTTATGAGATTTGATTTTTCACACATAATGTACACTCATTTCTATATAAACTGTATATGATGCTATGGTATTATCGATTAAAAGCTGAAAGTAAAGGAGTTATTAAATATCTGTGACTTTTGGCCCACCCTATACAATCAGTTCCAAACCCACCTGAGCGTACTATTATCTAGTCCCCATCTTTCCATCTAATCCACAAGAATATCACAAAAGATTTTGTCAGATGCCTTCCCATAATGCATATCTACTAGATTTGTGCTCTTCTCCTGACCTACCACTGTAGTAACCCTGTCCAAAAAAGGGGCATTATGTTAACTTGGCACAATATGATCTCAAAGAACCTATTTTCATCAGTTCAGAGGGATCCTCTCTTCCTTTTCTAAGTACTTAGAAACCATCCCTTTCATTCAAGAGATGTATATCCTACATCTTTTCTAGGAATGGAAGTCAGGCTTCCTGGGCTATACTTTAAAGCAAATTTTTTATACTTTTTGAAAACGGGGGTGGGGGCGGGGCAGCTAGGTGGATAGAGTGCCAGCCCTGGATTCAGGAGGACCTGAGTTCAAATCTGGCCTCGAACACTTGACACTTACTAGCTGTGTGACCCTGAGCAAGTCACTTAAGCCTCATTGCCCCACAAAAAAAAAAAAAAAAGAAAGAAAGAAAGAAAAAGGAAAGGAAATGAAAAAAAGGAAAACAAACAAAAAGAAAGAAAGAAAACTGGGACAACCCTGGGCTGCCTTCAGTCCTGTGATACCTCTCCTGCTTGATGAGGGCTTCTCAAAGATCACTAAGATGACTCAGCACCCACCCCCTGACAGTTCTTTCAGTAGCTTAGAATGTAATTCATTCTGGGCTGGTGACTTCAGTCCCTGGAGGCACTTTCTTATCATCTCCACATTTATCTTGGGTTGCAATTCTGTGTTAATCTTTTTGCTGTTATTGTTCTGTACTTTCCAGTATGAATATCACTATTTTAGGAGGGAAAACAGAAACAAAATGGGAGTTGAGTAGTTCTGTCTTCTTTATTGGCCTTAAGATACAGTGCTGGCATTTGAACTAGGGATCTATGAGTTCAAGTGCCACTTGGCCCAAGTGTGACCTTGGGCAAGTTAACTTCTCATGGTTATAAGGCAACTAGGTAGAGCAGTGGATAGAGCTCCACACTTGAAGTTGGGAAGACCTGAGTTCAAATCCTATCTCAGGCACTTACTAGCTGTCTGATCCCAGGTAACTTCACCCCATTTGCCTTTATTTCCTCAACTGTAATATGTTATTTAAATTATTGGTGCTAAACAGTGTTTTCTAAAATTACTTGCTACTTATATATTAATGGCTATTGCACCCATTTTGACAGTAAATATGTATTATTAATTAATATTACATATTACTAAAGTGTTGACCATGTGTCTTCCTAGCTTCCTCACAAGCCTCATGCCTACAGGCCTAAATAATTACATACCCCTAAGAGACAGCATTTTGAGGCAAGAGGGCAAGCAGAGAGAGCAAGAAGAGAGCAAAAGAGACTGACCTGGTCACCGTACATTGATCTAAGCTAATTGGTTATAGCCTCATTCAGTTCCATCGATTGACATGACTTGAAGGTGGTCTAGAGAAGGTAAATTCCAGTGTCTAGGTGTGCTTCCTCCCCTAGCTAAACAAAAAAATCAATCTGCATTTCCTTTGTTACACTGAGCTCATCCCAGGCAAGAAATAAACTTTCTGGGGTGAGGGGGAGAGAGCAACTAGATTGATGTCTGGATCTTTCCTAGAAATCTATTATTAATAATTATTTTCTCACAGTAAAATGGGAATAATAGCATTTACCTCCCAGGGTTATGATGATTAAATGAGATAATAATTGCAAAGTTCTCTTAGCACAATTCCAGGCTTATAATAAGAACTATGTAAATGTTAGCTGTTATTATTATAGGTCTAGGTAACACTCTGCGAGTATAAGATGCAGAGGATATGCTGACCTGCCTTGCTAGAAGGATTGTCCTCCTATTTATGCAGATGAAATCTCAGGTCTAACCTCTCTACCTAGCCTCTTCCATATCTCACAGGGTCATTTTGTGGGGGGAATGTTTTACAAATGTGACTTATTATTATCCTTTAAAGTCTAATTCCAATGCCACCTTCTCTAGGAAGTCTTTTATTGCTACCTTCCCTATAAGTAATAATGATTTCACCTTGTGGCTTCACCTAACACCTTACCAGCAATTCTTTAAAGCACTTAGCTCATAGACAATCAACTTTGAAGTAAAAGAGGTTTTCAAAAACCATCTAGTTCAATTCCCCTCATTTTCTTATGGTTGTTATTTAGTCTTTTCAGTAGTATTTGACTCTTTGTGACCCCATTTGGGGTTTTCTTGGCAAAGATGCTGGAGTGGTTTGCCATTTCCTTCTCCAGCTCATTTTACAGATAAGGGAACTGAGGCAAACAGGGTGAAGTGACTTGCCCAGGATCACATAGCTGCTAAGTGTCTGGGGCTGAATTTAAACTCTGGAAGAGTCACCACTTTCCACCTGAAGAAGCTGAGGCCTGAGGGGTTGGAATGGGCTCAGGGTTACTAGGGTAGTAAGCTTCTGAACCTAGATCCAATGATTCTGATGATTTGACTCTGTTTTTCTCACTGTATTGTGATGTTTGTATATTCTTTCGCATTGTAAATGTTCTCAGGACCAAAGGCTATTTGATATTTTTCATCCAGTTTCATGGGTCACCTTGACCGACAAATTACTGGGGTAGCTAGCTCATCCTAGGAAACTGTACAGTGCTTACAACAATGCAAGCTGCTAGATGGCTCATCAGTTTATCTCTTAGCACCAACATTTTTCCCAGAATAACTCAGTCAGTCCATTCATAAGGCCTTAGAAGGGTCAGTTCTGCTTGGAGGTAGGGGGTAACTGCTGTAATGTAATCACAGACTTTTTTTGGGGGGGAAGGGGGGAGTAAATACTGAAAGGTTTAAAACATACATATGCTTTAAACTATATTTACAAAAAACATTATTTGTTCACATTCTTTCAAGTTCATGTTCCTTTTCCCAGCAAAAAGATTGACTCATGGGGGGCACAGCAGCAGAGTTGGAAGGATCCTTAGAGATCTTTTCATCCATTCCTTTCCTTTTACAGATGAGAACACTCGAGTTCAGAGAGGTTAAGATAGTTACCCAATGTCACACAAGTGGCCAAAAGATGATTGGAAGTTAGGTCCTCAGATTGCAGAGCCGGGCCCCATTCCACCAGACTATGCTGCATCCTCACTCCAATGATTATTTTTTTCATTTTCAGATTCCTCCCTCTCCACCTAAATTAGTGTCTCACTCAGTGCCTGGAAGTTCTTCCTTGAGTTTAACTTAAATCGCTGCTGCTGCACCTTCACCTTATTTCCACCTGTGTCAGCCTTCAGTGGAACTGGAGAATAGCAGGGGTTTCCCTTGATATGGAGAATGGCCTGGGGTCTTGGCAGGCTCTATTCTTTTCCGCTGAAGAGATAACTTTGACACAGACATGCTCAACACATGTTGTGGAGGTGGAGGTGGGGGTGGGATAGTTGTTAATTGTGTTTTGGCACCGAGGGAGCTCCTCTTGGCATCGCACAATATGCACCTGTCTGCTAGTGAACTTAATGTAGTTTCTACTCTGTCTTCTTACCTGTCTGCTGTTCATTGATAAAAATGGAGACCCTGAAGCTCAGTTGTTGTTGTTCTGTTGTTTTTTGGTTATGTCTGACTCTTCGTGACCCCATTTGGGCTTTTCTTGGCAAAGATTCTGGAGTGGTTTGCCATTTCCTTCTCCAGCTCATTTTACAGATGAGGAAACTGAGGCAAACAGGGTGAAGTGACTTGCCCAGGCTAACACAGCTAGTTAGTGTCTGAGGCCAGATTTAAATTCTTGAAGATGAGTCTTTTTGATTCTAAGCCCAGTGCTCTAGCCATTGTCCCACCTAGCTGTCCCTGAGGTTCAGTACCAAGGGAACCTTGAAGTTGTGAATTCCAGACCATTACTGGGTCAACTCCTTCAACCACTATATGTTTCCAACCTTGGTAATAGAATGGCATTTCACTCTACTCTAGGAGTAGGTAACAATGCTCAGAGCTTTAATGTTATTTTGTTGCTTTGCTATCTATATATTGTTTAACCTCGGGCAAATCCCATAACTTCTCTGAGACTCGTTGTTTTGGGAAAAAAAAAAGATTGATTCCTTTTGTTCATCTGTCACAATAACTTCTTCTTCTTCTTCTTCTTCTTCTTCTTCTTCTTCTTCTTCTTCTTCTTTTTCTTCTTCTTCTTCTTTGCGGGGCAATGGGAGTTAAGTTACTTTCCCAGGGTCACACAGCTGGTTAGTGTCAAGTGTCTGAGGCCAGATTTGAACTCAGGTACTCCTGAATCCAAGGCCAATGTTTAATCCACTGCACCCCCTGTCACAATCACTTTTAGACACATCTCTCCTCGAGGCTTCCTCCCTTGTAACAAAGAAAAATGGTTAAGTAAAACCAACTGATACAATGACTGTAGTACATGTAACATGACATCCTTTATCCATAGTCCCCCAGCTCTCTATCAAAAGGAGGGAGGAGGGCTTGATCATCTGTTCTCCTGGATAATACTGGTTATTACAATTACTTGCCACCTCACCACTTCAAAACACATAAACAAACAAACAAACGAATAAATGAATGACTACATGAACACATGTGTGTACATATATGTATACACATACACATGTATACATATACACATATGTGTGTGCATGTGCATGTGCATGTATGTGTATGTGTATGTGTTGTATGTGTATATGTATATGTATATTTCCCACACCTAGGAGCTCAAAATGCTGCCTGAGAAGAATAGTTAAGTGCCCAAGCTAGTGGCTAATTGCTGTGATTCCATGATCTGTTTTTCTTCCTGACAATAAGATTCCTGCTCTGACATCTTTGCCCTGAAGTCAAAAGCTGGGTCAGAACATACAGTCTGAGTACAAGAGAATGATTGTGGGTGTGGGAGTCAACATGGGCAGTGTGGTAATCTGTTCATCACGTGAGCAGCTGGACTACTGTGTGGAAACTGAGCGAGCTCAGGCTATTGAGAGGAAATGGAGGGGGCAGCTAGGTGGCACAGTGGATAGAACACCGGCCCTGGATTCAGAAGGACCTGAGTTCAAATATAGTCTCAGACATTTGACACTTACTAGCTGTGTGACCCTGGACAAGTCACTTAACCCCCAATTGCCTCACCAAAAAAACCAAAAACAAAAACAAAAAACAGAGAGGGAATGGAAACCTAGATGACCCTTTAAACCAGACCTTCTATTTTTCTCTCTTCTCCTTAACTTCCAAAGACCACAACCTCTATCCCCTCTTACCCCACCTACAATGTCCCACTCAGAATCAGTCTGTCAGTCAACCAGCATTTACTCTGTGCCTAGCATGGTGTTAAGTGCTAGGGATACAAAGAGATGCAAACCCCACAGTCCCTGCTTTCCATTCTAATAGAGGAGGAAACATTTAAATAACTGTACATATAAGATGAAGGTCATCTCAGAGAGAAGGATCCTCAGAGAATCCTTCAGAATCAGGTCTGGGGAAGCAAATGGACACTGGGAAAGCCCTCTTTCAGAAGCTAGAAGTTGAGCTTGATGGCAGGATCAGGTCTTAAAGGAGGCTGGGAGCCAGGAGGAAGAGGGGAGGACAGAAAATTCCAGGAGGCAGGGGGGACAACCAGTGAAAAGTCACGGAGTTGGGAGATGGACTGTTGTGTGGGAAGAATAAGTAAGCCAGGATTACTAGATCATAGAGTAAAGGGGGGGAGTAGGGTATAAGAAAACTGGAAAGGTTGGAAGGGATCAGATGGTGAAGGACTTTAAACGTGAAATAGAATTTTGTAAGGTGTCCCCAAAGTCTCTAAGCTATTAAAACTTAAAGCTTCACTAAGACTTTTGGCTCCCTCTGTAAATCTGATCCTAGAGGCAATAGGGAGCCACTAGAATGTACTCAGTGGGGGGGGGGTGACATGGTCAGATCTGTGCTTTAAGAAGTTCACTTTCTCAGCTGAATTGAGGATGGACTGGAGGGGTCAGAAAGACCAATCAGAAGACTGTTGCAACAGTCCATTTAAGGGGTGATAAGGGACCATACCAAGGTGGTGACTAGGTGAATGGAGAGAAGGGGTCATAATTGGAAAGATATTACAAAGGTACAGCGCAGCTAGGTGGCACAATGGATAAAGCACCAGCCCTGGATTCAGGAGGATCTGAGTTCAAATCTGGCCTCAGACACTTGACACTTACTAGCCGTGTGACCCTGGGAAAGTCACTTAACCCTCATTGCCCTACAAAAAAAAATGTTATAAAGGTAGAAATGAGAAGTGGCAGTGGATTGGAACTATGGGGTGAGTCAAAGTGAAGAGAAGTAGGCCCTAGGAGAATAGCTCTGGACAGTAATAGAGAAGTTTGTAAAGGGGAGGGGTTTGGGGAAGTTGAGGGATGGGGGATACTTGGTCAGGTCATTGGACAGGCAGAATCTTCATAGGCTCCAACCATTACTGTTTGCTTCTTGAATCTAAAAGGGAAAAATCCTGCTGGTTCTCCACCACCCCTATCTATCCTTCACTGCTTGAGTATCCTCCTTGGGAGTCCTTCTTCTGACCTTGGGCTGGGCCACAGATAGTCCAGATTCCATAGTGTAGGAGAAACAGCATTGGGTTTGTAAACAGAAGACCTTGTTTGCACTCAAGCTTTCTATAGCTGTACAATGAAAGAGTTGAACTAGATAACCTTTAAGTTTCTTCTGCTGTGATGACAGAAGGAAACAACCAACCCTTCTCAGGAGGAATCCCAATCTCTGTCTCATTCAGAAAGACCACAGCACCCACATCCTTGCTTGGTTTGAACACTTTTCTTTGGCCACTCTTCTGCCCTATTCTATAATCATCTGTTTTAATCCTGGCTATTACAACCAGAGTTGCCTGAACCTACATTCCTGCTCTTTCCCATGGCTGAAGACTTCCTTTTCTGAATCCCCAATTGACAACCTTTCCAAAATGGCGGTCAGGGTTTTTACTCATTCCTTCCTTTTGCAAGCAAGAGAGGAATGGGGAGTGGAGTGATGACTGCCTGGAGGTCCTCCTCCTGAGAAGTTCAGATGAATGGCACCCCCTGAGCTCTGTGTGAAGGACCTCTCACTAGCGGGCTGGTTAAGGAGTCTGCTTGACCAGGCTGGCCAAATCCATCAGCAGAGGCTTAGTTAGAGCCATCTCTAGAGACTATTTTCTTGAACTTCAGGATTCCATAGGCAGAAGGAGTGAAGTTCAGTGTGAAGGGAGATTCCCCAAAAGATCCAAAGGTCAGTAGGAGAGAGGGATGGACAATAACCTCTGTTTTACTATGAATTAGACTAGATGACCACTGAGTACCCTTCCAGATCTGATGTTATGACTTCTTTACTATCTCTGTTCACTCACATAGCTGTCTCAGAGCTCCAGCCACCATGATGCTCAAGATTCTTTTGCCTTTGCATCTTTGCCATGTATATGATAGGTTATATTAACTCACGTTAGACTTTAAGATCTAGAGTACTTTCTTCATAACCACTCTGTGATTTAGCTAGTATAATTCTCATTAAGACCATTTTACAGATGTGAAAAATGAGGCTCAAAGCACCCATGGTCACACAGCTAATAAATGTCAGAACCAGGGTTCAGATTTTGCTCTAAGTCCTAAATTCTACTAAACTTTATGCCAACCTATTTACCCTTTATATTATCACTTCAGGAGAAGCTTGGGATGAAGGGTTCCCTCTGTTAATCCACCCATGGGACTTATTTGTTTGGTAAGAATTTAACTTCTCATTCACTTCTTCCTCTCCTGGTAGAGGGGTGTACTAGATCAGGATGAGTAGGGAAAACTAAATGTCATATTGTAACTATCCCAGCAGTTGTCTGCTGCCTAGCAAAGTGTCCAAGAGCAACTAGGTAGCACAGTGGAAAGAATGCCAAACTATCCCAGCAGTTGTCTGCTGCCTAGTGAAGTGTCCAAGAGCAACTAGGTAGCACAGTGGAAAGAATGCCAGACCTGGAACAGGAAGATTCATTTTCCTAAGTTCAAACCTGGCCTCAGACTCACTAACTGTGTGATCCTGGGTAAGTCACTTAACCTTGTTTACTTAAGTTTCCTCATCGGTAAAATGAGCTAGAGGAGGAGATGGCAAAACCATTCCAGTATCTCTGCCAAGAAAAACCCAAATGGGGTCATAAAGAGTCAGACACAACTGAAAAATGACTCAACAACCACAACAACACACTGTGTCCATTAGAAAATGTTTTGATATTGATATAAATGAGAAACAGTATAGGTAAGGGGTCCCAGCCTAGCAGTCAGGATGCCTGGATTATGCTTCTGGCTCTGTTGCAACTGGAGTTAAGCCTTTTCCCTTTTTCCCAGTCTTAATTTCTCTTTTCTTTATAATGCAGAGAATGAAAGTGGCCCTATCTTAGATATTCGCTAAGTGGGTCACAGCTAGGTCCCATACCACTGCCAATAAGGTCCTTTCTCTCTTTTTTTGTTTTATAGGCTCAAGCGACATTGGAAAAGTGACTCCTCGGTTTCAGTTGCCACCAACAGTTCCTCCCTGAACCTCTGGGATCTTGTGTATTACTCTGGCTCTCTGGGACAGATGGAAAGATGAAACTCCACTACCCCCCCTTCTTGTCTAGTCACAGTGGGGGTATGGTGGTAGGAGCTAATATAGAGATCACATTTATATGACCATGGAAAGAGCACAGGCTTTGAAGGCAGGCGACCTGCAAACAAATTCTACCTCTCTCACTCCCTGTAGGACCTTGGGTAAGTCACAACTCCTCTAAAATGAGGGGTTTGGTTAGACTAAATTATCCTATATAGTATTTTCAGGTTTGCAAAAATGCTTTACACAAGTAACCTATCTCAACAGATCCTCACAAAAATCCTAGGTGCTATTATTTACTCTGTTTTTATTGCTGAGAAAACTGAGGTTCAGAGAAATTAAATACCTTTTCTAGGTATATAGTCACAAAAAGTTTGATGTAGGATTTGAATTCAGGTCTTCCCAGCTGTAAGTCTTATTCTTGTCCCACTATATCATGCACAGCCTGTTACAGTGAAAAGAGCATTGTACTTAAAATCAAGATTATAGAGTTTGGCTCCTGGAAGGGCTAGGCAGTCCTACATTCTCCTTTTACAGAGTAGGGAAGATGAAGATCAAGATAGTTAAGTGACTTGTCCAAGGTCACCTAACTGGTAAATAAGAAGCAGAGCTGAGATCAAACCCAAACTGGAAAGAACCTTAGGTGACCTAATATAATAGAAAGGATGCTGGACCTGGGATTGAGGGTATAGGGTTAGAGGATCAGTAAGGTGTTTTCTAGTCAACATTCTATGAGGTTGTGAATGTATGGTTTATATCAGCATATGTTCCTCAAGGAAGACATAGATGGCCTCATTCAAGGCTGCTGAGCGGGCCGGATTGCACCAGCAGTGAATTTCACAGGAGCTGGTTGGCAGAAGGACTTGTTTGGCAAGAGTTGTTACTGGAGTTTGCCTGCAGGACACTGTTGGCGTCATGCCACAAAAGAGAGGAGAGTGATTTAACTTCAATTTTTCACTGTGGTTGTAGAATTGCAAGAAAGTCTTATTTGCATATGAACCAGGAGTTCATTTTCCTTAGAAAATGCATGTCAAGACCCAGAAGGAACGGAATTTCTTAATAATGATTAATCAGTTGTTGTCTCCAAAAAAAAAAAAAAAGAAGAAAAAGAAAAGAAAACAATTAAGGAAAGAGATGCTGTGAAAACTGGGGAGAAAAAAAGTTTTCCAAGGGGCAGACCCACCCAACACACCTCAGTGGCATTTCCTCTTAGCCACCTGCATAAAAGTGACCAGCCTTCCCCAGATGCCACACAGCACAAGCCACTGAGACAGCTTGGAGCAGCCCAGAGCTAGAGGTAAGACACCCACATTTTTCCACCTGCTGATTTTATTCATTGCCATCCAAACCCATCCTTCTTAGTGGGATGGAGTTACTCCATAATCTCTATGTCTTTCCTTAGAGTTTTACAGGTGCCTAATTCTCTCTATAATTTTGGATCATAGATTATGTAGCCCGGGTAAACGACCCTGCTTGTCTATAGTATTTAGTACCCCCTTAAATAAGTAGGGGGTGGGGAGAGTGTCATATCAAGCAGTTCCCTGGTCTTTTTTTTAAACAGGGAATACAGACTAACTAGCTTCTTTAAGAGGGGTAGAAGGTAGAAGAAATGTATATAACAACAATATCTTTTCAAAGGGTCGATATATTCAGAAATCTGAATTCAGTGGGGCAACCATCTCCTTAGCAAAGTGCCAAGCAACTTACGCATGAGATGGGTGGGTGTGAGGACTAGGCTGCTTGGCTGGGGAATGAGCTCTGTCTGCAGGTTTTTTGGGGTTTGGGTTTTTGGGGTTTTTTTGGCTTTTTTTAATGATCTCTGTCAACTTTTTAAGAGAGCAGGCATGTTTCCACGGCTCTATAGAAGTTTCTCGCCGGAAGGAGAATGTATTCTCTGCCAAGTCATTTTTCTTTCTGGTTACTAGGGGTGTTTTAGGCAGAGAATCAGTGTAGAAAAAGCAATGCATTTGGGATTAGAGGGTGTGCATTCAAATCCTGTCTGTCACCAACTACATGTGTAACCTTGGGCTAATCACTTCATCTCTCTGGGCCTCGGTTTCCACAGATGGAAAATGAAGAGATTAGACTAGATGGTCTCTGATGTCCCTTCTAAATCTAAGAGCCTATGACTTCTGGGGAAGGGTTTAAACTCGGCATCTGCTTCAGAGCCTAGCACAGTTTTTCACCCTGAAAATAGATGCTAAATGAATGTTTGTTGAATCAAATATACCTGTGCTTCAAAATGAACCTGTGGCTCTCTTAGGACTTTCATTTTAAGCATCTCACATATGTTAACGACCATGTTATTTGGAGTAGCTGAAAGAACACTGACACTAGAGGACCTGGGTTCAGGTTTTGAGTGCTACTTTCTACTTGTGTGACCCTAGGCAAGTCATTTCAGTACTCCAAGCTTCACCTTCCTCATCTGTAATATGAGGAAGTTGGCTTGATGATCTCTCAGGTCTCCCCCAGCTCTATGGCTATGATTCTGTGCAAGGAATTCTCTGTCTTGTTGAAGTAGCTTGCAATAGGTTTTGCTTTGTGCCAGAGAGATGTAGCAAGAGAAAGAGAAAGGGCAGGAATTGAGTTTACCTGGGTTTTCTCACCCAATTTAATTCAATCCATATTAGAATCCTAGGATTTGTGGTAGAAAAGGACCATGTCACCCATCTCCCTCATTCTGTAGATTTAGAAACTGTAACCCACCTGGGAAAATAGTTGAGCTGGGATTCAAACCTACATCCTCTGACTCCAAATTCAATGTTCTTTCCACTACAACTCTCTGCCCTTCTAAGAAAGGGAAGGAAATGTAGCACCTACTATGTGCTGGGTACAGTTCTAATCACTTTACAAATATGATCTCATTTGATTCTCATAACAATTCTGGGAGGTAGGTGCTGTTCTTATTCCTGTTTTACAGTTAAGGAATGAGGTAGACAAGTTAGGTGACTTGCCCAGGGTCACACTGCTAGTTGAATGTCTGAGACTGAATTTGAACTTTTCCCTCAATCCAGACTCAGAACTCTATTTACTGTACTACCTATCTGCCTCATTAAACACCTACTCTCTGCAAGGTTCTGAATATAAAGATGGGGGCAGCTAGGTGGTGAGGTAGATAAAACACTGGCCCTGGATTCAGGAGGACCTTGAGTTCAAATCTGACCTCAAATACTTGTTGACACTTACTTGCTGTGTGACCCTGGACAAATCACTTAACCCTCATTGCCCTCCCCTCCAAAAAAAAATGAAGATGAAGATAAAAAAAGTACAAAGATTACAAAGAGTCATCATGGCTTCACCAAAGAGCAGTTAGGCTACACTAACTTTATTCCCTTTTTTTTTTTAAAGATACTGGTAGTAGGTAAAAGGATTATCAGATTATCAGAGATAACAAAGCCTTTGGTATTATGTTACATACTATTCTTGTGGAGAAGATGGAGTGATGTGGACCAGTCAATAATACAATTACATGGACTTGGAACTGGATCAGCAGCTAGACTAAAGAATAGTTTTAATCATTCAATGTCCACTTGGCAAGAAGTCTCTAAGGGAGTGAGTGCTTCAGGGATCTGTGCTTGATCTTGTATTGTTTAATGTTTGAAGGTAGGGATGAAATACCATATTGACAGATGCCCCAGAGTCGGGAGGGATAATTAACATGCTGTAGGACAGAATCAGGATACAAAAGGATCTTGATAGATAAAAACATCAGGCTGACTATGATAAGATAAAATTCAATAGAGATAAATGGGAAGCTTGGGTACCCTTAAGGACAAAACACTTGGGTAAAAAAAAAAAATCAATTTCTCAATTATAAAGATGAGGGAGGTGGGGTAAAGCAGCAATTATCTTGAAAAAAGACTTGAGGACTTTAGTGGACTAAAAATTCAACCCAGTCAGTAGTGTATTATGGTAACCAAAAAGCCTAATGTCGTCGTGGGTCACACTAAGAGAGTCATAGCTTCTAGAAATAAGGAGGTGATGGTCTGTGGTATTCTGACCTTGCTGGATGCCATCTGCAGTGTGCTGTTCAGTTCTGACCATTACAATTGAAAAGTAGACATAAATAAGCTTCAGAACATCCAGGGAAGGGCAAACAGCATGTGAAAGGCCTGGGATCCAAGTCATAGGATGATTAATAGAAGGGATTAGGTGCGTTTAGCTGGGAAAAGAGAAGACTCAGGAGAAATGTGTAGTTTCCATCGATTATTTCAAAAGTTGTTATTTGGAAGAGGGATTAAATTCTGTTTGGTACCAGAAAGGAAAACCAAAGTGGAAATGTAGAAGAAATTAACGTTGACATGATGGAAGAGAAAGTACTTAACAATTCAAGCCATCTATAAGTAGAATGGGCTGTCTCAGGAGGTGGATGGGGGGGTCCTGATCATTAGAGATTTTTTTTTTTGCGGGGGAATGGGGGTTAAGTGACTTGCCCAGGGTCACACAGCTAGTAAGTGTCAAGTGTCTGAGGCTGGATTTGAACTCAGGTCCTCCTTAATCCAGGGCTGGTGCTTTATCCACTGTGCCACCTAGCCCCCCCCCCCATTAGAGATCTTTAAGCAGAGGCTCTTGCTGGACCGGTGAAGAGGAAAATATGGCCTGATGGACCATCCCCAAGAAGGAAGAGGAAGATCATTCAAGACACAGTGAAAGCCCTATTGTTATTCCCATAGGCTTTGCTATCTCCCAATGGGATGTTCTAGTTGAAAGAGACAGGGAGACAGAGAGACGGAGAAAGAGAAGCATCCCAAGTGTCTGATCTCAAGGGCAGAGGTGAAATGAAAATAGAGTCTCCTGATTTCCTGAGTCAGTGGGAGATATAGAAGGCTCCACAGTATAAGAGATAGTTGGTCCCATGAGAACCACACCTTTCTTTTTACAAAGGAGGAAACTGAGGCCCAGAGAGGGGAAGTGATTGGGCAGAGGTCATAGAGCTGGATGGTGGCAAAGGCAGCACTTGAACTCAGGTAGTCTGACTCTGAGTTCAGTGACCCTTCCACTGTACCTGGCTGCTGCCTCTCTTTACCCAACTTGAGAGGGGTTATTTTATCACCTCCTTTACCATTTCATTTGGTGTATGAGTGTATAGGTGGGGGCATGGGGAGGAGTAATTTGCATGGTTGGTTTCAATTAATTTGAAGCCTGAGTAAAATGAGAGGCACATTGGGGCTATATAGTGACAGGATTGTGATTCTCTGGGGTGGAATTAAGTAATTAAAAAAAAAAACATTGGGGCAGCTAGGTGGCGCAGTGTGTAAAGCACCAGACCTGGATTCAGAAGGACCTGAGTTCAAATCCGGCCTCAGACACTTAACACTTACTAGCTATGTGACCCTGGGCAAGTCACTTAACCCCAATTGCCTCACCAAAAACAACAACAACAACAACAAAACCCAACACAATTCTTATTGATGACTTCTATTTTTACTTTTATTTCTAAATGCATTTGGGGGTGGGGTGGGGGGATGGTGGCTATACATTTATTGCTTTTCAAAGTTCTAGGGGGCAGCTAGGTGGTGCAGTGGATAGAGCACCAGCCCTGGATTCAGGAGGACCTGAGTTCAAATCCGACCTTAGACACTTAACACTTATTAGCTGTGTGACCCTGGGCAAGTCACTTAACCCCCAATTGCCTCACTAACAAAAAAAAAAAAAAAAGGCCATATGGTCCAAAGTTCTAACAGCACCTGGTTGATACAGGGCCTTACCCTTAGAAGGCTCCAGATAAATATTTGTTGAATTGAAGCGTTGCTTAATTCCCTGGGCATTTTTAAAGCTCTTTTTTGCCTATTTACTTGTGAAAAACAACAAATCTTTCCACCCACCCCAACTCCTTTTACAAAGTGAGCTTTGTTGACTCATACCCGGAGTGATGCTCAGACAAATGTGTTCTCTGAGAATTAAAAACATTTTATCATGTTTTGGGATGAGTAAATTGGAGAGGGGAAGCAGAGGAACCAAAATGTAATTGATTCAAGAAAGTCAGATTAGGACACAGGCTTTTATGAAGTTTCACAAATCTTCACATTGTATATTACTGGTTTTAATATTTTTTTCACTTTAGAAGTTTAAGAAGAGAGATGATGGAGGATTTTTTTTTTCATTTTCTCTCAGAAGTATTTCCAGTTGGGCAGCTACCTCCCATTTCCTTCAGGACAATGAAGCTCTCTGGATTTCCTCTCTCTCTTCTGTGTGTAACCCTTTTTCTGTGGCTAACACATGCCTGGTCTCTCAGGAGGTGTCTGATCTCTGTGGATGTACATCATATAGAAAAGAGCTTCCAGGGAATAAAGAACGAAATTGTAAGTATGGGCTCAGGTGGGAATGGGAGTGGGTACAGATGTGCACTAGGCAGCCAGGTGGCTCAATGGATAGAGTGCTGGGCCTGGAGTCAGGAAGACCTGAATTCAGATCTGACCTCAGATACTTATGTGACCTTGGGCAAGTCACTTAACCTATGCTTGTTTTAATCTCCAATTAGGAGGAAATGACAAACTGCTCCAATAACCTTGCCACAAAAACCCCATGGACAGTATGGTCCATGGGGGTCACAAAGAGTCAGACACAATTGAACAACAAAAGCAACAGATATGCCCCAGACCTTATTTAAAACAAGTGCCTCCTGGCAGGCTCTAGGAGAATATAATTTTAGCCAGGATCCAGGAGAATATCATTATAACCACCTAGCCCTTATATGGCAGTTTAAGGTTGGCAAAGTGCTTTAAAAAATTGTCTCATTTGATCCTCACAACAACCCCAAAAGGTAGGGACTATTATCGGCCCGTTTTACTGATAAGGAAACTGAGTCAGATAGCTTGACTTGCCCAGGGTCACCCAACAAGTAAGTGGCTGAGATTATAATTGAACTCTGTTCTTCCTGAATCCAGGTTCAGTGCTCTAGCCACTGTATCACAAGAGTGTTGGATATGGGGTCAGAAGACATGGCTTTGAATCTGGGTTCTATCTCTTTCTGTCTGTATGACCTTGGACAAGTCAGTTAGCCTTTCTAGACCCCAGATTGCTCATCTATATAATGAGGGGGTTGGACTAGATGACTTTGAGGTTCCCTTTGTCCTCTCAGTTTATGATTCTGTGATTTGCTCATCACCTTTTTCTCCCCTTCTCTCTTATGTCTCCCCTTGTAGCAAGTGAAGGATGTCTTTCAGAATGTCACCATCCTGTCTGCATCTGAGACCCTGTACAACATCACGGTATTGCCCCATGCAAACTACCTTTATGTGGGAAAAAACTCCAGGGGTTCCTGCTGTCAGCACCTAGTGTGTCCCTTCTCTGTCCCTTCCTAGCCTTTTTGCCAACTTGGGAGGTGTTGAAAAGTTAAAGTCAATTTGTGTACCCAGGACAGGAACTTCCTAGAACCTCTCAGAAACCTGCTCAGAGGGAAAAGTTCTTCTTTGGCAGGATCTGGCCCAATATTTAACCCCAAACCAATGTCCAGAGCCCACCATGAGGTGGAACTGCATCCTTCTAAAGTCACCGTTAGTCTCTCAGTTTAACAAGGTGCTATTTATCTTGTAGGATCTCTGTGCTTATAAACAGTTTCTTATTAAATTATTCTATAGAACTAGTTATTAAGTTAGATTCTATAGTCATAAGATTGCAATACTCTAAAGGTCATTGGTTTTTCAGTGGGAAAGAGGTCATAGAGATATCTTTTTATGAATCCTTATTTTACGGATAAGGAAACCGAGATCCAGAAAACACTAGACTTGAATTCAAGAGACTGGATTCTGAGTCCCACATCTGCAATTTATTTGCTGTATGACCTTGGGCAAGTCACCGGAGCTATGTGTAAAGCCATTTTGACTGGATTATAGTCTGTGTAAGGAGGAGTAATGTATAATAAAACTGGGAAGGTAGGTTGATCTCAGATTTTAAAGAACTTGAAATGTCAAATAAAGGAGTTGATCCTAGAGGTAAGAGGGAACCACTTGAGTTTACTCAGTAGAGCAACTGACATGGCATAAATTTGGGAATTTGGCTCCTCTTCCCTAGAGGTGTATTATTTATTTTTTATTTTATTTGGGGGGGGGCAATGGGGGTTAAGTGACTTGCCCAAGGTCACACAGCTAGTAAGTGTCAAGTGTCTGAGGCCAGATTTGAACTTAGGTACTCCTGAGTCCAACGCTGGTGCTTTATCCACTGTGCCACCTAGCTGTCCCCCCCCCCCAGAGGTGTATTATAACCACAAAAGGGACAGTTGCTCAAAGTCCCCCAGGTTTGACACCCAAAGTTCCATTTTCTATAAAGAAAAATCTCCTTGTGAAACAAAAGAAATACCTTATTGTTATTTTCTAATTAATTTAAGTGAAATCTTTACATAATGGCTTTGTATTTTGGTGTTATTATATATACTAATACATAACTTCATAGATCTTCCCCTTTAGGTGTAACTAGGGCAGGGTAGTCAGAGCTTCATCTCAGGGTATCAACCCAGGGAGGTATACTTCCTTCTTGTGGTAGTCCAGAGACAGCATTTAATATTTCATAGTCATCTGCTGGCCTATGACTTCACTGTGAGCACCCCCTCCACCTGTGCAGATCACAGTCCTTCTTTGACTTAGAAATTCTTTAAGACTTGGGGTGATACAAAAATTTATCATCCTGAGGCCAGTCTGGTGATAAGCCTCTGACAATGTGGTTGGGTTGGTCCCGAGATCCTAGCCATAGTCTGGCTGTAATAGAAACCTGAGTTTAGCAGGTTGCACTTCATCAATTTAGCTTTTTAGATACCAGGATCTGCTTTCTACCTTGTAGAGACAGGATATTAGTGGAGGCAGAGGCATAACTAGGATATTTTTTTCATATAGGGCAAAAATAGTTGAAGAAAGAACAGAGGCTTCAGAGAAAACAGTTTGACTATGGGTACTTTTGTTGTTGTTGAGTCATTTCAGTTGTGCCCAATTCTCCATGACTCCACTTGGGGTTTTCTTGGCTAAGATACTGAAGTAGGTTTGCCCATTTCCTTCTCCGGCCCATTTAACAGATGAGGAAACTGAGACAAACGGGATTAAGTGACTTCTCCGGGGTCACAGGGCTGGTAAGTGTCTGAGGCTAGATTTGAACTCAGGCAGATTTTTCCTGACTCCAGGTCCCGCACTCTGTGCACTATGGCGCCACCTAGCTGCTCCATGGATAAAGTCACAGCATAAGAGAGGGCATTCGTTTTCAGAGGCAGCTAGTGGCTCAGTGGCTAGAGGCCTGTGCTGTTCTAGCTCTCATTTACTCTTTATCTGGCCCCAGTTTCTCACTTGTCGCTGGTTTTCTATGTCGAAAAATCCTCTTTGAAAGACCCAGAAGTGCCTGATCTTTAGCTCACCCTACCCGGTCCTAGGAATGAGGCATATGATTTTTGAGTTCCAAATGAGGGGCTTTTGGCTTTTTTTTTGTCGGTGGGTTTTGTTTTGTTTTGTTTGTTTTAGTCTAGGGAAACAGGCTGGGACGTCTTATCACTCCACGAGCTCTGGCTCTTTTCAAAGTAATGAGCATAGATAGCTGGCTGGAGTCATTCATCTTTCTGACTCTGTGCCTGCCAAAGCAGTCAGCCTGCTCAGAAACACTTCTCCAGCAGCTGGTCTCAGCAGGAGGCCTGGAATACGGGCTGCTTGACTAAGTGTCGGACCACAGCCCGGACAGTTCACTGAGTCGGCACCAAGATGCCTGGTGCGGGGGTGGAGCGTAGCGGGGCTGCGGACGTCGGTCCCGAACTACGCGAAAGTAGGCTCTGCAAAGCCCAGCGTCCTTCCGGGGTTGCTCTTCCTCTGACTCTGGTTGGCTGAGCCTGCAAACAGTACCGCACCAGCACTTGAAAGTATAATAGACAGACACTTTGTGAACGACCCCTCGCTGACTGATGGCTCAGTTAAGCCAGCAGCATCGGCGGCCGTGTCTTCCCCTTCCATCTGGATGGGCTTTGTAACCATTGTGCCCCCTGCTCCACATCGGGTTAAAGAGGACATTGCGAATTGGTGGGCTGCTAGATAGGATGGGGCAAACGGAGGAGAAGAGATTGATAGGCTGTCCTCCCTGCCTTCAAGAAATTTTCAGTCTAATCCAGTTGTAGAGAGAAAACACCTGAAATGGTTAAAGGGCAGTGAAGTACTGAACTATGGGTTATTAAAATTACACTTTATAATTATATTATGATGACAACTAGTATTATAATCATTATAATTTATTATTATAATGTCTACGTTCTGTAGGAATTCAGGCAAGGGGGTGTAACCCGAGTCCCCGGGACATGGAGAAATTCACGATGAGAGCTCAACTCCCATGAGCCAGAAGGAACCTCTTGAATTTGCAATCATGAGAATGAGCACCAGGATTCCAGGGAGAGGGTCATTGAGCCAAGATATAAAGTGGCAGATTTGAAAAAAGAAAGGAGCAAAAGCAGTGATTTGTGTGTGGTCTGATAGGAGGTACTTAGGAAGGGGACTAAAGTGGTAAGGTAGCCACACAGTTTCTGTATTTCTTAGAGTTGATCCTGGTGCTTGATTTTGGATATAAAACAACAGCATGTCATACCTTCTAGATGATCTATGTGTAGTCTTAACTGCTATCAAGAGATGGCAACAGAGGGAGTCAATGAATGGTTAGGATTTGGTACAGAGAGGGAGGCAGAAGTCTGACCCCTTTGCCTAAAATAACTAGGGATTTTATTTATATACATATACATATACATATATACATATATGTATATATACACATACATACATATATACACACACATAGATAGATAGATAGATAGATAGACAGACAGACAGACAGACAGACAGACAGACAGACAGACAGACAGACAGATAGACAGACAGACAGACAGATAGATAGATTGCCTGGTGAGGAGGAAGGGAACTTGTGGGTTGTATTTTCCGTCCATTATTTTCTCCCCAGTTGTGCTCAGTGGAGCAAGGGTGGTGACTGAGGAGTAGCTTTTCATGATGCAAGGAGAAAGGGAAGAGTGGTCACACCCCCAAATTCCAAAGAGGTGGGGTGGTCAGAAGAAGGAGTTAGTTTTTCTCCCTGTTGATTCCTTCCTTAAACCTCTAAACCTTGTCAGACCTGGCCAGCAATACCTACTCATCATTGGACAATTATCTGGAAAGACTTCCTGGAGGAGGTGGGTTAAGCCTTGAAGGAATGGGGGTATAGATAGGAATGAGACTGAAATGATGGGAGTGTAAGGTGGGTATTAGGGAGTATTAGGGAAGAGGGTTGGGAGGAGCAAAGTAGAACCAAATTGTAGAGGGCTTTGGTAGCTAAATTGAATTTGAGTTTCATCGTGTATGCAATAGGAAGCCCTCATAAATTTTTGGATTTCAGCTTGGAATGTTGAAAGTGAAGTAGATTGTAGGTTTTGTTTGTTTTGGTCTGCCAGTCATATGAAGGATGGATTGGTGGAAGGAGAGGTTCCTCCATTAGGCTATAAGCTCCTTGAGGACAGGGACTGTTTTTTGACTCTTTTTTGTATCCCTAGCACTTAGCATGGTGCCTGGCACATAATAGGGTCCTGATAAAGATTGATTGATTGATTGAACATATAGAGATGAAGTAGTAAGGAGTCTGTTGAAGTAAAATACAGGGTTTTTCCCCTTCAAAATCTCGATTATTTAGCTTCGTTGATGTTCAGATTATCTGACCTCCTCATCTCCAGTGGCCTGTCCTTTTTGTCAGGTTTTTGTTTTTAATTTAAAAAAATATATGCATATATATGTGTGTATACACACACACACACACACACATATAGTGATTTGATTGAAGAATGCTTATCCATTTTGCAGCTTACAACACCAGGAAGAATATGTTGATTGAGAGGAACAAGATTTGAAAAGATGTATGTGAACAAAGGGCTATAGTTAACAAGATGAAATGTAACAGGTTTCAGAAGAGTCAGTGGTGAATGTGATGGGGAAAGGGAACTGACAGCAGTTCCTGGGGGAAAAACCTGGTTGTCTTGGGGCTGGAAACTCAATAATTATCCAAAAAATGGGAAGTTACTGCTTTTTAAGAAAGAAGTGAAGTTCATTTTAGGCTGTTTTAATGTCCAGAATGAGGAAGATAATGCCTCACTTTGCCTTGGGCTGATCAGACCACAACTGTGGTATTGTGTGCAGTCGTTGGGATGGTTATCACATTTCTAAAGATAAACTGAAGCTGGTGCAAAGTAGGGTGACTAATATGGTGAAGGGGCTTGGAACACTGACATGAAGACTGTCATATGGATCAGGGTCTAGCACAGTTAGCTAGTACCTAGCACATAGTAAGTACGCAAATATTTGCCAACTGCCTGAGGTGGCACAGAGCTAGGAGTTAAAAAGACATCTTCCAGGGGCAGCTAGGTGGCGCAGTGGGGAGAGCACTGGCCCTGGAGTCAGGAGTACCTGAGTTCAAATCCAGCCTCAGACACTTAACACTTACTAGCTGTGTGACCCTGGGCAAGTCACTTAACCCCAATTGCCTCACTAAAAAAAAAAAAAGACATCTTCCTGAGTTCAAATCTGGCCTCAGATACTTACTAGCTGTGTTACCTTGGACAAGTTACATAACCCTGTGTGCCTCAGTTTCCTCATCTATAAAATGAGCTGGAGAAGGAAATGACAAACCACTCCAGTATCTTTGCCAAGAAAACCCTAATTGGGGTCATGAAGGGTTGGACAGGACTGAAAAACAACTGAACAACAAAAGCCTAAAGAAGTCTTTAGAGAGATGTAATAGCTGTCTGAGCAACTGAAGGGCTGTCATGTAGAAGAGTAATTAGGCTTATTTTACTTGGCTCCAGAAGGCAGAACTAGGAGCAATAGGTGGAAGTGGAAGAGAGCCAGGATTAGGCTACATGCAATCTCCCTTCCCCGCCCCCCCCCTTCCTCTCCTCCCCGCACTCTCTTCTTTTTTTTTCCTCTCATTTCTCCTCCGCTCTCCTCTCCATTGCCCCCAGACTGGAAGTGCAGCTGCCGCTCATAACCCTATTTCACTTTTGATCTGCACAAAAGTCTTCACTTTGTTTCCAACCTGTCCTGGTTTGCTCTTCCTTCTCCAGCCTGGTGCCCCACCCTGCTCTCTTGGGCTCACCATATTGGGCCCACACAATGCAGGTAACATATTGGTTTGGCCCATCAAAGTTCAGAACTCCCAAACTCAAGGGATCAGAACCTTAGCCTCTCTCAACAGCAGAGATTACAGACATGTACTATGATGCAGTTGCTGGACTGAATGTAACTTTCAAACAATTAGAGCTATGTAATAATGTAGTGGGTTGCCTTGTGTGGTAATGGGTTCCCCAGTCACTAGAAGTATTCAAGTAGAAGATAGATAAGCACTTGTCAGAGATGTTGTAGAAGGAATTTCTGTATTGGGTGGATGAGATGACCTCTAGAGTCCCTTCCAGGAGGCAGCTAGGTGGCTTAGTGGATAGAGTGCTGAGTCTAGAGTCAGGAAGACCTGAGTTCAAATATGACCTCAGACATTGATTAGCTGTATGACCTTGGGCAAGTCACTTAACCTCTGTTAGCCGTAATCCACTGGAGAAGGAAATGGCAAACCACTCCAATATCTTTAGCAAGAAAGCCCAATGGACAGTATGGTCCATCGGGTCATGAAGAGTTGGGTACAGCTAAACAACTGACCGACAACGAGAGTCAAAGGAATTCAACACCCCACCCCTGTCCCCCAAAATTCCCTGTTCTATTCCTCTCTTTCTTTGGTGTTGGTTTAGTAGGGGAGGAGGGTGAACCTACTGAGATCTTCTGTTTAAAAAAAAAAATCTCAGTAGATTTGGAGTGTTCAGGCTTTCTCTCAGCTGTCCAGGTCTCTGGGGTCATGGGGGAAGCAGACTGCATGGGCTGGTGGTGGCTCTCTCCAGGCAGTGAGAAGGATTTCTGTTTCTAGCCCTCAGATGTGTGCTGCATGACCAAAGAACTCCTGGGCTTCTATGTGGACAAGGTCTTCAGGAATCATGAGGAATCAGACCCCAGAATCCAAAGGGGTCTCAGTACCATCGCCAATTCTTTCCTCCGTCTTCGGAATGCCCTGGAGCAATGTGTGAGTAACCATCTCACTTGGTCACCTCACTAGTTAGCCATTCAGCCTATTTTGTTCCTTGGAGCGATGAGTCAGGCCTTGTTTGTTCATCATCTATTTGGCAAATATTTATTAAGTCCTGGTTAGGTACAGAACTCTATGCTAGGGAGGGGAAGGGAGAACAGGGGAGAGTTTCATATACATGCTTTCATTTGGCCCTGTGAGATAGACAGGACAAATCGTTAGTATTCACATTTGAAAGATGAAACTGAGGCATAGAGAGATTAAATAAATTACTTAATGTCAGATAGAAAGTATGTCACCGGGGCAGCTAAGTGGTACAGTGGATAAAGCACCAGCCTTGGATTCAGGAGGACCTGAGTTCAAATCTGGCCTCAAACACTTGACGCTTACTAGCTGTGTGACCCTGGGCAAGTCACTTAAGCCTAATTGCCCTGCCAAAAAAAAAGAAAAGAAAAAGAATAGAAAGTATGTCACAGAGCTGAGATATGAACCTAAGTGCTTGGATCCCAAGACTAGTCCTTTTTCCACCACAATATAGTGCTACTGAAGTGTAACTGAAGTTTAGGTCCAAAAACAATCCATTTTGTCTTCCTTGGGCATTCCCTTACCCCACAGCCTTCTGGGAAGACTGGGAAGTGGTTGCCTCTCTATTGTTTGCCTGCTCTTTCTTCTGCCTGTACCAGAGTTACCAGCTCTCTCTTCCCTTCAGAAAAGTGGGGGGGGGGTGTGACCAGTGTAGACTTTCTTAGACCTACATACCTCAAAGTCTTTAGGTTAAGTGACAACCAAGAAATTTGGGAGATGGTGATGAGATAATGGGGGGAAGAATGAGTTCTGAGGAATCCATCTTAGCTACATCAGTACCCTGAATTATAGACTCTTTGGGGTTTCCTCTCTGGTCTTAGCCCCTTTCCAGGCTCTGGACAAATCCTTCTGAGTTGTATATCCTAGACGAAAGCCTTTTATATGAATTCAATATGGGATGGCAGAAAAAGTACTAGACTGGGAATCTGGGCACTTGGGCTCTGGTCTTAGTCTTTTCTCTAATGGTGTGGACTGGGGCAAGCCATTTTATTATTTTGAGCCTCAGTTCTTCATTTGTCAGATGGGACTATTTATTGATACCTCACAGGGCATTGTAAGACCCAAATGAGATAATGGATAGGAAAGCATTTTGGAAATTCTTTAAAACTGTCAAGGAATAGTATTAATATCAATTACTTAAGGGGCAGCTAGGGGGTGCAGTGGATAAAGCGCTGGCCCTGGATTCAGGAGGACCTGAGTTCAAATTCGACCTCAGACACTTGACACTTACTAAGCTATGTGACCCTGGGCAAGTCACTTAACCCTCATTGCCTTGCAAAAAATAAAAATAAAATATGAATTACTTAGTAATACAGTATATAGTATAAATTAATATTAATAGCTGGTATTTATATAACACTTTAAGGTCTGCAGGATACTTTACAAATATTATCACATGAGATCCCCACAACAATCCTTTGAGGTAGGTATTATTAAGTAAGCAGCTAGGTGGCACCATAGTACACAGAGTGCTGGGCCTGGAGTCAGGAAGACATCTTCCTGAGTTCAAATCTGACCTCAGATACTGACTAGCTGTGTGACCCTGGGCAAGTCACTTAACCCTCATTGACCCACAAAAAAAAAAAGAAAGGAAGGAAGGAAGGAAGGAAGGAAGGAAGGAAGGAAGGAAGGAAGGAAGGAAGGAAGGAAGGAAGGAAGGAAGGAAGGAAGGAAGGAAGGAAGGAAGGAAGGAAGGAAGGAAGGAAGGAAGGAAGGAAGGAAGGAAGGAAGAAAAAGAAAAGAAAAGGAAATGGCAAAACATTCCACTATCTTTGCCAAGAAAATCCCAAATGTGGTCACAAAGAGTCAGACATGACAGAAATATCTGTTAAGAGCAATTTATTCAAGTTCCTCAAAGCTCTTTGGGCCCTTCTTTGGGGACAGTCCAGCATTTATCCACTTGTGCCTTTTGTCATGGGAGAAAATGCTGGGTGGTGGGGTGGGTAATGTTGGAGTGGTTTGGGAGAGGGGCATTGAGGCATGTGGTAGGTAAGCTCAGGTTCAGACCATCTTCATCACTTGGGATTTCTCCCCTTGTTTGTCACAGCAGAATGAGAGGAATTGTCATTGTCGAAAAGAAGTCACCGAGAAGTTTCAACTCATTGCCAGAAATTATAAGCAGGTAACTAGTCTGGGGACAGGAGGGTATGGACACATCTGTGAGTGGGCCCACAGATGGGCCTGATCAGACTTACAAGAGAGCTTGCCTCATTAAACACCAAGCCCCTCCACCATGCCAAGGCAATTCTCATTTGCATCAGCCCCAACCAGACATCCCACCTGATTTTTGCAGCTTTAAATACCAACCTCTCCAGTCCCTGCCATGAAAGCTGGGTGTGACAAGCATTTAAAGAAGGAGCAGAGATTGGAAAGAGCCCTGAATAGAAGACCAGAATTGGAACCCAAGCTTTGCCACTCATTAGCTATGCTCCCTGTCTTGATCAGAGTCCCACTTGATAATGCTTGTTGAATCAATGAATGACCTTGGGCAGGTCACTCATATCTCTTGAGCCTTAGCTTTTACATCAATAAAATGGGAATAGTAATATTTGTACTACTTGACTGAAAAAGAAATTCTCATCCTTCCAGAGGAGCAGCTTGGGATAAAGGACTGGCCCTGCAACTAACTAGCTGTATGATCTAGGATGGGTCATTTCCCTTCTCTGGACCCCAAGGTCCTTGGATCTGTCAAATGAGAAATAATGATGTCTCCTAAATAATAATGATTTAGAGGGTACATGAAGGCTCTCTCAAGTAGGAAACTGTGGAAGCATGTTTAGTGTGTCCCAAAGATTTCAGTCAGTCTGCACTGAGACTTTTGGGACACTGTATACAAGAGAGTCAGACATGAGAACTGCCTTGAGGCATGATAAGGGGGGAAAGTGTATATTATGCTGAATCAGAATGGACATGAGCTTACTTCAATAATGAAACAACTATCAAGTGTTCCGTGTGTATTAGATATTAACCACTGGGATACAAAGAACTGACCCTTGCCCTAAAAGAGCTTCCAGTCTACAAAATGAACGTTTGTAGATTCTTTTTTGGGGGTGGTGGGCAAAGAATTGTAATTAACTATATGAGACAAGGAGAAGCAGTATGTATAATGGAATTAAGAGCTGGCCTAGGTTTCAGAAAGACCTGGGTTCAAATTCACCTCTGATACATATTGACTGTGTGGCCCACCATGGTTAATGAGTTAATTTCTCAGTGACCCAACAACTCTGTAAGTAACTAGAACTTACCCAGTGGTGTTCATCTAGTGGTAGATGGGGCAGTCTTCTCATTAGGAAGCCCCTATGCCAATGAAATTACAATTCCAGAGCCAAATATATACATACATACAGATATACACACATAGATATGCATATGTTTGTGTGTGCATATATATATATTATATATACATATATATATATATATATATATTTTTATATTATCCAGTCATTTCAGTTGAGTACAACTCTCTGTGCCCCCATTAAAGATTTCTTGGCAAAGATACTGGAGTGGTTTGCCATTTTCTTCTCCAGCTCACTTTATAAATGAGAAAACTGAGGCAAACAGGTTTAAATGACTTGCCCAGGGTCGAATGACTGTTGTGTCTGAGGCCAGATTTGAATTCACAAAGATGAGTCTTTCTGACTCCAGGTTCAGTGCTCTTTCCACTGTGCCAACTAGCTGCCCCAGAAGGCATTTTAGAGATCACCTAGTTTAAAAAAAAAGTTTCTCTTTTTTGTACATGAAGTAGTAGGTGAATAGAGAAAAATGCTTTGGAAAGTATAAAATGCTAAACAATGCCAGTTTGGTGATTATTAATTATTATTTCAGATGGAGATAAAAGCTGCAGCAATTAAGTCCCTGGGGGAACTAGACATTTTATTATCCTGGATCAGCCGGAACTACCGACCTAAGGCTGCTGCTAACTGATGGCTGAAGGACAATTCTCTACCCTTAGAAGAAAGCTGGACATTATCGGCCTAACCAGTACGGAGACCACACTCTCTAAAAACAAAAATCAGGACATGTGGGTTGTGAAGGGATAACCTTTTGGCAATGTCTCATTAAAAACCCACTTGATTTTCTTGAAAGTGGGACAGAACTGACAAATTTAGGACATGTGGTCTAGGTACCAGTGATGGTCAAGCCAAATCTGGGTGGGGGAGGGGTGGGCATAAAGGGAGAGAAAGATGATGGGAAGGGTGTTTAGTCTACACAGGAGTATTTTATCAGGGGAATATAGAATGATTTGCTTTTTTGTCTTCACTGAAGGGATTTATGGGGAGGTGCTAGGTTTGGCTAGGGGCAGGCAGGAACCCATGATGTGGGATTTCATTGGCAGTGTCAGGCTGTCCAGTCCCACCTGGGAGATGTCTTTCCTTTAAAGTTCCCGGATAGCTTCCTACTTTATTTATGCCTTTTGGATGAGCTTGTTGAAAAATTCCTTGTTTTGTCCCTTGCCATCTCTGTGGGATGGGAAGGTCCTAGCTCTCTTCTAATTTATTGTGACTGTTTGCCCCATGTCTGTAATGTCAGCTGGGCGATATCTGGGTAGTACATATTGTACAAAGTGTTTACTGCTTAAATAAACTCTGTTCTTCACCAGCCCCAGGGAAGCGTGTTCTTTGTGGGGAGGCTTGGCCCTGGACAATGTTGGAGCTGGAAAGCGCCTTATAGGGCATGGCATTTGACCTCCCCATCCCTTTTAGAAAGCTTGTCTGATAAATGTCTTCAAATATTAAGGGTCATCATCATCATCATCCGTTTTATCTACCGCTTCAATTTTTGCAAAGTACTTTACAAATATTATATCACTTGAATCTAAAAATACAGCCAGGAGGTAGGTGTTGTTACTATCCCAATTTACAGATGAGGAAACAGAAGCAGACAGAGACTTGAGTGACTTGTCCAGGATGATACAGCTAGTACTGTCTTAGCTTGGATTTGAACTCACTTCTTCCTGACTGCCACTCCAGCATTCTATCTAGTGTTTCCCCAAGATTCCAACATAATAGCTAACATTTGCGTGGTGCTTAAAGATTTGGTACATTACAAAAAGTCACAGATGAAGAGCTGGAAATTTAGCTGTCATCCAGTCCAATGGCCTTCTTTTACAAAAGAGGAAACTTAGGCAGAAAGAGGTTGAGTGATTTGAACAGGGTCACACTGTTAACTGGGCAACTAAGTGGTGCAGGAGATAGAGTGCTGGGCCTAAAGTCAGGAAGACTTATCTTCTCGACTTCAAAAACAGCCCAGACACTTACTAGGTGTGTGACCCTGGGTAAGTCACTTAACCTGTTTACTCCAATTTCTCGTTTATAAGAAGAGCAGGAGAAAGAAATGGCAAAGCACTCTAGGACCTTTGCCAGGAAAAGCCTAAATGCGGTCACACAGAACCAGACACGGCTGAAGCTAATGAACAACAAACACTGTTAATTGATGTGTCTGAGGTCATATTTGAATTTGGGTCTTTCTGACTCTAGGAATATCTTCTTCTACTACTACTGCTGCTGCTACTACTACCTAACATTTACATATCACTTACTATGTAAGTAATTTACTATGTAAGCAGGCACTGTAATAAGCATTTTATATTTGTTGGCTCATTTGACCCTTACAACAACACTGGGAGGTAAGTGCTATTATTATCCCCTTTTACAGATAAGTATACTGAGATTAAGTGACTTGTGCAGAATGACACAGCTAGGAAGTATCTGAGTCTGGAAGTCTTCCTGACTCTGGGACCAGTGCTGTAACCACTGCAGCACCAAGTTGCCTCCTCCACTACCCTGATCAGAGTGGTCCCAGGTGAGGAATAAGGTGCCTGGCAGATAGTAGGTCTCCTATCACTGAAAGTGCTCAAGCTGAATTCTTTTGGGGAGTATTGTAGGAAAAATTCCAGTTGGGGTTGGACTCAATGACCTCTGAGGTCCCTCCCCAGTGTGAGATTCTGATTCTAATATGAGAAAACAAAAGTGAAGAGGCTCACCCAGGATTTCAGAGCTAATTAATGATAGAGCAGGATGGAGAATCAAGCCTCTTCCCTCCCCATCCAATGCTCTTCCTGGTTTAGCACATGAGTGTGAAATGGGGAAGCCAGCATCAGGTCTACCTTCCTCTACCATCCCCTCCCCCCATCTTCTGTTCCAAATGTACACTCCTTTTTTCCTTTTCATCTAAAGGACATGGCATCTATAGTCTCATAAGGATATACCCTTGGGGGACAGTGCTGGTGGAATGAGAACTGAGAGGAGGTGACCATCAGGGAACAAAGGGGCTGGAAATTTCAGAGTAGGGGGGAGGTCTGGAGCTAGGCATCAGGTACACAAGGGACAGTATTGGCATTCTGGGGGGCACAGCTTTGGCCCTCTTATTTATTAGTAATAGTACTTACAAAGAGCTTTAATTTATGAAAAGAACTTTATAAATATTGTTTCATACTATTCTCATAATAACTCCCATCCATGCCTGACTATTTTAATGTAATAATAATGTTAGCTATTATTTATATAGCACTTACTATGTGGCAGGCACTGTGCTAAGAACTAGAAATACAAAAAGAGACAAAAGACAGTCTCTGCACACAATCTTCTGGATAATTACAGCTAACATTTATACAGTACTTACTATACATCAGGCACTTTGCTAAGTGCTTTATGATTATTATCTCATTTGGTCCTCACAATAGCCCTATAAGATGTTGGTCCTATATCCCCATTTTATGGGTGAGGAAACTATAGATGAGGCTGAAAGAGGTTGTGACTTGCCCAGGGTTGCACAGCTAGTAAGTGTCTGAGGCTGAATGTGAACCCAGGCCTGACTCTTTGAGTCTAACCATGCAGTCAAGTCTGGATTCATCCAATTGTATATTTGTTTAATCCATACCTCTTCATAGTCTCTACTAGAAAGCTTCCCTAAAATCTAAGTAAGATATATTCACAACATGTACCATATTAGTAATTCTGAAAAAAGGAGAGAAGGTTATTCTGGCATGACCCGTTCTTTTTTTTAAGTAATAAACACTTTTATTTATAGTTTGGGGTTCCTCTTTTTATCCCTTCTTCCCTCCCTCCCTTCCCCTCTCCTTGAGGTGGTATGCAATCAGGTATAGGTTATACATGTACAGTTATATAAAACATTACCATATTAGTCATTTTATATAAGAAAACTTGAATAAAAGAAAAAAATGAAAGTGAAAAATAGCATGCTTCAGTCTGTGTTCCATCAACATGTATAATTTAAAATTCTAAATGTGGGTTCTAATCTGTCCCCCCAGTTTTGGGGGGGAACTGACTAAAATCACTGATAAATGAGTATAGGCTTTTTTAAGGGTTTATTGAAAGATAGTAAAAGAAAGAGAAAGATTGAGAACAGATTTCTTATAGCCTGAAATCCTTGCCTTCCTAAACTCCCCTGTGAAGTTCCCTGCCACCACAATGATGTCTCGAAGCCAAAGAGGCCGAGCTCTCTCGCCAGAGTTGGATTCCTCCTTCCTGTTCTCCTCCCAGAAATGGGAGGTTCTTCAAGTTGATTGGCTAGTGTCATTCAAATGCATTGGTTCACTGGGCCTGAAGGTGGTCAAAGTTCAAAGTTGTTAGCTTCTGAGAACAATTACTTTCTTAAGTACCCTTAAGTACCAGCCAGATGTGCTTAACTAGAAGTCAGCCAGTAATCCATTCAGCAGTCAGTTGCCTTATCCAATTCAATCAGTTTAAATTAACCTCCAGGTGGGCCCCTGAGTATTTGCTAAATCTCATCTATCACATTCCATTATTTTAACACAAATATCAGTTCTTTCTTTGGAGGTGGATAGTATATTTCATCAATAGTCCTTTGGGATTATCTTGGATCATTGTATTGTTGAGAATAGTTAAGTCATTCACATTTCTTCATCAAACAATATTGCTGTCTCTGTGCACAATGTTCTCTTGGTTCTGTTCACTTCACTATATATCAGTTCATACAAGTCTTTCCAGGCCTTTCTGAAATCATCCTGCTTGTCATTTCTTATAGTACAATAATATTCTATCACCATCATATACCACAGCTTGTTTAGCCATTCCCCAATCAATGGGCATTCCTTTGATTTCCAATTCTTAACCACCACAAAAAGAGTTGCTAGAAATGTTTTTGTACAAATAGGCCTTTTTCTCTTTTGGGGGATGCTAGGTAAACTTAGCAGTTGACCTATTCTTGATGGAGTCATGTTGGCTCTTTTGTAAGCACTGCTTTCTTTGTTAGATGTCCACCAATTATCTCTCTAATGATCCATTCTAGAATTTTCCTAGGAATCAAAATTTTTTGTGGTTTTTAGTTTGCAGATTTTGTTCTCTTTGTTTTTTAATTGGTATAACATTTGCCCTTCTCCAATCTTGTGGTACTTCTTATGTTTTCCATGATATTTCAAGTATCACCAGCAGTGGCTTCAACATCTTATCTGCTAAGTTCTTTCAGGATCCAAGGATGTAGTTCATCTTGTTCAGGTGAATTAATTCACCAAAGATATTTATGTATTCACTTAACTTGTGCATCAATTTTGTTAATTAATAATTATTAATTATACCATTAATTATTATAATGTACTATGTACATAAAACTATGTGTAAGATATTGATTATATTCATAGTTTTAAATTATAATATAATAAAATGATCATTTTTGCTCTGTCATTTTAGGAAGCCCAAATATGTTTAGCACAGTGCCTGACACATGATAGGCATTATATAAATGCTTTTCCTTTCCTTTCCTATTTTGTTTCTATTTTCTCTGAAAAGATAGTTACACTAGAAACAAGGCAGTGCTCATCCACCCCAAGCAAAATTCTAGTCCCTTCTTTGATCCTTTGTCTCCAAAATAGCTTTTTAAAAAATAAAAAAAACAAAATCATTTGTTTCCTTTAGCTTTCCTTGTGAAACTCAACTCATCCTAAGCTTTAGTGTACCCTAGTGGTTCTGGTGTTTTGTTTTTTAACCAGACTTCACCACACTTATATTCATTCTTTGTTACCTGACCTTACTTCAATTTTCTTTAGCCTTCAAACCTTTAGTTTATTGGTGAGTTTCCTGTGCATTCACATGGGTGGATATATACAAATATATAGATATATAGATGTGTATATATCTATGTGAGTGTGTGTATACAATGTA
Organism: Dromiciops gliroides; assembly: GCF_019393635.1. NCBI lineage: Eukaryota > Metazoa > Chordata > Mammalia > Microbiotheria > Microbiotheriidae > Dromiciops > Dromiciops gliroides. The sequence continues at coordinate 106,201,841 of NC_057864.1, forward strand.
TATGTATATGTATAAATCCTATTTTCCCCCTCCTCATTGGAATGGATTCCATTTGTGTCTTCAGAATTCAATCTTTAAGCACATTCCAGTCTTCTGGAAACATTTTTCTTGATGGGATTCCACTTTTCCCTGAACCTTTTGAAATCTGCTTTCCAAAAAATCTAGGCTGCCAGCTGGACAATGCTTGGATTTCCTCTTCTTTATCACAAACTCAAGGATGGCATGATTACTTTCCCCATAAGGTTCCCATTATTTCCATCCTAACAGCCAGTTCTTTTTTGTTAGTTAAGAATCAGTTGCAGAATAGGATTTCCCTTTGTTGGTTCCTTTGCTTTTTGAAGCATACAATTATTACTAAGGCAAATGTTTAGCTTCTCTGCTTTTGGCAGAGAGAGAGAGAGAGAGCTCTAGCAGCTGTCTGGATAATTGAAGTCCTTCCATTGCTACTCTATCATTCCTCTGTGACAGACTTGTTGCCTGTTTCTCATACTCATCTATTTCCTCTTTCTGGCCAGGTGGTCTATAGTATACTTCAGTGACAAGATCACTTGTTTATCTTGCCCATTAACCTTTACCCAAATACTCAGGTTCCTCTATTTCTTCACATATGTATACTTTTCTTTTCTTTCCTTTCCTTTCCTTTCCTTTCCTTTCCCTTTCTTTCTTTTTCTTTCTTTCTTTCTTTCTTTCTTTCTTTCTTTCTTTCTTTCTTTCTTTCTTTCTTTCTTTCTTTCTTTCTTTCTTTCTTTCTTTCTTTCTTTCTTTCTTTCTTTCTTTCTTCCCTCCTTCCTTCCTTCCTTCCTTCCTTCCTTCCTTCCATGACAATTGGAATGATGCCACCTGCTGGAGATTTACTGTGGGAAGGCTCCACCATGAGGAGAAGGCACCTGAGGACAAGCCATGCGGCTTTTCTTTGGCATCAGTAAGTGACATTTGCTTGTGGGAGGAAGAAGGGAGGAGGTTGGCTCTCTTGCTTTCTCTCTTTCATCAGGACTCTGGTGGAGAGTGGGGTGAGAAATGCACTCACCCTTTAATAGATAGATGAATCTAGGCCTTTCTCTTCACCAAATTCTTATTCTCCTTAATAAATACTTAAAAGTCTAACTCTTGCTAAAGCTTATAATTTATTGGTGACCACTCATTGGATATTTTAGTCAGATTAGCTAGAATTTTTAGCCCCTTACCCTTCCTTCCTTCCTTCCTTCCTTTCTTTGCAGGGCAATGAGAGTTAAATGACTTGCCCAGGGTCACACAGCTAGTAAGTGTCAAGTGTCTGAGGTCAAATTTGAACTCAGGTCCTCCTGAATCTAGGGTTGGTGCTTTATCCACTGCACCACCTAGCTGCCCCTATGTATACCTTCTTAATATATTCTACTAACCACCCACACCCCTTTACCTATCTCTTTTGTATAAAGTATACCCATCCAGAGTCATAGTTTACTCATGGATTTCATCCTATCACATCTCAACAATGTCTAGGAGGTCCAATTTTGCTTCCTTAGTTAGGACCTCTAATTTCCTTTGTTTGCTGCCTAAAATTTGGTCATTTGTGTATAGATATTTGAGATCATGGGTTTTATGATAGGATCTTTTCTTGGATTTTATCTTTTATGAATTTCTACCTCTCAGTTGCTAGTCTTGCTTCTTTGTGGCTACTCTACCATACCTAACTTAGAAATATATCATATGACATTACTTACATATGTACATATATGACACACACACACACATAGTTTTCTCCCTCCTCTATCCTTTCTATTTCACCCTTGTTTCTTTGAACTACCTGTGAGTGTTTAAACTGCAACCCTGGTTTAAGCTTTTATTGCCAATTATAATTTTTTTTGGGGGGGGGGGTAGGGCAACGAGGGTTAAGTGACTTGCTCAGGGTCACACAGCTAGTAAGTGTCAAATGTCTGAGGCTGGATTTGAACTCAGGCCCTCCTGAATCCAGTGCCGGTGCTTTATCCACTGCACCACCTAGCTGCTTCCCAATTATCATTTTTAATAACTTGACAACACACTCAAATCACTCATTCTTTGTCTTAATACCTCCACAGTTACAACCTCACTCACCTCCCCTTCAACTTTGCATTAACCTCCAGTCTGTTTTTACCAATTTGCTCCCCACACCAATATAATATAATAATAATAATAATAATAATAATAATAATAATAATAATAATAATAATAATAATAAGCCAGGTATTGGCTTTATAAATATTATCTCATTTAATCCTCATGAAAACTCTGAGAAGTAGATGTTTTTATTATCCTCATTTTACATTTGAAGAAACTGAGACAGGTAGAGTTTAAATGACCTGCCCAGAGTCACACAGCTAATAAATGCCTGAACTTGGATTTGAATTTAGGGTGTCCTGACTCCAGGCACACATCTCTATCAGCTGCATCACAAAGTAGCTATATCTACTCCTAACAATTTTCTTTTTTGTTGTTGTTCAGTTTCAGTTTCTTCATGACCCCATTTGGGGTTTTCTTGGCAAAAATGCTGGAGTGGTTTGTCATTTCCTTCTCCTGCTCATTTTAGGGATGAGGAGCTGAGGCAAGCATGATTAACTGATTTGCCCAGGGTCATACAGTTAGTAAGTGTCTAAAGCCAAATTGGGACTCAGGTCTTCCTGACTCCAGGCATGGTATTCTACCCACTGAGCCACCTAGCTGCCAATTTTCTTAACCCTTTAATTGTTCTACTTCCTTTTCTCACTTTTCTAGACTAGTCTTTCCAACTACCTTATCCTTAGCTTTCAGGAGTGCCCCCTTTCAAATTCTATTCTCTAACTTTCCTAAATCCTTAAAAAAAATCCTCCTTAACTATCAACCATACTTGCTAGCTCATTGAAGATGATGTTACAAGGATCCTTTAAAGGAGCCAGAAATGGATTAGAGGGGAAGCTTAGGCTATTGGTAGTGACAATGATTATAGGGTGATAGATTTCAAGTTGGAAGGTACTCTGGAGATCATTTTGCTCAATACCTTCATCTTATAATTAAAGAAAGTGACATTCTAAGAGAGAGAAGTGACTTCAGTGCTAGAATCTAGGTTTTCCAACTCATAATAGCCAGGCGCCTACCAAAGCATCGGATTTAGTGAAAAGACTTAGGTTTGAATACTGATTCCTCCACTAACTCGATAAATCTATGAAATATAGATGTTCTCTGAGGCCTTTTCAAGTCATCAGATCCTGTAATCCTGTGATTCATGATTTGAATTCCAGGAGGGGCAGTGGCTTGGTGAAAACAGCATTGGATCCAGAGTCAATAGACCTGGGTTGAGATTCTGCATCTGACACTTATTACCTCTGTGGCAATGGGCAAGTCACTTAATTTTTCTGATACTCAGTTTCCTCATCTGTAAAAGAGGATCAGAATGTTTTCACTGCCTACTTTGTGAGGAAAATGCTTTGTAAATCTTAAAATGCTATATAAATCTGAGTTTTTATTATTTTCTGAAGACATAAAAATAGACAAAGCCAATTGGCCACGGAGACCCAGACGTGATCTCATGGCATAGCATGAGAGAGACCTAAAAAACAGAAATAAAGCAATGGCATAGCATAATAAGGGAGAGACCTAGGAAACAGAAATAAGGTAGTCTTGCCCATGGGCTTGAAGGATAGAAAACCAAAAAGGAATAAATAGTAGCAGGTTTTGGAAGGAGCTAGGGGCTCCTCCTTTCATCATTCCCCACCTTTCCTAGGAATGTGCCTTGGGCCCCAGGGTGGGAGGAGTTTCCCACATGTATCAAAGGGGAAAGTCTCGAAGCTGTTGAAGAAACTTGAGATTTCTCTCCTCCCATCATGTCTTTTCCCCTACACTCTCCTCACTTTCACTTAACTCACCTCCCTCTCCCAGCCCTTCTGAAGGCCTGGGAGGTTAAATAGAGAGTCTTTCCATTTCTACCACAGTAAATGACACAACCTGGTAGGAAGCTATACTGAGATATGACTACATAGAGATATGACTTAGGAAACGGTAAAATCCTCAGCAGCAAATTCAGGATTTGCCCTGAGGAAAAGGAGGTGTTTTTTTTTTTCTTTACTTTCTCATAGTTTCCTCCCCAGTGTTAACTTGACCAGGAAGATATGTTTATTTCATTTAAAAGGGGGTCCTTTCCTGTTTTTTGTATCCAATTTCATTGCTGTGGATTTTGTAAACCAATACCTCAACTCTATTCCTTGTTTTGGGAAATTGTGTGAAGCTGCATGAGATTTAGATATCTCTTATTCCAACCCTTCTCCCTCCCACCCCAGTTTTCCTTGAACCCAATAGCCCAGGGTCTCCTGACTCTGCACTTAGATGGACTAGGTTGGATCTTGGGGATGTTGCTAAAGGCCATTCTGTCTTTGGCTTCTTATATCTAGCTCCTTCCCAGTCAGAGTAACTCTAGGCAATTGATAAACAGCACTGGTGTAAATCTGTTTAGGGCAGCTAGGTGATGCAGAGCAGGGCCTGGAATCAGGAAAACTCATCTCCTTGAGTTCAAATCTGGCCTCAGGTACTTCCTAGCTGTATGACCTTGGACAAGTCACTTAACCCTATTTACCTCAGTTCCTCATTTGTAAAATGAGATGGAGAAGGAAACGGCAAATCACTCCAGTATCTCTGCCAAGAAAACTCCAGATGAAGTCATGAAGAATTGGATACAACCAAAATGAGTAAACAACAACAAAATCTTTGTCTGGGTTTCCATAGATGGGGATAACAGAGTCCTCAGTTCCCATACAAGCACTCATCCTGCCAAATGACATTAGGGACAGGCAGGTCTCTGGTGGTAAATGACTAACATTAAGGTGTGTGTGGGGGAATGTATATACACACAAACACTGAAATTTCTAATACAGTTTAATCTGTGTTATTAACGTATTCTCTATTGCTTTATTTAGACAATCAACAAAACTGAACCAAAATAAAAGAAATTTATAAATAAACGAAGCCTTGATTTGTAGTGTTTGTCACTTTCTAAGTTATAAATGCTTACAATAAAAATTTAACAATCTGCTCTTCTAGTTAGTAAGAGCTGGCCCCCACATACCCTTGGAGAGGGGGAGTTTTTCACTCCACAGTGAATGCAGAAAACATAAAGGATTCAAAGTAGTCCATTAAAAAAAAATCTGGAAAATGCATAAGGTAACTCTTAATAGCTCATAAAGAATCACCACAATTCTCCATATCTGGTGGGTCCCACTTTTCCTCAGGCCCTTAAAGATCTCCACATTCAGTGCAATCCTGTGATTTGGCCTCCCTTCATTGAAATGGAATTTGGGACTGCCAGTGGAGCAACAAACTGATGCTTTCTTTCCCATAGTCCTATACACCACGTCTGATATCACCTTCCATACAGACTACATGCTGTATATAAATTGTTTTTTCATGTTTCTTCTCCCATTAGAATGTGAGCCTCTTGAAGGCAGGGTTCATGTTTTAGCTTTTTTTTTTATTCATCCCCAGCACCTAGCAAAGTGCCTGGCATGTTGTAAGTGCTTAAATGCTTGTTGATTGATTGCCCGACTGACTACCCAGTCTCCCCTGAGTCATTGAGTCACACTGTATTTTGGACCCCATTTGGAAGGGAAATACACTTTTCACCTTTCCTATCTATATAATTCTCTGTAGGGAGAGAGAGCAGAGAGATTGCCATGATGTAGTGGATAGAGCTGACCTCAGATACTTCCAGGAACACTTTACATGTTTGAAATCAAAGATTTAGTTTAAAAACAATAGCAGCTAGCCAAGCTGAGCTGAGACAAACAGAAATTCACAATAGAAATACAAATAAAATAAGAAACTACATTATTTTGGAAAGAATCATAGTCAACAAATCAGTATTGATATTACATTTATATTCTCCAAATTCCTTAACATCTAAATCTGTAAAGGAAATATTAACTGAATTAAGAAAAGACACAGACAGTAATATAATAATAGCAGGAAACTTGAATGTCCTCTCAGTTTTAGACAAATTTAACAGAAGTATAAACAAAAGGAAAACAGAACCCAATAAATTTCTGGAGAGACTAGAACTTAAAGACATATGGAATCTTTAAAATGAGGTTGCTATTGAAGAGACATATTTCTTAGGACCACATGGAATTAATACAAAAATCAGCTGTATCAGAGCACAAAATATTGCTCATTGCTTGGGCTTAATGTGGGAGGGGCAGTATGTGCGCTTGTGGGAGGAATATCTGGATTGGAATTTTATTCTCTTGGGTCCTTCTGCTCCTTTCTTGGGGATATAGAGTGGTTAGTTTATTTCAGGATCTCAGGAACAGTTCAGCCTAGGGACCTGCAAGTTTTCAATGCTCCTAATGTGGTCTGATCCAGAGCCAAGTCTGTTCACTGACCTCCTGGTCTCACCTCTGTAAATTCTTGACCTGGGTTCAGGTCTGGGCAATGGTTCTATAGGCTTGCCCCTCCTGGATGGAACTTCCAGTAGACTGCTACTGGTATAAGCTTTGATAAGTCAATTAGAAAATTCTGCAGATTCAGAATAACAGAATTGTGGGCTCCCCATTGATCTGGGATTCCTGCCCTGGTTATTTCACTGCAGGCTTGAGACTAGGCTGGAGGGTGTAACTGAGAACCTGCTCAGTTCCTGGGGTCAGAGCTACTTAGAACTATTTGCTTCTGAACTTGTTTCTAACTCATTACAAAGCCTAGGGTCCATGATGACTGCTCTCTCAGGAATGCTTCAACACCACCTCCCCTTTGTCTACCCTAGATCTGTGACCTGGAACTGAGTAGTGTTCAGTTGCTCTGACATGACCTTGATAAAGCCATGCTGGTTCCTTTTCTAAAGGTTTGCTACTTTAAAAATAAGATATCCTATTGTTTCCTAGGAATCAAAGTTAAAATTTGTATTGACCGGGGCAGCTAGGTGGCGCAGTGGATAAAGCACCGGCCCTGGAGTCAGGAGTACCTGAGTTCAAATCTGGCCTCAGACACTTAACACTTCCTAGCTGTGTGACCCTGGGCAAGTCATTTAACCCCAATTGCCTCACTAAAAAAAAAAAAGAAAAAAAAATTTGTATTGACCTAAGTTTGCAGACTCTAGTCTTCCTTTTAAAAAAATTGGACTATTTGCCCTTGGCCAGGCCTATAGCACTTCTCCTCACCTCTGTGATCTTTCTAAGATCCCTGACAGTAATCACCTCTGCCAATACCTTCAGTACCTAAGGAGGTCATTGTTCTGGGCCAGGTAAGTTGGACTCATCAGTGGCAGGCAGATGCTCTTACTGTCTCTTATCTTGGATGTCAACTCTCTATTAGTCAAGTTTGTCCTGGATTTCCTGGTTTCTTTTAACTTCCATATAAAATCTCATCTTCTACAGGAAGGCTTTCCCAGTCCCTCTTTATTCCAGTGCCTTCCTTCTCTTAATTATTTCCTGTTTTCCCTGCATGTCTCTTGTCCCCACATATTTGTTTACTTGTCATCTATTAGATTGTAAGTTTCTTGAGGTCAGGGACTGTCTTTTGCCTCTTTTTTGTATCTCTAGTGTTTAGCATAAAGTCTGGGACATAGTAGTGCTTAATAAATATTTATTGACTGATTGTTCTGATCTTTCCAGTTCAGAGATAATTTTTTTTTCCTAACAGAGAAAAGATAAAGTCAGAATGGAGAAGTTCTGGCTTCTTTCCATCATCACTTATCATCATCCCATTTGAAACAGTTTTGTCTCTTTAAAAAATTTAAAAATTATATGATATGTGATGATATATATATAATGTATCATATAAAGTGATACATTATATAAAATATATAGTATACATTAAAATCTAATTTTGTTATATTTCTTTTACATTGCCCCAATTTCTTCAAGTATCCCTTCCCATCACCGTCCCAGAGAGCCATCTCATATAACAAATAGTTTTGTTTTGTTTTTGTTTTTCTTTTTCTTTTTTTGCGGGGCAGTGGGGGTTAAGTGACTTGCCCAAGGTCACACAGCTAATAAGTGTCAAGTGTCTGAGGCCAGATTTGAACTCAGGAACTCCTGAATCCAGGGCCGGTGCTTTATCCACTGCGCCACCTAGCCTCCCCCACAAATAGTTATTTTTTAAGAAAAAGGGGGGGAAATCATTGAAATTGATCAGTACGTTGAAAAAGTCTAGAAATATCTGTAGTGCTCTATATCTATAGACCTCTCACTTCTGCAAAGGAGTTGGGAGGAAAATTATCTCACTTCTCTTTTTTTGTGGAGAGCAGGCTTGTTTTTTGGAATTTTGCAACATTCATTTTTTTACTGCTTTGTGGCTGTTCTTTCAATTTAGGAGGCATATATATTGTTTTATTTAATCTACTTATTTCACTCTGCATTGGTCACAAATTTGTACTTTTTTACAACTATTTTTATACTAATATGTACTTTTATACATATATTTGTGCCTTTTATACTTTTATACCATCTCTATAGTATTCATTATTTTATTTTTATTTTTTGCAGGGCAATGGGGGTTAAGTGACTTACCCAGGGTCATACAGCTAGTAAGTGTCAAGTGTCTGAGGCCAGATTTGAACTCAGGTCCTCTTGAATCCAGGGCTGGTGTTTTATCCACTATGCCACCTAGTTGCCCCCCCCCATTATTTCTTATAACACAGTAATATTATATTAAGTGTATGTACCATTGTATTTTTAGTCATTCCCCAATTGATGGGCATCTACTTTGTTTCCAATTCTTTGATAGCACAAAAAGTGCTTTTCGTATATATGAGACTTTCTCCTTATCAATGAACTTCTTGGTGCCCAAACTTTAGTAGTATAAACATTTTAGTGATTTTATAAGTTCAATTTATATTCCCTATTCATATATTTAAGCCATATTGAGGGAAACAAACAAGAAATATATGATAGCTGTATGACTTGGGGAAGCTTATAATCTCATTAGGAAGAAAGATGATGATAGCATACAAACCTATCAGGGAGCAATATTACACAGTAGTTGACCAAGTCTCCAAACATGCAATACAAACAGGTCAGAAGAGGAGGAAGTAATCATGGACTGAGTGGGCAAGCAAAGAAGGAAGGAGGACTTCCTGGAGGACCATAGATACAGAGCTGGAAAGGAAAGAAACAAGCATTTATGAAGTGCCGGCTATGTTCCAGGCACTTGACAGATATTATCTCATTTTATTCTCACATCCTGGGAGGTAGAAACTATTAATATCCTCATTTTACAGTTGAGGAAACTGAGGCAGGCAGAAGTTCAGTGATTTGCTCAATGTCACACGGCTGGGAAGTGTCTGGGGCTAGAATGGAGCTCAGGTCTTCCCAAGTCCAGGGCCAGGGCTCTCTATCCATTCTGCCACCTAAGTTGCCTCTATGTAATTCAATCTTTTTATTTTACAGGTAAGGAAACTGAGGATCAGAGAAGTTAAGTGACTCACCCAAGGTCATATATGAGTCAAATCTTGAATCTGAACACAGGTCATCTGACTTCAAGTACATCCCTGATGAGTTAGAACTATAACCTAATCTTGAAAGATGGATGAAGAAGAATATTCTGATTGTGGGAATGACCACAGTGTGTTTGGAGGGCAATGAGGGTGGTTAGGATATAATATAACTGGAGGAAAAGGTATATTGTACAATGGGGAGATAAGAGTAGAAGGATGAACTACATGAACTCATCAGGTCTCTTCAAAATTCAATGATTATTAGATCATTAAAAGTTAGGAGGACCTGAATTCAAATCCAGCCTCAGACTCTTAACATTTATTAGCTGTGTGACCCTGGGGAAGTCACTTAACCCAATTGCCTTACCAAAAAAAAAATTTTTTTTTAAAAGTTAGAATTGCCAGGGACCTTTAAAATCCTCTGGACTAGCATTTCCCAACCATGTATTTCCAGGGGATACAGAAACTTGTCAAAGGGATGCTGGGAATGTATTATCCTCTTGAAATTAAATAATTTTATTTCTTATGTATTGGCTGGAACATGGCATACTGGATAAAAAGCCAACCTTGATTCAAGTCTCCCCTCTGGCTGGGGTGACCCAGGGTAAGTCTGCCTCAGTTTCCTCACCTATAAAATTGGGGATAATAATAACCCCTAGTCCCACAAAGTTGTTGTGGAGATCAAATGAGTTAATATTTTAAGTGTTTAGCATAATTTTGGGGCATAGTAGGTGATCTTAGTATCCAGACGATTCTCTAAGACTATAGTATCACCTTGCAATGGTAGAAGAATTTTTCTTACCAGGGGGTTTCCTATACCACTGAGATCAAAGAATCAGCCTCTGTTCCTCTCTCTGGTTTATGTTTGCATGGCAAACTCTAAAATTTATTTCTTTTGATATCGAATAGGGATAACAAGATGGTTTACTCAAAGTAAAGAAGCATGAGGACCTCCACTCAAGTCCAATGCCCTCATTTTATGGATGAGGAAATAAGCCCACAGAGAGGAAGTCACTCACTTGAGGTTACATGCCTGGTAAGTTGCAGAGCCAAGATTCAAATGCAGGTTTGCCCATTCTGAGTTTCGTAGGCTGTATTCCTGTCCCCATTTCCATTCTAGAAGGCAATAAGGTGGGGCTGGGAAGGGGTAGAGGCTTTGAATAGTTGAACCATATCCTGAGAATCCCTCAGGCACTTATTCTCTCCAGGATCTCAGCCTAAAAATCCCACAATTGCACCTGCTTTAGGAAGTAAGGAAATGCCCTAACAAAGGAGAAATTCCAAGGGAGTTCCAGTCCTTACATGTCTGGTGCTCACTTCCTTCATTTTACCTGCTTATAAGTGGGAGCCTGCTCAGCTTGAGACAGACACCACTCCAGGGAGACAGAGCCAGCACTCCTAGGTCAAGGTAGGACCTTTGACTTCCTGTCCCACTGTCTTCTCTTCCTTTACCATGCAGGTACCTACCCGAAAGCCTGTGGACATAGAGCACCCCTCTACCAAGGCCAAGGTCATGGGTTTATTAACTGAATCAGCCAGTTAGGGCTGCTCAGTTTTGTGGCAATGGCATATGGATTGGTACAAATCACTGACTTAGAGAAAAGACTCAAAACATACATCTTCTTGATAGTCAGGCCAGGGCTCCCTTCTGGTACAGCAGATGAAGGCACTCACTCTAGAAAAGGAGCATGAGGCCTGGAGTCAGGAAGAACTGAGTTCAAATCCATTCTCAGACACTTTTTTTTTTTTTTTGCGGGGCAATGGGGATTAAGTGACTTGCCCAGGGTCACACAGCTAGTAAGTGTCAAGTGTCTGAGGCTGGATTTGAACTCAGGTACTCCTGAATTCAGGGCCAGTGCTTTATCCACTGCACCACCTAGCTGCCCCTCAGACACTTATTAGCTGTGTGACCCTGGACAAGTCTTTTAACCCTGTTTGGCTCAGTTTCTTCATATGTAAAATGAGCTAGAGAAAGAAATGACAAACCACTCCAGCAACTTTGTCAAGGAAATCCCAAAAGGAGTCACAAAAAATTGTACATGACTGAAAAATGACTGAATGACAACTCTAAAAGGGGAAACACAGAACTAGTGGCTATATATTTCCCAGGGCCTGATTTAATAATTCAGGGTTTGGGTTAATCAGACCTGTTTCTTTATTATCTCAGTATTCTCAGTGCCCAGCACATAGTAAGTACTTAATAAGTACTAAATGGATGAATGGTCACTATTTCTCTGGTAGAATAGCTGAGAGGCCAAGTCATCTCAGATGGCTGAGGTCCCATTGACAGGAAGCAGAATTTTAAATCAGATCCTCCAACTGTTGCAGAGTCACTACTCCTTTTATCATATCCATGTTGTCTCTACCTATAGAATGTAAGATCCTTGAGAGATGGGACTATTTAATTCTTACCTTTATATTTTCAGTATGCAGGACAACACCTACACATAGTAAGTATCTGATGACAAGAAATAGGAAGAGTAGGCTGCAGACATAGTCACCCAGACTTTGAAGTTCCTGTCCTCACGGAGTTTCCACTCTAATAGAGGAGGGCATATAAAGAAAAACAGGAAATGGAGATGCACACATGGTAACATGATTGGGAAATGATGGCTGGGAAGTGACATGGAGGCTAGGGAGATAAAACATTGACACAGATAACCATAAGAGATGATAATACATAAATTACCTAAGAGGTCCATCAGAGCATTGACCACAGGGTGGTCTATTTTTCAATAAGTCAAATCTGTCCAGCAATAGAGGGGTTGAGATCTGACTTGGTGGAAAGAGTGCCCATAACCAACAAAATCACAGTTAGCCATCTAAAAGGGGGTGAAGATGGATAGCCAAATAACCATGCTCCAAGGTACCCTCAAGGCCAGCTGAGTCCCTCTCGCTAATCTTAAGAGTATCCAGGTTCTTGTGGGGAACTTCCTGAGTAACTAGTCTTTGTGAGTGACTTCAGGTGGGGTTACATGCCCTTACATTATCTTTGGGGAAGCTGGACCTTTGTGGATGACTGGGTCTCTGCTTATGATCTCATGGGCTGCTAAGTATCTCTCTGTCCCTGTGAATGATCTAAGGAAAAGAAGTAGCTGGGTTCCCGTGAATAACCTCAAGGATATCCAGGTCCTTGAGGTGATGATGTTAGAGACAGCTGATGCTTTTGACTGACCTCAGATGGTTGGATGATCATAAAGGTTCTGTGTCCCTGAGGTGACATCAGGAATAACTGGTCTCTGTGAGTGACACAAAGGTGCCTAGTGTGGATCATTGTATTACTGAGAATATGGGGGACCTCGGGGGTGACTGGTGCCTGTGGGTGTGAGAGTCTCTTGATTGACTTTAAGAGTGACTGGCAGGAGGCAGCTAGGTGGCGCAGTGGATAAAGCACCGGCCCTGGATTCAGGAGTTCCTGAGTTCAAATCCGGCCTCAGACACTTGACACTTACTAGCTGTGTGACCCTGGGCAAGTCACTTAACTCCCATTGCCCCATAAAAAAAAAAAAAGAGTGACTGGCAGGGGGGCGGCTAGGTGGCGCAGTGGATAGAGCACCAGCCCTGGATTCAGGAGGACCTGAGTTCAAATCCAGCCTCAGACACTTCACACTTATTAGCTGTGTGACCCTGGGAAAGTCACTTAATCCTACTTGCCTCACAAAAAAAATAAAAGAGTGACTGGCACCTGAGATGACCCTAGGATACCCATATCTTTGTTTTATAGAACCATTTGAATGATTCAGCTATGTTTAAGCTTGGAGAGGGATATCCAAATTGGCAGAGTCTCCCATGCCCTCCAATGTGATTCTCTGCCCTGAGATGATAGGGGACAATCTTTATAGTATACAATCTGGGACTAACATTTCTGAATAGTCACCACTAAATTCCTTCCTGAACCACTCCTTTTAAGGATTGTAAAGTGATTCTTCCTGTGATCAAGATCTTAAGCTTGAATGCACAAAGAGGCCATTGCCTTTACCTGGGGCATAGCACCCATCATTTCCAATGGGGAGTGAAGCAATGATCTTAGCCAAACACCAGTTAAGGTTGATTCTCACCATTAATCCGTTTCTCCTAAGAAAGGCCTCAGCTTTTGTTCTGGCCACTTTCCTAAGGAGAAAAATCTATAAAAAGTTTTAGGCTGGAGAAATATTAAAAATAATATTATTATTTAGGAAGGACGTTGACAAATTGTAGGTGGTCTAGAGAATAATAATCAGAACAATGGGCGTATGGAAGACCGAGCCATCTGAAGGTGGCCTGAAGGGGCTCAGGATACTTAGCCGCCAGAAGAGAAGGCTTAAAGAGAGGAAATTAGAGGGTTTTTATATGCTTCCACATCAATTTCCTTCCTGAAATGTCATTTCCAGAACTGAACCAGCACATAGCACAGTGCTTAATAAATGCTTGTCAGTTACTGACTGACACAAATATTTCAGTTGGGGCCTGACCAGAGCAGGATGCAGAGGGACTATCACTCCCCTAATCAAGAACCTATGATAGTCTTAATTAAGCCTAAGATCAAATTAGTTTTTGTGACTGTTATATTAAATGTTAATTTGTGTTAAGCTTACAGTTCACTAAATTTCCCAAATATTTTTTCAGATAAACTTCTATCTAGCCATACCTTCCCTATCTTGTGCTTGTGAAATTGATCTTTTGACCCAAGTGTTAAGACTTGACATTTGTCCTATTAAATTTTATCTCGTTCTGTAAATGAATACCCATTGATCCATCAACATCCCTGCTAGGTTTCTATCCCAAAGACATGCCCTCAAAAGAGAAAGGGACCTAGTCATACAAAAATATTTATAGGAGCTCTTTTTGTGGAATTGGAAATTGAAGGGAACCCCATCATTTAGGGAATGGCTTAAACAAGCTGTGGTATGTGATTTGTAATGGAATATTGTTGTGCTATAAGAAATGACAAGCAGGATGATTTCAGAAAGGCCTGAAAAGACTTATATGAAGTGATGTATAGTGAAGTGAGCAGAACCAAAAGAACATTGTACAAAGTAGCAGCAATATTGTTCTATGAAGAATTGTGAATGACTTAGCTATTCTCAGTACTACAATTAGTCCCAAAGGACTAATGATGAAGCATACTATCCCCCTCCAGAGAAAGAACTGATATTGTTTGAATACAGATTGAAGCATGCTATTTTTCACTTCTTTCTTTCTTTTTTCTTTTATTCAAATCTTCTTGTACAAAATGATTAATATGGAAATGTTTTATATAATAGCACATATATAACCTATATCTGATTGCTTACCATCTCAGGGAAGGGGAAGCAGAGGGAGGTAACTCAGAACTTTGGATTAAAATGTTAAAGAATTAAAAAAAAATAGAACACTAAAATCAAGGTAATCTTTTGTTCATTTGTATTTGCTTTTATATGAGGGAGATGATTAAAATGAAAAGTAATTTAAAAATAAGAAAAAAATTTCATCTCATTGTTTGGTATACCTACTGGCATATGAAATACCTGTAATGGTTGAAGTACAAGTTGTTACCACTGATGACAATAGTTTTCATTATACTGATATCACTGCACAGAAATCCCCTCTCCCTTCTCCCCATCAAATGACCTTTTAGTCTTCAGCCTTCACTTGAACACCTCCAGGGAAAGGCAAACCTATTACCTCTGAGGTAGCCCAATTTACCTTCGGACTGCCCTAATTTTTAGAGAATTTTTCCTTATATTAAGCCCAAATTGACCTCTCTGCTAGTTTTGTCTACTAAGGTAGAGTCATCCTTTTTTGTATGATGTTATTGTTTTTGTTCAGTTG
The DNA here is from genome assembly GCF_019393635.1 of Dromiciops gliroides. NCBI lineage: Eukaryota > Metazoa > Chordata > Mammalia > Microbiotheria > Microbiotheriidae > Dromiciops > Dromiciops gliroides. The sequence continues at coordinate 106,217,040 of NC_057864.1, forward strand.
TGCTTAATCCTTTTTTTTACCCCATTTGGGGTTTTCTTGGCCAAGATACTGGAGTGGTTTGCCATTTCCTTCTCCAGTTCATTTTACAGATGAGGAAGCTGAGGCAAACAAGGTTAAGTGACTTGGCCAAGGTCACATAGTTAGGAAGTGCCTGAGGCTGGATTTGAACTCAGGAAGATGAGTGTTTCTGATTCCAAGACCAACACTCTATCGCCACCTAGTTGTCCACTGGTAAAGTAGGAGACATATATCTGAATGTCTTTTCCAGTCTTAGAGATGGCTCATTTCCCTATTAATTATCTGATTATGGAGCCAGAATTGTATATTAGAGTTATCTATACATATGTCTTGTCCATGACTGGAATGCCCTCTACGAGGGCAGGAATGACATCTACTCTAAACAGTATTCCTCCCTTATCCTTAGCATGATACCCTGAACATAGCAGATACTGTTGCATTGTATTAAAAACAAACAAGCAAATAATGGACTCTTAGCTTCTCCCTCAGACTGCCTTTTATGAAGGCATTGGTTACAACGTGACAGAAAAACGTCTGGCAAGGGAGTGATTTAATGGGTATAGTTAGGTTCACAGCCTATTAGCTTTATCATCCCTTGGCTGTGAGTTTGGTTACATCACCAGTGAGTTTTTGTTTTCCCTTAGGCAGTGAAATGAAAGTATCATCCCCAAGAAACCGATGTCATCCCAGACAAATGCTTGAGGGAGTTAAGGCTTCTCATTGAAGTTGTTCCACCCCAGATGTCTTCCGGGGGTGTCTCCACAGCATCCATTGGCATTCCCCACTTCCCCGGCAAGTTCATAGGGCACCAGAACAGATAATTGGATTGGCATTCCAGAAAGGAAGGAAATATGCGTCATTTTCCCTAAACAAGTTTTGACATTTTCCCTGAAATGACATTCTACCTGTGTCTGCTGCTCCAGGCACTACCACTGCTCAGTAATGATGATGGGGCAGGGGTGGTGGGGAACATAAAGGTACCTGTGGCTTCACTGGATCCATTCAGACAGCCACCAAACAGCAAAAGAAGGTCTCTGATCGTCCCCATCCCCACTTCTCCATACGGAAAACCCTGGGTTTGCTCTAGTAAGTGATCTGTCAGGACCAGAGAGATCATTCAAAGATCTAAAGTGAATTGATATCAGTGAAAGCTTTCCAGGGATTTGATAGGAGAGAATTGATGAAATAAACTTTCCTTCTTTCTTTTTCTTTTTTTTGCAGCAAAATTCATCATTGAAGTCAACCCCAGATCCTTTGCCCCAAAATGAAAGGCTCTTCTTTCTCCCTGTGTCTTTTCTCAACTATATTTTCACTGCTTTTGTTACCCTCTTTGGGACTGAAAAGACTACAGTTGGGAAGCTGTATACTGTCCATGAATTTTCACGAAATTAGAAATGAATTTTTGGAGATTAAAGACTACGTGGTATGTGATGGGTTCGTATTTGTATTGGGGGTGGAGATCCCACTTTGTTGGTGTCTGAGTCTTTCCTGTGCTCTCCCTGCTAGTCACATACTCTCAGTGGATTCATCTCTTGGAGTATGGACACATTGAGATACAGCTTAGGGCTTGGGCATGTGGGGGTGGGAAGAAGTTCATTCTGATTTTGGGAAAGGACATCTTTGGTCTTGGTCCTGGGGAGGTGGGAGGTGGGAGAAGATGAAGGACTGAATGGGTTTGCCATTTGTGCCTCTAGGTGGTGCCATTAATACAACTTCTTCTCAATTTTCCTTCTATGTAGCAAGCTGAAGATAAAAATTTGGACACCAGAATCCTGAAGAGCTCAGAGGCTTTACAAGACACAAAGGTATGGGCCTGGCACAGAAGAGCTTTGGCTGGGAAAGTAGGGGTCAGGATTTCAGAAATTCCACAATCCTAAGCCATCCGACTGATCCTCCCATATCTTCATATTTTTTCTCCAGCCCACAGAGAGGTGTTGCTTCTTCCGTTATTTATTGAGATTCTACCTGGACAAAGTGTTCAAAAACTACCAGACGTCCAATCACCACATTCGCCGGAAGGTCAGCAGCATTGCCAACTCCTTTCTTGGAATCAAGAGGGAGCTTCGGATCTGTGTGAGTAACAGTCTCAGAATACCAGAATTCATCTTGGTATTTAGCATCAAGGAACTTGGGATCCCTTCTCCCTTCTCTACCAAAACCTCCATTTTGCAGATGGGAAAACAGAAGCAGCAAGTTCCAAGCCATGTGGTTAAGTTGCAGGGGAAGTCAAGGCAGTCATTCAGGTTTCCTGATTTCTAGGAATCCACTCGTACTTCTTCCCTAAGTGGCACGTAGCACCATACATGAATGCAGCCTAATATCCAAGCAGCTAATCAGCAGTTGCCTTGACTGCTTTGGTATCATAAATCACATGGCTGAGTCACAGGAAGTCTGAACAGGATTGGGCCATGCAGGGAGATCTGGCTAGGGGTGGGAGGAGAGGAGGAAAGGACCAATAGGGGATTGACAGGTGAGCTGAGCTCACTTTCTTCAGAAAAAGAAACTAAAGAGCCAGGTCTCTAGGTTGGCACTGCTCAAATTATTCATCCTCCTTCCCCACCCGGGTCATCCCCACCCCATGAGTTCTGGAGAGTCAGAAAGGAGAAATTCTATAAGGATTTGTCATGAGAAAGGAAGTACCTTTGTGGCTAGAGGTTGACAATGAAGGGGAAGCAAGAATGATTCTCATCTATCCCATTTCTGACAGCATTGTCTAATGAAATCTATCCCTGCTTGTATTCCTTTCAGCATGACCGCATGATGTGTTACTGTGGGGAGGAAGCAAAAGAGAAATACACCCTGATTCTGAATCACTTTGAGGAGGTAAAGGACATAGTTGGCATTGATGAGGCTGGGTTTCTTCCCTGGGCTAAGTTCATACCAAGGCTGACTGTTTCTACTGCTATAGAATCCTGAAGTCCTGGACCTGCTAAGGGCCTCCCGAAGTGATGTTACCTCTCCCCCCCTGCCTCTAAGCAAGGCCTTACCCATCTAAGCTGTGCAAGGGCTGAGCATCCCTTTGTCAAAGACCTCCCAGAGTCTATCACTTTCCTTGTTTACCAGTTGAAAAGAGGACAGGGCTACGACCATCAAAACCACCACAACCACATGGACAGCTCCCATTCCAGCTGCAGAAACTAGAGACTTAATCCTCCACTCCAACCCCCATCTCACAGCCTTGAGCCCATATTAAAAACAACCTGGAATGTTTTAGCTATTGAGATTGGACTGTTTTCAAAGCTTCCACAAGGAGGCTCAAAACAGAATGCATTGCTCACAGTTTCTCATTAGACATACCTTGGAGAAGTGGATGGTAGAAGAGGAGGAAGACAAGGAAGGCTGGTAGAGGAGTCAGAGGTTGCTTCTGTCCCATGTAGTTGCTGATGAAATGATGTAATGGCAAGGATGGTGGACTTGGAAATAGGACACATGGGTTCAGGTCCTCCATCTGATACCTACTAGCTCTGTGCTCTCATCTATAAAATAAGGGGATTAGATGAGATGAGCCCTCATGCCCCTTCCAGTTCTAAATCTAGGATCCTGTGACCTTTGGCAAGCCACATACCTCCGTACTGGCTGTGTGACTCTGGGAAAGTCACTTTATCTTTAATTGCTTCAGGCAGCTCTCTAAGAATATAAATTAGGGGAAGGAAATGAGCATTTATTAAGTGTCTTCTATGTCTGAAGTACTGAGTTAAACTTTGCAAATATTATCTCCTTTGAGCTTCATAATCCTGTGAGATAGATGCTAATATTTCCCCTTATTTTAAAGTTGAGGAAACTGAGGCAGAGATAGATCAAGGGACTTGCCAAGGATCACACAGATAGGATGTGTCTGAGGCTAGATTTGGACTTGGATCTTCCTGACTCCAGGTGGTGTGTGCTTGATCCACTGCATCATCTTAGCTTCCTATCCACATCTACTGAGAATTCTCCAATCAATCAGCAAACATTAAGCGCCTAATATAGGTCAGGTACTATGCTATATGCTATGGCTGTAAAGACAAGAATGAAATTATTCCTGTCCTCCAGGGGCTTATATTCTATTTCCATACCAATTCTATCACTAATGAAATCCCTTCCCTGTCCCCTCAAATTCAGTATTTGAAGTACTCTTGAAATGTTATTATTCATTGTCATTTGGTATTCACCCAAGACTTTTCTGGTTTCTTTTAGCTAGATGGTCAGAAGGCTGTGGTCAAGGCCCTGGGAGAGCTGGACATCCTCCTGAGATGGATAGAAAGGACTAAATAAGAAGAAAAAAATGATCTCCTTTGTGTTCATCCCTTCATGGGCACTCCAGCCTTCAATAGTTCAGAATGGCTCTTCCCTTCATCATGTAATGACCTGATTATTTATTCCCTTCCATATGGTTCATGATTATAGAGTAGTCCAATGCTCCAAGTCCTTTCAGTTGAGTACTGTGGTTTGATAGGATGCTTTTGTTGCCCCCTTTTCTTTATTGGAATGTATTTATTAATATTATATATTTATTGTTTCTATTTTAACTTTTTATGTATGTTATTTATTTTTTATTTTAATAATGTTGAGCCTCTCCCTATTTATGTCTATCAATTGAGATTTTTTTGTGTCTGTCATTAATTCCTCTTGAATTTGCCTTTATCTGAAGGCCTTTTGAGTCTAGAGGGGAAAAAAAAGTGTGATTATCAGACAGGTCACCTTACAACTCTAGTTATCAATTTTTTCATCTATGAAATTAGGGCTTGGACTAGATGATAGGGCCCTAGACTTCGTATCAGGAAGGCCTGGGTTCCAATCCTGCCTCAGCTTCTTGGAAGCTGTGTGATCCTGCACAAGTAACCCCAAGGTCTCAGGTAACTTCTCTGGGCCTAAGTTTACTCATCTACAAAATGGGGGAATTGGGCTTGATGACCTCTAAGGTGCATTCCAGCTCTAAACTTATGATACTATGACTCTATGGTCTTTAAGGTTTCCTTATCTGTAAAATTTGGACAATAATACAGTGCCAGGCAGCTAGGTGGCACAGTGAATAGAGCACTGGCCCTGGATTCAGGAGTACCTGAGTTCAAATCCGGCCTCAGATACTTAACACTTACTAGTTGTGTGACCCTGGGCAAGTCACTTAACCCCAGTTGCCTCACTAAAAAAACAAACAAACAAACAAACAAAAACCAAACAAACAAATAATACAGTGCCTACCTCACAGGGTTCTTTTGAGGATTATATGAGCTAAGATACAAGGCCCAATCATTATTTCCTTAAAAAGAATTTTCCTGATTTCTACAGTTGTTTTTACCTTTCTCTCCCTTGAATTTGTATTTATTTATATCCTGTATTTACTTGTCTGTGAATATGTTGTAACACTCCAATAGAATGTAAGCTCCATGAGGGTAAGGTTAATCCCCTTTTTGTATTTGTATCTCCAAAGCCTAGCACAGTACCTGGCACATGGTATGTACTTATTAAGTATCAATATTAAGCATTAGCATTAATAATAAATATTAATAAGTACTTATTACTTGATATATGTAAAAAGTCTTAGATGGTATGTAAATGTCAATTATTTACAATTTCTTCCTACTTGAATATTCCATATGATCGTCTGGTGAATGAATTCAAATTGATTCCCTGGGCAACTCAATTAACCTCTCTGGGCCTCAGTTTCCTCCTCTGTAAAGTGGGAGTGTGGAACTAGATGGCCTCTGAGGCCCCTTCCAGCTCTAAATATGCATACAATAAGGATTAACCAATTGTTGAAGAGTCTATGATACTTGATGCCTACTATTTACCCAAGGCTGTGCTAGGATTTCTTTATTTATTTTTTATTGAAATGAAGACATTCCCTTTTTGAAAAATGTTTTAATATTTTTTTTTATTATGAACTTAAATATCAACAAACACAAACAGTTCAATTTACACACAGATCAGAAAGATGGCTGTTTATGAACACTGAACTGTTATATAATTTAAAATATGTACATATATATTAAATTTAGCATAGTAATAACAAAATTGCCGTGTTTGTTTCTATCTCTTCCTAAAGTCCTTAATGTTTCCTTAAATAAACTTGACTCCCAACTCCACCACTATGTGATGTGGTATAAGCAGCTCCACCTCTCTGGGCCTCAGTTTCCTCATCTGTAAAACAAGAATAAAAACATGGGCACTTTCTGTCTTACAGGCCTATGGTAAGAATATTCCTTGTAAAGTGCTCTAGAAATATGAACTCTTATGGTATTTGATCTTGAGGGTAATAAGGAGCTAATGGAGCTTACTGAATGGAGGTGTGTGTGATGCGGTCAGATCTGGGCTTTAGGAAGATCAGACTGATAGGTGAGTAGACTATGGATTGGAGTGGGGAGAGACTTGAGGCAGAGAGACCCATCAACAGGCTATTGCCACAGTCTGGGCATGACATGATGAGGACCTGCACCAAGGTGCTTGCAATGTCAGAAGGTGTAGGGTATATGAGAGATATATGGGGGCATTATAAATATAGAAAGAATAGGACCTGACAATTAATTAGATATGGTGGAATGAGAGAGGAATAAAGGGTAATAATACCTAGGTTGTATGTCTGGGTGACTAGGAAGTTGGTAGTACCCTCAAACACTAAAAAAGAAGCTGGAAAGAGGGGAATATTTGGGGGAAAAGAGAGTTCAATCTGGACATGTAGATCTTAAGGTAGTTAATGGAGGACCTATTTTAAGGTGTGTGATAGTCAGTTGGAGATGTGAAAATAGGGGGGGAGAGAACAAAAAAAGAGAGTGGGGGAAGGAAGAGGAGGAGAGAAGGAGAGAGAGAGGTGGGGAGGGAGAGAGGGATGGGGGAGAGACAGAGATAGAGAGACAGACAGAGAGGGGTTAGGGCTAGGCAAATGGATTTGAGAATCATCTGCACAGAAGTGATCATTAAAATGATGAGAGTTAATGAGATTATGAAGTAAAACAGTATAGAGGAAGAAGGAAAGAAGATGCAGGAAGGTGAGCCTTGGGGGACTCCCACAGTTAGTGGACCTGCCATGGATGAGGATCCAGCAAAGGAGACTGAAAGGGATGCTCAGATAGGTGGGAAGAGAACCCATAGAAAGCAGCCATATGAAAACCTAGAGAGAAGGGAGGACTTGGCAGTGTCAAAGGCTGCAGAGAGGTAAAGAAGGATGAGGGTTGAGAAAAGGCCACCAGATTTGTCAATAAAAGGATCATTCTTTAACATTAAAGAGATTTATATCTTTATGGTTTTTCTCTATAACCACAAATCTTTCCATGCCCTTAGCCCTGACATTAGAAAATATAACTGAGGCAGCTAGGTGGCGCAGTAGATAAAGCACCAACCTTGGATTCAGGAGAACCTGAGTTCAAATCTGGCCTCAGACACTTGACATTTACTAGCTGTGTGACCCTGGAAAAGTCACTTAACCCTCATTGCCTGGCAAAAAAAAGAAAAGAAAAGAAAACATAATTATCCTGCATCGTGAAGAAATAGAACAGAAACATACTGTCAGGGTTTCACAACCAAGGTCAAGAGGACTGTGAAGTCTCTTGTTACCAGAACTACAGAATATTAGAATTTTAAGGAATCTTTGATGTCTTCAAGCCAAATGGCTCCTCTTTTTACATATTGGGAAATTGAAACCCATCTCTGCCTTCCCGAGGCTCTCTACCTATGTACCTTTAAAAAGGAAAAAGCTCCCAAAGACAAAAGTTGAGTCTGCTTCACATACATTGCTTGGTGAGCAGCCTAAGTAACATATCTGTGGTGAGGATGAAGAGGATGATGTGAGAACACAGAGGGTGAAGGACCGTCCTCCTGTACCAGAAGCAGCTGTAGTAGTAGAATAAATCCTGGCTCAGCCCTTTACAAGCCATGTAGCCGGGAGCAAGGCACCTTACTCCTCTGGGTATGTTTCCTCAACTGGAAAATTAGTGATTAGGGATGTATAAAGTACCTTGCAGGTTCCTTGTAAGGATCAGATGATCTCAAATGGGTCCTCACTACATGAAGGCAATCTTTTGACACCTCCCTAATTCATTCACTAGCTGAAGCACTACAGCAGCTTTTCTAAAACCTTTCATCCCTCCTCATACCTCACATGGTTGCTCCTCCACTTACATCCCTTTCAGCTGAGAACCTTTCCGCAGATTTCACTTGAGAGCTTCTTCTGAGAACTTTCTCTTTTTCACCTCCTCCTCATCTTATATGACCCAGTGACCTTCTGTCACCAGACACTTTTTTCACTCCTGACTCACATGAGGTAATCTCAATGACTGCCATGTTTTCAATGATCTATGCAGATAATTCTCAGATCTACTTGTCCAACCTTTCCCTACCTCTTGGATCACCCCTAATCTTGCCTATTGGACTCTGCTTATTGGACATCTCAAACTGGATGGCCTGTAGACATCTTCAACACAACATGTCCAAAGGGAACTCATTATCTTTTCCCCCAAACCCTCACAACTTCCCTTTCACTCTTGAGGGTACCACCATCTTCCCAGTCTCTCTTTCTGTCTCTCTGTGTCTCTCTGCCTCTCTGTGTCTCTCTGTCTCTGTCCCTCTGTCTTTGTCTCTCTGTCTCTGTCTCTCTGTCTCTGTCTCTCTCTTTCTCTTTCTCTCTGTCTCTGTCTCCCTCTTTCTCCTATATCCAGTTGGTTGTCATGTCATGTTGTTTCTACCTTCTTAACATTTCTAGAATATGTCCCCTTCTCTCCTCTGACACCTCAATCACCCTGATGCAAGCTATTGTAACTTCCAATCTGGACTATTAAAATAACTTTCTGGTTGGTCTCTGCCTCAAGTGTCTCCCCACTTCAAACCATCCTCCAGTCAGCTGTCAAATTGATCTTCCTGAAGTACAGATCTGACCTTATCACTTCCTGTGTTAAAATTGTATCTTGTGCTTGTTCCTCTTCTAGTCTGTTTAGTAAGCTTATAAATAGGTAGCACAAAGTGGCAATAGCAGACAGCAAGATTGCAAAGAGGAACTGGGAAGTCACATAAAAACTGTCCCAAAGATCAAAGAAGCAGAAATTACAATTTTGAACATATATTAACCAAAAATCACATCCTGAATCAGGGGAAGCCATCTGGAGTTTGTTGTCAAGGCCTTTGGTTCTATGGTATGGAATCCCAAACCTTTGCACAAAGACCACCTAGATCACCAAAATGGTGCTGATAATTTTGAGATGATATAGACTTGTTAATGTTAAAGTTTTACTAACAACTTTGAGATGATTTGGATATGTTAGTGAACTAGCCCCTAGACAGCACAGAGAAGAGTCTGTTTCTCTCCCAAACCCTATAAAAATGAGACCTTAAGCTCATGAGCCTTCCTCCATCTCCATCTGCTCTGTGCTCCCTAGTGCTCCCAACTCTTATCTGTGGTTTTGTAATACTTTCTGTCTCACCCCTTCCCCATCCTCTTCCCTATCTCTGCCTACCCTCCTCTACCAGCCCATCCCCTATCCTCCTGCCATCTGCCACTGTATCCTTTTTTTATCATTTGTATCTACACTTTCTGTACCATTTGCCCTAACCCCCTCTTTGCCTCAGCAGAGTGATTTCAGCCCTCATTTCCCATTGCCCTCATTATCTTTCCTGGAAGAAGACCCAAAGAACCAGCCATGCCGGCCCCCATTTCATAGTTTTATTTTTTATTTATTTTTTTTTTAAAGTGAGGCAATTGGGGTTAAGTGACTTGCCCAGGGTCACACAGCTAGTAAGTGCCTGAGGTCTGATTTGAACTCAGGTATTCCTGACTCCAGGGTAGGTGCTCTATCCACTGCACCACCTAGCTGCCCCCATAGTTTTATAAACGATTTCTCAATTCATGTCCCTAGTCAATAAACTCTAGTGGCGGGGCAGCAAGGTGGCTCAGTGGATAGAGCACCAGCCCTGGATTCAGGAGAACCTGAGTTCAAATCTGGCCTCAGACACTTGACACTTACTAGCTGTGTGACCCTGGGCAAGTCACTTAAACCCCAATTGCCTCATTAAAATTAATTAATTAATTAAACTAAATAAGGTTAGGTTTGAATTACATCTGCTTCTGGTATAACACTCCCTCTAGGTGGGATCAGTGTAAAAGACACCATGGGACAAATATTAGGGTTCATAGCAAACCATCTTGGCAAATATAGTGCTCCCCTCCTCCCCCCCCCCTTTTATTTAGCCCAGGAGAAAATGGTGGAAACATTGCACAGATCTAGGGATTGTGATATAAGATCTGGCAAATGGAATGAGTCCTGGTCACTGTGAAGAGGCACTCAAGCAGGAGAAATTATGGTAAATTAGCTCAGAAAGCATTGTGGAAAGGATCTATTATGCAGCTTTCACCACAGATGGATTGGCCAGCAATAACCAGACTAGAAGACCAGGTAAATTTGGTGAATGTTCCCCAGCTATTAAATACAAACTCCTGTAGAGCTTTCTGGGTCTCATTTTTTCCCTTCCCTCTCTTCTCTTCTAAGCAAAAAACCACGGTAATTTCCTAACTTCCTATCGCTTCTGCTTTGCCTACCCCACCCTAATTTGTAAGCCTGGTTCTCCTTTTATGAGTTTGTTCCCATTGTTTGTAGGTCTGTCCTTACTAGGGATTAGCTCTGAGTAGTTTTTTTTATAGTTAACAGAATCTTCTAGCTATGGATTGATGAGTTTTGATGGGAGGTGGAGGGAGAAGGGGAAAGGGAGAAAGAAATAATTTTATTGCAAGTTTTTATATTCCTTTAATCTTCCCAAGAGAAGATTCCATGGAAATCTAGGGCAAAATATTTCTCCTATAACTAAAGAGCTTAAACTACCATGATCCTTTGCAGATGGAGCTAACTAAGAACAGCAGGCCCTTGGGCCTAAACCCTCTCCAATTTCCCAGACATGGGAGAAGGATGAAAGGAATAGAGAAGGAAGGTAAAGAAAGTCTCACTCCCTAACCAGTCCAATGAGTGTGGTCAGTGAGGATTTTGACTCTGTCCCTTTCAGATTTGGAGAGAGAGAGATGAGAATACAGATCTCTCTCTCTCTCTCTCTCTCTCTCTCTCTCTCTCTCTCTCTCTCTCTCTCTCTCTCTCTCTCTCTCTCCCCCCCCCCTTTTCTCCTCCTTCTCCCTCCCTATTTCCTCTCCCCTCTTTCTCTCCTAACATCTCTCTCCCCCCCACTCTCTCCACCTCCCCCCAACCCCAGCGACATCTATTGTTATGTTATACTGAAACTAGACTTTCTAATGGGGCGATGCTCTCTCTTAATCTTGCTATTAGTCTTTGAGCCCATCTTAGGTGCAATGATATGAATGGGGTTTAATGCTGTGAAATTTAAAATTGGACATAAGGTCATTAAACTTCCCCTTTAACTTTTTCCCTTATATATATATATATCTCCCAGACCAGTAAGAAAAGAAGCCTCTGAGCTTTAATCAGAGAGGGATTAGCTTTTATTGTTTGGGAATTAATTAGCCAACAAACAGGTGATACTGATTAGGGAAATAGGAAAGTAGAAATACAAATGAATAGTCTTAGATCTAAACTTAGTCTATATTCTTTTATAAAACTCACCGAATCCCAAAATTGCCTCTCAGGCTGAGAACCAGAGTCAAACTCTTGCTGCCACCAAGAACCAGAGCTTTAAACTGGCACATACTTGGCCACGCTCTCCCGGGCAGCAGCAGGCACATGGCTGTTCCTCATGGTCTCCTCCCCGAAAGGGCAGTCCTTCAAAAACTGGCGGTCCTTCAAAAACCATTTCAGTAGTATGCGTTCAACTCTTAAATTTCAGTTAAAAACTTCTATTTTTTACCACAATACCTTCTTCTTCTAATTTCTTTATGACTCTCCCATCCTTCTGGGGCCTCAATATGGCCTCATTACTTTAGTTTCTGCCCTGATTCCAGATCAGAGCCTTCTGCTTTCTGGGAAGAGATCTTATATGGAGGAAAAGGACAGGACTGGGAGTGAAAAGACTTTCTAGACATATGTCTGTGGGCAAGTGACTACCTCTCTGAGCCTCAGTTTCCTCATCTATAAGATGGAGATGAGGTAAGCACTTCCTATTGTGAAGATTCTATTTCATGAAGAGCTTTAGAAATATGAACTCTTATGGTGACCAAATGGTAGTCCTGGCCCTCTTTCCTTATTACCCTCTCTCCTATTTGGGGGGCTCTTTCCTGAGGATCCAGCCTTTGGTCTATGAGCTCCTCCAGGTTATGGGTTATTTATCTTTGTCTTCTTCTCCCCATTGCCTTGCACAGAGCAGGTACTTAATAAATATAAGCCAATGGGCATGGAGTTAGGAAGACCTGAATTATAATCACATACTTACTAGCTGTGCGACCCTGGGCAAGTCACTTAACCTCTGTTTGCCTTAATCCACTAGAGAAAGAAATGGCAAATAACTTCAGTACCTTTGCTCAGAAAACCCCATGGACAGCATAGTCCACAGGGTCATGAAGAGTCTTACATGATTGAATGATTGAATAACAACAGTTCATAAGACCAAGACAGATTTAGAGGGAGAAGAAACTTTCCTTAGAGGTCATCTCCTCCCATCTGCCCCCTGCCCTCATTAAGCTAAATCAGCCAGCAGCATCCTACTCTCAATCACAGATTCACAGAATCTCAGCATTGAAAGGGATCTCAGATGTCTGTTAGTCTAAATCATACCTGACCAAACAAATAAACAAACAAAAAACCAACCAAAAACATACCTGACTAAGGAGTCCCTCTACAATATTCTAAGTGAGTGGTCCTCCAGCCTCTTCTTGAAAATCTTCAGTGATATACAGCTCACTACCTCAGGAGATCATTTTACCTTTGTACATTTCTAATTATCAGTAATTTTTTTCTTCTATAAAAATGAAATTTGCAACTTTGACCCACTTCTCCTAGTCCTAACCTCTAGTGACAAAAAGAAGTCCAATTTCCCTTCCCCGTGAGCATTCTTGAAATAGTTATGCTCCCTGCCTTACTAAATCTCTTCTCTACACTAAAAAAAACCCATTTCCATCAGTTGACACAATTAGATTCTGATTAGTATAAATAAGGAATCCCATGAAATGGTCATGAGTATCTGAATTTGTACTATTCAAAGTTATAATTATGTAAAATATCGGGACTGGTTCCAGCCCAGTGGAAATAGACAGCATTCAAATCACACAGGAATTCACTTTATCTGGCTCTAGATGAAAGTTCCTTTGCCATCCTGCTTGCCCTACTCTGGACACAGTCCAGTTGACAGGTCCACTCCTTTAAATTGGGGTCCAGAACACTAATCCACTGTTGGAGTTGTGAAAAGATCCAACCAATCTAGAGAGCAATTTGGAACTGTGCCCAAAGGGCTATAGAACTGTGCATACCCTTTGATCCAGCAATACCACAGCTAGGTTTATATTCCAAAGACATCCCCCAAAAGAGAAAAAGACCGGGGGCAGCTAGATAGCAGCTAGGTGGCGCAGTGTATAAAGCACTGGATTCAGGAGCACCTGAATTCAAATCCTGCCTCAGACACTTGATACTAGCTGTGTGATCCTGGGCAAGTCACTTAACCCTCATTGCCTCCCCCCTCCCCCCCGAAAAAAAAAAAGGTTTTTTAAAAAGAGAGAAAAATACCTATTTGTACAAAAATATTTATAGAAACTCTTTTCCAAGTGGTTAAGAACTGGAAATCAAAGGAATGTCCATCATTTAGGGAATGGCTAAACAAGCTGTGGTATATGATTGGGATGGAATATTGTTGCTCTATAAGAAATGACAAACAGGATGATTTTTCAGAAAGGCCTGGAAATATTTCTATGAATTGATGGATAGTGAAGTGAGTAGAACCAGGAGAATGCTGTGTGCACAGTGACAGCAATATTGTTTTATGAAGAATTGTGAATGACAACTATTCTCAGCAATACAATGATCCAAGACAATCCCAAAGGACTATTGATGAAATATACTATCCACCTCCAAATAAAGAACTGATATTGATTGAACATAGACTGAAGCATGCTGTTTTTCACTTTCTTTCATTTTTTTCTTTTATTCAAGTTTTCTTATACAAAATTACTAATATGGTAATGTTTCACATAATTGCACATGTATAACCCACATCTGATAGCTTACTGTTTCAGGGAGGGGGAGGGAAGGAGAGATAGAATTTAGAACTCAAAACTTTAAATAAAAATGTTTATTATTATTAATTAATAGTCAAATAAATAAATAAATTGGAGTTCAGAAATGCACATGATATTCTGGATATTTTCTGACCAGGGCAGGTATGAGTTGTGATAAGTGGTAGAGCTATCACTCCCCTGCTTTTGGATACAATGCCTCTTTCATCTTTCCATGTAGCCTTTTTGGTGGTCATGTCACACCAGCAACACGGTGTCTGTAGTCTACTAGGAGATCTTATTTGCCCTGCTTGTTACCTAAATACTCATGTCCAATCTTAGCTGAATTTCTGCATCTCATCTTTGTAAAAATTAATTTTTAAGGCTTTACCTGGAGATCTACTAAATCCTACTTTTTATATTTGGCCCTTCAGCCTAGCCAGTCAATGCCTTTTTAGATTCTGATGGTCATCCAGTAAACTCAATGACAACTGCTCCCCAGACCAGCTTTCTTCAGGATAATGATCCCACAGGTGGGGAGGCCATGTGAGAACACGGACTACCTACAGCTGAGCAGGTCCAGGTAGAACAGGTAGGCATAGCCTTGTTCAATTTAAGCAATCTATGTCTCAGCCAGATCTTGGTTCAGTTTTTGCCCCTAGGGCACCAAGTCTTAGATGGCCCATAGTACCTCTACTTTCTCTGCAGGTTGGAACAATTGAGCTTAACTCCTAATTACTAAAAGTAATTAACTAAAATAGGAGGATTGTGCTTCCTCCTCCACCCCTTTGTGAGATCATTTCCAACCTGGTCCATTCCTACTGCCACCTCTGACAATGGCTTTGACCACAAGTGGAGTCACAGGGTTTCCATTCTTGTGTCCAGAAGTCTGTGGTCTCTCCCCAAGATTTCTTGCCCTCCCATTAAATTGGTCCTAAAAAGTTGATCCATGGATAGAGCACCGGCCCTGGACTCAGGAGTACCTGAGTTCAAATCCGGCCTTAGACACTTAACACTTACTAGCTGTGTGACCCTGGGCAAGTCACTTAACCCCAACTGCCTCACTGAAAAAAAAAAAAAAAGTTGATCCAAGGGTGACTCTTGTGCCATACATTAGGTGATGTTTACCCCAGCTGACAGAATTGCTAAGTATAGCTCTGCCATTGTCTCCTCTCAGCTCTAGCTTGGATCCTCTGCCTCTTTTCCCTGATTTTGTAAGTCCTTGATTCCCAAGGACCTTCAGAGCTCTCCATACCTTTCATCTGCCTCCTTAGCAGATAAAATAAGATCTTTTGTTGAGGTCATCACGGATTTTGGTGACACCAGGAGCCTCCCTTGCTCTGGAATGGGGATTTTTTTTCAGCCTTCAAGTGACTCTTTTACCTCTTAAGCTGGGGGTTCTTAACCTGCCATCAATGGCCACCTGCATCTCCACCCATCCCGGCCATGGGTCTCTGGATAGATTTCTTTTTTTTTATTTCTTTTTTTATTTCTTTTTTTATTTTTAGTCAGGCAATTGGGTTTAAGTGATTTGCCCAGGGTCACACAGCTAGTAAGTGTTAAGTGTCTGAGGCCGGATCTGAACTCAGGTACTCCTGAATCCAGGGCCAGTGCTCCATCCACTGTGCCACCTAGCTGCCCCTGGATAGATTTCAGTGGGTCTGTGAATTGAATTAAATTTTTTTTAAAACTGTACATTTTTATTTCCACATAATGGTGGCACAGTGGAATAGAGTATAGGGTCTAGACTCAGGAAGATCTGAGTTAAAGTCTGACCTTATACTCTTACTGGCTATGTGACCCTGGTTAAATCACTTAACCCCTGTATAATTTCTTCATCTGTAAAATGGGGATAATAATACCATAATAATAATAGTTGTGAGGATCAATGATATTATATTTTTAAAGCACTTAGCACAGTGCCTGGCACATGGTAAACATACATAAATGTTAGCTATTATTATTTGTGTTGTCATTTAGTTGTTTCAATCATGTCTGACACTTCATGACCCCATTTGGGTTTTTTGGGGGCAGAGATACTGGAGTGGTTTGCCATTTCCTTCTCCAGCTCATTTTATAGATGAAGGAAACTGAGGCAAACAGGCTGAAGTGACTTGTCCAGGGCAACATAGTAAGTATCTGAGACCAGATTTGAAATCAGGAAGATGAATCTTCCTGACTCCAGGTTTGACACTCTACTGCACTACCTCTTATACATTTTATTTTATTCATTTAAAAACATTATGGTCATCTCTGGGGGTGAGGCAGGTAGGGGGAAAAAGAAAGTTACAAGATAACTTTATTGTATATTTTTTAAAAACAAAAATTATTCTGAGAAGGGGTCCATAAATTATACCCAAAGGGCTATGGGACTGTTCATACCCTTTGACCCAGTGGTATCACCGCTAGGTCTGTATCCCAAAGAGACCATAGAAAAGGGAAAAGGATCCACATGTACAAAAATATTTATAGCAGCTCCCTTTGTGGTGGCAAAGAATTGGACATCAAAGGAATGCCCATCAATATGGGAATGGCTAAACAAGTTGTGGTATATGAATGTAATGGAATTCTATTGTGCTGGAAGAAACGATGAGCAGGAGGAGTTCAGAGAAACCTGGAAGGACTTACATGAACTGATGCTGACTGAGAGGAGAAGAACGAGGAGAACATTGTACACAGTAACAGCAACATTGTGTGATGAACAATGGGGATAGATTTGGCTCTTCTTAGCAATGTAATGATCTAAAACATTTTCAAAAGAACTCATGATAGAAAATGTTCTCAACATCCAGAAGAAAGAACTGTGAATTATGAATGCAGATTGAACCATACACTTTCAACTTTTGGACTGTTTTTTTTCCTTCTTTTTTGAGATTTTCCCCTTGTGTTCTGATTCTTCTTTCACAAGATAACTAATGTAGAAATATGTTGAATGTGATTGTATATATACAACCTATATCAGACTGCTTTCTGTCTTGGGGAGGGGGGAGGGAAGAGAGGGTGGGAGAAAAAAATTTGGAACTAAAAATCCTGTAAAAACAAATGTTGAAAGCTATCTTAATATGTAACTGGAAAATAATAAAATATTTTTTAAAAAAGAGAAGGGGACCATAGACTTCAACAGATTGCCAAAGGGATCTATGACTCAAGAAATATTAAGAACCTCTTAAAGGGAATATAATGAGAACTGTCTAACAATGGACTGTGAGGTAGTGAGTTTCTCACCACTAGAAGCATTTAATCAGACACTGAATAGCCACTCATTGGGGATGTTGTAAAGAGAATTGCTGAGGGGGTCCCAAGGGATATACCTTGAAAGGATACAGTTGTGTCTTTTCTGAATCTTAGGTGTAAAATGTATCCCAGTTCCTCTTCAAAACAATTTATGGCTTTGCCATTCATGAATTGGCCCAAGTCATATATTCAATCATTTCTATTTTGCTGAGATTATGAGTTGTGAAGCATCATTACCTGTGGTGTAAAGTTATACTTCCATTTATTTGTTCTAAATTTGGTTTATTCAAATTTCAGAGGCCTTTTGTCCTTGTATGTTAGGGTTTGGTGAAACCCATTTGTGACTTTAAACATTCTGCTTATATCCTTTCTGTCTTCCTCTTTTTAGTTATCTTAGATCCCACCTAGTGCTTGTTTTGGGTCCGACCAAAGCTTGAGTTTGGGGTTCCCCAAATTTGATCGAAGTACCTGCTGATATATATCTCAAGCTGCTTTACTCTTGGAAACTATATGTGAGGCCAATCAGGCAAATGTCCTTATGCCCTTGTCTGAACTCTATGTAGTAGAACCTCATAAAGATTTGGAGAGGCAAACATCCCTTCTTTCCATCTCCCTACCAAATAACCTAGTAACTTTCTTTCTAAAACTATTTCAGATTTGAGGGTTCATTCTTGGGAACAATACTTGTTTTGTACCCAATGGTAGTTTTTTTACTTGGTTGGTCTGGCATCCAGTTCATGGGTCATTCTTAGGCTTCCAGTTCATCTCTCTTCCCTCTTCTTTGCAATCTACCATATGTATTGATATTATAATGTAATCACCCGCTCCCCAGGCATACCTTTTTATTGGAACTGAAGTCCTAGAATCTTCTGCAGTGTGTGACAATGCTCTGGGCTTAGGGATACTGCGAAATATAGTGATGCTTCCCATCAAATATGCCTTTCTTACAATAGATCCTGGATCTTGGGAGCTTTGGATGCTGTGGGACTGAGGGGCAAGAAGAGAAGATGGTCCTTGTCTTTGCACAAAGTTTCCTTTCCATTTCCTGGGGGTGGGTGGGGGTGTGGTTTAGAGCAGGCATTTGCAGGTTCAAATGGGTTATTTAGGAGCACCAGAAAGTAACCTCAGGGCTGGAATATGGCTTGGTGGTTTGGGAAGAGCAAAGGCATGTATGAGATAGCAGAGGGTGTGGGAGGAGAGGGAAAAAAAAAAGATAGCTGCAGTTACAGTGAGTGTGTTCCAGTGAGATTAGAGGGTAAGATAGTCAGTGAGGTTGATTATGAATGTGGGGTCTTAGGAGGTGAAGCAGAACATTTGGCAAAGGGAAGGGAGCTGAGAGTTTGAGCATGGAGGCAGAGTTGTGACTTCATTATGATGGCCACCTCATCCCTGCCCCAAGCCATCATTAAGAATTCTGGCACCTGACCCAAATTTGATTGAACAGAAAGGCATATGTACATGTGTGAATTTGTGTTGCTGTAGATGGAGGTCAGGGGAGCTAAAGAACTGGGAAGCCAGAGTGTTTGAAGGGACAAGGGTTGGGAAGAAGATAATATGAGCTATTAATGGTGAAGGAGAAGAAGTGACCTCTAGAGGTCAATAGATGACAACAGCAAGGATCTGAACAGAAGAGGATGAACATTAAAGAAACAGAAGTGATGGTGGCAGAGGAATGGTCTGAAAGTGGAAGTGGGAACCAAAGAATGTGTCATATCCTCTTCCTGGCCCTGTGGATCAGGGGCTCCAAGTGAAGGAGCAAGCAGCCTCAGAGAGGATGTACAAAGATGCCAACTTTCAGGAGAAAGTTAAGATTTCACTAAGCACCAGATAATGGAAGGAATGTGAAAGGAAAATATTAAGCAACACAGATTTAGAACTAGAAGAGACCTTAGTAATCATCTCACCCAAACCTCATATTTGTGTAAATAGATGCCTCTTTCAAATTTTTACAGTTTTGTTAAGTGAAAAGGTAAACAACAACAAAAATATGAAGTTGGATATTTGAAAAAAACACTCAAGAAAGCAGCTTGTAGAAACAATGGACTTATGCAATGTAGAGATGGCAGAATCATTCTGTTTCACAGCCTCTAATTTGCATATGACAGACAGGAGTACTTGGAAGTTGACAGGGGACAAATCCCTGACTTGGGAACTGTTTTGTGTTCATCAAACAAATGTATACTTCCTGATTATGGTTTAGCTGGAAGAAATGAAAATTCTCAATCACTAAGAGCCAGATGAGAAATCTCTCTTTGGCTTAGGACTTCAGAGTTGACTGGCAACAGAACTAGGAAATAACATACTCAAAGTCACACAGGTAATAAATTGCAGAGCAAGTATTTGAATTTAGATCCTCTCACTTTAAATTGAGTCATCTTTCCATTGTACCACAACAGAAGAGGATTCCACTTGTCACACTGGAAGGGAAGGGAGAAAAGAGTTTACTAAGTGAGGCAAGAGGACTAAGTAAGCTCTGAGGGTTTTATTGGACTGAAAGCTTAATAAGTCACTAGTGTGTTATAGAAATAAAGGATTAATGCATTCTTGGGTTTCACTGAGATGTATAACTTCCAGAAACAAGGAAATAGCCAAATTTGGGAAACAGATTCTAAGTCAGGAGAGACGTCAACATCTGGTGGCATTTGATGTCCTTTTTTTCTTTATGCCATAAGCAGGTAAACTGATAATAGACAGCAACTGTTTTCATGTATTTGTAGGACCATCATGTGGAGGAGAGATTATACTTACTCTCTTTTAGCGTCAAAAGGAAGAGGCAGGAACAACAGGTAGATGTTGCAAATAGGTAAATTTATATTTAATGGAAGAAAAATGTCCTGATAATTATAGTTCTCCCAAAGTGGAATTAATTTCCATTCAATGAGTATTTATTAAGCACCTATTATATGCCAGGCATTGATAGGCACTGGTTTTGCAAAGACAAAAACAAACTATCAAAAAGCATGCGTTTTGGGGGCAGCTAGGCGGCACAGTGGATAGAGCACTGGCCCTGGATTCAGGAGTACCTGAGTTCAAATCTGGCCTCAGACACTTGACACTTACTAGCTGTTTGACCCTGGGCAAGTCACTTACCCCCAATTGCCTCACTTTAAAAAAAAAAAAGCATGCATTTGATTGGGTTAAGACCATTCATCCATCCATATGTCTGACTATGCACCCATCCATCCATCCATCCATCCATCCATCCATCCATCCATCCATCCATCCACCCATCCATCCATCCATCCATCTACATCCATCTTTCAATCTTTCTATCTACCTACATATATATATATATATAATTAAGTACAAAATGTATTTCTAGGATTCTGAGTAGAGCTGTGAGATAGTGGATTAGCATTCCATTCCAAATAGGAGAACTTGAGGCACTCCCTGCACCCCAACACTGAGAAATCTCATTTTTCTGCCATATAGAAGCACATCTCCCTAGATGTCTGACAAATGTCTGGGAGGTGGCAGCTCTACGTTTAGTCTTAATTTCTTCCTTTCTCTTCCATGGAGCCAGTGCCAAATTTTTCAAGGTATCAGGGGAACAATCAAATGGTACCATATAGAGAGGACAGAGATTGGGAGCAGAGAACCATAAGACATCAGTGTGGGAAGGGAGCCTACAAATTAGCTAGTCTAGGCCCCAATTCAGAGCATGAATTCTCTTCACCCCAGTCCTCCAATGTGTAGCCTAGTGTCTAGATCACACTTCACCTAGACCAGACAAATGAAATTTTTTTCTCCTGTATTTAAGGCCTTTACAGACATCATGGAAGGTCTTTTAAGACAAGGGATGTTTGGGTTTTGTCTTTGTATTACCAGTGCTAAGTGGTCCAGTGGTTAGAGTGCTGGGCCTTGAGTCAGGAACACATAAGTTCAAATCTAGCCTCAAGTACTTACTAGTTTTGTGATGATGGGAAGGTCACTTGAGTTTTGTCTGCCTGAGTTTCTCCAACTGTAAAATGGAGATATTGGCACCTACCACACAGGGTTGTTATAAGAATCAAATGAGATAATATTTATAAAAATTTTGGACAGTTCATGGCACAGAGTAGGTGCCTAATAAATGCTTGTTCCCTGCCTTCCCCTCCACTGTGTAGAATAATACCTTGTACACAATAGAACTTAATAAACATTTGATGTTGACTTAAATACTTACTCATATTCTATCAGGCACAAACATTCTGCCCCTGCCCCCAATACTGTGTCTTATCCCCCTTCACTCACATCTCAGATTTGTTACAATCCCCACCATCCCTCCTACAGACTATAGCTCAGCCCTTTATCCTAAGAACCAATATTTATGGGTTCTCTGGGAGAGGAGCACTGTGTTATGGTGGATGGATACCTGGCCTTAGAGCCATAAAGACCCAAGTTCAAAGTCTTGTCTGGGGCACATAATGGCTGTAAGACCTTGGACAAGTCATTTAACTTCTCAGTGGTCTAGGCAGCTCACTAAAATGAAAAGTTACAGAAAAAACACTGATCTGCCTAACCAGAGGGAATTTCCTTACCTGGGAACTCCCTATATCGATGAAATGACAAGCCTAGTCCTTAACCTATTGCTTGAATAATTTCCCTAGGTTTTAGCATAATGTTTGATAAAAATCCCTTAGGCTATTCTTGTGTAGAAAATGAAGGTATATGGATTGGTTATAGTTCAGTTTGATGGATTCTGAACTGATTGAATGACTGAAGCCAATGAATAATCATTAACATTGTGTTGGAGTGCAGGGAATGCCTCAAGTACTCAAAAGTATTGAGAAGATGATCCCAGATCTCAGGTCATCTGGAGGAATGGAAAGACTTGGTCCTAGAAACTTAGATTCTTGAATATGGACTTCACCCTAGTAGATGTCCTGTTGGCTCAATGATTTGATTCACTCCTCTGTTTAATAAATTCTCCCCATCCTTCAAGACCTCTTTCCAGTCCCTGCTCCTTTATGAAGTCTTCACTGGACTATACTAGCCCATGATAAATGTATACATTTCCTTGTCTTTGACTTGATGGATGTGTCAGTCAATATGTATTTATTAACTAGTGTGATGAAATAGTGGGATTTAGCAGATACTCAAAGACCCACCTGGAGATTAATCTAGACTGATTGAATCAAGTGAGAGTGATTGAAGCAGGCTCGAGGAGGGAGGACTTGAGGAAGAACCCAACCGTATGCTTTAATAAATGTTTAATGCCCAAAGACTGGTGCTAAAACTTCTAATTTAAGGCCATCACACAATATAGATTTTAAACATCACAGTAGCTACTAGGTACCAGGAACTGTGCAAAGCACTGGGCCTTACAAGATAGTCCTTGCCCTCAAAGAGCTCACAATCTAATGGAGGAAACAACAAGTAAACACATATACACAAACAAGATATATACAGGACAAATAAGAATTAATTAACAGAGGGAGGACACGAAAATGAAGAAGTATTGGGAAAGGCTGAAGATGAGAGTTTATCTGGCACTCGAATGAAGTGTTGAAGTACTATCTCTCCTTTGGAAAACAATAACCTCTTTTAGAGAACAGGGGAAAAGAACCTCATGTTCAGGTTAAAAAACCCATTTCCTCATGATGAACCAAGGGAAGCCCAAAGAAGCTAGAATATCTGACGGCCACATGATCGAACTCTAGCAAGAAGCTCAGAGGACATCTCAAGCAGTTTCCCCAAGCTGGCTCAGTGTGGCTCTCTGATAAATGGGGGAAGAAGAGAAGATCGTGTCATGATGTAAGGTGCCTGACCCCTCCCCTGCCCCATTGAGTTGGGAGTGAGAAAGGTAGCGTAATATCCTCCAGTTCTTCCCTGATGTTTAAATCTTTTATGGGAAGGGATCATCCCCATTTCAAAGGAAAAAGGAACGGGATCTGGGGAAGCCAGGGGGAAAGGAAAGTATAAATTAGGGAACTGAGGCAGATACATCTTAATTAGAACAACTGAGAATTCCTAGGAATGAATGAATGAATGAATGAATGAATGAATGAATGAATGAATGAATGAATGAAAAAGCTATAATTGAAGCTTACCATGTTCTAAGTGCTGAGGCTATAAGTACAATCAATCTTCAATTTTCCCATGAAAGCTTAACATTCCAGAAAATGGTACAAAAGTAAAAAAACACAAATGTCACTACATTAAACCTATGGAAAATAGGGAATTAGGTCCTTCTGAGCACTAAAAACTGTAATTTTCCCCCAGAGATTGGTGAAAATATGTTTCTTTACATATAATTATTTATCACAAAACATTAATGTTGATAATATGCACTTTTCTTAACATAGTAGAAACAAACCATGAAATGCAGGACACAAAATAAAATCGGTAACATGCAAAACATTTTTTCTCACTAGTAGTAGGATCACCTAGTATTCTATAACCTTTTGTGCTAACATCTCAACAAAACAACTTTATTTCAGACAATATTCACTTTTTATAACACATGAAATCTACAGTACCATAAATACTGTATAGCAGATAAAATTCTTAAAACTAAAACTTTTTTATTCTGAATTTTACCTTCTACTGTGTCAGACGGTGGTATGAAAGCATTGTACTGTGTTGTTTACTGCTGTAAACCTGTTTACCTTGGCAGCCCTTTGAAAACCAAGGGAGAGGTCATGCAGTTAAAGAAGTTGCATGAAACCCATAGTACTCAAGTGACTTGCCCAAGGTCATCCAGCTAGGAAATGTCAGAGAGAATTTGAACTTTCTTTTCTTTCTTTTCTTCTTTCTTTCTTTCTTCCTTCTTTCTTTGCTTCTTTCTTTCATTCTTTCATTCTTTCTTTCTTTCTTCCTTCCTTCCTTCCTTCCTTCCTTCCTTCCTTCCTTCCTTCCTTCCTTCCTTCCTTCCTTCCATTCTCTCTCTTTTCCTTCATTTCTCTCTTTCTTTCTTTCTCTTTCCTCTAAATCCAACATGCTATCTAATATACCAAACTATCTTATAGCAGCTTGTGATATTAAAAATACAAGTATTATTACAATACCTATTTAACGGGAAATTTTACTTAAGTTGCTGCCACCCACTTGCTGGGCTATTTTGCAGGAAATGTCAAAACCATAGATGGTGTGCTAAACACTGTGTATACTTGGGCAAATCACCTGCCTTCTCTGGTCCTCAGTTTCCTTATCTGTAAAATTAGAAAATTAAGCTAGATCAGGGGTTCTTAACCTTTTTTTGTATCATGGTTTTGTATTTCTGGTGAAGCCTCTGTATCCCATCTCACAATAACATGTTTAAGTGCATAAAATAGAATTAAAAAGGAAATAGATTATATGAAAATAGTTATCAAAATATTTTTGAAAAACAAGTTCATGTATGTCAGGTTAAAAACCTCTGTGCATTTTATAATTCTATTAGGAACTAGTGACCTAGGCCAGTTTTGCCTCCAGTGGGAATAGTGGTTTGTTGGTAAATGTTTAACAACTGGCTCCTGGACAAAATGTATATACTTTATACATACTTTTAAGTTTAATCTGCATTGTCACCATCACTTTCTTATATCTAGACAATCAACAAAACAATCAAATCCTGATTTTTAGTGTTTCCTGATGTCTGCATTGTGACTGCCCATACTAGAATTTAACAATCCCAGACAATTTTTGGAAACTGGTTCACTTTGGCTCCAACACACCCCTGAAAGGGAACTGCAGGAAGGAGGACCACCCTCTTAGTTCCTGTTCCCTGTAACAGAGACTGTGTAATCAGGTGGCAACTCTTACTTAGGACCTTGTTCATGGGAACTCAGGGGCCAATCTTCTGAGGCAATCAAGCCTCAGAAGAGGTTTTGCAATGAGGAATTTCTCCTTACATAGAGCCAAAGCCCCTCCTCAGTTGTCTGATCCTTCCCTTACTCCCATAAGCCTTTTTTACCTGTTGCAACAAAGAAGCCAGATGGATGGGCTGATAGTCCTACACTAAACACGTAGTCATTTGGCTACAGAAATGTTCAAAGTATTGCAAGACGTGCAAAAAGGCTGGCTGGCTTTTCCAAGAGTCTTCTAGCTTCTCCCTCAGTTTCTTATAGTAATGATATCTAATATTTATGTAGTGCTTTAAGGTCTATAAAATGTTCACATTTGTTATCTCATTTGAGATACAATCATTCTATAAAGCAGGTACTATTATTTTCTCCATTTTATAGATAAGGAAACTAAGGCTGGGATGTTAAGTCCTTCTCAGGGTCACACAATGTTTGATGCAGGATTGGAACTCAGGTCTTCCTGACTCCAAGTCCTATACTCTGACCAGAGCTATAGAGTACTGAATTTGAAGCCACAAAGACCTCAGTTCAAATTCTGACCGTTGTTCTTGCTATCTGTATGGCCATGAGCAAGGAAGTGCCAATCTTCAATATTGTATATTTTGCTAATCTTCAATGTTTTATATAGTAAAAGGAGGGGTTAGGACTAGTTGGAACTTAACTTTTAATTGCAAATCTATGAAAATGAATATGAGTCTTCCAAGTCTCTCATAATATGCCAACCTCTCTCATGGTAAATTAATAATAGATAGATGAAGGCATCTAGGCCTCTTTCTCTCTCCTCACCAAATTCTTATTCTCCTTAATTGCTTAAAAGTCTATACTCTTGCTAAAACTTCTAATTTATTGGTGACCACTCATTAGATTTTTAGACAGTCTAGCTATAATTACAGACAGCAACTATTTAATATCATCAATAATATCTAACATAGTGCTTGTGTGAGGGCCAAAATCGGATATACTGAGAGCTATTTGGGTGACTCGCCTTAATATTGGGGTCCTGGAAATATGAGGGATCTTTTTTTAGGTTTAATCTCCCTTCTGAATTATTCTTTTTATATACTTTTCCCAGGCCAATAAGAAAGGAGCCTCTAAGCTTAAGTTCACAAAAAGATCAGATTTTATTACGTGGGAATTGATTAAACAACAAAGGTGAAACTAATAAAAAATCGAAGATAAGGAAATGGGAAAATAGAAATACAGATGGATGCTCTTAACTCTAAACTTAGCCTAAGCTGGTTCAAAGGAATTTAGGGTTTTCCGTGAGTAACTCACCAAAGTTTAAACAGTCAGCCAGTCTAAGGTTGTTCACACAGAGACAGCTGTTGCCTGAGATGGAGCATGAACAAGTGCGCCTCCACGACCGCAGTTCTCAGCCAAAGAGGAAGCACAGTGCCGCCAGCCTCTGCTTCCTCCTTCATGTTCCCCTCCCAGAAATGGGAGGCTCCTCAAGTTGATTAGCTGGTAGCCTTGATAGACAGTACCCACAAGCAAACGTCACTTCCTGACGCTAAGAACCTTGGCTGCATGGTTTGCCCTCAGAGGCCTTCTCCTCATGGCGGAGCTTTTCTACAGTAAGTCTCCAGCAGGTGGCATCATTCCAATCATTACAGTCCACCCTTTGTTTCTTCAAGAAACACAGGGTGTTTCCTTTATGAAACAGTCAAAAATAACAGAATATAATACCCTATGCTAACTAACAATATGTTAATAACAATATAGAAAAGGGAGAGAGAAAAGTTTTGTCCAGAGGGGTGGTCCCTCATGAACGTGATGCTTTGACATTGGTCTTGCAAAAGGAGGGCCTCTGCAGAGAGTACATGTTACAGATGGTGTATATTATAACAGAAGGAGAAAAAAACCCAACAAAACAAAACCATTAATATAAAGTCTTTGAGCTCTTGTCTTCTTGGAGTGGTCGCCAGGAGCAAACTGGACTCTGGTCTGGTTTCTGGTCTGGAAAGCTGGATTCTGGTCTGGAAAACTTGATTCACTTCTTTAGCTGTTGAACTGCTGGGTTTTTACTAAACCTTAGCATAGCATTGTCAATCATTCCAATCATTACACTTGTAAGGTACAGGCCAGGCACTGAACTAAGCACTTCACAGTTATTATCTAATTTGATCCTCAGAACAACCCTGGGAGGTAGGTGCCATTATTATCCCCATTTTACAGGTGAAGAAACTGGCAAATAGGTTAAACAACATGCTCACATAGCTAGTAAGGGTCTGAGGTCAGGTTTGAAGTTGTCTTACTTATTCTAGTCCCTGTGCTCTATCCACTGTGCCAAAGAGTAATTCTGTGGTATGAACAAAAAAGGTTGAGAACCACTAGTGTATGTGGATGAGTAACTACAAAATAAAAACACAAGAAATTTAAAGGATTTCTGAGGAGTGAAAGCAATAGCAACTTGGGGGTGGGGGGTAGGGTGGAGATCCAGAAAAGCTTTATGTAGTAGATAACACTTGAATTGAGTTTTGAAGGAAACTAGGGGTTGTGGGAGGCAGAGAAGAGTGAGTGAAATCCAGGAATTCATGGTAGCTTGTGCAGCAAGGACAAGAGATAGGAGGTTGAATGTTGCCTAGGAGGAGCATTAGGTCAGTCTGGCTGGGCAGTAGAGTGTGCCAGGAGGTGTACTTTATAATTAACCTGGAAAGGCAGGCTGGAGTCTGGTTATAAAAAGATTTAAACATCTTTTTTTGTTCCTTGAGGCAATCCAAAAGGAAGCCAGTGGAGTTGACTGAGCAAGGAAGTTTCATGGTGGTCAGATCTCTGTTTTAAGATGTTACTTTGGATGCTTTGTGGAGAGTAGATTGGAGAGACTTAGGGCAGGTAGATCAATAAGAAGGGTATTTATGACAATAGTCCAGGTGATAGGTAAATGTTGAGACCCTGAACTAGGGTAACAGCTGTGTGAGGTAAGAAGTGAATGGATATAAGAGATGCTAAGGGGGCATGGTAGTACTGGTGTCCCTGGATGACAGAGATTATTATATTTCTCTTCTCTTTTGCTTAAGACTGTAGTACTGGGAAGGAAAATTAAGGGAATAAGCATTAAGTAAGCCAAGCGCTATGCTAAGGGCTTTCTAAATATTATCTCATTTGATCCTCACAACAACCCTGGCAGGTTATCCCTTTTTTATATTTGAGGAAACTGAGACTTTTGTTGTTCAGTTGTTTCTATCATGTCTGATTCTGTGATCCCATTTGGGGTTTTCTTGGCAAACATATTGGAGTGGTTTGCCTTTTTCTTTTCCAGCTCATTTTACAGATGAAAAAACTGATGCAAATAGGGTTGTGACTCACCCAGGGTCACACAACTGTTGTTTGTCTTTCATTCTTGAATAGGACCATGACATCAGATGATGAGGTCGTGACTTGCCCTGAATTGGATTTAAGTGAGGGAGGGCTGTGCAAGGTCACTAGACTGACTCTCTCCTCCAGAGACATCTGGGTCCAGTGGCAAGATATAAGGCAGGATGACTGGAGATGACCTGTAATACAGTGGAGACCTTGGCCTTTTTTAAACCAAGGTCTTTCTCAGGTCTCAGTTTGCCTGAAGCAATGCCCATGTAGTGATTAAGTCTAGGTAAAAAATGAGGCAAAGAATGGCCTCTTTTACCAAGTCAAAAAAATCCCACAAACAAATAAATGAATGGGGAGAAGGAAGGAAGGAAGGAAGGAAGGAAGGAAGGAAGGAAGGAAGGAAGGAAGGAAGGAAGGAAGGAAGGAAGGAAGGAAGGAAGGAAGGAAGGAAGAAGAAAGAAACAAAGAAACAAAGAAACAAAGAAACAAAGAAGAAAGGGGGCAGCTAGGTGGCACAGTGGATAAAGCACCAGCCCTGGATTCAGGAGGACCTAAGTTCAAATACAGCCTCAGACACTTGACACTTAATAGCTGTGTGACTCTGGGCAAGTCACTTAACCCTCATAGACCTGCCCAAAAAAAATTTTTTAAAAGAAAGAAGGAAGGAAGGAAAGAAAAAGAAAAAGTTTAGGAGGAGAAGGCCTCTAGCATTTCTGGTCAAAACAGAAGCAAATGATTTTTACACTCAGAGCCATCAAGAGGCCAAACAATGGCCAATGAGGCTTTGGCTGGGATTTACAATTGGCCAATCTATGAGAGTCAGAGTGATTTGGGGTTAAGGCATGGTCCTACCAAAAAATGAAGGCCCTAAACCCCAAGACATCTTCTGAGGTTTAAGCAACCAAAACTGCTATTCCTTTGGGCAAGGCACCTGTAGGTAAGGGCATAATTCTATATATGGACCAAGGAAGGAGAGGAAGACGGAGCTGCATTGCCCAACTAGAACCTGCCACTTGTGTTTCCAGTGGGGCAGCTCTTACTCACAGCATGTTGGTTGTTTTTTGTCCTTCATTCTTGAAGAAGACCATGACATCAGGAGGCCATGTCATGACTTGCCGTGAATTGGATTTAAGCTCCATTTGGGCATCACCTCCCTTTCCCTCTTCCTCTGTCAAACAACTAGTAAGTATCTGAAGTTGATTTCCAACCCAGTGTTCTATCTACTGATCCACCTAGCTGCCCCCCAACTGAGACAGATGGAGGTTAAGTGACTTGTACAGTGTCACGCAGCTAGTAAGGATCTGAAGCTGGATTTGAACACAAAGTCTTCCTGACTTCAAGCACAACAAACATTCTATCCACTATGCCACTTCTTAACTGTCTCAACAATCAACAAGTATACATTAGGTGCTTACTATATGCCAGGCACTGTGCTAATAAATGGGTTGGTCTTACAGGTTAGTCTTATGTGGAAAACTGAAGAGAGAAAGATTCCTAAACCACCGAGATGGAATAGAGAAGAGATTTTGTCTTTTCTAGGGACCTTCTTTCCAGCAAGGAAAAGAATTTCAGAAGGGAAATGAATTTCTAAAGAAGGAAATGTCTCCGCCCCCTCTTTGAGTTTTATGAGTAATAGATTTTTTAAGAGGGTGTTTTTCGGAAGCTGAAGGTAGATTCTTGATTGGGAAGAGCCCCACCCTTCTTCCTCAAAGTAGAACTTCTCCCCACTGGATTCTTTGTGCTCTGCTGATGCTGGGAAAAGAAAAATCTTGGGTGTTTTTTTGTTTTGTTTTGGTTTTGGTTTTTTGTTTTCAGAAACAGGGCTTCGTCTTGAGTCTGGCAATGTTATCTCAGCCTAAGCCCAAGCCCAAGAAGGGATCTGACTACCTTAGTGGTTGGCTCTGAGCTGAAGGATGGAAATTGAAAGCAAGATTGGTTTAAAAAACTTAGTTCCTTGGATTGTAAACATCACACATGAGTTTGTTCCACCCATCTCTTATCTAAACATTCCCAAGAATTCTGTGCAAGTTCAGACCTGCTAGCTTCTCAACCCCCCCCTTCTCCATAGTACTAGAATTCTTCTAGTAGCTGAGAGTATGCACCATATTGTATATTTATTTTTGAAAATAATGTTTGATTGACAGTTTTCCTATCACAACCACTTCCAGCTATACTCTGTGAGAAAATAATTATTCACAATGGATTTATTGGGGGGATCCAGAAATCAGTTTCTCAGTCCTTTCTCCCCCCTCCCACTTCAGAAAGTCCAGTTCTCCTTGACCTGGGACAAACCCAAGGTAACAAAAGAAATGGACAGATTCTTTTGTCCAGCTCTAGGAAGGACTGAGGGGAACAAACCACATCTATATAATGGACTTTGCCTGGAGCAACGTCAGTGAAGGTCTTTAGGGTTCTCTTCCCTGACTTTATCTGTAGAGCTTATTTTAATGTAGACTACCTTCAAGTCATATAAACCAATGGAATTGAATAATGCTAACCAATTATCTTTGATCAATGTACAATGACCTGCCTCTATCAAAAGAGGATAAAAACCCTTGTAAGATGCTATTAGAGCCTTGGGGGGGGGGTGTTTAGATGTTTTCTGGGTCTTTCTTCTTAGTCTTCTGAGCTCTCTTAGGTCTCCTGGAAACAACATGCTGTTTCTGTGGAAGACAGCATGGATCTTTTGGGGCTTTTCTCCTGCTTGCTCTAACTGGCATGCTGAGGCTGTCTCCCTGCTTTCTCTACCACACACAGCCTGAGACCATGAGAAGTTACAGAGATAGATGGTCAATCCTTTACTGGTGTATTTTATATATTTGGTGAGGCAATTGGGGTTACGTGACTTGCCCAGGATCACACAGCTAGTAAGTTTCAAGTGTCTGAGGCCGGATTTGAACTCCTCCTTATGGAGAATTCTGAAATCTCTCCCTCTTCTAAACTCTCATAATGCTTTGTAAACGTAAAGCACTATTATAAATGTTTATTATTGATAAGCACAATTTACTGAGAACTGACTGATCTCCAACTACTCTCCATTCCCAGGCCAATGAATTGCCTGGGGCTAACCAATCTTTGTCAATTCCAGACTCTTGATTGTCTTATGGATCTCCCCCAAACAAACAATCCCCTCTCAAAGATTCCCCACCTTATTCCCTGGACTTTAGGTTATTATGTAAAAGGATCCATTTACATTAAGTAGTTTCTATTTAGAGTTAAGTAGCTTTTATACTTAACTCAAGGGCAGACTTATACTTCCCTTTGTTAAAGGTTCATTTACATTAAGTAGTTGTTTCTATACTTAACTCAAGGACAGTCTCATAGTTCCCTTTGTTCTGTTACCCCATGTAAACCCTGTCCTCAGTCCCCATCTTTGGGTATTCCTAGCATTCTTGCTTTGCAATACTCCAAGTATTAAAGACCTTATATCTCCTATATTGATTGTTTCATTAATTTTTAGGTTAACATTATTGTTATTAGTAATTCTTCCTTATGGCAATTATGACAAGTTATTTTGCCTAGACTATTGGACACAGTCTCTATGTAAATGGATTTTGCTTAACTGTTTTTCTTTGTTGCAAGAGAGGACATTGAACGACAAGTGGATGGGGATCTTTTTTTTTAAGTGAGGCAATTGGGGTTAAGTGACTTGCCCAGGGTCACACAGCTAGTAAGTGTTAAGTGTCTGAGGCCGGATTTGAACTCAGGTCCTCCTTGAATCCGGGTCTGACTCCTGGGCCAGTGCTCTATCCACTGCACCACCTAGCTGCCCCGGATATGTTTTTAAAATCAAATTGCTATTGCTATAGATATCAGTTTTGGGTAAGCATATATTAATTTCTTTTTAGTTTTTTTTTCTTTTTTAGTGAGGCAATTGGGGTTAACTGACTTGCCCAGGGTCACACAGCTAGTAAGTGTGTGTTAAGTGTCTGAGGCCGGATTTGAACTCAGGTCCTCCTGACTCCAGGGCCGGTGCTCTATCCACTGCGCCACCTAGCTGCCCCTACTGGTATATAATATTAAGAAATTAAGGGGCAGCTAGGTGGCGCAGTGGATAAAGTACTGGCCCTGGAGTCAGGAGTACCTGAGTTCAAATCCGGCCTCAGACACTTAACACTTACTAGCTATGTGACCCTGGACAAGTCACTTAACCCCAATTGCCTCACTAAAAAAAAAAACAAAACCAACAGCTTTTACGATGGTCATATAAGGCTATGAATGCATAGTAGAGAATTTACATTCTAATGCCAAATTAGAACTCTGAGTAGTTCACAATGTAAAGACATCCTGAAGTCAATCTGCCATACCACCTTCCCAGTTCAGGCAGGTGATGGGGTTTAGAATCAGCTTTATGAACTACAACCAAAACTATCTGTAGATGGTACACACAATTACAAAGTTTGACAGACACATAAATGCATGTAAGACATACATAAGACATATAAACCAACAACTGTGAGATAGTGAAGGTTACTTTTTCCTGTCTAGCCCAATATGGGTGAGCTAGGAGCTGATTAGGGACCTGTCTACCTTAATTGTCCTCTCTCATTCAAATAATGACTATTTGGTGTTACAATAGAAAATCATTTGTTTATTTTCACCCAAGTACATTTTCCTCCCATTTTTTTAAGGATATACCCAAGGCAGGGGGTGTTGGGAGGGGATGGTTCACATGGCATGCTCTCTTCTTGTTCTTTATCATGGTGAGTTGGGCTTGACCACATGGGAAAAAGATGGCACTTGCGTACAAGTGGGTGCCAACAAAAAACTGACTGTAGGGAAATGAAGATCTATAAGTAGCCTGGCTATTCCAACCTCAGACCTTGGGGGCCTGCCCAACTCAACTGAGGCTCCTGACAGAGGAGAGAGCACAGTATACACCCCACCAGAGGAATCCAAGAACCAAATGAGCAGTCCCCTTTTACCTGTCTGATGACTTTTTGTGGGTTTTGGCACCAAAATGTTGGGGGGACTTGTGACTTGAATGGGGGGGGGGTTAGCTCATTCAAAGAATTGGCAATTCATCACAAATCTTGTAAAATAAAAAGATTTATTAGGAGAAAGGAATATATGGCCCAGGGACAGATCACTATAGAAAACCGTCCCACTGGAGCAAGAGAAGACCTGGTCTTTTGTATGTTTACAAAACAAAGAACTAGATAGCTGAGAGGGGATTTTGGAATAATGGGGCATCAGTAAGATATGCAGCACCCATCAATATTTTGCATTATCATCTTGCAGACCTTGGTATTACTTATCAGCATACCAAGGTCATGATCAGTCACACCTTATTCCTTAGTTGGGAGGCAGAGCTGTTTTTCCCTTGGGAAAGTCTAAGGATTCCTTGGGGTTGGAATCTTTAGGTTTCCCACAGCAAAAGCACTCCAGTATCTTTGCTAAGAAAACCCCCCATAATGGGGTCACAAACAGTTGGACATGACTAAAAAGACTGAATAACAACAAAAACACTTGATATAGCTTTCAAGGATAGATAATATTTTAACAGGAAATATTGTGGGGAAGGATATATCTGGGAACGGTACTGGCACAAGCAAAATCAAAGGACCTGAACAACATAAACCAGTTCTAGTAATGAGTGAACCATATTTGATCAATGATTAATCTAAGAGCATTTATTCATCTCTTACTATGTAGCAGTAACTATGGTAAGTTCTAGAAATAAAACAATATAAAACATGGGAAAACCACATCACTCCTCACTGACTAATCTTTTTCTTTTTGTCTCTGGGTTCAAAGACAATCTAGCAGGTATGCTCTGAAATATACACAGAAATTTTAAAAAAGGCAAAATTCTCTCTTTCTCTCCTATCCCCACCCCCCCAATCAAGAGGACCTGAGTTCAAATTTGACCTCAGATGCTTACTAGTTGTGTGATCCTGGGCAAGTCACTTAACCCCAATTGCCTTTAAACATCCTGGGGCCATCTCTGGTCGTCCTGATATATATCTTGTCACTGGACCCAGATGGCTCTGGAGGAGAGAGTGAGGTTGGTGACCTTGCACAGTCCTCCAATTCAAGAATAAAGGACAAACAATAACATAACCTTTTACTGTTGCCAAATTCTTCTCAACCTGCATATTCAGTTATATGACTTTTGGCCTAAATGACATGGAAGGGTTCTGCCAACTCTAAATCTATGTTCCAGTGATTGTAGGGCCTGATCCAGGAAGACTTTTTTCCATCAAAGGAATAACCTCAGGGACAGTGTCTGATATGGTATCTTGTGACCATATCACTTTGTGCAGGTAAAAAAATGAATTCAAAATAGCATTGTTTAATGTAGCCAATGTACACAGTCTATACATTCTTGCTCTTCAGCCATTGGATAAGCATACGGCAGTGACCTCAAAGTAAATAGTTCCAGGGATTTTATTTGATCCTTGAGATGATTTAATTTGTCTGTAATCAGAGAGATACTCATTTCACGAAAGGGGCTCATACAAATTATTTTTTGTATTGTCCCATCTTAAAACAACTATCCTATAGTGCATCAACAATCAAGATAGGGCATGGGCACACACTAGGAAATCTTAGAAAACTGTAAATCTTGGGTACCACTTCATGGCAATCAAATTGGAAAAAAAAATAATAACACAAATGAAATTCAATGTTGACAGAATTATAGAGAAACTAGTATACTTATTTATTGTTGCTTGCAAACTAGTGGGCCTTTTTTTTTTTGGAAAGCAATTCTATTTTGCTAAGACTTAAGCTAGATTTAATATACCTTTTCAAGCCTTCATCTTGTAAATTTCAACTATCACTCACATCCTGGAGAAACTTGCCTAAAAGTCAAAGTTTTGTTTTGTTTTGTAATTACCTCTGCCTTTGTAACCTCATCCATCACCCACTTTCCAGAGAAACTGAGTTAATGTCATCCATTTAAATTATTGTAGCAACTCTCATCACATGAAGACTACTTCCATTGCCTGAAAACCTTTGTCTTGCAACTTGAATCACATACCTTGGCTGTAGTTGTTCTTCCTTCATTTTTCAAAGAGGACCAGTGACATCATGGGGTGAGGTGTTGACTGGCTCATCAATTGGATTTAGTGAGGGCAGAGTTGCATAGTCATGAGCCTCACTTTCTCTTCCAAAGTCATCAAAGTCCAGTGGCATGACAAAAGTCAAGATGAGTGACAATAGCCCAGGATGCAGTATATGATCTTGGCTTCTGCCAATGTCTGACCAAGCTCCAAGTACTCCACAGTGCCTGCCTCTGTTGCCTTTATAGCTTTGGAACAATTTGTTCTCAACCATCCATTTCATTGAGGGAAATCTTCCCATGATGGACGTAGACATCCCCCTAACTCATTGATGGTTTTGAGGCCAGTTGGTTATGCTTAACCTGGGTTAGCCAGTTTGCTGAGATGGTTTTATCAGGATGTGGCCACAGCACATGCTACAGCTTCTTGGAGCCACAGGTGAGTTGGGTGGCAAGTGGACAACAAAGGTTGATGAGTAGCCCTAAAAAGAACTTGGCAAGCTCTCATACCAGAGGTGATAGTTCCCCCTGAACACCTCATACACTCCTCCAAAGGATATAATATCAATTTGATGTCATGGAGAGTCAATCAGAAGAAGAAACAGCTAAGTTGCTGGAGATTTTGCTCAGTTACCTTGCTAATTGTCATAAAACCCTCTTAAGAGCTCTCACTTAGGGTCTTTGGTCGTTGAGAGATGCCATTGACCTAATTTGTTGGTTACTGCTAGCCTAATAAAACGATCATGCCTGGAACCTTGTCTTCTCAGTGTACCTTATTTATTTTTGTGTGTGTGAGGCAATTAGGGTTAAGTGACTTGCCTAGGGTCACACAGCTAGTAAGCGTTAAGTGTCTGAGGCTGGATTTGAACTCAGGTCCTCCTGAATCCAGGGCCAGTGCTCTATCCACTGTGCCACCTAGCTGCCCCGTACCTTAATTTTTTTTTTTGGCGGGGCAATGAGGGTTAAGTGACTTGCCCAAGGTCATACAGCTAGTTAGTGTCAAGTGTCTGAGGCTGGATTTGAACTCAGGTCCTCCTGAATCCAGGACCAGTGCTTTATCCACTATACCACCTAGCTGCCCCCTCATACCTTAATTTTTAATGTAAAAATAGGTATATTTGTAATTGCAAAAAAAGTAGAAACAAATGTCCAACAATAGGGGAAACGAGCTCTAATGTATTAATGAAATGGGATACTTTAACGTAATTAAGACCCACAAGTATGAGGAATAAAAAGAAATATGGAAAAATGTTATGCAAAGTGAAAAAAAAACAAAATCACAAAGTCAGAGGACATACTAAAAATGACCATATAAGAGGAAAAGTGAGAAAGAATGGATAAAGAATCCTAAAAGAGTGAGAAAAACTGAAAATTACTTACATTTTATATTTTGAGATTAATTAATTTAAATGTAAACAGAAGTAAAACTTGTTTAACCAGTTGTATTGATGTTTAATTAACTTTAATATTAAGTTTATAATATTTTTGATATGACA
This sequence comes from Dromiciops gliroides, assembly GCF_019393635.1. Lineage (NCBI taxonomy): Eukaryota > Metazoa > Chordata > Mammalia > Microbiotheria > Microbiotheriidae > Dromiciops > Dromiciops gliroides. The sequence continues at coordinate 106,253,928 of NC_057864.1, forward strand.
AAAATGTCTTTATTCTTGTTTAATATATTTTAGCAGAGTTGGCTGAACTGTCTTTTTCTTTAAATCCTCATATATATGTTGGTAGGTACAGAGAGCTTTGTCCACATCTTGTCGAATCTGTATGGAATCTGTATGCTTTGACTGACCTTGGGATCAACATTCATAATTTTTTGCTTCATGACTTCTACAGCTCAAAAGATATCTTCCAATTCCTTGAGAGTGAACTCCTTCATTTGTACATTATCTGATTCTTTGTCATCATAGTTGGCTTCTTCAAACACTTGTTGTTCTAAATGAAGATCATTATCAAGCAATTCCTTTGTGTGAAATAATCAATTCTTGGACATCGCCATTTTCTAGTTCATCAAAACCAAGCTTTTTTCCAATGTTTGTTATTTCTTCTATAACCGTCTGTTTTTGAGGGGGGAAACCCTCAAAATTATTATTTGCAGAGTGTGGCAAAATGTGTTTCCACACCCACCGGGATATCCTTCTCTACACTGGCTGCCTTTCTGGTAATTTTAGCATTTTGCAATTGAAGTCGAATTTTAGAGCGATTAAAACAACCATCGCTAGCAGCAAAAGTTTCTTCACTATCCACTCTATTTCCATTTTCTTTTACTGCCTTAAATAAACTTGAAGCTTTTGTCTGAATGGCTGCTCTGTTAAGAGGAATGCATTTTTTTATTACAATCTTCAATCCATACAGCTAACAGATGCTCCATTTCTATCATTGTAATACTTCTATTTCTTGTAGTTGTTTGCAAACCACAAAAAGTTGATGTAACTTTGCCTTTTTAAAAAATTTCACCTGCATGTTTTATAATATTCCGTACTATAGGCATTCCTATATCTCTTCCTATTTTAGATTTACTATGACCACGTTCATGTCGTTCAATTACATCAAAATTTTGTTCTAATGGAATAACAAGTCTCTTTTTCGTGTTGGCAACATTACCACCTGAAGTATTCTTCCTTTCCTCCATTTTATTATGGGCTCTTTTTTGAAAAATTAACACACATCTGTTGATAACATGGTATGCAATGGCACATCACATCCACGTTCAATGATAGGCAAGTACAGACTGATGATTTAGTGGCTTTTGAATAACGTTGCCTAGCTCCTACATATCACATTAATTGAATTTTTGCTTACATTAAATGTAACCTGGTATCTTTTTAGAATCCACACTAAAGGAATTCTGCATTATTCAAACACATATTCATTATTGATATGGGGGAAAATTGGGTAAGGGGTTGGGATAGGGATAGGGGTTCTTAGGAATTCCTCTTTAAAGAATTATACCCTCTTGCACACAAAAAGTAGTTAGAATACAATGGTAGTTTATTTAGGGGCAAGGGAAGGGAAGGGGGGGAAGGGAAACCATGAAAGAAATCCTTGGACTTCACATGGGGAGAGAGGTATGGAATAAAGCACGTGGCTCTGAGGTACCAATCTCCTCGAGGAGGAGGCTGGTAGGTACTGTAATGGTGGGAAATGGGTACGGGGTTGGGGTTCTTAGGAATTCCTCTTTAAAGAATTACACCCTCTTGCACACAAAAGTAGTTAGAATAAGGTGATAGTTTATTTAGGAGCAAGGGAAGGGAAGGGTGGGGGGAGGGAAACCATGAAAGAAATCCTTGGACTTTTCATGGGGAGATTTGGCATAAAGCACATGGCTCAGAGGTACCAAATCTCCTCCAACAGGAGACTGGAAGGTACTTTTATAGAGGACTGATGGGGGTGGACCATCTGCCCATGAAAAGTTCCTTTAGTGAGAGAGGACCATCCCCCACTGGTAGTGACTAAAGGAATTGGGTGAGGGGTGGCTACAGATCCCTCTTCAGAACACAAAGGCCGAAGCCACACCCAAACTTATCTCCCCAGGGTAAGGGAGACCAGAATGAAGGGTAGGATTCCAAAGCTAGCTCTGTCCGATTTGGTTCAGCTTATCTCTCTAGGCGTTATCTGTCCTCTGGTTTAGTTTCTCAAGGAGAAGATTCCTTGGTGTGCCCCAGAGAACTTCTGGGGTGCTCTGCACCCCATGACAGTACTTTTATAGAGGACTGATGGGAGTGACCATCTACCTGTGGAAAGTTCCTTTAGTAAGGGAGGACCATCCCCCACTGGTGGTGGCTAATGGAATAACAAGTCTCTTCTTTTTCATGTTGGCAACATTAAATGTGGCTAGAGGAATTGGGTGAGGGGTGGCTACAGATCTCTCAAGCCATCTCTCTCTTCTGGACACAAAGGCCGCAGCCACACCCAAATTTATCTCCCCAGGGGTAAGGGAGATCAGAATGAAGGGGGGAGGTCCTGAACCTAGCTCAGTCTGATCTGGTTCCGCTTATCTCTCTAGGCATATCTGTTGCTCAGACCACTTACTTTGTTCCATACCTCTCTCCCCATGTGAAGTCCAAGGATTTCTTTCATGGTTTCCCTTCCCCACCCCTTCCCTTCCCTTGCCCCTAAATAAACTAGCATCGTATTCTAACTACTTTTTGTGTGCAAGAGGGTGTAATTCTTTTTCTTTCTTTCTTTCTTTTTCTTTTTCTTTTTTTTTTTTTTGGTGAGGCAATTGGGGTTAAGTGACTGGCCCAGGGTCACACAGCTAGTAAGTGTCAAGTGTTTGAGGCCGGCTTTGAACTCAGGTCCTCCTGCATCCAGGGCTGGTGCTCTATCCACTGTGCCACCTAGCTGCCCCCGGGTGTAATTCTTTAAAGAGGAATTCCTAAGAACCCCAACCTCTAACCCAAACCCTGTACCCCATTTTTCTTGTTCAGGTATGGACAGAATCATTGATATTCAGAGGTTCCTCAGAGGAGGAGCCTCTTCGGAGCCCTACATCTTGGAAGCTATTTCCCTTACTTCCTGTCAGGGAGGTGAACGGGAAGGGGGGCGGGGGAGTTTATAATATTTTTTAAAGAAAAATACCTGTGTATTTTATTGTTCATCCTGTCAACCTGAAAATTAATAAAACAATATAACAAAACTAAAGTCTTTAATGAGAGCGGAGGATTCCATGGCAGATGTGGGGAATATCCAAAGATACTGGGGACAGGATATATATGGGGTAATAGAACACAAAGACTCACAGATTGCCTTTGGGAAGAGTATGTTTCTCATAGTTTCAGACAAGTTCATTTGCACAATAAGCTGAAGATCTGGAAGAAACCTAGGGAATCTCAGGAAGAAAAGAATTTGGGGAGAGATTTACAAAATAATCAGAAACTAGAATTAACAAAGTCTGGTCAGCCCCAGGCAAATTCAATGGCCTATGAAAGAAACTAGATGAAGTCAGTCAGTTCTCAGTCTTTTGTGTTTATCAATCCCATTCCATAGAATCATAGATGATCAAAGCTGAAAGGGACCTCCTTAGAGATCATCTTTTTCAACTTCCTCATTTTGCAGATAAGGGAATTGAGACTTAACTTGTCTGAGGTTACACTGGAAAATTTGAATAATTAGAATTAAAACCAAGTTCTTTCCCTTTTTTACTACTCTATAGCCATGGATTTGGTTTTTGTTTTGTTTTGTTTTGTTTTTATGCCAGCAAAACACAGGGAACATAATTTTGTGGCATCTTTAGAAAAGTGTATTTTTTTTTAAGTCATTAAGGTGGGGCAGCTAGGTGGTGCAGTGGATAGAGCACCAGCCCTGGAGACAAGAGGACCTGAGTTCAAATCTAGCCTCAGACACTTAACACTTACTAGCTGTATGACCCTGGGCAAGTCACTTAACCCCAATTGCCTCACCAAAAAAAGAATTCACTGTTTAAAAGCAAGATTATATTTTTAGTTGTCATTCGTTTGCTCCTGAAATTGACATTTTGTTTGTTTGTTTTGCTAGGCAATGACTACAGGGCCGGTGCTCTATCTGCTGTGCCACCTAGCTGCCCCTGTAATGATGTTTTTCAGAGCTGACAGCTCTTTGATTTTTGTACCTTTCTAAAAAACCCAAATAGGGTCTCAAAAAGTCAGATACAACTAAAAAATGACTGAACAACAAAATATACTTCGTACCTGAATACTCAAAGGAGCCATGATTTCACTGATGTGGTTGCTTTTCGCAAACATGTAATTCACAAACCATCTACTTCTAATGTGTTTATCAATTATTATCATCTATCGTTGTTATTTGCCTATCTTATTACCCACTTACCCCCACCCCTTAATCTTATAAACTCCATGAGGACAAAGACTATATTTTATTCAAATTGTGTTTCTGGGGGCAACTAGGTGGTGCAGTGGATAGAGCACTGGCCCTGTAGTCAAGAGGAACTGAGTTCAAATCTAACCTCAGACACTTGACATTTACTAGCTGTGTGACCCTGGGCAAGTCACTTAACCCTCATTGCCTCACAAAAACAACAAAAACAAATTGTCTTTCTGTGCAAATAATAGGCATTGAATAAATACTTGTCCAATAAAAGATAAAGATAATACTTAACTTCTTCCCATCTGGTGACCTCATGAGCCTTTTTGTTTTTGTTTTTGCATCATCAGCCTTTTTGTAACAGCTCAGGTCTCCTTACAGGCAATTTATGAATGTTACAATTAGAATTACAATTATTCTAATCCTTCATTTAGCTCCTCAATTTCCTGTTTGAGTTCTTTCTCTTCATGTTGACCCCATTATCAAACCATGCTCTAAATCAGTGTGGGAAGAAATTGTAAGCAGACAGGCAGGAAGTAAGGAAATACCTATGATCTAGAGGTGGGTCAAGATGAAGAGAAAGAACTCAAACAGGAAATTGAGGAGCTAAATGAGGGATTAGAATAATTGTAATTCTAATTGGAACATTCATAAATTGCCAGTAAGGAGATCTGAGCTGTTACAAAAAGTCTGATGAGGCAAAAACAAAAACAAAAACAATGACTTCTCATTTGGGTTAGGAGAATTAACAACCTACTGATACATACTTTACAGGTTTACAAAGTCCCACAAAAAGCTCTCATCCTTCCTCTATATAAGCAGAAAGTTAATTCCATAGAGAATCATAGCTTCTCAGAGCTGGACAGGCGGCAAGCTTTTAAGCCTCACTTTCCCTGAACCCAAGGTAAATAATGGGCATTATTTTCTGTGGTAAATATTTTCTTTTAGGGGAGAACAAAAGCTCCATTGACTTTTTGCTTCCATTATTATCAGCAGCTGACCCTCAGATATTGGTGACAGGGTCTTGTAGTGGGAAGTTCAATAGATTAAGAGTCAAAAGACCTGAGTTCAAGGTGTCTGTCACTTGTTACCTAAGTAGCCTTGGACAAGTCATTTCATCTCGGTGAGCCTCAGTTTCCCCAGCCGTAAAATGAAAGGGTTGGACTAAAATGATCTGTAAAGTGCTTTCCAGCAGAACGATTATGACTCTGTGATCCATTCTTTTAACACCTTCAGTCCTCCTTTTGTGCTTGATTAAAAGCAAGTCAACTTTAATGGGAAGTGACTCATTTGAAAATTTTACCTCTTACTTTCTTTTGTTAGAGTGAGGACTGAGTCAGGGTGGCAGTATGGGTATGTAATCTTTACATTCTTACCATTCCTCTCCTCTTACAGACATAGATATTATGTGTATTTAGATATACCTTTTCCAGTCAGGCCCTAATACTCTGAAAGGCAGGATTTAAAAAAATACAGAATTATTTATTTATTTATGTGTGTATTTATTTATGTATTTATTTATTTATCTATCTATCTATTTATTTAGTCATTCATCTATTTATTTATCTATTTATTCATTCATTCATTCATTCATTCATTCATTCATTCATTCATTCATTTAGTTAGTTAGTTAGTTTAGTGAGGCAATTGGGGTTAAGTGACTTGCCCAGGGTCACACAGCTAGTGTCAAGTGTCTGAGGTTGGATTTGAAGTCAGGTCCTCCTGACTCCAGGGCCAGTGCTCTATCCACTGCGCCACCTAGCTGCCCCTAAATACAGAATTTTTATAACACTGGTAAAGTGTTTTATATACATTGTCACATTTGAACTTCCCAATAACTCTTTAAAGTAGGTATTACTAGAAATACACCCATTTTACAGACGAGGAAAAGACAGAGAATTTTTTAAAAAAATATCACTTCTTAAGTACCTACTGTGTGCTGAGTACTATATTAAGGTTCTAGGAAAAACACAGTACTCGCCCTCAGAGAGCTTAGTAGGAATGACGCTCTTATGTAAGAGATGGGGGAACTAAACCTTTAGGGGGAGGATGGGAAGTATACCTGTATACATGTACAAGCCCTGTCCAAGGACCTGGTGAACTGGGTTTTAGTGTCGTATATTTGAAGGCACCCAGAAACATACCTTTAAGAAATGGTATGTCTTAGAGTTGCAATTAGAAGGGGCAAATGTTCACTTTGTCCAAGCTTCAATGAGCCTTAAAACCAGACCTCTATACATGAGCATATAATATAATGATTGGGTGTAGAAGGTATAGAGAGACAGATTGCTAGACCAAAGTTTGAAGGAAAGAGGTGAGCTAAAAACCAAGATGGAGGTACTAGGGCTTTGTCCCAGGGCACTGTAATTTAGAAATGTTTAAAGTGCTTAAATTTCTTTAGCATCATAAAAAATAATGGACCTTAGTGTCTAGTTAGCATGAATAATTGGTTAAAATAGGAAGCTATAAGAAATGCTTTTTTCTTATCCCTATCCACTCTGACCACTAATCCAGATGAGTTTGGCCACTGGCCCAGGCTCACCTGTTCTCCATATCACTATCATCACATTCATGTATTCCAAGGTCTATGTCTCTCCATAGAGGGACCTTATATTTCAGTGCCTCTCCCTGTTCCCAGTGGAATTTGTCTCAAAAAGTTGATGTAAAGGTACAATGAGCATAAGCTCATTGTTTCAGACACCAAAATGCCTACTTATGACTCTGGTGGGGTGAGGGTGGAACAATCCCTTGGTATGCCTTCAAGAAGTGTAACATTGGGGAAACACTCCCTGATCACAGTTTTCCCACAGAAGACCAATTGGTAGACTCCAGTACTTAGGACTAATGACCCAAAGTCTTTGAAGCTCTTTTTCTCCTGATAATACAGTAAGGGTCAGGTAAGGAGTGGTAACCTCAGTGACACCGGGATACCTCTCTCTGTCTCTGGCAGGAATCATTCATTCCCCTACAGCAATAGGAAGGAATGCAGGTGACTGTCTTCCCTTCCCTGTTTCTGCTCATCTTTCTCTGGAGCACAGAACTGGGAGCCAAGAGTCAAGAATTCCAACTTGGAGACTGTCTGGTACCAAAAACAATTCTTCAAAACTTATGGGGAGCCTTCCAGGATATTAGGAACATTGTGGTAAGTAAAGGCACTATACTCAGCCTAACAGGGCTTCAATGTGAAAATGATGTGGGGGGGGGAACAGGAAGGGAATAATAATTTATTAAAAGCATATTATATGAGGCAGGAGGTGGCTCAATGGGTAGAGCATCAGCCTTGGAGTCAGGAGGACCTGAGTTCAAATTCGGTCTCAGACACTAGCTGTGTGACCCTGGGCAAGTCACTTGGCCCCAGTTGCCACACACACACACACACACACATAACAAAAACAAAACAAAAAAAGCTTATTATGGGCAGTTACTATGCTAAGTGCTTTATAAACATTATCTTGTTTGAGCCTCGCAACTGCCTTGGGAAGTGTTATTATTAACCACATTTTACATTTGAGGAAACTGAGGCTGTCAGAAGTTAAGTGACTTTCCCAGGGTCACACAGTGGAAAAAAACCACTGGCTCTACTGTCAGATGACCTGGGTTCAAATCATGTTTCTGACACTGCTCTCTGGGTCTCAGTTTCCCCAAGTGCCAAATTAAAGAGTTGGACTAGATGATCTCAGAGGTCCCTTCCAGTTTTAAATAGACAATTCTATGAGCCTATGGTGGTATAAGCAGAACCCAAAAGGAATGGAGCTAGATCTTCCAGGCTTTAGCTACTTAGGGAGAAGTTGGTGGAGGAGGAGGGGAGTGCAGTACCATTTTCAGGCCTCCAGGATCTCACTCAGGCCTATGTTGTTTCCTGCCTTCTTACTCAGTCAAATGATGGTCAAGAAAGGATGGGGTGTTTTACCTGAGATGTGGGAAAAACGTGGGTATGTGTTAAAATTGAAGTGTAAGGGGCAGCTAGGTGGCACAGTGGATAGAGCACCGGCCCCGGAGTCAGGAGGACCTGAGTTCAAATCCGACCTCAGACATATAACACTTACTGGCTGTGTGACCTTGGGCAAGTCACTTAACCCCAATTGCCTCAAAAAAAAATTTTGAAGTGTCCATTCTCCTGAGCTTCCACCAACTCAATTGAAAGTATCAAATGAGAGTATCATGAACACTTGGGATAGGAAGTAAAGTAATAGTGGTTGGATGGATCAAAATGGGAAATACTAACAACAGGGCAGAAAAAATGTGATGTCATGGAAAGAATACTGGACTGGGCTCTAGTCTCAGCTCCATCACTCATGTTGAGAGATTTTGGATCTCAGTTTCTTCATCTGTAAAATGGATATAGTAGTCAACTAGATAGTTTCTTCAATCCCTTTCAGTTTTAATCATCTGCAAATCTAAGATGTTCTCATTAGGGAGTGGGGCAATGGAGTCTAAGTGCTGGAATAGGTCTGTCAAGCCAGGGCAACAAGCATTTATTAGGCTCTTAACATGTGCTAGATGCTGTGTATCTGGGGAAGACAGTGCAGGAAAAAAGAAAAGCTACCCTTAGGGAGGTTATATTCTAGCTTTATTTTTTTGTTTTTGTGGGGCATTGAGGGTTAAGTGACTTGCCCAAGGTCACACAGCTAGTAAGTATCATGTGTCTGAGGCTGGATTTGAACTCAAGTCCTCCTGAATCCAGGGCCAGTGCTCTATCCACTGTGCCACCTAGCTGCTCCGGGAGCTTATATTCTAATTGAGGAAGACAACACAGAGAAGGGAACTGAAAAGTTCAAGGGGTAAGGGGTGAGGAAGGTACCCATAAAGAGGGTATGGTGACAAAGTCCAGAGTCAGTGGCAGAGCTGGGAGGGGAATGAAGCATGTTCAGTCGGGTCTGACCCCAAAATGGAATTTGCCAGTGGGAGAAGAAAACTAGAGAGGATCAGGGTTGTTCCAAGGTGAGAAGGCCCCAGGAGCTGAAGAAAGTTCTGGCATGAGTGGGCAACCAAGAGTCAGAAGCAGAGCCAAGAAGGGAATGGAGGCCTGGGAAACTCTAGGCCAAATTCAGGTAACTCCAAAACTCAAATCAAGGCATTGGACCAGTTGACCTTTGGGGTCCCTTCCAGCTCTGAAACTAGCTTATCCCACTCTGGACCCATGGGGGAATAGCTGAGGAAGGTCAGATAGGCCCTGCCCAGGGTCAGAGATGACCTGAACATTCCATTTTCCAGAAGCCCTTGTCTTTTGTGTTGGCAAACACAAGAGAAGTCTCTTCAGATTTCTTGCTCATGGTATAATCCGTAAGCTTTCCTTTTCTTAGGCCAACCTCTCCTGGTTCCTCTCTCCATTTCTCCTTTAGTTTGACACTGGTAGGGGTGGGCATTGAGTAACGTGGTCACTGCTGAAGGAGTTTGGCAAATTATTTGCAAAGTTGGGTCCTGCCCTATCTACCCTTTTCAGGATGATTTTCCCTTTCTGTTCCCCAAGCAAACTTTGGACCACAACACAGACACCCAGCTGCTGCAACAGGACTTTTTCCAGAATGCTTCGGTAAATGGGTGATTCAGGATGGAGGGTGGGAAGGAGAAGATGGGAGACACTGAATCTCTTTGCTCAGGGCCTGTCTTTATGGTCCTGGGCTCCCTCAAGCTGACTTGGGGGCCTGGGAGAGGCTAAGCTGTCTTTTGGATTGACTAAAGTCCTTCACCCCTGATTTGGGGATGAACTTTTTATGGACAGAGCAGAGGCTGGTGAATTCAGTCACTGGGGATGACCAAGATAGGAACTCAAGCCCACAAATATCCTGCTAACATCATCTGGAAAATGATCTCAACTCATCACTTCATCTTTCCCTGTGTAGACAAGCCATGTGCCCACTTTGGATCATGACCCCAACCCCTTTCCCACTTCCTCTCTCACTTCCTCTTTCTTCATCTTGATTCTTCTTTCCCCTATTGATTTTTTCTTTCATTATTCATTCAGTGAACATTTATGTGCAAGGGACCATTGTTCATACTGTGGAAATACAGAGATGAATGAGACAGTGCCCACCCTCAAGGAATTTACTGTCTCCTTCCTTCTTTCTCTTGATCACTTTCTTCAACCCTCTTTTTATTCATTCATTCAATAAATATTTATTGATAGAAGGACTGGAATTTAAGAACACCTCAAAGAAGCAAGCTACATCAATTAACTCAGGGCATTTTGAAAATTCATAAGCAAAAGAAAATATAAATAGGATGAAAATTTTTATTTCAGAGTAAAATTATGACAAAATTTTTGCATCATTTGATGTGACTAGTTCTCATATTGTTAAGTGCTGACTATATACACAGTACCGGGCCTTTGTGAGACTACCTAGATAAATGAGACACAGTGCCCACCCTCAGAGAGCTTGCCCTCTTTTTCTTCTCCCCACTTCCTTTTTCTTTTTCTCTCTCTCTTTCCCCTTTTTCTTCAGCTACATACTCAAAAAAGACAACACTCCCAAACATTTCCTTGAGATTCTTCTCCTTGGTTGTAGGTTATCTTTGGGGCTCTTTAAGCCCCAGGCATACTCTTTCCACATTTCTTGCCTTATGAGATTCAATTACTATCCAATCTAATAGATATGGGAATGGAAATGGCCTGTGGTAGGTAAAACAGACTGAAGGACCTTGGTATTAACTGTCATTCTTTCCCCAGTGGGCTGAAATCTGTCACCTCAACTATTCCCTGCTGAGTTTTTATTTGAGCAACATTTTCAATAAGTATGACACAAAGGCAGTGAAACTTGGAATCAGCAAACCACTCTCTACTTTGAGAAACAACTTCTTAGACCTCCAGAAGAAACTCCAGCATTGTGTGAGTAGGGCCTGGGGCCAGGGACCAGACTGTCACTGAAACAAGCAACCACCTAGTATTTAAATGGGCTCAGGAGGGCTTGCCACTTCTCTCCTTCCCCTTCTCATCACCTCACTACTCAGAGGATATATAGTTAGAAAAGGATGGAGAGAGAGGGGGGAGAGAAGAGGAAGATGGAAAGGGGAAGAGGGAGAGGGAGGAAGGGAGGAAAGGAAATAGATCCATGTAGATATAGGTATAGATATAGAGAGATGGAACATTTATTAGGCACTGACTATATGCTAGACACTGTGTTAATTGCTGAGGACATGAACACACACATACACACACACACACACACACACACACACACACACACACAGAGACAATCTCTACCCTCAAAGAACTAAGTCTAATGCAGGAAGATAACACAAATAAAGAGCTGGAAAGCAGAGGGACACCCACACGGGAGCAAAGTTGCTGGAGAGGAGGTATAAATGTCCAGAGAATGGGGAATGTATCTAAATGGTTAGAAGTAGTGAGTTCCTCATTATTAGGTTGTGATACTGTAGAATTGATTCCTGATCAGATATGGGTTAGACTAGATGCACTCTGAGTTAGTTGTCTTCCAGCTTTACTGATTATAGTGAAGAGCCCAGACCAAGAGTCCCAGCTGTGGGCAGTTATATACTAAGACTTTCAGTGAGAAGATCTAAAATCAAAACGAGTCTCAGTTCCTACCTTCAGGGAGATTGGGAGCCATCTAACATTTCTAGGCACTGTAGGAAACACCCACACATCCAAATATGTGAATATCAGTGCAGCAAAATTAGTGTGCCAAAGAACAGAAGGGAATGGGCTAAGGGAGGGTCCAGAATGGGGTGAAGGTTAACCTATAAGATCGTAGAATCATAAATTTAGAGAAGGGGAGTGTGTGAGAACTAGCATTTGTTAAACACCTACTATGTGCTAAGCACCGTGCTAGACATTTTACAAATATTACTTCATTTAACCTTCACAACAACCCATGGAGGTAGTGCAGTTAGAATCCCCATTTTACAGTTGGGGAAACTGAGGCAGACAGCAGTTAAGGATACACAACTAGGAAGTATCAGCAGCTGGATTTAGTGCCACTGTATCACCTAATTCAACCTCTTCACTTTATAGGCAAGAACAATGAGATGTAGGGAGATTATAAGATCTGTCCAAGATTACATAGGGAGTAAGCATCAGTCAAGATTTCAACTCTGACAGTAAGATAGTACACTTTCCAATGTACCACACTGTCTCCGGGGGTGGTATCTTTAAGAAACTTCCTCCCTGTTCAGTAGATACACTGAGGACACAGATCACAGTACCATCCATCGGGTGCCTTTAAGAACCCATTTGTTAAAAAAAAAAAAGAACCCATTTGTTGCCCCCCTACCCAAGAGGGTGTCCTTTTTTAGGATTGAGGGAGAAGAGACTTCTGCACTGACCCCACTTCCATTGTTCTTCCTCTTCTTCAGAAGGAAAAGGGGATGTTTTCTTTAAGTAAGAGTTCCCAAAGGAAGTTTCAGCTATTCCGGCAGGAATTTAAAAAGGTATGTTTGAAGTCCTGGGGAGTGTGGGGAACTGAAGGGAGGGGAGGAAACAGAGAAACGGGGTTTGTTAGTCTGATGGGCATTGATCAGCCTCTGTGGAAATGAAATGATAATGATAATGAAATGATTAATGATAAGATTCAGAATGGGTAGATCCATTAGTACTATTCCAAGATTCACATGAAATCATGGAATTATAGGTCTAGAGTTGGAAGAGACCACTGATCTCATTTAGTCTACCACCCTCATTTTATAGGTAAGGAAAATGAGGCCCACTGAGTTATATATGTGACTGGCCAAAGGTTATATATCTATAAAATGGTGGGTGGAATTTTAACCCAGCTCCTCTGATTTCAAATCCAACACCCATGCCACCGTACCAGGATGCATCAGGAGGGCAATGGGTGTTTTTGACCTATATTTATGGGCTTCACTGACTGTCTCATCTTTTGCCCCTTTTCCAACTGAGAGATGATTATTGCCCCCTTCCCCCACTTGCTTATTTTGTACTTCTCTGTTCTGTTTTTTCTTCCCAGGGGGCTTGCCACCTTTCATTTCATAGATAAGCTTGTAAGAGTTACAAAGGAACCTCGAGATCATGTAACCCAGTTCCTTTATTTATGGATGATGAGATCTAGACTCAGAACAGAATTTAGCAGTTAGCATTTTGCCCTTCACTTGGCTAATACATAATTTCTCTTGCCCTTTAGTTGAATCCGGATGAAAGGCTGACAAAGGCCCTAGGAGAAGTGGACATTCTCTTAACCTGGATAGAAAAAGCCTTTCAGCCATGATGCTGCAGCCCACCTGCTATCCAAAGTGCCCCACCATTTCAATTATGTGCACTTTCCAGTGATTTTTCTTCCTGCCAGTGATGGAGCCCTGTGTTCAGACTTTTCCCAGCCTCTCTACATTCTTTTTTTGGTGGCTACAACTCATCTAGTCAACTCAGGGAGGCCATACTAAATCTCTGTGAATAATTCTCAAAGCAGGTGATAAAGCACTGGATAGTTGCAAACTATATTTATTCCAGATGTATTTAAGGTGACTCACTGGCCCCAGGAGGACCTGAGTTCAAATCTAACCTCAGACACTTGACACTTACCAGCTGTATGACCCTTAGCAAGTCACTTAACTCTGATTACCTCAAACATCAGGGGGCTACCTGATGTATATCTTGTCACTGGACCCAGATGACTCTGGAGGAAAGAGTGAGGCTGGTGACTTTGCACAGCCTCTCTCACTTAAATCCAATTCACTGAATGTCATGACATCACCTTCCAATGTCATGGTCTTTGACAATGAAGGACCAATAACAACAGCCTATTTACATGAGAGGACTATAAGAGGACCAGGGTTCAAATCCTGCCTCTGATCCCTACCACCTTCGTGACCTTGGGCAATTGATTCAACTTCCCTGGGTCTCAGTTTCCTCACCTATAAAAGGATGGCCTCAAAAGGGAAAAAGACCCGTATGTACAAATATTTATAGCTATTCTTTTTGTGGTGGCAAAGAATTGGAAATTGAGGGGAAGCCCACCAATTGGGGAATGGCTAAACAAGTTGTGGTATATGAATGTAATGTATTACTATTGTGCTGTAAAAAAATGATGAGCAATTGGATTTCAGAAAAACCTGGAAAGACTTACATGAACTGATGCTGAGTAAAGTGAGAAGAACCAGGAGAACATTGAATAGAGTAACAGCAACATTGTACTATGATCAACTGTGATAGACCAATCATTTCAGCAAAGCAATGATCCAAGATAATTTCAAAACACTCATGATGGAAAATGCTCTCCACATCCAGAAAAAGAACTTGGAGTATGAATTGAAGCAAATTGAAGCTGTCAACCTGAAAAATTATTAAAGCAATCAACATAACAAAATTAAGGTCTTTAATTGGGGCAGAGGAGTTATAACTTGTGATACCACCATAGCAAGCTAAGGGTGAAACTGAAAACAAAAGTTTATATACGGTGCAAACAACAACAACCAAATAGCACATGAAAAGGCTGCCTTTGGGGTTGATCACCTTTTATTTCACCTGTTAAATTCTTTTACATAATAAGCTCAGAGTAATGAGATTATCTTTGGGAGATCAACTAAGTAACCAGAGGCTGGAATCTGACAAAGTATGGTCAGCCCCAAGCTGACCATTGGTCTGAAGAAACTAAAAGAAGTCAGTAAGTTCTCAGATAATTGTGTTTCTTGTTTCCTTCTCTTGGTCAGCATGAATTTAGTTCATCTGTGACCAAAAAGCACCAAGAGTCTGATATCTTGAAATTTACAAAGGGGGGCTGTTTTGTACATATTTACCAATTTTAAGAAAAAAAATTGCTAATGGGAATGGATAATACAGAAATAGCAACTACTGTACATTTAGTAGCTGCTACTGAAACATAGGTTGCAAAAAGTTTTAAATTCATGTTAAGTTGGGGCAAGGTACACAGGATTCTCAGCTCCTGTCCAGTGTGTCTTGGGAAAGTAGTCTTCCCTGCTTTCATCTGCTTCTTTTTCCAGGTCAGATGGAGTTTGGTATTGTTGTGGGTATAACTTCTGACCTGGCATAATGTTCTGGGAAGAACTTCTGACCTGGCTCAGTGGGGCTAACTCACCCAAAGAATTGGAGGCTCATAGTGAATCTTGTAAGATAAAAAGATTTATTAGGAGAGAGGGATAGATGGCTGGGAGACAAAGTCACTATGGACACTGTCTGGATAAGTAAGAAAAGAGCTGGTCTCTATATGTTTACAAAGAAAGCTGTCAAAACAACTGGGTTGGGAAACAACTGGGAGAGAGTGCCCAGAGTTTGAATAATAGGGGCAATCAATCATCACTCACCCATATCTAGTATATCATTGTTTCTTTTTTTTTTTTTTTTTTTAGTGAGGCAATTGGGGTTAAGTGACTTGCCCAGGGTCACACAGCTGGTAAGTGTTAAGTGCCTGAGGCTGGATTTGAACTCAAGTACTCCTGACTCCAGGGTGGTGCTCTATCCACTGTGCCACCTAGCTGCCCCATCATTGTTTCTTGAAGACCAGGTCTTTGTGTTTGACCTTACCTCATTCCTGAGGTGGGAGGCAGAGCTGGTTTTCCCTTAGGAAAGTTTAAGGAATCTTTGGGGGTTAAGGTCTTTGGGTTTTTTGGGGTCCCAAGTCCCACTACAGTACTACTGGTAGTGGGTTGGGCTGTCTGTTGGGTGTTGGAACCTTCTTCAGATGCTATAGATGTATCCAACTTTCAGTTTTGTGGCAGAGGGGTTGGTCAGCAAGACTTTGTACAGACCTTTCCACTTGGGCAGTAGGGAATCCTTGCATATGTGCTTTTTCCAATACACCCAATCTACAGGTTCCACCTGCAGGGTAGGCTGATTTAAGGTCAAGTCTCTAGAAAACAACTGTCAGACAAGATGGTTAAGGTGCTGAAGAGTTTGTGTGAGTCCTCTGTGGCAGGACAGAAGGGAGAACTTGTCTTGAGGGAATCACTGTGAGGAGAAAGGAGGGACATAGGATGCCTGGTGGCAGTTTTATTTATTATTTATTTATTTATTTTTAAATTTTTTTGGTGAAGCAATTGGGGTTAAGTGACTTGCCCAGGGTCACACAACTAGTAAGTGTGTCAAGTGTCTGAGGCCGGATTTGAACTCAGGTCCTCCTGAATCCAGGGCTGGTGCTCTATCCAGTGCCTCACCTAGCTGCCCCTGGTGGCAATTGTAAAGGGTTACCCTAAGGTTCAGAAGAATCAGGGGAAGGACTTTTGGCCAGGGCAGACCCGAATCATCCATGAATTTGCCAAAATGAACATTAATAATTCCACTAATACATTGTGGGTGGTGTGTACAATGTAAGTGTTGAAACACTGGCCACTGCAGCTAACAATTGGGAGACAATGGAACCAGAAAAATGAGTGCCCCCATCGCTGTGAATTT
Organism: Dromiciops gliroides; assembly: GCF_019393635.1. Lineage (NCBI taxonomy): Eukaryota > Metazoa > Chordata > Mammalia > Microbiotheria > Microbiotheriidae > Dromiciops > Dromiciops gliroides. Next base: position 106,270,403 of record NC_057864.1, read on the forward strand.
CTTTAGTAATTCTGTAGGTGGGGAAAAATCCTTTATAATAAGCACTTGGCTACAACTGTGGCTTTCCTGCAAAGAAAAGCCTCTACCCAATGGGAAAACATGCAAAACATAACTAATACAAACATAACTGGAGGAGGGTGGGAGCTGAATAAAATCAATTGGCCAGACTTGGCAGAGGTCTTAGGGGCTTGCTAACATTATATTTGGGACAGATTTCACATTGTAGATAAATGTCATGTGCAGCTCTTCTCATTTTTCCCCAACCATATTTGCTGCCCAAACTAAGTAGTTTATCAGGGCTCCAGTGACTTAAAGAGTGCCACCTCAGGCCAACACATAAAGTTGTTATCCTTTTTGTACCCTGCCTGTCTTAGCCTGTCTTGGATGGGACAGGATATGGTCTCTTGGGCAGCAGCAAGCTCTGCTGGGGTCAATACTCATTTGAGGACAGGCCCAGAAGATGTAAAGGAAGACAGAGCAATAGGGATCAGGGGCTTCCAAGTAGCCTGCTTGGCATACAGGTCAGCATGGACATTACCTCAGGCATGAGGAGAATCTCCCCAGGAGTGTCCTGGCACTTTTACAGCCACTGCTACTGATAGCAAAGGGAGTCAAGCAATCTCTGGACTTGTTTTGCATTCTTAATGGGAGTGCCAAAGGAAGTTAGGAGTGATTGATATTTCTATAACATCTTGAAATCATGTGCCACCCCCCAAAAGCCTACCTGCTATTCATGTAAGTGTTCCCTCATTTGCCTTTTGCTAATTTGCAAGCTAGAGTCAGGGCTTCAAGTTTGGCCTGTATAAGCGTTTGTGCTGAAGAAGTCAAAGAAAGGGGTCCTGACTCAAAGACCTCCTCAGTAGTGGTGACAGCATACCTGGCAGATTAATTTACCAGAATCATTTTGGAGGCAGGAGCCATCTGGGTACCAGGAATAATCTGGGATTGGAGATCTTCTTGGGGGATTAAAACGGAAGTCAACAATTTTAATACAATCATGATCCTGAGCATAGTCAAGGTTTCTATCCCCTTTGTCAGGGAGGAAAGTGACTGGGTTGAGTGAGAGCTCTACACCTGGAGACAGTGCTATCAGCTTTGGATAGTAGAGGGACAGTTGTAGAGTCCAGTCCTTGTTTTGCATGACTGCTCATGTATAGCTTATATTGAATTGCTTGAGTTCTTGGTGGGGGGAGGGATGGAGGAAGAGAATTTATAACACACACTTTAAAAAAAATTGATGTCAAAATTTGTATTTTACATGTAATTTGGGAAAATAAAATTCTAAATATTGAAGAAAAAAAGAGAGATCTCTAGTCCTTCAAGATGGAGACTATCGGCTGATATTGGATGTCCTAAAATAACAAGATACTTTATGGCTTTTAAAAATATTTGTCATTGGTGCATAAAGCAGTGATGATAGTTAATCTCATTAGTCATCTTAATTTAAAAGTACAATATGCTTTTAGTACCATCTTTTTACATTTTCATTAGAAATTAATTATAACAGCAATCATACCTTTCAGGAAGGAAAAAAAGATAAAAGATATCTCATTATGGTTGGCTCTGATATAGGTCACATTCGGTATGAAAATGTGGTTTGCCTAAAAATACCATAATAGCAACAGTTAGGACAACATTTAAAAAGTAGATGAATGCTTATGGAAGTTTGTAAGCCTGATAATGAAACAAAATAATATTAAGGGAAGGAAAAAGGTTAAAATGTCATAAATGTGCTTTAACAAAAACTCCAGATAGTAAGAAAACCAATTCCAGTTGACTATTATATTACAAAATAAAGTTATTATGAAATAAAACTTACTCAAGCATCTATCAGTGAAAAGGTATTCTGCTAGGGGCATGGAAACTTGAAATGTCCATGAAGCTTACAAAAAAAGAGACAACAGTAAACTTTGTTTTTAACTATCACACCATTATTAAAGCATGTAATACTTCAATACTATGTGATCAGTCTGACTTTAGATTAAGAACCTACTTAACAGAGTTATTGAGGAAAAACTGTCATAAACAGTATCAGGGCTAGGTGGAACAAGGTTCTCTGGCCTGTTAGGGAAACTTCCAGTTTTCATATTTTTACAAGCTTTTTTTTGCTATCTACACCAAGAAGTCTAAACTATCTTTCCTAGAACCACACATTCATTATGGCTAGGGAGTATCCCGGAAGGGAAACTTGAACACAGGTGTTTCTGACTTAGAGATCACTTCTTTGTGAGTTCACAATAAAAACAATGAAAATATCCATTGCATTCTTAAACAAGCAGTTTCAATTACTTGGCAATTGGGGTTAAGTGACTTGCCTAAGGTCACACAGTTAGTAAATGTTAAGTGTCTGAGGCTGGATTTGAACTAAGGTACTCCTAACTCCAGGGCTGGTGCTCTATCCACTGCGCCACCTAGCTGCCCGACATCAATCTTTTAACAATTGAATCTATAATAATTTATAAATCCAGAGAATACTAGTCTATAATTATTAAATAGCCACATTGCAGATTGGTAAACTGAAGTAACTTGTTTTAAGACCATGAAATTAACAACCAGATCTATAAAACTTTGTCTTAATGCAAATATCACAATAAATCCTGACCAAAAAATACATTTTGTTAGAAGACATATTTCACTTAAAATAAGACTAGAATAAATGCAATTACATTTGGATCTATATTCCCAAATGGTATATTCTCAATTTATCTAAGGCTTATCTACTGTCAGTATTTAAATATAAGATCGTTATTATCAATAAACTCATTTTTATATGGTGATAAAAACTTTGGTTACTGAGAAGCCAGACAGTTCCCCAGATTTAAATTGAACCGGATATATCAACCTGGATTTAAAATTTTAATATTGCAGATCAATTCCCAATTAAAGTTTTAACAAATTTCTTAAAAGCTGGTAAAAAAAAAGTAAGTGGTAGTCCCCCTCTAACTGCCTTTCTGTGTAAATTACCTTAATTCTGCTTTGAGTGACAGAGAGGATAAGGGACACACACACACACTTTAACACAAAGAGCACTTTTCAAGAAAAGACAAAAACAGTAAACAGTAATAGTAAAAACTCATAAAATAATTTAGCATGCACAAATTAAGTCTTTCCCTTTATCCTAAAAGTCCCATTAGTTTGAGAGGGGGAGGGCCACCGAGGGCCCTCAGTTTTGAGGATGGTAAAATCAAGATTAAACTCAAAAAAGGATAACCCACTGTATGGCCATCAGTGTGGCAAATCAGACTTAATCAAATTTTGCCAATTTTCTAAGTACTTACAAGAATATGGTCCATACTTGAAAAACAACCAGTAACAGTCTGTTCTGGTGTACATTCCAAAGCAGACCACAAATTACCCATGGGTTTTGCCAGACTCCTGATCAAAGAGCTTTAGGAACTCAAGTGAAAAGGATGACAATTCTGAATTTGAGACTCACTTACTCAAGCTGAGCCGCCAAGTTCGAGTTCAGACTGGGAATTCAATGGATTCCTGCTAGTGTCAAGTATCCAAAGTAAAAAACAGGGTCCAGATGAGCAGGGGGGAGGGGATGGGTCTTCAAATCCCAGACTTGCCCCCAAAATGTCAACCTGAGCAATTATTAAAGCAATCAACATAACAAAATTAAGGTCTTTAATTGGGGCAGAGGAGTTATAACTTGTGATACCACCCTAGCAGGCTAGGAGTACCCAAAGGGTGGGACAGGAAACAAGAGTTTATATAGGGTACAAACAACAACAACAAAACAGATTACATGAAAAGGCTGCCTTTGTTGTCGATTACCTTTTGTTTTACCTGTTACATTCTTTTAAGTAATAAGCTGAGAGTAATGAGATTGTCTTGGGGAGATCCAGATCAGAGGCTGGAATCTGACACAGTATGGTCAGCCCCAGGTAATTCTTTGGTCTGAGGAAATTAAAAGAAGTCAGTCAGTTTTTAGATAATTTTCATACTATTTTCACTTTTGGGGGTTTTTCTCCCCTTTCTCATGATCTTTCCCTTTTGTTCTGGTTTTTCTTTCATAACTTGACTCATGTTTAACTTCATTGTACTGTATAAACTTATATCAGATTGCTTGTCTTGGAAAGGGGGGAGGGAATCGAGGGAGGGAGAAAAATTTGGAACTCAAAATCTTACAAAAATGAATGTTGAAAACTATTTTTACATGTAATCAGGGAAAAATAAAACAATATTAAGTGGGGGAAAAAAGGATGGCCTTTGAGCTCCCTTTCAAACTGGATCTTGGATCAATGGATTAAATATTTTTCATGTGGCCCATGTGGTACATGGCACAGTGCTGGGGGGTCCAGAGGAGGTGCTCAATAAATACTCAACTGCTCTTGCTCCTGCTCCTCCTCCTCTTCATACTTCTCTTTCACCTCTTTTCCTCCTCCTCCCCCTCCTTGTAGTCATCATCATCTTAGTCATTGTCCTCCTCCTCTTCCTCCTCCACCTTTCTCTAAGATTTCATTGTTACAGAGAACTCTAGGTGAGGAAATTTCAACTACTTATGCAGATCATCAATTGTTCTGCAATCTATAGTTTGGAGAGTTGCCTGGGGCACTAGGTGTTTGTTATAGGAAATTTAAGTACCATCTGTGCCCTTTGTAAGTCGATAGTTGGAAAGCTAACAGTTCCTGCCTTGGTGCATTTGTAAGAGTTGGAACACTGGGCAAGGGTAGCCCACATTTTGTTCTGATCTACTCAGTGAGACTCTTGGTCCAGGTTCTTCACTGTAATCAGTGAAGTTGGAAGAGACCTCCCCTCTTCCTTTCCAGGATTGAGGGCCAATTTTAGATCTTCTGCCTTCTCAGGATCTCTCAGGAAAAAGCTCAAGTAGTGAAAAGGACCAACTTTACAATTTATTCCCTGCTTGATAGGCTTGATCCCTTCATTCCCTGTTTCCTCCATTGTTCAACTGACTGCCCTCAGAGAGGATGGTAGTGCTAGAGCAGACAGCTTACATTTTCATACTACCTGGTACATCTTCTTGCTTAAATGCCATTCTCTTAAATGCATCTCTGTTCACTCTTGACAACTTTTTTCCATTGATGGACAAACTTCTGGTGAGGGAGGAGAGGTAGGCAGGAAAGTGGGAAGGGTATAGTGATTCCCACTTCTAAGAGCAGTACTGACTTACAGTTCTGCAGTGGATATTGATAACTAAAAATTTACTGAGAACTGACTGATCCCCACCCACTTCCCCTTCCCAGGCAAATGAATTGCCTGGGGCTAATCGATCTTTGTCAATTCCAGACTCTTGAGAGAGTTATAGACCTCTCCCACCTTCCCCCAAGCAAACTATCCCCTCCCAATGGTTCTCTACCTTACTCCCTGGATTTTATGTTATTATGTAAAAGGGTCCACCTACATTAAGTAGTTTCTATTTAGAGTCAAGTATCATCTATACTTAACTCAGGAGCAGGTCTATGGTTTCTTTTGTTAAAGGTTCATTTACATTAAGTTCCCTTTTGTTCTGTTACCCCATAAAAATCCTGTCCTGAGTTCCCATCTTTGAGTATTTCTAACTTCTTGCTTTGCAATACTGGGAGCTATAGTTCCTCTGCCCCAATTAAAGACCTTATTTTCTCCTATATTGTTTCCTTAATTTGCAGGTTAATAATATTAAATCAAAGTATTTCTGGCTGACTGTGACCCTGTTTTGGAAGCTCGGGGGAAAGACTGTGGGATGGATTGACAGGTAGACTGTGAGCAAGTCATTTAACCTTCTTTGCCTCATTTTCCTCATGTCAAATGAGCTGGAGAAGGAAATGGCAAACTGCTCCTGCATCTTTGCAAAGAAAATCCCAAATTGGGGCACATATAGTGGAATATGACTAAATGACTCAACAACAAAGGGGCATCTCCCAGTTTGGGGGGAACATCCTTGGATTCAGAAACGAGGGCTCCTTGGGCACAGAATTTGAAATAGTTTTTCCAACCCATTATTCCTGCTCTAAGTGCTCTGACTTTAGGTAAGGCTTTCAAGGGGTTCTTGGGGGGTCCTCATTTTTCATAATGTTATGGGGTTGGGACATATCAAGGAATTTGGGACATTAAAGTTTAAACTGGCCAGCTAACCTAAAGGACAGACACACCTTGAGAAGCAAGAGAAATAAGCCCATTAGGTATGGGGGGATATAGATAACTCTAGAAGTCAGGACCACCACCTCACTCAAGCCTTCCCCCACCCCCAAAGGGAACTTTCCATTGTCAGGTAGTGATCACCCTTCTGCCATCTATAAAAGCTATGGCCTTTCTTCTGTTTGAAGAGATAGGTATCTCAGAGAATCACATCTCTCTGAACTATCTCCCCTAGTGGTCTCCTTTCTCTAGTGCCTAAATAAAAGATTATTTTATTCTAATTAGATTTGTGTGTGAGAGGATGTAATTCTTTAAAGATGAATACCTAAGGACCCATACCCCCACCTTCTCCTGTGGCACATAAGAAGCAACAATGGTATAGTATTAGGATGCTGGACTTGAAGCCATAAGAGACTTACATTTCTGTAGCATTTGGTCTGTCACCTAAACATCTCTAAGCCTCAGTTTCCCCATCTGTAAAATTAGGTAATGATATCTATATTGTCTACTGTACAAGGCTTTTTATGAAATTTCATAATGTATGTGTTGTGAGGCTAATGGTGTCTGCAGAGTGATCAGAGAGGTACAAAGTGAATTCACTTTGATCGAGTTTCTCCTTAAATTAAACCAACATCTGTCGTGGGAACTTTTGACTTGGCTCAGTAGGGCTTACTCACCCAAAGAATTGGAGGCTCATAGAGAATCTTGGAAAATTTTAAAAAATTTATTAGGAGAGAGGGATAGATAGCCGGAGACAGAGTCACTATGTATATTATCTTGATGAGTAAGAAAAGAACTGGCCTCTTTATGTGTTTTTAAACAAAGTGTCAAAACAACTGGGAAGGGAAACAACTGGGAGGGAGTGTCTGGAGTTTGAATAATGGGCAATCAGCACCCATCCATATCTTATAAATCATCTTTGTTTCTTGCAGTGTACCAGGATTCCTTGGGTATTAGGGTCTTTGGGTTTCTTGGGGTCCCAAGTCCCACTACACATCTACTTCCCTAAAGCTTCCACTCACAGCTCCCAAGCCTGTACTCTGGGACCAAGCAGAACAATTTGAAGGCATGTGATAAGGGGAAACTGATAGGAGAAAGCACGTGGGTCCTTAGGATTCCTCTGTAAAGAATTACACTCTCGCACAAGACCTAATCAGGAATAAGAGAACAGGTTTATTGGAGTACAAGAGAAACCGGCCGGGAGGAAGGTTTTGCCAGAACAAACCGCTTTCCCCCCCAACTGACTTGTGGGGTGCCATTTTATAGGGTTTAGGTGGGGAGTGGGTAAGAGTCTCTTATTGGGTGAGGGGCTGGTGGTCTTCCCGCGTTGCGCTGTGGTAGGAAGAATCCCTCGTGAGAGATCTGGTGGTGGGTGTCAACTTTGTCCTGATGGGTCTAAGCAGTCTGCTGATGGGCGGTTCCAGGTGGTCTTCTCCTGGATTACCTCATCCAGATGCTTAGGAGGACTGGAATGTGGGGTGATGGTCCTGGAGCATGCTCAGTTCAATCTGTGCCACTTATATCCGTTAGGTGAGTGTGTGTGTCCTTGATTGTGTTCAAGGAGAGGCCTACTTGATTTCAAGGGAAAACCCCTGAGGTTTCAAGGAAAAGGTTCCTTGAACCCCCCAGAAAATTGTTGGGGTGACCGGGCCCCATAATCCTCCCATGACACATGGACTATTTCATTTTTATGGTTGGATGCACAGGACCTAATAGAGTGCCTTGTAAATAGTTTGGTTTTGTTTTTTTTTTAAAGTTGTGTCTGGCTTTTTTTTTTGGCAGGGCTATGGGGGTTAAGTGACTTGCCCAGGGTCACACAGCTAGTAAGTGTCAACTGTCTGAAGCCGGATTTGAACTCAGGTACTCCTGAATCCAGGGCTGGTGCTTTATCCACTGCGTCACTTCGCTGCCCCATGTCTGGCTCTTCTTGACCCCATGTGAGGTTTTCTTGGCAAAGATACTGGAGTGGTTTGCCATTTCCTTCTCCAAACCACTTTATAGATGAGGAGACTGAGGCTAACAGGGTTAAGTGACTTCTCCAGGGTCATACAGTAAGTGTGGGAGGCTGGATTTGAACTCGGGCTAAGCACTGTAAGCACTGCTATGCCACCTAAATTCCTAGCCTTGTAGCTAGTAGACATTTAATACACACTTCTCACACTGCATTGCATTGCATTGCATTGAATTGAAGTCTAGCCTCTCTGCTTCCAGTCCCTTCAAATACTGGAATCATGCAACCAGGGCTCCTACACATCTTCCCTTGGGAAGATCCTCTGCAAGATAAGGAGTTTGGACTAGATGGTCTCTAAAGCACTTTCTAGTTCTGACATTCTCAAGACACAGACCTCATTCTGTAAAATGGCAATCCTGTTTGAGGATGTACAATGAGAAAAAGTGAATCTGGCTTTATTAATAATGACCTGTAGTCTGGCAGCCAGGTGGAATCATAGTTCACAGTGGGCCTGGAGTCAGGAAGACTCAAGTTCAAATTCGACCTCAGACATGCACTAGCTGTGTGACCCTGGGCAAGTCACTTAGTCCTGTTTGCCTCAATTTCCTCATCTGTAAAATGAGCTGAAGAAAGAAATGGCAAACGACTCCAATATCTCTGCCAAGAAAACCCCAAATGGGGTCATGAAGAGTAAGACAACTGAACATTGTACTTATAAGACTGAAGAATATTTCTCTGGGTCTCTGGGGTAAATGTGTGACTCAATAGAATATATTTGATTGATTGATTGATTGATTGTGTGTGTGGGGGGAGGCATTGCCTATTTAACATACTCGTTTTGTTTTTTTCGGTTTTTGAGGGTTCTACAGACCAGAGAGTGGCACTATGAGCCTGGGAGACTATATAGGGCCCCCAGAGAAGGTGACACTCACCGGAGAAGGTGGGGGGCGGGAATCCACTATTTATGGGCTATTCTGGATCCTTTGTTTATTTTCTGCATTTATTGTGGAGGCAGAAGCAAAGCTGCTCCAGGTCTAATAGACTCCTTCTTACTGAGTACTTATATGGGAGCTGGAGCCCCTTTGGACCCATATCTGTAAAGACCTAGACAGGAGCTATATTCAAGCTATATTATGAGATTTCCCAAAGGCAACTCTGAATGGGGGGTGGAGGTAAAATGAGCCAAAGAGACAACAATTAAGGTAGAAAAGAGAATTCCCAAGGTTGGGCCCAGTTTGTAGAAGCCCAAAGCGTGGAGAAAGGGTCCATGCCTTAGACCTCCTCAGCAGTTCTCACACCTCATCTGTACATTCCACCCTTAGGACCCCTCGGAATGGAGTGGAGTCCCCCTTCCCCCCCACCCCCAACCTCCATTTAAGGAGGACTCTCAGGCCAAGTATGTCTTCATTTCCCATGGGGCTACACTACTTTGACCATCTTCATCATACTCTTCCCTTCCCCTCCCTTTCCTTCCCCCTCCCCTCCCCCTTCCCCTTCTCCCTGCCACCCCCAGCTTCCTTTTATATGTTGTCTTGCCCTTTAGATCATAAGTCCCCAGAGGGCAGGGATGGGCTTTTTTTTTTTTTGTCTCCTATCCCCAGCATTTAGCACAGTTCCTGCACATAACAGACACTTAATAAATGTTTATTAACTTCTAGTTTCCGTGGAACAGAAGTGGCTTTTCCGAGACGAGCAGGAGAAGCTTTGGGGAATGCATGGGCAAGCTCAGGGAAGACAGAGCCCCCTGCCTCCACCTGGGGAAAACAGCCGGGGAGGGCATGCAGGATGTGCCAGGTGTTGAGCAGAGTTAGTTCTGAGTAGGGCTCAGCAGCAAGCCTTGTTGGCATGGAAGCCCAGGCCTGGAGGGCAGTTGGGCGACTGAGTCAAGCAGGGAACATTGATGTAGTCGTGTGAATCAGAGTCTTCTGGCTCAGGAAGACAAAGGTGGTAGGTGCTCATGGAGTCATTCTTCACAGGCACTGGCGCCTGGGGCTGAGTAATCTTTGAAACCTGAGAACGACCAAAGAATTATCACATGGATTGAGTGGGATGACAGAGGCTCAGCTTCCCTAGAGGGCAAGAGAGCCCAGGGCTGGTGAACTGGGAATTTGTCACCATTTTGAGACATCCCACCACGAGTGCCTTCTCCTCCAAAGACACTTTCCTGCTAGTCTGTATTCATTTTCGACAATTGATTTACATGCTCTCTCTCCCCTATGAAAACACAAACCTTTTGCTTTTTTGGGGGGGGGGGGCGAGAGGGAAGAAGAGTAGTATTTCCAGTTCTTAGCCCAACACATAGTAAGAGATTAATAAATGATTATTGAGGGGGTAGCCAGGTGGCACAGTGGATAGAGCACTGGTCCTGGATTCAGGAGGACTTGAGTTCAAATTTGGCCTCGGACACTTGACACTTACTAGCTGTGTGACCCTGAGCAAGTCACTTTACCCTCTGCCCTGCAAATATGTATATATATATATATATATATATATATATATATATATATAGAGAGAGAGAGAGAGAGAGAGAGAGAGAGAGAAATAGATAGATAGATTGTTTGATTGATTCTAGAAGATAAAGGACCTTCACTGGCTTCACTGCTCAGTGATGTCCTGGGGATTTCCAAAGTCTGCTTCAGGGAAGGTTATCCCTCCCTGGGAATCCGGAAAACACATAGACCCAATCAGGGAGGGGATTGCCTTAAAAGGAGCTGGGTTTCTAAAATTACCAGACATAAGATTGCTAGAGACTAGAGCCAAAGAAAAAGCCTCCAGGGCTTGTATTATATGACACATGATTCAAATATCTACCTTCTTGGAGAGTAAGGAAGTCAGGCTGAGTCAAGTCCTGCCTTTCCTATGATATGGTTGTAGTGCACTAGAAAATGAGCCATTGAGGTATTCATTCCTGGAAAAGGCTAAATGACAGTTTGAAGGGGACTTCAGAGACCCCAGTAGGGATAGAAAGAGAAGACAGCATTCCCCTCCTGGGAAAGAAACTGTACAGTGCCAAGTTACACAGTGCTTGGCACATAGTAGGTGCTTTTTGTTGTTGTTTGGTTGTTTTTCAGTCGTGTCTGACTCTTCATGACCCCATTTGGGGTTTTCTTGGCAAAGATGCTGGAGTGATTTGTTACTCCCTTCTCCACTCATTTTACAGTTGAAGAACTGAGGCAAACAGGGTGAAGTGACTTGTCCTGGGTAACACAGCAAGTGAGTGTCAGAGTCTGGATTTGAACTCAGGAAAATGAGTTTTTCTAATTCCAAGGCCAGTTCTCTGTCCACTTCACCTTCTAGTTGCCCAGTAGGCACTTAATAAATGTTAATTGGATTGAATTGCCTAAAAGATCTTTAGAATGCCAATTTCCAAAGGATGGCCATCAGTGTGAGTTCCTTACAGATAAGTCGCCCTGACCAATTCAACCATTTTAATGCATAAAATATATATTTGGGGCATCACAGTTCTGCCCCAAATATATATTTTATGCATTAAAATGTCCTGGGAATGGTTTAAAGGGAAACGCACATATGATGAAAAGACACTATCTGTTGGTTATTGCTTCCTAAACACATCACCACCACCACCACCACCATCATGATCGTGACTTTCATTTTTGTTTTTCCTCTTCCAGTGCCTGCTACATTGCAGGTGCAATAGTGCACACTTCTTGGTTGAGTGATCAGTAGCAGCACATGCTTTGTCCATGGTTGAATTGGTCAGGGCGACTTATCTGTAAGGAACTCACACTGATGGCCATCACCAAAAAAAAAAAAAATGGATGAGCAGCCCTGAAAAGGGCTCTGCACACCCTCACACCAGAGGTGCTAGTTCTCCCTGACCAGGTAGAATGGGCTGCCTCAGGAGGTGGTAGGTTCTCCCACCCTAGAGATTTTCAAGGAGAGCCTGGATGAACCTTTACTTATCAGAGATGTTAGAGTAGGATTCCTTCCAATATGGTGTAGACTAGATGGCCACTGAGGTCTCTTTAGTGAGGCAATTGGGGTTAAGTGACTTGCCCAGGATCACACAGCTAGTAAGTGTCAAGCGTCTGAGGCCGGATTTGAACTCAGGTCCTCCTGAATCCAGGGCCAGTGCTCTATCCACTGTGCAACCTAGCTGCCCCTCCCTTCCAATTTTAAAATTTTATGCTTCATAACAATAAGTAGCACTTATATAGTACCTACTATGTGTCAAGCATTGTGCTAAGCACTTTACAAATATTAGCATCCTGGCAATTGCCATTTATTAGCTCAAGAAAAATTCAAGCCTCCATTTTCCTTATATGTAAAAGAAGGACAAAAAATATCTGCCCAACAAAGTTGTAGTGAAGGTTAAATGAGATAAGGGAAAAGATTGCTCTCTCTAGGTACAAGGCAATAGTAGAGGAGGTAAAGTACTCACCTGGGTAGGAGTAGAAGGTTCTGCAATTCCGGTGTCTCTGGCAGACATTTGCTCACCTGGAGGAAAAGAGGAGAGAAGTGAGATTTCTCAACCACATTCTCCCTCTTGACCCCTCCTGCTCCTTGCCAGCCTCACCTCCCAACTCTGTATTTGGAAGGAACTTTGTTTTGTTTTGTTTCTTTGCGGGGCAATGGGGATTAAGTGACTTGCCCAGAGTCACACAGCTAATAAGTGTCAAGTGTCTGAGGCTGGATTGAACTCAAGTCCTCCTGATTCTAGGGCTGGTGCTTTGTCCATTGCACCACCTAGCTGCCCCCTTGGAAGGATCTTTGGCAGGAACTTGCAACCCCTGTTTGCCTGAGAAATTTTTACTCGACCCTGGTTTATAGGTATATAAAATAGGTATACATAACCTTTTATTGTTGCCACATTTTTGTGACCCCAACATTCACTTATGCAACCCCATATGGGGTCTCCACACACAGTCTAAGCTTTGTTCTAGATGATCCCCAAGGCTGTCACTCTTCTACATTTTTTGCCTGTTACCAACTAACCTCTGTGTCATGGCAGGATGCCCCATTAAGACCCTTAATTAGATGAGATTGGGCCAGGCTTTGTCCCAGGACACCAAAGGTCAGAGGGCTGGCCATTTTCCTCCAGTACAGAAACAACTCATCTTAACACCTGGTTGGAGAGGGTTACTGGACCTGTAATTTCATGCCCATATGGAACTCCTGAAAGAGGAAAGACCTTATACCATTGCAGGTTGGGACTCCTTGTGATTTATAGTCAGAGAGTTGTCTAGCACACTGAGGGTGACTTGTCTCCAGGATGGCTCAGAGGTAGGACCAGAATCCAGGTCTTCCTGGTTCAGACACTGGTTCTCTAACTACTTTACTACACTGCTTCTCAGCACCTCATTAGCAAGAAAACTGAATTCAAATATGCAGTTATCATTTTTATTGGGGGAAGGGATTAGCGGTGAGAAGAAAGATTGTGGTAGTATAGTAATAGGAAGAGGAGAAATACAAGAGGGGCATTGAAGCATCTTTTTGAAATGCAGGGTTGTTGTGAAGATCAAATGAGATATTTGTATATAGCAAACCTTAAAGCATGATAGCATTGTTATCATAGATCATATCAATCTATTATTATTATTCATTATTGTTATAATTCTCCTTTTCTGTTCTACTTTATATATGGAAATGCTCTCTCCTGTCTCTGCCTCTTTATTTGTTTTTTGTTCATTTAAAATAAAGTAGAATAACATAAGATAAATGGGAAGTTAACAGCGTTTCCTCCCTGCTTTTCTTTTTTTTTAAATTTTTTTTTTTTTGTGGGGCAATGAGGGTTAAGTGACTTGCCCAAGGTCACACAGCTAGTAAGTGTCAAGTGTCTGAGGCTGGATTTGAACTCAGGTCCTCCTGAATCCAAGGCCAGTGCTTTATCCACTGTGCCACCTAGCTGCCCCCCTCCCTGCTTTTCTTAAAGATGATGCCAGGTGAGTTCATCACTTATCTAGCCCTTGTCCTCCTCTCTCTCCTCCCTGAAATGGCATCCTCAGCAGTTCCCAAATGGTCTGCTTTTCTAGGATCTTTCCCCTCCTCTCCTGACCATTTCACTCTATTTACCCTGGGCATTGAAATTCTCCTCCCACCCCTTCTCACCATTCTGGTTGGTTCTTTGAACTTGTCGTGGGCAGGCACTGTAGATGTTTTGTTGAGAACGGAGTCTATTAGAGACAGGCAGGTGGAGGTGCCTCTGCTGGGAGTGGTGCAGGTGGGAATGAGCTCTGTGGGCAGCCTCCAGGGCACTCATCCTCACTGTCAGTCTGTTGATCCTCTTGGGAAGAGCTTCTCAGGAAGAAAGATCACAGGGTCATAGATCTAGAACTGGAAGGGACCTTAGTCCCTTGGACTGAATTGGACATCTAATCCAACCCCCGCATTTTACAAAGGAGGAAACTGAGGCCCAGGGAGGTTAGGTGATTTGCCCATGGTCAAAAAGATCTCAAGTATCAGAGTCAAGATTTGCACCTGATTACCAGAGAAGAAAGAGGAAAAGAGATCAATAGCTTTAGAAGTCTCTGGACATTCCTTTTTTTTTTTTTAAATTTGCGGGGCAATGAGGGTTAAGTGACTTGCCCAGGGTCACACAGATAGTAAGTGTCAAGTGTCTGAGGCCGAATTTGAACTCAGGTCCTCCTCACTCCAGAGCCAGTATTCTACCCACTGTGTCACTTAACTGCCCCCTTGGACATTCCTTCCTAAGTAAGATCTTAACCAATTGACCTCATCCCATGTAAATGGATGGCAGGTCTTGCTCATGTAGGTAGATGTCTAGAGCTGATGATGCTAATCTCTTCTCCCATAGTCTTCCAAGGACTCAAAAGGTACTACAGGGATAATCAGAAATAAAGCCAACCTCAGATTCTCCAAGTTCCTTCCTTCTGTACCCATCTGGTCAGAGCTATGGCGGGGGGGGGGGGGGGGAGAGTATGTGCATGTTGGGGCTTGGCTGCATTATGTTTAGTTCCCACCCATCCTTTAGAGCAAAGGTTCTTAGCCTGGGATCCATGGGGGTACATGAATAGATTTCAGGGGGTCTAAGAATTTGGATGGGAAAAATTACATCTTTATTTCTTTTTCTTTGTTTTTGTTTTTTAGTGAGGCAATTGGGGATAAGTGACTTGCCCAGGGTCACACAGCTAGTAAGTGTTAAGTGTCTGAGGCTGGATTTGAACTCAGGTACTCCTGACTCCAGGGCCAGTGCTTTATCCACTGTGCCACCTAGCTGCCCCTATCTTTATTTTAATATAATTTATTTCTTTCATAATCTTATATATTTTGTTTTATGTATTTAAAAACATTATTCTGAAAAAGGGTCTATAGACACCACCAGACTGCCAAAGGTATTAATGGCATACGAAAGGTCAAGGAGCCCCAATTTAAAGATCATCTCAAAGGCCAAATCATTCATCAAGCCACCCCATCCCCCCAGACCTCACCTACGTTATTTGTTTACTCCCACTCTGAGGGACTTGTAATTAAGCACACCATCATCATCTCTCCCACCAAAATCCTCTTCCAGTGCCTCATCATGGTCTGGAGGTGGACCGGGGCCTCAAAGGACAGGCCAACAGAACCCAAGCTCTGTCTGATGTTACCAAGTCAGAAAGCCATTGAGGATGGGCCCAGTGTTAGGCCATCGTAACTTGGGATTTGTGAACTTATATTTTGAAATATTCTGATAACTCTATTTTAATATGCTTCCCTTGAAATCTTATATATTTATACATTAAAATGTTGTTCTGAGAAGCAGTCCATAGGCTTCCTCAGATTGCCAAGGGGTCCAAGACACAAAAGGTTAACAACCCCTTTAGTAGATGATCTCTGAGGTTCTTCCCAGTATGTTAAGGGGTGGGGAAAGTAGGAGAGATTCAAAAGGTTACCTTTCTTCTTTCCTTCCTCCTTTCCAGGCCAATTCCTTGCCTTCCTTTACCCCTTTTACCCAAGTTTCCTTCCAGGGTCAGCTCAATTGTCACCTGCTTTTCTGGGTGTCTCCTCACCCCCACCCCACCCTAGCTGCTCTGTTTCTTCCCAAAGTTACCTTGTTCTTGCTTGGTTTGGATTTGGTGTATAACTATATATGTGGAAGTTGTTTCATCCATTAGAAGGTAAGGACTGATCCATTTTTGTGTCTATATTCTTAGAACCTAGCCTGACACATAGTAGATATGATGTCCCTAACTCTAATTCAGGCCCCTCAGTGGCACCTGGACTTGGCAGAAGGTACTCTAATGTGTAACTTTGGGTGTTACCACTATGCCTTCCTCAGGAATTAGACCCAGCCCTTACCTCTCCTCTTCTTCAATGATCTTCCCAACACCACACCTAGGAGCACCATGAACATAACACCCAGCAATATCAGGATGGGAAATCCCTCATTGTTCTTCAGAAATGATCCAAAGTAGAAGGCACTGGAGGGAATAAGGAGAGTGATAGATAAGGGAGTAAAGAGAAGCAGGTGGGTTTAAGCAAGGAATACTGGATGTCGTCAAGACCTAAGGACACATGTCAAGGGCTATTCGACAGAGGGTGGATTTTGTGAGAGGGGGCTTCATCAGGGGAGTGGGTGAAGGGATCTTCCCATGATATGTTCCAGATCACCTAGGGCTTCAGCCCTGCTTTCCAAGGCATTGCCAGGGCTTACCTTTCACCCCTTAGCCAGGTGTGATGAGAATAATTAACAGTGGAGGGCCTGAGCCATCTGCTCAGTTGTAGAGCCTTTGAGGTCACAGAGGGGAGGGAGGTCTGGGAGCGAGCTGCTGCTGCTAAGGTGGTTCTCTGAGGCAGGACAGGGCTGGTGGGAGAAGGCTTCAAGGGTGGCTGGGTTTGCCATGACTGGGTCCTTTGTGCTGAAGTGCTTGTTGCTGGGAGATAAAGCAAATGGCAATGAATTGGTGGCATGCATGAGAGGCTCATTATAGATCCCTGGAGAGCCACTGGGGAGAGGAAGAAGGGAGAGGAAAAGAAGGAAGGGAAGAATTTAAGAAAAGAGAAGAAAAATAGGGGAGAGGGGAAGAGGATGAGAGGGAAGAATGGGAGAAGAAAGGAACCCAGAAAATACTATAATTCACAGTCTAGATAATTACCCCTTAAAAAAGTATAGTTGATGGTATGGGGAGGGGGGGGAGAGGAAAAGAAGGAAACACAGTAGAAAGAAGTGTAAGATAAGGAATGGCATAGACAAGGAGAATGATATCACAAATCTGGCTCGTTACTTTAGAGTTCTACTAATTACAGATTTCATTTCTGCCCTGTACCTCTTCTCCTATCACCCCATCCCCTCCTGTCTTCCTCAATTCTGTTGAGGGGGTTGATGATCAGAGGGAACTGCCCCCTAATCAAGGACCCTCCCTACTTCCTATACCACCTTGTAAGAGATCCCCTTCTGGGAAGGTTCTTTCCTTATCCAGTTCCCTTTCTTCTGACCCTTTCTCTCCTCTTTGTACACTTTTTTAGTTTCAGCAGGCTTCATTCCACCCCACAGGGTACCTCCTAACTCCCTCTCCCCATCCTCTCTTTCACCTCCCATATATCCTTCCCTCCCCCCCAGGCAAAAAATGCAGGCCTCATTTCCAGGCCCCCAGGGCTCACTATGTCCTCTTCCTACCCCACCACAGGATACAGCCCGTTATGAGAAGAGCCTGATTTCCCTGAATTCCATCCCCCTCCCTGGTTATGGATGCCAAATGAGACTTCTTCCTTTTTGTCCACCACCCAAGGTCAGGTTTGTTCATCCAGGGGGAAAGGAGGAAGGAAGAGAATGAGGGTGTGTAGAGATGGGGGGAAGAAGGAGAGAAGAAAAAGATAAGAGGAAGCAGGGGGAAGGAGGGAGGAGAGCAAGGATAGAAAGAGGAGAGGAAGGAGACTTGGGCACCTACCAGTAGTGACTGTGAGAATCACTTTCCTGGTCTTCCCCCTGTCTGTATACTGGCCCATCCCACAGGCATAGCTGCCATTGTCCTCTTCTTTCAGCTTCCTCAGCTCAACCAGGAACACTTTCTCCTCTGGAAACGGTGTCAGTGAGACTCTGTTCTTATATTCCTCTGCCACAAATTTTGTGTTTGACACTACTGTGGAGCACATTCTAAGCTCAGTCTCCCGACAGAGATAATACCTAAGTTGTGGGTCCTTCAATGGACACCTGATGTCGATGGATCCTTCCAACTCTCCAGACAATTTTATCTCTTCGAGGGGCTTCAGCTTCAGAGTTTTTGAGACTGCAGGGAAAGGGAATTAGTGTAAAGGTAGTATTAGTTCAATCACAGGGTCAGCCCTGCCCCTTTGGGGATCCAGACATTATTACTGGGAGACTATAGTCCTTTTGTAATCCACTCCTAAGAAGCAATGTAATGCCATGGAATAAATACAAATGTTAACACACACAAGTGACTCCTGTAGGAGACTGGGAGATCCAGGAAAGGACCCAGGCTCCACATTGGAGATGTCTGCCCTAGTTCTGTTTTTTTGTTTGTTTGTTTGTTTTTTTGCAGGGCCATGAGGGTTAAGTGATTTGCCCAGGGTCACACAGCTAGTAAGTTTCAAGTGTCTGAGGCTGGATTTGAACTCAGGTCCTCCTGAATCCAAGGCCAGTGCTTTATCCACTGTGCCACCTAGCTACCCCAGGAACACTATTTTCTGAAATAAGCTCCTAATTCACTCACCACACCACCCCCTAGTGTTGATATCTAGTCACTGCAATCAGGGTGAGGAAAGATAGCTAGCTTTCCATGAAGGAAAGGTGAGTAAGTATCTCTCTTACAAGCCCCTTTCAGAATTGGATACATCTGCTTATCCTGGCCCCTACAAGATCTTGAAGATGGGATAATGCAACCCCACACTTTCGATTCCTTTTTCCTACTTCCTTCTTTCCTGCTTCTTTCCTTTTCTCTCTTCCTTCTCCCTTCTTCTTAATTTCTTTTCCTTTTCCTCTTCCCACTTCTTTTCCAATTTCCTTGTTTTTAATCCCCTCCTTTTCCCTTTTCCCTCTTCCCTCCCTCCCTCTATCCTTCCAAGTCACCCCCATTCCCAAGTCTCCTTCCTGTGGTGGGGTAGGAAGAGGACATAGTGAGCCCTGGGGGCCTGGAAATGAGGTCTGTATTTTTTGCCTGGGGGGAGGGAAGGATATATGGGAGGTGAAAGAGAGGATGGGGAGAGGGAGTTAGGAGGTACCCTGTGGGGTGGAATGAAGCCTGCTGAAACTAAAAAAGTGTACAAAGAAGAGAGAAAGGGTCAGAAGAAAGGGGACTGGATAAGGAAAGAACCTTCCCAGAAGGGGATCTCTTACAAGGTGGTATAGGAAGTAGGGAGGGTCCTTGATTAGGGGGCAGTTCCCTCTGATCATCAACCCCTCTTAACAGAATTGAGGAAGACAGGAGGAGATAGGGTGATAGGAGAAGAGGTACAGGACAGAAATGAAATCTGCAATTAGTAGAACTCTCAAGCAATGAGCCAGATTTGTGATATCATTCTCCTCGTCTTTGCCATTCCTTATCTTACATTTCTTTCTGCTGTGTTTTCTTCTTTTCCTCTCCCCCTCATACCATCAACTGTACTTTTTTGTTTGTTTGTTTTTATGGGGCTATGGGGGTTAAGTGACTTGCCCAGGGTCACACAGCTAGTAAGTGTCAAGTGTCTGAGGTCAGATTTGAACTCAGGTACTCCTGAATCCAAAGCTGGTGCTTTATCCACTGCGCCACCTAGCTGCCCCCCAACTATACTTTTTAAAGAGGTAATTATCTAGACTGCATTATAGTATTTTCTGGATTCCTTTCTTCTCCTATTCTTCCCTCTCATCCTCTTCCCCTCTCCTCTATTTTTCTTCTCTTTTCTTAAATTCTTCCCTTCCTTCTTTTCCTCTCCCTTATTCCTCTCCCCATGGTAAATCCTCTTCTATATGTCTTCCTCCTTTGAATTCCTTTTCTCACTCTTCTTTTTTCCTTCTCTTCTCTCCTTCTACTTTTCTTCTCCATATCCTCCTCCTCCTCTTCCTCCTCAACCTCTCCCACTTCATTAACCTTTGGCCAGCTCCCTATTTACTTGCCTTTCCCCAAGAAAACGAGTAAAAGCAGCAAAAGGCATATACTTTGCTCCTTATGGGCATCTTGAGAAGAAAAACTCAGGCTAGAGGTACGTGAGATAGCTGAAATGGCATTTGGAGATTATCTGTGTATCCCAATTATCCAGATTCCCCATTAGCTCCTGGCTTTAGCTTGGAGAATTGATGATTAGAAACACTGGTCTGGAAGAATGAAGAAGCTCTTCCGAGTATTTGACTGCCCTCACATTTCCAAGTGTGAAAGAAAATACCATGCCCTTTCTTGGGAGATTAAGGTCTCCACCCAGCCAGGACACCTACCAGTAGTGACTGTGAGAATCACTTTCAGGGTCTTCCCCCTGTCTGTATTCTTGCCCATCCCACAGGCATAGCTGCCATTGTCCTCTTCTTTCAGCTTCCTCAGCTCTACCAGGAACACTTTCTCCTCTGGAAACAGTGTCAGCGAGATTCTGTTCTCATATTTCTCTGCCACAAATTTTGTGTTTGACACTACTGTGGAGCACATTCTAAGCTCAGTCTCCCGACAGAGATAATACCTAAGTTGTGGGTCCTTCAATGGACACCTGATGTTGATGGATCCTCCCAACTCTCCAGACAATTTTATCTCTTCGAGGGGCTTCAGCTTCAGAGTTTTTGAGACTGCAGGGAAAGGGAATTAGTGTAAAGGTAGTATTAGTTCAATCACAGGGTCAGCCCTGCCCCTTTGGGGATCCAGACATTATTACTGGGAGACTATAGTCCTTTTGTAATCCACTCCTAAGAAGCAATGTAATGCCATGGAATAAATACAAATATAACCATTAAAGTCCATATTTTAAAATGATAAGATGATGATGAACATGAGATGATCTCTAGGGTTCAAGACTCAACAAAAAATGAACTTATATTATTAATAAACAATAAAGTAGCAGAATATAAAATGAATTCACAAAAAATCAATAAACTTTCTCTGTAATGTTAATAAAACTCAACAGCAAGAGATAGAAAAAAGAAATCACATTCGAATTATCTGTAGAACAAATAAAGTATCTGAGAGTACATCTACCAAGACATATGAATGAAACTACAAAATACTTTTCTTCCTTCCTTCCTTCCTTTTTTCTTTTGGAAATAAAGGAAGATAAATAATCTGAGAGAAGTTAATTGTCCATTGTTGTACTGTACAAAAATAATAGAAACAAGGCCATTAGCAAAACTATTTTATAGATTTGATGCCATACCAATCAAACTACCAAGGGATTTTTTTTTAATAGTATCAGACAAAACAATAATAGAATTTACCTGGAAGAACAAAAGGTCAAGAATATCAGGGGAAACAAAGACAAAAATGTGATTGAAAAGGGTCTAACAATAACAGATTTTAAATTATACTATAAAGCAATACTCATTAAAATAATTTGGTACTACTTAAGAAATAGGAAAGTTGATCAATGAAAAGCTAAATAAGAACTGGAATCAATTGAATATAATAATATAGTGTTCATTCAAAACCAAGCCAGGAATACTAACCACTGGCATAAGGACTCTCCATTTGATAAAAATCACTGGGAAATTGATGAAAAGCAATGTGGCAAAAACTAGGTTCCAAATGGATACTTGACCTAAATTTAAAAATCCATGTCATAAAAATAATTGGTTGACAAAGGAAGGAGATATATTCACAACCATAGCAAAATAAGAAGTTCTACTAAACAAGGGACAGAAATGATCAGAAAAAATAAAGTAAACAATTTTGATTACATAAAATTAGAAAGCTTTTGCTCATGAAAAGTTATTAGATAGAGAAAGAAAACTATTAATTTGGGGGAAAATTAGACAGAAAATATATCTAATAAAGATCTAATATCCAAGTTACATAAAGAATTGATTAAAAATATGAGAAGAGCCATTTCCCAATAAATTAATGCTCAAAGGATATGAGCAGACAATTCTCAAATAAAGAAATCAAAGCTATCAACAACAATATGGGAAGAAATGCTCTAAATAACTAATAACAGAAGAAATGCAAATCAAACCAACTTTGAGTACTACCTCATACTCTTCACCCACCCAATTGGCAAAGAAAAAAATAACTTTTATTATAGGGATTTGGGGAGGAAGGCACATTTGTGTGACTGTTCATACTACAGTTTAACTTTTAAATTAAGAGTTTAATTGACTTGTCCTGGGTCACAAAGCTATTATGTGTCAGAGGCAGGGCTTGAACTTGGGTCTTCTTGACTCCAAGGCCAATAGGCTATGCTCTATACATATATACATACATTCATCACATACATATCATAGTTGAATACTAATGGTTCTTTATTTGCTAAGTTAAATACTCCTTCAAAAGAAGAAATCCACATTAGAAATTATATTTTAAAAAACTCTTCATACCACTAATAATTAAATATAAATTAAAGCAATTCTGAGATTCCATCACCTATCCATCAGATTGATAAAAGAGGAGAATGGCAAATGTTGGAGTTGTTGGGGGAAAACAGGCACACTAATGAATTGTTGCTATAGCTGTGAAATAAGCTAATCATTCTAGGAAGAAATTTGGAATTATGCCAAAATACCTTATTAAATGGTGTGCCATGATTATGATTATCCTTCAAAGAAAGAGGAAAAAGAGTCATATGTACAAAAATATGTATAGACAGTTAATAAATATTTATTAAATGCCTACTATGTGCTAGGCTGGTGATAAAAAGAAAGGTAAAAGATAGTCCCTGCTTTCAAGGAGCTCACAGTCTAATGAAGGGGGGAGGGAAAAGGAGAGAAGAGACAATCCACAACGATTATGAACAAATTAGGTATATACAGGATAAACTAGAAATGATCGACAAAGATAAAGAACTAGAATTAAGACGGATCAGGAAACTCTTCTTGGAAAAGATGGGATTTTAACTCAGATTAAAAGAAAGCCAGAGGTAGTGATGAAGATAGAGAACATCCAGAAATGGGAAACAGCCAGTGAAGATGTCTGAAGTTGGAAAATTGTAGAAAGATCACTTTGCCAGCTGAATGGAAGATGGGCGAGTGGAGAAAGACTTTTGGCAGAGAGATCAACCAGCGAACTATTGCAATAGTCCAAGTCTGATGTATCTGAACCAGGGTGATTTTAGGATCAGAGGAGAGATGGACATATCAACAGATATTACAAAGGTAATATCAACTGTCCTTTGCAACAGATTGGATTTAGGGGGTGAGAGAGAATGAGAAGTCAGAGATAACCCTTACACTGTGAAGCTAGGTGATTGGGAGGATGATGGTAGCCTTGATAATAATAGGGAGGTTTGGAAGAAGGAAGGGTTTGAAAGGAAAAGATGTCAAGTCCAGTTTTGGACACATTGAGTTTAATATGTCTACAGGACATTTAGTTCAGGATGCCAAATAGGCAGTTGGAGATAAGAAACTGGAGGTCAGCCTAGAGGTTAGGGCTGGATAAGTAGATTGCAGAATAATCAGCATAGAATTGGTAATAAAATCCATGGGTGCTGAGGAGATCACCAAATGAAATAGTAGGGAAAGGAGAAAAAAAAAAAAGGGCCCTGGACAGAGCACTGGGGGGCACCTAAGATTAGCAGACATGACCTGGATAAAGATCCAGTAAAAGTAGACTGAAAGGGGCAATCAGATAGGTAGGAAGAGAACCTGGAGAGAGTAGTGTCATAAAAACCTGGAGAGAGATTATCATGGAGATAAGGGTGATCCACAGTGTCAAAGGCTGCAGAGAGGTCAAGGATGAGGACTGAGAAAAGACCATTAGATTTGTCAGTCAATCAGTCAGTGAGATAAGGAGAAAAGGGAACTATCAGCTAATGGCCCCAATTTTTTTTTTTTGTGGGGCATTGAGGGTTAAGTGACTTGCCCAGGGTCACACAGCTAGTAAATGTCAAGTATCTGAGACCAGATTCGAACTCAGGTTGTCCTGAATCCAGGGCCGGTGCTTTATCTACTGAACCACCAGCTGCATACCCCCCCAATTTTTAATAGGCCCAAATTGGAAATTAAGGGGATGTCGATCTATTGAAGAATGGCTAAACAAATTATAGTATGTGACTATAATGAAATAATATTGTGCCATAAGAAATGATAAAATGGACAATTTCAGAGGAAACTGGGAAGATCTCTATGATTTGATTTAGAGAGAAGTGAACAGAACTAAGAGAACAATTTATACAAAAGAAAAAATATTTTTAAATACTTTGGAATTTGAATACAATGATAAGCCATTAGTCCATAGGACTGAAGATGAAACATACCACCCACCTCCTGCCAGAGAAGAGATTGACTTAAAATCCAGAATGAAATTAGTTTTTGGACATGACCAATGTTGGAATTCATTTTGCTGGCCTATTTGTCCAGGAAATTTGTTGTGAGGGTTTTTTGTTTGTTTGAATTTTAAATATTGTTTAATTTGGGGTAGGACTGTGGATGGGAGAGAGAATAAATGCTTATAAACATAAATTTAGAAACCATTTAACCCTGAAGCTGAGATCAAATGGTCCTCCTTCCTTTCAATCCACTCTAGTTTTCCCCATGCAAAATAGAAAATTATATGGAATAGAAGCATAAGATCAGAGGTTTAATGCTGGAATGAGTCTCAGAGGTCATCTATTCTATTTTGAAGAATGCCAGGGGTCTCCTATTTCCAAATCCCTACCCCCATCATTAAATTCCTTTAGGTCAGGGCAGCTACATGGCGCAGTAGATAAAAGCATGGGCCCTGGATTCAGGAGGACCCGAGTTCAAAGCCGACCTCAGACACCTGACACTTACTAGCTGTGTGACCCTGGGCATTCAAATTTTTTTTTTTTTTTGGTGGGGCAGTGAGGGTTAAGTGACTTGCCCAGGGTCACACAGCTAGTAAGTGTCAGGTGTCTGAGGTCGGCTTTGAACTCAGGTCCTCCTGAATCCAGGGCCCGTGCTTTATCCACTGTGCCACCTAGCTGCCCCCCCCCTTTAGGTCTTGAAATCTTTTCAATCACCAAGAGCCCTCAATCAAAATGGCAATCGGCCAGGTTGAGGTAACCTCTTAAATTTTTAGCCAATAATATCTCATGAGGAAGATTGAATTCTGGTCAGAGTGGAGAAAAGGACATCTCAGAGGCACAGATTTAGGACTGGAATCAGGTCCAGTTCCATCCTTTCATAGATGAGGAAACTGAGGCAGACAGAGAGTTAAATGAATTGCTACTCAGCTAGCAAGTGTCTGAGCCAGGATCTGAGCTCAGGTTTTCCTGACATTACCCACAAGTTGTCTGAAAAGGAAGCAGGAAGGCACCTCTGGTGCTGGAGAAAACCAAGATCTGGTCCTTCCCTGAAGCACTTACTTGGCAAGAAGAAAAGTAGCCAGAGAAAGATGTCCATGACTTCCTTGCAGGAAAAGATCTCATTCCAGCCCCACATGGGCTAGAGGGGAAGAGGGACTCTCAGCCTTCCCAGGAACCTTTCACTCTCTAAGACTGATGTTTCTGGTCTTGATGAAGAGCAAAAGTCAGAAACCCGGAAATAGTAGATAATCTTGTTTACAAACTCCCCCTCGCTGAAAGGAAAATATCAGCTGACCACAGAGGAAATCACACATGGGGTTGAATGAGGTTTGAGAATGAGGCTGAGGAGCATAGAACCAGTTCATTACAAGTAGTAGTCGATAGTAATAATCTTTCTTTACTGGTCTTTGGTACCTTTACCCTGAGTAATGTAGTGTGTTTTATAGTTTTTTAGAGACTGGGCAGGCTAGTGGTCATGTGTTCTATGCCTGGCCTCTATTCTAGGCAAATCTTCTGTCTTTCAATCTATACTCATTGCTCCAATGCCCAGTTCCTGCTAGGCACAGGCTACCTACACCCAGCTGGATTCTGACCTCCGTAACCTTATCTCTGCTAGAGTTATCCCAGAGCCCTACTCCACTCTGACCTGTGGACTCACTATTCTCTTTGCTACCAAGCCTTTCCATTCTTATTGTGGTTGCCCATAATTAGAATGTGAGTTCTTTGACAGAAAGGATTGTCTCAATTTTTAATCAATCAATCAATAAACATTTATTAAGTGCCTACTAATTTTCCAGGAACCATGCTAAGTGCTGGCAATACAAAAAGAGGCAAGATTATTCCTACTCTCAAGGAGTTTATAATCTAATGGAAGACACAAATGCAAACAAGCATATAAAAAGTAGCTCTATACAAGATGAATAGGAAATTATTAAGAGAAAGAAGGCACTAGAATTAAGAGGGGGTAGGAAAACTTCCAGTAAAAGATGGGATTTTAGTTGGAACTTAAAGGAAGACAGGGCAATCATTAGACAGAGCTGAGAAGGGATGGCATTCCAGATGTAGGGGGGGAGCCAGAGAAGATGCCTGGAGCTGAGAGATGGAGTGTCTTATCTGTTGAATGGTCAGGAGGCCAGTGTCACTGGGTCAAAGAGTACCTGTCATGGAGTAAAATGTAAGAAGACTAGACAGGTGAGAGGGGGCTGGGTTATAAAGTGCTTTGAATGCCAAAACAGAGCATTTCATATTTGAATATTTAATCCTGGAGGTGGTAATTAGCCACTGGAGTTTATTGAGTAAGAATGAGACATGTCTGGACCTGACTTTTAGGAAAATCACTTTAGTGGCTAATGGAGGATGGATTGGAGTAGGGAGAGACTTGAGGCTGGCAGACACACAAGAAGGTTCTTACACTACTCTAGATGTGAAGTGATGAGGGCCTGGACCAGAATGGTGGCAGTGTCAGAGGAGAGAAGGGGGCATACTCAAGAGATGTTTCAAAGATGAAATCAACAGACTTTGGCAACAGATTAGGCAGAGTAGGGGGAGAATGATAGGGAGGAATCCAGGATAACCCTTAGGTTGTGAGCTTGGGAGACTGAGAAAATGGTGGTGTTCTTGACAGTAATAGGGAAGGTGGGAGCACGGGAAGATTAGAGGGGGAAATAGTGACTTCCATTCTGGATGTATTGAGTTTACAATGTCTACTGGACATCTAGTTTTAAAATGTCTGAAAGGTAGTTGGAGATGAAAGATTAAAGGTTAGCAGGGAGATTGGGGCAGGAAAGGTTGGTTTGAAAATCATAGCAGAGAGGGGGCAGCTAGGTGGCACAGTGAATAAAGCACCAGCCCTGGATTCAGGAGTACCTGAGTTCAAATCCGGCCTCAGACACTTGACACTTACTAGCTGTGTGACCCTGGGCAAGTCAACCCCCATTGCCCACAAAAAAAAAAAGAAAAGAAAAGAAAAGAAAAAAAGAAAAACAAAGAAAAATAAAAAAGGAAAAAAATCATAGCAGAGAGATGGTAATTAAGTCCATGGGAGCTTATGAGATTGCCAAGAGAAATAGTATAGAGGGAGAAGAGAGAAGGACCAGAACACTAACCTGAAGGACACTTCTGGTTAGAGGGGTTGATCTGGAGGAGGATCCAGCAAAGAGGACAGAGAAGGAGTAGTAGGATAGATTGGATGGGAAACAGGAGAGAGTGGTTTCTCAAAAATGTAAAGAAAAGAGAGTATCAAGGAGTAGAGAGTGATCCACAGGGTCAAAGGCAGCATAGATGTCAAGGAGGATGAAGATTGAGAAAACACCATTGGATGTGGTACCTACGAAACCATTGGTAACTTCAGAGAAAGTAGTTTGGATGGAATGATAGGGTTGGAAGCCAGATTGTATGGGGTTGGAGGAAGCTATTGTAGATGCCCTTTTCAAGCCTAGCTACAAAGGGCAGAAGAGATAGGAGACAATAGTGAGCAAGGATGGAAGGACCAAGTGAGGGGTTTGGGGGGGATAGAGAGGACATGGGCATGTTTGTGGGCAGTCAGGAGTGAGCCAATAGACACAGAGAGGTTGAAAATAAGTGAAAAACTGGGGATGACAGAGGGAGCAATCTGTTGGAGGAGATGCATAGAATGGGATCATTTGAATAAACAGAGAGGTTAGCATCAGTAAGGAGTGAGGCCACTTACTCCTTTTCTATTTTTATCTCCGGCACTTAGTATAGCACTAACTTGTAATATTTAATAACTTACATAGAAGCGAATAAATGTTTTTTTTTATCCTATTCCATCTCATTTTGTGCTACTCCATTCTTCTATCTCTATTGCACAACAAAGATTTTTCCACAACAAGAGAGCTCATGGTCTCCCCAGCCCCATTTTCCAATTACTAAGGCTATCCTATGGTTAAAGATCCACAAGATTTAGCTCATTATCATTCAATGGAGTGCTGAGAAAACTAATGTGATCTTCCTGTAGAAAAGCACAGAGGATTGGGTGGAGAGGGGGTGACAGTCCTGCTATACTCTGACCTGGTCAGAACATATCTATTCAGTTCTAGGTGTAATTTTTTTTGTTTTGTTTTGGTTTTGGTAAGGCAATTGGGGTTAAGTGACTTGCCTAGGGTCACACAGCTAGTAAGTATTAAGTGTCTGAGGGCGGATTTGAACTCAGGTCCTCCTGATCCAGAGTCCGTGCTCTATACACTGTGCCACCTAGCTGCCCCTAGGTGTAATTTTTTAAATAAAGAACATGAATAAACCAGAGAGCATCCAAAAGATGACAACCACAGTTTTTGAAGGGTCTTATGGTCATGGCAAAAGGGCATTCATTGAAGGAACTGTAAATGAGTAGCCTGCAGAAGAGGAGGCTAAGCAGGGATGTGATAGCTGTCTTCAAGTACATTATATTGCTCCTCTTCACATGCATTATGGTCTAAAGAAACTGGCCTTCTTGCGGTATACTTCTCACACATTATCTTTCATTTCTGAGCTCTGTTAGAGGAGCATGTTTACAAATACTGCCCCCTGTGCCTGGAATGTTCTCTGTCTTCATGTCTGCCAATTAGAGTCTCTAATTGTCTTTAAAGCTTGGCTTACTGGGGGGCAGCTAGGTGGCACAGTGGACAAAGCACTGGCCCTGGATTCAGGAGGACCTGAGTTCAAATCCAACCTCAGACATTTGACACTTACTAGCTGTGTGACTCTGTGCAAGTCACTGGACCCTCATTGCCCTGCAAAAAATGAAATAAAATAAAAAATAAAATAAATAAATTTTAAAAGCTTGGCTTACTGGCTACCTAGTGGCTTTTCTGATCTCTTCCCACCCAGTGGGTGTTAATGCCTATTCATTGAAGTTACCTTATGTCCCTCCCCCCACCATGTGGTTTTTTGTTTGTTTGTTTGTTTTGCCTTTCTTTGTATCTTCAGTACTTAGCTCAGTGCCTGGAACATTTTGTTGGTCAGTCATTCAGTCATATCCAACTTTTTGGAACATAGTAAGCCTGGAATGTAGTAAGACACTCATTGACTTGTCCTAATTATATATTTGGCATATACTCATATGTGTAAAGTTGTCTTCCCTGAGGGAACGTAAGCACCTTGAGGGCAGGGGGTTGTTTCATTCCTGTCTTTGTATCCCCAACACCAAACAGAATGCCTGGAACATGGTTGGCACTTAATGAATGTTTGCTCGGCTCTCCTACTGACTAATTATGTGATCTTCAGCGAGTGACTTCTATTATCTATAAAACCATAGGGTTTGACTCTGTGATCTCCGAGGCTCCTCTCAACTCTAATGTCTTATGGCTTCCTGTGAAGTCTTCTCACAATTATTCTTCCCCACAACCTATCCACACATCTGGCAAGGAGCGTGGCTGCTGTCCAGCATCGATCTTCTCTATCTCAGAGTATGGCTATTGGCACCAGTCAGACAGTCATACTCTCTTTTGGGCTAGAAGCACCTCAGAAAGAGTTGCTTCAAAGCACAAAAGGTGCGACGTGGAGGGTTTGGGAACAAGTAATTAATGAACAAATGAGTGAGGAGTGGGGAAGCAGGAAGAGATGGCCATATTATGGATCGAGAGTCAAGAGATTTGAGATCAAAGAAAAATATTGACATTGTACTCTGCCTTGCCAGACACAATTTCTATTAATTTATTGTTATTTGAAATCCAACATATTCCAGCTTAGTGAGAAATAGCCAAGCTGACAGAGTTCCACCCCGTTCCCTCAGACATTTCTCTAACACAGGGTGGTAAGAAATATCATTTATAGGAACCTTGAACAAGGAAGATCCCACAGGATGATCAAATGTAATTGGGGGTTAATGTTCTATTCCACCTACCAGGATGATAGTCGATTAATCTTCTCCTAAAATTATTTAATTCCTTCTGTAACCAATTTTCTCAAGGGTTCTCCCAGAGTAATTAAAAAAGACCTCCTCCCAGGGTTCAAAACCCCAAATCCCTTCAGAATGGAGAAAGAAGAGACTGCCTGAGTTTGCTGTAAATAGTTAACAACTGGCTCTCCTCTCCTCCCCTCCCAAAGTGTGTGCAAGATACATTCTAACGTTTAGTCTTTATTATTGAAATTTTTCCCATCACTTTCTTAAGTGAAGACAACTAACAAAGCATTAAATCAAACCATCATTTGGAGCATTTGCCAATTTCTGGGGTGTAAATGGACACGATGGGATTTTAACAACCAGTTCTCAAAAAAACCAGTAAGAGCTGTCATATTCCTAGACGTCTCATTCTTGTTGGGGATTAGAGAGGTCAATAATCTTAACTAGACAAGAGAAATTTCTTGTTCTGAGTTGGAGAACTTCCTTTCAGCCATTTTCTTATTCTTGAGCTTTTCTGGAAAGGATTTGAGAAAAATGTGAATTTCTTAATCTTTTCAATTGGAGCTTCCAAATAGGCTTTCACAGTTATAAACATGGCTCTGCCCCACCATTCTGGGTGACTTCAGCCTAAGTCATTGAGCCTGCTTGGGGCCTGGTTTGCTCAAGTTTAAAATCAGGGTAATAATAGCTCCCCCAAGTTGACAGGCTTCTTCTGAGGATAATAATAGCCTGCATTTATAGAGCACTTTAGTTTTACAAAGCACCTTCTTCACAACAACCCTTTCCTTCCTCATCTCGGCTGTTCTTCTGGCTCCCCTGGTGTCCTTCGAACCTCAGCTAAAATTGCACCTTCTGCAAGAAGCCTTTTCCAGACTCCTTAATTTTAATGCCCTCCCTACAAAATTATCTCCAATTATCCTGTATTTATGTTGTTTGTATACAGTTGTTTTCATGTCTCACCCATTAGACCGTGAGCTCTTTAAGAGCACGGATTGTATTTTTGCCCCTTTTTTACATACCCAGGGAAGAGGAGGGAATAAGCATCTGTAAATCTCCTATGTCTCCATTTTACAGGTTAGGCGTTGTGCTAAGTGGTTGGGGTTTTTTTTTGTTTTTTTTTACAAATATGATCTCATCTGATCCTTACAACAACCCTGAGAGGTAGGTGTTGTTATTATTCCATTTTACAGTCAGGAGAACTGAGGCAAACAGAGGGTAAGTGATTTGTCCAAGGTCATACAATAAGTGTCTGAGGCTGGATTTGAACAGGCCTGTTGCTCTCTCTGGCACTGAGCCAGCAGCTCCCTAGGGCACAGCTCTTAGTAAATGCCAGGTGACCGACTGGCAGATGGAGGAAAGTAGCTTAAGTTTTAGCATCATCATTGACAAATGAGGAAACAGACTGTGAGGAGGTTCAGAGAGTGATTACACAGTTAGGAGGTGTCAGAGTCAGGATTTGAAGTCAGCTTCTTGAAATCTAAGTCAGTAGCCATTGTACCAGGCTATCTCTGATGTGGAAATCCTGTGAAAAAGCAGGAATCATCCTTTTGGTTAGAGGATGAATGACTTGGGCCCAAGGAGGCAGGGGTAGAGTTGGGTCCAAGCGTTCTGGCTTTCTCCTTGGCCGGACCATTGATAGGTGTTTGCCAGCTGTTCCTTCCTGCCCACCCCCCTTGGCATAAGTAAATAAAACATCTGTAGTAGAGGCTTGATGATTTTCTAGGGGAGGGGGAGGGGCCAGAGCAGGTGCAAAGGAAGTGCCTGCCTAAGCCTCCCCTTCTCCACCCCATTGCCCCTCACCACAGAAGAGGAAGCAGCACCCTAGGCCCCCCAGTCTCTGTAGTTGTTTTCCTCTCAGTAGCCAGTGAAAGAGACTGTGGGAGCTACATTTAAGAGACGCCCTTTCCCAGTAATCATCTAGGCTCCAGTGCCCTCCACTCTGCAGAGAACTAGGCTTAGAGATCCTAGATCTAGAGGTGAGGGCATGTCAAATATTTTGGTCAGGGTCAGACCTAGGCACTGCCCTGTCCCCAAGGGGTTAAACGTGGCTACCGTTTGGAGTCAGAAGACCTGGGTTTGAATCCTAGCTCTGCTCTTTTATAAGCTACGTGACCTTGATCTTATTAATGCAAGACATTTAGCCTGCCTGAGCCTCAGTTTACTCACCTGTAAAATGAAGGGGGTGGGCCAGATGGCCCATCGTGAGGATGGGCAGTACCATATCATTGAAACTTCATTGACCTTGAAGCTAGGAGAACTAGCTTAATATTTGAGCTTCTTAGAGGTTCACCACATCCCCAGAGAGCTGTGTGAATACATACACATCTCTGTATATGTACACACAACACACATGTACATATATGTACATGTATATACATGTGTTTATATATTTCTATATCTATATCTAGTTTCTGGAAGAGAGATTTGAGTAAAGTTACCACTGATAGACAAAATAATGTGTTATGTCCTGTGTATGATTTGAACACTCAAATCCTGTGACTTCACTTTTCACTGTTCAGCAGTCTTTTCTTTTTTCTTTTTTCTTTTTTCTTGCAGGGCAATGAGGGTTAAGTGACTTGCCCAGGGTCACACAGCTAATTAAGTGTCAAGTGTCTGAGGTAAAATTTGAACTCAGATACTCCTAAATCCAGGGCTGGTGCTTTATCCACTGCACTACCTAGCTGCCCCCAAAATATTTAATTTTTCCCAGTTACATGTAAAGACAACTTTTTTTTTTCTTTTGCAGGGCCATGGGGGTTAAGTGACTTTTCCAGGGTCTGAGGCCGGATTTGAACTCAGGTACTCCTGAATCCAGGACCAGTGCTTTATCCACTGCTCCACCTAGCTGCCCCCAACAGTCTTTTCACTGAATCAAGCTCCTCATCTTTTCTGACTATTAGCACTAACTTTCTGGCTGGGCACCTTGCCTCAAGTCTCCTCTTCCCTATCTAGTCCATCCTCCATTCAGCTGCCAAAGTGATCTTTTTAAAGCTCAGGCCTAATTATGTCACACCCCCTCACTCAATAAACTCACTCTACCATCACTTATAAAATACTCTGGTTGGAATCTAAAGCACCTTACAAGCTGGCCTCCGCCTGCTTTTCTGATCCTTACATTCAACTGACCTCCACATTCTTTTTTTTTCTCCCTTGCTGGGCAATGAGGGTTAAGTGACTTGCCCAGGGTCACACAGTTAGTGTCAAGTGTCCCATTCTTCTGGGGACTGCAAAACTCTCTCTTTTATGCAAATCGTGACTATTCTCCCTAAAATGGCAGCTGATACATAAAGACCTAAAAAGGGAAAACATGGAGAGGACCCTGGAGCCATTGGTTTTGAGTGGATGTTTGACCTTAGCATCTCATGAATCTGGAAGTAGCTTTCATGGGGTTCACTATGGGGGAGGTGGAAACACCTAAGAGCCCCCATCTCCAATTCCATTTCCCCCATATTTCTTTGCTATGTATGACTGAGAAAGTCATTTTTTTTTGTCTTAGTCTTACTAGTAAAACAGGGAGAATGGTCCTTGATCTAGCATCTTAACCCAATCCAATGAGCATTTATTATATCACAAGATTTGTATGAGTAAGGATCTTTGTAAGCCTTAAAGACCTTTCAAAATAGGAGTAGTTACTACTATCAGCTGAAACCACACTAGAGAGACAACTGAATTAGTCCACACATAGGATTAAGCCTACTCTGTGGAGCACAAAGGGTAGTCAGAAAGGGGAGAGTGCTCCCTTGACCTTTGACCCTGATGTGCCATTAATAGATGCAGTTTAACCCCAGAACCTACCCAGATGGAAAGTAAAAGGCCATGAGCTACAAAGAAGCCTTTTGGGGGAATTTCCAGGCCTACTTTTAGCTCGTGAATGGAAAGTCCAGCTGAGCTTGTCATGAGGTTGAGGGTATCCCTAGAGGGCAGGGCATGTGGGGGAGGGTTCCAGGGTGGAGCTAGCCCAGAAGATTTAATGAATGGAGTATATCTTCATGTACTTTGGAGGGAATTATTCTTTTTTTTTTTTTTTTAAGTGAAGCAATTGGGGTTAAGTGACTTTCCCAAGGTCACACAGCTAGTAAGTGTCAAGTATCTGAGGCCAGTCAGGTCCTCCTGACTCCAGGGCTGGTGCTCTATTCACTGGGCCACCTAGCTGCCCCAAAATTTATGGGATTTTTTTGGGGGGGCGGGGCAATGGGGGTTAAGTGACTTGCCCAGGGTCACACAGCTAGTAAGTGTCAAGTGTCTGAGGCTGGATTTGAATTCAGGTCCTCCCGAATCCAGGGCTGGTGCTTTATCCACTGAGCCACCTAGCTGCCCAGGAATTATTCTTTTTGAATGGAGGGAAAATTGTATACTTGAAGAAAAACACCCCCTCCCCATCCCCCACACCTACTTATTTTTTTCTTTTTCTTTTTTCTTTCTTTTTTTTTTTTTTTTGCGGGGCAATGAGGATTAAGTGACTTGCCCAGGGTCACACAGTCAGATTTGAACTCAGGTACTCCTGAATCCAGGGTTGATGCTCTATCCACTGTGCCACCTAGCTGCCCCCCATATACCCACTTATGTCTTTGTGGACTTGGTCAATGTATTGATTGGTTTTGTCCCAATGCCTTTTCTTTCTTTGTTATAAGGGATGACTCTGAGGTGGGGGGTAAAGGGAAAGGTGTATTGGGAAATGAAGATAATATAAAACCAAAAGATAGTAATAAAATTTTAAAAAATGATCACTTCCTATTTCTCTTCTACTGTAAGATGATCTAATGAGTCAAAAGTCACTAGGAATATAAGGATAGAGCACTAACCAGACCAACCAGATAGAGGAAGCTGAGGCTTGGCAGGTTTAGCAATAAACAAATGGAATATATCCAGGGGGCCTGAGCTGAATGGATCCCAATGCTGGCAGAAATTGCTTGGGGAAAAGAGAGCCCATCTGAATTTGACCGCTGAGAGGGAGACAAGAATTGCTTAGAAATCTAGTTGGGGGCAGCTAGGTGGCACAGTGGATAAAGCACCAGACCTGAATTCAGGAGTACCTGAGTTCAAATCCGGCCTCAGACACTTGATACTCACTAGCTGTGTGACCCTGGGCAAGTCACTTAACCCCCCATTGCCCCGCAAAAAAAGAAAAAGAAAAAAAATCTAGTTGGGGGTGGGGGGCAGCTAGGCAACACAGTGGATAAAGCACCAGTCTTGGATTCAGGAGGACCTGAGTTCAAATCCAGCATCAGACACTTGACACTTACTAGCTGTGTGACCCTGGGCAAGTCACTTAACCCTCATTGCCCTGCAAAAAAAAAGAAATAAATAAAAAGAAATCTAGTCATACTAGGAAGCCACAGAACCATTCAATTTGCCTGGTATTCATCTGTAAAATATGGTTTTGATTAACTATGGATCCAGGGGAGCACTTCTGTCAATTACTTCTTTTCTTGTGAATAATCCACAATTTTTCTGTAGGTATAGGGAACTCTTGGAATGGAAACTCCCCCTAGATGGAGATCATCAATTCAGCTGCAACTTGTGGTCTTTAAGAGTGAACTGGGAAAGGAAAAGGTTAAGTGATTTGCCCAAGGATGCCCAAGGAAGGACATGAATCAAAGTCTTCCTGACTCCAAGACTGGTGCTCTCTATATTACACCAGACTGCCTCTCCTCCTCGTGAATACATCTTCTCAGTCATTGTCATCCTCGCCACCATCATTGTCGTCATCAGACAACCCTGCAAGGTATTTTTATCCCTACTTTACAGTTTAGGAAGCTGAAGCAAAGAAATTGTGACTTGATCAGGCTCACATCATCCAAATAGGAAGTGTCTGGGGTAGGATTTGAAGCCAGGTCTTTCCGACTTCAAGTTTAGCACTCTATTATGGCACATGGCTTCAATACTTACTTGAACACTCCCAACAATCCATGATTTTGTCAGTTGAGTTATTCCCTCCACTAAATGATAAAGCATTGTACCTGGAGTCAGGAAGACACAAATTGAAATAAAACCTCAAACACCTACTAGCTGTGTGACTCTGGGCAAGTTATAAACCTCAGTCTACCTCAGTTTCCTTAACTGTAAAATGGGGATAATAATAGCACCTATCTCCCAGGACTGTTGTGAGGATCAAATGAGATCTTTTTTTTTTTTTTTTTTTTGGTGAGGCAATTGGGGTTAAGTGACTTGCCTAGGGTCACACAGCTAGTAAGTGTCAAGTGTCTGAGGCCGAATTTGAACTCAGGACCTCCTGACTCCAGGGCCAGTGCTCTATCCACTGTGCCATCTAGTTGCCCCAAGATCATATTTTTGAAGCACTTAGCATAGAGACTAGCATATAATAGATACTTAATAAATGTGTATTTCTTTCCTTTCCTCTATGTGGTACCATGGTACTAGAGGAGAATTACACTTGGCTTCAGAAGAACTTGTTTTGAATCCTGGCTTCACTACTTCCTTACTCGTACCGTCTTGAGCAGGCTAAGTCTCTGTTTCCTCATCTATAAAGTGAAGGGAGCTGGGCCAGATTATGTCCCTTCCAACTTGAAATCTATGGCCTATGAATTTTAGTGCATAGTCTTCATGGGTTTCTGTGGTTGAAAAAAGTTATCCCCCAGTGGTCACAATGAGAGAGTGGAGCAGAGGGTTTGGTTTTTTTTTTTTCCATCTCCACTCCTGCCCTGATCCCCAAATAGAAGATCTGGCCTTGTTTGGTATGTGGCAAAGAACAGGAACATGGGGTGGATGCTTGGAACAATAAGCATTTCACAGGAGCAGTGCCCAAGGCCTGGGGCTCAGAGTTAGTGGGCAAGTGTGAAGTCTATCCCGTACGTCAAACATGTTTGTTAGTTAAATGATCAGCCTGGTCAGCAACTGTGAACCAGTGATCACACATTTAGATGAGAAAACTCAGATTGGATCCCCAAATAACAGAACTTGAGAATTCCAAGGGACCCCGTCAGCCATCAAGTCCAACCCATACCACAACGACCCCCACTCGAACATAACCAAGTGGCTTTACAGCTTCTCCTCGAAGACATCTAAAGAGGGGAGCCCACCACTTCCTGAAGCAGCTCCTCCCACTTCTGCACAGCTCCTGTGATTGGGAAGTTTCCTCCTGATATCCATCCTAAATCTGCCTCTTCCATCCTTTGTTGCTGGTTTTGCCTTCTGAGGCCAATGTAGAACAAGCCTAATCCCTGTGTTATGTGTCAGCCTTTCGGACACTTGAAGACAGCTCTCATGCCTGTATAAGTCTCTTTTCCAGGCTAGACCTGCTCAATTGCTTCCATTGATCTTTTTATGACATGGACTCAAAGCCCTCCATTCTCCTGGCATATTCTTTTTTGTTTGTTTCTTTGTTTTGTTTGTTTTGTTGTTTTTAGTGAGGCAATTGGGGTTAAGTGACTTGCCCAAGGTCACACAGGTAGTAAGTGTTAAGTGTCTGAGGCCGAATTTGAACTCAGGTACTCCTGACTCTAGGACCAGTGCTCTATCCACTGCCCCACCTAGCTGCCCCTCTTCTGGTATATTCTAACTCAGAAAAAAATAGATTTTGAAAAGAATCCAATGCTGAAACCAATTACTCTAGTGGAGACACATTCCACTTATGATCTGGACCCTGCAGACTCTAAACGCTACCTGGGATTCTTTTTTTTTTTTTTTTTTTTTTTGTGGGGTAACAAGGGTTAAGTGACTTTTCCAGGATCACGCAACTAGTAATTGTCAAGTCTCAGAGGTCAAATTTGAACTCAGGTCCTCCTGAATCCAGGGCTGGTGCTTTATCTATTGTGCTACCTAGCTGTCCCTTACCTGGGATTCTTTATAGGGAGTCAGCTACCTGTTCAGAGCCCATAGGGAAGCCTGTCCTCTTTGTACTTTTCAGATAAGGAAGCAGCCAAGACCCAAGCCACTTCTCAGCATTTTTCTATGTGCCCTGGTATTGAGAAGCTCCTGGCTTATTCTGAGGAATTCATCCCACGCTGGCAGAAACCACCAACCAAATTTCACCTATTTCATAATGTTACAAGGGGTTGGTTCTGGCACAAAGCATGATCACTGCTCACCCCAATACCAGGACCTCAAAACTCCAGGGGGCAGGGTCATATCCCACAGCTCCTCAATTCAATTATTTGACCCCCCCCAGCTTCAGTCAATTAGACTCCTAACCCACTCATCTTCCACCTTACTACCCTAATCCCTGTCAGTTTAAGGCATCCTCAATTCTTCAAGTTTCTTGCAAATCTGGACCTTTCTTTTGTCCTTATCAGTCAATTAATGTTCATTTACTAAGCACTTATCATGTGCCAGGCTTTGTGCTACTCACTGGGGATACAATGAAAAAGGCAAAACAGTTCCTGTCCTCAAGGAGCTTATGTTCTAAGGGTGTGTGTGTGTGTGTGTGTGTGTGTGTGTGTGTGTGTGTGTGTGTGTGTGTGTGTGTGAGAGAGAGAGAGAGAGAGAGAGAGAGAGAGAGAGAGAGAGAGAGAGAGAGAGAGAGAGAAAATATATGAATTAGGACATAGGATATACAATTATAGGGTAGGTGAAAGGTAACCTTAGAAGGGATGACAGTATCAATTGGGTTCAATGGGAGGGGAGAAAGGACCAGAAAAGACCACTTGTCATCATAATCTACCTTTTATCATTCTTATCTGTATAATGGTTGTATTCCTCTTGGTAGATTGTAAACCCAGACCATAAGTAAAACATGTAGAAAAAGTGGTCCAAGCACCAGGTTCTTGAAAGCAGGGACTATCTGTTTTAGTCTTTGTAAACCCAGTACCTGAGTAGCAGCATAGAGGGGTGGATAGAGAGCCAGTCTTGAAGCCAAGAAGATCTGGGTTCAAGTCCTGTTTCTAGCATATACTGGCTATGCGACCATATTGACTGGGCAACCTCTCACTGCTCTAGGAAAGTCTCTAAGACTGCAAGTTGCAGAGGTGCCAATCTGCCCTGGTAGAAGGGATGTCCTAGACCAGTCAATTGAAGGTCCAGCCCCTATCTCTATGCACTGTGTCTTATCCACAGGGGGAAGATAACAAATGCTTGTTGAATTGAATTGGGCTGCTGGGGCTACTGAGGCTGAAGATGGTCCCAGACCTACTCAACACTTTTTCTTTCATAAGAATAATATCTACCATTTTAGAAGGCACTTATTATGTGTCAGACTCTGAGCTACTACTAAGTGCTTTACCAATATTATCTCATTTGATCCTTATAACAACCCTGTGAGGTAGATGATATTATCCCCCAATTTACAGATAAGTAAACTAAGATAAGGTTTAAGTAACTTGACCAGGGTCACACTCCTAGCAAGTGTATGAAGCAGCACTTGAATTCAGATCTTCTGGACACCAGGTCTAGCAATCTATCTACTTGCTGCCTGCTCACACAAGAGCCGTTGGTTAAGGTGAAAGAGGGGCAGATAGGTAGCAGGGTGGATAGATCACTGGCCCTGAAGTTGAGAGGACCCGAATTCAAATATGACTTCAGACACTTACTACCTGTGTGACCTTGGGTAAGTCATTTAACCCCAATTGCCTTAAACATTCAGGGCCATCTTTAGGCATTCTGATAACATATCTTTCCACTGGACTCAAATATCTCCCGAGGAGAAAGTGAATCTGGTGACTTTATACAGCCCTTTCTCACTTTAATCCAATTCAGTGCAAGTCATGACATCCATCATGATCCTTTTCAAGAATGAAGGACAAATAACAACATGAAAGACATGGTATTTGCACACCCCAATGAAGTGGAAAGAACATCAGACTCTATCATTATCTTCTTGTGAAATTGTAGGCAAATTGCCCAATCTGCCTGTGACTTTAGTTCCTCTTGTAGAATGAGGATAAAATAACACCTCTCCCCTACTTATCTCATAGGAAAACCGAGTCCACGAGGAAAAATAGTTTTGATAATTTAAAGGACTTTGACTGACTTAGGGATCCTGAAGCATTCGGTTCAAGAAATTCAACCTGGTTTCAATTTAATTGGACTCCAAATCAGAGTCTTATGAGCTCAAAGTGGATGGTGGTCCAAGCCATGTTTTGATAGGATTACAATTGCCTTCTCCTTTCTTGGCCTTGGGCCTTGGAAATCTTATAAGGCTCTTCATCAAATCAACGCTGAAAGGCAGGTGAGCGATAGCAAGGGAATTTGTGAGGGTGGTGAGGATGGTGTAAGGGCTCATCTAGAAGGAGTGGTACATGAGAGTGTCAATGTGAGAAATCAGAGATCTATTTTTTTTGCTTCTTTTTGTGTCCCTGATGCTTAGTATAGTACCCGGCACACAGTAGGCACTTTGTTGAAAAGTCATGACTCTGTGATTCCATTTGGGATTTTCTCGGCAAAGATCCTGCAGTGATTTGTCATTTCTTTCTCCAGCTCATTTTACAGATAAGGAAACTGAAGGAAAGCGGTGAAGTGATTTGCCCAGGGTCACTCAGCTAGAAAGTATCTGAGGTCAAATTTCAATTCAGGAAGATGAGTCTTCCTGCTTCCAACCCCAGCGCTCTATCCACTCAGCCACCTAATCACCCAAACACTTTTTTACTGACTGACAAAGTATCTTGAGAAGGAACCCAACTTAAGTGCAGTTGGAACAATGACAATCATATTTAATCAGTAACTTGAATTAGTGAATCATCAGGTTGCTACCCATGGGTGCTGCCTTAGGTTGTTGTTATTATTCAGTTGTTTCGGTTATTTCCACTCTTTGGGACTCCATTTGGAGGTTGGTTGGTTGGTTTGTTTTTTGGCAAAGATCCTAGAGTGGTTTGCCATTTTCTTCTCCAGCCTTGGGTTAGAGAGCTCAAAGAAAAATCCCAAAGCCATTTATTGAAAATCATCCCCTTTCCCATCCTATTCATTGGCCCTTCCCCACCTTCTTAATCTGTAGGGTGATTAGCCTTCTCTTAGTCCCACATCCAGGAGAGATAGGATCCTATTGGAAAGCCCATTAAGCATTTCCAAGGCTTCTGTTCTCACTTTTTCCTCCCCTCTTTCTAAAGTGTCAAATCTGCCTCCCCTCCCCTTACCATCTCCTTTCCAGCAATGATAGTGCAAAGAACTGGAGCTTCTAGTCCCAGCTCAGCTTTGTGTCCCTTAGGAAAGAAATTTCCTCTCACTGGAGCTCAGTTTCCCTTTCTGTAAAATGTGGCAGGTGGGCTGCACTATCCCGAAGGTTCTTTCTAGCCCTAATATTCAAGATTTCTCTGAATCCCAACAGAAACATGAGTTGGGTGAGGGCTGGACATGTGACAAGCAACTTTCTTCTAGGGAATTGATCAAAATTTCCACAAGAGGAAGGAAAAAGTCCCTTTAATCAGCTGAGTGTGGAATGATGGTGTGATGGGAGGATCTTAGATCCCACTGCTCTTTTCTGAATAGAGACCTAGAGAAATGATTTCACTCCTGGACCTTTAAAATCAGAACAATTCCTTCAAGGTCTTAATTCTCTCCCTTCCCTACACTGCCATGGGTGGGATTCAATGGAAATTAAGCTGATGAATTGTTGAATCCCCTACCTTCTGAGGGAAAAAAAGTTGAGGAAGGAAAATTGAGCCTAGGCTCAATTTCCAAGCCACAAACCCTGGTCAGGGAGTCAACCAAGTCAGGGGAAGGTGAAGAAGGCAGATGTATAGACCACATGGAGCAGAGGGGGTGCTGGGTTGCTGATAGGGTCTAGGTGATCCTGGAGGTGATTGAGCCAGAGAGGGAGGGCAGTGGTGGGAGACCAGATGCAGACAGAGGAATCTGGCTAAGCATCACTGGGGCCATCCAAGGAAATTTCATTGGCCATGTTGTTGGACTGCAGCAGGAAAGTGGTGTAGGCCATATCTGCCTCTTCCTTGGAAGACTAGGAGAGAAACAACAGGTTTCAGCTCTTTTTCTGTCAGTGGGGAGAGGAGAGTGAAGGGGAGAGCTGAGTGGAGGGTGCTGAAGCCATCGCCCATGCTTCTGAAGTACTCAGAGGCACAACCATTCACTGCCTTGTAGAGCCCTGACCTCCATGTTAGACCCTATTCGGTTCTTATCCTGCCCACTCCTCTACCCTAACCTTGCAGGGAGGGGGAGGGGGAGGGGGAAGGAATAGAGAACAAGAGGGGTGGGGTTGTCCTGAGGATCAGAAGATAGAAACCCCTAAAAATACCTGCCCTGGTCTCACTACCCTCTTTTGACCTGTGGAGCAGAACAGCCTACCATCCCTGTTACAGGATGGGGGCAGAGAAAAAAAAAATGGTACAACCAGAGCTTGCCTTCTGGCCTCAGCCTGGGTGGGTATGGATAGACAGATATGTACGCATGAGCATGTACAAGTACATACACACACAAACACACACACATACACACAGAACAATACCAACCCAAGGGAATGTAACAGTATTGGTAAGATTTTGTATTGTCTCTCTTATTCAAATGTAAGTTCCTTGAGGGCAGGAACTGTTTTAC
Organism: Dromiciops gliroides; assembly: GCF_019393635.1. Classification (NCBI taxonomy): domain Eukaryota; kingdom Metazoa; phylum Chordata; class Mammalia; order Microbiotheria; family Microbiotheriidae; genus Dromiciops; species Dromiciops gliroides. The sequence continues at coordinate 106,313,002 of NC_057864.1, forward strand.
TTTCATACTCATATCCCCACTGCTGAGTATTGTGCTTGGATCTTAGTAACTTCCTAATAAAAGTATTTTCATTCATTCATAATTTCAGGCATTGTAGCACCGTCCCTCAAATCACACTTTATTGGCCACTGCCTAGCCTACCCATGCTTAAAGATGTGTTGAGTAACACCCTTAAATGGGGTAAGCACTCTGGACCAATACCCAGGGGAAAAATACAACACCTGATCGCTTGACTGCATTTTCACAGTCTTTTCCTACCTCCTACTCAAAAAGGAAGAGTTAGCCTTAAATGCAGCCCACGCAGCACCCCTCCCTTTCCTTCCTCTCCTCTCTCTCCCTCCCTCCCTCCCAGACACACACGCATACACACACACACACACACACACACACACACACACACACACACACCCACCATCACTTCATCACCTCCCAGAAGCAAGATAAGACTTAAGACTGTAATATTCTGTGAAGAGGTTTTCACTCTCTCCATACTGGTGTCTAAAAGCCCCAACAGGTAGAACTGGCAATACCTAGTGCCAACTCTCATCTTATTATAGTGAAGTCTACAGACTCCCTCCTTACCCTTTTGGCTTGCTTAGGTTCTTGGATCTCCTCAGGATTCTCAGTCTGAGTGATGAATTCTGTGGGAAGAGTAGAGAACTGTTTAGGAATTCCCAGAGAAACCACCCATCATTCATTTTATCTTCTCTTCCTAATATTCCTGCCTTATTTTAGAACCGGAAATAATTAGCTTAGAGCACCCAGTTCAATTCTATGATTCTACAGTTAGGGAAACATCCCATCTAGAGCTAGGGCAGGGTGGAGCCCGGTGAGATTAAGTACTTGTCAGTGGTCACACAAGTACTCAGTGAAAGAATTAGTATTCAAAACCCAGGTCCTCTGTTTCAAGAATCCATGCTACCAGGTGAGCTCATACCCACTTTTCCCCACACTCCCCATCCAGGCTCTGTCCTCCCCAGAGAGAAATAATGCACACTCCTGAAGTTTCTCTTGGGTAAAAAGTCATACCATCTTCCCCTCCTAGAGTAGTCTCCTGAATCGAAGCTCCCATGTTGTCATTGGATCCAGACTTCCTGGGGTTCTCAAGGTCTGACATACTGAGGTCAGCTCTATAGCTTCCAACTGAAATTCGATCTGTCCAAGGAAAAGGAATTAAGTTTGGGGATGCAGAGGAGAAGGGGAAATAATAATAGATAAGGTTTCCAAAGCACTTAACAAATATCCTTACAACAACCCTGGGGTGGGGAGTAAGTGTTATTATCCTCATTTTACAGTTGGGGAAACTGAGGCAAATAGAGTGACTTGCTCAATGTCACACAGCTAATAAGTGTCTGAAGTCAGATTTGTACTCAGGCCTTCCTGATTCTATGTCCAGCACTCTATCCACTGGGTCACCTAGCTGCTTTAAAAACTCTTGGAGATTCAAAATAAGATTAAACTCTGGAAACTCTATGCCACAGCCAGAACTGGGATGGGTCTGACTGTATCCCAAAGTGGAACAAAATTGTGTGATAATTGTACCTCTGTCCCCTCTGTAAGCAGGGATTTCTTTTTAGGAGGAGTGGTCCTGACCTGTGACCTTTTTGCTAAACTGATCTTTTTGCCCTTCTTTACAAATTCATGTCCCATTTCTCACCTCTGGGCCTTTGCACAGGCTGTGTTCCCTCCTTGAAATGCTCTCCTTCTTCACTTCCAACTCAGAATCTCTAGCTTTCTCCAAACCCCACCTCAAATGCCATCTCCTATTAGAAGAATACCCCATCCTCCCAGATGATGGCACCACCCCCTCCAAATGGACTTTGTATTTATAGGTGAATATTGACATATGTACCTGCTACTTCCTGGATGGCAAGAACTGTTTTTAGTTTTATATTTGTAGGACCAGCACTTAGCAACATGCCTGGAACAGGGTATAAATCCTTGCACACTGATTGGTTAAGCAGTGAGAATTCCCAGTGGAAGCACTCTTTGCCTGCATAGACTGGTAACTCTTCAGGATTTGAGACTAACTTGAGTCCCTTAGTGGTTATGAGATTTGCCAAGGATCACACAGTTAGTATGTATGTGTCTGAGGCAGAACTTGATCCCAGATCTCTATGATTCCTAGGAGGGCTGCCCTCTTTCAGATAAATAGTGTCAACACCTAATAAATAAATTAACAATCTAAATCAATTAATTAGTAAGAGTCTTCAAATCTGACCTCAGACACTTAACACTTACTAGCTGTGTGACCCTGGGCAAGTCACTTAACCCCAATTTCCTCACCAAAAAAAAGTCAATGATGCCTGGCACTTATAGTTCTTTATAACTCTAAGAAGTATATTTGCATCCATTATTTGCTTTGATCCCCAGAATAACTCTTTGGACCACGGTGTCATTATGCTCATTTGGCATATGGGGCAAACTGAGGCCATAACCAGTTAAGTGTCTTGCCTCTGGGTTATGCAGGTAGTATAGCAGAACCTCAACTTCTGAGTCTCTTATCTCAAAGTTCTTTACCTAGACCTTTCAATTTCAGTTATTTGAACTGTCCATGGTAGATACCTGTGCTCATTAATAAAACTCGGCAAAAGAGAGAAAGTGAAATTTGTCCATCTTTTTCTACCTTTGCTGAATCCTTTATACTCTCTAGTGCAAATGAGTTTGTGTGTTTGGGGTATCGGGGACTGACATGGTGAACTCACCACTGAACCTCCAACGCCGGGCTCTGATTACTCCCAATGCCACTGCACCCACGATTAACACCAGCGCCACAGGCACCAGGGTGGAGACCAGAACTGTGGAGCCTCCACTGTGTTCCTCGGTGCTGGAATGAAAAAAGCAGAGAGACAAATTTGTGGGGGGAGGGCTGGCAATAGGGAGGATGGAATGATGGAAATAGGAGGTGTTCTAAGCTGCCTGGAAGGCAGGTTGGAGGTCAGACTTCTTCTATCTCCCAATGTGTGTTAAGACTTTGAGGGTATGTTAAATAGATCATAAGTGCTATATAGGTTTTCAGGGATCCCCTCATCCAACTCCTTCATTTTCCAGAGACTACCACAGCCCAGAGAGGTGAAGTTCACCCCCATAGGTAACGGCATAGCTGGAAATTCAATCTAGACTCCCAAATTTCCTTAGCCATCCAGCCAATACTCCAGAACTCTGATTTTAACTCTGATCCCCACTTCCTCTGATGGCTTGACTTGAATGGTGGTTGTCCTATCTCTAAATTCTGAATTTTTTCCTTCTCCTAAGAAATTAAATGATTCAAATTATAAAAAATTTCCCAATTAGTGGTGGGGTACCAAGTGGGACATAATTAAGACTTCTTTGATTTCAGAAAAGGACCTTCTAAGCAAGGAACAAGACCATGGGGATAGCTTCAACCTTTTGCATATTCAAGCCAGGAAGCTGAAGAATTCCTCAAGAGGGCATGGTCTCTCCATGTCACCCTGCCTGTGATCTGACCCAGAGTAACCTGCCCCTAGTAAAAAGAGGAACTTGCTGACCTCCCCGGATCTGTAGGCACTTCAGGCACTTTGCCTCTGACTTCAGGATTCACAGCATCTTCATTTAACACAGCATTGACTGGCCGGATGGCATTCCTGGAGGCTGAGGCAGAGTTGGTCATAGGTTATAGATTATACAGAAGAAAAGAAATGGCCACTCTCAGTTTTAAGAGAACCCCAAAGGAAGATCATAGATTCAAGACTATCAGAGCTAGAAGAGACCTGAGAGATCATTTAGGATCAAACCTCCTCATTTTACTGATAGGGAACAAGGCTAATAAATGTTAGGGCCACCTTTAGTGGCTCCTAATTAATTACCTACAGAATAAAATACAAATTCCATAATCTGGCATTTAAGACTCTCCAAGTTGAGTTCCATCTCCCCTATGCCATATTATTTTCTTCTGCTTCAATTTAGGCACTCCACTATGCTCCTGCCAAATCAGATTGTTAATCATTCCCCATCTGACCTTGCACTCCTAGCTTCTCAGTTAATCCATCAAGTCATTCTTTCTATCTAGAACACACTCCTCCTTCATCTTCACTTGTTAAATTCCTCTTCCTTCAAAGTCCAGCTTAGGTGTCACTTCCCCTTGCAAACCTTCCCTGATTTCCCTCTAACTGAAAGTGATCTCTTTCCTTCTCTAATTTTCTCAGAACCTCCTGTATCCTGGAGATCCCTCTTTTGCTTCTCATCACATTCCACCTTGGACCATGTTTATTTGGGCTCATGCAGGTAGCTCAAGTTTCTTGAATGAGTTATGTTCACCTTTCCATACCCAGAGTACCCAGCACTCTTCTTGACACATGGTACCAGGAGTGTTGGGTGGTCATGGAATTGAAGGTCATATAATCAGCAGTGCTCTCTTCTCAATCGATCACAATTGTGGATTGCTCTTGAAGGATTTATATCAAAGTTTGGGAAGAGATCTATCTGGGTCTCTGGGATCAGGGAACCTATTCTGGGTCCTTGAGTTATGTCAGTCAATACTTTTCAGGGTTGATAGTGAGAGATGGAGCAGAGGGATTGTGGGATCACAGACCTAGACTTCAAAGGGCCCTCAGAATTCATTTAGTCCAACCACTCATCTTAAAGATGAGGAAATTGGGACCCAGAGAGATTCAGTGACTTGCCCGAAAGTTGCACAGGTAAATTTCTCAACTAGAGTAAGTGACAGATTCTGGATTTGAACCCAGGACTCATGACTCCAAATACTGCACTTTTTCCACAAAGGACTATCATGGGGCCACTCTGGTGGAGGAGAAGGGAGAGATCTAGCCAAAGAGGAATAAAAAGTGCCCTCTAGCTTGTTTGAACCTGTCTTTGCCTGTTAAGGCTCAAGACCCCTTAAAGCATTTTCCTATGCACGTGTTGAGGCCAGTTTCTTCAAAGAATCAAAAGATTCCTTCCCAGCTACAAGGTTCTAGAAGCCATCTGTGGGAGGGGGTGAATAGGTCTGTAAATGCTGCCCTCTGGTGGTAGTTTGGCAATAAGCACAATCTTAGAACAACTCCCAAGGAGCACCTAAGAGGTGGTTAGAGAGCCCAGGATGGGGTCAGCCAGGTCTAACTTTCCTCTCCATGGGGTGATTTCAAGGTCATCTACCAGCTGACATACCTGAGATACCAGACTTCAAAGGGCATATTCCACCCCCACCCCCATGCTCCCATGGGAAACTTTCACTTTCATCTCACACTGTTGATAAAAAAGTTTTGTGGGGTCATAGATTAAGGTCTGTATGCATCCTTAAAGGTCCTCTAGTCCCAACCTCCTCATCCTACAGATGAAAAGATGGAAGTCTAGATAGTAAAAGCGACCTGCCCAATGGCACCCAGATAATAAGTTCCAAGAGTAGGATCTGAACCCATGGCTTCTGACTCTATATCTGGTACTCCTCTTGTTACACTAATAGTCAAACACCTCTCAAAGTACCTTGAATATAATTGGTGCATCATGAATGTTAAATGAATGGATGAATGAGTGAGCAAATGAGTGAGAGAGATGTTGGACATCGAGCATGAAAGACAGAGAGAGACAGAGAGAAAGAGAGACAGAGAGAGAGACAGAAAGACAGAGACAGACAGAGACAGAGACAGACATACAGAAAGACAGAGACAGACAGCCAGACAAAGAGAGAGACAGAGACAGACAGAGAGACAGAGACAGAGAGAGGAGGGAGACAGAGACAGAGATGGAGAGAGAAAGAGACAGAGACAAACAGAGAGAAGACAGAAAAATAGAGCTAGATGAGAGAAAGACAGGAGAGAGAGGAGAGGAGAGGAAAGGAGAGGAGAGGAGAGAGAGAGAGAGAGAGAGAGAGAGACAGAGAGAGAGACAGAGAGAGAGACAGAGACAGAGAGAAGAGACACAGAGAGAGAGAGAGAGAGATGAGAGAGAAAGACAGAGATAGAGAGAAATACACAGAGAGAGAAGAGAGGAGAAACAGAGAGAGACAGAGACAAACAGAGAGTCAGAGAAGAGAAGAGAGAGACAGAGAGAGGAGAGAGAAAGACACAAAGAGAGATTGAGAGGAGAAACAGAGAGAGAAAGACAGAGAGAGACAGAGAGACAGAGAAGAGAGGGGGAGAAAGAGACAGACAGAGAGACACAGACAGAGACAGAGGGAGACAGAGACAAAGAGACAGAGACAGAAAAATAGAGATATAAGAGAGAGTCAGAGAGACAGAGAGGGATAGAGAGAGAGAAGAGAGGAGAAACAGAGAGAGACAGAAAGAGACATAGAGAGACAGAGAAGAGAGAAGAGAGGAGAAAGACACAGAGAGGGAGAGAGGAGAGAGAAAGACAGAGAAAGAGACAGAGAAGGGGGGGGGCAAATAGTAAAGGGTGGGCCCCAGACTAGAACTCGGGATGTATTGTCTGGATGTGTAGATTCTAGACACAAGGCTTACCCTCTTCCACAGACACATAGACTGCCGCCGTCTGTCCGTAATGCTGGCCCTGCTTCACCCCACACCAATACCACCCTTCATGAGCCCTCTTGACAGGATTCAGGGCGAGAGAAACAATCTTGCTGTTTTGATTGCAGTCCACAAAGGCCTGGCTGCTGCCCTCCTCCTGGGTGGGCAGGGTCTCACATCCTTGGTTGCTCCATTTGCACCAGTATTTCTCATAGGAATTAAACTTGCAGGGGAAGTGGCAGGAGATGTTGAGAGACTGCCCCAGCGAGGCTGTGACTGTCTTTGGTTCTATAAAAAGTGGCTGACCTAGGAATAAAGGAGAAGGCAAAGGTGATGATGGGGTGGTGAGAGGAAGGGCATCAGAAGGGAGGTCCATGCAAAAGTGTCTAAGGCATGACTGTGATAAGCTAAAGAGCGGGTCTGGCCATGTCACCTTCCTACTCAATAAATTCCAGTGCTTCTTCAGGATCAAAGTAGAAAATTTTCTGATTAAAGCCCTTCCAAATCTGGCCTCTTTCTACCTTTCTAGTTTTCTTAGAGGAAACTGAGATTCCTAGGAGTTAAACAACTTACATAAGATCACACTGCTAGTGGATTCTGAATGCAGATTGAACCATACTGTTTCTAATTTGGGCTGTCTTTTTACTTCTTTTTTGAGGTTTTTCCCTTGTGCTCAGATTCTTCTTTCACAAGATGACTAATGCAGAAATATGTTTAATGTGGTTGCACATATATAACCTATATCAGATTGCTTTCCATCTTGGAGAGGAGGGAGGGAAGAAAGGGTGGGAGAAAAATTTGGAACTAAAAATCCTATGAAAACAAATGTTGAAAACTATCCTTATATGTAACTGGAAAATAATAAAATACTTTTATTTATTAAAAAAAGATCACATAGCTAGTAAGTGACAGAATCATTATTATTCAGATAAATATACTATTTATTATTGAGGCAGTCTGGTCAGACTGAGTCCCTTCTCTCAAAAGCAAGAAGATACCCGCAGCAACAGGGATTGTAGATGTAACCAATGGTCTCTGAAAAAATTGAACCAAGTCATATGTGCAAACACTGAGCCTAGTCATGATTGGTGTATTTGAAGGTGCTCTCTTGGAACAGCCTGTGAAACAAACTCCAGGATCACCTCTAAACCATAATGAGTCATGGAGTCAGGGGAGAATTATATCGCATATAATAGATGTTTAAATAAAATGACTGGTATTTTAAGGATATTTGCATCATCAGTGTGGGTACTTCTTTAGCTGACAATTAAAATAGGACCCCTCTAAACCTTAATAAATGTTTTTTTTTTTATTAATTGCTATGGTCAACTTTCTAGAGATGACCTTCTCTGCACTCAAGAAGACTGATCCTCTAATGGAAGACATATGGTCCTTTACCAGGTTTAAAAGTCCTGGCATTACTTTGTGTTGCCTCTCACTGCATTGAACACAATATGTAAATAATAACGATATTCAAGTATTTTATCACTACTGATGGTGACTTCCTGGACATCCATAGGACTGGGTCATATGGGATGGATGCATTGACATCAATGTGTTTTCACTCCCTTTCAGTTCTTTTTAGTTAGTACAGAAAACTGGTTGGTCTGTTTGAGTAAAAAACATGACTTCAACTGCCAATCAGCCAGTCAACAAACACCTATTAAGTATTGTCTATGTACTAGGCACTATGCCAAACACTAGAGATACGTAGAAAGGCAAAAACCAGGTCCTGCTCTCAAGGAGCTCATAGTCTAATAGTGGAGATAGTATATAGACAACTAAATAGAGACAAGATGTCTACAGGATATATTGTATATTATCAACAAAAGGAAGACACGTGCATTAACAGGGACTGGGAGAAGGTTTTTGTAGAAGGAATAGAGAAGGATGTTCTCTGATGGGTTAGGGGGATACTTGGGTGTTGAGCCTCAAAGTGTGGAAGAAGATTGTGTCTTATATAGTGATATTCCCTGGAAACTTTCCTGCTCCACCCCCTTCCCCTACCCAGGATTATTTTCTGCCATGGAACTGAAGGGAAGAAATCTTAATCTGGATTTTTGATTGGGGTGGAAGGGTAGGGAAACTGGTTGAAATATATATGGAAGGAGAAATAGCCAGGGTGATGTGATTCTGAGCATTACTGCCTGGAGCTCTTCAACTATGGGATGGTCCCTGGATAAGACTCCATATTATTTTTCTCTTTGCCCTTGACCCAACTCCTACCGTCAGTGACATCAATCTTCACAGCAGATTTCCTGTTGTGGTTCCCATTGCTGAGACACCAGTAGTAGCCTTCATCTTCAGAGGTCAGCTGGTTGAGTATAACAGTGAAGGTGCCATTCTCTGGGTGGTCAAACAGGGCCACTCTTCCCCCATAGTTCTCAGCCACCACTCCCAAATTGTCTACCAGCTTAGTGCACTGGCTGCTTCCCTTCCAGATGCACAAGTACTTCAGGGTGTTGTTCTCTTTGGGATTGTAGTGGCAGGTTATTGACACTGAGCCACCAGATGGACCTTTCAACACCAAAGAACTCTTGGGGACGGTGGTCTCTGAAAGCACAGACAGGTTGGCTAGAGGATTCTCAGCATGGTCATAATCTTGCACAGCCCCAGAACTTTTCTACCCATGATTTTAGCTGACTTATTGCTGGTGTCTTCCCTCTGTCTGCATTCTTTTCCCCCCACCAACCTCCAAGTAGAATGAGAATTTAAACAACCACTGCTGACCCCACTTAGCAGAGGATAAAATGAAAGTTTCCCAAAATGTTGGGAGAAGCCAGTGCCCAGCATCTTTTTTTTTTAAAGGCAATGAGGATTAAGTAATTTTCCCAGGGTCACACAGCTAGTAAGTGGCAAGTATCCGAGACTGGATTTGAACTCAGGTCCTCCTGAATCCAGGGTTAGTGCTTTATCCACTGCACCACCTAGCTGCCCCAGTGCCCAGCATCTTAACAAATAACCTGGACTTTTTCCTTCTCCTCCCTCATCCCATCCCCAGATTCAGAGGCATTTAAAAGTCACATCAAAATAAAACGTCTCATCCTCTGGTTTCCTATAAAATATTGTTATTATTCAGAAGGAAGAACCTTGACTGAGAGGGGTGAAAGACATTCAAACTAATCCAGAGAGATAGTCAGCTTCCCTAAAGCATAGAAATAAGATAAGGCTACTTTCTTTACCTCCACCCACATTCTCATTCTTCCGCATCACTCCCACCCTGCACACATGTGTACAAGAGTGAAAAGATACAGTCTAATTTATGGAGTAAGAAGAGAAGAAATAGGATGGGCTCCATTGGGCTCTGCTATGGTTTTAGGATTCTCAGATTCACCCTTTTGATGTTTTCTGCCATTGGGAACAGGGAGAACTGAAATCACCTGTTTCAAATCAAATGAAGGTCTGTTTCAATCACCGGCTTTCCTCCTTTGTTTCCAAATCTTTTACCCCTACTATAAAGGAGGAGCAAAATAGACTGAAATCTTCTCTTGGCCTCTCCCTTTTCCAGTTATTTGTGAAGAGAATACTAAGTGGGGATAGTAGCCAAAAAGAGGGAGAGACTCTTGACTGGAAGCTCCCTGAAGACAGGAACCAAGACTTCTATGTCTTGGGCCCTGGAAATTCTAGACACTGGTGCATGGAAGGTTGAGGAGAATGAACACTTGTACAGCCTCTTCCCCCTCTGCCTCAACTCTCCCATGTCTCACCTTCAGAGACAAAGATCTGTAGAGCTTGAACTGGCCCATCTTCAGATGGTTGACCGTCTTTCTGGGCACCACAGTGATATAGACCTGAATCTTCTTTCCTTACTTGCATGATCATGATGCTGAAGGATCCAGGCTCAGTTTTAGGGGTAAGCAGGATCCTTCCAAGAGTGGCATTATTTGTAAATCCCTTGCTGTTGATGACCAAGTCACAAGTCTTGTCTGCCCTCATCCGGCACAGAAACTTAGGTATGCTTGCCACAGTGCTTCCCAGGTCACAGTTCAAGGTAACTGACCCCCTTTGCTCAGCATAGACCAGTTCAGGTTCAGGCTCCAGCAACTTTAAGTCAACATTCTTCTGGATTCCAGTGGCACTGTCTTCTCCGACCCCACAGATATACCTTCCAACATCTCGCCTCTTGATCTGGCTGATGATGACCACAAAGACCTTGCTGCCAGTGCCACTGATCCTGAAGCGGGCTCTTCCTGTATAGTCAGGGCCCACTTTTTCCTGAGAATCAATGACCAGTGCACAGCTCTCACCATCCTTCTTGCATAAGAATTTCCTGTCCTGTGCATTCTGGGTCTGGAAAGGGCAGTTGATGGATACTGTTTTACCCACTTCAGTGATGACAACCTCAGTGTTGTTAGGGAGATTTAGACCTGCAGGACAGAGTGGGTAGGGGTCCAGGAAGGAATAAGAGAAGAACATAATTGCCCAACAAAATCCTGGCATTGAGTCCTTCCCCCACCCTGCCTCCCCAAAGAATCATGGAATTTGAGAGTTGGAAAGAATTTCAGAGGTCATCTAGTCTAATTCTTGGCCAAAACATTACTCCCCTCTACCACATTCCCAATACACCTATAGTTTGGGATCTCCAATGATTGGGAACTCCAGTTTCTCACTATCTGCTGCTTTTTTTCTGTACTGCCTCCTCAAAAAACCAAACAAACACACTGAGGGTTTCAGTTCAGTTGTTGTTCTGTTGTTTTTTCAGTCATGTCCACTCTTTGTGACCCCATTTGGGGGTTGTCTTGGCAAAGATATTGGAGTGCTTTGCCATTTCGTTCTTTTGTTCATTTTACAAATGAGGAGACTGAGGCAAATAGGGTTAAGTGACTTGCTCAGGGTCACATAGTAAGTTTCTAAGCCAGATGTGAACTCAGGAAGATGAGTCTTCCTAACTTCATACTTGGCACTATTATCCACTGTACCATCTGACTGCCCATACTGAGGTCTTAACCTATCCTTAAAAAGCTTTCACCTGATCTTTCCATCTCCTCAAGCAATTGCTTTATATATCTCCTACAAAAAGTCACTTTCACTTATTAATTCAACTTTCTCCCCATTCATTCATCCCTCAACCTGTAGTGGTCTTGTTTCTGAACCTACCACTTTGTAAAAACTGCTGTTTCAAAGGTTACCCAGATTCTTACCACTGATAAATGGAATCCCAATATTTAGAGCAGAAAGGTCCTACTAGGCCAACTAGTTCAACCCCCTCATTTTACAGATAAAGAGCTTGAGAGTCATAAAAGCCAAAGTGATTTGCCGAAGTCACCTTGCTAGTAACTGGTAGAATTGAGGTTCTAATTCGACCCTTCTGATTCCGGTTGTAATATTCTTTCCACTGTACTCTAAGTACTTGTACAATTGAACTTTGAGTCCACGCAAAGGATATTTATGTTTGTGAGTATTAAATTTCGTTTTATCAGATTTAGCCACTATTCAAGTTTGTTGAGATTGGGAGTGAGGAGTGGAGCTCAGGAACCCTCCTATCAATCAACAAGTTAACCATCCCTCTCAGCTTCATGTTGCCCATAAATTCAGTTAATATACAGCTGGAAAGAATAACATAACCTACTCTAGATCATACTGTCACCAGGGCCAGCCTAGAAAACTGTTTGCAGAAAGGGCAGGTCCCAAGCCAGATTCCAAAATATGTAAAGTTTGTCTTAGAGTCACCTGTAAATCCTCTTCCAGATCCCTCACCTCCTCAGACGCCTTATAAATCCTCAGCCTGTCCAAGACACTTCATTTGAGCATTCCATCTTGGCCTGCTTTTTGTAGCAGTGCTCCAAGTTCCAGACAGACCCCATTTCAGTCTTCCCTCTTGCCATTCCAATCCCAATTGTCCTCTGCTTTATCCTATAATTCACCTCCCTGATAGCTATGAGGGAACCAATACATGCTAATATGTGACAGGTGAAATCTACAGTGGTCTTCTGGGTACATGAGACCTTAAACCAAAGGGAAACTTAAATAGCAAGACGTTAGTGCCTTCTTCAAAGTGCCACAGACAACTAGAATGGAAATTCACATTGTTATTGTGGTTTCAGATTTATAAGGCTCTTAGTTCACAACGTTTCTGTGAAGTAGGTGATATAGATATTCTCATTCCCTCTTTACAGATGAGGTCACCAAGGCTCCAACAGGTTAAGATCTGCACAGCATCAGATCCCAATCCTTTGACTCAAGTGGCATGGATGTCCTCATTATTCCATGATGCCTCTCTAAAACAAGAACAAGGCCCATGTATCTCTGTTGTTCCTAGTCACAGAGGCTTTGGGAAATCCAATGAAGAAGAAGCAAGAAGAGGTATATTGTACCAAATTCTTTTAGACCAAGAGACTATACAGTAATCGCATGGGCTTGAAAGGAAACTAGAAGAGCTATCTTGTCCATCCCTCTGTGTCCAGGCAGGATTATCCCTGACCCACCCCTATCTCTTCTTTTTAGAGATCTCTTAGAAGATTTCACAGCTGTCCTGGGGAAGGCATCCATGACAGTGTCTTACATACCTTGTTCTATTGAAGTTTTCACTTGTTCATTACCTAAATCTGTCTTACTGCAGCTTAAATTGCCCCCACCCACCCACCCAGGACCTGTGCCCCAGAGGCAGAAGAAGTCTTGATGCTTACCCTGCCCCACCTTCAAGGTGATGTCAAAGGACAGACCCCGCCTACTTATGCCCACACCACACTTGTAGAGCCCAGTGTCTTCCTTCACCAGCTGTGAAATCTGTATTAAAAAGGAACCATTTCCTGGGAAATTGGTGAGGTTGGCTCTCCCAGTATATCTCTCTGAGACGAAATCATTTGAGGAGACCACGGTTTCACAGGAACCCCTTAAATTCTGAAGACAGAAGTATTTGCGGTCATGCCGATTAACTGAGGTGGGTGGGTAGAAGCACTGGATGGAGACAGACCCGCCTTCCTCACCGGTCACCTGTTTGGGGCCAAAGATGGGACTCTTCGTAGAAGCCACTGTGGGGGAAAAGGGAGAGGAATATGTTGAGAACTGTGAAAAGTGAAGTCTAAGTGTGGTGGCCACCACCAGGCATCAAGTCAACCTCTCTTCTGGTGAATAAGAAGCAAGCTCTAATTTTGCACAGTTAGATAATTCACTACTTCTACCAACTTATGTCCATGCAAAATGATTCACTAATAACAATTGACAAAAATAATACCAATACCCTTTGGATGTGTTCATGTTTTAACTTTCCAAGCACTCCATTCTTCCCCCCCCCCCCCGGGCAATGGGAGTTAAGTTACTTGCCCAGGGTCATACAGCTAGTACTTGTCAAGTGTCTGAAGCCAGATTTGAACTCAGGTCCTCCTGAATCCAGGGCTGGTGCTTTATCCACTGTGCCACCTAGCTGCCCCCATTCTCTATTATTTCATTTCATCCTTAGAAAATCATTGTCTACTAGGTAAGGCAGGTTATCCTCATTCCACAGATCAGAAAACTGAGAACCACAGAGAACAAATAACTTACCCAGGATTACAAAGATGGTAGAATTGGGACCCTTGCCTCATAGAATTCCTCACTCTTTTCAAAACTCAGTTCAAGTACCACCTGCTATATGAAACCTTTCTTTGCATTATTTTTTTTTAGTGAGACAATTGGGGTTAAGTGACTTGCCCAGGGTCACACAGCTAGTAAGTGTTAAGTGTCTAAGGCCGGATTTGAAATCAGGTACTCCTGACTCCAGGGCCAGTGCTCTATCTACTGTGCCACCTAGCTGCCCACTTTCTTTGCATTTTGTATTTTATTTAATTTTTATTTTCAGCTCCAAATTCTCTGTCTCTCTCTGTCTCTCTCTGTCTCTCTCTCTCTGTCTCTCTCTCTCTCTCTCTTTTTCCCCTCCCTTACCTATTGAGAAGACAAGAAATAATATACCCTTTTTACTTATGAAGTTATCCAAAATACATTTCCCCATTAGCCTCCATGAAATCTTTCCTGCCCTTGCCAAGTACTCATGCCCTCTCTCCCAAACTGCCTTGATTTAGCTACTTTGTACTTATACCATCCATACTTATGTATCTACATGATAACTCCTCTGATAGACTATAACTTTCTTGAGATATGAGACTGGTTCATTTTCTGTCTTTATGTTAGCAGTACCTAACATGGTGGCTGGTATGGAATAAGTGCTTTAAAAAAATTACTGTTGGGGGGCAGCTAGGTGGTGCAGTGGATAGAGCACTGGCCCTGGAATAAGGAGGACCTGAGTTCAAATCCGACCTCAGCCACTTGACACTTACTAGCTGTGGGTTTTTTTGTTTGTTTGTTTGTTTTTTGTTTTTTGTTTTTTTTGCAGGGCAATGGGGGTTAAGTGACTTTCCCAGGGTCATACAGCCAGTAAGTGTCAAGTGTCTGAGGCCGGATTTGAACTCAGGTCCTCCTGAATCCAGGGCCGGTGCTTTATCCACTGTGCCACCTAGCCACCCCCCTAGCTGTGTGACCCTGGGCAAGTCACTTAACCCTCATTGCCCTGTCCCCCCAAAAAATATTACTGTTGATTGATTGGTTGATTGACTACCAGAAAGCCTAGTCTCCTGACTCCCAGCTAGCACTCTTCACTAGATCCAGTGGCTTTGGAACCGGGTGTTTCTGGTCCCTATTCTCTACCTGAGCAACCTCCTCTGAAGTCCCACCATCATTCCTACCCCATAACACTCCCCTCTCCCCCCAAAACCTTAGTGTCCTCTTATGTATGCAATGTCTATACCAGGTATGGCAGTTATGGCATAAGGGAAGGATAAAAGTGGCTTCTCTGTGTTTCTTTGGTATGACAGATCAATGATAGGTGCAGGGTTTTTGACTTGTGTGCTTGGGGAAGTGTCCCATTTCAAGGTTGGAAGGAAAATGTGTCTTGGATACAGGGGTGGGAATTGGTCTTTCCATACTCACCAGAGAGAAGAGCAAGCAGACAGGCAAGGAAGAAAGCCATTGCAGCTGCTATGAGATTTTACTTCTGATCTGAGAACCTGGAAGACAATTGTGCATGAATAGGAAATGCCCTTGGTTCCAGAGGTCTTTGCTATAGAGAATGAGGGCTTGAGAAGATGGCAGGAGTGTATCTGTGGTGACATACTTATTTCCTCCCAGAACCTCCCTTCAAGGAGGGCTCCCAGAGATGACTGCATCTCTAATTCCCTGACCATCCCCCTTTTAACTTCTTTTTGTGTATGGTCTTCCCTCATTAGATTGTGAGCTCTTTGAGGGAAGGGACTAGCTTTCTTTTTCTTCTTTGCACAGAACTTAGCACAGTGCCTGACATATTGTAGGTGTTTGATAAATATTTATTGATGGCTACAAATAATTCTTCAGATTTCTGTAGCACCATTTTTGTGGAGGTTTCAAATCTCTTTATATAAAAAGTGTTGGGTTACTATTTAATTATCCAGATTTTTGATGTTCACTCATATCCTACTCTTTGTGACCCTATTTGGGGTTTTCTTGGTAAAGATACTGGAGTGGTTTGCCATTTCCTTCTCCAGTTCATTTTACAAATGAGGACACTGAGCAAATAGTGTTAAGTGACTTGTATTGGGTCACACACAAAATCTGAGGCTAGATTTCACTCAGGTCTCCCCGCCTCCAGTCCCAGTGCCCTATGCACTGTACCACCTAGCTGCCCTGGCTAGCACATAATAGGCACTTAACATATGCTTTGAGAATGGCATTGAACTGGGGCAAGTGACAGAGGTAAGATTTTAACCCAGCCCCCTTGCCTCCATAACCTACACTCTTTCCATTTTGCCATGCCAACTCCAGAGTCAGGAAGAGAGAAGACATTTATATATGTTGGTGGAGGGGCTACCCACATTGAATCAAAACATAGATCTCTGGAAGTAATGCAGCCTCTAAAGAAATGTCTTCCCTTCTCTGACTCCACAGTACCTAGTCCAAGGCTAATCACATTCTAGAATTGATTTTGACTTATTTCTCTTAAAGCCATTTTGGGGAAGGAATCACTGAAACATAGAATTTCATGGTAGGAAGCTACCTTAGAGAACACCTAATTAATTCATTAATGAAGCAGCTAGGTGGCACAGTGGATAGAGCAGTGGGCCTGAAGTCTGGAAGACTCATCTTCCTGAGTTCAAATCTGGCCTCAGACACTTAGCTGTGTGACCCTGGGCAAGTCACTTAATCCTGTTTCCTTTGGTTTCCTCATCTGTAAAATGATCTGGAGAAGGAAATGGCAAACCACTCCGGTATCTTTGTCAAGAAAACCTCAAACAGGATCACAAAGAGTCAGAGACAACTAACGACTGAACAACAACAAACAACACCAACCTGTGTGACTTTGGGCGATTCAGAATTTTGCTGGGCTTTAGTTTCCTCATCCATAAAATGAAGGGGTTGAGCTAAATGGCTTCTAAGGTCCCTTCCAGATCTAGAATTCTATGAACCCATGGGTATAGGTACTTATGACAGTGCAGTTCACAACCCCCCTGTGACTTTGGTGGGTAATAGATAGATAGATAGATAGATAGATAGATAGATAGATAGATAGATAGATAGATTGTGTGTGTGTGTGTGTGTGTGAGGCAATTGGGGTTAAGTGACCTGCCCAGGGTCACAAAGCTAGTAAGTGTCAAGCGTCTGAGGCCGGATTTGAACTCAGGTACTCCTTACTCCAGGGCCGACGCTTTATCCACTGCACCACCTAGCTGCCCCAGGTGGGTAATATTTTGAAAACTTATTGTGGCTAAAAATGATTATCACTGGGTACCAAACTGGGGATAAGATTGATTAGTCTTTGCTAAGCTAGTCTTTAGACAATGGATAAACTATCCATCACTAGGCTAGTACTCAGAGATTTCCTAGACTGGTAAGATAGTGCCAAGCTGGTGCTCTGAGGATCCATTTTGCAAGAACTCAGAGTCACGTACACAGTACCATCATCCAAGTAGGACTTTGATGGGAGACAGTGGAAACTTTACCTTTATGTATCACTTTGGACTTAATAAATCAACTTCCTTTCAACAGCCCTATAAGATAAAGCAAGGATCGGCATCCCTATTTTACAGATAAGGGAATTGAGACTCAAAGAGATTAAGTGACTTGCAAAAGATCACACCACTAGGAAGTGGTGGTTCCTGTCCTCTTGACTGTTAACTAATTTTACAGATAAAGCTGAGGCCCAGAGGGGTTCAGTTACTTACTGAGGGTAACAGGGCATGCATGGAGCTAGGAAAAGAAGCCAGGTCTCAGAATAAGATGGAATATACATGGATTTTGCCACAGGCTAGATCTATAGAGGCAGCATAAAGGGAAGGGAATAACAGTGCCTGGAGCATAGTAGGTGCTACATAAATGTTTGTACCCTTCCTTCCTTTATTATTTCATTTGATGCTCACAATATCTCTGGGATATAGGCACTCTTACTATCCCCATCTGGCAGTTGAGGAAACTGAGACAGGCAGAGGTGATGACTAAGGTCACACAGCTAGTAACTGTCTGAGGCCAGATGTAAACTCAGGTCATGCTGACTCCAGGTCCAGTACTTTAACCACTGTGCTGCTTCCTCCAGCAATGGCATAGTGGAAAGTCTTCTGGATTTTGAACCAGGAGACCTGGACTTGAATCCCAGCTCCAAAGTCATTTGACATTTCTGAGCCTCGGTTTCCTCATCTGTAAAATGATCAGATTGACCTAGTTGACTTCTAAGGTCCCTTCCTGCTCTACATCTATGAGATTCTCTTCCTTGGTTGGTTCAAGGGTCCAGGTACATGGGGCTGATGACTGATGACTGATGACCCTTTACTACATGGGGGGAGAATAAGAATTCAGGTCTGCTCCCTGCCCTTTAGCTTCAGATCCCAGCCTGAAGAAGAAAGGAAACAGGTATTTCCATGGCCTTTGCCTGGATTCAGCATTGGGAGCTAGCTTGTTAAGGAAAAAAAGTGTGTTTTTTTGGGGGGGAGGGTGGGAAGTGAGTGTTGTAAAGAAGGAAGGAGATCAGGCTTACCTTTAGTATTTGGTGTCCTATAAAGATAAAGAGATTGGCAAGGTATTGGTAAAACAGGGAGCGGAAGGGCTGGCCCCAAACTGGACAGAATAAATAGTTCCATTGGCATTGCCTACTGGCTCCCTCCTTAATATGAAGAGCCCTTCCCTGCCCTCCTGAGAGCTAAGACTGGCCATCAGCAAATAGAATTGTTTCTCATCTTAATTTTTTTTCTCTTTGGGGATTTCCCATCAAGGAAACACTTTATTTCCTTGTTGAGATAAAGACCTCCTTTCTCTTGAAAAGGAGAGGGGGAAGAACAAATGGGTGTGTGGAGTGGCTCTTTTGGACAATAATTGCACCAGTTAATTGATTTCACTTTGCACTAGGGCAATGATTAACTCCTTGACTTGGAGGGCTAGGGAAATAAACCTGCACAACAAGGGAGAAGTGGGTGGGGTGAAATTTAACCAATCCTGGAGATTCTGGGAATGAGACAATTTTCTATCTAGAACATCTGGGCCAGGTCCTGCTCTTTCCCTTTTCCCGACCTGGTGGAAATCCAAGGCCTCACCGCCTTTCTTCGCCCAGTTTGGAGCCGGGACATGTACTACGGGAGCTGGGAAAATAGTGCTATAATGGTTTTGCTGAAGAGCTGGGGAGAGGGAGAGCTGATTACAGAGTAACCTAGGAACAGCCCAGTGAAGGCATTATTGCAGTCGAAGAGTGAACCAGAATACTTTATAGATTGCAAACCTGACAGGATTTTCCCCATGCCCTCCACTTCTTAAATCTTCCTCCCAATGTTCCAGCAAGGCAGGGACTGGAATACTGGGTGACTGTGGCAGGACAGGAGTGGAGTGAGGAGGGAGATGCAGAGATTTAGGAACTTCTCTTGGGCTTGCACAGTAAGGAGCCATCAAATCAACAAGCATTCCTTAAGTGCTTTCAATGTGCCAGGCACTGGGATTAGAAGCCCATAGTCCGACTCTCCTTGCACAAAACATTGAGGTGACTCTGTGTGCATCTTTTCTGGGGACACAGAGTCTTGGTGCAAGCATCACATCTCCCCTATAGGTGTCTTAAGGACAGGACCTGGTTTTGCCTTTGTTTTTGAACCCCTGGCCCCTAACACAGTGTGTGGTACCTTGGAGGCACCCGATAAATATTTGTATATGGACCAATCTGACTAGGTCAGCTGGAATGAAACATCAGCAGGGGGCCACATTACCCTAGGCTCAGGAGAGAAGGAACCCAGCCCCCGCTGGAGAAGGGCCCAACTTCACTCCCGAAGAGAACTCTTTGTCACACTCCCCCAAATACACAAAGTCATGGCCCAGACACTGACTCCATTCACACTTGTGTCCAGGTGGGACTTTCCATTTCAGGACAATAAGTCCCAGGAAGCATTCTCCATCTTCACTCAGAGATCTCCCTGGCCACAAGATTCTGCAAGCTGAGACATCTGGGGATATGGCTTGGGGAAGCTGAGGACAGGGAGTAGGAAAAGCTAGAGAAGGGAGGGTGGTTGGCCTGTCCTCTTGGACTATAAATTCTCTCTCTCTCTCTCTCTCTCTCTCTCTCTCTCTCTCTCTCTCTCTCTCTCTCTCTCTCCCTCCCCCCCACACACACACCCCACACTACCACCACCACTCCCTATGTCCCCTTCAGTTACTAGAATGTCTGTGGTACTTTACTGGATCATAGATCTAAAGGTGGAAGGGTTCTCTGAGTGGTTATCTAGTCCATCCAACCCCTTCATTTTATAGATAAGGAAATTGAGTTCTAAGGTTAAATGACTTGCTGAAGGTCACACAGGTAAGTGGCAGAGTTAGGATTCAAATCCAGGACCACTAACTCCCAATCCACTACACTTCTCATTATACCACACTACCTCTCCATGTTTCTAAGCTTAGGGCCTCTGGGGGTTGCTTACTGTCAAATGAGGAGGTATGCTGCTTAATTGCTGCAGTAAGAGGGAGGATGGGAAAGGTAGGACAGGTATGTCAAGGGCAGGAAGGAGGGGGAGGAATGTTTAATTAAAAAAAAAAACACCTAAGAATGGGGAGTTGGGATACCTGCTTTACCATTGCCATGTGATTCCAGGCAGGTTACTGAACCCTCAGTTTCTTTATCTGCCAAATAGAGGTCAAAATTCCCACCCTCCCCAACTTACCTAAATCAAAGCATTCACCACACTTTGAGAGATTATGAATATGATAACAACTGGAAAAACTCAATGTAAGTTACCCCAAATATCAATAAATAAAAACCAGGGGTTCTTAAGTTAGGACATTTAAACTTATTTTGAAAAATATTTTGTGCGAGGCATGTTGCATATCTGTAATATCTTGCTGGGCCACTGGGTGGCACAGTGGATAGAGTGCTGAGCCTGGAAGGATGAAGACCTGAATTCAAATCCCATCTCAGACATTTACTAGCTGGGTGACCCTGGGCAAGTCACTTAACACTGCCTCAGTTTCCTCATCTGTAAAATGAGCCAGAGAAGGAAATGACAAACCACCCCAGTATCTTTGTCAAGAAAGCCCCAATGGAATCAGAGAGTTGGGCTGGGCTAAAAACAATTAAACAACAACCATCTCTTGCTACTGGGCAGCCCTGTGGATAAGGCTAAAGCTAATAGGGTGTCCAAATTGTCTGCCACCATTATGGTGAGCCCCTGATATTGTCGGGGAAGGGGAGAAGGCACCAAGCTGCCTAAAGAGGGTCAAATTGGCCCGGGTTAAAAATGGAGCAGCTCAAAGCTTTTCTGCCAGTCAGCAGTGGGATCAGGGCCATGAGTAAGCCCCAATGAGTTAGGGAGATCCAGTCTGTGAAAGATAAATAAATAAGCAAAGAAACAAACACACAAATAAATCAATATTTTGATAATTAATTCAATAGAATTGATTTCCTTTGTAATCCCAGGTATCTCATTTTGTGTGTTTAAAACATTAGCTTGAGAAGGGGTTCATAGGTTTTACTAAACTGCTAATGGGATCCATGACCAAAAAAAAAAAAAAAGGCTAAGAAGCCGTGGGCTAGCTGATCTCTTAAGATGGTTGGGTTAGAATAGAAATACCCTGGCTTAGGAGTTAGAAGAAGTGGGTAGGTTCCAATTCTGCTTGTGTCCTTGGGTAAGTTTCCTTATATGTAAAATCATGGGGTCGGACTAGATGGTCCCTGAAGGCTCTTCCAGTTTTAGATTGGTTATCCTCCTTGCTCCGATTCCTATAATCTAGTTCGGGGACTTGAAACAAGGATTCCTCTTGGTTAGGGGTTGGGGGTTGGCAGGGGGTGGGGGGAGGCTGTCTCTGTTCTGTGCTTGGAAATCTCAGACTCTGTGAGTTTGGGGGATCATTTTCTTGGCTCTGGAACAGTACTCCAGGTCTGACAAAGGCTTTCTTACTCATTTATGATGGGGAGGAAGGTTAGAAACCAGGAGTGTCCTACAACCTGGGACCAGTTGCCCCTGAACCCAGGAGCTACATGAGGGACATTAAGGTAATTTGTGTAAGAGTTTACATGAACCTATTTCTGGAATCTCAATAGGATTCTGGTAAATAGAGGACAGGGGGAGGAGGAGGTTCTCCACAAGAGGGAGGTGAGGTGAGGTGAAATGAGGCAAGAACAGCTCCTCAATGAGCCAGAACCAAGCCTATCATAGGAACAAAAAGGCAGAGGAGCAAAAGGAGCCCCGTGGATTTCCACACAAACTTTAAAAAATAATAATACAGAGGCCCAAGAGTGTACCCCTTGAATGTGGCCAAGCTGGGACTTAGTCTCAGGTTTTTTTGCTGACAAAGTAGCACTTTTCTACTATATCCACTGTGTGACCCTGGGAAACTCCCTTGACTTCTTGATGGCCCTACATTACTCTCTAAGAGTTAAAGTTATGGTGGAGTTTAATCTGAATTACTGGTGAGAGTTTCTGCCCTTATGTCTGATCACCTTTCCATACCTCCAGGGAAAAGAGGAAGAGAACGAAGGTAATCAATATTTTTATAGCTCATTTTATAGCAGAGTGCCAGGGACTGTGCTAAGTGCTTTACAAATATCATCTCATTTATTACTACAAGGTAGATGCTATTATCCCATCCCCATTTTACAGATGAGGCAGAGGTTAAGTGACTTGCCCAAGGTCATTCAACTAGTAAGTATCTGAGACTGGACTTGAACACAGGTCTTTTTGACTCCACATCTGGACCTTTATCTACTACTGTGCCACCAGCTGTTTTTAGTATGCAAAATTACATTTACTATATGATTTTATATATATATATATATATATACATTAAGCAGATGTATATATAGTTACATGTATATGTGTGTATATTAGGGCAGCTAGGTAGCACAGTGGATAGAGTGTTAGGCTTAGAGTCTGGAAGACTCATCTTCCTGAGTTTAAATGGGGCCTCAGATATTTAACCAGCTGTGTGACCCTGGGCAAGTCACTTAACCCTGTTTGCCTCAGTTTCCTCATTTGTAAAATGAGCTGGGGAAGGAAATGGCAAACTGCCCCAGTATCTTTGCCAAGAAAACCTCAAATGGGGTCACGAAGAGTTGGAAATAATTTAAACAATTGAAAAAACAATAAAATAAGTATGTATGTCTGTATACATGCATATGTGTTTATGTGTATATACTACATATACATATTTATTACATATATTATGGAAAGAGAGAGAGAGAAAGCTTTTTGAGAGTAGGGATTGTTTAATTCTTTCTATCTATACTCCTAATGCTTAGTTCAGTGCTGACTACAGTAGGTGCTTAATAAATACTTACTGATCAATTGATTATATATAAAGTACTTTATGGTTACAAAATATTTTCCATGCTTTGACTTATTTTATTCACATAATTTGTCTAAGAAGGGAACAGTGAGGGGGGAAAAGATTGAGAATCTGATGATGGGGTTCTAATTCTGACTCAGTCATCTCCCCACTGTCCCATGCTGCTTTTTTCATAAAGAATTTAACCTCCCAGAGGAAGAATGAGCCCTTCCCAGGAAGTACTTAGAAAACCAGCTGTTGTTTTACTTTCATTCTCAAAGACCATGACATCAGAGTGATGTCATGACTTGCCCAGAATTGGATTTAAGTGACAGAGGGCTCTACAAAGTCATCAACCTCATTCTCTCCTCCAGAGCCATCTGGGTCCAGTGACAAGACATACACCAGGACAATTAGAGATGGCTCTGGATGTTTAAGGAAACTGGGGTTAAATGACTTGGCCAGAGTCACACAACTAGTAAGTGTCTGAGGCGAGACTTGAACTCAGGTCCTCTTGACTCCAGGACCAGTGCTTTATCCACCACCTAGCTGCCCCTAGAAAACCAGTAGAGAATAGCAGAAGCAACCTTGGGGAAGGTCTGGCTCAATCGCCTCGTTTTTCAGATGGTTAAACTGTTTTCCCAGGGAGGGAAAGCGGTTCACCTATGATTGCACAGCAATTTAGTGACAGAGGTAGGGGCTCAAGCAGCTCCTCCTCTTGGCTACCATGAGCTTCTTAAGCAGTCAGAAGGATGTTTGTGGTGCCTTTGTAGCACAAGCCCAACTTTCCCTCCTCCCTGTTAGATTACTAAAAGGGGAACAAAAGGCTGTTTTTGAGCAGTCTCCTCCCCCACTACTCCACAAAGATTGAGTAAGTGCCTCTGCTTTCCCAGTCCTGGCTTTGACCAGGGTGAACTGAGGAAGAAAGGCATGTGTGTCTGGGGAGGGTTAGGGGGAAAATTGGGGCTCTCAAAGGGGAGGCATTATAGAATTGTTGTTCGTCCTTCGTTCTCGAAAAGGACCAATGGCATCAGGAGGTGATGAAGTGACCTGCAAGTGAATTGTATTTAACTGAGCCAGGGCTTTGCAAAGTCATCAGCCTCAATCTCTCCTCCAGAGTCATTAGAGTCCAGTGGCAAGACATAGGTTAGGATGACTGGAGATGGCCCCGGATGCAGTGGGAGACCTGAGACCACAGGGGCTCATTCTTCAATTTCTAAAATGCCTACTACTATTATTGTTTGTACTTATATCCTCAGTGCCTAGCAGAAGAGAGAAGGAAATAAGCGTTTATGTAGTACCTGTGTGCCAGGCACTATACTGAATGCTTTACAAATACTATATCATTTGATCCTCACAACAACCTTGGGATACAGGTGCTGTCATAATCTCCAGTTTATAGTTGGGGAAACTGAGGCCGGCAGAGGTTAAATTGCTTGCCTAGGATCCCATAGATACTAAGTGTTTATAGTTGGATTTGGTTGCAAATCTTTCTGACTCGAGGCTCAACATTTTATCCAATGTGCCATGTAGGTGTTTAATAAATGTTTGTTGGCTGATTGGTTTATAAAGAGGAAAAGACTGAAGTCCACAGAAGTTAAATGACTTGTCCAAGGTCTTTTAAGCAGCAATGTGGTTCAAAGGAAAATGTGCTAAATTTGGAGTCAGAAGACCTGGCTTGATAATTCATTTTACTTCTCCGGACCCCAGTTTCTTTCTCTGTAAAACCTAGACAACCTCTAAGGTCTTCTCCAGCTCTGATATTTTAATTTGAGTAGCAAAAGTGGGACTAGAACTCAGGCTTATTGTCCATTAGTCTAGAGCTCATCGTACTCTAGCTCAGTGGCTTCTCAAGGAAGAACCTGTGTAATCAATGACTTAGATTAAGGCATTTTATCCCATGTGAAGGTGACCCAAGGCTAGGAGAGATAGGTAAGACACTGGATGACAAATTCAAGTTCTAAAAAGATGTTGACAGGCTAGAGATTGGGCTGAATTGTTTTTGGTTTTGATTTTTTTTTTTTTTTGGTGAGGCAATTGGGATTAAGTGACTTGCCTAGGGTCACACAGCTAGTAAATGTCAAGTGTCTGAGGCCAGATTTGAACTCAGGACCTCCTGAATCCAGGGCTGGTGTTCTATCGCACTGTGGGCTGAATTGAATTAGGCAAAATTCAAAAGGGACAAATGGAAAGTCTTACATTTGAGTTTTTTAAAAATCAGCTTCAAATGTCCAGGATAGGAGAGACCTGATTTACAGTTGTTCTGTAAAAAAATCCAGGGCTCTTAGTGGACTGCAAGCTCAATAGGAAGCAGTGACAGTTAATGTGTTTTTGTTTTGTTTTGTTTTGTTTTTATGGGGCAATGAGGGTTAAGTGAGTTGCCCAGGGTCACTCAGCTAGTAAGTGTTAAGTGTCTGAGGCCAAATTTGAACTCAGCTCCTCCTGAATTCAGGACCGGTATTTTATCCACTGTGCTACCTAGCTGTTCCTAGTTAATGTGTTCTTGAGCTGAATTAAGAGAGGCACCACTTTCAATAATAAGGAGGTGACAGGAATGCTGTTACCCATGCTCTCCTTATCAGATGTTATCTGGGATATTTTTGTTCAGTTTTGGGCGCCATCATTTAATGGGGACATTGATAAGCTGGAGGAAATCCAGAAGGATCTAACCAGATTGAAGTGCCTTGAGGCTAGTCAGATGACAATGAGTAGAAGGAATTGATGGTTCTTACCTCAGAGGAGAGGACATTGATGGGGGACATAGTGGCTGTCAAATCACCCAAAGGGATGGCATATGGAAAAGGGATTAGCCTCGGTGCATGACTCCAGGAGCAATCAGTGGACAAAGATTCAGGTTTCAGGCTTGATGTCAGGAAAAACTCCTGAGTAATTAGAGCTATGGGCCCTGTCTGGAGGGTGTGTCATGATGGAGATTCTTTTCCTATGTGGATTGGACTAGGTAGAGGGTGTTGCTAATTTCATGCTTCTGATTCAGAGAAAATCTTGTCTGTGAAGTGAGAGAGACTCGGCATCTGGCTCCCTCAGATCAGCACTCCAAGAAGAAAAAGGACATTATAGGGGGCTGCTTGTTGGATAACTTGATTTGATTTACCGCCACCCTAAGCATTCATAAGCTTCTCAATGGTCAGATCTACAATTAGGAATTCTGGACACATGGCACGATTTCACTTAAATATGGGTTGGAGGGTAGTCACCCCAAGTCCAAGAAGGCCTTGGGAGCCCAACTTAGGTGGAACGCTCCTCTGTCACTATTACAAAGGTCTCCAGGTCCAGAAGCTACATGATACATCTCTGGTCAGGTGCTCTTGTGACAGAAGATGGGGTAACCCATTCCCCAGAAAACCAGACTCAGATTTCCATGGCACAGTTAACAATCTTGACCCTCAAAATCTTAGGAGGAGGAAGACATGGGGAGGTGGTAAGCAGTGGCCACAATGGTAGGAAAAGGCAGGTCCTGGAAGTTTTGAGGCAGCAGCAGGTGCAACCACAAAAGCATAGGAACAATGGACCCGAAGACCTGCAAGGAGGAGGAAGTGCCCCTCTCAAAAGTTGGTGCCCTAGGGACAATCCCCAATTGCCCCCACCTTAGTTTTGGTTTACTAATGGTACACCCTAGCAGAGCTACATTTCCTCAATGGCAGTGAGCCAGAGATTCAGCCTACTTTTACCCTTAAGAGACGCCATGGCATAGTGGAAAGAGCAGCTCTGCCACTAAATAGTTCAAAGTGCTGAAGTGAACAGCTGGTTCAGCCCCTGTCTTAAAGCAGATAAGGGATTATCATGGCCACTTTACAGATGGATGTGAAGTGACACAGTCCAGGTCACACACAGCTAGTGCAGGGTGGGAGGGAGGTTGAGGGGCTAATATTAGATCCCAGATCTTTGGCCACTGCTCTTTCCACTGTACTTTATTTCCAGGGAGGAGGAGGAGGAAGAAAGGAGGACAGAGGAGAGAACTCCTAGCCATATTTGACCTAGATATCCTCCCTCCTTCCCTGACAGGGGCCTCTAGACATGCCTGCGAGAAGTCCCTCTCCAGGGTAGGGGGAACCCAGAACTTCCCTTGCCAAGGGATAAGGGTGACTTGTAAGAGGTTTGTGCACTCAGCCCCAGCTAGAGACAGTCTTGGCTCTGAAAACCAACCAGAAGCAAGGAGGGGACTGGCCAGCTCCAACCGAACCTGGGGATTGAGCCTTCTTTCTTGCCTCTTCCTTCCCTTGGTTCTGTCTTTTTACTTTCTGGAACCTCAGAGCTGTTGGGATGTGAGTCCTTCTATCCAGCTCACCCACTTCTTTCTCCTTTGCTCACAATGAGCCACAGAGAGAGACCCAAAGGCTCAGGTTGGGTTGGCTCTTGCTGGTCCTCCCTCCCACTTGATGCCTTGATTCTTCACGTGTGGCAGCAATGGTGTTGAATGTGACTGGTCCTTAATCCTTCCTGGGACCCCAAGGGTACCCACATGTGGCATGGTATTTACCCTCTGTGCCCTATTTTGGCAGGGAAGGGTATGATGCAGTCAATCATTTCAATTTAATTCAACTTAACACACATTTTTTTGTTTTGTTTTGCTTTGGGTTTTTTTGGTGAGGCAATTGGGGTTAAGTGACTTGCCCAGGGTCACACAGCTAGTTCAACACACATTTTAAAAAAGGATTTACTATGTGTCAAGCATTGTGCTGGTCAGCGAGGATGCAAAGGCCAAAGTAAAAGTCTCTATCCTCAAGGATCCCACCCTCTCTGGGAGGCAAGTAGTAAATGCTATCTTCCTCTATAGAGGGGATGCCTCTGACCCTCAGGAAGATTCAAAGCAAAACCCCACAAAACTCCTAAATTGTAAAGCCCAGAGACCCCAAAAGCCGTCAGAAGGTCTAGAAATGCCAGTGGCCTGTTAGAAAATAGGACTGTTTCTCCTTGCAGTGTGACCGGAGGCCAGTCACTCCCCAGACCTGAATATGTCCACCTGTAGGGGAGTGGCAGAGTGAGAGGGGACCTCAGAGGTCATCTAGTTCAAACTTCTCATTTACAAATAAAGAAACTGAGGCCTAGGAAGGTCAAATAACTTACCCAAGGTCACACAGGTAGCAGGTATCAGAGGCCGGATATGAACCCAAGCCCTCTCACTTGAGAGCACTCACTCCATCAGACCACTGTTCAAGAGCTTAAGTGCTTGAAGGTATAACAGGTATTACACTATTGTCTCATCCGATCCTCACACTTCTATGAGTCTGAGAATGCAGGTATTATTCCCTCCATTGTGCAAATGATGAAAGAGGGTTACACCAACATCACATGACTAGTAAGTAACTCAGATACCTGTTAGCTATGTATGTGATCCTGGGCAAGTCATTTAACTCTGTTTTGCCTCAGTTTCCTCATCTGTAAAATGGGCTGGAGAAGGAAATGGCAAAACCGCTCCAGTATCTCTGCCAAGAAAAGCCCAAAGGGGGTCACAAAGGACTGAAAAAGGGCTGAACAACAACAGCAAAGAAGTGGAATTTGAACTCAGCTCTTTAGACTCCAAGTCGAGCATTCTTGCCGCTATATTCTATCTCCATCCGATGATAGCTTATGCTCACATTGTGCTTTCAGGTTGACAAAGCACTCAACAAACATTACCATTGTTTGATCATCACAACACCTTACGGGATAGGTAGTGTAAATATTATTATTCCCATTTTACCGATAAAGAACCCAAGGCTCAGAGGAATAAAGCCACTTGTCCCAGGTCACACGCAAGTTACAGCCTGGAAACTCCGATCCAGGTCTTTTGACTTGGAGACTACAATTACTGATTCTTTTCCTTACATTGACATGCTTGCGTCCTTATGGCTATAAGGAATGATAGCACAAGGTTGGGGTTTCTATTAGGGTAGGATGTCATAGATGCAGTAAAGGTGGGGGGAATAGTATGCACTACGCTGGGCTCTTGGGGAGGGAGCATCATATGTCACCAATGTACCTTGCTAACCACCAAAATCGGATACAGAGTCTTCTGAAATAGAGGAGTGCTGAGCACCTATTCCCCCCTGCTGCCTGCTGTCTTCCTCCTCTTCCTCCACTATGGGACAGAGGATTGGGGTGGAGGGGGGATACTGAACATTGCCCTCACATATCTCTACCACTTGGGCCATCCTCACCCAGACCCCCCCCCAACCCACTCCCACTCTTTGGGAGCTGACACTGCCCAGTCCCTTCCACTGGACCCATCAGTCTCTTAGTCCCTTAAGCCCTGGGTGTCCTGGTATGGCTGGTGCCCTGTTCTAGGAGGTCCCAGAGAAGTTGAACTCACTCTTGTCTCTTTTCTTCTCTGTTTTCACCTTCAGGGCTACTGCCCCGTTGCCATTCCAGCTCCCTGCACTCCAAAGGTGTTGTCCCTGCCTCCCCGGAGGCTGCCAGCAAAGCACTGGATGCTGCCAAAACTGAAACCGTATGAAGTCTGGACCCACACCTGTCTTGGGCTCTTAAAGAGACACCCTCCCATGGGCACACACACTGGCCAGCCGACAGCACGTGACTCCCACCAATTCCCTGGATCTTTTTCCTTTTGGCTTCTCCAACTGGTCCCATTCGTTCACTCCCTCTTAGCTTTGGGGAAGTCCTGAGGATTGGGAATCAGATTGACTCTGAGTTCTATACACAGAGTTGCCGCACACAGGCAAAGAGCCAAGCTAACCACCGGGTTGCTTGAAAATGAAAAGGATAATAAGAATGATTATCCTTGCAAAGCACTTTTCTATAAGAATCCCGCAAGGTGGATAATAGAAATGTCATTATCTTTATTTTATAGAAAGCAAAACTGAGGCTTAGGTTATGGGACTCAGCCAGGGTCACTCAGAGAGTAATAATAATTGAAGGTAATTTACATTTCCACAGTACTTTGCCAAGTACAAAGCCCTCTCCTCACAATACCACTATGAGGAAGGCATTGCAAGTGGAATCAAAGCACCAGACCTGGAAAGGACCTTAGAGTTCATCGGCTCTGTTGCCCTCTATTTACTGATAACGAATGTGAAACTCAGGGAAAGGAAATGACTTGCACAAGGTCACATAGACAACCAGGAGAACAAAGACTCAAGCACAGACTAGCGGTTCCTGCTGTGGTATTCTTTCTGCTGTACCCGGGTTTTCTACCAGGCCTGCATTTCCTAGCCTCAACCCACCCAGATCCAGTGACTACCCCTGAAGTCAGTAGCAATAAGCACCGCCACCCCCCCATCTAATTCTGAAGGAAGGTCACTCCAGACCTACAGCTAGTGGAAAGAAATCAACTCAAGTCACAGGACCTGGGTTCAAATCCTACCTCTGTTTACTACCTGTATAACCTTAGTGAAGTCCCTTAACATCTCTGGGGCCCAGTTTCATCATCGAGCTTTAAAGCAAATTTGTGCTCCTATGTCAGATCACTAGTCGTGAGATCGGGTCCCATGTACTACCCCCCCTCCATCCCCAAAGTGTAGAAGGTTCACAGCTAACTCAAGAGTCTCTGCTGGCCTCTGGGACCCTCCCCAGAGCTAAGCTAAGGCCAACCTGAAGGCCTAGGGATGGTGTTCCCCAGCCCTCATGCTTACCTCATCACTCCATTCTTCTAGGGAGTTTTCCAGATAACTTGAACTCATCCTGATGTAAGTGACCCCAAAATGGTCCTTAGGCTCACCTTTTCCTGGCCCCACACAGGGAGGGATACCCATGTCCATCCAGTAACACACACACACACACACACACACACACACACACACACTCTTTACCACCACCACCACCCCAAGCCCACCCAGCCCACCCAGGCAAGGCTGACTCAGAGTCTCCCCACCCCAATACTGACCCAGAGACTGAGCCCTAGAAGGGGAAGAAAGAAAGGAGAAGTGAAGTTGGAGGGAACAACCAGGCAGTCAGAGCCCTGGGCCCTATTTTGGGCCCAACCACAGCCGCTGGTGTGCCCGGAGCAGTGCAGCTTCCCCTCCCTGGAGATGAGTTTCTTCATGTGGATGGAAGGCAAGATGGCCTAGCAGAACCCATAGCAGAATGGTGGTCAGAGAACCTAGGCTTTGCTATTCACTGCCTGAGACAGGGTCCTGCCCCTCTCTGGGCCTCAGATTTATTATCTGTAAAAGGAGGACTATCAACTATATAACAGATGACATTTACATAGCACTTTAAAGTTGGCAAAGCACTGTATATATAGTATAGTATAGTATGGTATGGCATGGTATGGTATGGTATGGTATGGTATAGTATAGTATGTATAGTAGTATAGTATAGTATAGTATAGTATAGTATAGTATAGTATAGTATAGTATAGTATAGTATAGTATAGTATGGTATGGTATGGTATGGTATGGTATGGTATGGTATGGTATGGTATGGTATGGTATGGTATGGTATGGTATGGTATGGTATAGTATAGTATGTATAGTAGTATAGTATAGTATGCATAGTACTACAGTATAGTATGTATAGTAAGGTATGGTATGGTATGGTATGGTATGGTATGGTATGGTATGGTATGGTATGGTATGGTATGGTATAGTATGTATAGTAGTATAGTATAGTATGCATAGTACTATAGTATAGTATAGTATAGTATGGTATGGTATGGTATGGTATGGTATGGTATGGTATGGCATGGTATGATATGGTATGGTATAGTATAGTATGCATAGTACTACAGTATAGTATGTATAGTAAGGTATGGTATGGCATGGTATAGTATAGTATAGTATGTATAGTAGTATAGTAATAGTATGCATAGTACTACAGTATAGTAGGTATAGTAAGGTATGGCATGGTATAGTATATCACATCACATCACATCACATTATATTATATTATATAGCACTTTCGAGTTTACAAAGCACTGTTTTCTATATGTAATATTATATATTACATAGTACTTTAAATAGCACTTTACAATTTCTCATCATAAATCCACCCCGTCCCCAATATTCACAAAGATTCCCCTCAGATCTTTCAAATGGTATAAATAAGTTCTCTACGAGTTCAGAGAAGGAAGACCAGAGTCTGGGCACTATCTAACACTATCTCATTTGACAGATAAAGAAACTGATCCATGCAGAAATTAAGTGATTTGTCTAAGGTTACATGGCTGGTAAGTGGCAAAACCAGTTACAGAGGCCGAGTCTCTCAAATCCCATATGCAGGTGCTTTCTAAATTGATCTCATAAGTATCAAAAGTACCCTCGATTCTGGAGTCAGAGGATGAGGGTTCGAATCTCACCTTGGACACTCATCACCTGTATGACATTGGACAAATTACTCATCTTCCCTGGACTTCAGTTCCCTTCTTTGTAGAATGAGAGAGTTGGACTGGTTGGCTTTTGAGGACTCGTCTAGGTCTATATCTATGATTGTAACACACTGAAGGTATCCTGTGTTATCAGAATAATACTTGTAATAACTGACATTATCTAAGACTTTCAAGTGTACAAGGGACTTTGCTTGTAGAATCTCAGCTGATCCTCACCTCTACTCCCCCCCCCACCCCAACAGCTACTTTGTATTGACTTTGTTTGTATTTAATGATACTCGAGTAAATGTTGTCTTTTTAAAAGAATGCAAGTGCCCCAGGGGCATTTTTGTCTTCCTCTCACATTTTTTTCTTCCTCTGAGGTTTCTCCTATAATAAAGAAGAAATGTTAATTGGTTGAATTTAGGAGCAAGTCCCGGCTTTGGGTTTTTAATAATAATAGTGGATTTCTGTGTGTGTGTGTGTGTGTGTGTGTGTGTGTGTGTGTGTGTAAACAACTATACATCTATATCTACATTTATAGATAGACATATACACATATTTACATATTTACATACATACATGTTGGAGTTTTTTGTTGTTCAGTGGTTTTTCAGTCATGTATGATTCTTCATGACCCCGTTTGGGGTTTTCTTGGCAGAGATACTGGAGTGGTTTGCCATTTCCTTCTCCATCTCATTTGACAGATGAAGAAACTGATTGTATGTGATATATAATATGTGTATATATGTATATGGGTGTCTATACGTATACATATATTATATAGACATCATATACCATACATGATTATATATGATATATGATGTATATGTGTGTTCATAGATACATAGAGGTTAGATAGATTAAATAGATTAGATTAGATTAACTAGCTAGCTAGCTAGTATATATGTATGTATACATGTATTGACAAGACTCCTACTAATGTTTGGGAGTTATTTATTGTAAAATCATCAATCATGGGCTTGGAACGGACCTTCCATCTAATCACGTGCCTTATTTTATAGTAATTTGAGACTCAGGGACTTGTCAAGAAAGAGAAAGTTACCAGAAGAGTTGGGATTGGTACCCAGATCTATGAATTCCCCAGCTGATGTTGCTTGTGGGAGGCATCATATTTTTTCCCACAAACAAGTACAGGGAATTTATATAGCAAATGTCCTTGGTTCATTTAGGCAAGGGCAAGGGCAAGAGCACGGGTGAGGGAAGCCTGCAAGGGGCTTGTTCTCCCACTCCCAAGTATGTGGATTTCATTTGGAAACCCAACTAATAATAATAATAATAACAATAATGACAATAACTATACCTAGAATTTCATAGTACTTTAAGGCACTTTCTAAATAACATCTCATTTTATCCTCACAGAAACCCTGGGAAATAACTGCTATTATCATCTGTATTTTATAGCTCAGGAAACTGAGGCAGCCAGAGGTTAAGTGACTTGTCTAAGGTCCTGCAGCTAGTAAGTGTCTGAGGCCAGATATGAATTCAGGCCTTCCTGACTCCAGGCCTGGTGCTCTATTCACTTTGTAACTAAACTTCCTAATCAGAAAGCACAGGGACCATCTGGCTCTCATTAACTTGGCTTAGAGGGGGCCATCTGGGAATCTCCAAATCTGATCTGATATTCTGGAGGTTGGGTAATTTCCTCCTTTTTTCCATGATGTGGGGCAGATGCAGGAAGGAGAACGCAACATGTTACATCTCTCCTTAGTGGTCCAGTCCTTTCCCCTTGTTTTTGTTGTTGTTGAGTCATTCAGTCATGTCCAATTCTACAAGATCCCATGGACTTTACCCATGGAATTTTCCTGGTGAGGATCCTGGAGTGGTTTGCCATTTATTTCTCTAGTGTATCCCCATTTTATGGAAGAGGAATAGAGGCAAATAGAGGTTAAGTGACTTGCCCATTTTATAAAACTGAAAGACCATATAAAATGGAAATGATTAATTATGATCATTATTTCCAGGATATGATGTAATTTCTCCTTGGCTAATATTTCTATCTAGGTGAAATCTGGTTCAAGCGCCAACACAAAGGACAGTCTTAAAGGTTAATAGGAGTCACTAAAGGCAGTGAGAGGGGTTATTGTATGGCACAGAGGGAGGAGGGCTTCTCGGGATGCATGAGCTAGGCTACCTCTGTGGGGGAGAAAGGGAAGAGAAGATGAGGCTGCTCCTCTACCTCCAGGCATTTACCCAAACTCCAGGCCACCCCACCCGGCAGGAAGATTGAAAAAGCTAAATTGAAAGGAGTTGGAGACCTATATGGTTCAGACATTTTTTCAGTTAAGCCTGACTCTTCATGACCCCATTTGGGGTTTTCTTGGCAGAGATACTGGAGTGCTTTGCTATTTCCTTCTCCTGCTCATTTTACAGATGAGGAAACTGAGGCAAACAGGGTGAAGTGACTTGCCCAGGGTAAGTGTCTGAGGCCAGTTTTGCATTGTTTTTTTCCCAGTTACATGTAAAGATAGTTTTCAACATTTGTTTCCATAAGACTTTTAGTTCCAAATTTTTCTCCCCTCCTCCCTTCCCTCCCCCCTTCACAAGACAGTAGCCAATCTGATATAGGTTATATATGTACAATCCACAAGTACTCTTTTTTTTTTTTAAGTCTGTGTTCAATCAATATCAGTTCTTTCTCTGGAGGTCGATAGTATACTTCATCATTAGCCCTTTGGGATTGTCTTGGATCCTTGTATTGCTGAGAGAGTTTTTGTTTTTTGGGGTTTTTTTTGACAGGGCAATGAGGGTTAAGTGACTTGCCCAGTATCACACAGCTAGTAAGTGTCAAGTTTCTGAGGCTGGATTTGAACTCAGGTCCTCTTGAATCCAGGGCTGGTGCTCTATCCACTGCACCAACTAGCTGCACCCCCCAGAGACCTATCTTAAGGAGTTCTAACTGCCCTCCAGTCTTGTTATGTAATTTCTTTCTTCTACATCTGAAATAATAGTTATAGGCTTGGGTTTCAATTTCTCTTTGCCCCATTTACAAGGTAAATGTCTTCCTGACAACAGCCTTGTGGGGTAGGTAGTAAAAATAATATTGCAAACATATGGATGACAGATTGAGAATTCTTAAAGACTTTGACAAGCTAGAAGCATGAGCCAAATTGAGAGGGATCAAAAGGACCTCTGCAGCCAAAGTCAGGGAGCCTGGCTTTGAATCACAGCTCTGCCTTTTGGCATTTCTGTGTGATCTTGAGAAAAGTCACTGAACTTCTCTGGCTCTCAGTTTCCTCATCTGTAAAATTTGGGCATTAGACCAGATGATATCCAAGGTCCCTTCCAGATCTAAATCTCTGATTTATTTTTTTGCAAGACTATGGGAGTTAAGTGAGTTGCCCAGGGTCACACAGCTAGTAAGTGTCAAGTGTCTGAGGCCGGATTTGAACTCAGGTACTCCTGAATCCAGGGCCAGTGCTTTATCCACTGCACCACCTAACTGCCCCCCAAATCTAAATCTTTAATCTTATGGTGTGAACTATATAAATCGTAGGAGGGGATAAATATATAAAGTCCTAGATTTCAGGCAAAAATTAACCACAGAGGTATAGGATTAGGGACATCTGCTTAGACCTTGCATTTTTGTTGTTGTTCAGTTGTGTCCAACTCTTTGTTACCCCATTTGGGGTTTTCTTGGCAAAGACACTGGAGTGATTTGTCATTTCCTTCTCTAGCACATTTTACATATGAGGAAACTGAGATAAACAGTGTTGAATGACTTGCCCAGGGTCACACAGCTAAGTGTCTGAGGCCAGATTTGAACTCAGGAAGATGACTCTTCCTGACCCCAGGTCCCACATGCTATCCACTGTGCTTCCTAGCTGCTTGCAGACCTTACTTAGCACATGGGAAAAACCATCCTGAGGTTTTCAAAGATTACCAGCCCTATACATATCAATAGAGATGTGGGGCAGCCAAATGGCTTGTGTGATCCATTGTAGGCTGCATTAATAAAAGAACATTCTCAATGGTGAAGGAGGCGATAGATTGGGTTGTTTTACTATGGCCTGGGTAAGCCACAACTGAAGCATCGTGTTCAGAACGTATCCAGAGGATGGTGATTAGATGTCCAGAGGATGCAAATCCCCATGGAAGGATCAGGATCTCTCCTTACAGAACCTGGATATATCTATAGAAACGAGAAAAGATGGTTTGTGGTGAGGAGCACGATAACTGTCAGTATTTAAAAGTCCTTAATGTGAAACTAGGGCCATTGGGTAGAGGTTGCAGACACATTTGTTGTTGTTGTTGTTGTTACTCAGTAGTTTCAATTGTGTCTGACTCTTTGTGACCCCATTTGGGGTTTTCTTCACAGAGTTACTGGAGTGGTCGCCATTTGCTTCTCCAGCTCATTTTACAGATGAGGAAACCGAGGCAAACAGGGTTAAGTGACTTGACCAAGGCTACACAGCTAGTAAGTGTCTGAGGATGGATTTGAACTCAGGTCATCCTGACACAGGCCCAGAACTCTATCTACTGTACCACTTAGCTGCCAAATATAAGAGAAAATTTGCTAATTCAATTTAGTTCGGTTCAATCCACAAATGCTTATTATGTGGCTGTTATATGTGTAAGTCACAGTTAGGATTGTCCCAAAGTAGAATCAATGGGCTGGCAGTAGGTAGGGAGTACCATACTCCTATTCATTTCTGGACCCATTCATTAGGGTCAGAAAAAGCTTTCTTCTTGATTTCAAGTGGTACAGCGGTGTCCCCAGCAGCATTTGGCCCACCCTGACCAAAGTCCCTAAACCCAACCCCCACACCTGTCCTTCTTCCCCTTCCCCCACTTCATCCTTAATCTTTGAAGGGAAAAAGGAAGCCACTTTACAATTGACACCCAAAGTAAACAGAAGGGGTGTCAGATGACAAGTGCCCAGCCCGGTCCCACAAGTCTTTGGGGTCTTACCAAGGACTTGAAGTGTTTCCTTGTTCCTGCTCTCAGCCTTGTCTGAAACCTCAGATTCATAGGTGCTGAAAAAGAAGCCCCCCTCCCTTCCACTCCCCTTTGTGATTCCTTCTGGTTTAGACCACCAGCCTATGTTCCCACAGAAGGCTAGCAGGGAGCCCAGATTTTTCTGGGTACTAGCCTAAGACAAGCCACTATTGCCCTGGGGGTAGAGCACTGGACTTGCCATTAGGGAGGCCTCAGTTCAAATTCTTCTTTGGATGTTTACCACCTTTGTGACCCTTAGCAAGTCACCGAAGCACTCAGCCTAAATTTCTTCATCTGTAAAAGGGGATAATAACAGCATTCACTTCCCAAGGATCAGTCTCAGTTTCCTCATTTGTAAAATGAATATGTAAATAGTTTCAACTTCCAAAGTTGTTATGAGGATGGAATAAGATAAGCCATGCAAAGCCTTTTGCAAACCTTAAAGTGCATCATAAACCCTATTACTATTATCAGCATGATATGTGCGGGGCACCCTATTCTCTTGACTTGAATCAAAGATCACAGTATGATTTTTCCATCCCCCCCCCCAAGTGACTATAGGCATATGGGAGCAGTCTCTGGACCCCAGGCCATTCTCCCAATGAAAAGAGAGCCAAGGTAAATCCAGGAAAGATTTCTTGTGAGTCTGGATGGTTTTCTCTCTTGAAACTCTCAGAGTTGTCCAGGCAGGAAGTCTTGGGATTGCAACACCAGGGGAAAAGAGAGACCTTTGTTTGACACTTTGCTCCCTGACAAGAGCATTTATGCCCAGGCAGAAATTAAATATATGCAAAAGGGAAGAAAGGTTCCTGAGGTATGAGTAAGCAGGTCATAATACATTCAGTGATTGCAACCCAGATAAAATTCCCAATTGGGGTCGGGAGATCAAGAGAGACATTCTGGTCCAAGCTCAGTCACTCATCAACCCTAGTGCCTATGCAACTACTGCATGGCCATGTCGGACTGGTGGCTAGCTCCATCCCACCTGGCTCCAAGTCCCAGGGTGGAACATGGCATCATTCTCCTGCCCCTAAGAGAAAAATTGTGTTCATCTGGAAGGGAGGATATCACTATGTCAATCTGGGTCACTTGGGTCAGCTGAGAAAAAGATAGAGACCAAAGAAGCTCTGGACTTTATTCCAGAATTTACACCCACCCCTCTCCCCCCATCTCGGTTTCTTCCATCTGTAGAATAGAATCATTGGGTAAACTCAACAAGCATGTATTCAGAACATATTCTTTTTCAGGCACTGGGCTAAGTACTGGGAATACAAATATAAGCAAACACTCTCAAGGAACTTACACCCCAGTGGCAGGAAATAACCCATAAAAGAGAGCTGGAAGTATTGTTTGATGAAGAACTATGAATGACTTAACTACTCTCAGCAATACAATGATCCAAGACAATCCCAAAAGACTAATGATGAAGCTTACTATCCACCTCCAAAGAAAGAACTTGAACACAGACTGAAGCATGCTATTTTTCACTTTCTTTCATTCAAGTTTTCTTATACAAAATGACTAATATGGTAATGTTTTACATAATTGCACATGTATAACCCACATCTGATTGCTTACCACCTTCAGGGACGGGGGAGGAGAGATAGAGAAAGAGGGATAGAATTTGGAGCTCAAAACTTTAAATAAAAATGTTTATTATTTTTTTAAAAAGGGAGAGAGAGGGGGCAGCTAGGTGGTGCAATGGATAAGGCACTAGCCTTGGATTCAGGAGGGCCTGAGTTCAAACCCAGCCTCAGACACTTACTAGCTGTGTGACCCTGGGCAAGTCACTTAAACCCCATTGCCCTGCAAAAAAAAAAATCATTTAAAAAGGGAGAGAGAGCTGGAAAAAGGAGAGAAGGAAGGTACAGAAGAAGAGAAAGGAGAGGATGAAGCATGGTTGGTCTTGGCCCTTCTTACTCTCTTCTGACTACTTCTGGCTCTCCCATCTTTTCCACCATGCCTCAGTTGCCTTCTCACCCTCAAAGTTCTCTTGTTCTCTGTGTTACACAAAAAGAAGGGTAGCCCAGTACCTCTCTTGACAGCTCATCCTACTTTTAGATACTGCCTAATTATTAGGAAGTAGGATAGAAAGATAGAGATGGAGGGATACATATACATAGATTTATAGATAGATAATTTATTAAGCAAATACTACGTGCCAGACACTGTGCAGTTTTTTTGTTTTTTTTTTGCTTGGGGCAATGAGGGTTAAGTGACTTGCCCAGGTTCACACAGCTAGTAAGTGTCAAGTGTCTGAGGCCTTATTTGAACTCAGGTCCTCCTGAATCCAGGGCCAATGCTTTATCTACTGTGTCACCTAGCTACTGTGCACTTATTTCTAAGTTATATGCATTTATCATAGCTACTAAAGAGAATTAAGAAGAATGAACAATCCCTAAAATTCAATTCTACTTGGACATGCAGTGGTTTTATAGCACAGTTGCATGTTAATTCTCTTTGGCTGAGGCAGATATTGCAAAGGCAGAGAAGGTACAGAAGTATGCAGAAAGAGAAGAGGCAAATTGGATTGGGATGCACATTTGATACAATGGTCTTCCCCACATCAGAGACTTTGGCAAGTTAACAGAACAGAAATTTAAATAATTAAATCTTCTTTTTTTTTTTTTTGGATGGGGGCCAATTGGTGAGGGAGTAAATGGTAGTATGGGGGATTGTATGGTTGGAGTATCTGGGACAGAGAACTTAGTTTAAGGAAATGATTATGAACAGACCTAGTTTTGAGTCCCAGCTTCCCAAATAATTTACTACTTAACCTTAGGCAAGTCACTTAAAATAGTCATGTGACAGAGCTGAAAGGGACCTTAGATATTATTTTTTTCCTACTACATTTTTTTCCTATATAAATGAGGAAAATGAAGCCTAAAGAAAGGAAAAACTCAAGGTGACACAGTTAGCTTATAGCAGAGCCCATGGACTCTCTGGCAAGAGTGTGGGCTCCATCTTCAGTCCCCTGGACCCGTGGTTGCTCATTGCATTGACTGGAGTTCTTAAGTCTGTCCAAGGTGTTTTTCTCTATTTTTCTATTGTTGCTCTATAAATCATTCTTCTGGTTCTACTCACCTCACTGCAATATTTAAGAGATTGTCTCTCCAGTTTCCTTCCATCATTTCTTATGGCACCTGTTCCATGAAATTAATATACTCTAATTTGTTTATCTATTCCTCAGTAGAACAGTCCCTTAGTTTTGATCTTCTATACAAGACACATTCGGCTAAACAGCTTGGAA
Source organism: Dromiciops gliroides (assembly GCF_019393635.1). NCBI lineage: Eukaryota > Metazoa > Chordata > Mammalia > Microbiotheria > Microbiotheriidae > Dromiciops > Dromiciops gliroides. The sequence continues at coordinate 106,353,626 of NC_057864.1, forward strand.
TAAATACTAGGCAAGGGGTGGCAAGAGTCAGATGAATGATAAGAAAAGAAAAGCCATGGGAGTTCCAAGGAAGGTAAGAAGTCACTTTGGGCTGGAGATGGCAGAGAGATAGGGTTGGATTTGAACAGGACTTTGAAGTGTGGGTGGCATTTGACAGAGGCAGAAGAGAGGAGTTCAGGGCCACTAGCAGTGCAGTATCAAAGAACACCCGACTAGGTAGGAATCAGGTGTTCCAGGTTCTAGTTTCAGTTCTGGCACTAATTAAACTGTGACTTAGCCTTCCTAGGAATCTGTTTCTTTATCTGTTAAATGAGAGTGATAACACCTGCTCTTTCTCCTTTGTACCTTGAAAACCCATTATGTGCATCAAATGAAATAAGAATGTTTGTGAAATCATTCTGGAGAGGCATGAGGTGCCTTGATAATGTATCTGGCTTATTATTTGTTACTTGCCATTTCAGTTCTCTCAATCCACCGCTTCCACCAGGCAGGATGAAATGACTGTCCTTTATTGACTTTGGACTGTGTGTTTATGCCTCCCTTCATTCTCTTGGCATAGTGTCTGCTTCAGTGCCACATAGAAAAGGGACTTAATCCAGATTTCCTGTTGTGGATGAAGATGTAAGGTCGCCAACAGGACCAAGTGCCCTAGGAGCGTTTGTCTTTAGATCCCTGGCTACTAGAAAGAAGTCTTCCTTTCCCCATGAACCTCCAGTTCTAGGAGAGAGATCCTTGGGGATCCTTGAACTTAGATGGGAAAAAACATGACATCCCAAAGCAATGGACTGAGTATTAATCATGTGCATGGCACTTTACTGACATGTCTTATATTTAAAAAAAATACTTAGCACATGTTTAGTCCTATGCATATATTTTATATATTAAAAAAACATTATTATGAGAAGTCTGTAAGCTTCAAGAGACTATCCCAGGGGCCCAGAACATAAAAAGGGTAAGAAATCTTGCCCTAGGACAGCTTATCTACATGAACTCTCAACAACTTACCAATATATCAGAAAAGAAGAAAAAGCAGACTGGGATCCATGACTACAGCAGGATCGAGGGGAAGGCAATGTTTCTCTATCAGACATGATGTCAGACAACTGTGTACAGAATCCAGACATACTTTCCTTTTTAATGCCTTCTTTTTTGACCTACAAGAGCTATTTCCAGCTCCCTTAATTTGTCCCTGATGTTAAAGCTTTATTAGTGGACAACAGGCTCATTGTGAAGGGGGAATCTTTGCATCCTGAGATTCTCCCACAAAAATCCCCCTGCCTCCCAATCAACTCAATCAGGGATTTTTCTTTTTAGGAAAATCCCAGAAAATTATGACCAGGACAAAATATCCAGGCTGGCTTGATGGACCACTGAGCTCAGTTTACTTAGCTCAGGGACTCCAATTAAGCCTGGACTACCATGGCTGAAGATCAGTGGGCTTTGTCTGCCCAATAATCACTGAAGTGATGAGGCTAGGGAAAAGAAGGAGAGGGGAAGGGGAAGCTAAAGAAAAGGGAATCCTTTTCCTTTATCCAGATCCTACCTCAATTTACCTCTGGGGTCAGATTTAGGGACTCCCAGGCAAAAGGGCAGAAATCCACCTGGGGTCAGGGAAGCACCCTCCTGGGAGCATTGATTCCATCTCCCTGCCTCCAGGCATTGCATCCATCAATGAATTAGCCAATCAACAGCATTTATTGAACAATTATTATGTAAAAGGTATTGTGTAAGATACATCTGTTCCATCTATTTCTTTTCTCAACTCACTCCATTACTACCCTTTTTCAGACAGTCATCACCTCCCAACTGGGGCTATTGGCTTAGCTGCTCTCCCCTCCCCCAAGCTTCTTCCATTCTCAGACCAGATGAGGCACAACTGTCAAAGTGATTTTCCTAAAGTGCAGGTCTGATCATGCCACACATTTCTCCTTCCTCCCTTAATAAATTTTAGGAACTCCCTATTGACTCTAGGACTAAATATTGATTCATCTTCATCTCATACTTTTAAATTTTTAATTTTTTGGTAAATTTTAGAATGCACATAATTACTAGTATAGAAGTATGCACATTAATTTGGAAATAAATAATTATACCCATATGGGGGAGTAGGCTCAAAAATTTTTACTGACATAAGTTTGAGGACTATTGAAGAAGTTGAGAAAAGGGGGGAAATCAGTGAAGATTGGAATACTCAGAGATCATTTCATCACGTACTATTGGAGGAGTCGAGAAAAGGAGGAAATCAGTGAGTTAGAATACCCAGAGATAATTCATCCTATACCAGATTGATCTAGTCAATTCAATGCAATTCAACAAATGCATTTATTGAGAACCTACTGTATACTTGGGGCACTATGGGTGATACAAAGATGAAGAAGACAGCCTGAAGGAATTTCTAATCTATCTTTTGGGAGTGATAGGCAAAGTACACATACAAATAACTACAGTACAAATTTGGAAGTAAAAAAAAAACACATGAGAATTACAAAGTAATTGGGGGATTTGGAGGAAGAAGATATCGCAATTGTTAAGTCTTTTTGGGGATGGAGATTCCTCGTAACTTCTCCCAGGAATCAGTAATTCTTCTTAATCTGAAAGTCCTTCCTGGAGTCGCACTGGAATTCCAAATCTCTTCATCTGTTCTTCCATCCTGGAGAATGACTAAGAAGCATCCTTCCTTTTAACATCCTCCTACATTTAAAAATAATTAAGCCCTCGTGACCTCACCTGGCTCTTTCGTCCTCCTCTCCTAACTATAGGGAAGAGGTGGTGTAGAATCCACAGCCAGGAGCTCCTGGTCCTTGTGTTCCCTGGAGACAGTGAGAGTCCCAGGTCTCCCTCTGAGAGTCTCAGACTGGCACAGATAGGAGGGTCGATCCCCAATCACCTTCCACAGGGACGACTGTGGAGGAGTTAGGCTTCCCGGGGCTGTAGTGTTTCCCGGCTCAGCTTCTCAGGAAAATCTTGAAAGTTGGTCAGCTGGATTAGGGAAAGCCTGGGCATCTTCTGTGTCTGGAGAGCTGCATAGACACAGAAAACTTTATGAGGGTGACTGGGATGGGAAAGTTCCTTCTCCTTATATCTCTTCCCCTAAAGATATACTTTGTTCTCAAAGAATCATTCGCCAAGCAACCGTTTGGGCCCCCACAGCAAGGAATGCTTGAGCGGAGGGTTAGGACTATGGAATCTATAGCATGTGGACTCAGGACACCCCCCTCCCTCACCCTAGGCCCCTCCCACCAGCCTCAGTCCCAGCCCAAGTCACTATATAACCCTTTGCTCACTAACACTTAGCTCTGGACCCTGGACTGGCAGAGACCTAGTTTATAACAATTTCAGGCCAAGCACACAGAATGTATAGTCTTTGGCTGATTCATCTCTTGGCGAGACTTCTCTTTCTGTCCCTCTTCCTCTATTAGGCATATACTTGGGAATGTGTGTGTGTGTGTGGGTGACTTGGAGGGCATGCCAGCTTCCAGTTAGCAATTCCTTTAGGACACCTTTTTTTTTTTTTAAGTGAGGCAATTGGGGTTAAGTGACTTGCCCAGGGTCACACAGCTAGTAAGTGTTAAGTGTCTGAGGCCGGATTTGAACTCAGGTACTCCTGACTCCAGGGCCAGTGCTCTATCCACTGTGCCACCTAGCTGCCCCAGGACACCTTTTAAAAAATGTTATAGATGAATTTTGTTTTTACATTGCCTAAATTACCCCCATATCCTTCTCCCAGAGGAGCCATCCCTTATAACAAATAAATCCTTTTTTAAAAGAAAAATAAGAGAAAAAAAATGAGCAAATCTATCATTACCCTGGAAATGTCTGACAATCTGTACAGTGTTTCACACTCATAGACCACCCCCTCCAACTCTGCAAAGAAGTAGGGGGAAGGACCTTCAAGTCATTTTTGTGAGCACAAACTTGCCAATAGAGTTGGCAGGCTGAAGTCCGAATCCCAGCTCTGTGACCTCTTACCTGTATAACCTTGGAAAGCAAATTCCCCTCTTATTTCCAGTTTCCTCACCTGTAAAATGAGGAACTCGGAGTAGATGATTTCTAAATTTCCTTCAAGCTCTAAATCTTAAGATTCTTATGATCTTCCAAAGATCTTCATCTTTAGCATTGTTAGTCCTGAGAAGCAGGGACTGGGATGATTGTGCTCATTATATAGATAAACTGAGACCCGGATAGGGAAGTAACTTGTCTAGAGGCATACAGAAAGTATAAGGGCAGTGCTTTGTCTAGATCTCTGGTCTCCTACCCTAACTCATCCACCCAGTCTATTACCCTACCACTAGACATAACTGCACCCCTTGTAGCATCAAAAAAGGATATAAAGAATTGCCATTCCCCACACCCTGGAACCCACTGACTTACAGATCCTCTTTCGAAGCTTCCTTAGCAGGAGCAGCAGAACCAGGAGAACAAATGGGAGCAACACTGTAGATAAAATGATCAAGATCTGGGAGACACGCCTCTGATCTAGAGATGAACTGGGGAAGAAAGGAGGAGGAAGGGCTGAGGAAGGGTAGGAAATGGGGAGAATCCAAGAAGGACCTTGCTTATAATCAGAGCATCCTAGAACTTAGAGGTGGAAAAGATCTTGTAGACAATCTAGCCCAACTCCTTCATTTTACAAAGGAAGAAACTAAGGCACTGAGGGGTAAAGTCAATTGCCTAAGGTCACATAGCTTTAAGTCACAGAGCCAGGACTAGAGTAACTCAGGCTTCTCAAGAGACAGCCTAGGGCTCTTTCTCCCATACCATGCTGTGTGAGGACCTCTATGGACACAAGGTGGTCCAGCCACAGCCTGGAAGAAAAGTTGTGTTATGTATCAGAAACATTACTGGATTAGGAACTCAAGATATGTTCTTGTCCTTTCTCAGACATAAAATTACTAAGTGTGTGACCTTGGGCAACATACTATACCTCTCTGGGTCTCTGTCTATAACTCCAAAATAAGGGCTTTGGATTAAATATTTTCACTGGTCCCCTTTGGCTCTCTCATTTTATGATCCAACTCTCTAATTAAACTATGAGAAAGGAAGGGAGGAAGGAAAGAAAGGAAGGAATGTATGAGGGAAGGAAAGAAGGAAGGAAGAAGGGAAGGAAGGTTGAAGGAAAGGAAGGTAGGAAGAAAAGAAGGCAGAAAAAAGGAGGGAGAAAGAGAGGGAAAGCAAGGAAAAAAAGAAAGAAAAAAAGAAAGGAAGGAAGGAAAAAAGAAAGAAAGAAGAAAAGAAAGTAGGAAAGAAGGAAAAAGAAGGAAGTTTTCTGGCACAGATAATCTCTCAACTGAGGCATCTGAAGGGGTGGGGGGAGGAAGTGACAGAGGTGAAACATTGTCATTTCTGTTGTCCTTATCTCTAAGTTAGTGGACTGAGAAAAGGGGAGAAGAAAAGGATAATAAATCCAGTGGACTTCTCATCAATTCTAAGTCCAATTTTAGGATAAGTGGGCAAAGATGAAGAAGGACCCAGAAAACTGCCCTAAGGTGCCAGAGTGACCAGAGTGGTACCTCTGGAGGAAAGACAGGTATAGGCTCTTACTTATCCAGGAAGGGCTTGTTGCTGGGAGGAATCAGGAGCGTTGCTCCTGGGATTCTTCGCAGTGGTTCCTCGGAATGACTCTCTCTACCAATAGTAGTTGTTCCTCCTAAAGCTGAAGTTTTCCGTTTTCTAATGGTTCTTGAGAACCAAGCACCTACATCTTCATCTGGGGTTGTAGCTCTGATGATCCCCTGAGTGTACTGATCTGTACCTGGAGTTACTTCTCTGAGAACATCTTTGGCCATTGTTAAAGATCTGACGGTTCCCGGGATGTTTCTGGTGGTAATCTGAGGCATCCTAGTGTTCACAGTTTCCTTAGTTAGCCTATTTGTGGTCCTGATGGTCGATCGCCTTTCTTTAACGGTTCCTACAATTGTCTTTGTCACAGCCCTAGTTCCCAAGACCAAATCTCCTTCCCTTAAGTTTGATGTTACTTTGGCTCCGGAAATCTGTCCTAGAACTGGATCTGCAGCTCTTGTGGTTTCCAGAAGCCAGTCAGCAGTACTTGACATTGTTAATCTAACTACTCCTGGAGCCTGTATACTTTTGCTTGAAGCTTGTGCTGGTTGCTGAGTGACTCGAGTCAGGGTTAGATCTCTACTAATTTCTGCCCCCTGTCCTTTTGCCACCAGACTTGTGTCAAGGTCCTGTCTGCCAGCAGCTGGAGTTGTTTCTTCAAGAGTTCCTGGACTTTGTGTACCCACAGCTGAGGTGATTGTTGCAATAGTCCCTGAGGCCTTGGTGACTCTGGTTGCAGTTATGTCTCCTCTGCAAATTCCTACCCCCTGTCCTTTTATAACCAGGGTTACATCAAAGACCTGACTGCCTGGAGCTGAAGCTGTTGTTTTGATAGTTTTTGGAACCTGCCCACCTATAACTGGGGCTGTTTCTCTGGTTCTTTCTGGTGCCCGGGTGATGTCTGTTGCAGTGGTGTCTCTTCTGCTGGTTCTTGTCTCCCATCCCTCTGCAAGTAGGGTTGTGTCAAGGTCCCATCCACCTGTAACTGTAGTTGTTGCTCCAGTAGTTCTTGGTGCCTGGGTGACTTCAGCTGGAGTGGTATCTTTTCTGCTGGTTCTTGTCTCCCATCCCTCTGCAAGTAGGGTTGTGTTAAGTTCCTGTCTACCTATAAATGAAGTTGATGTACCAAGAGTTTCCATCATCTGGCCTCTGGTAGCCAGAGCTGTCATGGGGATGATGCTTGGGGGAATTGTGAGCATAGCAGAATCTAAAGAATGGTTGGTTTTAAATGTTGGGAAAGAACATAGGTTAATTAATGACAATGTTTGTATTTGCATTTGTAAAGACGCTACATTAATTTGTCTGGAAGTTGTTAAACTGGTCACAATCAAGCTAAGGATTACTTACATAAAAAGGCATGTTGGTTAAAATACAAATCTAAGGAAACAGCAATACTATCTCTAGTTGAGGGCAGACCAAGACAAAAGTAGGAAGTGGGCAGCCATCTCCTCTTTCTATTCCTTGGTCCCATTTTCCAGGGTTCCCTTTATTCCCAATTATGCACTGCCCATATACTATTCTCTGGCTTCCCAGAGCCAACAGTTCAGGCCTCCCTGTCCAAGAAACACCCTTCTCTTCAACACTATCCCCCTTTCTTCCCCCAACCACTCCTTCAAAATTCCCATTTCCTTAGGTCAGCAGCTTTTAGCTGTTGGAAAGAAAGCTCTAGATGAAAGAAAACTACTACTCACATTATGAATAACCGAGAGACTCAAGAGGAAACTGGGGTGTAGGGAAAAGAAAGTTGGGCTTGGAGTTCAAACACCTGAGCTTGTGCCCAGGTTCTGACGTTTACTGGTGTGTGACCATGGACCAGTCACTGAGTCTTGGTTTCCTGATCTGTGAAGACTATGATGTTTACTTATAGTGTCATGGTGAGTCCAGTGCTCTGCCCTGTACCACCTATAGCTGTCTTTGGTGTATGGGTTGGACTAAATTGCCACTGCTGAATCTCAGATTCCATGATGCCAATCTGAGAGAAGGCAGCATAAAATGGAGAAAGCACTGGATTTGAAGTCAGGAAGACCTGATCTCCCATTCCACGTCAGGCATAGTGTGTGTGTGTGTATGTGTGTGTGTGTGTGTGTGTGTGTGTACATGTATGTGGATATATGGATATATCTCTCTCTGTATCTATATACATATATATCAGAGAAGTGGATAATTAAAAATTTTAAAAGAACAGAAAAATAGATATGCCAAGCACCTCAGCTGAGTCAGTTTACTGGAGGGGAGCATTGCCAGAGGAGACCAAAAAAAAGAAACGTATTGGGTTATAGAGCTCCCATTGTCTGGTCAAAAGAAGCCTACAAGTTCATCTGGAAGGACTAATTTTTTCCTGGCATTGTATTCTCAGAAGCCTCACCTAATACACCACTTAGATCCTTCCTGCTTCACTACACACCCACTTTAGGCACTCACTATCCCCCAGATGCCACTGCCTCACCTTAACCGGGGGTCTTAAGGACACCTCACACCCCTCTTCACTCCTTTTTTTTTTTTTTGCGGGGCAATGGGGATTAAGTGACTTGCCCAGGGTCACACAGCTAGTAAGTGTTAAGTGTCTGAGGCGGAATTTGAACCCAGGTACTCCTGACTCCAGGGCCAGTGCTCTATCCACTGCGCCACCTAGCTGCCCCTCTTCACTCCTTCTTAAGCCTTCCCTCCTTTCTGCAGGTACAGCCCATACAACGTCATCCCACCCACCCTGGTTAATACTTTGTAAACAAAAGAGGTGTAAAGTCATACGTTGCTGTCACGTGGCTCGTGGAGGTGTTGGGCCCCCTCCTCCCTGTTCCTGGGGAACATCTCCATATTCTAATTGTTAAAGAGCAGAGAATCTGGCCAATCAGAACACAGTTGCTGGAGAAACCCAGGAGAATTCCCCAGGTAAGAGGAGGGGAGATTCTGAAAAGGAGGAGGATTTCCTGACCAATAGAATCTCTTCTCTGCCCACTCGCCTAATTTAAGCTTTTATAGGCCACATTTCAAGAAGAATGTCTGTCATATTTATGGTATTGTTGCAATGGAATTAACTGCGCTCTATATCACAGAAGCAGAGCTGGAAGGGACCATAGAGAGTTTACAGGCCGATCTCCTCATTTTGTGAACGAGGAAAGTAGGGCTCACAGGGATGAAGTGCCTCGGGCACACTCACAGAGGTAGTATCAGCATTTGAGTCTAATTGCTGTTTCTAACCCCAGCGCTTTCCCCACTGAATTCTGCCTGTTTTCACTAGGAAGCATAAGCCTGTACCTGTAGAGACGGTCAGATTCATGCTGATGAAGAGCTTATCTGTTCTAGGTCCGATGCCACAGCGATAGTGCCCTGCATCTTCAGGTACCACCTGGGTCAAGGTCACTACAAACAGGCCCTGTCTGGGGAAGTCCGAAAGGGTCACTCGGCCCTGGTACTGCCGACTGATGAAGAGGTTGGTGGAGATGACGGTGTGGCAGACCCTCTGAGGGGGGTACAGGCGACACCAATATTTCCTCTGGTGCTTGTTGACAGGTGTAGGGGTGTAATGGCACTCGATAGTGACCGTTCCCCCAGGGACTCCGACCAGTCTTGGACCTTTAAAAGCACTAGTATCTGTTGGAAGAGATGGGGGTGGGGAGTAGATGAGTTCTATTTTTTTAAATAAAAATGTTTTAAAATTAAATTACAATTTTAAGCCGTTCCTCTTCCTCCCATACACACCTCCACTGGGGGAAAAGAAAAGAAAAAGGAACTCTTGTAACAGATGTGCATAGTCAAAACAAATTTGTGAAGGTCTATTTTAACCAGAGGAAGAGAGAAGGGCCTAAAACTCTTCCAAAATGGATCATACAGAAGTTGGTTATAATGTGAATTTCTCCTTTGAAGACAGTGGCTCACAACACTCAGGAGGGGAGGGATATGCCTATCCGCCTCGAGCCTGGATCTTTGTTCACTTCTAATGTCCACAGGCTAGGAGCCACCTGGCTTTACGACAGAGAAAAAGCTATGACTATGCCAGGAGTTGACTAAAATTGGGGTGCTCATCAGAAACCTCTTGAGCTTGGCAGGTTGGCTTTGGGTACAGACAGTGTGGGGCATGGAAGCACAGGGCTTGCTTGCTTGTCAATCTGAATATTTTAGGATTCTAGGAGTCACCCCTTTTACTCACCTTGAAGCAAACATAAGGCGAAGAAGGGAATCATTTTCCATCCTGCCCTGAGATAGGTACCCTGCAAAAACCATTGCAAAGGAAATGTGAGCGGGCACATGTGACCCAAGAAGAGGCAGATGAATGAATTTGGGCTTTGCTCATCTATAAAATAATGGAGTTGGAATAGATCAGGGGTTCTTAACTTGGAGTCTGTGAACTTATATTAAAACAACTGCATTTTCACAACTGTATTTCAGGTACAATTGGTTTCTTTTGTAATCCTCTGTGTTTTGTTTTATATATTTTGTACGTCATTCCAAAAAGGGCTCCACAGGTTTCACCAGATTGCCCAAGGAGTCCATGATGCTAAAAAAAAGTCAAGAACTCTTGGCTAGATGATGGTAAAAGTTCCTTCCCATCCTCCTTTCCTTATGCCTTTGCTCTAATTGTTCCCCAAGCCTGAACTACTCTCTCTCTCTCTCTCTCTCTCTCTCTCTCTCTCTCTCTCTCTCTGCCTTTTTGTGTCTTTGGCTTTCCTTAAGATTCATATCAAGTATCCACCGACCCTCAGTGTGCCTTCCCTCTGTCATATGTTATTTTCTATTTTCCATCTCTTTGTCTCTTTCTCCTCTCTTCTTCTCTCCCTCTGTCTATGTCTTTCTCTCCATCTGTTTCTCTTTCTCCCCTTCTCTGTCTCTGTATCTTTCTGTATGTCTTTCTTTCTTTCTTTCTCTGTCTCTCTGTATACACACACATAAATATATTTGTGTGTACATGCCTTGTTAGTACCTACTTATTTACATGTCTCTCCTATCAGAACATGAGGTTTTTTTTTGGGGGGGGGGGCAGAGCAACGGAGGTTAAGTGATTTGCCCAGGCTCACACAGCTAGTAAGTGTCAAGTGTCTGAGTCTGGATTTGAACTCAGGTCCTCCTGAATCCAGGACCAGTGCTTTATCCACTGAGCCACCTAGCTGCCCCCAGAACATGATCTTTTTAAGGGTAGAAATGATGTGTTTTGCCTTTAAATCTCCTGTGCTTAGCACAGCTTAGCACATAATCAGTGTTTAGTAAATGTTGCTTGAAAAACTGACTGGCCGACTGACCTACTGATAGGAGTAAGAAACTAATGGGAACAGCCCTCTCAGAAAGATAATTATCTTTTCAGAACATCGTCTGCCCCCTTCTCTCCCATCACTCTCATCACAGCTCACCTGTAAGGGGAAAGGGACAAGGCATTTATTAAGCACCTGCTATGTGCCAGTCACACTGCCAAGTGTTTTACAACCATTATCTCATTTGGTCACCTGCACTATTGTAATGCATCTGCATTGCTCTACCTGCTTCTGTGCCCTCTCCAGTCCTTCTTTCACACAGCAGCCAAATTGATTTACCTAAAGCACAGATCTGACCTGTCATTCCTCTGCTCAAGAACTTCAGTGGTTCCCATTTTCTCTAGGATAAAATGCAAATGTCTCTGCTTGGCATTTAAATCCCTTCATAACATGAATCCAGTTTATCTTTCCAACCAGGCCTGGAGCCAGGAAGATTCCTCTTCTTCAGTTGAAATCTGGCCTCAAACACTTACTCGCTGTGTGACTCTGGATAAGTCACTTAACCCTGTTTGCCTCAGTCTCCTCATCTGTCAAATGAGCTGGAGAAGGAAATGGCAAACCACTCCAGTATTTCTGCCAAGAAAATCCCAAATTGGGTTATGAAGAGTTGGACAACAACAGCAAACAGCAAACATGTACTCATGTACTCTATGTTACAGCCAAACTGACCTACCTGCTATTTCCTGTGATATTTCATCACCTGACACCATGTCCCTCCTGTCTATAATATTCTCCCATCTCAGTCAATTCCACCTCTTGGCAGCTAGGTGGAGCAATGGATAGACCACTGGACGTGAGTTCAAATCCAGCCTCAGACACTTTCTAGCTATGTAACCCTGGGCAAGTCATTTAACCTCCTTAGTCTCTTCACCTGCCAAATAAGGACAATAAAAGCACCTATCTCCCAGGGTGGTTGTAAGACTCAAATTAGATAATATTTGTAAAGCACTTAGCACAGTGCCTGGAACATAGGAGATGCCTCATAAAACTTTATACCTTCCCTCTTCTCTTCCCTTCCTTCAAGGCTCACCTCAGGTTCTATATCCTAGGAAAGGTCTTTGTTGACCTTCCACAGATATTAGAGCCACCTACCTCTTTCCCCAACAATTACTTTGGATTTACTTTCTACATACTTTATAGTTATTTATCTGTCTACATGTTTTTATCTCCCCTACCCACAGAGTGTAAGGTCCTTGAGCAGGGACTCCATCCTTGTCTGCATCCAGGCACCTAGCACAATGTAGGCATATAATAGATATTTCTTGAGTTGTTTTCTGGTGTCCTAATTATCATTAATAATCTCTCTGCTGTCACTGAACTTCTGACTTCCCATACTCTCCCAGTTTCTATATCCAGAAGGCATATGCTGACTCTTTCATGTTTCCAGACACTTCCCCTCTCCCCCCACTAACCCTCTAGGTCAGACCCATTTCCTCCTAGATGAGGGGAATTCATTCTCTTGGGGAGAAACTTTCTATTTTGCCTTTACCAAGTTCTACTTAGCCATTGTGCCATATGAGGTTAAAATGGGACCTGGGCCAAGCAGATATCACACTATTTGCTGGGTTCAGGTCCCGTTTGATTCCTTCCTTATGGCTTTGGATGCTGAAGGAGTTATGTCCACCCTCTCCCTGCAGCATCTCCTGTCTAGTTCCAGCCACATTGATATCCCCTTCCTCTGACTTTCTACAACATTCAAACCCAGCATCTCAGATTCTTTTTATTGTTTGTTCTTTTCATGTATAGAGATTGTAATGTCCTTAAGTGTAGAGACCCGATCTTAAACTTCCTTGAGTCCCTGCAGAGTCCAGGACTATGTTGAGTATGCAGGACGTCAAGAAATACTTGTGGGGGTAGAAGTACAACTGGGTAGAGCTTGCCAGAGTTCACCTTTCATTAGCACAGCTTTTAAAAATCCAAGGTCACCAAACTTGGCACTAGATAAGAATTGGAAAAATGTACTGCCCTCTCTTCTTTTCAGAGGTGGGGCACTCTAGGTGTGGTGTATTGCTTTACTCTCCAAAACAGCTGATATGTTGGTTGCTTTGGAGGAACTGTTTTTTCACCTCTTTCTTTATGGGGAGGGGAGGGGTTGGGGATATATTTGGAATTGAAGGTAATATAAAATTAAAAGATACCAATGAAATAAGATTAAGACCCCAAGCTCATCTCCAAGACATAAGAAAATGATGATCTGGGACAAGTCATTTAACCTCTCTGTGACTCAGTTTCCTCAATTATAAAATAAGGAGGTTGGCCTTAATTACTTCTAAGGTTCCATACTATGATTTTATGTCTCTAAGTTAATGTTTTTCGAATTGAATCAACTCTAGTTCTCCCAATAAATATTTAAAGAGAACTGGGAACACAATGTTGAATGACCCTTTATGATTTAAACCAAAGGCAGTAAACAGAAGTGATAGGGAAATACAAAAAAGCCTGGAGAACCTCTAGAAGAATACCTGTCTATTTCAGCCTAGACCAGGGTTGGCATTCTCTGTAGGTCTGAGGGCCATCACAAGCTAGGGGTCAGGATATGTATTCTTGATGGACCTAATGCATAAGCAAAGGAGACAGGAAGTACAGAGAACAAGAGCAAGAAAGAAAAAGAAAGAAAGGAAAGAAGGAAGGAAGGAAGGAAGAAACAAACAAAGAGAAAGGAAGGAAGCAAGGAGAAAGAAAAAGAGAAAGAGAGAAAGAAGGAAGGAAAGAAAGAGAAGAGAAGAGGAATAGGAAGGGACATTGGGAGAAGAGAAAAAAGCCAACTTTGAAGAGTGGTCCTCTGACATAACTCACCACCCCTTCCTTGTCTCGACCCTTCTCTTTGAACCCCTGAGGGAGGCTAGGTGTAGGAAGGTCATCAAGCTCACCATAAGTTCTTTATATCCCTCGGTCTATGTGCTACTTATAATACATGGGTACTGACAAAGACAGGTTGAGCAATATTCAAATGGAAGCGGAGAAGCATTAGAGGGCCAACCTATTTCCCTCCAACCCTACACTCTTCTCCACTTCGAGTTCTGTCTGGCTCAGCAGATTTCCTAGCTGCTTATTGCACTGACGTCAAAGGCCAGGGCTGGGGCTGGATTCCTTGAGGATCCTTCCGCACCGTGCAACACCCCCAGCCGCCAGTTACCCCAGCTAATCTCTCTATGACAATCAGGGCTGACTTGTCACATGCTGGGGCCAGAGTGTCTTTACTATATTGCCCTTTTACTCTCCAAAGTCCAAATTGGGAGCAATCTCTCAGTTTAATGAGAGCAATGAGATCCTGTGGCAGGGCAATGAGGAAGCTTGATGCACTATGAGATCAAAAGCCCTTGTTGAGAATTATCAGGTTTGAGTGGAGTCCAGGAGGATAAAACTCTCTGAGGGAATGCCTCCAGATACACTTTCTGCCAGAGAAATAGGGTGGCAATGGCCTTCAGGAACATGTTTCTCTTGGTGAAAGGGGACCCCTGACTAAGAAGATACTCAAGGTTTAAAGCTCTTCATTGGGAGGTAAAGAATTGTTGGAAATGTGAGAGCCTTACCCCGCCCCCCCCACCCCCAGGTGATCTGCCTGGGCACAGGAAATCATCTTTACAGTAAAGGGATTGGCCTCATCCAACCTCTCTGTGCACATTCCCCCAATAGTGTCTTTAGTAATATAATCTGTGCCCTAACCTATAGTTATTAGTATTTGTTAGAGATGACAAGGAGGAAGTAGAGGCAGTGGAGGAAGAGGAGAAAGAGAAGGAGAAGAAGAAAATAACTTACATTTCTAGAGCTTTATGGTCTACAAAGCACTTTCCTCAGGTTGACCCCAAGATGATGAATTTTCATCCACAAAAACCTCATTAAAACCAGTAACTAAAGAGTAGAACAGTTGCATCCTTACTATGTGCCAAGCACTGTGCTAAGCCCTTCTGCAGTTATGAAGAATAATTGAAGAGTCCCTGCTCTCAAGTAATTTACATTCTAATGGGGAAGATATTATATTTATAAATAGGTATAGGTTTATATAAGATACAAATAAGCCTGCATCCACAGAGAACTTCAACTATTGTTGTTCAATCCTTTCAGTCACGTCCAACTCTTCACGATCCCATTTGAGGTTTTCTTGGCAAAGATACTGGAGTGATTTGCCAATTCCTTCTCTAGTTCATTTGACAGATGAGGAAACTGAGGCAGAGCGAAGTGACTTGCCCGGGGCCACACAGCTAGTAATTGTCTGAGGCTGAATTTCAACTCAGGTCTTCCTGACTGAAGGCTGTAGTTGCCAACTTCTATTATAGGCCCTTTGGGATACTGAAGTATGAGCAAGACACTGTTCTAGCACTATCTAGCTGTCCTGGGAGATAGATGATATAAGTACTATTATCCCTGTTTTACATATGAAGAAACTGAGGTCCTTTCCATAACACCATTTTGGAAAGTCTTTCCAAATGATGTTATTCTGAGGCTCTACCTGCACCTTCTTGTACCCTCCAGATCCATGGGATTAGAACCATACATTTAGAGCTAGAAGAGATGTCAGAAGCTATCTGGCCCACCACACTATCTAATTGTATTTATGAGGAAACCGAGGCCCCAGAACAGTTTAATGACTTGCCCAGTCTCTCAGAGATAGTAATTAAGTGGAAGTGAGGAATTGAACCCAGAACCTCAAATTCAAAATCTTTCACCCTTTCCACTGAATATCTGATTCTGCTTCCCTCTGTCTCTCCATCCCTCTATCCCAAAGACCTTTGGCAGAACTCTGTTATTGTGAGGGGAAAGAATAGGAGTAAGAGATGGCTTGAACCCCTGAAACCTCTGCCCTGAGGACTGATCTCAAGGGGATTTGCTGGCCTGATCTGGGAAAGTCATGATCCCACACTATCTGGACACTGCTGTATGTCAACATTCTTGCCCGTGGACCAAAATATCTGGGAAGGAAACCATCTGAGTGGCCATCACTTACCCCTTGCTCTCTGGGCTGAATCAGGGCATTTTCCTCCATCTCAGGTCGGGAATCAGGAACACCTGTATCTATCTCTTACCTCCTTGGAAACCCAGGTATCTTGATATATTCTGGTCCTTCTTCCTCAAATCTTGAGATGGAACTGAGTTTTAATAGGTGTGGTGATGGCAGCCACTAGAATGCATCCAGGAACAGTAAGTCTTTCCCTCCCACTCACCCAGATTCTATCTCTCTGATCCAGAGGGAGAGACTGTTCACAGTTTGGCATTTAAGGCTTTCCTGGCCAGGAAGGCGATCCCTCCCTCCCCCTTCCCCAACCAGAAGAGTGATTCAACAATATGGGCATTGAAAGAGGGAAAACTTTAAGATCCCGGAGAGGAATTCCCCTGTCATTTGACTGTCCATCATAAAGGTGGTTCAGTGGAGAGAGCCACGGACTTGGAATCAGAAAGACTCATCTTCATGGATTCAAATCCAGCCTTGGACACTTCCTAGCTGTATGATGCTGGGCAAGTTACTTAACCTTGTTTGCTTCAGTTTCCTCATCTATAAAATGAGCTGGAGAAGGAAATGGCAAACCACTCCAGTATCTTTGTTAAGAAAACCCCAAATGGGGTCCTGAAGAGTCAGACACAACTGAAAAACAACTGAACAACAAAATAACATATTTAGAACTATAAGGGATATTAGAAGTTAATTGGGACACAGTTAGGTGGCACAGTGGATAAAGCACCAGCCCTGGATTCAGGAGGACCTGAGTTCAAATCTGGCCTCGGACACTTGACACTTACTAGCTGTGTGACCCTGGGCAAGTCACTTAACCCTCATTGCCCCACCACCCCCAAACAAAGTCAACTGAGGAAACTGAGCCCTGGAGAGGTTAAGTGACTTGCCCAGGGTCACACAGCCAGTTAGTGTCAGAGGCGGGTTTTGAACCCAGGTCTTCCTGACTCCAGGTCCAGCAGTATCATCTGTGTCAAACTGTACCTATTGTCCCATCCTAGGGAGACAACTTGGCCTCTTCTCTAGACAAATTGCCACTGACCATGTCTGACCTGCTGCTCATACTTCCTTGTCTGTCAGTCAGTTATTAAGCATTTATTAAACACCTACTACATGATGGACCCTGAAAAGTGCTGGGGATATAAAGAAAGGCAAAAGACAGTCTCTGCCTCAAGGAGCTCATAGTCTAATAGGGGAAGACCATAAGCAAACCCACATAAACAAAAACAATCTTTGGAACTATTCACAAAGGGCTATGGGACTGTTCATACCCTTTGACCCAGTGGTACCACTGCTAGGTCTGTATCCCAAAGAGATCACAGAAGAAGGAAAGGGGCCTATGTGTACAAATATACTTATAGCAGCTCTCTTTGTGGTGGCAAAGAATTGGAAATCAAAGGAATGCCCATCAATAGGGGAATGGCTAAACAAGTTGTGGTATATGAATATAATGGAATACTACTGTGCTGTAAGAAATGATGAACAGGAGGAGTTCAGAGAAACCTGGAAGGACTTACATGAACTGATGCTGACTGAGAGGAGAAGAACCAGGAGAACATTGTACACAGTAACAGCAACATTGTGTGATGAATAGTGGGGATAGATTTGGCTCTTCTCAGCAGTGCAATGATCCAAAACAGTTTCAAAGAACTCATGATAGAAAATGTCCTCAACATCCAGAAAAAAAGAACTGTGAATTATGAATCCAGATTGAACCATACTGTTTCTACTTTTGGACTGTTTTTTCACCTTCTTTTTTGAGAGTTTCCCCTTGTGCTCTGATTCTTCTTTCAGAAGATGACTAATGTAGAAATATGTTTAATGTGATTGTACATATACAACCTATATCAGACTGCTTTCCATCTTGGGGAGAAGGGAAGGAAGGGAGGGTGGGGGAAAATTTGGAACTAAAAATCCTGTGAAAACAAATATTGAAAATTATCCTTATATGTAACTGGAAAATTAATAAAATACTTTAATAAAAATAAAATAAAATGCATATGTTAAATAGCAAAAACAAAACACAACAAAAACAAGCTATATCTAGGACAAATAGATGGGGAAGAGACTAGTATTAAAATGTGTGCACAAGCAGCTGGATGTGAGCTCCTATCCAAGAGGGGGGCATGCTACAATGAGATACAGAGACATCTGGTTTGCATAAACAGAAATGATTAGAGTTGGGTGATTACACAAAAAGGAAGACAATGCCTCTATTTTCCTTTGAAAACAACACATACTTTTAAAAACATGCAATGGATTGATTTTATTAGGTCTGTTTCTGAATCTATTCTCCCAGAGTGCATACCAGCGGCAAGGGGCCCCAAGATGTGTTGGTCAGCAAATAGAAGACATTGTGGCATCAAAACACATTTCACAAATTTTGATATGATGATGGAGTTGGGGTCTCATTAATCTGAGTGCTCTGCCTGGTGGGAAAGGAATGATAGCATTTAGACTTCTTTCTCCATTGAGATTCCTTGTATAAATCCTCTACAGGGGATTGTGTGCAGATCCAGTGTGTTGGGTCCATTCCTCTAGATCACTTGACACTGCAGGATGACCAGTGGAGTATGTTAGCTCTCTATTGATTATCCTTCTTTATATGATAAGCCCACCATCTTTTCTAATCATACATAATTCTGCTTCTGATTTCATTTAATAATAATAATACTATAATAATAATAATAACAATAGCTAACATTTATATAGTGTTTTAAAGTTTGCAAAGTTCTTCATACATGTTATGCCCTATGATTCCTACAACAAACAATTCTGTGAGGTTTTTACTTGTTTTTCAGTTGTATCCAACTTTTTTGTAATTTCTCTTATTATCCCCATTTTATAGATGAGGAAGTGGAGACAAATGATGGTTAATTGACTTGTCCAGGATCACACAGCTCTTAAGTATTTGAGGCTGGACTTGAATTCAGACTTTCCTGACTCCAAGTCCAGCATTCTATGTGGTATGCTACCTACAGTGTCTAGAATGCTAGATATCAGATGCATGCCAGTGGAACATCCTTCACTCTATATGATCAGCCCACCTTCATTTTTAGCCATTAATCACTCTGCTTCTGATTTCATTTATAGTTAGAATGTCTGGGCCTTTTATCATCACATGGAAAGCAATGGATCACATGGACTAGTCCTTCAAGATACATAACCAGCCAAATTTCTTTTCTGAACTTACATCTCTCTGCTTCTGATTTTGCTTGCAGAGAGAATGTCAAGATTGCTATGATCACTGGGGAAAGATCTCACATTTAGATTACCAACATGCAGGTTAATAGTTAATTGTTGTTCAGTCATTTTTCAGTCATATCTGACTCTTTATGACCCCATTTGGGGTTTTCTTGTCAGAGATACTGGAGTGATTTGCCATTTTCTTCTCCAGCTCATTTCACAGATGAAGAAACTGAGGCAAACAAGGTTAAGTGACTTGCTCAGGGCCACACAGCTAGTAAGTGTTTGTGGCCAGATTTGAACTCAGGAAGATGAGTCTTTATGACTCAAGGCCCAGCATTCTCTCTACTGTATCACCTACTGCCCCCTAGTATTTATCAAATGGGATTAAAGATTCTTTGATTCTGCCTTTCTCTCTACCAGAGTGCCAGCTTTGATATGGAAACAGAAGTCATTTGTATTTTTCTTTATTTTAAATGTAGGTTGGCATAGCCATAGTATTTCTCATCAAATAGACCACTTATGATGAGATTCTCTATATTGAGTTAGACTAGGGGAAAGCTAGGTGGCTCAGTGAATTCAGGACCTGAGTTTAAATCCAGCCTCAGACACTTGACACTTACTAGCCATGTGACCCAGGGCAAGTCACTTAACTTTCATTGCCCCACCAAAAAAAAAAAAAAAAAGAGTTAGAAGGCCCTTAGAAAGCAGGTATCTTTAGTAGATAATGTTCATGAATTAATGTGGCCCAAACAACTTCACCTTTTGTGGCCAGCCTTCTGGAGATGAAGTTCTCCACATTTAACTTGTCTAGTTCTTGGTTAACAGACAAATAATCTATTGTTTGGCTTATACTCAAAACTTTTCCATTTTGGTAGGATTATCCACATGCAGTGCTCCATTGGCCAGGTCTTTAAGAACCCAGTGTCACCTCCCTTACACCCATCCCCATCACCTGCCATGATGAAATATTTTTTTTTCAGCAAATATGAAAATTTTATTTTTGGAATGTGCGGATGGATATCCTCAGTTTGCCCCAAAATGCAGGAAGCCCCTAAAAATGTAGCAGAAGCACTTCTGCATGCTGGTTTCAGTAGCCTAGTGTGCACAGAGATGTTTCTGCTTGGTAGGACTCTTCATTTAGCAAAGTTTTTGACAGCCTGCAGCTCCTCAACAGGTTCCCACTTTTGCTTAATTGTGACCAGCTTTTGAGGCTGGGAAGGATTCACATTATTCCATGGTTCTGGATTGTTCCATCTGTCAACAATCACATCAGATTTCAAAAGGGAATACACGGACATGTAAGCTGCTCCACATCCAGCAATATCCACAAATGTGAGCAAAGGAATAAATTCTTTCTTTTTCCTCACGAGTTTTAAGACCTCCAAGATGACCATGATTTCGACTTTGGGGGTGGCAGGCAGTCTTTCGCCAGCAGAGAGGACTAAAAGAAACTGAAGCTGAGAACTGCATGATGAAATCCTAAGAGTAGAAGGTTCTGGTATTAAGCTTTTTGCTCTCAAAACTCCTTTATACTCCTAAAAATTATTAAGGACCCCCAAATCTTCTGTTTATGTGGGTTATATCAATATTTAATATATTAGAAATTAAAACTGATACATTTAAAGATATTAATTAATTCACTTAAAAATAACAAAATAAACTCACTACATATTAACATAAATAAAATTTTAATGAAAAGTAACTTTTCCAAGACAGAAAAAGAAATTAGTGAGAAAAGTGATACTGTTACATATTTTTTCAGAAGATAGTTAGATTCTCCTGCTTCTGCATTCAATTGGTTGTGATATATTTTGGTTGAAGATCTGGCCTCATACAGATATATAGTTGGAAAGGGGAAGAATAGCATTTTAATGAAAATAATTTTGACCTCACCAACCCCTAGCAATGTCTTGGGACCCCAAAAGATGTGTGGTCTGCACTTTGAGGAACTACTGTTGTTGAAGAATTTCACAAAACTTCCCCTACATCCTACCAAACTGGAACAACTTTGAATGTAAACCTAATGATAGATTTTTGTGCTTGTTATTCAAGCTAAATTTGGAGGTTTTGTAACAAAAGGCTGAACAACCAGATGATGGAGTTCTTGTTGGCCATAGAAATTTATGAACGTTGTCTAATAAGCTTCCTACTTTCCAAAGACCAGTCTAGCTAAAGATAGAGAAATTTATGAAGGCTGTTAAGGCATTCAAGGAGCCTATAAAAATTCTAGTAAAAGAAATAATTAAATCCTCATGGGCAGAGGGCTGTTTTAAGAGCCGAGGGTGACCAAAAAAATTGAGAAAAGACAACGTTTCTGTCCTCACACTGCTTATAGTCTAGTAAAGGGTATGCCAAAGAGTCAGAGAAATTTAATAAAAGTCATGTGTGTCTAATAATCATTCATTCATTCATTTAATAACTAATAATTTTTTTAAAAATTAAGCAATAGTTGGTTATCTAGGAAGAAGACGTCATCATTAACCATTGTGCACCTTTTGACCCATGCCTTGCCTGATCAGAGATTAGTTTATCAGTTCCTTGGAAACTATCCTTTCTTCTTGTGAACCGGCAGGGTACTTTTCTTGTATCTCACTTAAGAGTTTATCATCTTCTGTTTTGTTTGATGGTGCAATTCTCATTTGTTAGATCCTGACATCTGACACTACAAACATGGGTAGATCTCAGGGGCTTCTCTCTAATCACAAGAGATAATATGTGAAGCATTCCAGGTCACACAGCACATGTAGAGTGGTGCTGGCAATGGAGTCCAACCATCTAGGGCCCCAGCCAGTCTTGGATAACTCCATATCAGAGATGAAAAGGGGCACATGGATTTGGTTGCAGGATTTCCTTGTCTTTTCTTATAGAAGCAGATCACAGCACACATTTGCTGGATGTGGTGGGGGAAGGTGTACTGAAACAATAAGTTGGCTTCGTTCTGGGAACCCTATTTCTCAGTAAAGGCTGCTTATTCATGCTCATGAATCCTCAACTTACCTTTGGCAAAAATTAACTCCAGTTCAGCAGTCAAGATACTGGCAGAGATCCTTATCCCCATGTAGACAGGTTTCTCTACCTCCTATTCAAAGAGTTCTAAGGAAGTAAGAAGTCAATTGACCTGCATTCCACAGGCTTAGCTGTTGCTCCCTAGCTCTCCTCCACCAGGTGGAGGAGACGTGTACTGCACAAGCTATAGCAAATCTATCAGCCCATCTAGCTGACTAATAGATATGGGGAATGAGCTTGCCCTGACAATGATTGGCACAATTCCAGCTTCTCAGAAATCTTAGATTTTATCGTCAATAAAGCACATCCCTCCCCCCCTCACTCCCATGATGCTTGAAAGCATCAGTCCCTCATCACTCTTCCCCAGATATTACTCAAACAATTATACAAGATGTTCTGTCTCTATTGTTTATCTTTATGACAACTGGCCAATTGAAATACTCTTCTCATCTCTGCCTTCATTCTTTTTTTTGTTTTGTTTTGGTTTTTTTGTGGGGCAATGGGGGTTAAGTGACTTGCCCAGGGTCACACAGCTAGTAAGTGTCAAGTGTCTGAGGCCAGATTTGAACTCAGGTACTCCTGACTCCAGGGTCAGTCCTCTATCCACTGCACCACCTAGCTGCCCCTTTGCCTTTATTCTTGAGAGAAAAAATGCTTGTGAAAAGAAGTAGGCTAGATGATCCTGAAAGTCAACTAGAATTAGCAAGGTTAATTTCAAAATCCTATAGAATCCTATTCTTTGATTTGGGCCAACTGCTGCCCAACCATCTGTTTATTAAACTATATTTTCACTCCAAAGAATAATAAAATCTTAGATTGGGGTGGAGACTTAGAGTTCATCTAGTCCAACCTCCCACTCAATGAGGGAACCCTTTTAACAGCATCCTGACCAGTATTTGTCCATCTTCTTTCTGAATACATCCACCTTTCTACCTCCCCAGATAGCCCATTTCATTGCTGGACAACTTTAATTGTTAAGAAAGTTCTTGTTTATAGTAAACCAAAATCTGCTTCCTCATAGCTTTGTAGTTCTGCCTTCTGAGGGGCCAAAGAGAACAAGTGCAATCCCTCTTCCACGTGGCAGCACTTAAAATAGTTGAACATAGCTCTTATATTTCTCCTAAGCTTCCTGTCACTCTTTGAACTTTCTCTACCATGCCATCTTCATTTTGAAAGTACATTTCACCCATAGACTTAATACACTGCAAGTACCCTCTACCCCTGTGGCCAGCCTCTCTCCTCCATCCCTTCTTTCCTTCCTTGTCTCTCTCTCTCTCTCTCTCCCTGTTTTTCTGTCTGTCCCTCTATCTGTTTCTCTGTCTCTTTGTCTCTGTCTCTGTCTGTCTGTTTCTGTCTCTGTCTGTCTGTCTGTCTCTGTCTCTGTCTCTCTCCCTCTCTCTCTCCCTCTCTCTCTCCGTCTGTCTGTCTGTCTTTTGTTGGCTAGGTCCTCCCAGGCCTTAACAATGAGCCAGCTAAGTCTTCTTATACAGCTGTACGGTACTTGTAACATTGATTTTTTGAAATAATGCAGGTTTATATGTAGCCCTATGAAATGTCAGCTCATTAATTCTGGACAATTATTCCGGTTTATTAAGGATTTTTAAATACCTGATTCTTTCACCTACTATATTAGTTATCCCTTCTGGTTCTGGGTTATCCACGAACCCAATAACCTACTTTCTATGGCTTTATTCAAGCTATTGATAAAAATTTTTGAGTTAGACAAGAGCCATGGAGAAATCCCTTAGCCCAAGACTCTAAAGCCCTCCTTTGTGCTAAGTGAATAACTAAAAAAAATTACTTTTATTTGTGTCATTTCCTTTAAAGATGTATTTACCTTTGTCACCTTGGCCTAATTGGTCAGAGGTATTGACTGCCTGTCTCCTTGTCATAAATGCTGTCACATTCCTAATAGTGTTTGTTGTGCTTACTAAAGTTCTCATTTTGTAATCAAGTTAAGATCCCCCTTAACATTAGTGATGCTTTATTCCTACCTTGGGAAAACCCCCACAATTTATAGAGTTCTCCTAATCATAGTTATGCACTGAGTGTGCCAGAATGCCCAGTCCATCCTCCACATATGCCTATGATCCAAACTGGTCAACTCTCTTTCAAAGACCCTGGCTCATCAAAATAACCTTATATCATGGGAATGGATTTTAAAATCACAAGGGACCTTCAAAGTCATTGAACATAGAAGAGAACTGAGTCTCAAGCAACTCAGCTAAGGGCACACAGGAAGACAAATGATGTAGTAAAGAGAACGAAACATTTCAGGGGACTTTCATTCAAATCCTGTCATTGCCACTTCTTATCTGTGTAATCTTGGGCATATTGCTTGACTTCATTCTTTGGAAACGACTGGTATTCCAAGACTCTCAACCACAAAGCATCCCTGGGGAAACACTAATGTTTAAAAAACTGAATTTTATAATAGGAAACATCTTGGGAATGTTGAAAATACTGTTAATTTTTCCAGATGTGGTTCAGATCATTCTCTTCCTCCTCTACAATTATGGGCCTAATCTGATGTTCATCTTCAGTGCCTGTCCTACACACACACACACACACACACACACACAAGTGTGTGTGTGTGTGTGTGTATATATATATATATATGTGTGTGTATATATATGTATATATATATATATACATAAACACATACATACATACACACATATATTAATGATGTACAAACTCAATGGACTGACCAACCAGCTGAAAGTTGTAGTCTTATAGGGACCATTTTTCATCAATTTGGGTTTTTTTTCCCATTTGGTGTTTTAGGTCAATCACCTAATAGTCATCTTAGTTTTTATTGAGTAAATATCTTTGGGCTTGATACAACCAGCACAATATTTGCCTTTCTTTGTATCTCAGCACTAGGGGAAGCTAGCTGTTGCAGTGAATAGAGCACTGTCTCTGAAGCTGGGAGGATCTGAGTTCAAATCTCACCTCAGATACTTGCTAGTTGTGTGACCCCAGGCAAGTCACTTAACCCCAATGGCCTTAAAAACACCTGGGGCCATCTCCAGTTGTCCTGATGTCTATCTTGCCACTAGACCCAGATGACTCTGGAAGAGAGAGAGAGAGGCTGGTGACCTTGCACAGCCCTCCTTCACTTAAATCCAATTCACTGCAAATCATGATATCCCAAATGATATAGTGCTCTTCAAGAATGAAGGACAAACAATAACAAAAAACAACCTCAGCACTTAGCCTAGTGGCTGGCACATAGTAGGTACTTAATAAATGCTTATTGATTTAACCAGGAGTTTCTGGAGGACCTCACCACTTACAAAGAATTTGTCTTCCATTTGAACCCTATACAGTACTATCTATCACAAGCATACATCTTCCTCTTTTGAGCCTCATTTAGCATGAATAATCAAAGGATGCTTGAAAAGAATCATCTCTGAGTTGCATTTATCTAGGAATATTTTCTGATCTTAATATAGTTATGTCTATATCAGAAGAGAGTCCCTAAGGGGTTGCTCTGAGTTGCTCTACAGGGTCAAATGCTTTTTTAAAAAAATCAATAAACAGCATAGCAAAATAATTGTGTTCTTTGTACCTTTTGGTCAATCGCACACTTGCCAAAATATTGTTTACTGTATAAAATTTGTGAAAGCCAGCCTCTTTTCTTCTCATATTTTCATCAAAGATGTCTTCAAAATGTGAGAAGACCCCTCTCTTCACTATTTTATAAAGATGAGAAATTTGGCATATGCTTAATCACTTACAAAGTAATAATAATGGCACATGTGTGCCACCCCCACCCTGATCATTTTGTATCTTCCCTTCTCTAACCCTTCAGTATATCTGATACGGTGTAACCATGATATGGTGTATCATGGACCTTCTTTGTGAGCACTGACTCTGATCTAGCGAGCAGAAATGTCAAAATTCAGAAATTCCAAATTTCTTCTTCTTACAGTGTTATTTCTACTTCCTTATAGAGGACATTGGCTACTGGGTTTTTTAGTCTAAATGGGATGGTTCCACTGTAATTGATGATAAAAATAGATTATTATAGACACCGACAAATCTGTTTCATTTCTCATTTGTCTTCACTGTTTTTCCTTTGCTGTTCTCCTCCAAAGTGTTTTACAGATGAGTTTTTGTGTAAAATGGTACTGTCTATGGCTGCCCATATATACCTGGGAAGGAGATCAAGCATTTTTTGATTGGTTTTTAAGCTTTTTTGGTCTCTTCTTTTATGTTAGTGAAATTTCTTTGAGAAGTGTTGATAAGTAAGGTCAATTTCTTTATATTTTTCTATTTCCCATTTTTCCATAACAAAAACTTAGAGGTAAGGTTGAAGCTATAGTAATTACATGCAGTATATTCTTGTTATCTTTATACCTTCTCATCTGGCACAGATTCTGACCTTTGCTTTAATTTGTTTAGGGTTTAATTACACACAGCTGATTCTTAACTCCAGTGGCTTCATACTACCCTTAGAATATACATATAAAATTTTCTATTTGCTTTGTAAAGCCCTATATGGTCTGGCTCCAGCTTATCTTTCTAGGTTCCTCTGGCACTGAGCAAGTTTTTTTGTGTTTTTTAAAGCCTTCTCTCTCCATTTGCAGTTTCCATGCCTTTTCACTGGCTAGCCCATATACCTAGACCATACTTCCTTCTTACTTCTGCTTCATAGAGTTATCTTAAGAATCAGCTTAAGCACCATTTTCTGCATGAAGTCTGTCCTGATCCCCCAGCTCCTAAATGATCTTGTATTTAACTACTTTGTATATATTTCTATTTATTCATGTTTTATGCCATATATATTTGTATATCTACTTGTTGTCTCTTCTGTTTGCATGCCCTGTGAGTAGAGATTGTTTATTTTTTGTACTTGTTTTCCCATTGCCAAGCACATAGTAGGCACATAATCAATACTCATTGATTGATTGGTTGATTTTGATGACTTCTACATCAGTAACTAGTGGTTTCCTATCCATCAAAAGATATAGTCCATTTCACTTGCTTTGTTTTATCTGTGTTTATTAGTACATATGTGGTAATACTAGTATATATATGTATGTGTATGTGTATGTATGTCTATATGTATATGTATATAACTTACTATCTGTGTGGCACTGTGCTTTACAATTATTATCTTATTTGATTCTCACAACAACCCAGGGAAGTAGTGCAGTTCTTTTACAGTCAAGGAAACTAAGGCAAACAGAGGTTAAATTACTTGACCAGCAATACATAGCTCGGAAGTATCTGAGGCTGGATTTGAACTCAGGTCTTCCTGACTCCACACCTATCACTCTCTGCACTATGGTACCACCTAGCTGCCCCACTTGCCATGTGCAACATTATCTGACTTCTTGAAGAAAGTAGATGTTATTTCTAGGCAAAAGAAAGACTCCCGAGTAGTCCAGTACTGTTTTCCATTCCTTTTAAAGTCCTCCTCAGTGGAGTCACCAAATATCAAAGTATACACTGAATTGGCTTAAAGGATCTTCTCCATTTCTTCACAAAATTTCTCAGTTTCTCACATTCTGCAATAATTGTTGACACAAAGGCTACAGTCATAGTTCTCTTTTTGCTTGTGCTCCTCAGGAGAACTTCCAGATAAGATGATCTAGTGTCCCATGAAAGGACAGCTCTTACTTCCTTTGGGTGCTCAATAAAACCATCTCCACTGCCAATTCATTTATTCATATCTCAAAGGGGAAGTAGAATTATACTTTGACAGAGCTGCAACTTCCTTTTGTCTTCTAGTTCTATTTGTCATGAGAGTGCTAATTCAATGTGATTCGGTTCTTATAATAACATGTCAACTTATATATGTCATTGGACAAAAAGATCTTGTATTTAGCATCCCAAGAGTTAAATGAATGTTGTGGATGGACAAAACAGTGGGATTATTAGTACCTTCTGCCTCCTTTTCCACCACTTCCTATAGAAGAAGAAGGTGGTTGCCCAAGAGAGGAGTTGTTTTTTATGTGTGTTCATATCATGGTTTGCTATGACTAAAGAATCCATGCTCCAGCCACCTTCTGGTGACAGATCTCTTCATATCTATCATGATTGGTTCTTGTACTGGAGACTCAATCTGTTACTGCCCCAGAAGCATTTTAAACAATCATAATAAAGCATTAGTACAAGAGGGCAGCTAAGTGGTGCAGTGGATAAAGCACAGGCCCTGGATTCAGGAGGACCTGAGTTCAAATCCAGCCTCAGACACGTGATACTTACTAGCTACGTGACCCTAGGCAAGTCACTTAACCCTCATTGCCTAGCAAAGAAACCACACAAACACAAAAAATAAGGCATCAGTACAATGCTTCATAAAGGTGTACTTTGATATCTATTTTAAACCCTTAGCCCTTTCAAAGAGTAACACAAAGCTCAAATTTTATGTATGATATATATGATAAGTTTATCTTTTCATTGTATACAAAATACAATAAATGTAATAAAATCCAGTTTTATCACAATAGAAAAGGGAATTTGAAGCATAGGAATAGTGGAAAAAGGATGTGGGGGGCAGGTTATGGAGGAATATCAAATTGAGGTGTTTAAATTGGAACCTGTAGGTAATAGGGAATCGTAAATAGTTTCTGAGCAGGAGAATGGCATGATGGCTTCAGTACTTTAAGACGATTAATCTGGCAGCAGTGTGCAAGAGGAAATGGAAGACTGGTTAGTAAAGGCAGGGAAATTACTTAAGGATAGTTTCAATAATATAGGTGATACGGTCTTAGAGGTGATCATAAAGAGAATGGCAAGAAAGGAATGACAGAAAGGCGCTTTGAAGGAAGAATTTCTGGTCTTGGGTCAATATTCCCATCAGCACTTTCTGAACCCTACTTCCTTCTCTTCCCTTGCCACATCACTACCATGGGGTATTGATTCTTTAGCCACAGCAAACCACAACATGAACACATGTAAAAATTACCTATCTTGGACAGGCCCCTTCTTCTTTGGGCCCTCTCTCAAGGACCACCATTTTGGGAAGGACTTCTGCCTTACTCTCAACTCATCTCTCTCCAGGCTCCACCTCCTTCTCCTCACTTGCCCCATTACCCTTCCTCTCCCTGCCTCTCTCTTCACTACCCCTATATGTGTTTACTCCCCCATTACAATGCAAACTACTTGAGGGTAGAGATCATTGCTTATTTGTATTCAATCCCCTGTACTAGCACAATTCTTGCCATTTGGATAGTTCTTAATAAATGTTCTATCTATCTATTTGTTTATCTATCATCTATCTGTATCATCTGTCTATCTATCATCTATCTATCAAAACTAGATGACAAGTGACTAGATGACCACTCGTCAGAAGTGCTGTGAAGGATGAATATACCACAGAGGTAGAAAGTAGAGAGAGCAGGTGTGGAATTTCTCTAGGTAGGTAGGGCAGGACCAAGGGATCTGCTGACTCTTTTAGAATCCATGTAGTTTTCTATAGAGAGTGAAGGCCTCCAAGCCCCATCCACTGTCCCCAAATCCTTTGCTTTTATTTCCATACATTATAATGTGCTTGGATTAATTAATAGCAGACCTGTCCAGAGGCAGGAGGATGGATCAGATAAGCTTCCACTGTCCACGGCTTCCCATTCTGAAGAATTCATGAAGAGGGTTTCACTGGTCTTTCTAGGTGTTTGTTCCTGTCAGTTGTGGATTAGATCCATGAGAGCCTTCACAACTCCAAGATTCTGTGATTCGGATCATTTGTGTCTGGTGGAGAGGCAAGGGGCAAGGAAGAAGAGCAGTGAGAATTTCATCACCCCTGGCAATCTTTCAGTCAAGCCCAACCTGAGCTCCTAGTGAACATCTTAGGTATGATAAGAAATCAGAATTGGGAGTTTAATTTTTACTCCATTCCTGTTCTTTCAGCTCCCCCTAGAGTTAAGAAAAAGGGGAAAGGTGGATAGAGCACCGGCCCTGGAGTCAGGAGTACCTGAGTTCAAATCCGGCCTCAGACGCTTAACACTTAACTAGCTTAACACTTAACTAGCTGTGTGACCCTGGGCAAGTCACTTAACCCCAATTGCCTCACTAAAAAAAAAAAGGGGGGGGGGAAGGCCTGGTCTAGATAAGGATAATAGGAAGAGTCACAGCTGCTCTGAAGAGAGGACTGCTAAGAATCAAAACATGTTCAAGCTGAAAGAACTTCAGAAATCATCTAGCCCGGATCCTTTTATAGAGAAGACTGAAACCTGGTCCCTCTGGAATGACTATCCCTTAGTCCCATAGCTGCTAATTGTCAGGCACAGGATAGAAGCCAGGCCTTCTGAAGCTAATGTTTTTGCCACCATATTTGTGTCTCTTTTTCCTGTCCCCTAGACAGTGGCCGAGGCCCCAAGGTCACCCCTATTATAGATGAGTGGAAGGGGAAGGTAGGGACATAATAATTCTGAGAATAACAAGAATGATAACCTGTGCGATAATCCATAGAAATATTGAATGTGAAAGAATAATTACTGCTTTGTGCTGGACCATTTCTATCTAAATGTTATTGAAAGAGACAAAAAGAATAAGAATAAAATTTCAAAGCCCAAGCTATTGTCCACGCCGTGGAGAGGCTGAACCCAGCGGAACAGGAAAAGAAAGACAGGGTGGTATCTAGCAGGAACCTGCCAGGCAGGGAGAAAGCAAGCATATGATTAGTATTTATTATGTTCTAGGCACTATATTAATTGCTGGGAATACAAAAAAGGCAAAAACAATTCCTCCCCTCAGAGAGTTTATATTCTAACGAGGGAAACCGTATATATATATATAACTATATCCATACAAGAAATAGATGGATGGATGGATAGATAGATAGATAGATAGATAGATAGATAGATAGATAGATAGATAGATAGATAGATAGATAGGTAGGTAGATAGATAGGTAGATAGATAGATAGATAGATAGATAGATAGATAGATAGATAGATAGATAGATAGATAGGTAGATAGGTAGGTAGATAGGTAGATAGGTAGGTAGATAGGTAGATAGATAGATAGATAGATAGATAGATAGATAGATAGATAGATAGATAGATAGATAGATAGATAGATAGATAGTACCTTAAGACTGCTAAGGCACCTGTGAAGGCTTGGCAGGAAAGCTAAAATGCTGTCCAATTTGGCTTAGTATGCTGATCAGTGAAACTATTCCTGAGAATTTAAGAAATAGTCAGAGAGGAGCAGCTAGATGGTGCAGTGGATAGAGCACTGGCCCCAGAGTCGGGAGGATCAGAGTTCAAATCTGGTCTTAGACACTTACTCTCTGTGTGACCCTGGGCAAATCAACTCCTGTTACTGCTAAAGGGTAAGATCCATCAGAATAAATAAGAAGTACAGTCTGCCCCCTGCTGGAAATGCTTCAAAGTACAAATGGCTCAGACTTCTCAAGTGAGTCAAGTGCATATTAAGTGACTTAAGAAATGAATGCTTTATTTATGAGCCAGTACCATGTCATAACAAAACTGGAAATAGATCTTACTAGGTATAGGCAATGGCTTCATACTGCTTTTTGTCAATGGTAACCTTAGCTCCAATAATGTACTGAAGACCAATGCAGAAAAGGCATGAGAAATAACTTCATCGCTCATTCCCACATAGGGTTAGTTAAAAGCTGAGAATGAGAAGGTACTAAAATATGAAGAGGGAAAAGTTGAAGTCTCTGAAATCATCGAGAATCTTCACTTAATACAAACTCCAGAAATCCTATCTATTAACAAAACCAAACCAAAATAACCATTGAGGGGGCAGCTAGGTGGCACAGTAGATAGAGTACTGGCCCTGGATTCAGGACTACATGAGTTCAAATCTAGCCTCAGACACTTGACACTTACTAGCTGTGTGACCCTGGGCAAGTCACTTAACTCCCATCGCCCCACAAAAAACCAAAACCAAAACCAAAATAACCATTGATATCTAAGAGGAAGGTGGAAAGGAATAAAGGGAAGGGAATTAAAAGGAAGGGAATAGGGGCAGCTAGGTGGCACAGTGGATAGAGCACCGGCCCTGGATTCAGGAGGACCTGAGTTCAAATCTGGCCTCAGACACTTAACACTTGCTGGCTGTGTGACCCTGGGCAAGTCACTTAACCCCAATTGCCTCACTAAAAAAAAAAAAAAAAAAAAGATAATAAAAAAAAAGGAAGGGAATAAACATTGATTAAGCACCTACTATGTGTTAGGCACTGTGCTAAGCACTTTACAAATATTATCTCATTTAAAGAGGAGATAGACATATTTAGACTGGAGGGCTGACTAACCTTTTTTGAGTTTGATGGTGTGAATCTAACTAGCCAACCAATTAAATCAGGACAAAGTGGTTTTTTGTTGTTGTTGGTTTTTGTTTGTTTGTTTGTTTTTGGTGGGGCAATGAGGGTTAAGTGACTTGCCTAGGATCACACAGCTAGTAAGTGTCAAGTGTCTGATGCCGGATTTGAACTCAGGTCCTCCTGAATCCAAGGCCGGTGCTTTATCCACTGCGCCACCTAGCTGCCCCCAGGACAAAGTGATTTTTAAAAGATGGTAATTGCTCCAGTCATCAGGACCAGTCATATTTTACCACAATGTTTTCCAGAAAGCATAAAAACATTTCAGGATTTGTACATGATAATATATATGTGGTTAATTAGGAAGAAAGATAGAACTATCAAGGAATACTCATAAAGATATGCATCAAATGCCACTGCAGCAGACTTGAGAGAACTATTGAAAATGTGTGGAGAGGAGAAAGATGGCTTAGAAGTTCTGCAGGAGGCAGCTGCTGTGCCAGGACAGGCATGGAGCCCAACCCCACAGTCATGCTGATACAGATTTGTCCCAGGCAGGCCAAGCCAGAGAAAGAGACCCCCAGAGCCTCTGAATCAGCTGCAGCATCAGTGTCATCTGGAGCTAAGCTTACTGTCTGTTGAGAGGGCTGAGCGGTTGGCTCAGATTACAGGGGTCTCTCTGCTGGTGCTGAGGCAGAACTTGGGTTTTTCACCCCTGCTGGGAACCAGGAAGTAGGCTTGAGTAGCGGTGGCCCAGCTCAGGGAGGGGTGCAGGCTTGTCATAGCTAACAACCACAGCACACAGAGTTTTGCTGTCTGGCTAATTAGCAAGTTGGCTTGGGGTTATCTATGGGAACAGGCCAAGCAACTGACGAAAATGTGTGGAAAGCCACTAGAATCAACTGTCAATAGGCAATACCTCAATAACTAGCTGATACAGGCTGTAGAAAACTTGAGTGTCACATTGCCCATTTAACGGAAACAAAAAAAGAAACATGTGGAATGGAATCTGGAAAACAACAGTTTATCAGAAATTCTGGACTCTCCTTATGAGTAATTGAAAGGAAAGCTAAAAAGCTCAAGGCAACAGAGTGAGTCAAACTAGAACAAAGAATAAAATGAAAAATTCAATATCAATCAAAAACATTATATCCGAGGCTTGAGAAGCAAAGAAATCAGAGAACTCATAAGGTAGTAGGAAAATTTCTGGTATCCTGTATGGATACAAGAAGGCTAACACAATGAAAACAAAAGTCAGATCAAACACAACAGAAACCTTGTGTACAAAAAATATAATGAACAGCAGAATAGTTATATCAAAGTAGGTGACTGGAACTAGCTTCACTGAAAGCCTGGAAAACAGCAGAGCCAGATCAAATGCACAATGATCTTTTCAAATGCTTCACAGTGACAGCAAATGCTTTACAGGCTATGACTCAGACATTATTCTGAACCCATCTTTCTCAACGAAAGACATCCCATAGCTACCACCAAAATAAGAGAACATTGGTGACCCCCTCCAATTATGCCTTTGTATATTTTATACAGCTGATATCACTTTAAAAATCTATAAACATTTACAAGAAAACCATATATTGACCAAGGAATCAAAGGGGTGTGCCAAAAAGTCAGGGTGGGGGTATAAAGAACAACAGCAATTTGACAAATATTCAACGAACTGAGTTGTATTTTTATTGCTCTTATTGATTACTGCAAAGTTTTTCACTTCATTCTATGTTCATGTATTATTTACATTCTACAAATATATGCAAAATCTCAAAGCTCAGTGAGAACACTAGAGTGTTTGCTGTTCCTATGGAGGTCTATTCTCTATTTAAATTATATATCAACACAATACTGTCAAAAACCATTGACATAAAATGTGGCACCTTTCAGGGAGAGAGTTTAAGCTCCTCATGTCCCTGCCTAGTTTTAAACTCATTTTTATTTTTCCTAAATAACTCTGAATATGGCTTCCAATCTAAAGAAAGAGTCATATTGAAACAATGGATTAATCACTTGATGTACTTGGGTGAGTTTTTTGGCTCTGCCAAAAAACACGTTAGATAACTTATTTTGGAAGTTGTGGAATGGAATCTTCCTCTCATGATCTCAAATGTCATTTGGACTCTATATAAGTTTATTATTCTTAATGTATGCCAAGAAAAGATAAAGACTAAAGGCATTGATTGACCTTAAATCTGCAGGTCAAATGGAACCAGTAGATGAAGATGATAATTACAAATTCCTTGGTATTCTCCAGGTAAAACACATGGGGAAAAGGGAGAAGAGAACAAGAATTTATGAAATACTTACTATGTGCCAAGCATTTATCTATCTATCTATCTATTCATTCATTTATTTATCTATTCATTTATTTATTTATTCATTCATTCATTTATGTATTTATCTATCTATTTGTTTGTTTATTTGTTTATTTATTTTTTTGCAGGGCAATGAGGATTAAGTGACTTGCCCAGGGTCACACAGCTAGTAAGTGTAAAGTGTCTGATGCCAGATTTGAACTCAGGTCCTCCTGAATCCAGGGCTGGTGCTTTATCCACTGCACCACCTAGCTGCCCCGCCAAGCATTTATGAAGCACCTACTATATGCCAAGAATTTACAGATATTATCTTAATTGATCCTTACAACAACCTTGTACGGTACTGCTATGATTCCTATTTCAGGAATATAAGGCAGTCAGAGGTTAAATGCCTTACCCAGAGTCAAATAACAAGTCTCTGAAGGCAGATTTGAACTCACATAGCAAAGTGGTTAGAGCACTGGGCCTAGAGTCAGGAAGACCTAAGTTAAAATCTAGCCTCAGACACTTAGGAGGTGTGTGACCCAGAGCAAGTCACTTAACCTCTTTTATGAGCTGGAGAAGGAAATGGCAAAACCACTCCAGTATCTTTGTCAAGAAAATCCAAAATGGGGTCATTAATCAAAAGACCTTCCCTGGGTGATATTCATGTGAATTCAATCAACAATATGGCTACAAAGAATCATCCAAAAAATGATTGAGGCATACAGTTTATTCGTAGAAGTGGAAGGGTTTGTGATGATAATTCAGGATAAGGTCACCAACAGAATTCTCAGAAAGTTTATATCTAAGGATTTTGGACTTCTCCGTTAATGCAAATGATGCAAAGAAAATGGTAGAACCTACAGGATGTAAAAATTTAGCACTTACTGATATTGTCTTGAAGATGCTTTTAGTGAATCTACAGAAGATGAGCTGGCATCCCAATACATCTAATAAATTTCAAAAGAAATTATTTTACTCACCAGTTTATCATGCATAAAGCAGTATATTTTAATGAATTAAATAGTAGGATAGCAACTTGACCCTGAGGCAAACATAGGAAGAGGACAATGAGAAAGAGGAAGTGGGAGGAGGGGGAGGATGGGAAGAAAGAAGAGGAGGAGGAGGAGGAGGAAGAGGAGGTGGAGCTTGTTGTAGTGATGTTGGTGGTTTTAGACATCTTGAATTTCAGTTGTCTTTGGGAAATTGCAAATGTCCAGCAGGCAATTGGTAACAAGAGACTGAAGCTCAGGAGAGAGGTGAGGGCTGAATATGTAGCTTTCAGATTCATCTGTTATTAGGATAATTGAACCAAGGAAATTGAGAGAGAGAGAATGTATAGACTTGCTAAATCTTGTAATGATTGGAATGATGCCACCTGTTGGAGACTTACTGTAGGGAAGCTCCGCCATGAGAAGAAGGCACCTGAGGGCAAGACATGTGGCTTTTCTTTGGCGACAGGAAGTGATGTTTTTGTGTGGGAGGAAGAGGGGGAAGGCTGGCATTCTCGGGCTCTTTTGTGAGGACTCTGGTGAAGAGTGGAGCTAAAAATGTGCTCTCCTTTTGATAGATAGATGAATCTAGGCCTTTCTCTCTTCACCAAATTCTTATTCTCCTTAATAAATACTTAAAAGTCTAAATTCTTGCTAAATCTTATAATTTCTTGGCGACCACTCATTATAGATTTTAGATAGTATAGCTAGAATTTTAGCCCCTTACAAGACACTATTTAAATAACCCAGATAAAGGGTGATGATGGCCTGAACTTAGGTGGTGGAAGTGTCAGTAGTGAGAAGGGGTTGGATGACAGAAATATTGTGAAGATAGAAATGGAAAGATTGTAAGGGGCTAAAATTCTAGTTATACTATATAAAATCTCTAATGAGTGGTCGCCAAGAAATTATAAGCTTTAGCAAGAATTTAGACTTTTAAGTATTTATTAAGGAGGATAAGAATTTGGTGAAGAGAGAGAGAAAGGCCTAGATTCATCTATCTATCAAAGGAAGAGCTCATTTCTAGCTCCTCTCTCCACCAGAGTCCTCACAAAAGAGCCCGAGAACACCAACCTCCCCCCTCTTCCTCCCACACAAAAACTTCACTTCCTGTCGCTAAAGAAAAGCCACATGTCTTGCCCTCAGGCGCCTTTTCCTTATGGGCAGAGCTTCCCTACAGTAAGTCTCCAGCAGGTGGCATCATTCCAAACATTACAGTCTTAATTGGGCTCTCTGCCTCAACTATTTTTCCATCATCTGCATGGCTGTCAAAGTGATTTTTGCTTAAGTGAAAATCTATGTGACTCCTCTACTCAATGAACTCCAATGACTTCCTTGCCTCTACGATCAAATATAAACTCTTCAATTTGATGTTTAAAGCTCTTCACTATCTGACTTAAAGCTACATTTCTAGTCTCATTATACATATAATAATAGCTAGCATTTATATAACATTTTAAGGTTTGCAAAGAACTTTACGTATGTTAGCTCATTTGATCCTCACAAGGACCTAGTGAAGTACTTACTATTATTATCCCCATTTTAAAGATGGAGACACTGAGACACAGAAAAGTTAAGTAACTTGCCCAGAGTCACACAGCTAATGTCTGAGGCAGGATTCAAACTAACTTCAGGTTGAACCCAGATAGCTAGCAGATAAGTCCCTATTTACTAACTTCTTTCCCCAAGAGAGTAAACAAATAAAAATGCCCCTTTTGACTAAACTTCAACTAATAAGTCCCCATTCACTATTTTCTTTCCCTAAGAGAGTAAATAGATCTTATTGTTCTCCTTAGCAAATATCTAGGCATCCTTGTCCTTGGTAAACCCTTCTTGTGTCTTTAAGCTACCTGTTATAGTATTTGCTTTAGGTTAATTGGTATCATGCTAATGAAGTTATTCTGTAAAGAGTGAGCAAAGAAACCTTAAAAACCTTTAGAAAGAGAGAGTCTTTGAGCTCCCTTCTTTGGAAGGGTCTCTGCATGATCATGCTTATATTTCTTCTTGGGACAAAATAAGATGGTGTTATGTTTTTCCTGTTTGTCTCTGATCTGCTTTTTTCTGTAGGAGAAATTATGAAAATAATTTCTCTGATTTGATCTGGTTTTGTCCTGTAGGAGACATGTTCTCAGATCTGTGTTTTTGTAGGAGATATTATAAAATTAATTTCTCTATTCTGTTTATTAATTTTTTTTGGTAGGAGACAAGCAGACAAAAACTATGTTTAATTTTCAACACCTATAACCTTCCCTCACACTGGAAGGTTTAGATTCTCAGAGAAGGACCACTACCATATGGTGATATTCAAACTCTCTCAAAACTATGGGGGAAATACTATTGTGGGGAGACTATACTTCCCCCCACCCCACATTCATCTCTATAGATTTAGAACCCCTGCCAGAGCACTTCCATTTACATAAACCAGACATAATGATGACACATTTAGATCTTAAATAAAACAATTTGTTCACCAATATGGCAAAAGGAATAATACTATCACAGGTATTCATATGTTAAAGGAAATGCTGGAATAATAAATGCATTGCTTTCCTACAAATCACTCAGTATCTGTCGGGGAGAGTGAGCATAAATTTAGAGAAGCCTGGCAGAGAAATAAATACATGAATGAAGAAAACCCATGAGTTTGGGTAGTAACTCATAACTTTAGACTATAAACTTTGATGTCATTGGT
This sequence comes from Dromiciops gliroides, assembly GCF_019393635.1. Classification (NCBI taxonomy): domain Eukaryota; kingdom Metazoa; phylum Chordata; class Mammalia; order Microbiotheria; family Microbiotheriidae; genus Dromiciops; species Dromiciops gliroides. The sequence continues at coordinate 106,391,806 of NC_057864.1, forward strand.
CCATTCATGGACATCTGCATTAAACAAAGGCACTTCTCTGCTAACTGCTCCCCTTCTATTCTTCATCTTTATCCAGCTGGGCAAATTTTCTTCTCTTTTCTTCTAGGATAAATGAAACATTTAGAAGCTCTTTCAACTGACAATCACTCATTCAATGACATTCAATGACATTCAATGGCATTCAATGGCATTCAATGATGAAATGTTACCTCCTAATTTAGATAGCAATTCCTTTAAGCCCTTTGAAGCTTACCACTTTGGTCCTCTCTGAGCACATTACTGAGGGTCAGGCCCCTGCAACTTTTACTTATCAGGATTCTGCACTGTCTATTTAAATCTCAGCATCTCTTTTTATATAGCAAAGCATCTCCAAAACCTGTTTTTCCTTTTTCTGTTTTTCCCTCTCAAAGCAGAGAGAGAAGCAGAGAGAGCAACTGATACTTCTAAAAGACTTGACTCCTCTCAACCTCTAAATGTCACTGAATGGCAATAGATAACATTGAATCTCTTGTCCAATGAGCTCCAGGTTCTCTTCAACTGATTAGGAATTTCATAGCTAAAGCCTTCTATTAGCCGATTGCTCCATCCAGCAACAATTTCTTCACACAGCTCTGACTTAGCTTTTTGAAATCATCTTTTTCCTGCTGATTTTTAATTGCTCCATCCAGGCTTCACCAACTTCTTCAATATACTTTCAATGGCTTAAATATGAGCTTCCTGATACTCACTGTCTTACTTTTCTCCTATAAAGTTAAAATCTCACAAAATTACCCCAAAGATATCTCAAAAAAGAGAAAAAGACCTATTTGTACAAAAATATTTCTAGCAGCTTTTTTTTTGTGGTGGCTAAGAATTGGAAATCAAAGGAATGCCCATCAATTGGGGAATAGCTAAACAAGCTGTGATATATGATGGTGAGGGAATATTATTGTGCTATAAGAAATGACAAGCAGGACGATTTCAGAAAAAACCTGGAAAGACTTATATGAACTGATGTATAGTGAAAAGAGCAGAAAGAGCAGAACATTGTGCACAGTGACAGCAATATTGTTTGATGAAGAACTGTGAATAACAACTATTCTCAGCAACACAATGATACAAGACAATCCCAAAGGACTAATGACAAAGCATACTATCCACCTCCAAAGAAGGAACTGATATTGATTGAACACAGACTGAAGCATGCTATTTTTCACTTTCTTTCATTTTTTTCTTATACAAAATGACTAATACGGTAATGTTTTATGTAATTGCACATATATAACTTATATCTGATTGCCTACCACCACAGGGAGAAAGGAGGAGAGGAAGGGAAAGAAGGATGGAGGGATAGAATTTGGAACTCAAAACTTTAAATAAAAATGTTTATTGTGAAAAAAGGCAGCCCCCTATCCAATTCTAGCCCCACTAACTCCCTTTCTGAAACCAGCCTTGTGGTCTCTTTCTAAGTTCCCTACTTCTTCCATACCAGAATTCCTGTTGTGGCTTATCTACTCATGGAATCCCAACATCTGAGTTGGCTGAGGGAGTGAAAAGAGCATTCTATTAAAAATATCTACTATATCTTATTAACATATCATAATATTAATACATTACAACAATGTTAATATCATTTAATATACTACTCTATTATTAATATATCAATATTAATACAATAGCATATTGTAGATAATATATTAGATGTGATATACTTATAATTACATATATTTATACTTTGTAATTTTATATTATGATTTAAATATAATTATATAATAATAATATATCACACAGCTTGTGTTACAGTAACACAATGATGTAAAAATATAAATGGTGTCAACTTTAAATTCTATGCACTTTACTTTTTTTCATTCATTCTCAACAACACCAACACCAACAGCAGCCCTACCCCACTAAGGCAGTACACTGAAATACTTTTTTTTTAGTGGGAAGGTGATGCAGAGTATTTTCACAATTCCTTTACAATTCATTCTAATCCAACTTGCAGCTGAACAAGAATCCCTCTACATCATCTTCCAACAAATGGTAATTCAGCCTCCATTTGGTCATCTAGCATCTAGTGACATAGAACTCACTACCCCCAGGTAGCTTATTCCACTTTTCTCTGTGAATATGAAGAAAGGATTTTTTAAAAATTGCCTTGTGTGCAACATACTATGACAGGTGTGACCTGGAAAATGAACTGCATTCCACACTGGTACTCATTATAGTACTCACATAGCCTGGAATCATGTAACCCTCTTTATTATTTCAAAGAGCTGCATGTGATTCTAGAAAAATAGAGGGAGAGATGAGCCCTGTCCTGAGCACTATTTTGCTCAGTAATCTCCTTTTGATCCCCAGGATAAATTCTCATCTAAGTGTCCAAGATGACTTGGGGTGGCCCCAGCTCATTACAGGGCATGCATAAGATGACAGTGGTGGCACTTCGACTTGTACTACAATGCCCATTGAATCCTAAGTCAATCGTTCCTTCAGTCTGACAGTAGGTGGAAACCTACCCTTGGAATAAATGAGAGTATGACTTGACTTTGAACAATGTTTGTTTTTTTTCTTCATGTTCTGCATCTGAGACACCTTTTTCAACTGTGGGGCTGTACTCCCCTCTTGTGGTCAGAGAGATACCTTACTGGACTCCCTCTAGGAGAGGTTCTTGGAAATTAAAAAGTAATAAGGAGTGGATGCTAACAGATGGAAAGCACCTTCCAAAAATCCTGCCCCCCCCCCAACTTTACCTCCAGACAACCTAGAGCCATAAAGAACCCACCAGAAATTCAGGAGCTCCAAATAGAGTGTAAATATGTCCATCTATTTATCCAACAATGGTAAAATAAAGAGAACTTAATGGTTCTAGGTTCTTATCAGCAGGAACTGACAATGGAATTTCAAGAAAGATGACTTTTTCTCTCTATACCTCAGAGTTCCCTTGTAAAATGTGGGAAGAATAATCTCTTACCACTACCACCTCCCCCTACCCTACCATTTGGCTACACAAGGATAAAAAAAATATAAAACTCCCCACCAAAAAAAAACCCCACTAAAAATATATAAAACTAGCAAAAGTACAATGAAGGAGTAAATTAATTCAACTTAATTTGACCAACACATGCAAACCACTCAGGGTTAGGGGCTGTGCAGGACAAATATGGATAAAACACAGTCCCTACCCTAAAGAAACTCACAGGATTGTCATAAATATAATAGAAATGTGAGATAATGTTGGGTCGCACAGTGGATAAAGAATTGGGCATGGAATCAGGAAGACCTGAGTTCAAATCTAGTCTCAGACACATACTAGCCATGTGACCCTGGGAAAGTTGCTTACCCTATATTTGCCTCTGTTTTCTCATCTGTAAAATAAAGATAATAATAGCATCTACCGCACTTTATAAACCTTAAATTCTATATCAATGCCAGCTAATTATTATGATAAATTTCAATAGATTATTCTCATTTTTTATGGAGCCCAGATAATAATGGTCCTGGGAACATTTACTTTGTTGTTGTTGTTGTTTTTGAGTCATTTCAGTTTTGTCCAACTCTTTGTGACTCCATTGGTGGTTTTCTTGGCAAAGATACTGAAGTGGTTTGCTATTGCCTTCTCCAGCTCATTTTACAGATGAGAAAATTTGCTATCTTGCTATTATTCTTTTACATTTAATTTGATTGATATGTATTAAGATTTTATTTTATTAGTATTTTAAAAATTCTCATCTTTATGTTCAATGGAACTTAGTAGAACCAGCCCTGGGATAAGGTACTAGCCTGATAATCTTTTAGGTTTATTGAGCAGAGACAAAAGGACTGACTTTTTCTTTTTCTCTCTCTCTTTAAGTCTTTATTGAATTGTATTTTCCCCCCAATTACATGTAAAAACAATTTTAACATCCATTTTTTAAATTGTGCTCCAAATTATCTTCTTCCCTCCTTGCCCATCCCCCACTCTTAAGAACGTAAGAAATTCAGTATAAGTTATACATGTGTAGTCATGCAAAATATTTGCACATTAGTCAAGTTGTGAAAGAAAACAGACAAAAAAAAAAGAAGAAAAAGAAACTTTTAAAACATGCTTTAATCTGTATTCAAACATCAGTTCTTTCTTTGGAGATGGATTGCATTTTCCATAAGTCCTTCAGAGTTGTCTTGGATCATTGCATTGCTGAGAATAGCTAAATCATTCACAGCTGATCATCTTGCAATATTGCTGTTACTTTGGGGTTTTTCATGGGTTTTGTTGTTGTTGTTGTTGTTGTTAGTGTACATTTATTGTTTTCTTTTCTTTTACTTTTTTCTGTTTAGAATTTTATTTTCCAAAACACAAAACAAATTTTTACATCAATTTTTTAAAATTTTGTGTTCCAACTTCTCTTCCTCCCTCCCTTCCCACCCCCACCTCCAAGAACTCAAGCAATTCAATATAAGTTGTACATGAGTAGTCATGGAAAACATCCCAACATTAGCTAGGTTGTGAGAGAAAACAGTTAAAAAACAAAACTTCAGATTAAGGAATTGTCAAAGAAAAAAATGTGTTTCAATCTGTTTTCAGATACCATCAGTTCTTTCTCTGTAGATGGATTGCAATTTTCATTAGTCCTTCAAGGTCATATTGGATCATTGCCTTGCTGAAAGTAACCATGTGCTTCCCAGCAGATCATCTTGCACTATTGCTGTTATTTTGCATAAAGTACTTTTCACTTTGCATCAGCTCATGTAAGTCTTTCTAGGTTTTTCTGAAAGCATCCTGTTCATCATTTCTTACAGCACATTAGTGTTCCATCATAATCTCATCCCACAATTTGTTCAGCCATTCCCCAACTGATGGGCATCTTCTCAATTTCAGATTCTTTGCACCAGAAAAGGGCTGCCATAAACATTTTTTGTACATATAGAGGACTGACTTTTTCTAATAGAATGAATGCTCTGAGATGCAGAGATTGTCTTCTCTAGACTCACTTAGAACATATTTAGGACAACTCCAGTAGCCAAGAGTATAACTCCACCTCTGGATTTCACACTGAAGTATACTCCATCCCTGAGGCCCTTTCCTTAGAAAGGCTGGTTCTTCCCTGAATCTCCACTTTAAGAAAGGGACATAGGCCATCCATGTCTTCATTTTTCTTTGGACTTTCTCTACTATGCCTCCTTCATAGGTGCATTCTCCTCACACACTCCTTACTCCCTGCTGCCCCCACCTCCTGCCAACACTTTTCAGCTTTTCTTTTGTGTGTTATCTTTTGCCATTAGAATGGAAGCTCCTTTGGTGGGGGGTGGGGGGGAGGAACTATCCTTCTCTCTCCTTGCATTTGTATCCCTAGTGCTTAGTGAAGTGCCTGGCACATAGGAAATGCTTAACAAATGCTGACTTGGCAATGGGATGATGAGTACTTGTATCTGGCTCTTCCCACATGGCTTTGATTTCTTTTGCTGGCTCTCTCCCTATTTTAAAATTTTTTCTTTCCACACAATTTGGAAGTTTTGACTTGAGCTATGGCAATATCTATTAAAAGTGGTTTTTTTACATTTTAGTGGGTACAATGTTATGAATGGGTGATAACAACTGATAATTTCATCGATACTAATGCTCTAGTTAATTAAATTCTCAAGGATGCGTTGGAGTTTATATATATATATATATATATATATATATATATATATATATATATATATATATATATATATATTTATTTATTTATTTATTTTTTGCAGGCAATGAGGGCTAAGTGACTTGCCCCAGGTCACACAGCTAGTAAGTGTCAAGTATCTGAGGCCGGATTTGAACTCAGGTCTTCCTGAATCCAGGGCCAGCGTTTTATACACTGTGCCAACTAGCTGCCCCTGAGGTATATATTTGTAGTACAAGTATTTGTCATCTGCTAGTTTTCCTGGCATATCATTCAAGTCATTTCATCATCTCTTTCTAGATGTTTGATTGGTGCTAGAAGTTTGCAACCTACAGTGATAAGTTACATAGTTTATATCTTTTCCTTTCTAAGTGCACATCAATCAATAAGTCTGGGCTCCTTAAGAATAAGATCTCTGCTAGGTGGCAAAGTGGATAAAGCACCAGCCCTGGATTCAGGAGGACCTGAATTCAGATTTGACCTCAGACACTTGATACTTTCTAGCTATGTGACTCTGGGCAATTCGCTTAGCCCTCATTGCCCCACAAAGGGAAAAATAAATAAGATCTCTGTAGTTTCTTGGTAGCAACATGCCAATTCAGCATTGCTATCACCCCTTCTTTGTAAATGAGTTGTCTTGATTCAGACATTTGTTCAATGCTTCCTTGACAAAGTATTGTCACTTGAGTTGGTGTGGATACCACTCATTATTAATATTACAATTAGTATAGGAGATAAGACCTAAGTGCAGAATCATGGAATCTCAGAGTGGAACAGACCCCAAAGGCCACAGAAGTACAATCCAACCAGTATCTGAATAAGAGTAACCTCTGTGATATAGCTAACATATACTTATCTGATCTTTGCTTGAAGCCCTCCAGTGAGGTTGAGCTCACTACCTCTCAAGGCAGCCCACTCTCTAATTGTTTGGAAGATGTTTCTTTACATCAAACCAGAATTTTCCTCTATGTAATTTCTGACTGACACTCTTAAATTTGCTTTCTGGGGCCAAGCCAAAGTCTTTTCTTTCTTTCTTATGAGAGCCCTTAAAATGCTTAAATAGTCTTGTTCCCATTAAATCTTCTCTCTTCCATGCTAAATGGGGGCAGCCATGTGGCACCATATTGTATAGAGTGTCAAGCCTAGAGTAAGGAAGATTCATCTTCCTGAGTTCAAATCTGGTTTTAGACACTCACTAGCTGTGTGACTCTGGGCAAGTCACTTTACCCTGTTTGCCTCAGTTTCCTCATCTGTTAAATGAGCTGGAGAAGGAAATGGTAAACCACTCCAGCATCTTGGCCAAGAAAACCCCAAATGGGGTCACAGAGTCAAACCCAACTGAACAACAACAACCATGTTAAACAATCTGGTTTCTTCAACTGATCCTTTTTTTGCCATGATCTTGAGGTATCTCACTGTCATGGCTACCCTCTGAATACTTACATGGAAGCTTATCAATTCCACCCTAAAATGTGTTGTACAGAACTGAATATACATGGCATAACCAGGGCCAAATACAGCGGGATAGCTCAGCTCCCTGAGGTAAACATTTGTATAGCATCTACTATGTGCCAGATACTGTGCTACGCACTTTACAAATATTATCTCATTTGATCCTCATGACAGCCTTATGAATTTGGTGCTTTTATTATTCTTATTTTGCAACTGAGGAAACTAAGGCAAACAGAGGTTAAGTGACTTGCCTAGGGACATATGGCTAATATGTGTCTGAGGCAGGATTTGAACTCAGGACCTCCTGACTCTAAGCCCAACAATCTCTGTGTCCACTGTACTAACCTCCTAGCTCTATTATGCTTCTCTTAATTCATTTTAAGATTGAATTAAAGGGGCAGCTAGGTGGCACAGTGGATAAAGCACCAGCCCTGGATTCAGGAGGACCTGAGTTCAAATCCAGCCTCAGACACTTAACATTTACTAGCTATGTGACCCTGGGCAAGTCACTTAACCCCAATTGCCTCACCAAAAAAAAAAAAAAGATTGAATTAGAACTTTCCAGCTGCTAAATCATACTATTGATTTATATTGAAATTGAAGTTTACTAAAATCCTTGGACCTTTTCAAAATAAGCTGCTATTTAATCTCAGAGAGTTTCACAAAGGAAGAATGTTTAAGAGTATTGAGTGTAGATGTACTTAAACTGTTGGCTAGGTGTGTTGGTGAAAAAGGAAAGAAAGCCCCAGGTATGACAACATGCTTGGTCCATGCTCTAAACACCAATGGTGTCAAATACATGAGTTGTCCATGAAATTGAGGCCTCAAGGAAGGCAATTGGATTTGGTACTTAGGAGCCAATTTGTGACCTTAGAAAGAACAGAAAGGATAGAGAACAGGTTGTTGGCAAGAAGTTGAAGTAGAGGTTCTCAACCTGATGTCCTTGGACCCTTTCAAAGGGATCTATGGATGGATTCTGGGGAGGGGTGCCTATAAACCTGGATGGGGAAAATATATCTTTATATCTTTATTTCAATATAATTGGTTTACTATGTTATTCAATATATTTTGTTTTATGTATTTAACATTCATTTATTTAAATTTTGAATTCCAAATTCTCACCCTCCTTTCAGTTCCTCCCTCATCCATTGAGAAGACAAGCAATATAATATCAATTATACAAGTGAAGTTTTACAAAATCAAGAAAAATAAAGTGAAAAAAAGTAGGCTTCAATCTACTCTCAGAGCTCATCAGTTCTCTCTGGAGGTGGAGAGCATTTTTCATCCTAAGTTCTTGAGGATTGTCACGCATCATTTTATTGATTAGAATAGTTAAGTCAGGGCCAACTAGGTGATGCAGTGGATAAAGCACCAGCCCTGGATTCAGGAGGACCTGAGTTCAAATCTGGCCCCAGACACTTGACACTTGCTAGCTGTGTGACCCTGGGCAAGTCACTTAACCCTTATTGCCTGGTAAAGAAAAAAAAGGGAGAACAGTTTAGTCTTTCACAGCTGATCATCATTTAAATATTGTTGTTACCGTACACTATGTTCTCCCAGTTCAGTTTTATACATTTAAAAATATTATTCTGAGAGAGGTCCACACCAGGCTGTCAGAGGGGCCAAAACACAAATATATATAAAGATGGGAAATTAGTTTGAAGAGTATTGAGGGAAGGTTTGTCTAGGACAGAGAGACATGATCATAGTTACAGGCCAATGGAAAGGAATATATGTATATATATGTATATGTGTATATATGTATATATGTGTATATGTATATATATGTGTATATGTATGTGTGTATATATATATATATATATATATGGAGAGAGAGAGACAGAAACAGAGACAGAGACAGAGTCAGAGAGACTGAAAATGTAAAAGGGGAAAGGATAGGTTATGAAATCAGATTCTAACAAACCAGAAAGAAAATTAATTGTATTTTTTTTAAATGGTCAGTTTTCTGTTCTGTGTATAAAATGCACTGTGCTAGGTGCTAGGAAGGAAAGGAAGATAAGTAAAACATAGTTCCTACTTTTAAAGAGCTTACAAAAATATAATAATATCTAATATTTATATGATGCTTTAAGGTTCGCAAAGTGCTTTAGCTATAGTATCTCGTATCATTACAATAACCCTGTAAGTCAGGTGCCATTATGATCCTCATTTTATAGATAATTAATCTGAGCCTGAAGAAGTTAAGTGGACCACATAGCTAGTGGGTACCCTGGGCAGGATTTGAAATCAGGTCTTCCCTGCCTTAAAGTCCATTCCCCAAGCCACTATTCCACCTAGCTGCCTCAGATAGTAATGTCAATTAGAATGTGTAATAAGTGAATAAACTTTCATAAATATACTATTTCTATCTGTCATGGTGTAGAACTAAGCCTTGGCACTTGAATCCAGTCCAAGAAAGTGAGTGCTCCAAGCTGGGGTGGATTCAAATCCAGACTATGCAACAGCCTAGCTAAATGTGTAGTAATTGATCACCAAAGAGTTAGCCAACTAATATTGGGGTTTGGGGGTCATTGAATTTTTTTAGGTTCATGAAACAGACAAAAATATAAAATGGTCCTCACACCTTCCACAGTGACAGCAGAAGGGGGGAAATGAAGGAAGAGGGTGCTAAAAGTCTCACAACTGGAAATATGTATTTAATTTTTGGCACTCTGGATGAGAGCTCTTTGTCTAACAATCAACCAGGTGACACACTACAGGAGGAACTGAACCATATACCTGTTGACATAATTGCTATAAATATATAACCTGTGGCCCAGAACTGCAAGAAATCAGCTCTCTAAATTTACATAGAATCTTGAAGGCTTATCAAGAATTAAACCACAACTATGATCCCCACCCAGATTCTTCCTCCAGAAAAATAAAACAAAATGTAATCCAAACCATTCTCCTCTCTCCTCAAGGTATTAGATTCCACTCTTGCAAAAACAAAACAAAACAAAACAAAAACCCTAAGATTTCCAATCAATGTTCTGGGTTTGGTCTCCAAAACTCCACTGGCACGGACAAGTTAGGTTCCCAAAGGACAGTTTTCTTCTCTCCTCAGGGATCTGGGGGTATCCCTAAGGGCCTGGGAGTTTCTCATACTATTATTCACAAGCCCCCTCCAGCTTGCTCTCCCCAATATAAATTGATATTGGTTGATATCAATCAATTTGCTTTTCCAACAGGACATTTACTAAGAAGGCAGAGCCAGGACAGAAGTTAGAAAACATCCCCCAAATTGGGAATGCATGCTTCCTTCTGCAAACATTTGGTCCTTGGGGAGAATGGGCTCAATTTGTAGGGAACATATGGGTCTGAAGGGTACCTCGTGACTTCTAGCCTGGGGAGTTCTTTTCTCCTTTCTAGAAGTTCCCATCAACTTTTCTTCTGGGTGTGGTGTCCCTGATGGATCAGATACTCCCTTGCTCAGCTGGGCTAGCTTCTTATGGGATGCAGCTTCTCAGCTGACAGGTTAGTCCACTGCAGGCCTGGGTAATATAGTCACCTGACAGCTGCAATGGTTCCTCATTGGACTCAAATGCTGCTCCCACTGGTTCTGGGGACCCTTGTTGTCAGTGGGTACTTCAGATAGCTCTGATGGATCTCTTGGTCTCAGTGGTCATCTTGGTCCTCCCATCTCAGCATACTCATTTGGTAAGGTAAGATAAGGAAAGAAGAAACAACAGGAACAGAGGCATTAAATGTTTACTGACACATGGCAGCCAGTTGGAAGATAAGGCCTGTGGCCCTTCCCTTACCCAGAAACTCCCAATGGCTAGATGGTACAGTGGATAGAGAACAGGACTGGGACTCAGAAAGACTTGAATTCAAATCTAGCCTCAGATACTTGTTAACTGTTCAAGTATTTTAATACCCGGGCAAGTTGTTTGATGTCTTTCTGCCTCAGTTTCTTCATCTGTAAAATGGGGATCATAATGTCACCTACTTCCCATGGTGGTTGTGAGGATCAAATGAAATAATATTTGTAAAGCACTTAGCACAATGTCTGGCACTATATAAATGCTTATTTCCTTCCTTCCTCTGTTACTCAAAAGTTACTAGGGGAAAGAGAGTGATCATTCACTCAAATCTTTTGTATGTACACTCATTCCCAGCTCAGTAGCCAAGTTAAAGATCTTTCTGACAATGCTTGGAAGATGCTGAAAGGAAGTGATCAGAGGATAATTTCATGGGATCTGAAGTTTGGGGAAGGTCCCCTCCATTACCACGAACAAAAGCAGGCTCACCAAACTTCCATGTGAATTGGGACCAGGAAGAACATATTGTGGTACTCAAGGGACTGGGCTCTTATCTCTTCCACATATAAGACTTATTCAGGCAGTAATGAACATAGAAGGGACTTATGCCCTTCATGATCCCCTTAGTGAAGCCATAGGAAATGTGTCTTACCTTAACACCCTCCCTCCAGAATGATGTAGTCTCAGTTCCCCAGAACCTGATGCCACCAATAAGGAAAGTCTAGGGGAAAGTTCCAGCATCCTGAGTGAACTGGTCTTGTGGCAAGTATAGGCTCCATATCTTCACCTACCATCTTTTCCATGTGTTCATTGCCTCTTGTGGCACCATCATTCCAGCCCTGTCCTCTGTAGCTTGTCTTGAGCACTTCATCATTACTGCCTGCTTCCTGTCTCTCCCACTTTAGTCCAAATGTAACAGCTAATTCTCTGTGTCCACCTAGCAACAGCCTCTCTATATTCTTTCTTCTGTATAGCTTTCCTCTCCTTCCAATGGCCCCTGCTTGGGTCCTTTCTGCTATAGGCTTCTGGCCCACAGCATTCTGGGAAAGGCAGTCTTTTCCTGTTGTTATTTTATTTCAAAGTATTAATTGTAGCTCAGTGGATAGAGGGCTGAATTTAGAGTCAAGTTCAAATCCTCCCACAGACACTTTACTAGCTAGGTAACCTTGGCTAATTCATTTAACCTCTCTCAGTCTCTGTTTCCTCATTAAATTATATAGTTGTAAAGCTTCATATACAACCTGGCATATAGTAGGCAATATATAAACACTTATCCCACCCCACCTCCTTCCTTCATTCATCTGTAACATGGAGACAAAAGTAGCATTTGCCTTACAGTGTTGTTGGGAGACTCAAATGAGACAGCTTTTGTAAAATGCTTTGCCAATCTTAAAGAAGCATATAAATACTAGCTATCTTGAGTGCTGTATTATTATAAACAGACAGACCACAATTATGATAATTGGAGTTTATGAGCCATTAGCTATTGCAGAGAATGGGGAATCAGAGAAACTCCACAGAGAACTTGACAAAATCTGCCAGATCATATTAATATATGCCTTGATACTCAATGATTTTGGTAGAAGAAAAGGATAGGAGAAGATAGTTGGGTTTTTTTTTTAAAAAGCTGTTTGAAAATATGATTCAGGATGGAGAAATTACAGAGGCCAAAGTTTTGTATATTATTCAGAAATCTCATGGCTGCATGTCATAAACACTTTCTTCAAGAGGAAGATTATAAGCCTGGGACCCAAAGAGAATTTAATGACAGCCCCAACCAGTGAAACTGATTGTATCTTAATAGACAGGAAACACCTGGTCACTGCTGTAGTAATCATTTCTGATCAGCTGTCTGTGTAGTCAGATCATCAGCGGTTCAGAGAAAAAACTAACAGAAAAAAAGACAAAGATAAGAAGATACTATGTAAGATTGCAGCAACTCCTCCAACCTCTTTATGGAAGCTGTCAACTCTAGAGACAGGAAAATAGGCAAAAATAAATGACTACATCAGGATTTTTTAGAAATGCAAACTGATACAAAATTGTTGCCACAACAAGTGGGCCAAGAGAGCCCAGAAACTGCCTTGGACATCTAGTCTCTTTAATGATCAGATAGATATGGGCAATACCAGTTGCAAATGCAAACTCGTTTGCAAAATGTTATAGGAGATGGCAAATTATGAGCAATAATTGAATCATAAAATAGAGGAAACCAGTTGAAGTGAAAAAATAAACAAACCCAACCCCAAACTACTGAGAATTTGGTATAAAACCCAAAGACCATTTGTAGATAAAACCAAGAATTGCTTAAAATACTGAGAGATAAAGTAACTGGTGCAAAATCACACCACCATTATGTGTCATGGATGGGACTTGAAACTAGGTCTTCCTGAATTCAAGGCCAGTTATCTACTCACTATACCACATTGCCTCACATTTAGGAAATTTTTGACCCCAAGATTACATTGCTGCAAAAGACCATCATGTTAACACCAATTTACTCCTGGTGATACTATGTGACTATAAATCATGAAATGCTATGATCTCAAGAGAATAAAATTTTCAAGTGACCAGAAGGAAAATGGAAAGATAGGGGTAATTGGGCTTCAGTATATTACCAATGAGGATTTTTGAGGAATAATAATAAGAAGAAGAATGATAATAATAAGAAGTAGAAGAGGAGGAAGTAGAAGAGGAGGAAGAAGAAGAAGAAGAAGAAGAAGAAGAAGAAGGAAAAGAAGGAGAAGAAGGAAAAGAAGGAGGAGAAGAAGAAGACAGAGAAGGAGAAGAAAAGGGATAGGAATTTATGGTTTGTAAAATACTTTCTAGGGCACCTAGCTGAGGCAGTGGATAAAGAGCTGGGCCTGAAGATTCAGCTTCCTGAGTTCAAATCTGGTTTCATATATGTACTATCTATATGATTGTAGGCAAGTCACTTAACCTTGTTTGTTTCAGTTTCCTCTATAAAAATAAATTAGAGGGGGCAGCTAGGTGGCTCAGTGGATAGAGCATTGGCCCTGGATTCAGGAGAACATGAGTTCAAATCCGACCTCAGACACTTGACACTTACTAGTTGTGTGACACTGGGCAAGGAAATCCCAAATGGGATCATAGAGAGTTGGACATGACTGAAAAATGACTGAACAACAAAACTCTTAATATATGTTATTTCATTTAATTTTCACAACAATCCTGTCAGGTGGGTGCAATTATTATCCCTATTTTACAGATGAGAAAATCAAGGCTAAGAGAGATTAAGTGACTTACCCAGGGTTACCAGCTAATAAATGTCTGAAGCAAGTCTTCCTAATTCTATAGCATGTACTCTATCCAATACACCACCTCAGAAGCATCATAAAAATATTGTCAAGGACATGTGTAAGCAGAAAAGTGTGGGAGGCCATTCATGTAACAAGAATGAGAGAGTGGTTGGATACTCTGAGGTCTACATTGGTTCCCTCAAGATAGTAAAACAAAATCTAGTACCTTGTGTAAAGAAATGAGTGGGAGATGTTTTGGTTTTATCCATATAGGTTATATACATCCACATGGAGGTGGCTCGCAAAAAAGAAACAATAGCTATCTCTAGTGTCAACTCCCCCCACCTTTCTCCAAGGGAACTTTGATTCCTGTCAAGAGAAAAAGCTGGAGATTAGGACCAGAGGTCAGCCACTCTACTCTTTTCCAAAAGAGGGAATAACAGACTAGAATTATATCTATTAAATATTGTTTGTCCAGGAAATGTAATTTTTAGGTTCAAGCTAAACTTCTGTTTACTTTTCCTTAATGGAGAAACAATTCCTTAGTGGGGATATGTTGCCAAAGAAAATATCTAAGGCAGTGTGTTCCTATTCCCACCAAATGCCACTTCCACATGGAACACACATAGTAAATAGAAAATGAGCCCATTTGTCCAAGCAGATGCCAAACTGAAATCAGAGGAAGTCTGCATATGAGAATACATACCAGACCAGAGAATTATGAGCTCTCCCTTTGAGAGTGAACTAACTCAGTTCAACCAGGAAGAAAAAAGTCCTAGATCTCTCCCAAGGGAAAATTCCTCAAAGTCTCTAGTATATCAAGTTGTAGATAGGGATGTGATAATGACAGACAACTCCTCTGGAGCCCCTTTCATCCTAGAGATCCTATCTCCCTTCAGTGATCCGAAGAGAGGTTTTTATACATCTTCTCCCTTGAGGCTGGAAGTCAGGAGAGCCCAGTATCGCTCCATTCTCCCACTCTTACCAACCCTGTCCACCACTCGTGTAGGTACAGGGCATTAAGAAATCAGTCTCCACCAATGAAAAGAAAATCTCATGCAATTGGCCCTTTGAGGCAAAGGTTCTTTGGGTGTATCTTTTATAGACTTACATAGGCAATAATCACATTGGATAAATGGGGGTTGTCATCATCTCCAGTGGAGGGAGTACTCCCACCCATGAGATTTTTTTTTTGTTATTTTTCTTTGGTTTTGTGGGATTTTTTTTGCAGGGTAATGAGGGTTAAGTGACTTGCCCAGGGTCACACAGCTAGTAAGTGTCAAGTGTCTGAGGCCAGATTTGAACTCAGGTCTTCCTGAATCCAGGGCTGGTACTTTATCCTCTATGCCACCTAGCTGCCTGATTCACCCCCACCCCCATGAGATTTTTTAGTTCACCTAAACCTCAACATTATGTTAACACCAAAAATTCCTTAGTGATGCTACGTAAATCAAAAATACCATGATCTCAGGGAAATCCCATTTACAGGAGACTAAAAGAGGGTTGGAAAGATAAGAATAAACACGCGATGATGTATCACTGATATGATTCTTAGTGAGAAAGAAGAGAGCAGAGTGCTGGGTGATCAATGGAGGAAGATATAGTTTCTAGCTGCAAAGAAGGCTTCGTGGAGGCAGGAGCACTGGAGCTGCACTTAGTAGCATCGATAAGCTGGAGATTTTTGAATGGAGTAAAACTGATCATAGAGTTCTGGGACAGTTGGTAAAAAAGGAGATATTGGAGAGACAGAGAAAAACTGAGAAATTGTGGAGAGATAAAGAGATAGTAAGAAACAGAAAAAGAGAGACAGATTGAAAAGGAAGACAGAGAGAAAGGGATTAGAGATGAGTGTGTGTGAGAGAGGGGAGGGAGTGGGAGGAGAGACACAAACAGATGGAGGCAGAGACAGAGAGAGACAGATAGATGGGGACAGAGGAGAAAGAGAGTCAGAGTCAGAAACAAAGAGACAGAGATTGAGAGAGAAAAAGACAAAGATGTGTCAGAGAGAGAGAGAGAGAGAGAGAGAGAGAGAGAGAGAGAGAGAGAGAGAGAGAGGAGAAATAGAGCTAGGAAAAGATGAACACAGAAGAGACAGACAGAGATTAGAGAAACAGATATGTGTATGTGCGTGTGTGGATGTTTGTGGATGTGTATAAGATGGCAAGGGAGAAAGAGGGAGGGGAGAGAGAGAGACAGAGAGAGAAAGAGAGAGAGACAGAGAGAGACACACACAGAGACAGAGAGAGAGACAGACAGACAGACAGAGAGGATTATGATCCATGGAACAACATTGCACATCACAGAGGGGTGAAATCAAAGCCATATGTCAATGAGAGGGACTCCCCTTCCTCTGAGACTGGAGGAGAAAAGAAGGAAACGCTGGATAAAGACAGTGAGAAATGAGAAAGGGGGGTGAGGGAGTGGACATAGATGACCATAATCTTCTCATTAAAGTAGAATCCAAAGCCTTCTGAGAGAGAATTGGTGGGCATAGAGTAAGGAGGTTGAGGAGAACAAACAAGGTTAGAGACATTCTCTGGAGAGAATATGAAAGGGAATCTAGGAGAGGTGACAGCCACTAGGGTCAAATGGAGGTTGGAGAGCATGAATAATTATATCATGAACAGATGAGAAGTGTCCCCCGCTCTTTTTTTTCCTTTTTTTTGTGAGGCAATTGGGGTTAAGTGACTTGCCTACGGTCACACAGCTAGTAAGTATTAAGTGTCTGAGGCCAGATGAACTCAGGTCCTCCTGACTCCAGGGCCAGTGCTCTATCCACTATGCCATCTAGCTGCCCCTTATGGTTTTGTTGTTTTGTTTTGGTTTTGGTTTTTGTTTTTTGGTGGACAATGAGGGTTAAGTGACTTGCCCAGAGTCACACAGCTAGTATGTGTCAAGTTTCTAAGGCCAGATTTGAACTCAGGTCCTCCTGAATCCAGGGTCGGTGCTTTATCCACGGTCCCCCACTCTTAAGAGGTTGAGTGACAGGGAAACTCCAAGTTTTCCTGTCATTAACTCTGCCTCCACCTCCTCTCTACCAGTCTACTCTTCTCCTCCAATGCATCACAAATTACCTGCTTTTAAAATATTGTTTACCTCTAACTAGAAGGAACCTGTCCTAACCCTTCCATTCCCTTTCGAGGGTGCTACCCTGATCTACACCTCACCTTTCCCCCATCTTTCAGCAGTCCCTGGTGCAGGCCCTTCGTTCTAGCTGAGCCAATCTGATTACACTGGCTCACGTGTAACTTGATCGTTCCAACTTCTCCACCTCTGCTCATGCCCTTCTCCTCACCCAAATGCCAAATCCCCTTCTCTGGACCTGGGGGCAGAGACCTGGGTCCATAGATTTCATGGGATTTTAGGCTGGAAAATCATCTAGTCCAGTCCTCTCACATGGCAGATGAGGAAAGGAGACCCTGGAAGGAGTGACTTCCTTAAGGTCAGACAAGAAAAACCAGGAGCAGTGATTCAAGACTCTTAATCCAATGCTCTTCACTCTATATCAGGCAGGTTCCACACCCTCTATTTACCCACAGGGTGGCTTTGAACAACAACAAGAATTCAGGTATGAAGAGCACTTTCAACTGTGAGGTAAAAAGGGGGGAAAGCATCATTGGTCTAATTCTAGAGATGAGAAAAACTGAACCTGAGGGAAATGAAACAATTTTCCAATGGCCAGTGCTGGGATACTAACCCAGGTCTCCCGTTGCCAAGGCCAATGCTCTTGCTATTAAAGCACATTTCTTTCTGTTGGCCCATCTCAGCCTCAGTTTCCTCATCTGTAAAGCAAAAGTACTACCATTTGTACTACCTACCTCACATGGTTACTGTAAGGATCAAATGATATAAGGTATATTATATGGTTTATGATAAGAAAGTGCTATGTAAAAAAAAAAAAAGAAAGGAAGAAAAAGGAAAGGAAAGGAAAGGAAAAGCGAGGCAGTAAGAAAGTGCTATGTAAATGTGACGTTTTAATTCCATGAATGTAGAAAGGACATTGAAATGGGAGTGAGGAGACCTAGAATCCCCCACTGATTCTGCCACTAATTAGTTGTTTAACTTTGGGCAAGCCACTTCCTCTGTTTCTTTTGTCAAATGAGAAAATCAAACTGGATGAGATCTCTAAGGTCTTTTCCATACTCATGAATAGTAGCCACAACTCAATGCCTTACACATGGTAGGCACTTAATAAATTACCTCTCCTCATCCTCCCCTCAGCTACCAAAGTGATCCTCCTAAAGCATAGCTCTGTGATACTCCCCTATTCAATAAACTCTCGTGGCTCCCTATGACCACCAGGATCAAATATAAAATCCAAATATAAAGTCCTTCACAGTCTGGCTTCTTTCCAGTATTCTTCCATAGTAATCTTACTACCTTCCATGTACTCTGGGATCCAGTGACACTGGCTTCCTCCATGTTCCTCGAACAAGACATTCCATATCCTGACTGCATTTTAACTGGCTGTCCCTCACATCTGAAATTCTCTCCCTCCTCATCTCTGCCTGCTGACTTCATCAAGTCTCAGCTTAGGTTCCACCTTCTGAAAGAAGCCTTTCCTAAGTTCCCCCTTAATGTTAGTGCCTTCCTTCTGTGTTCATCTCCAGTTTGTTCTGTAGGTAACTTTTTTGTAAATCATTGTCTACATGTTGTCTCCCCCATTCGACTGTGAGCTTCTTGAAGGCAGGGACCATTTTTGCCTTTCTATGTTTCCTCATTGCTTTAGCACAGTGTCTGGCACTTAATAATTGCTTGTTGACTTCTCTTGTTGGATTGGATTGGATTTCACTTCAAACCTCACCTCCTTTGGGAAGACTTCTTAGAATGATTCAACTCCACTCCCATCAATTGTTCACTGTTCATCCCCTCCACTAATTCAACCTATACTTGAAAGAGTGGTGGGTAGAGTGCTGGGCCTAGAATCAGGAAACCCCATGTTAAAATCCCATCTCTGATAGTGGCTGTGGGACCACAGTATAGTTTCACTCTCTGAGGCATTCCTCTGCTTGAGTATAGTAAAGAGTTCTCTATTCATCAGGCAATGCTTGCTAACTAACAGGTATGCATTCTAAGAATAGCTGACTCCAAAGCTAACTCAGCCCAGCCCAGATGCCAACTCCACCCTCACATTTACTCATTCCCATGTTCCCACATCCCCTGCTGCTGAGCAGAGATGAGTTGTCTCAGCCAGTGGAATGTGAAAGCCCCTTCCATGGGGAAGGGAGGGAAGAGTCATGAACACTGCTTCTGGCTCCTGTCTTTGCCTCCCACACACAGATGCTTTGGGAGACTGTAGTCCAACTCCCACTGCACCCCATCCCCATTCCTCTCCAGTTCTGCTTAGCGAAGCATCTCACCAGCCACATTCAGTCAGGCTGCTCTTGATCACAGGAGCAGAGATTTTGAGCTAGAAGGGACCTAAAAGATCATTAAATCCAATTTTCTCATTTCACAGATGAAGATCTGAGACCCAAGAAGGTTAAATGGCTCACCCAGAGTCACACAAATAGTGAGCAAAGCCAAAATTTGAACTCAGGTCCTTGGATGCTGATTCCATCATTCTTTCCACTGGCACATGCTTTCCACCTTGTTCAAATCCTGGGTCTACTCATTACCTATGTATCTAGTTAAATGTATCTTAGTTAAATCAATGAACTTTTCCGGGTTTTAGTTTCCTTATCTGGTAAAATTTGAGGTTTAAACCAAATGACTTCTAAGTTTCCTTCTAGCTGTAAATCAATGATCCTCTTTCTGATAAAGATCAGCCTGAGTGAATGTTACTAGTGAGATGTTTCACTAAGCAGAGATGGAGGGGGATGGGGATCAAGGAGCAGTGTTTTGATTCTAACTCTAGTGCTCTCTCCACTGAACCACCAGTAGTTCAGAGGTACTTAAGGACTTAAGGGGAGTATTATTATAATAATAACAGCAATTCAAATTTCTGTAGTTCTTTAAGGTTTGCAAAGTGTTTTCTTAAAACTCTGTGAGGCAGAGAATGAAAGTATATATTCCCACTGAGCTACTCTTCTATATTGCACTTTTAGGTTGGGTTCCCAGAGAGACAACTGATACCTCAGGTGTAAGGATGTATCCTTTCTGTGGGGAGACACCCCTAAAATTATAGTTCATGAGCCCCACCAGTGTACTTCCCATTAACAATTGGACAATAGACACAAATAGATTTTAGCAAAGGAATTTATGGTAAGAACAGTAGGCATAAAAATTCTTCCCATAAACCTAGGCATACTCTCCCACAAGTAATACAGAATCCATGGGAGGAGTAGGCTCGAACTTAGGGGACAATAGTAGTGAGGCACAAACAGAGGATACAGAACCCCTGGTATTGCAGGAAGTCTCCTGTATCCTCCGATTCCCTATGTTGGGATTCCATCATCTATTCCCTTCCACAGCCTTACTCTGAATTTCAAGGGAATTTCACCACTTGAAGTTGCTTACTCCCTCAGATGACTCTCTATATCTATGTCTGGAGTATGAGTCTCTTCTCTCTCCTATATGCAGTGTCTCCTACTGGTCCAATAGCTCAGGGCTTCTTAAACTTTTTCCATTCGTATCCGCTTTTTCTGAGAAATTTATATGGTACCCTGGGTATATAGGTATACGAAATAGCTACACATAACCTTTTACTGTTGCCAAATTTTTCATGATGCCCACATTCAGTTACTCGACCCCATATGGGGTCTCGACTCACAGATTAAGAAGCTGTGCAATATGGGGCAGCTAGGTGGCGCAGTGGATAAAACAATGGCCCTGGATTCAGAAGGACCTGAGCTGAAATCTGACCTCAGACACTTTATGCTTACTATACTAGCTGTGTGACCTTAGGCAAGTCACTTAGCCCTCCTTGCCCCGCCCCCCCCAAAGAAGTTTTGCAATAGCTCTCATAATATGATATATGGGGTGGAGGAAGATAATATCTCTTCCCTCTTACTGTCCTGTGGTGAAAGTTCAAGAGTCTCCTTCACAGTTGCCTCCAACCCTCAGACATTCAGTCTTGTTCAGGACCCAGTCATTTAGAGCCCCCAAAGGTATGGCTAACTTCTTGCTCAGCCAATCATGCTGTTCTCTTCTTGATCTAATCAGAGAAGTTTTTGTACTTCACAAAGGGATGGGGCATAAATGTATCTTGTTTACACTTTAAAACCTCATGTCTGACTACATTCTGTGTACATCAATTGAGAGATACAGCCCCCCTCCCCCACCACACACGCAGACAAATTTTGCTGTCAAAGAAACAGACGCTTGAGTGAAGTCACTTTCCCAGCCAAGAAATATCAGAGCTGGCTTTTGAGCCCAAATGAGTTCATTTGAGACTTTAAGTAGAATATACTTCCTACTGTACCACATTGCCACCCGTTTAAGCTCTCCAAGCCTTTAGAAAAGATGCAACAAATGTTTCCTAATTATTTACTATATATAAAGCTTTGTGGATTGAGAGTCTAAACTAGGGCACTCTCCTAGTGGTTTTTTCACTGAGGTTGAGCATTTGCACAGATTCCCAAATTGAAGGTTGGTTTGTTTGTTTGTTTTTTTAAAACTTGGTCCAGGCTCTCTCAACTGACGTCTCAGAAAGCACTCTTTCTCTGAGTCTGAGCCTTTCTTCTAGATCCCCAGATATTTAAAAGTCTCTTTCTTTGCCCCAGGTAGAATTTCCCTCTCATCCTAACCTCTATTCATCCATTTAATAGGCATGCATTGCTCTATGTATTATATTTGGAGTGTCCCAAAACAGGAATGGAAGACATGCTTCCCTTCCTCACAGGTGGGGAGGCCATGTGTATTTGCATGGAAAAGTTAACTAATAAAGCAAGACAGGCTAAAAGAAGTGGCTGGATAAAGGGGAAAACTTTAAGTGCTTTAGAAATTCAGAGAAGAAATTCCATTTCACTTAATTAAAAAAAATTATCAAATATGCTAGTTGTTCGTTTTACAAAAGTTGGAAAGAGTACAGTTCTGCCATCAAAAAAATTGATGATATATTGGGGAAAGTGGGACTCACATATAAATAAGTAGGATATGAGACAATTTGGCAAGAGTCAAAGAGAGACATGAAAGATATACGATCCAGTGACACAATCCAGTCATGCCCATCATGCCCATTGCCATATGCCACTATGCCCATCATTATGTCCCTCCATTAAGCTTTGGGCCATTCGCATCCTAGATGGGTTAGCAATTATGATGTTCCATGAATTGCAGTCAATGAGCTTTGTTGGGAGGATGTTGGTATTTTTTTAAAATGGGATTTTGTAACAGGGAGCAGTTCTGAATTCCTGATACTGCCAATATTTTTCCAAGATCCAATTCTGTCCACTCCCTTCTTTCTATTCAGTTGTGGGTCCATATTATTAGATATTTTTAGGGCCTGTCCAGGATAAAGGTACTGGGGGACTAACTCAATGGATTGCCCATTGTTGAAGCAGAAAAACTTCCTCTTACTAATTCCCTCCAGTGCCATTTATAGAAATATTAAGAAAGCATTTAAGAAGTATGCTAGTATGAAACCACTGGTCTAATATGAAAGAGAAACCTTATCAATCTTTCTCTATAAACTCCAAAACAATACCCTGCTCCCCTCTCTCTAGATGGTCCAACAGACTCTTTCAATGGCAAGGTGCCCTTAATTGTTTCTCCTAAGAGGAGTAGCCTGTTTCCCAATGCCATGAAGGGAATAAGGACAGGGGTTCTTAGCCTGCACATAGGTTCTCAAGGACAGAGACTCATGAACTTTTTAATATATATTAAATTGATAGCTAATTCAATATAATTCATTTTCTGTGTAAACCTTATGCATTTTTATATACTTAAAAATGTTATTCTGAGAAAGGGTGCATCAGGCTGCCAAAGGGGTCCACAACACCAAAAAGGTTAAGAACCTTTGGAGTGGTGAAGAGGTCTCTGATTAAAGTACAGCAGTATTAATTACCTGGCTACAAAGGAATTTC
Organism: Dromiciops gliroides; assembly: GCF_019393635.1. NCBI lineage: Eukaryota > Metazoa > Chordata > Mammalia > Microbiotheria > Microbiotheriidae > Dromiciops > Dromiciops gliroides. The sequence continues at coordinate 106,414,866 of NC_057864.1, forward strand.
ATGGGAGCAAGAAACATTCTCCCAGGGCATGCCTGAAATTTACATGAACATTGTTCAGGATTGATGAAGCAAAATGTTAACTTTTATCTTACCCTGAGTTATATAACTATGTTTTATCATATTGTGACATTTTACCATTCGAGATTCCTGTAAACTCTACTTCAAAATATATCTTATGTTAGAGAAATGTCTGAGTGTAAGATGTGAGTATAAATTTGGAAATTTTGCTTTCTTTCTTTCTTTTTCTTTTCCTTTCTTTCTTTCTTTGTTGGGGGGTGGGTAGGGCAATGAGGGTTAAGTGACTTGCCCAGGGTCACACAGCTAGTGTCAAGTGTCTGAGGCCGGATTTGAACTCAGGTCCTCCTGAATCCAGGACCCATGCTTTATCCACTGTGCCACATAGCTGTCCCAATAATGGACATTCTTAATCCAATTGATATCTATGTAGATTTTTAGGCCAATCTCTTTTGAACAGGTATAGATCTCATTGAAGCATCCTGATAGAATTTGGATACTTGATGTAATCAGTGCAATGTCTTCTACAAATAGGTTTATAGATTTGGAGTCAAAAGGGATCTCAATGATCTGCTGTGAATGACTCGGTTATTTTCAGCAATACAGTGGTCCAAGACAACTCTGAAGGTCTTATAAAAATGCAGTCCATCTACAGAGAGAGAACTGATGGCATTTGAATACATATTGAAACATAATTCTTTTTGTTAGTTACTTTATAGGAAACCAAAAAAAAATATATGATAAGCACCATGCTCTCAGAAAAGCCTGGAAAGACCCACATGAACTGAAGCAGAGTGAATGTACAAAATAACAGCAATAGTGTAAGATGATCTGCTGTGAAGGACTTCGTTATTTTCAGCAATGCAATCAATGATCCAATATCAATCTGAAGGACTTACTAAAATTGCAATCCATCTACAGAGAGAGAACTGATGGTATCTGAAAATAGATTGAAGCACAAAAGGGATTTCAAAAGTCATTGAGTCCATACCCTCATTATACAGATGAGAAAATTAAAACTGAGAGGTTAAATTATTTCCCCAAGGTCACACAGCTGGTAAGTGACAGAACCAAGATTCAAACCCCAGTTCCATAACTCTAAATTCAGCAGTCTTTCCATTTATAGGACTCTGCCTCTAGAGGATCATGCTGTCTATAGGAAATGCCCCCTTTTTTTCTTTAGTAGCAGAGCTTATAGTCTAACAGAGATTGATATTAGCAAGATATAAACCAGAGAGCTCTTCAGTAGGGACATAATAAATACAGGAATATCAGTAGTTAGACCAGAGCACTTCCTAAGGAGGCTGGTATGTCCTTAGGCCCCTTCCAGTGAGATATGTGCTCTGGTCACTTTTTTAAGGAATACATACAATAAGTGGCTCCTGATTGGTCCCTCAGGCCCTGTAACTAGAGGGGATTATGTCAAAGATGATTGACAATTAGGAGGAAGCTAGGTGGTGCAGTGGGCAAAGCACCGACCCTGGATTCAGGGGGACCTGAATTCAAATCCGGCCTCAGACACTTGACACTTGCTAGCTGTGTGACCTTGGGCAAGTCACTTAACCCTCATTGCCCTGTCCCCAAAAAACGATTGGCCATTTATCCTGTATCTTCAGTAGGGTAGAAAAGCTCCAGTCTTCCTCTCTTTTGAATCACTTAGGATTCAGACAGCCTCTCCCTTGGACTTACAACAAGCAGAGAAGGGGACAAAAAGGGGTTTCTCTCCCCTCCCCTGTCATCCCAGCAGTAATAGCAATTACATACACATGGTGGTTAAAAACAGATGCTTACCTAGGTGATACTGAGCCTGACTCAAGTCCCGGGCTGATTCTTCTGGAATGTTTCTTTTACTGAGCCCAGGTTACCAAACAGTGAACCTGAAAAATGGAAATTTCCAACAATGGCAATAACCTCACGAGTATGAGGAGGTCAGGAGTTCTTGGGCCAGTGCCAGCTGCCAAGATGGAAGTGTTATCTGTCACTACCCCAGCTCTCCAAGGTGAAAGCCCTTGCCAGCAGGCTACTGCAGATGAAAGGTTCAAGAAAACCAAAGCCATTTCCTGACTAACTAAGAGACGTGAACCTTACAAGTTCCTCAGGCAAGCAGGTCAAAGAAAGAGAAATATCCATTTGGGGAACTCAAAGTTATTTTTACTTCCTGGGAGAGTGTAATAAAGATGATGGATTATTGCTTTATGTTTTTACACATACTTATGAGTCTTTTCTGTTATAAGCATTTCTTTTATCATGGTGGACATACTTGTTCTTTACCTAATACCTACTTTGTACATTGAGTAGCTTTTCCTAAGTTTTGTTTAAGAGGTTTTCCCAGGTTCTACCTGCAGCCAAGGAAGTACCCTCTCCCTTAAAGGGCTCTTGCAGGTGTTGTGAGGAACAAAGCACCAATAGATTTATTATTTGGTCAGGATCAGAGATCTGTCTAGACAACAAAGTTGGGGGGGGGCGGGGCATCTAGGTGGTGAAGTGGATGGAGCATTAACCTTGAAATTGGAGGACCTGAGTTCAAATCTTACCTCACTTACTAGCTTTGTGACCTTGGGCAAATCATTTAACCCAATTTTCTTAACATATCCAGGCCCATCTCCAGTCATCCTGATGTATAGCTTGCCACTGGACCCAAATGGCTCTGGAGGAGAGTGTGAGTTTGGTGACCTTGCACAACCCTCCCTCACTTAAATCCAATTCAATGCAATAAATCCAATTCATGACATCACCCCCAATGTCACAGTCCTCTTCAAGAATAAGGGGCAAACAACAACAATTCATCTATTGTATATTATTTTTAAATGTTTAAGGAAAAATGCAATGGTCCTTGCTTGATGTGTTCACAAAAATAACAATGAGTCAACTTCTTGCTTATCTGCCAGAAAAGAAGAAAAGATTAGGTGTTAGCAGCAGCAAAGTAGAGATTGGTTCATTATTTGATCAAGATCAGAGGAGATTTGCCTAGATCACAAAATGTTTTGTACAACAAAATCATGGAGCCAGAAGAGCTTTCTAAGCATTTGGAGACAAGGCATCGAGAATTAGAAAATAACCCAATACATTTTTAAATAAAAAATACCTTGAAATAAAAACCAAATGGGTTTTTAAAAGTATTTATTAGTTGAAAAATGTAAGCCTTAATATTTAATCTATTTTCAAAGTTGAGAATAATGCAATCAAGACAAAAATTGATTGCCATATGACCCGGTTCTTCTTGCATTCACAATTTAACTCTAAGTATAGAATATTTAGTTTGTGAGAATTGACAGTCAAACTGATTATCTTCAATTTCTATAATTTTATGTGATTTTGTTTTCATAGGGCTTATGCTTCTTTAAATATAATTTCTTCTAGAGGAACAAAAGGTCAAGAATCTCAAGGATAATAATGAAAGAAGTGGCAAGGAAGGGGGTTAAGTACCAATCTCAAACTATCCTACAAAGTAATAATTAGTAAAATGGTTTGGAACTGGTTAAAAATAGAGAAGTAGACAAATAGAATGGATTAGGTATACCACGTAAAAACTAAACAAACAAACAACAGAACAGTATTTGAGAAACCAAAGACCCTGGTTACTAGGGTAAGAATTCAGAATTTCACAAAAATTTCTGGAAAATATAGAAAGCAGTTTGCCAGGAATTGGGTATATGCCAACACCTCACGCCACATAGCAAAATAAACTCCAAATGACTTAGACATAAGACATAACATAAGCAAATTATAGGAACAAGGAAGAAATTACTTTTTAGATGGGGAAGAGTTCATGACTAAACAAAGAATGGAGAGGACCACAAATTATAAAATGGCTCAGTTAGACAAAGACACATCCCAACAAGCACCAGCCAGTAAGAAACTAAGGAAGATGATGCATAGTTGGGAGTGGGGGAAGGTCCTTTGGGTAAACTATCATGGGATTGGGATAGCAGCCATTTATGATTACCCTGAGGAGTATAATACCACCACCACCCCCACCCCCAACAAAGAATGAAGATGGGGAAGCTGAGCTATGTATCTTTGTGTTGCTTGCTTGAGTTGCTTCTTTATAAAGTTAATTGCTTCCTTGAATACTGAACCCCTCATTGCTTCTGATCAGAATCTCTCCTGAAACAGTAGCACTAGGGAAATTTGAAATAAAACTCCTTGATTAAAGTCTGAAGATTCTATATCTTTAGGTAACAGAGTCAAACCAAAACTTGACCCCAAGTACAAAAAACAATCATTTCCCAGCTTCACAGATTTGCCGTTCCTTCAGAACTTGAAAGCAAGCAATCAATCAGTCAATATTTATTAAGCATTTATCATGCACTAGGATCTATACCAAGCACTGGGGATCCAAAGTGTCTGTTCTACAAAGGACAACCACAAAAATCATGGACGTCAAGAAATTTACATTGAATTGGGGAAGTCAATTTAAACGCATGTAAGTACTTATAGTATAGTAGTTCCAGCTAGGTGGTGTTGTATATAGAGCCCAGGTCCTAAAATGAGGAAGACCTGAATTCAAATCCAGTCTCAGTCACTAGCTGTGTGACTTTGGGCAAGTCACTTAACTTCTTTACCTCACCAAAATGAAAGGGTTGGAGTTTATGTCTTCTGAAGTCTCTTTCAGCTCCAAATTGGGGATCTTGTGGTCATATTTTCGACTGCACCTCTCTTGTATGATTCTTCAGTAGATATATCCTATTGAGTCTCTTTAGGTCACTTTTAAGATTCCCTTTTATGGTCCCTTAGGCCTCTGCTAAGTAGAGCTTGTTGCCCTTATATCTTTTTTGGAGTGTGGGGGGGGGTTGTGGGGCATTGAGGGTTAAGTGACTTGCCCAGGGTCACACAGCTAGAAAGTGTCAAGTATCTGAGGCCAAATTTGAACTCAGGTCTTCCTGAATCCAGGGCCAGTGCTTTATCCACTGTGCCACTTAGCTGCCCCTGCCCTTCTATTTCTTGCTAGCTTCCAGCAGACCAAACCTAGCTACTGCAATTCTCTTGGCCCGAATGCCCCCTTTTTCTCTTCAATAGTCCTCATCTGGTGGTGTCCCAGTCAAGTAATTTCTTGGGCAAAACTTTCCCTTGTTGGGGGCAGCTAAGTGGTGCAGTGGATAAAGCACTGGCCCTGGATTCAGGAGGACCTGAGTTCAAATCCGGCCTCAGACACTTGACACTTACTGGCTGTGTGACCCTGGGCAAATCACTTAACGCTCATTGCCCTGCAAAAAGAAAGAAAGAAAGAAAGAAAGAAAGAAAGAAAGAAAGAAAGAAAGAAAGAAAGAAAGAAAGAAAGAAAGAAAGAAAGAAAGAAAGAAAGAAAGAAAGGAAGAAAGAAAATTTTCCCTTGTTGGAAGGGAATACTTGCAGAGCTCCTTTGTCTTCATTTGGAGGTCCCAGAGTCCAGGTCCATTGCTTGGCTAACCAAAGGATTCCAATCCAGACTCCAATCTACTCTATACATGGTTCTGTCACCTTCTTCTTTTCAACCCTTCTCACACTTTCCTGTAATCTCTCCTAAGAAGGGAATGGATAGTTTAAGTCAAATGTAATTCTGAGCAGCTTCCCATTATACCTGTGTGCTCATATGCATGCATTTGGCCCAAATGTGATTTTTATCAGCGTAAGGAACTCCTGGTATAGAAACACCCTCCACCAGTGCTGATCAGTAGCAACTCCTCTGTCTCTTCTAGTCTTAAAGGGTTGTCTTGGCCACTGAGAAGTTAACTGATTTGTCTATGATCAGATGTGAGTGTATGTCAGAGACAGAGCTTTAAATCTGGGTCTTCCTAATTCTAAGGCTAATTCTCCAACACACACACACACACACACACACACACACACACACACACAGAGGGGTGGGGGGAGAGACAGAGAGTCAGAGACAGACAGAGACAGACAGAGACAGACAGAGACAGAGAGATAGAGAAACAGAGAATTTTGAAGGGGAGGCGCTAACAATTGAAAATAACTGCCAATACTAGGAAAGTCCTAGTATGGAGGTGGTAAGTGAGCTAAATCTTAAAGGGAACCAAAAATGTTAATTACTTATGAGGAGTGAGTGCATTCCAGGTATGGTGCATAACCTATTCAAAGGGACAGTGATTAGAGATTAAATACTATGTGTGAAGAACAGCAAGAAGACCAATTTGGAGAAACAATAGAGTATATAAAGGAGAGGAATCTGTAGTAAGGTTTGAAAGATGGGTTGGAGTCGGACTTCAAAGGGCTTTAAATACCAAACAGAAAAGTTTGTGTTTGATCCAGAAAAGCCTGTCAGATTTGGTAATTAAAAGTGTGTGTGTGTGTGTGTGTGTGTGTGTGTGTGATTTTTACAATCTGAAGCCAAGAAATTAGGTATTTTACTGGTCAGCTTTAACCTACACCATACCATTTCATATGTAGCATTTTACAAACCTTAATGCACTGCAAAATGTTAGTCATCATCATCAGTTGTTTGAGAAGGCTCTGCTAATGCCTGAAATTTCACAATTCAGGAACTACTACCTCTGAGAAGACTCAAACTTTATGGGAGAGTAGGAGGCATGGGTAGGACAGAAGGCTAAAGAGAAAGTAGATGGTGGAGAGGAAAGAATTAGAAAAAAAGAAACTTTTTGGCACAGAAAAGCACATTAGAACATCTTGATTTAATCCTCAAAGCACCCAGTTGGCACATGCAGCCTTGGTCATTAAATAAGTGTGTGACCTTGGGAAAGTCACTTAACCTCATTTGCCTCAATTTCCTCATCTGTAAAATGAGAGGGTTGTTGTGAAGATAAAATGAAATATTTATAAAATACTTAGCACAGAGTTGGTTTTTAATAAATGCTATCCCTTTTCCTCAAAGTTTCTAGCCCTGGTTAGAAAAGCTTTCATCTTAATCCAGTGAACAACGAGAAGGTGTGGGACTCCAGTCCAGAGGGCCCTGACTTTTCTCAAATTAGGTCTTCTCAGACTCAAGGCTAAGTTGAGGTTGGGAGAGGAGGGAAAAGTGGAGCCAAGAGTCTTTAAGAGCTTCAGGTGGACCCTATCTGCCTCCATTGTTCCTGGGTCACAGCCCTATACTGGGTACTGATTTCTTTCTGACATGTCTGAAAGCCTAGGTCCATGTTACAGGCTAATTAAAACTCAGTTCTACCACACTCAGTATTTTGGCCCCAACCCCACCCTGACCCCAAACCACTGATACTCCAAGGGGCTTAGCATCTAATTTCCACATTCCTTTCTTTTCTCTGTAATATACCTGCTAGACCACCCAACCTTTTGACAGAGCTTTAGTTATAAAGATCAAAATTAAGGCATCATAGAATTATAGTGCCTTAGAGTTGGAAGGGATATTGGAAGCCAAGTAAGTCCTGCCACATCTGAACAGGATTTTCCCTAAAGATAATATCACAGAATCCTACACAGAGAACTGGAAGAGTTCTTAAAGGTTATCAAACCCAACCTTCTCATTTTACAGATGAGGAAACTGAGGTTAAGAGAGATAACCTGTATTTAGGTTCACACAGCTAGTAGGTGCTTGAGGCAGAAATCAAAGAAAGGTCTTCTAGACTCAAAGATCAAAATTCTAACCACTAATATGCTGCTCCTAAGAAAAGGTCAACTAGCCCTTAGTGATGGGGGACCTGCTACCACTAGAGGTAGCCCATTTCAGCTTTAATTGTTAGGAAAATTGTTCTTGAACTTAATTTAAATTTGCCTCTTTGCAACTTCCATCCAATGGTTCTTGTTCTCAAATATTTGAGAGCCACTATCATGGCTTCCCAGAGTTTTCATTTCTCCAGGCTAAACATCTCAGGTTCCTTTGATTGATTCTTATTCTCCTTGGCCTCTGCTTGGTTGTGGGATGAGAGATTCCCTCAACTCTTTGAATGATAGAAATCTGGGTACCTCACAAAGCATGGTTATCTAAGTCTGAAGTGAGCAGTCTCAAGACTCCTATGCTGGTGATGTCTAACACCTTCCCCTGCCTCCAATCTCAGAACTGCTCATCCATAGCTCTTAGCTCCTACCCCTGGTACACCATCCCCAAATCCTGCCAAGAGCCAGAAAACAGAAAAGGGTAATGATAAGTGTTCACACAAGTGAAGAAATTAAGTAGCTGCCAACCTAGAGTGAAGGAATGGGGGAAGGGCTTCTCTGGCCAGCCTCCTTCTTCCTTCTCTCTCAAGAACAATACTCAGGCTGACTGTCAGCTCAGGAATGTGGGCTGGGTTGGCTTCTCTCAGAGCTGGGCAGGGTTGGGAATATTGCTGGGCTCTGAGCTGACAAGTTCAAACCAGTCTGGGGCTTAAACAACCACATAAGGAGGGTGGTGGTTGAGGGTTCCCCTCCCCCAACTCCACCCAAACCCAGATTTAACCACTGTGTAAGAATGGAATGTGTGGGGCCCTAATGCCAGCCCAGGAAATAAGAATCCCATCCCCAGGCTCCCAGCATTACCTTTCTGGCAATCAAACTTTGAGCCCTAATGTGTAGAATGTTCAGGCCAGGGGATAGTAAGACAAGCATGGAATTTATAATCAAAAACCTAGATCCAAATCGCATACTTACCACCTGTATGACCTTGGGCATTTAAGTCACTTAGCTACTCTCAGCTTCCACTTCCTTATCTATAAAGTGAGGGAGCTGTAAAAGATGATTTTTAAGTCCCCTTATGGACAACTAGGAATGCAGTAGATAAGAGAACTGGACTTGGACTCAGCAAGAGGAGTTCAAATACATCCTCAGATATTTATTAGCTATGTGACGCTGGGCAAGTCACTTAGCCCTGTTTGCTTCATTGTCATCTGTAAAATTGGTACACACTGGAGAAAGAAATGGCAAGTCATTCCAGTGTCTTTGCTGAGAAAACCCATGGGATCGTGAAGAGTAGGATGCTATGAATGACCAAACAACAATAAATCCTCTTCTAACTCTAAAAATCCAATGATCACTTCTAATTCTGTGGTCTCTCTAGCTCAGCTTCATTCAGGACTGACTATATTCAGTGGTATAATGGAAAGCACTAAAGTTGAAGTCAGAAGATCATGGTTGGAATCCCAGCTGGGCCTATGTGACTGTGGCAAATTACTGCCCCTTTCTGTTCTTTTGCCATACAAGCAAAATGAGGTTAAGTGACTTGTCTAGGGTCACATAACAGGATTTAAATTCAAATCTTCCTGACTCCAGGATCAGTACTCTATCCACCTAACCATCTAGATAGAAGTGGGAGTGGGTAGGAAAGGACATTTATGAAAGAAAAATACATAGTGCTTTAAGCCCAATATAGGCCATAGAAAGACAAGAAATGCAAGGCAAGTAGTTGGAGCCAATGAAACCTTGGGTTCACCAACAGATTATTCATGGGTGAAGTAAGGAGTGAAATCTAGGCACCAGGCAAAGGACCCTGGGCCAAGAAATCTGAAAGTATGTGAGAAGCAAGATGGGGACAAACAGGAAGATATATTAGGCAAAAGAGATTAAGTTTCCTCCCTTATAAAAGGGGCAGGGGAGAGATAGATAATCTTTCAGGTCGCTCCAAACTCTAGATCCTATACGAGCCTAGAAAGCCAGATTAGGAGAAGGAAAACAGTACCAAAGAACCAAGGAAATCATCCCACCTATCTATTCAATATACCAATGTCTACTGTTGAGAATTGCCTTGGTCTATACTCCTTCATTCTCGACTCCATCCAGGAGGTCCATCTTATCTTAAAAATTTCAGAAGCTTAGGGGTGGGGGAAGTTAAGTGGCATAGTGAATAGAACATTGGCCCTGGAGTCAAGAGAACCTGAGTTCAAATCTCACCTCAGATACTTATTAGCTGTGTGACCCTGGGCAAATCACTTAACCCCAATTGCCTTAAAACTTCTGGGGCCATCTTCAGCTGTGCTAATATAAATCTTGCCACTGGATCCAGATGGCTCTGGAGGAAAGAGTGAGGTTGGTGACCTTGCAGAGCTCTGCCTCACTTAAATCCAGTTCACTGCAAGTCATGACAGCACCCCAATGTCATGGTCCTCTTTGAGTATAAAGGACAAAGAAAAGCAACAAGAGGAAGCTTAGGTATTAGTTCCTGTATTCATAGTGTGAGAATATTATTATCAGGGGCCCCCTGCTGAGTAAGCATGAGACCACCCTCAACCCATCAGCTTTGAAGCAATGTGTAAGGCAGTTGGTTTTGTCAGTTGGTGGTTGCAACCTCATGGGGGTTGGCAGCTCTGATTCTCCTGGAGGGTTTAGGTTTTCTTATTCTTTCAGAGACACTTGTTCTCTCTTTGTTAACCCCTAATATATTTTAATAAATGTTTAATACCTGAACTTTTAAACTGTTGTCCTAGTTAGCTTTCCCCACATAGGGGACAGGTAGGGTGACCACACACATTTAGTTTTGCCCATCACAATAGTAAGCAAACAAAAGTATCAGGGATGAGGCAGAGCACGAGCTTTAAGGAAGGGGCTTGTTACTAAGCCAGCTATATTATTCCAGAAAAATGTTAAAGGATGCTACTTGGCATCCACAGAAACCAAGAAAATGGGCTGAGGGAAAGGGGGAAATGCAGGTGGCAAAAGCTAGTTCATGGAGGCTAGAGAGAACAGTCAGATATGGAAATGGTAGCAGTTAGAGAGGAATACAGAAACAGAAGATAGGCACAGAGACACAGTAGAAGCCAGAGACAGAATTATAGAGACACAGATAACATATATGAAGAAAAGAAATCTCTAGAGCACAAAGGATATGCATTTCCTTTTATAAAAACCAAAACCAAAACATAGAGACAATTAATCCAAACTCTCTTGAGAGGTAGCTTAGGATAAACTTGGAACACAGAAGATCTGGCTCAGATTTAATAGCTCTGTAACTCTGACATAAGTCACTTAATCTTTCTCAGCCTCAGTTTTCTCACCTGCAAAATAAGAATAATAACTCCTTCCCAAAGAGTTGTTGTGAGAACCAAAGAGATAATGTATATAAAGGACTTTATAAACCTAAAAGTACCATATAGATTGGGGGGTAGTGTGATAAAATTGAAAGAATATTGGATTTGGAGTAAGAAGACTTGGGCATGGAGTCAGTAAGACCTGAATTTAAATCCTGCCTCAAACTAGTGCTGGCTGTGTGACTCTGGGCAAGTCCCTTCACTTCAGTTTCCTCATTTGTAAAATGAGATGATAATAATAGTATCTACCGTTAGAGGGTTCAAATCCTAGCTCTGCCAGTTGTGTATGACTTTGGACAAGATGCTTCACCTTTCTGAATTTCTGATTACTCAGACTGTTAAGTGAAGGTTTTGGACTAGATGACCTCAAAGGTCCCTTCCATCCCTAGGTCTACAATCCTTTGTCAGTTGTTGTTGTTGTTGTTGTTTTGTTTCTGTTGTTATTCCAGTTCTGCCCTGCTGCAGATGACTTAGTTCCTTAGGGAAAATCCTGTGCCATCATCCACAGTGCCTACAACATTCATGCTAATAATACTTCCAACACTCTGATATTCAACATCTATGATCTCCACCTCCACTCCACATTAGCTGCCCACCATCATTCCCACATCTTTGACTTCATCGTCCCTTGATGCTGCTGCACTTCCAAAACCCAGAATTATGAAATTCCCTTCCCTAACAACAACCTCTGCATCATCAACCTCTCCCACTCTCTCACTTCTACTGACTTGGCAAGACCTTCAGTTCCTTTCTCCCAATTCATCAGCCCTAAGCTGCCTTCATATCTGGCTGGGACCCCAGGGGTCCAACAACAGTCTCACCAGCATCCTTAGAATTTCTTGTTTCCCTTAAGTTTGCTAGGTACCATTCCCTAACCAATACTAGCCTCAGCTAGCAGGCATAGGTTTCCTCCATTCCTATTCCCACAAGAGTTGCTTGAGGAAAGTCCTGTAATGAGACTGATTGGATTTATTATAAATTTGTGGTATCAGTGGGTGATGGTACATGTCTGTTGTCCCTGCTACTGGGGAAGCTGAAACTAGTGGATTGCTTGATTTCTGGGAGTTCTTGGCTACAGTAAGGCTAACACCAATCAGATGTCCACACTAAGTCCGGCACTAGTACAGTGAGCCTGTGGGAGCAAGGGAGTGGGGGCAGCAAGCTATATAAGAGGGGGAGAACTGATCCAGGTTGGAGATGAGGTAGGTCAAAGCTTCTGTGCAAATTGCCAGTGGGGTCAGACCCTTAAGTGGTAGTTCCTGTTGTTCTTCCAGTCTGGAGGAGATTGGAAGATCCAGAATACCTATATCTATATCTACATCTATACCTATTTATTTACAGACATATCTATATCCATATATACATGTACAAATACATATACATATACACACATATATCTTATATATAGGCTGAAATATATATACATGGGTATGTCTACTATACCTATTCTATCTACCTATCTATCTACCTATCTATCTATCTATCTATCTATCTATCTATCTATCTATCTATCTATCTATCTATCTATCTATCTAGATTACTTCAGCCATGATAGTCAGATAAAAGAATGGAAAAGGCTATTCCAAAACACAAAGGATTACAACCCAATTAATTACTACCCAAAACAATTTACCCTGTAAAGCTGAGCCCAATTGTAAATGAAAAATGATGGACGTTGAATAAAAGAGAGGTGTCTAATCATAAATGGGCTCTTGTGCTGTCCTGAAATCCTTTTATTCTTCTTCATGAATCCCTTTCACATTTTCCACAACAACTATTCATTCTAAAATGTTTCTTCTCAAGCCCCTAATCTATACTTTTCCTCACTCCTCCATTTATACTACTTACTCTTAGTAGGCAAGTACATTTACTTTGGGGTATAGGGGTTGTTCAGGGAGGACTAGTTCCTCTTGTATGAGTGCTTGTTGAGCCCTTTTCAGGGCTGCTCATCCACTTTTGGGGTCCTCCTTCAGCCAAATCTCACACGAGGCTCCAAGAAGCTATAGCAGGAGCAGTGGCCACTCCTTGGTAAACCATCTCTGTAGATGAGCTAAACCAGGTTGAGGGTATCTGACAGGCCTCAGACACATTGATGAGTTAGGAAGATGTCTGCCCTAAACATGTAAAGACTTTCCCTGATGGAATGGGTAGATAAAAACAATTTTTTCCAATGGCCATGAAGATGGCTGAACCAGATGGAATGGAGCACCCAGAGCTTGATCAGGCATTGAAGATGCCAGGGTCATCCATTGCATCCTGGTCCATTACCAGTCTTCTTGACTTTTATCCTGTCACTAGACTTTTTTTTTCAGCAACAAACATTTATTTTTTATTTTCCAGTTACATGTAAGGGTAGTTTTCAACATTCATTTTCATAAGATTTAGAGTTCCAAATTTTTCTCCCTCCCTCCCTCCCTCCCTTTCCTCCCCTCTCCACAAGATCACAGTTAGGTTATATATGTACAATCCACAAGTGTTCTTTTTATCAGTTCTTTCTATAGGGGTGCATAGTAAGCTTCCTCATTAGTTCCTTGGGATTGTCTTGGATCATTGCACTGCTGAGAGTAGTTAAGTCATTCACAATTGCTCATTGAACAATACTGCTGTCACTATGCACAATGTCCTCCCAGCTCTGCTCACTTCACTATACATCAATGTCCATTAGTCTTTCCAGGTTCTTTTGGGATCATCCTGTTTGTCATTTCCTGTAGCACAAGACCATGCCACTACAATCCTATAACACAGCTTTTTCCATCATTCCTCAATTGATGGACATTCCCTTGATTCTCAATTCTTAGCCTCCACCAAGAGTTGCTATAAATATTTTTTGTACAATTTCCCCCCCTTTTCTCTTTTTCATGATTAGTATTGTTAACTGTTTCCCTTCCATCCTATTCCTTTCCCCATGATATTTATTCTATTATCCATCTTCTTTCATCCTATCACTCTCTTCAAAAGGGATTTGCTTCTGTCTGTCCCTCCCCCACTCTGCCCTTCCTTCTTTTGCCCCTCTCTCTTTATCCCCTTCCCCTCCTATTTTCCTGCAGGGTTAGAGAGATTACTTCACCCAATTGAGTGTGTACACTATTCCCTCCTTGAGCCAATTCTAATGAGATTGAGGTCTTTGAGCCAATTTTAATGAGTGTTAGGCTCATTTACTGCCCAGATTAAATAGATTACTCCACCTAGTTGTGTGTGTGTGTGTGTGTGTGTGTATGTGTGTGTGTTAGTCCCTCCTTGAGGCAACTCTGATGAGTTTAAGGTCTTTGAGCCTTTTCTGATGAGTGTAAAATTCATTTACTGCCCTGCTCCTCTCCCATCTCTTCCACCACTACATAAGCCTTTTCCTGTTTCTTTCATGTAGAAGTTCACTTCTGCCCTTCCCCCTCCCCCAGTGCATTCCCCTCACCCCTCAATTTAACCCAAAGGATATCATCATGGGGCAGCTAGGTGACACTGTAGACAAAGTATCACCCCTGAACCCAGGGGGATCCTAGCCAAAACCCGGCCTCAGACACAAAACAGTCACCCACTGTACAACCTCAGGCATGTCCCCCAACTCCAATTTTTTATAGTTCTCTAGGGTCTTGTATTTGAAAGTCAAATTTGCCATTCAGTTCAGGTCTTTTCATCACAAATATCTGAAAGTCCTCTTTTTTCATTAAAGTCCCATTTTTTCCTCTGAAAGATTATGATGAGTTTTCCTGGATAGGTGATTCTTGGTTGTAACCCCATTTCCTTTGCCCTCTGGAAAATCACATTCCATGCCCTCCAGTCCTTTAATGTAGAAGCTGCTAGATCTTGTGCTATCATGACTGGGGCTCCACAGTACTTGAATTCTTTCTTTTTGGCAGCTGGCAATAATTCCTCCTTGACCTGAGAGCTCTGGAATTTGGCTATAATAATCCTAAGAGTTTTCCTTTTGGGATCTCTTTCTGGAGGTGATCGGTGAATTCTTTCAATTTCTATTTTAGCTTCTGCTTCTAGAATTTCAGGGCAATTTTCCCTGAGAATATCTTAGAAGATGATGTCTAAGCTCTTTCCTTGATCATGGTTTTCAGGTAGACCAATAATTTTCAAATTATCTCTCCTGGACCTATTTTCCAGGTCAGCAGTTTTCCCCAAAAGATATTTCACATTGCCCTCTATTTTTTTATTCATTTGGATTTGCTTTATTGTGTCTTGGTTTCTCATAAAGTCACTGGCTTCCATTTGTTCAATCCTAATTCTTAGGCAATTATTTTCATCAGAGAGATTTTGTACCTCCTTTTCCATTTGGCCAATTTGACTTTTCAAGCTGTTGACTTTTTTCTCATGTCTTTCCTGTATCACCCTCATTTCCCTTTCCATTTTTTCCTCTACCTCTCTCACTTTATCTTCAAAGTCCTTTTTGAGCACCTCTATGGCCTGAGACCAATTTGTATTTTTCTTGGAAGCTTTAGATATAGGGGCCCTGATGTTGACATCTTCCTTTGAGGGTGTCCCTTGGTCTTCCTTGTTACTGAAGAAACTTTCTATAGTCCTCACCTTTCTGTGTTGGCTCATCTTGCCTTTCTTTTACTAGACTTTTAGCTCCTTAAAGTGGGGCACTGTTTCCAGGCTGCAGCATCCCAAGCTTAAGAAGTCCCAGGTGGTATGATTTAAGGAGAATCAGGTTCTTCACTCGCCCAGCCTGTTCCCTGGTCCTTAGATGACCCCAGACCAACTTGCTAATCAATCAGCTTTGTGTGTTGTGGTTGTTACTTCCGACAAGCCTTTGCCCCTCCCCAACCTGGTCCACTGCTACTCGACACTCCTGGTTCTCAGCAGGGGTATAAAATCCAAGATCTGCCTTAGCACCAGCAAAGACCCCTTTAGTCTCCCTTCTGCACAGGGCTCAGCCCACTCACCAGACTGTGAGCTTAGTTCTAGACAACACTGGTGCTTCAGCTGATTCAGGGGCTCTGGGGGTCTGCTTTTCTGGTGAGGCCTTCCTGGGACTGGATCTGTGTCAGGGTGACTGTGGGGTTGGGCCCGACTCCTGTATCAGCATCGCAGCTCCCTCCTTCTGACCTTCCAAGCTGTTCTTGGTTAGAAGATGATTTCAGCACATTCTTCTGTGAGTTTTGCTGCTCTGGGCATTTTCCTATGGTGTTATTTGGATGCTTTTTGGAGCGATTGTGTCATGAGTTCAGGAGCTCATTGCCTTTCCTCTTCCATCTTGGCTCCACCATAAAAGTCTCCTGTCACTAGACTTTGATAACTCAAGCAGAGAGAGTAAGGCTGACAATTTTACACAACTCTGCCTCACTTAAATCCAATTCATGGCACAAGTCAAGACATCACTGTGATGTCATTGATCCTCCTTGAAAATGAAAGATGAACACCTACTTTACTGAGAAGGCCTCAACTTCTCTCTTCTTCACTTCAGAATTTTTTCTCCTTTCCTTCTATCCACAGATGTCTCTCCTTCTTTCCAAGTTAACCCTTCTACCTCCATTCATACTCCCACCTCCTTTAAGATATTGTTCTAATCTCTCTCTTGCAACTTCAATCTCTCACTCTTCACTGGTTTCTTTCCTTTAGCCTGTAAAAATTCTCAACCCTCCTCCATTCTAAAGGAGAAAGAAAAACTTTCCAGACTTCAGCTGCTTCAAGTAACCATCCCATCTTTTTTCATCTCAGTTTCTTCTATATGAGATTACCTCCAATTTATCATATATATTTGTGTGTGTGTGTATAGATATACATACAAACACACACATAAACAGAGAGAGCACATACTCTTTCTATAGATCTACCTATACAAACACATACACATATATGTATATACACAGACATAGACATAGACACACATGTGTATATACACACAAACAGATAAATTTATTAGGGGCAATAGGGAATAAAGTGCTGGGCCTGGAGTCAGAAAGACTCATTTTCCTGAGTTCAAATCTGGTCTCAGAAACTTACTACCTGTGGGACCCTGGACAAGTAACTTGACCCTGTTTGCCTCAGTTTCCTTATCTATAAAATGAACTGGAAAAGGAAATGGGAAACCACTCTAATATCTTTGCCATGAAAGCCCCCAATGTGGTCACAAAGAGTCACACATAACTGGAAAATGACCAAAAGACAACAATCTTGTTTGTACATAGTTTTTTTGTTTGGGGGGCAGCTAAGTGGTGCAGTGGATAAAGCACCTGCCCTGGATTCAGGAGGACCTGAGTTCAAATCCGGCCTCAGACACTTGGCACTTACTGGCTGTGTGACCCTGGGAAAGTCACTTAACTCTCATTACCTTGTAAAACAAAAAACAAAAAAACAAAACAAAAAAACAACCCAAGATCATTATTTTGTTATTGTTTTGTTGTTGGTCTTGTTTTGTTTTGCCTTTCTTTACATCCTCAGTGCTTAGGACAGTGCCTAACATGTAGTAAGTGCTAAATCAATGCTACTGACCTGACTAATTGTCCATAACACCTAATCTTTTGAATAAGGGGGGCTATACTTGTTACTCCTACTTCTTTCCTCAACCTATAGTTGCTCCTGAGCCACATAGAATGTTACTTCTATCCCCATTGCTCTACTGAAATAGTTCTCTTTAAGATTAGCGGGGATGAGGTTTACCAGTAGGAAAGTTACCCATGATCCCAAATTACCAAATCAGTTGGCTTCTCAGTCCTCATATTTTTTCATCACTCCATAACATTTGATACCTCTCCCTTCTTGATATACTCTCTTCCCTGCAGGGGCAATGTGAGATAGTATTAAGAGCACTGGATTTACTATCAGGAAGAATGGGATTCAGATCCCACCTTTGACACTAATCAGCTGTGTGATCCTGGGAAAAACCATTTAATCTCTGAGCTTCAGTGTCTTCATCTACAAAATAATCATAGCTCTTGCCACCCAGGGTTGTTGTGAGAATCAAATGTGGTAATGTTTATAAAATGTTTTGCCAAACTTTAAGCAGTATGCACATATCAGCTATGACATGACTGGAATGAGGCTCTGTATTTGTTTTCTACATATTTCCAGTACTTAAAAACCTCAAAAGAAGGAAATATGTGCTTAATTAGAGTAACCAGAGCTGAATATATGAGATAAGAAGAAAGACCGCACAAGGTAAAAAGCCTCATGAAATAACATGAGGGAACTTAAGTACTTAAAGTTCACTTTGTCGTCCTCCCCTCAGCCCTTCTACACAAGATATAGACTATGCAAGCAACTTCAAGGCTTGTGTCTCTGTTCAGTTGTTCATGGTCCTGCCCATCCCCCTTCCACATGCACACATTTACAAAAAATACACACACACACACTCACATACACAATTTTCAAGACAAAGAAAGCATTGGTGCTACCTATCCATGAGAAAGAAAGAAAATGCAACTGTTAGAAGTGGAGGAAGGTAGATGAGGATGTTGTTGAGCTGGCTTGAGCTAAGGGGGTTTCTATACTACAGGAAATAGAGACTAGAAATCCAGCTGGGTTCAGATTTGTTCCCACAAAATTCACTCTGGACAAGGAAGTAGTAGGGTCTCTGCATGCATGCACATACACACATGCACACATGAGCATATGCACGCACACAACATAAAACAAGGAGGATGAAGAATTCTAGAAAAGTCAAATCCACTGACCTTGAAGATAGGATGATGAGAAATAAAGGAGTTATGATAGATGTCCCAACAGAACATACAAAATAAAATCTGAATATCATACAGTGGCGGGGGTGGAAAAAGTAAGAAAACTGCCTGGGACTTTGAAATACATAAAGTAAAAGGGTACTTGAACAAATTCACAGGTCATGGATGGAAAAAAATGTTTGAAACTCAAGGACATTTGGCAAAGAATTGGACATTGAGGGAATACGCATCAATTGGGGAATGGCTAAACAAGTTGTAATGTATGAATATAATGGAATACTATTGTGCTGTAAGAAATGATAAGCATGCAGATTTCAGAAAAACCTCGAAAGACTTGCATGAATTGATGCTGAGTGAAATAAGCAGAACCAAGAGAACACTGTAGACAGTATCAGCAACATTGTGTGATGATCAACTGTGATAGACTTAGCTCTTCTCAGCAATACAATGATCCAAGACAATTCCAAGATTCATGATGGAGAATGCTCTCCACATCCAGAAAAAGAAGTATGGAGTCTGAATGCAGATTGAAGCACACTATTTTCACTTTTGTTGTTGCTTTGTTGTTGTCTCTTCTTTCTTGTGTTTTATTTTCCTTCTTCTCTTACAACATTACTAATGTGGAAATATGTTTAAAATTATTGTAATGTAGAACCTATATCAAATTGATTGCTGGCTTTGGGAGGGGAGAGAAAAATTTGGAATTGAAAATCTTACAAAATCGAATGTTGAAACCCATCTTTACATGTAATTGGAAAAAGAATGTCTGGGGGAAAAAAAGAAACTCAAAGGCACAGACTAATTCAATTTCAGAATTTCAATACCAAATTCAATACAAAATTTTTGCAAGCAGTTATGATAAAACATATCAATTATGAAGGAATGTGGATCTGAATAACTCAAGATTACTCCACAGGCATCATAAATCAAATAAAAAAATGGATAGACTATTCCAAAAAGCAAAGGAATTTAAATTGCAACCCACAACAGCACATTCTGCAAAGCTCAGTCCAATCATCAATGAAAAAAACATGTACTTTGAATAAAAAAGAGAGGCAATTGAGGCCTTCCTACCCACCAAAACCCACAAGAGTAAAATATTTAACTAGCAAACATTATAGGGGCAGCTAGGTGGCGCAGTTGATAGAGCACCAGCCCTGGAGTCAGGAGGACTGGAGTCCAAATTTGACCTCAGATACTTGACACTTACTAACTGTGTGACTCTGGGCAAGTTGTCACTTAACTCCAATTGCCTCACCAAAAACAAACAAACAAATAATAACAAGAACCACCACCAAAAAAACCATTACAAAGAAGAGAATGACAAGAAAAGTAAATAAGTACTATTATTAAGAAAAACTCAGGGCCTCCTAGGTGGTGCAGTGGATAGAGCACTGGCCCTGGATTCAGGAGGACCTGAGTTCAAATCTGACCTCAGACACTTAACAATTATTAGCTGTATGACCCTAGGCAAGCCACTTAACCCCAATTGCCTCACCAAAAAAAAAAAAAAAAAGAAAAAAAAGAGAAAAACTTAAGTAATGAATGAAATTCTCTCTTGTTTATAGATGATTGTTTTTAAAAATAGATAATGATTGAAAGAATAGAGGAAGTAATGGGTTAAATATTTAAGAATCTGCTGTTTGTTGTTTGTTTCCTTTTTAAAAATAGATTTCTGGTGGCAAAATGGATAAGAGTGTTAGATCTTGAGTCAGGAAAACTTGAATTCAAATTCAGCCTCAGACATTTACTAGATTTATGACCCTAAGCAAATCACTTAACTTTTATGTACCTCAGTTTCCTCATCTGTAAAATGGAAATTATAATATCATTTACATCATAGAGTTGTTATGAGGATAAAATGAGATATTTGTAAAGTGTTTTGCAACCTTGAAGTACTACTTAATGCTACCTCTTATTATCTTGTTCCTACATCATCTAGATTTTTCCTCTCTGTTCTACTCCCTCCTTCCAGAGGGCCATCTCTTATAACAAATAATTTTTTTAGAAGAAAAATAGAGAAGAGAAGGAAAAAATCAGCAAAACCAACCAATATATAAATAAGAACTTGATGTTATTTGCAATGTAACAAAAGCATAGGCCTCCCCCACAACCCCAAACACACACATGCACACACACACACACACACACACACACACTGCCCTCTGCAAAGGAATGAGGTGAAGTATCTTTTTATATGTCTTTTCAAATGTTCTTGTTTCATATAATTTCACATTATTATTTTTACTGTTTCATGGGTTTTGTTCTTTCCACATACATGGTTGTTGTCTTTGTGTATATTGTTTTCCCGGTTCTGCTTACTTCACTCTGAATCAGTTCTGTAAACTGATGGCTCTCTGTATTTATCATATTTGTTGTTTCTTACAACATAGTAATGTTCAGTTACATTCATGTACCACAACTTGTTTAATCATTCTCCCATTGATAGGCATTTACTTTAATTCTGGTTCTTTGCTATGACAAAAAGTATTGAATATATATGTGTGTGTGTGTGTGTGTGCGTGTGCCTGCACACATACATATACATGTATACACATGCACATATACATGTATGTGTATGTATATATATATATATATATATATATATATATATATATATATATATATAATTATACTAATAAAGTGACTAGAATCCATACCTTTTGAACCAGAGATTCTCCTACTACTAGGCTTATACTCCTAAGGATAGCATTGATTTTTTTTAAGGCCCCATAGAAACCAAAATATTTATAGTGTCATTTTTGTGATGCTGAAGAACTAGAAACAAAATCAATGTCCCTCAATTGGGGAGTGGCTAAACAAACTGTGCTACATGAATGTAATGGAACAATCCTGTTCTATGAGAAAGGATGAATATGATAAATAGAGAGAAACATGGGAAAACTTTTTTTTTGTTTTAAACATTCATTTTTATAAGATTTTGAGTTCCAAATTTTTCTTGCCTCTCTTCTTTCTGTCCCCTGTCCCTAAGACATTAAGCAAACTGATATAGGTTATACATGTACAATCATGATAAACAAATTTCCACAATGGTCTTGTTGTGAAGAAGAATCAGAACAAAAGGTAAAAACACAGGAAAGATAAACACAAAGCACACCAAAAATGAAAATAGTATGCTTTGATCTGCTATCAAACTCCATAGTTCTCTCTGGATATGGATAGAATTTTCCATCATGAGTCTTTTGGAATTGTCTTAGATCATTCTATGGCTGAGATAAGCTAAGTTTATCATAGTTGATCTTCAAACGATATTGCAGTTCCTATATATAATGTTCTCCTGGTTCTGCTCACTTCACTCAGTATCAGTTCATGTAAGTCTCATCATTTCTTATAGCACAATGGTATTCCATTACATTCATATGTCATAACTTGTTCAGCCATTCCCCAATTGACAGCCATTCCCTCAATTTCATTGAAAAACTTAATGAAAGTGAAATAAGCAGAACCAAGAAGACAATATATACAATAACTGAACAATGTACATGGAAAGAATCACAACCACAAAACAATCCAAAATAAACGTAAAATTACAAAGACCAAGTTTTTCCCGAAGATGAGCTATGAAAAGGTCCCTTCTCTCTCCCACTCCCACCCTTTTAAAGAGATGGGTGATCCACAAGTATGAAATATTGTATATACTTTCAGATTTTTTTTTGATGTATTGATTGCATTTGTTGATTTTCCCCCTTCCACTTTTTTTCCTCTCTCTGAGAGGGGGAGGAATATAGAAGGAAATTCAGGTAACATAAAAACAAAAGATATACATAACATTTATTTCAAAAAGTGTTACCATAAATAGTTTTGCATATATGGAACACTTTTGGGGGGGTCCATGTTCTCCTCTGGGCAAATGCCTACCTATGGAATCTCTGGGTCAAAGAGTATGGACATTTTAGCAATTTGGGAGGCATAATTCCAATTAAGAGGATATTTTAAAATCAGGAAAAAGGAAATAGGAAAATCTGAATTAATATTCTGTAGATTAAATCCCATTCTTTCCTATGAATGAGTCAACATCTTTTGTGAAGATATATAATACAATGGGAAGTCACTCAGGTAGGAAGAAGGGATAGAAAAAAGAAAGGGTAGGTAGTAATGCCTTCCCACTCAACTCAGAGAAAAGCTGAGAAGGAACAATCTCTCAACAAGAATAGGAGATTATGGAAAACAGGTAAAAACAATGGAAGTAATGGACTGGAATTAGCATCTCTTACTCTAAAAGGAAGAAGCCAAAGGGCCTTTTTAAAGAACATTCCCACTGAAGGGGAAGGTGTATGTTTGGGTTGGTCCCTCCTTGATATCTTGGTCTTGCACCTTGTGAAACCAGGATCAATCTTCCTTTGGAGGTATTGGGTACTTTAAATAACTCAGGGTCATTGTCAGAACTGGAAAGGACATTAGAGATTAATTTGTTCAATCCCCTTTTTATTTCAGGATAAAATTGAGCCTTAGGGACAGGTAGTGTTTACTAGCCTTCTCCTCAACTCCTTCCTGCCTTCTCTTCTTTCCTTGCTGGTTGAGCCAAATTAAAGTGACCTGGAACCCTCATTACTCTGAAGCAGTGCCTCCCCCCCCCACACACACACCCAAGAGGGAGGAATTTGTTGGGAGAGAACAAGTCCCTCTCCCTCCCTTCCACCCCCTCACATAGAAGAGGGAGATAATAAAAAAAATGTTTTAGTAGGATTGCTTTTGCCACATGGGCTGATGGGGATTAGAGTCCTCTTTTTCAGTTGGACTTCCAACCCACAGCCTTGGCCATCTAGTGAATTGTAATTCTGGGATCAATTTCATCTCTAAGCTTCTCTACACTTGGAACTCCCCCATTCCTAGAAAATACTTGCCTCCTATTTCCCTAATCCCCACAACTCCAAGTCTCCACCTGCCAAAATTGAAAGCCCTTACTTCTGCTACCTCTTCCTGAACTTTCATCCCGGTTCAGAGTTGCTTTAACCCTCCCTTGTCCTATTCTTCTCTGCCCTCCCCTTCCACTCTGCCTCTGCTTCTCTGTTCTACTGGTAATAAATTCCTTTTCATCTAGGTCTCTTCCTCCAATGTTGTTTCTTTTTCCTAGTAAGCAAGAAAACCTGATTGCCCCTGGAATGCTCCCTATTCCTTGCAGGGCTGGCTAGCTATTCTTTCCCTCAAGGCCAGAGGGAGAAGCTAGCATACTCCTTGCTAAGGATAGCACCATGTCTGGATCCTTGCTCTGCTACCATCCATTACTCAACAGTCTCTCCTCCTTTCAAATTCATTTCATGTATATCATTTTGTCAAGATCCTTGTGTTTGTCATCTATTAGTCTCCATGACCAATGGCCTTCCTTTCTCAAGGAGTTCAGTACCTGGCTCAATTTTTTCTATGCCCAACCTTTCTACCCTCGCACTTGAGGACTTCTCCTTGATGTCCCTTTGAACAATCTGGCCTCCATGTTCAACAACTTCCTCAGTGACCATGACCTCCATCTCCACTCTACCTCAGCCACCCACAGGGGTGGTCACAACTAATGATGCACCATCACTCCCACTTGTTCCATTTCCATGACCTTAAATTCTCAGTTCTCCTTTCTGATCAGTCTTCTTTGTCCTTCCACCACTCCCATTGCCCTACTTCTAAACCTGTTCTTCACCCTGACATGGATTAGTCATTGTTAGTTCCTTCATCACTTCCTATTCTCCAAATCCATCACTCTAGTTTCATCCTCACTTTTCTTCTTCCATAGTCTGGACCCTATAGTCAACCAGTTCAACAAGGTTTTGTTCTCCATCCTTGAATCCCTAGTTTCATTGTCCTCTTGTCATTCGCGCCCTGTGAATATTCAACCCAGGGTGATTCCTCCATCCCCAACACCAACCTTCTCCACTCCTATTCTCATGTTTCGAAATGCCACTAGAAAAAAAATCATAAAACCATGGCAACTAGACCCACTACATATCTAGGCTACATAGTTTCAACTTCATCTTCATTAATTGATAACAATCCATTTATTCTTCCCTGATTGGCTATCACCCCACAAAACAGCTCTTCAAAACAATCTCCTCTCTTCCCAAGCCCACAAAGACACCTTTAATATCCTTTATCTTAGTAGATGAAGACAACTATTTTACTGAGAAAATGGAGACCATCCTTCATAAACAAAAAAACCCATTTCCTCTTGAACCTCAAGTTATCATTCTTTATCTTTCCTCCCTTTCACTAACAAACTATCAGAAAATGCCTCTTCTCACTGCTTCAACTTCTTCACTCATTTAGTCCTCAGTTCCTTGCAAAATGGCCTCATGCCATCACTAAGCTGAAATATTCTGTCAAAAGTTACCAGTGATCCTTTAAATCTAAATACAATGGCCCTTTCTCAGTCCTTGCCCTGCTTGACAATTAAAAAATTTAAATACTCTAGTCTTCCCTTCATTGATTATTCTTTTGGATGATGACACTGGTTTCTTCTGGTTGTCTTCCTACTCACATGACTACCTTTTCTCTGTCTCCTTGGTTGGTTGCCATCTTCTCTCACCTAAGTACAAGGATTTGTGTTGTCCACTCTTCTTGATTTTCTCTTCTGCTTATCTTTAACCTTCCCCCATGCATTCTCTTATATGCAGTTGACTATCAAATCCATATATCTAGTCTTAATCTCTCTCCTGACCTTCATCTTGTTCCATACCTCCACTTGGATGTTCCCATCATCTTTATCTCAAATCCAACATATCTAAAACTAAACTCATCATCTTTCTGTATAATTTCCCTTTCTTAGGGAACCACTATCTATCTAGTTGCTCAATTTCAAGATATTGGAATCATCTTTGACTCTTCCCTATCCTTTACTCCCCATATCTTATCAGTTCCACAAACCTACCAATTTGACAACTATAGTTCTTACATCTGTGCCTTTTTTCAATTTTGGTTTAAGCTCTAATCTTCATTTGACTGGACCATTGCAATAATGGATGAATAAAGAACATAAGAGAGCTCTTGCTCTCAACAAGTTCACATTTTTAATGGGGGTAGACAATGTATGTGAAATGTTTCAGCTGCTAGTCAGATGGAAAAGTCATACCGTTCTTGGGGTGCAGTAGCAAAGCAGACATTAATGTTTCTTCTTTAATGTTATTAGTTAATGTCACTATCATCAAGGTTCAGGCTCATAGGCTGTTAACATCAAGGTTTGGAGAGAATGGTCAAGGAGATGATAATTGGTAGAGATATCTAATCCTTTATTTCTCTGTAGGAGCTATTTAGGCTGAAAGCAAGAGTGGAAGTTGCAGGGTGGGAAGGGGGTAGTATTGCTACTTCCTCGGTTCCTATGCCTAAGCACCTCTTGATGGCAATTGGTCAGCAGTTTCTAGTAGTAATCAATACATTGATTTCTTCCTTTATTGATGGTTGTGGGACCTAAGTTAGAAGTAGGTCTGGTGGTTTGAAGGAGAACTGCTATTCCCAAGAATCTTTGGGTCATGGTCCTGGGCTGTCCCAATCAGGGTCTGAAGGGAGATAGTGGTCAATATGGAGGTGATGATTTTCCTGGCACATGCTTCCTCCTGTATCTCCCTCAGAATAGGTTCCTAGATGATGTTCCTATGTCCAATCTCTCTCTACTCCAAAAGCATCTTTCATACAGCTGAGTAATCTTCCTAATACACAGGAATCTTCCCAAGAAACAGTTATGACTATGTCACTTCCATGCTTAAAAGTCAGCAGTGGGGCACCTAGATGGCGCAGTGGATAGAGCACCGGCCCTGGATTCAGGAGGACCTGAGTTCAAATCCAGTCTCAGACACTTAACACTTACTAGCTGTGTGACCCTGGACAAGTCATTTAACCCTCATTGCCCTGCCCCCCCAAAAATAAATAAATAAAGTCAGCAGTGGTTTTCTGTTGTATCCTCAGAATCTAATACATAGGACCCTGTACACAGTGGGTGCTTAATAAATGTCCACTTCAATGACATACGCTCACAGCTAGTCACTGACATAGTAGCTCTCCAACTTAGGTCTTGTGACACTAAATTCATTCCTCTTTCCATTATCCCACAAGCTATTCCCTGGTGTTTATTGAAGACCAAGAGACACTTGGAAAGAAAGGAATAGATAGGAATGCTATCTGATGAGCTTTGAGGGGAGTTTGTAATCCTTCATTGCCCATAAATGTTTTAAGAGTCCCAGGTCTGCACTAACTCCTCTGTAGGCCAGAAGTCCAGTTACTTTCCCTCTGTCTTATCAATTTGTCTCAGGGACCCTGCTGTCTCAAGGTCAATCTGTTGAGCCAGAGACACAGCTAATGGAAGTAAAACCGCAGCAATGAGAGTGTGAAACAGACACTTATTAGAGGGCAGATTAAAAGGCTCACTAACCAGGCCAGAGTCCAGGGCTTTCCCTCTAGCTAGCAGCCACATGTACCTGAAAGAACAAATGAGAAAAGAGGGCACAGTCTCCTACACCCTCCAGGGCTTTCCTGTTACCTCTTTTGCCAAAAGGAACCTGCTTGGATGAAGAGCCTGCCAAGATTTGATCCTATCAAAGAAGCTTTTGTCTCCCATGATAAATATTGGCCTGTTGTTACAGGTTCTGCTGGGAATATCAATTTCAAGGCACCTAGTATAAATTGCTAGACTTGGAATCAAGAAGATCTGAGTTCAAATTCTGCCTCAGATACTTATTAGTTGAGTGATACTGGGTAAATTACTTAACTGCTGTTTGCCAAATGGAGATGATAATAACCTCTACCTTACAGGGGTGTTGCAAGGATTAAATGAGATAACATAAAGTGACTTATAAACCTTCCAGTGATGATGATGGTGATAGCTATTATTCTTATTGGGTATTATATTAATACCAGAAATGTTATTTTCCTGACTAAGAACTCAGATTTTTTAAAAATCTAATTTATTTTTTAAGTTACATTTTAAGTTTCAAAATGTCTTCCTCCCCATCCTGCACTAGAGAAGGCCACAATTTCACTCAAACTCACACACACACATCTTCATATCTGTCTGTATATAGATATAGGTGTGTGTGTGTTTGTTTGTGTGTGTGTGTGTGTGTGTGTGTAAAATCATACTATGCTTCTGTTTATCAGTTCTTTCTCTGGAGGTAGATAGCATCTTTCTTCATAGGTCCTTTGTAGTTGATTTGAATATTTATAATACTCAGACTAGCTTAGCTGTTCACAGTTACTCTTCAAACAATTTTGCTGTTATTCTATATAACATTCTCTTGGCTATGCTCATTTCACACTTCATTATTTCATTAAAGTCTTTCCATGTTTTTTTTTTTTTCTATGATCAACTAGTTCATCATTTCTTCATTTCTAAATGTGTTTCTTGTAAACACCATATTGTTGGATTCTGCTTTTTAATCCATTCTGCTATCCATTTCCATTTTCTGGGTGAGTTTGTTACTCCATTCACAACAAAGTCATGTATTTCCCTCCATACTATTTTTCCTCACTGTTTATCCTTCTCTCCCTCTTTTTTTTTTACTCTATCCCACCTCAGATGTCTAATTTACTTCTGACCACTGCCTCCCTAATCCATACCCCTTCTGAGTCCCTCCCTTATCCTATCCCCTTGCCTTCCTATTTCTCTGTAAGTTAAAAATACTTTTGTGCTTTTCTAAATGTATATGTTATTACCTCTTTTTTTTGTTGTTGTTGTTTTTTGTTTGTTTTTTTAGTGAGGCAATTGGGGTCAAGTGACTTGCCCAGGGTCACACAGCTAGTAAGTGTTAAGTGTCTGATGCCGGATTTGAACCCAGGTACTCCTGACTCCAGGGCCGGTGCTCTATCCACTGCGCCACCTAGCTGCCCCTGTTATTACCTCTTTAATCCTGTTCTGATGAGAATAAGGTTCTAGCATCATCAGCCCTCCAACCCTTCTCCACTCCACTGTAACAGTGCTTCCATTCAAGTCTTGTTTGTATGAAATAATTGTTTCAATTTACCTCTCCCTACCCAATTTTATTTATTTTTTTTTGAGGGGCAATGAGGGTTAAGTGACTTGCCCAGGGTCACACAGCTAGTGTCAAGTGTCTGAGGCTGGATTTGAACTCAGGTTCTCCTGAATCCAGGGCCAGTGCTCTATCCATTGTGCCACCTAGCTGTGCCCCCCCCCAATTTTATTTTTAGGATCACCACATCATATGAATTCAACCCCAAGCCTTCTATCCATTTATGCTCTTTTGAACTATCCTAGTAATAATACAATTCTTAAGAGTTACAGATAACATTTTCTTATATAAGAAGTAAACAGTTTGACCTTATTAAATCCTTTATAATTAATCTTTCATGTTTACCTTCTTATGGTTCTCCTGATTCTTGTAGGTCAAATTTTCTGTTCAGTTCATGTCTTTTCAAGAATACCTAAAACTGGGGCAGCTAGGTGGTGAAGTGGATAAAGCACCAGCCCTGGACTCAGCCCCAAGGTCAAGTCCAGACTCAGAAACTTGACATTTACTAGCTGTGTGACCCTGGGCAAGTCACTTAATCCTCATTGCCCCGCTCCCCCAAAAGAATACCTGAAAGTCCTTTAATTCATTAAATATCCATCTGTTTTTTCAGGATTACACTCAGCTTTTCTGGGTCAGTTATTCTTGGTCACAAACCTGGCTCCTTTGCTCTTCAGAATATTGTGTTCCATACCCTTCAGTCTTTTAATGTGGAAGCATCTAAATTTTGTATTATCCTGACTGAAACTCCACAATATTTAAATTGTTTCTTTCTGATTATTTGCAGCATTTTCTTCTTGATCCAGGAGCTTTGAAACTTAACTATAATGTTCTCTTTCAGGTAGTAATCAGTACATTTTTCAATTTCTATTCTACCCTCTAGTTCTAAGACTTCAGGGAAATTTTCCTTAATAATTTCTGGAAGTATAGTTTCTAGACTCTTTTTAAAATCATAACTTTCAGGTAGTCTAACAATTCTTATATTGTTTCTCCTTGATATGTTTTTCATGTCAGTTGTTTTTGTAATGAGACATTTTATATTCTCTTCTATTTTTCCTTCTTTTGATTTAGTTTTTATTATTTCTTGGTGTCTTCTGAAGTCATTAACTTCCTAATATCCAATTCTAATTTTAAAGGAGTTATTTTCTTCTATTAATATCTTTTTCTAATTATTTGGCTTTCTTTTCATAATTTTCTTGATTTTCTTGCATTATTCATTTCCACCCTATTTTTTCCCAATCTCCCTTGATTTTTACTGTTGTTTTTAAGCTCTCCCAAGAATTCTTACATTTTTCTTTGAAACTTTAGAAATGGATGTTTTGACTTCCCTGTCTTCTTTTCAGTTTTAACCCTGATCTTCTCTATCAACATAGTAGCTATCTACGATTGGGTTCTTTCTCTCTTTCATACTTGTTTTATTTGGACTATTTCTTGGCTGTTAACTGTTAGAGTCAAGCTCTAGTCCCAAGATGTGGGGGATAATGCTTCAGGTTTCAGATTTGTCATGATCTTGTTGAGTGCTACCTGGGAGCCTTTGACCTCTTGGTTCCTCCAATGTTCTCTATGTAGTCCAAGGCTAGGTGTGGTCACTGCTTTTCTGGCTCAGTCCTTGTTCTATGAGTAATCACAGGTATTCCACTCTGCCCCTGAGCTGAGACAAGGGTCCCTAGCAACACTATCATTGCAAATGCCCTTACTCCTTGTGGTCACTCACTGCCTGTAAGTTTCAGCTGACCCCTCTGCCCTGGAATCAAAACCAAGGACTCTGCTCTCCTTCAAGTGATCACAGCCAGCAGAGTCCTTGACCTTCTGTGACCACACCTACTCTTCCTCACGCACCTGGGACTACATCTGGTCAATGCACCTGGACCTGCATCCAGCACTAGTGGAGGGCCCTGAAATCTTCTCTGATTAACCATCTGACCTCTACATTATGCATGGAGCAATGGTTCCTGAAAGTTAGGTGGCTATCTACACATCTGCCCCACAGGGTTTGTTGTTTGTTGATTTGGAGGTAGCTGCCCTTCAGTCAGGCCAGGCCACCATCCCAGGAGGTCATGTCTTTCCCAACATCCTCCCAAGTTGTCTGAAATTGGACAACTAGTTTACCCCAACTTTTAATTATTTCTGAGGCTTCAAAGTTCACTTTGAGGCATTTTAAAAAATTATTTGTGGGGGAACTTGAGAAAGCCAGATAATTTCCTTTCTTATCCCACCATATTCCCAGAATCCCCTCAAGTCTGATTGCTTTTTTTGTTTGTTTGTTTGGTTGGTTGGTTTTTTTTGTTTTTTTTGTTGTTTTTTTTTAGTGAGGCAATTGGGGTTAAGTGACTTGCCCAGGGTCACACAGCTAGCAAGTGTTAAGTGTCTGAGGCCGGATTTGAACTCAGGTACTCCTGACTCCAAGGCCAGTGCTCTATCCACTGTGCCATCTAGCTGCCCCAAGTCTGATTTCTTTTTGCACATGGATTCTCATTTGGAAAGTCCTGGGATATGGTCAGTTGGGCAACAGACTTGTGGTCATGGGGTAGAGATAGGGTATTTTTGTTCAAGAGGGATTTCTGTGGTCATACCCTTCCTTACTGGGAAACATGAAAATGAAGGCTTAGTTTACAGCTTCCCAGCCTACAGATTGATTCTCCTTCCAAAATCTAGCTCAAAATCCATCTCCTACAGGCACTCTTTTCCTGAGCAATGCCACCCAGTATTGACCATTCTTCACTTCCTTAGCAGTAGACAGATAGTGAAGCATAGTAAGAGGTACCCAGGTATTCTTGGAGTACCAGTAGTCAAGACACCTAGGTTTGAGTCCGGTCTCTGTCACTGTTTAGTTGTTTGATTTTGGGCAAATCACTGTTTAGTTTCATTTTCTTCCTTTTGTGAAATGAGTTGTTTGTCAAGTCAAGTCAACAAGCATTTATTAAGAAGCCTACCTATGTGCTAGGCACTGGGCATGCAAAGAAGGGGGAAAACAGTCCCTGCCTTTGAGGAACTCACATTTTAATGGGGGAGACAAAATGAAATCAGCTATGTATACACAAGATATATATATATATATATATATATATATATATAGGTAATCTCAGATAGAAGGCAGTAACAAAACAGGGACTGAAAAAGCCTTATTGAATAAGGAAGGGTTTTAGCAGAGACTTGAAAGAAGCCAAGTAGGCCTGAATCATCTCTGAAGTCCCTTCTAGCCTGACCAGTCAATGGTCCTAATTGTGTTTTCAATTCCTTGAGTTTTGTGGCATGCATTATTGTCTGTTTTGTTACCTCCATTGGACTGGGAGCCATTTGAGGGCAGGATCTATGTTTGTCATCAAAATCAGCTTCTCCTTCTGTTGGCCCTCTTGTACTTCTACCCTTTGTACTCAACTTAATCAATATTTGTCATCTGTTGACTCTAGGCACTGGGTTGCCAAGGATATTGCTGAAATGGCTATTAAAGGTGACATTAAAGCAGGCGATTGGGAGGAGGAGAAGGTGGAGGAAGATGAAGAGGAGGAGGAAGAAGAGAAAAGGAGAAGGAAGAGGAAAAAAGGAGGAGGAGGTAAAAGAGGAAGAGAAGGAGGAAGAGGAAGAAGAGGAGCCAGAAAAGGAAGAGGAGGCAGAAGAAAACCTACCAACTAAAAGCAAGGAGATGCAGTTTTTGTTCTCTCTAACAGCATAATCCTACCAAGCTGGTGTGCCCATAAATAGCTGTACTGCTCAGTGGTTTGGGATAACGTAGGACCTCTTCTCTTGGGGGAACCAGGGGGAATCATAGAATCTCAGATTTAGAAAGTAAGCCAGCCTTTCCTTACAAACTTCTAGTAATGGCTAGATCTAATTATGAGGAAATTGCTTTCTTTTGCCCAGACCTGCCTCTTTACAGCTTACCTCATTGCTCCTAGGTCTGCCCATTGATGCTAAGCAAAATGAATTGAATTCCTCTTCCACATGATGGTTCTTCAAACTCTTGAAGACAGCTGGGGTGTCTCCCAGGGTCTTCTCTTTTGCAAACGGAACATCTCCAGTTCCTTCAACTGATCCTCACATGGCAAGAACTTTTGTTATCCTAGAGGCAATATCTTTATCAGTATCCTTCTATATATAATGCTTCAGGTATGCTCTGACTCCATTTTTGGATCCTGTGTTCTTAATGCAGCCCACAGGGACATTATCTTGCTTTCTTTGGTTTCCACTTTGCACAATTGAGTTCATTTCTCAATCCACTGTAACTCCCAGATTTTTTGAGATGAATTGCTACCTCATCACACCTCTACAGCCTCATACTTATAGAGTTTATTATTTTAATGCAAGTATAAAACTTTATATCAATCCATATTGAATTCATTCTTATGAAAGTCAGGCCAATGTTTAAGCATGGAAAGAATTCAGTTCTGTAATCCAATGTGCTAGCTATCCCTGCCTGCTTTGTGTCATCTTCAGAATTGATAAACATGTTTTTATGGAAACCATTTTCAAAAATATTAAACAGAAGAGAGCCATGCTCAGCTTGGACTCATGGGGCAATCCACCAGCCCTTCCACATTGCATTATACCTAATTGCATTATACCTTTCATCTTTCCACCTTTTCAAAAGAAAAAGCCTGAGAAACTTTGCCAAATCCCTAGCTAAAATCTAGGTAAAATTATATCTCTAGGATTCATTTATCTACCAGTTTAGTAACCTGTTGAGAAAGGAAATGAGCAGAGACTTGAAAGACTTGCATGAGCTACTCTTGATAAAGACACAGTAGTGCTTTGTAATCACGGTTTCCTTTTCTAGATACTCATTAACCAGAGATGGGGGAGGAGAGGGCCAGAGGATCATAAGGTCATAGAATTTAAAATTGAAAGGAACTTGGGAAATGATCAAGTACAAAGAAGCCTTCATCACTAGCCACTTGCTCACACTGAGAGACTAGCTTTTGCCCTAATACCACATGCTCAGATGCAGGTGAGCAAGGAACTGAGTGGTTCCCAAAGAAACTGGGGGGAGGTAGCCATTGCCTTTGAATTATGATTTCCCTAACTACAGTATTCCTGTCACACTGCTGAAATGTCTGCCCTGTGAAAGGGATGGCCCTTTGCAAAGGTTGATGGAAAATGAAGTGGTCCATTCTGAGTGGGTACTTAAGGCTCTGCCCTCTGGCCTCCCATGGCACCTCCACCTTTCTATTCTAGGACTAAAATTTCTACCACTCAAACTGACTCTAACATTCCACTCCTACCAGCCCATTAGTGAGATTGATAGAGAGATGGATGAATAGACAGACAGACAGATGGACAGATGGACAGACAGACAGACACAGACATAAATTAATAGATAAAACATTTATTAAGCGTTTGGTATGTTCCATGGACTGTGCTAAGCACTGGAGATATAAATATAAGACAATCCCTGCCCTCAAGGAACTTATATCTAATGGGGAAGACAATACTTACAAGAGAGCTGGAAAGGAAGAAAGGGGAGAAAGAGGGAAACTGTGCAGTGGGCATGGTATGGAGGAAGCCTGTTGTCAAAACCTAGACCCTGGCAAGACATGACAAAAACTCACTTATAGCTGAGAGACCCAGTGGTGGTAGGAGTCCAGGTTATGGGTAGGGAAAGAGGTGGAAGTGATGGTCTGAGTAGAAAAGACATGTTATGAAGGCTAAAAAGGTCAAGAGTATTCTCAGGACATGGTAGGAACAATATCTTAACCATTCTCCTCATGCAGGTTAGCCTCGTCTTTCCTTAAAAGGTGTTGAAATATTCCTCAACACTTGATTGGCTCCATGGATTAAGAGTTCAGATTGTTGAGGTCACTTTCAAATTGCTCAAATACAGAAGCATCCAAGAGGACCTGGGAGAAGGGCGTCTTAGAAGCTTGGCAGGTGGATCACGATGGGTAATTCAGCTAAAGGAGGGTCACTCCATTGAATCAGTTTAAGATAGCCTTAATATATATCTTTGCTGAGCATCCTTCCCCTACTATGGTTGAGTAAGTCTCCTTTTTTAACCATCTGGTGACCTACAAATATCATATTTCATTCCAATATCAAATCTAATCTACCGGAGGATTGGTTTGAGTCAGGCCCAGCCCAGAACACAAACTCATCTATGACTAACACAATGGGAATAATTGGCCTAGAAAGGAACCTGGTAAGTGCATCTCTATGTTGTCCCTCGAACTCTTGTTTAGTACTAGCACATCTTCTCCTTCCTGTGCCTAAAGGGAAGGGTAGCACTTGACATTTGCTCTTAACTCCTACTGTTGTTGTGGTTTTTTTCCTGGAAAACTTTTAAGAAGAGATAGAGATTGGCTTCAAGATAGAGACTGGCACATTTTACACATGCACAAATATCAGAGGTTCTAGGCAAATTTAACCTCCCCTCTCCCATTACCTTCTTTTTTTTTTGCTGGGCAATTGGGGTTAAGTGACTTGCCCAGGGTCACACAGCTAGTAAGTGTCAAGCGTCTGAGGCCAGATTTGAACTCAGGTACTCCTGAATCCAGGGCCAGTGCTTTATCCACTGTGCTACTTAGCTGCCCCTTCCCATTACCTTCTAATCAAAAACACCAGTGGGGCTTATCCTCCATCCACTCTGCCCCACTCCTTTCCAGCAGAACAGTAACATATGTACAGCCAGAATATGACAACACTCTTCTCTCAATGCTCTAGATTAAAGGAGCCAGATCACCTTTCTCACTGGGACATGGGATCATAGACTTCTTGAGTTGAAAGGGACCTTGAAAGGACATCTTGTCAATGTCTTGGCCTCAGGGTGAGATGGTTTTCAGGCCCACCCCATGTAATGTGGGCAAAGGGCTCACAGGATAAGCCATCATTAGTGATTCAGAGATATTTGCCAATAAAGCTAAGGTCACAGTTCATGTCAGGTCAGACTTGAGAGAGACTGGCTGTTGTATTTGCCAGGCAGTCCACATCCAACAGCAGTACAGCTAAGGAAACTGTGAAGCAGAAAGCCTGAGCCAAAGGGAAATGGGACTGGTTCTTTGACTTTTCTAAACTTTCTCTGGAAAGAAGAGGTTTCCCTTATCCAAGTTTTCTTGGAAACACCTGTAAAAGAAATACTCTTCCCTTCACCCTACCTTTAACCTATCTGTTCAGGATTGGTGAAGGGCAGTTAAGTGTGATGTCGGGGCTGTCTCCCAGAGTGAGAGATTCCAAGAATTCTGAAACCATTTGGTTTAGCAGAAAGTGCACTGGACTTGGAATCACATGACCTGCGATGGAATCCTGACACTTATTTGTCTATGTTTTCACGTGTAAGTTACTTATCTGAATCTCAATTTCCTCATCTATAAAATGAGGGAGTTAAACTGAATGATCTCTATGGTTTCTTCCAAATCACAATGCTAAAATTTTCTGACCTCTCAGAGTAGGAAAAGAAGACTTGGAAGAGCTTAGAAGCTCTCTAGTGCACCCCTTTCATTTTCAAGATTAGGAAACGGAGGCTTATAAATAAATGTTAAATGACATGTCCAAGGTCACATAGTAAATGAATCTGCAGACCACAGGGCAGTAATATCCATTAAGAGCCTGGGAGGCAAGGGCATTCACAGGCTTGAGCACTCAGAGTAATCACTGGCCTCCATATCTGGCTTGTGGACCTCTGCTAAAGGTAGAAAGAGCACCCTGTGCTACGATTTGGGAAGAAAACCATGCCTCCCAAGTCTAGGAGGTGAGGGACTTAACCAGTCATTCCTATCCAGTCTACACTATTCTACCTGTAAACACAAGAGAGAAGGGAGTGTAGCTGCCTACAAGATTACTTCCAAGAGCCTGGTTATCCAGTTATGCCCAAGCTGCCTGATTAACGTAGACAATTATTAAACTGTCATGGAAATAATCACAGATGAATAAACTGATTAGGCATGTGATGGAAAAGATAGAGCCTACATGGGCTTACTACTCTACAAAAGTGACAGGCCCAGTTGTAATTAGGCAGACACACAGTAATTCCAGTCAAGGCCAAATCCACTGGGTGAGAGTATCGCTACAGAAATTGGACTTCTGTTTGCAGAAGCTCTTGTGGAACCGAAATCATTCAGACATACAGGTTTCTTCCAGTGGTCTAGGAGCAATGGAAAGGATTTGTAGCAGGTGTGGGCACATAGACATATCCAAAAGTGGAAACAGAGGAAAGAAGGGCTCCTTGAGCAATAATTTCAAGTCCAACTACATCCCTAGAAGGGAACAGTACAGGAGGACCTTCGTCTTAGCCAGAGGTATAGCAGAAATGCTCAAGACTTGGCTGAGCTCTGGGACAAGGCTCACGTTCCACCCCAAAGTAGGAAAGAGCAGTTTTGTTTTTCCCCATCCTTATCCTATGGGAATTCCTGAAATCCAATCATGCTACTCCCAGGAACAGACCCCATGCAGGGTCAAGGGATCAGGGTGCAGACCACAACTGAGATTTGATGAATTTGTGATCCTTCAAACTGCCAAATTAGAAATTCACTAATTCTAGGAACTGCTCCCTCATCCACCTGTTCTTACTCGATGGCAAAACCTGCCCCACCAGATCAAGGTTGTGAATAAGATGGTCATGTTTCATCTGAGAGGACCTAGCTGGTTCATGCTTAGCTGTTCCCAACCGAGTCCACAGCAAAATGCTGTTTGTAAGCAGCTCCTTCTTTCCCCACTGAATTCCCTCTTTTCCTCCATCCTACAAACCTCAAATATGGACTATTTGTGCCCCACCTGTGGTAGAGATTCCCGAGCTTGTACTGGTTTGATCAGGCAGACACACTGTACCTTGATCCCAACATAGTGATGTCACTTGGGTCCTCATCAAGCACAAAGGAGAACAGCCAACTACAGATAACTGTCTGTGGTCTGGCATGTTCATGGAATGGGATATTGTTATTAATGGCCTTACCACATGTTCCACATCTGGATGAAGAATTCCCAAGACCAATCCAGATATAATAATGTACACAACACCACCAATTATACCAAATGAAATTTAATCTTTGTTTGCTCAAAGTGTTCTTCATGATCTTTCAGTGCCTTGACTGACAGAATAATAAAAATAATAATAACAGCTTGTATTTATATAGTGCTTTACACTTAACAATAGTGCTCTCACTTACACAGGTCATCTCATTTACACCTCACAACAATACTGTGAGGTAGGTAATACAAAGATCTTGATTCCAGGTTTACAGAGGAGGGAAATGAGCTTCAGAGGTTAAAGGACTTACCCAAGGCCACACATTTAAGTAAAGGAGTGTCTATAATCCCCAGTAAATAGAGGCAGCATTATAGAACAAAGACAACAACCGAGTAGAAGGCACACTAGCCTAGGGGTCTGGAGATCTCAATTCTGGTCACACCTCTTCCCTAGTAAGATCTTGGTTAAATTATTTACCCTCTTGGGGCCTCAGTTGTCATAAAATGCTGGGGTTGGCTTAGATCAGGGACTCAAACTTTTTCCACTTGTGACCCCTTTTTGCTGAAGAAATTTTTACTCAGCCCCGAGTATATAGGTATATAAAATAGGTCTACATAATCTTTTACTGTTGCCACATTTTTCACGATGCCCACATTCAGTTATGAGATCCCATGTGGGGTCGTCACCCACCATTTAAGAAGCTCTGGGCTTAGGTGGTTCCTAAGGGTCCTTCTGACTCTAAAGTCCTTTGTATGCCTTGCCGGGGGAGTTTACTATCCTTACATCTTACCTGTAGGGAGTCAAAGGCACTTACAAATGCTCCCAAGGGAGTGATAGAGGGATTTGAAGAAAACCTGGACCAGGCTGAAAGTACTTCACTCTAGGGTAAGGGAAATGCTACTGGCAGGCTTGGACCCTGGCCTGCCCAAGTGCAGTGTGACAAAAGGAGCTGAGCAGTCTGATCCTCTGTTTGAGCCTCCAGACCATGGACTCTCCCAAAAGAGGGACATGTAGGTAGAGAAGGGAGTGGAGTGCAGTGGGGAGGAGCATCTCAGGGAACTAGAATGACCTCCCCCCAAAGGGAGCAAGTATGGACAGGTAACCAGTCTGGGAAGGTGACAGTGGGAAAGGAGGGGAGAGATGGATGTCTGGCCTGTTCTCTTGTCCCTATGCACCAGATGGTTGGAGTTATATCTTAGGGTTCCAGGTGAGGGGAGAGAATGTATAACACCTCCAACCACTGTGCCCCAGTTTAGGCATAGAGTCAAGCCCTCCTGCTTCGATGCCCAGATCCAAGTAAAACCACATTTATCTATTATGTTTGCAAGCTCTTTTTAAAAAGTACTTTAAAAGGTACTTTGTTTTAAAGGCACTTTCATGAAAATGATCTCATTTTAGAGACACAGTTTGGTGAAGACCTGGCACATACAGTCTGAAGGACCCTAGGAAAAGTAATCTCTCACTGCTGCTAGGCTGCAGAGAAGATAGAAGGTGACAACCTTGCATTGGTACAGTTGCTTTATCTTCAGTGAAGTAATTGATTCAGTCCCTTTTGTTATATCTTATTTGATCCTCTCAACAACCTTAACTACTCTTGTATATTCCGCCCCCCCTCCACTTCCAGCTGGACACCAGCAAATAGAGAGACACTTCCTTCAAGATCAGAGTCCTGGGCAATTACATCTATTATAATATAAATATTCCCAATGATATATACAGATTAATATATACAATGTGTCCTAAAAGTCCTAGTGCGGTCTCAAACTTTAATAAGCTTAAAACTTACACTTTAAAGAACTCAAAACTGCACTAAGACTTTTGGGACACCCTGTATTAACACTATCATCTCACATTATTATAGATCTCTCTCTCTCTCTCTCTCTCTCACACACACACACACACACACACACACACAGAGCAGCTTCTTGGGAACCTCACTGATTCAGCCTCTGTGAAAGCCAAGGCTTGAACTTGAATCTCTCCCCTCTTCCTCTCTCCTTCCCCTCCCCCTGCCCCTGCCCCGACACTTCCGACTCTCTAGAAAGAAAGATGAGAGCATCCAAAGGATATCCTTCACACCAGTGTCACACTGCATGACATGGGAGACACTGGCACAGGACTGCCCCAGCATGGGTGTGCCCTCATCAGAGAAGGTGCTGTGCTTCAGAAGCAAAGCAGCTCAAAAGAAATGCAAGATGCGCAAATGTAGAGAAGCCACCCCAAGTGTTTACATAGACTATTTGTGCCTGTACCTGTGGTAGAGCATTCCGAGCTCATATTGGTCTGATTAGCCACAGTTGGACACACTGTAACTTGACTCTAACATAGTGATGTCATTTTGGTCCTCTTTGAGAACAAAGGATGACAACAGCCAACCAACCCTGCAGAACTAGGAAGAGTCCTCTGGGAGTATCTGATGCCTCTCCTCACCCAGCAGCCCTGGTGTCTACTCCTTCAGCAGGCCCAGTTTCTTTAAGGCCTCCCTGCGGTGTTCATCTGGAATGCCTTTGGGGGTGATCTTAACACTGACACATGGTGGCCGGGGTAGCTTGTCTCGGCTCTGTCCAGGGTAGGAGAAACGTTGGGAGCTCCGTTCTTGCTCCAGATCTACCAGCTTGCTTACCTGGATGTTGGCAGAGTCCTTCCCTCCGCCCAAAGAGGCCGGTCGGGGCCTGGAGTTGCGCAGAACATTGGGAGAGATCTTGTCCAGGAAAGAAACCTTGCCCAGAGAAGCACTGGTTTGGGGTGGGTTGTCCTTTTCAGCTAAGAGGTAACTACTCAGCCCCACCCCTGAGCGTTCCAGGGTGTTCGACTTGAAGTTCATCTGCCGAATGCCAGGGATAGAGCCCTCCTTGAGCGCCAGTCTGGGGTCTGGCCTTGATTGAGTTGGGGGGCCGCTGCTGACTTTTGTGGGCTTGGGGATGGAGATTGGTGTGGATGAAGGACCTTTAGCCTTAACTGAGGCAGGGACAGAAGTTACAACTTGAGATGAAACTGGAGCCCGGACTCCACCGGAAGCTGAAACTGGAGCAGGTGCTCGGACTGGAGCCGGAGACGGAGACGGAGCCGCAGCCGGAACCAGAGCTGGAGCCGGAGCCGGAGCCGGAGCCGCAGCCGGAGCCGGAACTGAAACCCTGACTGGAGCAGGAGCACGGTCTGCAGTAGGAGCTATGCCTGGAGCAGGGGCTGGGGTGGGAGTCCGAGCTGGTGATTGCTTGGACTTGAGAATGCTACTAGACTTAGCTAAAGTGAGGTTGGGCTCATTGCCATGGTCTTGGGGAAGTCCCAGCTTCTCTAGTGCCTCTCGTCTTGCCCGCCTCTGCTCCTGGAGCCCAGAGGATACAGAACCCGTGCGCTCGGGAGTCGAATCTCTTGGGGCAGCCTGAGAGCGGTGAGAGATCCTCTGAGGGTCGCTATGAAAGTTACTTCGGCTGGTCTTCAGGATAATGTTGGGAGGGAGTTTCCGGGATTTGGGGGCTGTTGGGGGAGCAAATTTAGTATTCTTATCATCCTCACGTGGAAGGGGAAAGTCTCCAGATCCCAGGTTTTCTGAGGACAAGGTCGGAGGCAGCCCAGGCTGCTTCGGGACCCCTTCCAAGTCCTTTTCATTGGTTCCTTGGGACATGGTCTTCAAAAATGCTTCGTTCTTCTGGGTGTTGGGTGCTGTGTGGGGCCAGGGCAAGTTGTCTTGGCCTGGCCTTGTCTTCTCTTTAAGGGACAGGCTCCCTCTGGTATCTTGTTCCCGGTGAGTGTCCCGGAAAGCCTCTGGTGGGGGTATGAGTACCTCCTCTAATTCAGAAGGTGTCCCTGGGGAGACAGGTGGGGCTCCACTGCTGCCTCTGTTTCCCAAAGGTGCTGACACAAGCCCTCTAGGGATATGACCTTCAGACTGACTAGAGCGGCGGGGGGAGCCCTCTCGAAGGCTCTGGTCCCTGCTAATATGGATGTTCCGGGGAAGGCTGTGGGAGCCAGACTTAAGGCCCAGGTCCTGGGTCTGGCGGAGACGGGTTAGACTAGATTGAACGTCTCTCCTCTGCTCGGATACCTCCTGAGTCAGTCTTTCCTCTGGGGAGCCTGCAGTGGGGAAGTAAGAGGGAGCAGGGATGGTCAGATAGAGAGGAGGCAAACCAAAATGAGAATCCTGCCAGAGAGAGAAAAAACATTTCCAATGCCCCACATACTGGACCCTGAACTCCAAATAAATGACCGATGGCACCTCCCCTTTGTTAAAGGAACAGTAGCATGACCCAATCAGAAGATTTTTCTTTCTTTTTTAAAAAAATTAAAGTTCATGGTTTTTTTCAATTAATATATATTTTCTCTCTCTCCCATATGACTTAAGAAAAAACCAACACCAACCTTGTAACAAATATACATGCCATAGCCAAGGGATTACCCTTTAACAAAAGAGGGAAGGAATGGGAGGAGGTCCAGTCCCAGATCAGTCCCTGGGCCATGGGGAAGCTCTCCCCAGCTCCCATTGTGATGAACTGAGAACAGAGACAGATAGGGAAGGTTCCTTCCAGCTACCCCAGTTTCCAGATAGCTCACGCCCTCCTAGGATATAACAACAGGTGCTCACTTCTAGACCTAATCTACCTCCAAAGAAGCCTTGCCCCTTCCCCTTGGACATCTGAACAGATGTGCAAAGCCATGACTGACATGGCCTCTCCTCTCCTTGCTCACTGGGTATGAAGATCAGTCAGAGAAAAAGTCTTATGACTTTGGGTCTAGCTTTGAGTCCAACAATACTTAGAGCAGCAATACTCACTTAAAACTTAGAACCTGTTAGAGAAATAGCTTTGATCCCTCAGAGAAAACCCTATCCTTGTGGCATGCCATTCTATGCTAGGGACAGAAGTAGTCTATTGCCCAGAAGTACATCAAC
Organism: Dromiciops gliroides; assembly: GCF_019393635.1. Classification (NCBI taxonomy): domain Eukaryota; kingdom Metazoa; phylum Chordata; class Mammalia; order Microbiotheria; family Microbiotheriidae; genus Dromiciops; species Dromiciops gliroides. The sequence goes on from NC_057864.1 coordinate 106,457,156, forward strand.
ACCCCTAAACTTATTCATGTTGTCAAAGCATCTCCCAGAACAGTTTACATAAAGGCAGAGACTTAACCTCCTGCCCCTCCCTTCCCATCTCCGTATCTCCTGTAGCCTCATGCTCTGGGCGCTTGAGATTAGCTCAGCCACTCCAGACTGACAGTCTCCCCAGTACCTCCTATCTACCCCTCTTCATTCCTCTCTCCTCCTTCATGAGCTTGTTCTCTTGGAGATTTTTTCATGGGCAGGGCAAATACATCTTTTGCTTCTTGTCCCACCCAGGCTAGTGGGGAAGAGAGAGAGGGACGGAGGGACAGAGTAGGGCAGGGGAACACAGAGAGAAAGACACAGAAGGAGGGAGGAAGGAGGGAGGGGGAAGGAGAACTCTTCTAAAGTTGCCTCACGAAGAGTCCATCATCCACTGGCCTACAGTGAGTCAATATTTAGACCAAGGGAGAGATGAAGAATGCAGATTGACCTTGGTTCTCTGCCCTCCCCTTCCTTCAACCCATGTAGCATTCTGCATATAGCTCTCTGGGACATTCCAGTTATTTCATGGACAGGGCTTATCCCCCAACATGCTCCCTGAGGGCAGGACCTATGCCTTATTAATTTATCAAGTATGGTGCTTTACACTTAGCAGGCATTCCATTAACACTCGTGGAACTGAGAACTAGACAGAGGGCAGGCTGTTGAAAATGGTTAGGGGGATGGATTGACTTGTAAGGTTGTCCTTTTAAGAGGTACCCAACTTCCTTACCCTGGAGAACAGGCTGTGGCCTTGGGTCTCGGGGCGTGGCTGGCTCAGACCCGTCAGTAGAGAGGCTACTATCAGCCTCCTTGTCTAAGGAGCCAATGGTCTCTTCCAGGAAAAGCAGACACTCTTTCTCTTCTGCTGATAGGAAGTCGTAGCTGCCGTCACTCTGCAAGCCACCAAAGCATAATTGGAAAGGTCAGTTTAGGGAAAGAGGGGGCAATGAGAAAATTAGCTCTGCAGAAACTGGCAGGGACCAAGCACCACCCTGCCCTGTTTCCTCTGGGGAAGGAATGCTGAAGAGCCAGAAATGGAACCACAGTACCTCTCTACCAACCTGGATCAACCCGCTCAGGCTGTTCTCTCAACCCTTGGGCACCAGGAAAGGGAGAACCAGAGAAAGAAACAGTCCTCCATGATACTGTGATCTAACAAACATGTAGGGGCTGCCACTTCCTACCTCAGTGTCTTTGCTCACTTCATTCCCTATATCTGGGATGCTTATCTCTCCCTCTTCATTAGTACCTGTCCAATTCCTATCCCTTCTTTGAAGCCCAATCCATGACACTGTCCCCAAATTCTCTTCTTCCTCCCTTCCATACTGACCCTCCCCCTTGAACCTCAAATAAGACTTTGTTTTTCAATTCTACTGACTTATAAAATATTGAATATGAAAGCCACGTCTGTATATAACATAAGTCCCTGCTAGACAGTAAGCTTGCCAAGCCCAGTGCTCTGCATACAATAGATGGCTAATAATTTTTGTTAAATGAAAAACAAATGACTTTCCTCCACGTTCTGGAGTCTATTAGATAGTGTAAAGGACTGGAAGTCAGAAGAAAAAGATTCTAGTCCATGTTCCTTTAGGTATGATGTCAAGGCAAATCATTCTATTTATGTTTCTCTCCAGCAATAAATGGAAAGGGCAAGAAGAATAGTTAGGCTTGTATAGTGATTTTCCCATTACAAAATGCTTTCTCAAGGACTTTTAAAATATACAAAAGAGAGAAGGAAGTTTAAATAGATTGAAGAAAAGCAGGACAAAATGCACACATAGAAATGCATATAAATACATACATATATGTGGTTTTTAAAACCAAGTTGTAGATGAGAATAGATTCATAATTTCCTTTTTCTGGCTTTGGTATATATAAATATTCATGTTTGTTCAAGATTCTCTAGTTCATAATAAACATTTTGAAATGATTTTACATATTTCATTTCATTCCTACCAAGGACCATATAAGGACAAATATAAACTATAGCTAAAACTTCTGATTATCAGTACTAATAGGGACAGGGAGTACAGTGGTACATTACAGATCACCAACAAATTATTTATCCTTGTCTTTGAAATCCATTACATCAAAGATTTGCAGGAAGTTAGTAGAGCAGTGGATAGAGAGAGCTAGAACTAGAGTCTGGAAGACCCAGCCTCAAACACTGACTAGCTGTGTGACTCTGGGCAAGTCATTTAACCTCTGTTTGCCTCAGTTTCCTCAATTGTAAAAAATGGAGATAATAATAGCACTTACCTCCCAGGGTTATTGTGAGATTCAAATGAAACATTTGTTTAAAAAATGCACTTGGGGAGCAGCTAGGTGGCACAGTGGGTAGAGCACCGGCCCTGAATTCAGGAGGACCTGAGTTCAAATCCGACCTCAGACCCTTGACACTTACTAACTATGTGACCCTGGGCAAGTCACTTAACCCCAATTGCCTCACCCAAAAAAAAATGCACTTGGTGCGGTGCCTGGCACACAGTCGGTGCTACGTAAATATTTGTTCACATACACTTCCCCTTCCCCTAGAAAAGTTGATCTCCTGATGTTTGGCTGAGAAAATGAGATTGTGTTTCCTAATCACTCACCAGGTGTAAACTCAATGGAAGGGGAAGCTGGATAATGTTGTTCAGTGTTTCAGTCATGTTTGATTCTCCGTGACCCCATTTGGGGTTTTCTTGGCAAAGAAACTGGAGGGGTTTGCCATTTCCTTCTCCAGCTCATTTTCCAGATGAGGAAACTGAGGCAAACAGTATTAAGTGATTTGTTCAGGGTCACAAAGCTAGTAAGTATGTGAGGCCAAGTTTGAACTCAGGTCTTCCTGACTCCAGACCCAGCACTCTATACACTGTACCAACTAGTTGTCCCAAACCAGACAAGATTTCAGTGATAATTTACAAAGCAGGGATTCCAGAATAAAATTTTACTATACTAGAGACAAAAAAAAACCACTTGGGGGTATCTGAAAGAAAGTAGCAGTTAGAGTTGAGTGAAAGGAATAATAACAGGAGACCTGGGTACCAGTTCCCCAAGACTAGTAATTAATCTAGGCAGTATGTGTCTAAGTGCTGACCTGGAGACAGGAAGACCTGAGTTCAAACCCAGCCCCAGACACTTACTAGCTGTGTGACCCTAGGTAAGTTACTTAACTTGTGTCTGCTTCAATTTCCTCATCTGTAAAATGAGGGTGCCCAGGGTTCTTGAGAAGATAAAATGAGACATTTGTAAAGTGCTTTGCAAACCTGAGAGTACCATGCTTATGTCTTCTTCTTCTCCCACCAAAGCCTTAAGGGACCTGAAAACTATAGAGCTGGGTAGCCCTAAAGTGAGGTGCCAATGGTCCCCTAGAGGGTCTTCCTTGGCTCCTCCTACAGTAAGTGCTTGCGGGTTGGTAGAAAATTAGTCTTTGGTGCAAATTAAAATGGGCTGCTATTTCACCCAAATATAGACTGTAGGCTCCTAACCACTCCAGTCTCCATAACTTCCTTCAACAACCAACAGCATGAAGTCCAAAGAGAAATGGACCAACTCTCAATTATCTACACAGTAGACTGTCCATTTTGGCCAATGTTTAATCAATTAGATGTTAATGAATTCAGAGATTAGATGAATTCTGGGGCCATTTCCTGCTATGTCCATTCATGCTCATTTATATTAACTTCAAGAAAAGGTTAAGGATAGGAACTGGACTTGTGAGTGTACAAGTAGAGGAAACTCCCAGGGGAGGAATTCCCTCTGCCAGTGTAGGTCAGCACCTTCTCAGAGAGTTGCCCAGAGCACCAAAAGGTGAAATGATTTGCTCGAATTACACAGTTAGTATGGCAGAGGTGCTCTTTAAGCCCAGGTCATCATGGCTCCAAAGCCAGCTCTCTACTTACTATTACACCATGGTTTCACTCTTCAACAAAACAGAAATAAAAAAATTCACCCTTTGTAATCCTTCTCCCTCCTTAAAATATGTTCTATGGCTAACTAGACATTACTTGGGATTATCTGCCCTGGGAGGGAGTGTTTGCATGTGTGTGCATGTGTATATTTATTATACAGACAAAATTGAAGTAGAAAATCAACTCTATGTACCTCATTCTCCTTCTCTAGGAGGGGGTTGAACCAGATGGTCTTCAAAATCCCTTCTATAATAAAGATTCAAAACTTCCTTTCAGATATATAAAACACACCAGGGTCCATATAAGGTTGCAGTCACTAAGTTTTTTCTTGCTTCTCCCCTTGATCTGCTTGGACATTTATTTGGAGGGTTACCAAGAATTTCCATGCTCAACTTGTGAGTCACTTTTACAACTTATTCAGTCATTTCAGTCATGTCTGACTCTTCACGACCCCATTTGAGATTTTCTTGGCAAACATACCGGAGAGGTTTGCCATTTCCTTCTCCAGCTCATTTTTCAGATTAGGAAACTGAAGCAAACAGGGTTAAGTTACTTGCCCAGGGTCACACAGTTAGAAAGTACCTGAGACCAGATTTGAACTAAGGTCTTCCTGACTCCAGACACAGCACTCTATCCACTGAGCCTCCTAGCTGCCCACCTTTGACACCTAGAGATACTGAAAAGTAATTCTCGCAAAGGACAAAGAATCCTTAGGATGGAAGGAAGGTGAAGAGGTCATGTCATCTCTGTCTCCAATACTCTACTCTCTCTGGAAGAAGGCAGGCTCTCAAGGAATGAAATCTGACATCTACTCTTGATCATCCATTCCAGGTGTCTTCTTTCTTTCTACCTTTTCTGTTAGGAAGTTTTTTCCAAGGTCTAATCTAAATTCTTCAGGCTACAAAGAGACAAAACTTTCACCCTTCCACAATTCAGGTGCTTTCCAAGAAAGCTTTCCAGTGGTGGTTGATCACCAGCAGTATCTTCACTTGGACTCAACTCAGCTCTTACTGAGAACAGACCTCTTATTGCAGAATTCACCAGGCACACACAAGCTTCTCATAGCTGACCTCAAGTTTCCACACAGGGTCTCTAGGCAGAATTTTTAGGGGTCTGGGGAGCCTAACTTAGTACAGAAAGCACTTGACAGGGAGTCAGAAAACTTGCCCTCTAGTCCCAACTCTGACTCTTACTAGCTGTGTGATCTTAGGTGAGTTACTTAACCTGAATTGCCTCATGTAATGAAAAGGGTGGACTAGGACACTAAGTGGTACAGTAAATGTTCTGTTGGATTTGGAGTCACAAAGACCTGAGTTTGAATCCCGCCTTAGGCAATTGCTAGCTGTGTTATCCTGGGCAAGTCACTTAACCTACATTTAGCTCACGTTCCTAATCTGTAAAATGGGGAAAATAATTGCATCTAATGGGAGTATTGTGTGTATCAGATGAAATAAAATATTAAAGATTTTGCAAACCTTAAAGTGCTGTTATTTGATATAATAATGACAACAATAATTATTGTTGTTGGTTATTACTATACTCTAAGGTCCCATATAATTCTAATGTTCTATAATTAAATGATGTTTCTCTCCTGCTGCTAAATGAAAAGGAGGGAGGGAAGCAAAGACTTCCCTCATTTACCCCAATCTAGCCCACCTCTCTCTAATGCCCTGTTTTCTGCTAAATAAAAGGTGAGGCAAAGAAGAAATCCTGGTGGCATGATTAATTCCCCAGCACAAAACACCAAAGGAAAAAGCACAAAGGGCAAGGGTGAAGATGCCAGACTAGAAGCAGGAGCAGTTACAGGACAGCCATGCAGAGATGGGGCTGAGGGACCCGGGCAGGCCTGGGGAGAGCCGGAGAGGGTTGGGGGAGGCCGTACGTACAAATTCTGAGTGAGTGGAGTTGGTGCTCGTCATGCTGTCACAGCTGCCAATACGGGTCACGGGTTCCGCGCCGGGGCCCACTGGCCACAGCTCCCTTTCAGGCATCACCCGAAACAAGACACAGGAGGCGGCCAAAGGGGCTCCCAGAGGGGGAAGCGAAGGGAAACGGAGAATGTCCCAGGCCTGGCCTGAAAAGAGAAGAATCACAGCCACTTTGAACCGCGGCCTCTGTCCCCATGCCTCAACCTTGTGGCTCGGCTCCTGGAATCACCAAGCAAAGGGTTGGAAGGGGATCCTCAAGAGGAGCTCAGACATTGGCCTCTGGGGAAGCAGGAGGCAGTGGTAGAGAGGCAGAGGCATTCAGAATCACAGAAGGTTGAAAGCTGAAAGGCACCTCAGAAGTTATCCAAATCCACTCAATGCTCCAACAGGGATTAATTTAGGAGCAGGCCTGACAGGTGGCCACCTTGCCTCTGCTCCAAGGACTCAGGTAACGAGGAGCCCACTTCCTCCCAAAATGACCCATTCAATTTGGGCCAAGTTTTCCCTTACAAGAAGCCCAAATCTGGCTCTACAACTTCATCTGTTGTACCTAGTTCTCCCCTCGAGGCCAAGCAGAATCAGGCTAATCCCTCCTCCAAATGCCAGTCTTTCAAATACATGAAGACAGCTATCAGGGTCAAACCCCACCCAGAATCTTCCTTCTCTAGGCTTTAAAAAAAAAAATCATTCCTTTCTTTACATTTCCCATGTTTCGTGTTTCATTCCTTTCCATCAGAAAACTTGCCCTAAATTCCTTTTGTTAAAAATCAAAAGTCCCAGACAAAAAGTATATGGAACAAGTTTGACTGAGAATGTAATTCTAAGCCTAAGCAACAGGAACAAGGGAATAGGAAAGAAATACCCTGGTAAATAAGAGGCCAATAACTTTAGAGAAAGTATACAAGACCGACCACATTTCCTTGCACTGTCCTAGCCTTTGAAACATCAGTAGGTAACAAAGCAAACCCTTTGCCTGTTTCACCCCATTCCTTATTTTCACTTTGCCTAGCAGACACTAATTATGTGACTCTATGTGGTTTTCCTCATCAGTGGAGCAGAAAAAATAAAAACATCTATCTCATAAGGCTGCTATCAGTACCAAAGAGAGTTAACATGCATAGAAAGCCTTTTTCAAACCTCAATAAATGTGCACTATCATCATCATTACTGTTATATAAGAGCTAATATGGCACCTTCCTGCTCAAAGGATTTCCTTTCACATAGGCAAACATTCAAGGGAACTTTGGGAGGATTAAGGTGACCTTCCCATAATATCAAGAGCTGAGAACTATAAGAGGTTAAGAGATCTGTTCAAGGGCACACAGCAACATTGGGGACAGAGGCAGGATGAGGACCCAAGAGATCTATCTAACTCCCAATTCAGTGCTTTAACTCCTGACTATAATGGGCTGGGGGACATAAAATCCCATTCCTATCATTTCTCTCTTCCTGCCACCCACCTAAATTTCCCAGAAAAATAGGCTCTCCTTGAAAGCGCAGGCCTTGGGGACTGCAGGGGATGTCTGCCAAGTTCAGTTGCCAGTGCCAAAGTCAAGTTTGGGCTAAGCGAAGTGAGTCAGCCTACAAGGCACACAGTGCAGGTAAGCACAAGGCCCCATCCCACCTGGGAGGAGGTATTCAACATTAGGTGGGGCAGGGTGGGGTGAAGAGCATTAGGCCAGACATCTCTTCTCACATGAGGTTCCTGGACCTGTCAGGGTGGGGGTATAGGGGCCCCGGGCGGGCCTCAGGTATCAACGAGAAAGTCCAAGGCCAATACTGCACTGAGGAGGAGTTGAAACTGGAGTCGGAGGTGTCAACATGGATCAAGAAAACAGTTGCTCACCACCTAGAGAATTTATCAAGTAGAAGCTGTCAGCCATGTGGTTTAGAGAAATATGAATGTGAAAGCAGCAGCAGGAGGGGATGGACTCCAGCAGGTGAGGCTGGCAACACCTTTTAGACATGAAGCTAAATAGCCCCCAACTTTTCTCCCCACACCAAGTCAGCCTTCCCCATGGAAATGATTTCAAACCCATTGCCAAAGCTGTCTGTATTCTTCTCCCTCCTCCAATGACCTTGGATGTACTTATCGGTTCACAGGGTATATACCCCCTGTAGAATATAAGCACTTTGAGGGAAAGAATTGCTTCATTTTTGTCTTTGTATCACTAGCACCGTGCTTTTCATATACATTTGTTATTGTTCAGTTGTTTCAATCATGTCCAATTTTTCATGACCCCAATTTGGGGTTCCCTTGGCAGAAATAGTGGAGTGGTTTGCCATTTCATCTCCCACTCATTTGACAGATGAAGAAGTTGAGGCAAATAGGCTTAAGTTACTTGCCCAGGGTCACACAGTTAGTGTTTGAGGCCAGATTTGAATTCCAAGTCCAGTACTCTATTATCCACTGTGCCACCTAGCTGCCCCTTCATATATATAGTAGTAGATACTTAATAACTGCAAGTTGAATTAATTTGAACAAAATCCATAATTAAATATCATGGTATTTGGAATGGACCTTAAGAGATGATCTACTTCAATCTCTTTACTCTACAAATATGGAAACTAACGTGTACTTGGAGGGGTGAATGAACTGCTCTATTCAAGATACTATAGGTAGTAAGGAGATCTGGGGTTTGAATGCCAGTCTTCTGACCCCAAATCCAGGACTCTCTTCACTACAGTATACTGTCTCTAGGACAGCACTTAGTGTGGTTAAGCACTCAGTAAATGCCTGCAGAGACAATCCCCACTGATAACCATTCTAGTGTGTCCTGGCCTGAACTGTCAAGAGATTCTTACTAGACAGAAACCTTGATCCGTTCTGCTGGCAAGCTTATTTTTCATCTTTCTTAAGTTGTTAGAATATACTATAAATAAAGGTGACTCAATAGATAGAGTGTCAAGCCTGGGGTCAGCAAGACTTTTCTCCCTGAGGTCAAATCTGGCCTCAGATACTTATAGCTGTGTGACCCTGGACAAGTCACTTAACCCAGTTTGCCTCAGTTTCCTCACCTTTCAAATGAACTGGAGAAAGAAATGGCAAACCACTCCATTTTGTTTGCCAAGAAAACCCCAAATGGGGTCATGAAGAGTCAGACATCATGGTAAACAACTGAACAACAAAACAAATAAATAAAAGAGAACTACTTTGGCTCCGTAAACTAGGTAATGAACTAGACTTGGCCTTAAATCCTCCTCTGTAAAATGATGGCAGTATAGGACACTGGAGAGAAGGCAGGGGCTAGAAGTTAAGAGAGCAGTGGTATTTCACTAACCAGCTGTGTGACCTTAGGTGAGTCTTATTTCTTCATTTTATAGATATGAAAACTGAGGCACAAAGAACTGGCCAGGCTAGATGACCTCCTAGGTCTCTTCTATTTTGACATTTAATAATTTAAGGATAGTTATTAGTGTTACACTGCATTCTTTGAATCAAGATTGAGGGTAAATCTATGATAGACCAAAAGGCCCTTTGGGGGGGGGGAGGGGCGGCATGGCACAAACCCAAACAAAGAGCCTCAGAGTGATTTGGCCTTCTCTCATCACATACAAAAAGCCCTGTCACTAGGGTTATTCAATCAATCAGTGTGCATTTATTAAGTGCTTACTATGTACTAGGAGAAGTGCTAAGTGCTGAGGTTACAAATAAAAATAATAAGGATAAAAGGCAGTCCATGCTTCAAGCATCTCAGTTTAGTGGGCAAAACAAAACGTAGACAATTATGTACAAATTGGAAATAACCATCAGAGGAAAGGGAATAGAATTATGAGGGATAGGAAAGGCTTCCTATAGAAGGTAAGATTTTAGATAAAACTTGAAGGAATGAAGGGAAGTCAGGAGACAAGAAATGAGGAGGGCATTCCAGACATTCACATTCTAGTGAAGATGCCTGGAGTGGGAGATGCAGTGTCTTATTCTGAGGAGCGGGAAGGAGGCCGGTGTCAATGGAGCTCAGAGGATGGAAGAGGATTCAGTGTTTCTCCCATTCAGTCCCCTAAAATTGAGTCAGATGGGACCTGACTTGCTACTTCCAGAGATACCTTTCTCAAAGTTGACATTTTCTCATTGCCTATTTCCTCGGTCATGCCACATCAGTGGATGTCAAAGACCCAAAGACAAAAGTTCCCCTCTGCTTTTAGTATCCCAGACATGGGAGGGACCCAGAATGCAGCCTGGTCTGGGTCCTTGCCTCAAGTCAGATTTATGCCCAAACCACAAATGGGGGTCTCAAGAAGCAAACCAGATACCAAGTAACCACCATCACTGAGGTCATATTCTTTCCCTCACTCCTCAGGTCTACACATGCCAAAGGCATGAACCTAAACCTGAATGAACTCTAAGGTATTTCTAGTCAACCTTCCCCCATCCCTCTGACTTTTAGAATGTTTTCATGAAACAGTCCCCTCTCCCTCCTCCTCCTCTGACCCACCTTGGCTCAGGTGCCACACTTCCACTGGATGGATTTACAGCCCTGAAACTAGGGTGCTGGTTCAGAGGAATTATCGAAACTGGAGGCATTCTTGCTTGATAAGGGGCCCAAGAGTCAGTCTAAACCCTTCCAGTGGAAAAAAGTTCAAGGTGAGGAAGCAAGCAGGTGGCATTTTTTAACCCCTGGCTGCCCTGGTAGACTTAGAGGGGAGAAGATCTGACTTTTTGTTTTTGTTTTTTACTTTTTGTTGTTTTGTTCTTTGCTAGTTGGGGTGGGAGACTGGGGCTGTACTGGACCTGTGATTTCATCAGTAATATGGAGGACCTAGTGAGGAACTTCCTCTACCAAAGACGGCTGGAGGATCTGTGCTTTTTCTGCAGCTTAGGACCTGACAGAGCATTGAGAGGCTGTGATTTGTGATGTGAGAGGCCTAGGGTCTTGGTCTTGAATCCTGGGACTCCTGACTCTGAGACTAGCTCTCTATTATTCCCTATGTCATGTTACTTATAGGGTTAAAAGCTCTATAGACACCCCATAGGAACATTAAATATTAACCACTGTACTTGTACCAGCCAAGGCTTAGGGGAGAGTAAATAAATATTCGGCATGTGGAGCACAGGCATCTCAAGAGGGGGAAGGGGAAATGGTGCCATCCAGTCCTGGGACTTTAGAGGGCAGAATGCTCTTGGCCCCTCTCCATCCCTTGTCTCTTGGCTTCCTTCAAGTTCCATCTAAAAGCCCACCTTCTACAGGAAACCTTTCCCAATACCTTTGCTTCCAGAAAAATCCTTTGATTCTGACTCTTCTATAATATACTATATGCCCATGGTTTTCCCTTCTTCTTCATCATCGTCATCACCACCACCACCCTATTCTAATATACTTCAAGAGACAACCGCCTTCCCCATTCACCAAGAACAGGTGCTCACCAACCAGATGCCTCTATTCCTCCATTTTCTGTTGCCCAGGAATGGGCTCCAGGCAAGAGAATTTGGGAGCAACAACCAGGGAGAGGGTGAATATGTATGTGTCTGTTTATGCATTTGAGTGTGGAGGCTTATGTGTTTAGGCAAAGTTATAACCTACTTTTTAAATCCTTGAGGTGGAGAAGAGAGGGGGAGGAAGAGTGTGGGCAGAGAGAGTAGGAGGGATCTCTTGCTAGATAGAGAGACCTTTGTCAGACACTACACATTGTTATTGTTTGTGATCAGACTCCTGCCAAGTATGAAGGGGAACTCAAGGGTGGAGCATTAGCCGGTCGGTGAATGGGGCTACCAGCCCATCGTGGTGAAAGCCACAGTCCACAAAGGAGCTGAAAGGAGGAGATGTGGTAGGACCACCTTAAGCCTGAGGCTAGTGTCCTCTACCCCTACCCCCTGGTGACAGACACATAGAGTAGCAAAGAAACTTTGGTAATGTGTGCATGCTACATAACTGGAGATGGCATCGAACCTTTAAATCCAGTTTCCTTGTCCACTAAAATCTGCTTTGCACACAGTCTCCAGCTAGACAACTAAAGATAGATAAATAGACAGGGAGACCGGCAAAAACAAAAACCAAACCTTCCTGAGCCTTTGGGGGGCGGGGTGGCTTCTACCACATACACTGCCTACTTCAGGAATCAGAGCCTGTTGTCTAAGGAGAGGAAGAGGAATGCAGCCCCTATTCAGACCAGACTTGGGTAGATTTCTCCAACGGCTGCCAGAGTGACACTTTTGTCTCCTCCCTCCATTCAAAAGAGTTGGGCCAAAGCTCTGAGTTGCACTTGAACAAGCCCCAGCAGGGGCTTTATCAAAGGTCATTATCAAAGGAGTTTTCAGAGGACCTTCTCAGGCTCCCGTTAAGCCAGCACGTGTTCACCACCCCCAGATGAAATACATACCCTCACTTCATGCCACTCACAGCACCCAGAGAGCTCCGGATTCAGAACCACACCCACTTACATGCAGACACTCATGCGCCCCTAGTTTAAATAAACAGGACCCCATTAAGTGATAAAGAGGGAAATGAGCTCAGAGTTAAATATCTACCAAGGTGTGCCCTGGTTGGGGGATGTTGTGGGGGGTACTTTTGTCTGCTAGGAGCACTCTCCAACTACCTTCTTCACTCTTAAAGATCCTGTTTTATGAGCATTGACCTATTTTAACTGCATAGAATGAACTTTCAATACCTGCTCATTGCTCCCTAACTTTTACAAAATGTTTGCTTGTTTCACCCAAGCCCTGGCAAAGGAACAATAGAAGACGTATATCCTGGCCCAGATCCCTAGAGCAAATCCTAACATCTAGAAATAATCATCCAACCCCAATTCCAGGCACCAAATTCAGAAAAATGAGGCAAAGAAATCCTTGGACTTCCCATTCTGAGTCCGGCTGTAAGAAGAGAAACACCAGGCACTTAAGAATCCAGATTTCCCACATGTGGAGCCCCTCTTCTTGCAACTGAATAAACAAGTATTCATTAGTGATAAACTCACCTTTACTGGACGGAGGAGCTGAAGCTTAGAAAAGAAGAGAAGAGCCCTTTTATCCCAAAGGGCAAAGACGGAGACAGAGAAAAACTCCCCTGCCTCCTACAGTTTCCTTCTCCTTTTGACCTCTTCCTGACTTACCTGGACAGGTAAATGCTTCATCTGTCCTGCCTCACCCCACCCTGCCTCTGACTTTCAGCCAATCCCAACCTTCCCTTCCAATTTCTCATTCCAGCTGTTTCTCTGGGGAGGGCAAGAGAAGGGTGGGGGCAGGGCGGGCCTTCATGGGATTGACCAATCATCTCATTACCAAACTCTCTTCAAAACCAATTAGGGAACTCTTTGAAGAGGAAAGGCTAGGAGGAGGAGCACCATTAGATTGATAGTTCTAGCACTGAACTGAATGGAAAGGAAATTGCCTTTATTTAAAAGGGAGCTTACTTGTTGTAATAGGTTGTTTTTTTCACCTCTTCATATGATGTAATTCACCCTATTCCACCTCCCCTTTCCTCTTCTCCCCATAAACTCCCTTTTTAACCACTTAATTTTCTTTGTATCATCACATCAAAGACAATTTATATTTATATCCTCTGTGTATAGTTCTTCTGTCTGCCCAAATACATTTACAATTCTCAAGAGTTATAAGTATTATCTTCCCGTGTAGGGATGTAAACAGTTTAACCTAATTGAGTAACTTTTTCCCCTCTGTTTACCTTTTTAAACTTCTCTCGAGTCTTGTATATTAAAATCAAATTTTCTATTCAGTTCTGGTCTTTTCATCAGGAAACCTTGAAAGTCCCCAATGTCATTGAATGTCCATCTTTTCCCCTGAAAGAAAATGAAAATTTTTGCTGGGTAACAGATTCTTGGCTGCAATCCAAGCTCCTTTGCCTTCTGGAATATCATATTCCAAGCCTTGCGATCCTTTAATGTTGAAGCTGCCAGGTCCTGAGCAATCCTGACTGTGGCTCTATGATATTTAAATTGCTTCTTTCTGGATGCTTGGAGTATATTCTCCTTCACCTGATAATTCTGGAATTTGGCTACAATATTCCTTTTCCTTTTGGGGTCTCTTTCAGGAGGTGATGATTGGTAGATTCTTTCAATGACGATTTTATCCTCTGATTCTATAATATCAGGGCAGTTCTCCTTAATAATTTACTGGAATATGGTATCTAGATTCTTTTTCTGATCATGGCTTTCAGGCAGTCCAATGATTCTCAAATTGTCTCTCCTGGATCTGTTTTCCAGATTAGGTGTCTTTCTAATGAGGTATTTCACATTTTCTTCTATTTTTTCATTCTTTTGATTCTGCTTGACTGATTCCTGGTGTCTCATGGATTCCTTATCTTCCAACTGTCCAATTTTAATTTTTAAGGCATTGTTTTCTTCAATGAGATTATGCACCTTTTTTTTCCATTTGGCCAAATGAATTTTTTAAGGCATTGTTTTCCTCAGTGAGATTATGCACCTTTTTTTTCCATTTGGCCAGATGAATGTTTTAAGGAATTGTTTTCTTTAGTCAATCTTTGTGTTTCCTTTTCCAAGCTGCTGATTATTTTTTCATAATTTTCTTGTTTGACTTTCATTTCTCTCCCCATTTTTTCTCCTACCTCTCTCAATTGACTTTGGAAATCCTTTTTGAGCTCTCTTCCCATTTTTCCTTCTACCTCTCTCAACTGATTTTTAAAATCCTTTTTGAGCTCTTCCAGGAAGGCTTTTTGTTCTTGAGACCAATTCAACTTCCCTCTTGAGGCTTCACATGTAGCAATTTGAGAGTATTGTCCTCGTCTGAGTTTGTGTTTGTCTCTTCCCTTTTGATACAGAAGCTCTTAGTGGTGAGAGCTCTTTTTTGTTTCTTACTCATACTGAAGCTTATTAATTAATTAATTAATTAGTTTTTTTAAGTTGAGGTCTGCTCTGGGGGCACCAGGGTCCCTGTTTTGAGCTTCTTGTGCTGGGGTATAGGGGCTATGTCACCAGCTTTTTACACTGAGGGTTCTATGGTATGTGGATTTCCCCCACCCTGGACTTACTGTTTCAGAGTGCTGGGATCAGTGGGCCTAGTTGCGCCTGTCCTGTGCGTGGCCCTCCAGCTGGCAACCTGCCCTCTTGGTTGGTGCAGGTGGGTTTTGCCACTGTCTTGCTGCACCACCAGATTTTTGAGTTAGGATCCAGGGGCCTCAGTTGCTCGGCTGTGGCCCACAGCTTCTTGCTGACTTGCCCTGACTCCCTCGGTGCTGCACTGCTGCCCTGCACTGTGCCTCCCTTTTGCCCGAGTCAGACCGACCCTTCCTGAAGTCTTCTAAATTATCTCTGGTTGGAAGACTGTGTCTCTCTGTCTCTTTGTAGGTTCTGTAGTTTCAGAATCCATCCAGAGGCTTGATTTAATGTTCTTTTTGAGGGAACAGAAGGAGAGCTCAGGCAGCTTGCTGATTCCTCTCCACCATCTTGGCTCCCGGGAGCTTTCTTGTTGATGTGTTATCTGTTAACTCCATACATAAAACCTCCCCATCTGGAATGGAGGAAAGGTGAAAGAGAGATTGGAAACCTCTCCTCCTACACTAAAGACTAAAATTTCATCTGCCAGAGTGGGTAAAATAGTAGCACTAATTTTCCCTAACATGTGTTTCCCCCACACCTCCAATCTCTCAGAGAAGATGCCCTGAATTCTCTTTCCATGCCCAGAACCCCAGCATCCTAATTTAATATCAAGGCTTATCTCCTTCTCTTCATTTCAAAATCCCTGCACATCAATTCCCAGGCTCTCCTCCTTTACTCCAATTTGCAATGAAGCAGCCTTTCTCACCAAGGCCAACTCCGATACTTGTGCCCTTGATGCCATTCCCTCTCCTCTCTCCAGCAGACTGTCCTCTCCCCAATTTTAAAGTTTTCCCTACTTTTCTCTGCTGCTCACAAACATGCCCAAGTCTCACCCCCATTCTTAAAATAAATAAATAAAAACAACCTCCTGTTATCTTTCTGTTTCTCCCCTCCTAGTAAAAGCTATGTAAATTCATTGCCTTTACCTTCTCTCCCTCTGCTCACTTTCCAACCCTTTACAATTTGGCTTCTGACATCATCACTCAATTGAAACAGGTGTGTTCAAAGTTATTTGCCATATTGTTATGGGATTGCCAAATTGATGGTCTTTTCTTGGCTTTCATCCTTCTTGACCTCTCTGCAGTATTTGACACTGTCGAGCATCCTTTCTCTTCCCTGGGATAGATAGATAGATAATCTCCTTCTGTTTTTTTTTAAACTTATCTGACTACTTCTCAGCCTACTTCGCTGGCTCATGATACATTTTATGCCCATCTAAAAGTGCATGTACCCCAATGCTCTGTACACAGCCTTCTTTTTTTATAGACTCTCTTAATTACCTCATCAGTTTCCATGGGTCTGATGACCACATTTGTGCAGATGACTCCCAGATCTGTAAATCCAGCCCCAGTCTCTCCCCTTAGCTCTGATCCCACAAAACCAACTGCCTATTAGACGTTTCAAGCTTAATGTCCCATAGATATGTCAAGCTTTTTATGTCTAGAACAGAACTAGTTACCTTTGCCCTACAATTCAACCTCTTTCCTGCATTTTCTTATTTCGGTTAAGGGGTCCACCATCAGTCCACTGTTCCTGGTTTGCAACCTCATTGTTATCCTTAACTCTTCACTCTCTCTTACCCCACTTGGCCAAACAGTTACCAAGTCTTTGAACTTTTTACTTCCACACCTCCTCTGGCACCTATTCCCTTCTCACTATTCACATGACCATCATAAGACCCTTATCACTTCTTGCCTGAACTATGGCAATGGCTTCTTAACTGGTTACCCAGCATCAAAGGTCTCCTACTTCATCTTCCACACAGCTACCAAAATGATTTTTCTGAAGCATAGATCTGACCAGTCTCTTCTACTTAATAAACTCCAGTTCCTTCCTCTTGCCTCTGTGGTCAATTATAAACATCTCTGTTTAGCTTTTAAAGCCCCTCAACATCTGACTCCAATGTATTTTTTTCAGCTTTGTTACACATTACCAGCCAGCCTGGCCTTGCTACTGTTCCTCACAATGCAACCTCCCATTTCTATGACTTTGTATCTCTGTCCCATTTGCAGAAGGAAGGGAGAACAAAACATGAATTTCCTCCTCATTTCGACAGCATAAAATCCTTACTTCCTTCAAGATACATCTCAAATATAGTCTTCTACATGAAGTTATTTTTGATCTACCCTCCCCCTCAACCGTTAGTGCCCTTCCTCCCCAAACTTCTTTATATTTAATTTTTTATTCTACATATATGTATGTATGTATGTATGTGTATATATATATATATATGCACATGCTGACTCCTTGGGGGAAGGTGCTATTTCATTTTGGCTTCATATCCTCATCACTTAGCACAGTTTCTAGCACATAATACAGTAGGTGACATATATACACACATATAAATCATATATATTAGATATATATATATAATGTATATGTGTGTGTGTATATATGTATATATGTATATATGTATATATGTGTATATATATATATATATATATATATATATATGCTTATTAATTGATTGAGCCCAAGGTTGGGGAGACCTTTGGATTAGACTCTCTGTCTAGCTGACAGTCATCCCTATCCTCATTTTTGTTCCTGAGAAACATGAGAGCTAAATATTCCTCCAAGAGATTCAAAGGATCATAAGATTAGAGCTACAAGAGGATCCAAAAGTGATCTAATCCAACCTGTTATTTTTCAGGCCAGTAAACCATGGTCTGTAGAAGTTAAAAATAATTTGTCCCAGGGGCAGCTAGGTGGTGCAGTGGATAAAGCACCGGCCCTGGATTCAGGAGGACCTGAGTTCAAATCCAACCTCAGACACTTGATACTTACTAGCTGTGTGATCTTTGGCAAGTCACAACCCCCACTGCCCCGCAAAAAAAAAAGAGAGAAAAGAAAAAGAAAAAAAGTGACTTGTCTAAGATTATACCTGCAGTGTCAGAAGTAAGATTTGAACCCAGCTCCTCTGATTACAGAGTGTCTGCCCTGATGGATGGGGAACCTTTATGAGACAGTGTCCAAGGCTTTGAAGCACACTGTTTATCTTCACAGCTCTCCAGACATGGGTGGCTCCAAAGGGAGAGAGCACTCCAGCACCCTATTATTTGGATCTCCTTTTGGCCTTTGTGGTATGTAGCAATGAATAGGATGGATAAAATCAAAATGGGTTGGCAACCAGTTTGACAACTCACCTGTCTCCTATTGTGGATTGATTCTTGGCATCAGAAATAAATCAACCTAGAGGGGGCCAGAGAACTTACTCATCCAGCTCTGAGTCCTGAAGTCGACTGTTCCCAGGAATGTGGGAGCCATAAAATGCTCCTTCAAGCTTGGGTCACGCTTACCAGATTATCCAAGGGATGATTCAGCCTGGCTGTGGACTAGCAGATTTAAAGCTGGTAAAGACCTTAGAGTCTTTACCCTCTATAGACAAGCTCCCTCTTTAGACAAGAAAACTAAGGTTTTTATAGATGAGGAAACTCCTAGAGAGGTGAAATGGTTTGCCCAAAGGTTACACATGTCATAAATGGCAAAGTTGCCCAAATGTTACAGATGTCATAAGTGGCAAAGCTGGGTTTCTGACTCCAAAACCATTCCTTTTCCCACTCTAACACTAAATCTCTTGCTTTTCT
Organism: Dromiciops gliroides; assembly: GCF_019393635.1. NCBI lineage: Eukaryota > Metazoa > Chordata > Mammalia > Microbiotheria > Microbiotheriidae > Dromiciops > Dromiciops gliroides. Next base: position 106,475,591 of record NC_057864.1, read on the forward strand.
TCCTCCTCCTTATTTTTGTTTGTTTAGGTATTTTTTTTTTTTTGCCATTTACTCCTTGTTCCTTCATGAAAGTCCTCCTCTGCTATCTCATCATGGCATGGAGGAGACCTTTGTCTCTTGCAAAGCTTGTCTATGAACCATGAGCTCTGGCTTTGTTGATGGCCCATGGATGCTAAATGGACCTGTCTGAGTACTAGTCAAGTGAAGTTCAGAGAACCTCATTCATCACCAGGTTGGCCTAAAGGTGATTAATTTCTCAAACCCAGAAACTTTTAATACAACCTACATGGAGGGATTTCAGGTTTTGTTAGCAGAGAGAATACACATATTAATCAAATCACTGATCATTAAGAGGAAATATGATGTGCTGAGGTATCAAACTTGAAGCCACTCAGTCTCATACAGACTACAAAAACTTCCAAGTATGGCCCAAATCAAATTTAATTACAATTGGCAAACATTTAATAAAACAAATACGAATACAGTATAACATAGGTAATGTTAATTTGTGATTTTCTAAGCCAATATGTGACATGATTGAAGACTCTGGTATCATGTGCTGGACTTGGAACAAAAAAACCCCAGGTTTGAATTCTGCCTCAGATATTAAGTGTGTGACCATGAAAAAATCACTTAATTTCTCAGATTCTCAATTTTCATATCTATAAAATGAGGACAGTAATAATACTTTCACTACCTACCAGGCAAGGTTGTTGTGAGGAAAGTGCTTTGCAAACCTTAAAGGACTATATAAATGTGAATTATCAGTATACTTCACATATAGAAGTATCTCCTAGGTGTTAGCACTGGGAAGTCAGTGGAAAGGGAAAGAGAAACTCAGGCCAATATATTTTAGAGATTGTAGGTAAATAGAAACCAACAGGATCCAGAAACAACTACTAGGCTTTATTGTAGAGTCATGTTTATCTCACATCCAGTTCTTGACAAATGAGTTTCATCTCTTTTCTATGTGGTGAAGGGTCAGTGATGTGGCCAAAGCAGTTGGGGTGGATGACTACAGGGAGGAACCCTGGGTGATGCATGTACGTGCTTTCAAAAGTATCCGGATAATAAAGCTGACTGAGCATTTGAGATCTTCCTTCCTGATGAGTGTTCTTAAGACATAGTAACTGTGATGTCATAATACCAACGAAACAGGAAGGGCATCTCCTACCCAGCCACTCATTGAAACTCATGAAAGACTGTAACACCCTCAGTGCTGAAGTGGACCTAGCTTCGTTGGTGTGTGTGTGTGTGTGTGTGTGTGTGTGTGTGTGTGTGTGTGTGTGTGTGCGCGCGCGCGCGCGCATGCATGCGTGCACATGCAATAAGCAACACTTGCTAAATAATGAATTTAGTTAAGCATTAACTGAGAAGGTGATAGGAAGTCTAGTCCTTATGTATGAAGAAGACAAGTAGTCTCAAAGAGCAGATGAGGCCTTTTGGTCCCTGATAGCTGGTAACATCTTAGAAATAGCATTATGGCTCCATCTAGTGACCTAGATTTTCCATTCCTTCCCCCCATTTTGTCAACTAGATAGACTTGCTAATTTTTCTTATAATGAGTAGAACAATGAAATATTCCATTATAATATTATCTATTAAAAATAAGAAGTATGGTAGCAATGTTGCAAGAGCCCATCTACTAAACAGCAATATTCTTTCAGCAATCCTTTATGACAATTAATGACAGAAAAGCAAGGCCTTAGGAGAATTAAAATTAGAGATATCCCTAATGAATAGAGATATCCCTGGGGGCAGCCAGGTGGTCCAGGGAATAGAGCCTGGCCTGGAGTCAGGAAGACCTGAGTTCAAAGCCAACCTCAGATACTTAATAGTTGTGTAACCCTGGGCAAGTCACTTAATCTCTCTTTGCCTTAATCTACTGGAGAAGGAAATGGCAAACTACTCTACCATCTTTGCCAAGAAACTCCCAAATGAGTTTGTAAAGAATCAGACATGACTAAAAAAATAACTGAACAACAACAACAAAACGCAATGGAAAAAGGAAAGTTGATATAAGTAGGCTGCTATATGTTAAAACATTGCTAAATATGTGAAAAATGCCATAGAAACACATTAGCTATAATTTATAACCCAAAAAAGGATGATCATGGTTTGAGAATTAAAGACAATTAAAGACAAAGATAGGAAGTTTGAACACTATGCTGTTGACCCTTGAGATAATGTTCCTCAAGGGTAGGAACTATTTTTCCTTCCAAACACAGGAGGGAAGGAAGGAAGGAAGGAAGGAAGGAAGGAAGGAAGGAAGGAAGGAAGGAAGGAAGGAAGGAAGGAAGGAAGGAAGGAAGGAAGGAAGGAAGGAAGGAAGGAAGGAAGGAAGGAAGGAAGGAAGGAAGGAAGGAAAGAAGGAAGGAAGGAAGGAAGGAAAGAAGGGAGAGAGAGGGAGGGAGAGAAGGAGAGAGTGAACAATAATGTACCATAGCTGATATTTTTGTAGAAAGATAAAATTTGGGGGGGGGGCAGACATTGTTGTATTTTAACTCCTGGATGATGACTCCTTAATGTGAAATATATTTTCAGTTTGTGCTCATCTGCTGGACCTTACACCTTATCTCCACTCTTACATATTGATACTGATATCTACTCCATGATGGTCAAAACCTCCCTAATGTCATTCTCTCCCCCTTCTTTTGGTGAGGCAATTGGGGTTAAGTGACTTGTGCAAGGTCACACAGCTAGTAAATGTCAAGTGTCTGAGGCCAGATTTGAACTCAGGCCCTCCTGACTCCAGGGCCAGTACTCTAACCACTGTACCACCTAGCTGCCCCCCTAATGTCATTCTCTAAATACACACTCACAAACTACTTCATAAAATATAGTCCATATTTGAGGGTTGCCATCCCATTCTGTTTGAAGCACTTAAAAAGCTAGCTATATCTTCTTCCTGTCTTTTTCATTGCTATGACCCCCATCCACCTTCTGCTGACTCATCATTGGTAGTCACAATTCACAGTTTTAATTTCTCTTGGAGTTCAATCAAAACTTTATCTCCCAGTTCAGAGCTTCTTACTGGTTAACCCCATGACTGAAACTCTCTTCCTTATCTCTACCTCCTAAATTCCCTGGCTTTTTTCAAGTCTCAGCTACAATCCTTCAATCCACAAGAAGCCTCTCCAAGTCCTTATTTCTAATGCTTTCCCTTTGAGATTAGCTTCATTTATTCTGTATACAGCTTGTTTAGACATAGTCATTTGCATGTAGTCTCTTCTACTAGATTGAGCTCCCTGAGAGCAGGGACAGGTTTTGTTTCTGTTTTTGCCTTTCCTTATATATCAGGCACTTAGTACAGTGTCTGGATATAGTAAGTGCTTAATTAATGTTGACTTGAGGCTAATGCTCAGAAGTTCCTCCCTCTCCTCCATAAGTGTTAAACTGCTAAACTCTTATCATACCCAATATTTGGACTAACGTGTCATATACCCCCTCAAAAACACCACAAAGATATCCCTCCCTTACTCACTCAATTAACACCCCATACATCCCTGTAGTTCATCAGAGAATCCAACTATCTGTGATGAGTAAAACCTAATGTGTGGTCTCCTTATTCCTGTAACCAGTGTAGGGAAAACTAGCTAGGGTTTACTTATCAATTAGAAGCTTTAGCACCAAGATTTGGCATTAAGCATTTATTAATGAGTAAAGAGAGAACATATGGAGTTCAGAGAGATAGGAAAGCCTATCTACCCTAGAGGAAAGGTAAGAGTTCAACCTGGCCTGGTTCTTCTTCCAAATCTCCTGCCACCACCTTGGAGTCCCAGCCCCCAAAGAAGAAGTTCCTATGCCTGTGAGAACCGAAGCTCTCTGATGGTCTGGAAGAGAGGTGGTCCCCACACACCACTCCAAGCTAATTGGCTGGTAGCATTCAAGTCCATTGATTGATATAACTTGAAGGCGGTCTTGTGTTAAGTTCAAATTCCTCAGTTTCTGAGAACAATACCCTCTTGAGGCCCAACCAGGTGTGGTTTCAATTTAATTAACTTTAAGTGGGTTAATCAGTGAAGTCAATCACTCTCACTCAATTCAATCAATCTCCTCCACGTGGGGCCTTTGGGAGCTGGCAAATCCCATTATTTTCTCATATATCTCCTACGTGACAGTTCAAGAAACACTGAGAAAGGAGACACTTTGATAGTCTCAAATTATGTTGACACTTCTAAATTTATAGGCGAGGCATTTCCTTTTTTTTTTTTAAATTTATCTTCATCATTGCATAAACTTAGACTCCATATTTTACCTGGACAGTGCTACAGTATCCTTGGAACAAGACGTTACAGTCACATCTTTGTTTAGCAATTCATCTGGGCCATAAGCATATATTTGGGCCTTTAAGCACACTTGAACCCGGGCCAGAACTTCTCTTACCCCCCGTAATAGTAAGGAAGCATGGTGTGGTAGAAACAGCACTAGATTTGGACTCAGTTTCCTCATCTGTAAAATGAAGGCATTGGACTTTAAAGTCCTTTAAAATTACTCCTAGTTCTACATCAGTAATAGTAATATTTTTATATGGCTTGTAAGTCCAGTGTAGTTGAGGCTACATTAGTATAAAATTTCTGAACACAGACAAAAGCTCATGTTATAGGTGAGGCACGTAGTTGTCTGACAACTATAGGAACATGTGCAACTAGTCAGAACATGAGTAAATCATACTTGTTCAATGTTAAATAATAAAATCACATTGGGGAAGATCTTAGAGAACGTGCATCCCTTGTCACTAAGGCAGGAATTTGTTCCAGAATATTCATAACATGTTGTTATTGAGCCTGTGCTTGAATCCTTACTGTGATGGGTAACTCCCTATCTCACAAGAGAGATTGTCTATTTCATTGCTGGTAGTTCTATTTATTAGAAAGTTCTTTGTTTGGCTGAAATTTGCCTCCATGTAACTTCCAGAATAAGTTTATTTCCACATAACAGTTCTTCTGCATGGCTATGCCACTTTCACTTTGGAAAGGGAGATATTAGATTTGTTCTCTTTGAAAATTAAAATGTATATATACATATGTATACATAGAAATACACATATGTATGTATAGCTCTCTGTATATATGTGTATATATATACACACACACACACACCCCTTTGACCAGATCCAGTATAAAATGTGAGTGATAAGGATCTGGGTTCAGATCCTTTGCTGTTTACAACATATATGACCTTGGACAAAGCAATGGCCCTAGTGGCTCAGTTTCCATATCTGTAAAATGAGAGTATTGGTCTAGGTGAACTTTTACAATCCCATCCAACTTGTTATCTCTGATCCTGTGATTTATGGTCTTATTAAATTGCTTGCTTAACAAGGGGGTTCTGAAGTGGTTTATTAATCAATTGGTTTCTGGTGGCAGTGAAAGCTTAGAGAGTCTCAGATCACTTCCCTATTAGTGCCCATACCCCCCACCAAAAAAAAGTCTAAGGATATTCACTTCACTGTGAGCCCCAGAAAGTTTTGTGTAAGAACTGCCCTCACTAAAGTCACCTATCATCTACTTCTAGCCAAATCCAAAGACATTTTCTGTTTGTTTTTGTAACGTAAGGTAAAGCCACTGGCTGTTTCAGGTAGAACTCAGTTTTGTTTTGTTTTAAAAAGTTGCAAAGACTAGGTCCTCCATAATCTCCATCCAGTCCACCACAGGCAAAACTGGACCCAAGTCAAAAATTCTTAGTTCTTATTATTAGTGATTTGAATCATTTTTCCAGATAGTTGTTAGTAATAGATAGATAGTCATAGTATGCAAGAATGATGTGCTTATGGGCTTTAACCACTTATTTATTGGGGAATGGCTTTTGACCCAATATATTTCTGCTACTTGTTAATATATCTTGGATAACAAACCTTTATCTAAGAAATATGACACAACAATTTTTTTCTCAGTTATAAACTTGCCTTTTTATCCTATGTGTATTAATTTTGTGAAACTGCCTTTCATTTTCATGCAATCAAAATTATTTATTATACCTTTTTGCAATTGCCCTTACGCATTGTTTGGCTAAAACAAACTATCTCCTATACCCCCCACTCATCAGATTGGCAAAGTTGACAGAAGGGAAAACTAACAAATGTTGGAAGAGCTGAAGGAAAACAGACATGTGAATGCACTATGGGTGGAGCTGCAAACCAGTCTAAGCAATTCTGGAAAGCAATTTGGAACTGTGCCTCAAAAGTTATTAAACCATATCCTTTGGCCCAGAAATACTAGGCCCTTGCTCCAAAGAGATCAAAGAACAAAGAAAGCTTCTACATGTTTAAAAATATTTATAGCAACTCTTTTTTTTTCTGTCATGGCAAAGAACTAGAAACCAAGGGGATGCCTATTGTTTGGAGAATGTCTTAATAAATCATGGTAGATGAAAGTAATGAAATACTATTGAGTATGAGAAACAACAAAGGGGATGGTTTCAGAGAAACCTGGTAGACTTGTATGAATTTAAGTAGAATGAAATTAGCACAACCAGGAGAATGTTTTATACTGTCACAACAACATTATTGAAACAAACAACTTTAGAAAACTGAAGAACTCTGATCAATGCAATGATCAACTAGTGATGAGAAATGTTACCTACCTCCTGACAGAAAAGAGATAGATTCAAGAGTTAGAATGAGATACACATTTTTTGGACATGGTCAATATGAGAATTCATTTTTCTTGACTCTGAATACTTATTATGAGAATTTTGTTCTTGTGCTTTGGTTTTTCCCAAAGGAGGAGGGAAGGTGAAAAGAAGAAAAAAAAGCATGTTTAATTGAAAAAATTAATTTAAAATTTAAAAAAATAACTCATCTCCTACTTGTAGTTGAAAAAGGTATAAAATCTGTCTCTCTCCTAATTTTTTATGGTATGATCTTTAGTATGTGGTCATATATTAATTTTGAATTTATTATGGAATATGGTATAAAGTGTTGTCTTATGCATAATTTCTCTCTGGCTGTTTTACAGTTTTTCTTGCAATTCTTATCAAATAGAGAGTACTTTCCTAAATAATTTATGTTTTCAACTTTCTTGAACACTGGGTTATTGAAATCCATTATTTATCATTTTCCTTTATCTGATAATCTCTTCTATTATTTATCAAGTTTTCTATTTTTTAACCAGTACTAAGTGATTTTGATCATTGGTGCTTTATAATATGGTTTGTTATCTGGAAATGCTGCTCCTTTTTCTTTTCTTTCTTTCTTTTTCTTGCTGCTTCCTTTTCATTGCTGCTTTTAAAAAATTATTTCTCTTGATGTTCTAGATCTTTTCTTTTTCAAAATGAACTTTGTTATGATTTTATTGAGTTCTATAAAGTATCAGTGGTAGTTTGATAGGTATCACATAAAACTGTAAATCAACTTTGACAGTAGTCATTTTTGTTTTGTTTTGTTTTGTTTTAATTTTTGCAGGGCAATGAGGGTTAAGTGACTTGCCCAGGGTCACACAGCTAATAAGTGTCAAGTGTCTGAGGCCGAATTTGAACTCAGGTCCTCCTGAATCCAGGGCCGGTGCTTTATCTACTGCGCCACATAGCTGCCATGACAGTAGTCATTTTTATTACATTGTCACAGACCTGACATGGGCATTGAACATTCTTCCAACTGTTAAGTGGGTCTTTGCTTCTTTAGGGGCAGCTAAGTGGCTCAGCAGATAGAGTGCTGGGCCTGGAGTCAGGAAAATTCAATTTCTTGAGTTCAAATCTGGCCTCAGATACCTGATAGCTGTGGGACCCTGGGCAAGTCACTTAAACCTCTTTACCTCAGTTTTTCATCAGTAAATTGAGTTGGAGAAGGTAATGAGAAATCACGCCAGTATCTTTGCCAAGAAAACCCCAAATGGGCCATGAAGAGTCAGAAATGAGTGAAAAACAAATTGCTTCTTTAAGGATTATTTTGTAATCAAATCTACAGAAATATTGAATGTGCTTTGGTTGACTGATTCCCAAATATTTTATGCTTTTTATAGCTATCTTGATTGGAATTTCCTTTTTTATTTTGTTGTTATAGAAAAATGTTGATTTTGTGGGTTTATTTTGTAGCCTGAACTTTTCAGAAGCTCTGGCCTAAAGTTAATTGGTGGTTTGGGGTTTTGGGGGTTTTTTTTGCTGACTCCCTAGGATTTTCTAAATAAGCCATCAAGTCATCATCAAGCAAGGATAGTTTTGTCTCTTCCTTGCCTGTTTTAATACTTTTAGCATCCTTCTTTTATCTTATTGCTATGGTTAGCATTTCATGAATTAAGTAAAATACTAGCAGAGAGAGTGGGTATCCTTGTATGACTCCTACGTCTCTTGAGAAAGTTTCTAGTATATTCCCATCAGAAACATGGTGTTTACTTTTGATTTTAGATACCTTTTGTGGTGTTAAAAAATTCCTCTACATCTCTACTTTTCTTAAGCGAGTGCTGTATTTTGTCCAAGGCTTTTTTGTCATGTATTGAGATAATCATAGATCTGGATTTTGTTATTGTTGTTTTCATAATGCTTAACAACCATCCTTAAGTAATCAAATTAGACATAAGGAATGATTTGTTGTATAAATTGCCTATTGTCCATTTGATATGAAATTCTTAAAAGATATTCTGGTGCTTCTTAACTTGCTATGATCCACCCCCCCCCCCCCAACCCAGGCTTCAGTGGATGTATATGAAATGTCCCCAACCATTCTTTAGGTCAGGATAAAGTGTTCATTCACCTTTTGTTTTCTTAAGGGACAAATCTAAGAGACATCTCTTCTCCTAGATGGTACTGGACAAAGCAAGTACAGGTGATGAAAGGGCCAGAAGGGAATTAAAATACCATAGTCCAGCACCTTCATTTTACAAAGGCAAAAAATGAGGTTCAGGAAAGTGAGATTACTCATCCAAGGTGTCACAGCTTAATGGCAGAAAGTAAAGTCATACCTTGGAAGGAGAAGCAGCATAGAAGCAAGTTAGGGAAAGCTGCTATTTGCTATGGAGTAGATGTAGAAATCTCAGGGTTCAAAGAGACTTCAGAGGCCATTTGATACAACCTGTAACTGAAGAGAATTCCCTCTACAACATAGCAAATGGAGTCATATCTTCTTCAGAACTATAGTGAAAGGGAACCTACTAACTACTAAGTTTCAATCAATATTTAGATAGCTCTAATTGTTAAGACATTTTTCCTTATATCAAGTCAAAATCTGCCTCTCTTCAGTACCCACTAGTTACTTTTAGTTCTGCTTGCTGGGACCTAATGAAACAAATCTAACCTCTTCTATATAACAGACATTTAAATGCTTAAAGATACATAAAATGTTGTACTGAATTCTTTTCTTCTACAGGCTCCACATTGCCTGTTTCTTGAAAAGAAAAGTCTTCTCCTGTGCTTCCTGTGTTCCCAAATGAAATATAATACTCTAGAAGTCTTATCAGGAGAGGGTATAGCCAGACTATGACATTCCTAATTCTTTTGGATGCTAATGCTTTTACATGACTTAGCTTAAAATCACATTAGCTTTTTTTCATCCATTGCTAAATTCAGTTTATTCTGCGTTGTGTCATTCTCAGCACTCAATATACTTACTGTGCCATTTTCCTGTAAACATCCTGTTGGCTGTCTTACATTATTTATGCATGTCTTTTCAAAATAAAAGTTGAGGAATTCTTTTTTCACCCAAGAGTTTACATGTGAATCTACTGGGCATCGAAATTGTTTCCCTTTATATATTCAGAATTTCACTCCTAAGAGCTTTTCATTCCTCCTGGGCTGGATTTACCCAAAGGATTTTAGCACCTGGAATCCTACCTATAGTTGCTCTGAACTCGGTGGGGTATTTTAGACTATCTCTAGGCTCTCCTCTTCTTCATTATTGCAAATTTTAAAGATTGAATGTTCGCTTTTTCTTAAGGTTCCCATAAGTCCTATTTGTCTACATTGTTTTGGGAATCACAGGTCTATGTCCTATCCCCATCCTTATGACAATTTTATTACTACTATGTTAGAGAGAGGTGGGCTTATCTACCACTTGCAAATATAATAATCACTAAAGTGTGCCAGTTCTTTTTTTTTTCTTTTTTTTTGATGAGGCAATTGGGGTTAAGTGACTTGCCCAGGGTCACACAGCTAGTAAATGTTAAGTGTCTGAAGCAGGATTTGAACTCAGGTCCTCCTGAATCCAGGGCCGGTGCTTTATCCACTGCGCCATCTAGCTGCCCCTGTGTGCCAGTTCTTAATAAATAACAATTCTATTCCAAGTATATAGCATTCCCCAAGCTGATGATTAAGTCTAAGTCTAACGTTCAGACCCAGTGTAAAACTAATTTACCACCATTCCATGCACCAATCAAATGTCTCAGACTGATTTATGTCCTGTGCTTTCACGGCACTTGAGACCTTTATGTGTTTCTTTCTCTTTTTTTGCAGGGCAATAAGGGTTAAGTGACTTGCCCAGGGTCACACAGTAAGTGTCAAGTGTCTGAGGCTAGATTTAAACTCAGGTCCTCCTGAATCCAGGGCCAGTGCTTTATCCACTGTGCCACCTAGCTGCCCCCCTTTATGTGTTTCTTAGAGAAACAAGCCATTAGCACTCTCCCATCCCTCCAAGGCCTCTTTCAGCAGATGACAATATGTTAAGAATGACTCAAAGTGTGAAATGCCCCCTAGTGTTAAATAAAAGAGAAACAGTTCAGGAAAATAGTCATTAAGATTCTACTTGGCAAGTAAATTTTGGCAGAATACAGTTCATAGGTCAAAGCTGTGGTCTACTGACCTTTTTTGGGGGGAGGGGCAGGGCAGTGTGGGTTAACTGACTTGCCCAGGGTCACACAGCTAGTAAGTGGGTCTAATTGACTTTTTTTTTTTTTTTACTTTTGATTAAAAACAAACAAAAAGATGTTTTGGGGCAAGAGCTGATAAGTAGCAAAAAATGTTTCAAAATTGACAAACAGTTCCATTTAGATTTTTTAATTTATTCTTTCATAACAAGTCACTACATACATACATACAGCTTTCATTTATTTAAAATCATACAACTTTATAAATAAAATCAAAGCATCTTGGCAACATCACAGTTACATAAAGGATATATGATGATACAAAACATTTTCCTGGTAGCAGCATATTAAGGATCTTTGTGGGGAAAACAACCTGAATTAGCCAAGTCAAAACAAGAGGCAAAATTATCAGTCTTCTGAAGGAAAATAGTTTTAATCCAAGAAGATTAAAGCCTATGAAATTGACTCAGTTTAAATTTTTCTACTGCTCTTTTAAGTCATGTTCTAAAGCATTGTGAGAGTCTTTCCTAACCAATTCCATTCATTTTGTTTCCTAAGCCTCCACTTCTACTTGCTCTAATCTGAAAGCTATTAGACAGGAAATTTACATACTTGACTACAATTTTTTGGTAAATACTGTTTCCTAAGTTTATTTCCTAACAATAGCCAAGGCTGAATTAAGTCACTAGAAAAATTACCCTGCCCCTTCCTTCAAAGCCACCATTACACTTTTGCTAAGTACATGGGCTTTCCTATAACATATATGGCACAGAGGTAAATTGGAAAATTAACAAGAATTAGGCAACCTGAACCCTTATGGAGCTCATGAGTTACAAAATAAAATACATATGCTGTACCCACTATAACGTTTTCATATAACATTAATAGAAATCCTATGTCCCAAGATTTCCTTAAATTTAACTTGGTATTGGAAGCTATAGTCTATTATTCCTATCACTCAACTATAAGTCTTCACCACCCCATAACCTACACTTGGTATGATTTTGCTTTTTGAAAAAGGGCAGAAGTATAAAAAGGCAACATAGTAAACACTTAATGTAACTTTATGTGTTAATTGAAAAATTTTCCATATGTGAACCTTCTTTACTTAGAAACCAACCACTGAGAGAGATGGGTGGTACAACACAAAAGTTATTGCTCTCCTGATGACCTAAAATACTCATCTTTCTGAAAAGCATTATTCAGTGAGTATTAGGAATTCATCCATTCCAGACCAGATTCTCTTTTGTTTTGGTAGCAATCATCCTTCTCTTTCTTCACTGACCCCTTAAAAAAAGTTGCTAGAATAAGCTAACCTTTAAATTCACACAGCTGAAGACCTTAAGTAGCACCCACACAATCAACACAATATTTTTCAAATTGAATGCTGATGATTTGGTAAACAAAAACAATGCAACCTTGTTTATTAAGAGGGGAAAATAACAATAAATGTGTTATTGTTTAACCTACTAAAATTGGTGTGTATAGGATAGAGAGCAGTCCTCCAAGTCAGGAGGACCCGAGTTTAATTCTTTCCTGATATATATTGACTGACCTTAGACAAGTCATTAAACTTCCTAAGTGCTCCCAGGCAATGCTTTAAGACAATAAATTATAGATTTTCATTGGTAAACAAAGGCAATTCCTTACAGTGATGAAACCAAAGGTCTAGACAAAAAAAAAATTTAAATCCTGACAACTAAAACCCCCTAAATCCTACTTCATAATCAAGAGTTCTGCATACTTTGTAAACTGGATGCTTAAAAATTATTGCCAAAGTACTATTTGCAGCAATTAAATAGATAATTCATCATATCTTGTCCCATACCTTTAAAGTAACTTTCAATTCCCAAACTGATTCAAAACCTTAGTCAGGATTTTATAGCTTATTCAAATGAATATTTGCTTCACTTTTATTTATAGGTATTAAATAAAAGATATAATGTTTATAAATAAAATGAAACTTTCAAGTCTATTAATATCTGAATCCTTTCTGGCACCCCCTTCCACAAAAGACCTTTTTTACTTAATTTGAAATTTTAATAATCTATTATTAGTTTGAGATTTTAATAATCTATTCTTTTCAGAACAGTCACCTCAGCTGTCTGCACTGCAAAAATAAACTTTAATACTGTGTTGTAAAAAGATAAATGAACAATCACATTATAGTAGTGTATTAAGAAACATTTTGAATGCTAGGGCACAGCATGCTCCTAATAGCTACTGAAATGGAATGTTAACACAATAATAGGATGTTGTTACTAAAATACAATAGATATAGGTAGAAGAGCTGATCACTGGCAGCTCAACACATACATTTATTGGTCTTAGTAAGGATCTTGGAGGGTGCTATATAACATGTAAACTTTGTTTCACAAGTTTTAAAGTGCTGCAAATAATTACCAGGTGTGATTCTCAATATATGAAAACTGCTCATGAAGGCCACATGATTAGTTATAAAAAAAAGTCTCATCTCACTTCAACTTGTACCTTCCCCATTACAATTAATTAGTGCAGCCATGCAATACATTTAAGAACTTTGAAATAAACATGCTAGCCAAGTGAACTTGTCATATCCCCATATTCCAGGCTCTACAAAACATGGAGGATAGTTAGCACAGTGAGGTATACATGGACATATTGAAGGCATACAAAGTGAGATAGCTTGATAGAGTGGAAAGAACACTGAATTTGGAATCAAGATTTGGGTTTGAATCCAGTCTCTATGACTTGCTACCTGTGTGACCTTGGAAAAAATTCTCTCATGTGTAAAATGAGGGAGTTAGACTAATTAATCTCTAAGATTCCCTTTGAACATTAAATTCTATGATCTCTATGATCCTTTGAGAGAAAGTAATGCCACTTGCTCCCTAGAAAAGAGGGAGAGTGACTGCCTGTTGTTGGGGTTTGGGCCCACATGAAATAAAGAGATATACAGCTATACTAATTTTTACCAGAGCTGCCAAGCTGAAATCACTGAAAAGAGAATGATAAATCAAGGCAGCATTAGTTAAATTTCAATACTATCCTTCTAGTAACTCCAATTTTTCACTAAGGAAGAAAATTCAGATCAAGAATTAAGACTGGAAATCAGGTTCTCAAGGAATCAACTAGTACCCTAACAAAAGTTATTACTAGTGGTGTTATTACTGATTAGATTTTTAGATAATTCATCACAAAATTGTGATGTAAAGATTAATACCAAGTGTAATTATTCCATCTAGGTAGCACTGTAGTTAAATCACTGGATTCAAAAGCAAAGTACATGAAGGTAGTTATTCCTATCTAGCTTCTAATGCTAAAGGCCTTCTAATTCATCTAATTCAATCTGGAAATTAATTGAATGGGATAATCCCTGTTGAGTTCAAGTACAAACATAACAGACAAAGTTTCTTCTAAATTTCTTTGAAGTAGCTAAATCAGAAGATTTTCAAGGTTTTATAACACTCAAGTTTATTCACACTAAGAGGTCAATTTAGTCAAGTATCAGCATACTCACAAAATCTTAAATATAGAATACCTTACAAGCCTGATTTTAGAACAAAAATTTAGGGATTTAAATTCATATTAACAGAAATGGAATTAAGAAGGACTAGTACTTCATCATGAATTTTCTAGGTATATGATGCCACTTAAGTCACAATAGCATTAAATTTTGGCATATGATTAATAATGAAAACCCTAACAAGTCATAGTATCTGTTCCCAATATATATGATTAGATAGTGAAAACAAAGTTCCCTGAATAAATATTTGACACTTGGTATGAAAAAAGTAATAATTTAACATGTAAACAAAACCACTTGAATTTAATTTCTGTGCAATATCAGCATAGAGTTCTTTTGCTTTCCATTTTGTTAAAATAATCTACTGTCCTAACAATACAGGATCAAATTCAGAGTGACTGGCAGAGCACCAACCTCAGGCTAAATCTAAAGGTCTTGAGGCAAATGCATTAGGCCTGACACCTGATATAACCAGAAAGTAAAAAGTAAGTTTTCTGACAGAAAAGTAATGACCAATTGTATAAGAAACCTCGATCTAAAGAACGAATGCTGATGATACAATTCTAAATACCTTAGTTGTAACAACACTTATTACTCTAATCAGCTTTCTTAAAACTAAAATGAAATTGATAAATCATCATCAACATAGGCCAGAAGACAAACAGACGTAGATTTCACACCATATTCAGTTGTATGAACTATTACTTACAAACACTACAATAATTCACACATGTTTTTTGTTGTTAAGGCTCAGTAAAACGGAAAAAACACTTTTAAGACTTTTACTAATCTTTAGAGCAACTTATATCTTGAAAATAGCTATACAAACAAAAGGTACTCAATTTTTAAAAGTTTTCAAGCACACTTTGTTAATTATTCCTTAAAAAAAGTTAACTTTTCCTAGATTTTCCACTAAAATGTAAGCATTATTAGGAGAGGGGTGCCTAACACAGTGTCTTGCACATATTGGGTGCTTATTAACTGTTTGATGAATTGGTTGCCATGTTAACTTTAAAGTTTCAGACTAAGAACCCAAAAAGTAGTTCTCAAATTAAAAAGATCAACCAAAATAATGTGCTTATGGAAACATTTAAGTGCTTTCAGTTAAAATTTGTAATTAGTTTGCCAGACCCTTTTAATTATACCCAAACAGATCAAGAGTATTATGACAAGAACTTCAAAAATATTCAACCTCATGGGGTCGTACAATGTTATATTTGTTTTGATTTAACATCCCTGACCATAAGTAGAATTATGAAAGAGGTAGTAGACTTTCCGTAGGAGATTTTATATCAAAGCTCACTCTGTTTCTGAGAGGGTGCCTAGCTGATTTAGTCCAACAAGCAAAAGGGTACACAACTAATGTGGAGAACAAGGAAAACACTGAGATAGCTCAATAAGACAAGGTTGGTCATGTTTTTATGTTTCAGAGACAACAGTCTACTTTTTTTCCTCCAAAACAACCTAGTCGCCATCACTCTAAGTACCTCAAAAATATTCAAAGGGCAAAATGAGAAATAAAACAGAAATTTTAAAATGCTACTCTGCAGAAATTTGACCTGGTTTAAGGGCATTGTTTTTAGTGATGATAAGGCTAGCAACAATTCAACATTTATAGGCCTGTGTGTTTAACGTGAAAACTTAAGTGAGGAATAGTCATTACAATAAGAATCCAAACTTTACCAGGTCATTTCAGCTTAAAAAAAAAAATCCAAAAGATAGAGATAATATGAATAAAAAGCGGAAGAAATCAAACCCACACAAGATAAAAACCAAACATCTTTTGCAAAGTTTGAGTACTCAAATTTCAAGGAACTTCAATTAAAAGAATGTTTTTTTTAAAGCTATGCTTAATTTAAAAATCTTCAACAATAAGTTATTAGCTAATACAAATTCAGTTAAAACAAGGATGCTGGTCTTTTAAAGCTTCGGTCAGCTCCTTCACCATAGTTATGAATTTAGGCACCTTATCCTCTACATTCTACCTTTATATAGTATAAATTTTAAACAGGGCACTGTCAGATCCAGTTTTTGAGATAACACATGAAGGGTAGTTAGCATCCCTGTAGAAACTGCTTGTGTAATGTACTTATACCTTGCAAAGCATTTTCATGAAGTCTACTAGCTTTCAGCATAAAATCAGGTGGACCACCCTGCACATCATTTAAGAAACTGCTCCTTAATTGGAGTCATAATTTAGAAATGAGTTTTACATTTTCAAACTCCATGTTATTCAAAGGTCTAAGCTGCTCTAGACACTGTTGTGTGTATATGCAGTGGTGTCACATATCGCCTTCCACATTACCCCCAAATGTGCCAGGTGTGTTCTTCCATCAGTTAATGCTGCTCAGTGTTAGCTTGTATGAATAACTCTCTTCAGGATAGTGTTAGGGCACCACTCAGTATCACACCTGGCAGGAAGAGAGCACGTATCACCACTGTAGACACAGATCTGTAAACTTGCACACTAATTTTAATCTTAACAAGGAATTCTAGCGTCTTCATTGTCTTAAGTAAAAAGGGTGTTTCAAGCATTATGTCCTTTTGTCTTTTAGGTTTACAGAGAGCTTATTGGAAAACCCAGAGCCTTCTGGATGACTGAGGTAGTAGACAATGCCTCCTCCCGCACAGATCACACCTCTCCGAAGTTGGTGTGGCCAGTCTCCTTGGCATGTTCCCTTGCTTCTGCTTGTCCAGTTAAACCCTTTTGGCACACCATACATCTCAGGGTGAATCGGTTTACATCAGTAAACAGCCTCTTTCTTCTAGCTTCATCTGCCAATTCCAATGCTTGCGCAAGAACAATGTCGTCACTGGAGGAAAAGATGGTCAAAGGAGGGCTGTCTGGGTCAGGGAAGTTTCGCTGAAGTGGATCATAGTGGATGCCATCATAAATTAGTAGTACCCTTTTGGGGTAGCCAGCGTCTTCCCCAAAGCGGTCGATTCTGACTGTCTGAGTGTCCACCACACAAATTTCACATTGATAAAACTTGGACAAAATGGATATCTCAATAGCTCCTCCCCAAGTGTCATCCCTTCTAATCCAGTCGCAGTACTCTTGATTTGTTTTGCCCAATAATGCCTCACAGTAGAATTCTGGATCACTTGCTACTATCTCTGCTATAAGATTTCGCATCTCAGGGGCACAAGCTGGATCCAAAACACCCCCTTCTACTACATAGTTCACACTGGTGAAAAGGCAAGAGTTGTCTGCTGGGACCACAGTTCTGCTAAGCACAGGCAAAACTTCCCTGAATGAAGTGTGTGCACCATGCTTTGCAACTGCAGAAGATGAAGTCTTATGCTTGGTTTTGTCCTCTTCAATGATCAGGGTATCACCTGTTAAAAATAAAGCACATCCAGAACTGCAGAGGAATGTTTAGATGAAATATGGCTGACTAGCCAGTCTGGAAATTAGAAAGAGGAATGAAAGAATGTTACTGATAAAAGTTTTATAAAAAGCAACTAATAAATATTCATTCCTTTCCGTATCTTCTTAGGTTACTGTTGCTTGTTTTGTTTTGATTCATGTTGACTTCCAACTTAGCCAACAGAATCTGGCTGCACCTCTACACTATTTAAGGCTTATACTAGAAAGGATCAAAAGCAAAAATTTCTGACAGGATCTGTAACTTCATTCCTGTGTGAGACAACTAGGTTGTAGAGCATCTGACACACAGTAAAGAAAACCTGAGTTCAAATCCTGCCTCAGACACCTACTACCTGTATCACCCTGGGCAAATAACTTAACCCCTGTTTACCTCAGTTTCTTCATCTGGAACATGGGGATACCTCCCAGGGTTGTTGTGAGGATCACAGGAGATAATAATTGTAAAGCATTTAACATGGCACATAACATAAATATTAGCTATTATCATTGCTGTTATTATCATTATTGTGTATATTCACTCAACGGATGCAGATTACAACTCCTCTGAAATTAAGAAATATTCTGAGTTTCTGCAACCAAAAAATGTGTCAGCCTGAAGCCAACCTGGTGATAAGCCTCTCTGAATTTAGCTAGGCTGGTCCTCACAGCTAGAGCCAGTTAGTCTATTCCTGGGGGAATATGCAAAGCCTTTGAAGTGGGTTAAAACCTATCAGAAATTCTATTTACCAGCAGATTTTTTTTTTAAGGGTCACCTCCTCATGAGGCATTAGAGTAGGAATCCTCGAAGGTCCCTTCTAACTTAGAATGTTATTCTACAACTTATGTAAAATAAAACAAAATCGGAAACAAATGTGTGTATGTATATGTATATATATATACACATATACATATATAATTTTTAAAATATTCTTTTCTTAATCTAGGCCACTAGGGGGTGTGTTGAAAAAAGCAAGATAATTGACTACTCTGTTTATGTTTATAAAGTTTTTGACACCGAAGAGATAAGGTGCTAATTAGGGAAGTTGCTCTTCAAGTTTTAGTTGTCAACAGAAATAATTGCTACTGGTTAGAGCGGAAGAAGCCTATTAAGAAAGGCTTTACGTTAAAAGTAAACTTAAAATAACCTAGTACCCATAAGTAAGGACATAGAAAATGACTTAAACTTGGGAATTTCTGGCAAAAGAAAAGCAGAACTTCTTCCCCACCAACCCTCTACTTCGCCCGTCCCAACTCCCCGATTGTGGGGAGGGGGTGGGGAGCGAAGAGTCACAAACTGACCAAAGGAGGGCGAACTTTGGGACCCGGTCCATGAAACGAAGCTCGTAGAAGGAAAAGGGAGCAGCAGGAAGCTCCTCTCCCCTGCAAAACTCTGGGGAAGGAGATGGAATGAATGAGCTGCTGCGATTCGGCGGCTCCCAACGTTCGGGGGTGGGGGGGGTGGGGAGGCAGACCAGAGGAGATGGTCAGTCTCGTCCCGGCGTCCTTGGACCACCGGGCTGAGCCCTGTCAAATGGGGCATACGAGTCCCAGGCCCTGGCCCCCAGGGTCGTACTAGAGTCCTGGGGGAAAGTCCTCGACTCTCCCCCGAGCCCGGGGCCTGCGGCCGGGGTGTCCCCGTGACCCTGCTCGCCCGCAGGAGCGCTCCTGCCAGGGCCCGGACGCCGACCCCCAGCCCTCTTCTCCTCCTCCCCTTCGGGAGTCCCCCCACCACGGCCCGCAGCCAGGCGTCCTTACCCGACTGGATGGGCAGGTCCCCCAGCACGGTCTCCCCGTTGCTGAGGTCCAGGCACTCTGGGGGGAAGCCGACGAGGATCCGCTGCCCGCCGGGGGCGATCCCGGTGACGGCGGCTATCTGGCCCTCTAGCTCCCGCACGAGGGACCGGCTCGAGAGGCCCTGCAGGACGTGGGTGCCGTTCTTGGCCTTGCAGCGGAGCCGCCACATCGCGTCCGCCCGCCCGCCGGATACCTCCCGGGGCCTGCCTGGGACACAGCCGGACGGAGGGAGACGCCGCCGCCGGGGCAACCGGCCGGCGGATGGAAACCAAAATGGTCGCCCCCTAGCCGGGATAAACATCGCGAGAAGTCGCCACGCCCCCTTTCCCCGCCCTCCGGGGAGGGGGGGGGAATGTGTTCGCGAGACTTCCTCCGGGTCCGGTCAGAACCCTCTTAGAAGATAGGATAGTCTTAAAGGGACAACACCCCCTTTTCTCCCACGCTCCCGCTCCCCAGCCCTCCTCCATCCTAGGATGCGCCACAGGTTGGATGACCTGGGGAACCACGAACGTGTCCGGGCTGTGAGCCCACAACAAAGGCGAGCATCCCCTACGTGGGGCGGCCGGAGGACACGCTCACTCAATGGATTGGAATGTCCCTTCGCACTTGTTAAGAGGTCAGAAATGGATCATAACCACATCTGACACTTACTGGGCAGGAACAAAAAGAAGTTGCAGACAACAAAAGGAGGGCTGAACCGGCAAGGATCCTTCATTAAGGGGCTGGTGACTGTCCCAAACACTGACTCACTGACTAAAGGATTCTTTACACCTCAATGCAGAGTAAACAGCACGAGGTAACTTGTCATATCTAAAGGGAACCCGTGGGAGGTCAGCATCAGTTCCGGAAACCCAACGGTAACCTTGGGTTTCCAAACAAAAGCACACTTTTCAGAACCATTTTCACACATTGGGCATTCAATTTAAAAAAACTGATTTATGCACATTATAATAATAGCTCTATAACATATAGTGTGTATTTGTGTATATATGTGCATGTGTGTCGCTTACTTTGTGCCAGGCACTGTGATGAGTGCTTTATAATTATTATCTCATTTAATTCTCATAACCACTCTGAGAGGTAGGGGCTATTATTTCCATTTTACAGATGGGAAAACTGAGCCAGAGGTTATGTAACTTGCTCAAGGTCACATAGGTGGTAAATGTTTGAGGGTGGATTTGAACTCAGGTCTTTCTGATTTCAGGCCTTCGGTTCTATCCATTGCACTGCCTAGCTGCTTAGGTACTGCCTTGGACTAGGCAGTATATAAAATAATAATTAATTATACAAATATATTTACTATAACATTTCATATTGTATTTACCATGATATGATATATTACAATGATATAATATTAATGTAATAGCATTATATTATATTGTGTGCAAGTTTTATAATAATTTATATAATTTGAGCTCAGATGTTTCTGACTCCAGGGCCAGCACTCTATCCACTATGCTACCTAGCTACATCATCATGATGTTATAATGTCATAAATTAGTAATATATATACAACTATCTTATATAATATATATTATACATCAGGCATATATTATACAAGTATTACATAAATACATAAAATATAAACCATGAATATATTTATATAGTTATAGAAAACATAAGCAAACACATTAAAATATTGAATAATATATCTATTATGTGTTACATAATATTAATTAGTTTAATTTAATTAATAATCAATATATTCTATAATTGACATTACATATTATATAACATGTTAATATAAGTAGTATATATTATATATAATTTATTATATATTTATCAAGCGTACATATAGTAATATACATAATGTATTATTTATTACATAATATATGCTGTTAATATCGTTATCATCACCATCATGCAGCTAGATAGCATAGTGGATAGAGCATTGGACTTGAAGTTAGGAAGATCTGAGTTCAAATTCAGCCTCTGACACAAGCTATGTGAGCCCGGGGCAAATCACTTGACTTCTCTCTGCTTCATTTCTTCATCTGCAAAATGAGGATAAAAAATAGCATCTAACTCCCAGGGCCGTTGTGGCATTAGAATGAGATTACATATGTAAAAAGATTTATAAACCTTAAAAACTATGTAAATACTAATTATAATTTTAATCTCATTTCCCATATGAGAAAACTGGAGTTACATAAATAAAGTAACTTCTTTATAGTCACACAGCTACTAAGTATCAAAGGCAAAATTAAAAACCGAATCTCCCAGATTTGAAGTTCAATGTGCTGTTTACTATTAATTACATATTTTGCACTTTAATCAAACATCAAGCACTTTTTAACCTACTATATACAAGGCTCTGTATTAGGTACTAGAGACACAAAACCAACTGTGAAACAGTTCTTGCTCCCAATTATCTTATATTCTATAGAGATAAGACAAGGCTCACAGAGAAATACAATGTCCATACAGGATAAATACATAGTAATTGAGTGGGAGATACTAGTAGCTGGGGCAATGAGAAGAGGCATGTGGGATGTAGCACTGGATCTGTGTTTTGAAGGAAACTAGGAGTGAAGAGTGAAACAAAGGAGTGAAAGAGTGGAGAGAGTGTGTTCCAAGTATGGGACAGTGTGCAAAGGCAGAGTGACAAAAGTTTTATGAAGAACACCAGGCTGTTAACAAATAGTAAATCTCAGAACAAGGACTCTCATTAAAGTCTTCTGATGCCAAAGTCCAGTGCTTCCTATAGCTACTACGTAGATGTGACTTTTCATTAAAAAAAAAAAAAGGTTTTTTAAATATCTACTAGATGCAAAGACCAGGCACTAAGGATATGAAAAATGAGAAGTTACACAGTCCATGCCCTCGATGATATTAAGATTCAGTGGGGGAGAACGCAAACAAGAGGTACACAAATAAATATGATACAAGGGGAAATGTCATGAGGACAGAGAGACCCAGATAGAGTGCTCTCAGAACCCTCTTTGGATGAATTCCACAGCTCTTCCCTTGGATCTATAGGGGACCCACCGCAGCAAGTCTCTGAATTAAAGGTGGGTGTATCATGAATACTGTTTGATACAGGGTGTGCCCATGTATTGCAAATAGTGACTATACCTATAAAACATTTACAATACTAGCAATAAGCTGTTTTCTTGGAACTCACAAACGCATCCGGGTGAGAAAACCTCTCCACTTCCTAGATACCACTTCTACACTCTCCTCAGCTCTTGAGACCCTGGAAAAAATGATCCCCACCTGGATAAAATACCGGATCCAATTTCCAAAGCTTGATGCTAAGGGTTCTGAGTTTTTATTGGTTTATTGCCAGTCTGTTGTGCAAACCTGACCCTGGCACAAATCGGTGGAGAAGGTAGAAGATGGAAAGTCAAGTAGAAAACTGGATACACTAGGGGACACACGAGATCTTTGATTCTGTGATGCTGGAGGGACTAGCCAGTGAAGATCACAGTTCAACATGAAGGAACTTTTTTTGACTGAATTCCATTGGGACACAGGAACGAAAGAGTTAATATCAGACCACATCCTCAGAGGACTTCTGTTTAACTTATTTCATTGAGGAGTGGATCGGCTCTCTGTTCTCGCGAGAGTTTAAAGAAGCTCTTGCCTTTTCATTAGCCCCAGCTCCCGAGTTGCCCAGCAACAGGGTAACCAATCCTTCACCCTGCTAGGTAACCCGAGGGCATCTATCTTCCTCTCCGCATCCCCCTCCTCCTGCCTGGTGCTGGCGTCATCACTTCCAGCAAGAGCCCAGCCCCCTGAGACTCAGCGGGCTCAGATTGGCCGACTGTAGACTCCAGGTGAAGGCGCGCGCAGGGGGTGGGGTCATGGAGTGGGCAGGGCGAGACGGGCAGTTGATTTGAGTGTAATTTGCATGCCCGGCCCCTGCCCGAGGTGCCGTTGGGTTCCCGGGGGACTCTCTGGTCCTAAGCCGGGATCACAAGGTGAGCAGTTGCTGCGCAGCGCCTAGGATGCATGGGGCCTGGGGCCGGGCGGGATGAGGGGCGGTGTATGGATTGGGATAAGAACCTGGAGGATGATAAATCGAGGAGCCCTTGTGCCGGTGCATTGGAGGCTGCCGGGAATATTTAGACACCGACAACCGTGGAGATACATGGGGGTGTAGAAGGAAGGGGAGCCTTGGAGGCCGTGCGGGGACCGTGGAAGCGTCTTAAAGAAGCAAACGTCTCCTTATTCGATCCCTTTTTGGCTGTCTGGTTGGGGTGGGGGGACGCAAGTGGGGAGGAGTCTGGAGTTAGGAGGCGTCAGCACCGTGTTTCTGATGAAGGATCAACCTTTGTCCAGCAGTGTCACATTGGGAAAGTCACTTAATCTCCGCGGGCCTCAGTTTACAGTTAGAATCTAGAAATTCCTTCTTGCCCCCGGAGCATCGGTGTGGATGCATGTGTGGGTGACCTGGGTCGGGAGGGTTGTTAGGAACCCAGGAGGACGGGTGACGTGTTGAAGCCACCTTGGCTTCCTGTTAGTTACCTTCTGCTTTCTCCTTACGGACCGGCTTTCCTGCTCACAGAGACTTTCCCATCTACCATTTCTTTCAGCACTGTCCAGGGAGTATGTATTTGATGCTTTGATTTCTTACTTGTTAATTGCCTAGGTCTCTCGTTTTTCCCTTATGAGTATAGGAGTTGGGGGGGGGGACGGACGGGGAGGAGGGGCAGGGAATCGGGGTGTGTGTGTCTTGCCCCTTCTCTTACTTCACCTACCTACCTCATCTCTTGTCTCTTCCAGAAACTCCCTGGGGCCTTGAGTCACTGAACTGCCATGTCTGGGAATCCAGTGCCAACTCCAGAACAGAACAGTCATGAAAACAAGGCTACTAATCTTAGGCAGTCAGAGAAGAAGTGCTGTGAGTACCGGGGAATAATGCCATTTCACTTTACAGCTCCTTCCCCTCCCAACACCCCTGTGAGGCAGGTAGCATATTATCCTTTGCAGGAAACTGGGAATCAGAGAAGTTAAGACTCAGTTATTGTTAGTGAATAGCATACCTGAACCTCGGTTAGGTCCCCTGAGTTCAAGTCCAGTGGTCTTTCAGATGAAGACCCTCCCCCATTGGATAAAGGGGAAGGAAATGTATGTATAATGTATATAAAGATGCATGTATGTAAAATAATACATGTAAAGTCCTCTGCATATCTTAAAGTGATGTACAAATGTCAGTGATTGTGATCTTGTTGGTATACAGCCTGAGAACACCGATCTTATCCCCGGTTTGAGCTTTTTGTAGTCAAAGTGAGAATCCTTTCCCTGCTTCTGTGAAGATGTCTAGAAGTGAAGTCATTATCTCCCCTTCCTGGAAGACCCTCCCCTCTTTCAGGCACCCCTGTTAAGGGTACCACCAAAGGTTACAATCTCAGTGTCATCTTTGCCTTCTCCTTCTAACCTTACATATTTATTCAATTGCTAAATCTTGCTGTTTCAACTTGTGTAACCTCTTCCCTATACATGTTTCCCCTTTCCTTCACTCAAACAGTCTCTGCCCTTGCTCAGACTTTTCATTATCCCTCTCTCCTTGAGCTACTGCAATGGTCTTCTAACTGGCTCCTCTGCATCAAGTTTTTCATTCCAACTGATCTTCCCTAAGCCCCTAAAATCTAAATTTTCGAAATCTAAACTTCAGCATCATCTAAAGGATAGATCTGCTTATGTCACCCCCTACCCAACAAACTCCAGGGGATCTCTGTTAAGTCCAGGATCAAATTAAGTCCTCTGGCATTAAAGCTCCTTACAAATTGGCCCTTTCCTACTTTTCCTATCTTCTTGTACTTTATTCGCTTGCAAATACTCTATGAACTGGCCAACACCGGCCCACTTGCTGCTCCTTAATCACACCTACTTCTATCTGAGAATCTTTGTGCTAGCTGGCCCTCTTGCCTACATCCGCTCCCTCCTGAATTTTGTCCATCGAGGTCCATCAAGACAGCTCACATCCCAGCTCCTCCAGGAGGCCTTTCCTGATCCTTCCTCCTTCCCAGCAACTAGTGCCTTCTCCCCTGAAACTATCTTCTGTCTAGTC
The DNA here is from genome assembly GCF_019393635.1 of Dromiciops gliroides. Taxonomy (NCBI): domain Eukaryota; kingdom Metazoa; phylum Chordata; class Mammalia; order Microbiotheria; family Microbiotheriidae; genus Dromiciops; species Dromiciops gliroides. Next base: position 106,501,009 of record NC_057864.1, read on the forward strand.
TGCATATAGCTTGACTGTACCTCGTTATCTAGTGATTGTCTTCCCCATTAGAATGTGAGCTTGAGGCCAGAGACTGTTTTTGCTTTTATTTGAAGCTCTAACATGTAGTACAGTGCTTTGGCACATAGTAGTTACCACTGGTCTGACTTAAAACCAAGCCTTCCACTCCTCCCAGTTTTCATGGATGAATTTTCTGTTTGTGAAACAAGGAGATTGTTTTATCCTTGGGGTTCTTCTGCCAAGGTAGGTCATAGATTCAGTATCAACCAACCTTTGAGATTTATTAGGTGGCTGACTATGGACAAGTGCCACCTGGCTGTCCTGGATCCCTTTCGAGATCATCCAATCAAATGCTCTCACTTTACAGATGAAGAAACTGACACAGAGAGAGACATCACTTGTCTAGTGATACACAGGTTTCAGAACCCCAGTTTGGACCCAGGTCTTCTGGGTCTTCCGGGTCTTCCGAGTATCTTACAATCTTTCCCTCCTTCTCTTGGTAGGGGTTCCAGGGGAGGGGATGCTTACCACTCTTTCCACTTCCTGCTTAGCAAGTTATCTATCTGAGCAAATAACAATATGTTCCCATTAAGAAGAATAGGACAGGACAAGATGGGCTGGGGAGGCAGAGCTGTTACTTTTTTCCATTTTCAGGCCTTTTCTAGGCTAAAGTTTTTCATGATTCCTCCTGTTCCTTTTCCACCTATTGGAAACATTGTAACAAGTAGGTGCCTTACTCTATTTACATCCCTTGTTCCAAACCCACATCTCTGTGGTATTAACCTTGACTCTTAACCGATGACTCTTAACCTTGACTCCTCCAGTGTGGTAGAGTGAGTAGGGCACTAAACTTGGACCTGGGTTCAAGTCTCATTAGTCATGTGATTATGAACAAGTCATTCAATCTTTTGGTGCCTCAGTGCCCTTTTTTTTTCTAAAATGAACAGATTGAACTTGATGACCTTAAAGATCCCTATAAGGCTCTAACTCTATGATCCTATAAAGGTGCTTCTCTGCTTCACCTAGCTATAGGGTCAACTCTTGTTAATTGCATATTTATGGACTGTTGGCTTTCAGAGGGACCAGTGAATCAAGCATTCTCCAGCCTTTCTGAGAAGTTGGAAATGCAAATGGTTCATGGAAAGGATGGGGAAGCAACATAGTAGCCTTCCCATTTCTTTCATCCCATGCACTCCCTGCCTACTCTCATTAATTAGCCTTGGAATTTTCATAGCCAATCCCACAAGGCTCTATCTACAATCTAGTTCCTGGTACTGCTAAGAGTGCTAGCATTTGACTGGAACCCCACTCCCCAGGGAACCCAGAGAAAGTCTGATAACTCTTACCTGTGAATTATCCCACCTCTCACTCCCCAGAAGTCTGCCAGCTCATCGCTTTCTCACTCCACTGGTTATTAATAGCGGGGAAAAAAAACCCAGGAGACAGACATGGGGGAGGGAGGGGTGCTTAACGTTCAAAGCCATTCCTGGAGCCTCAACCTTAATGTCAAGTCCTTGATGGTCTCATGATTAATGATGGTAATCTCACATCCCTGAACTCTTATGAAGCTCTTTAGAGCTGCATGGCAACAGAGACAACTAAGGTTAGCTCATCTCTCCAGGGCCCCTCTCCCCTCTCTCTTTGTCAGGACATTGAGCTGGGCACTTGACATAAAATGCCCCCATGGAAAATATGCTATCCTGCCTCTGCTTAAAACAGTGGGTACTTTTCTGAAAGGTCATACATGTAAAATGAATTTTTGTAAATATACTGTAAGTGTCCTAGAATTTACAATTTACAGGAACTCTACAGGAATTCACTTTGACAGGTAAATCGAATGTCTTTTGCAAAGTTTTCCTTTCATCCTTGGAAATCACCCTCTTGATATGTCTGTTTTTGGACAAGTAGCTGGTATATGGAAGTCAATCAATAAACACTTATTCAGTATCTACTATGTACCAAGCACTGTGCTAAGATGAAAATAAATCCGTTTCTGCCTTCAAATAGGGCTTTATATTCCATAAAAGGGGACAACATATACAAATAAGTTGAGTTTGTGAGTGAGGGCCTTGGCTTCTGGGGGATCCAGAAAGGTTCATCATGGAAAGAACATTCTGTGTGATGTTAGGCTGCTGCTGATTTCCCTTTTCTGGGTCTTGGTTCCTTCATCTGTCAAATGGGGAAGTTGGACCAGCTAACTTCTTAGATCAATTGGAAGAGTCAAATAACTAAAAGTCTGATGAATACATATTGGGCTTTCCAAAAGTTGAGATATGTACTTACACTCCTAAGAAAACGGAGTTTTTGCTGGGGTTCTCTGACTGCAGGACCATGAGGTACTAGCTCCCCCAGGAAGACTACTTTTGCTAGCTGTGGCCTCTCTTTTTTTTTTTCTTTTTTTTTTTTTGGTGAGGCAGTTGGGGTTAAGTGACTTGCCCAGGGTCACACAGCGAGTGTCAAGTGTCTGAGTCTAGATTTGAACTCAGGTCATTCTGAATCTAGGACTGGTGCTCTATCCACGGTGCCACCTAGCTGCCCCTAGCTGTGGCCTCTTTATGCTAATCTTCATCCCACTTAGATCTCTCCCTTGACCTCCCCTCCCTCCTCTATGTGCAGTGCTTGGAAGGCTTGGTTCTCTGTGTCCTTGGGGAACTTCCCCAGAGTTTTCAGTCCTAATGGGACAGAAAGACCCTGTCCTTCCTCATCTCTGGCCTTGCCTGACCTTCTCTGGTCTTGACCTCTCCCCTCCCTCTTCTTAACTTTTCATCTCCCCTCCTCCCCATGCAAGCACCTGCTGCTGGGTTGTCCCAAAGTACTGTGAGCTGTCTTGTTTCACCTGTCTTATGTCTGAGTTTCCTATCCCCCAGGACTGAAATCTGAGTCAACCACTGTGCAAGAGGAGAGAATGTTTGCAGACTCGTTTTCTTTTCCTTGCTGCCTCCCTGCATGTTGTAAAAGGGTCCCAGGACTCCTTCTTGTTCACACCCTGGGCCAGTTTATTAATAGCTCAGTTATTATCCCCTAGCTACTTAATTACCCCTGTCTAGGTCAACTTGGACTCCAGAAAGGTGACAGGGAGGGGAGGGGAGAGAAGGCCTGAGAGCAGCAAGATGGAATCCTAGAGCCTGCACTGTTGGGGAGGTCAGAATAGGGATTCTTTAAAGTTTTTTCTAGAACTCCCTTACATAACTCAGGTTGGCCCAGACAAGAACAAGGTACCATTTATTATCTGGACCTTCTCTCAGGGAAAAGATCTTCAGGGTATTGGTAGGAGCTCTGACAAGAGCTTGGGTGGTTTAGTGACTAGTGATGAATGGAGGGTCACAAGACTTGGATTCTAGTGAGAGCTCTCTCCCTGACAACTTCTCTGGGACTTGGTTTTCCCATTTATGAAACAGAAGCTGCCCTACCCCCATTTCCTATTAGGGAAGTTAGAAGAAAATGCATCTGTGATTGAGAAAGCAGCTTGAACTTGGGTGGGGGGTGTGGAGGAAAGGGAGAGAATTTTGTGAGAATTCTGCAATTTTTAGAAGTTTTAGTTAAGCATCAGGTTGGGTGAAGAGGAAACTGGAGTCATTTAATGTGATGCCCCCAGTCCCCTAGACTTTCATGTGTTAGAGATAGATCAAAGTGTTCTAAGTTGGTATTTGTGGCTGTGTACGCAAGTCAATGAAAGAGGAAGGAAGCACAGTTTATTTCTGCAGTCTGTCAGTCCTGAGTGACAAATTTTAGGTGGGAGCAAATGCTGTTTTCAACAGCCATTAGCAGGCTCAGTTTGATTTGGTAAACACGGAGCAGCTGTGTTCCCAGGAGCTTCGGAGCAACCCCCAAGCTCTGTTGATTCAAGACCCTGGAGAGGGGAACAGGACCTTTGGGGGAAATGACTAATGGACTGTGTAGTGTGGGTGATGCCGGTCTAGAAGAAAGAAGTAGCCTGGGTAATGAGCCGAGCCTCGGAGGACTTGGGGAATATGCAGGGCCCGTGAGCTGGAGAAAGTGAAGACTCAGGGCTTTAGTCACTGAAAACTGAGAATAGCCATCTGTCTGGGGCCATTGAACCGGGAACTAGCCATGCTCTGCTGAGAATAGGAGGATGGTTTACTGTAGCCAGAGATCCCAAAGAGGAATCAGACAGAAGTTAGGAGTTGGGAGTTAGGGAAAAAATAGAGTTAGGAAATAAAGTCATTTCTCCTTCCTCATGCATTTATAATCAAGGGGCTTCTCACTGTACCTTCATTCCCCTACGATTGTTTGGGGGTGGGGAGAGTGGTTTCTCTTTTTCTTTAGTTGGGAAATAGAAATAGCAAGGTGTAGTGGGTGCAGTGCTGAGCTTGGGAGTCAGAAAGACTTGGGTTTAAATCCTACACCTGCCACTTAGTAGCTTTTCGACCCTAGGCAAGTCATTTAACTTTGGGGGGGGGGAGGGGCAGGACAATGAGGGTTAAATGACTTGCCAGGGTCACACAGCTAGTAAGTGTCAAATGTCTGAGGTCAGATTTGAACTCAGGTCCTCCTGAATCCAGGACTGGTGCTTTATCCACTGCACCATTCTAGCTGCCCCCAAGTCATTCAACTTTGATTTGATTCAAGAAACCCCTAGGACCTGCCTTTCTAATCAGGTTCCATGCCTTTCACTTGGACAAGATATCTATCTTCCCGTTTCGCTCGGGACCCATCTGCTTTTCTCTTTACCAAAACACTCTTGTCATTTTTTCACCAGAGGGAAAATATTGTCATTCCAGTGGTCACAGTCATGCAGAATCAGTTTCCCCTAGTCTTCAGGATGGGAGGATTTTCATGCTGTAAGGGACCCTAGAGATCGTGGGGTATAAAATTGCTTGTTTGAAGATTTTAAAATCCAGGAAGGGAAATGCTTCACCTGAGGCTATAAACCTAGTAAATAGTAGGGTCTGATTTTGAGCCCAGGCCTTCTGACTCTCATGCTTTTCCTACTCTTGTTTCATTGTTTACAGATTTGTTATCTAGTGGGAAATTTTTTGGGGGAGGAAAAATCATTCCTCATATTTGATTATTTAAAACAGGTACTATTTTGATATCTCACCGTACCCCCTTTGAAAATCATTTACATTTTAGCTCTCTAGGCTCACCACAAACACACAAATTTAGAGAATCAAGACACATTCCATGGAGAAGTACAATTGCAAGCAGGCAGTACACCAACTCCAGGGAAGGAATATTCCTAAGGATGAGGCCAAAGGCCATTTCTTTACTAATGCTACCACTCCTTACTCCACACCTTGCTCACCTTTTGCCCTCCCCACTATCCTGGGCCTCTGCACTAAGGCAAAATATAAAATCAGCCCTTCAAAGATGACTCCAGCTTTGAGCTTTGGTCCAGGCATAGATCACTAAGGACACTGTAGGACATTGGGACACTTCAGGTGAAAGCAGAGAAGGAATTTTTCTTGTTCAAAGGTTGGAGGGATCCAGATTCCTTCCTGGTTCTTGATTTCCCTTGTGAACCTAGGTAAACAGTCATTTTAACCCCTCTGGGACTCCTTTTAATGGGAGGAGAGATTATTATCCCCCCATTACTTTGTATTCACTCCGAATATATTTTATTTTTCTTATCTTTGTGCATGATATCTCCCTGCAGTGGAATATAACCCCCTTTAAGACAGAGACTTTTTGTTTCTCCATTCCTAGTGCAAAAGTTCTTCATCTTCTTTTATGTCATGGACCCCTTTGGTATTCTAGTGAAGTTTATCCCTTCTCAGGATAATGATTTTTTTCTTTAAATTTTTTCCCAAGCGTGAGTGAATGTGTGTACACATAAAAACAATTTTTAACATTTGGGTGGATTTTTTAAGATTTGGGGTTCCAAATTCTCTCCTCTTTCCTTCCCTCTCATTGAGAATGCAATCAATTTGATATATTTTAGTTGTGTAGTCATGCAAAACTTATTTCTGTAGTAGGCATGTTGTGAAAGAAGACACACACCAAAACCCCCCCAAGAAAGATAAAGACAGTTTCAAAAGTATGTTTTAATCTGCATTCAGATTCTATCACTTCTTTCTCTGGAGGTGGATAGCATTTTTCATCTTAAATCCTTCAGAATTGTCTTATATCATTGTATTGCTGAGAATAGCTAAGCCATTCACAGTTGATCATCATTATAATATTTCTGTTACTGTGTACAATGTTCTGGTTCTGCTCATTTCACTCTGCATCAGTTTATTTAAGTCTTTCCAGGTTTTCTGAAAGTATCCTGCTCATTATTCCTTTTCTTTTCTTTTCTTTTCTTTTCTTTTTTTTTTTGAGGGGCAATGAGGGTTAAGTGACTTGCCCAGGGTCACACAGCTAGTAAGTGTCAAGTGTTTTGAGGCTGGATTTGAACTCAGGTCCTCCTAAATCCAAGGCTGGTGCTTTATCCACTGTACCACCTAGCTGCCCCCATTATTTCTCATAGGATTCAATAGTATTCCATCACAATCATATTTCCACAACTTGTTCAGCCATTCCCCAGTTTATGGGCTTCCCTCAATTTTCAATTCTTTGCCACCACAAAAAGAGCTCATATAATATTTTTGCACATATAGGTCCTTTTCCTTTTATTTTTTTTCTCATCTTCTTTGGGACACAGACCTAATAGTGGTATTGCTGGATCAAAAGGTATGCAGTTTTGTAGCCCTTTGGGCATAGTTCCAAATGGTTGTATCAGTTCACAACTCCACTAATAAATAAATCAGTGTCCCAGTTTTCCCACATCCCCTCCAACATTTGTTATTTTTGTTTTCTGTCATATTAGCCAATCTGATAGGTGTGAAGTAGTCTCTAAGAATTGTTTAAATTTGTATTTCTCTAATCAATACTTATGTAGACCATTTTTTCATATGACTATAGATAGTTTGATTTCTTCTGAAAACTGCATGTTCATATCCTTTGACCATTTATCAATTGGGGAATTACTTGTCCTCTTATGAATTTGACTCAGTTCTGTATATATTTGAGAAATGAGACCTTTATCAGAGAAATTTTCTATAAATTCTTTTTCACAGTTATGATTACAGTATATTTTCCTCCATCCTATTTTTTTTCTTGTTTATCCTTTTCTCTTTCCCCTCTCACAATGCTCCCCCCTCAAAAGTGTTTTACTTCTGACCACTGTCTCCCCCAATCCACTCTTCTTTCTATTAGCTTCCTTCCTTCTTCTATCCTCTTCCCCTCCTTCTTCCCTGTAGGGTAAGATTCTATATCCAACCGAATATGTATGTTATTTCCTCTCTGAGCTCATTTCAATGAAAGTAAGGTTCAAACATTGTCTACCACCCCACCCTCATCCTTTCTTCTACTGTAAAAGCTCTTTTGTGCTTCTTTTATGTGAGCTATTTTACCCCATTCTAGCTCTCCCTTCTCCCAGTACATCCCTCTTTCACACCCCTTAATTTTAGTTTTTTAGATATCATTCCATTATGGTCAGCTTAGACCTGTGTATGCTAACTGCTAATGATAAAATTCTTAGGAGTTATAAGTATCATCTCCCCATATATGAATGTAAACAGTTTAACCTACTGAATCCCTTACAGTTTCTCTTTCCTTTTATGCTTCTCTCGAGTCTTCCATTTGAAAATCAAAATTTCAATTCCATGTTGGTCCTTTCATTAGATATGCTCAAAAGTCTTCTATTTCATATCCATTTTCCTCCTGAAATATTATATTCAGTTTTGCTAGGTAGGTGATTCTTGGTTGTAATTCTAGCTCCTTTGCCCTCCACAATATCATATTCCAAGACCTCCAGTCCTTTAGTATACAAGCTGCTAAATCTTGTACTTTCCTGACTGTTGTTCCACTATATTTGACTTGTTTCTTTCTGGCTGCTATCAATATTTTTCTCCTTAACCTAGAAGTGCTGGATTTGGCTATGATATTCCTGGGAGTTTTCATCTTGGTATTTTTTTTTTGAGGTGGATTGTGAATTCTTTAAATTTCTAGTTTATCCTCTGGTTCTAGAGTATCAGGGCAGGTTTCCTTGATAATTTCTTGAAACGTGATGCCTAGGCTTTTTTTTTTTTTTAACATGGCTTTCAGATAGTATAGTGATTCTTAAATTATGTCTCCTGGATCTATATTCTAGGACAGTTGTTTTTCCAATGAAATATTTCACATTTCCTCTATGTTTTCATAATTTTATTTTGTTTTATTGTTTCTTGATGTCTCGTGAAGTCACTGGCTCCTGGTTGCCCAATTTTAATTTTAAGGAATTATTTTCTTCAATGAGATTTTGTATCTCCTTTGTTATTTGGTCAATTCTACTTTTTAAGGAATTCTTTTCTTCAGTGAATTTTTGTACTTCTTTTTCATATGGTCAATTCTGCTTTCTAAGTTCTTCCATTTAGTGGATCTGCATACCTTTTTTTTTACCATTTGACCTAGTCTGTTTTTTGTAAGTTGTTATTTTCTTCTGTATTTTTTGTGACTCCTTTACCAAGCTGCTGACTCTTTTTTCATGATTTCTTGTATCACTCTCATTTTTTCCCAATTTTCCCTCTACCTGTATTATTTGAGTTTTAAAATGCTTTTTGAACTCTTACAGGGATCCTTTTTGGGGGTGCTGAGATCAATTCACATTTTCTTTGAGGTTTTGGATTTAATGGTTTTGATTTCATTGCCTGAGTTTGTATTTTCATCTATATGTTTTCAATTTTTCCAAGGTCGTGTGACCAAGTGTGGTTACTGCTCTCCTCGTCTGTGCTCTTGTCTGTGAGCAACCACAAGCACTCTTTTCCACTCTGGAACTGTGCGCAGTGTACTAGTGTTCCTTCTCACCCTGATACTGCAGCCCAGAATCATGTATGGTCAATGCAACAAGGACCTACACTCAGTGCCAGCAGAGGGTCCCCTGTAATCTCCTTCTGATCATTGGGCTGACCCCCTTACCATCTGTGGGCTGAGAGCTCCAGAAACTGCTGCCAATTCAGTCACCTCCAAAGTCTGGTCTGGACTGTGCTTTACTCTTATCCCAGTGAGACAGACCTTTCCTGCCTACCTCTTAAGTTGTCATGGGCTAGAAAATTGTTTCACCCCATCCTTTTGTTAGTTCTGCTGCTCCAGAATTTGTTTTGAGATGTGATTTTAAATTTGTTTGCAGGGAAACTTGGGAGAGCTCAGGTGGGTCTCTCATCCTTTACTCTGCCATCTTGGCTTTGCCTCCAGGATAATGTTTTTAAATGCATAAAATAAAACACAGAGGATTATAAAGAAATCAATTACATTGACCTATACTTATCAACAACTTTTTTAAAGTTCATGGAACTTCTTGAAATTTGTCCCCAGATTAAAAACCCCTACCCCAGCACCTAGAAATGTGTCTGGCAGTTAATCAATAATTCTTGATAAAATGAATGAATCTGAAGTTTCAGGATGAGGATAAATGATAGAATAAACCCACAAATACTCTGAAAATCAGGAAGGAATATTACTATGACTAATAAAAATTGTGACAAGTTCCAAAGTGTCCTGCTTTGCTTTCATTCTAGCCATTAAATGAGACCAAATGGTGCTCCTGTGCCCTTTATTACATTAAGGTGACATGCAGGAGCCATCATACCTTCATCTATGTTATGTGTCACCCTGAGGACCAGACAGAAGATAATTGAGACTTTGCCACAGCCTAGATCCCCGGGGGGCTCAGAACTATTGACTTCAGAGGCCAATTTATAGACTTTAGAGCCAGAAGGGACCTTGGAGATCATCTATTCCAAGGTTTCTTTATTTCACAGATTCAACAAAACATTAGAGTTCAACATTTATTAAGCACCTACTGCATAAGGTTCTGTACTAAGCACCAGTAATACAAAGACAAAACCACAATAGTTTAAAATTGTGCAGATAAGGAAACTGCAGTCAAGAGGTCAAGTGACTTAATCAGTCATTCATGCAAGGAATGAATAATGATGGTGGTGATGGTGATGATGATGATAGCTAATATTTATATAGCTCTTGCTGTGTGCCAGGCACTGGTAGCCAAGGATAATTACCTCTTAGGCTCACCTAGTGTCAGAGGTCTTCTTCAGTTCCCTAGTTACTAGGCAGGGCATTTCAGAAGCTGCTACAACCCTTTTTTTTTCTTTCCTCTCCTTCTTCCTCTGTCTCTCATGACACTGAGCAGTTACAGATATTGAAAAGAAAGAGGCCAGGGCAGCTAGGTGGTGCAGTGGATAGAGCACCGGCCCTGGAGTCAGGAGTACCTGAGTTCAAATCTGGCCTCAGACAATTAACACTTACTAGCTGTGTGACCCTGGGCAAGTCACTTAACCCCAATTGCCTCATCAAAAAAAAAAACACAAAAAGGGGCAGGTAGGTGGCACAGTGGATAGAGCACCAGCCCTGGAGTCAGGAGTACCTGAGTTCAAATCCGGCCTCAGACAATTAACACTTACTAGCTGTGTGACCTTGGGCAAGTCACTTAACCCCATTTGCCTCACTAAAAAAAAAAAAAAAACAACAACCCACAAAGAACAAAACGAAACCAAAAAAAAAAAAAAGAAAAGAAAGATGCCTAGACTCTTAGGGTGTGGGGAACAGTGTGGTAGATTACAAAGGACATTGGATTGAGAGTCAGGAGAGATCTGTGTTCAAATCCTGCCTATGACACTTATCAGTTCTGTAACTTTGGTCAAATGATTGCTTAGACCCTCTGAGTCTCAGTTCCCTTATCTGCAAAATGAGAGCCATATTGTATGTAGTCCCTTATTTCATAGGGTTGCTGTGAGGCTCTGGTGAGACCAAACATGTAAAATGCCTTGCTTGGTCCAGTGGAATGAACACTGGCTATGGAGTCAGGGGACCTGGGTTCAAATCCTGTCCCTGACACTTACTAAATGTGATCATAAATTAATATGAAAATGTCAGCTGTTGTTAGCCCCTTGCCCCCTTGTCCCAGGCAAGTTCAGCCTTCCTACCTAACCTCTCTGATTCCTTTGGTTTCCCCTATCCTCTCCTTGCAGCATGGGCCTCCTACATGACAAACTCCCCAACACTTATTGTAATGATTGGCCTGCCAGCCCGGGGCAAGACCTATGTATCCAAGAAACTCACCCGATACCTCAACTGGATTGGGGTACCCACCAAAGGTAGGTGCTCTACCCAGGAAAGGGGGAGGAATGGAGAAGAATTAGGCTCTTGGGCACCTTAGGGCCTTTGATTAGGGAGCTCAGAGGTCTCTTGGACTGAGGAATTCATTTTCCTGTGCCCAAATTTCATAGCAGGCCACACCAGTGTTCCTGAAGTGTGGCAGCTCAATGCCCTTGCCTGCCCCTCAGCAGATTTATAGCTATTTTCTGAATTGGTTGACTAGGGCATGAGAGGGGGCTTGGAACAGACTGGGGGAGGGCAGTGCTGGGATTTAGGAGGACAGTATGGGCTAGGACAGTGTTTCTACTCCTAGTCTTCTGGAGAGATTAGCTTGGACTGGGAAATGGGGCTGTTTTGGAATTTAGGGGCTAAAGGATAGAAGTTTTTTCCACAGTTTTTAATCTCGGGGTGTATCGACGTGAAGCAGTCAAATCATATAAATCCTATGACTTCTTCCGGCATGACAATGAAGAGGCCATGAAGATCCGAAAGTAAGTCCATGAGGCACGGACATGGCTTGGGCATGGACAAGCCATGGCCACAAAGAGGAATGGGCAGGGCAGGCATTGGCTTCCCTATTAGAAGGTAGATCCTGAGGATTTCCAAGGGAAATTTACCCAACTGGGCACCCATAGACTCTGAGGACAAAGGAATGAGGCTAAAGAAGCCTCCACCATTAACATCTAATCATTCCTGCCTTCTCAATAGGTTGCCCCAAAGAGAGGTGCTAGAGCCTCATCTGGAGAGGAGGGAGCAAAGGCTCTGAGAGGGGGATCTAAGAGTGTGAGTCAGGGGACGGATTGCAAAGGGAAAGGGAACAGAGTGAACAAAGACATATCTCTAACTGATCTAGTCTTGCTGTGTCCCCTATTGTCACTGGATCATCGTCTAAGGACACCTGCCTTACCTGTTTTCTCTTCTTGCAGACAGTGTGCCCTGGTGGCCCTAGAAGATGTCAAGGCTTATTTCACTGATGAATGTGGTCAGATTGCGGTAAGCATTGCCTATTCTCTCCCACCCTCCTCCCCTACTCTGCTCCCCTACGCCCACCCACCATCAGCTCTATCTTGAGTTTCCACTCAGGTAACAGGTACACCTTTTCCTACTATCCCTTGTCCCTTCCTATCTGCCCCATGTGCTGTCTTCTCCAGGTATTTGATGCTACCAACACCACCCGGGAAAGAAGGGACCTGATCTTGAACTTTGCCAAGGAGAATGCCTTTAAGGTTGGGTCTGGCTCATGATGCCAGGGCAGTGGGGGTGGGAGTGGGTAAGGATGTTTAGGACTCTTCCCTTGGGTCTGGTCTCCCAATCTTTGAGTGCTTTTGTTTCAGATCCTTTCTCAGACTCATGGCCTATGTGCCTGAGGCCCTGGGAATCTAGTAACATAAACATATATATTTTATTGTTGTTTTGTTTTGTTTTTAACAAGGGCAATGAGGGTTAAGTGACTTGCCCAGGGTCACACAGCTAGTAAGTGTCAAGTGTCTGAGGACAGATTTGAACTCAGGTCCTCCTGAATCCATGGCCAGTGCTTTATCCACTGCGCCACCTAGCTGCCCCAAACATATATATTTTAAATGTCATTTTTGAAGGCCATTCTTCCCAAGGGCTGCATAGGAGAAGAAAATGCATTCTTAGCTAATAGTGCTTTCATGCTGTTCACCACTGCTCTATCCCCCTCCTCCTCAGGTATTCTTTGTGGAATCGGTCTGTGATGATCCTGATGTGATTGCTGCCAACATTCTGGTGGGTAACACGCCATTCCCATGGACACATCCAATCCTTTAGGGACTGTAGGAGCCTTTCTGCTTAATGATGGGAAGAAACCAAGACTTAGAACTGGAAGTAGCCACTGGTTATGAGTTTCCAGCTTTGAGGAATATCATCTCTCTCCTCCTTATTAATTTCCAGTAGGGATCAGGGGCAAGTTTGGGTAGAAGAGAGAGGAAACTGACACACAAGGCTGGAAAGAGCTGTGGCATGGGGGCCAGAGCAAGTTGGTCTCATGCTCTGAAATCCTGGCCCAAAGATTTGAGTCATCATGACTGGAGGCTCAGTCTGGCATTTCTCCCAGCAGGGACCTCATCGAGGAATGCCATCTGCCAGGTCATTATTTTGTCCCAGTATTTAGACTCTTATGATAAGCCTGATTCCTTGTGGGGTGAACTATTAATACAGTGGACTACTGAGATAGGGACATAGAGGAAAGCAGGATGTAGTGAATAGAGAGCTTGACAGGAAGACCACAGTTCAAACCCCATCCCAGAAACTTACTGGCTATGTCGTTTTGTGAAAGTCCCTTCATTTCACCTCGGTGAGCCTCAGTTTCCTTATCTGTAAAATGGAGTTAATAATAGCACCTACTTCACAAGGTGGTTGTGAGGATCAAATGAAATCTTATGTATCAAATGCTTTGTAGACTTTTAAAAGTGTCACATAGATTTAAGACACCATTATCATATTTAATTAATTATGTAATCATTAACAATAATAATCACTATTATTATTGTTAGTAGTAAATCCATGGAGTCCCTCCCTCCCCCCTTTTTTTCCCCAGCATATCTTACTCTTCCCAGGAAAAGGCAAAAGTTGCTAGGACCCAGAAAGAGCATCAACAAAGTGAAACTTCTGCTTGTCCCCAAGTTAGTGGCAGTCATATGACTCTCCCTAGTCATTGCTCTCCATTCCTGTTGCCAGAGTTAGGGGAGATGGGGTGGGGGCCGAGGTCAAGGGTTTTTCCAGTTTAAGAGAATCATTGGCCCCAATTAAAAAAGTATGGTCTTAGGGGCAGCTGGGTGGCGCAGTGGATGGAGCACCGGCCCTGGAGCCAGGAGTACCTGGGTTCAAATCCGGCCTCAGACACTTAACACTTACTAGCTGTGTGACCCTGGGCAAGTCACTTAACCCCAATTGCCTCACTAAAAAAAATAAAAAAAAATAAAAAAAAAAAAAGTATGGTCTTGGCTCACTAACAGAGGCATGTGGGGGGCTTGTGTTGTGACTGGGTCCCAGCTACTCTCCTTCTTCTAGGAAGTGAAAGTCTCAAGCCCAGACTACCCAGAGAGGAATAGGGAGAATGTGATGGAGGACTTCCTGAAGAGGATCGAGTGCTACAAAGTCACCTATCGGCCTCTTGACCCTGATAACTATGACAAGTGAGGTTTGAATCCCTGACCTTCCTTCACACGGTTGTTTGGGGGGCGGGCATAGGATCATATCCTTCTCTAGCTCTGTCACCAAATTTGAGCCTCCTCTGGTCCTGGCATCCCATAATTTCTCACCTATAATATACAGAGATATTGAGGCTCAGTGGCTTATACATGGGGTAAGTATTGAAGGATTTTTTTTGTAGCCTAATTTTCCATTCCCTAGATATTGTGTTGTCATAGCTCCTGTTTGGAACAGAATGAGGAAGTGGTGGGGGGAAGAGGAAGATTATAAGCATTTCTTACAATGTGCCAGGCACTGTGTTAAGCATTTTACAAATATTATTTAATTCTCACTACAACTCTGTAAGGTTGTAAAGTTTATATTATCACCATTATACAATTGAGGAAACTGAGGCAAACAAGGTGAAGTGACCTGCCCAGGGTCATCCAGCTAGTAAGTGTCTGAGGAGGTCACATTTGAACTCAAGTCTTCCTGACTCCAGGCCTGGCACTCTATACACTATGGTGCCACCTAGCTGCCTTTCTTTGAAAGTACAGTTTAATTCCCAACTGACAGCTGCCACTGCTGTGTCTTTGGACTGGTCACTTATGTTTTCAGGCTTCAGTTTCCTTATCAGTAAAATGTGGGAGTTGGACTTGATTTTGACCTTATGGTCCTTTTCAGCTAAATCCACATTGATCCCATGCTGTTCCATGCTGATATTACTGTGGTTACAAAACTCAGGGGGGTGCTGGTAAATGTTTAACAACCAGCTCTCAGGGGAAAACATTAATGTGCCTACAACACACTTTTACATTTAATCAGCATTATTAACTTTTTCTCCATCACTTCATTAAGTATAGACAATCAACACAAGAGTAAACCAAGCCCTAATTTGTAGCATTTGCCAATTTCTGCGATGTAAATGCTCACACGGAAAATTTAACAATTTCACAAGCTGATGTGAGCATATTCCTGGTTATCATCCTTCTTGATGTTTTAATAATAATAATAATAACAACCAAAATGTGTATAATTCATTAAGGTTATAGATATGTGATTTGATCCTCACAATAACCCTGGGAGGTAGGCGCTATATTATTTTCATTTTATAGATGAGGTAACTGAGGTATATCTCCTCATCTCCTGCTTTTAATGTTCCTTTCATGTGTTGTCTTTCCCCAGTAAGATTGTAGGCTCCCTGGGGGCAGGGAATATATACAAATACCCAATATTTGTATCCCCAGGGCTTAGCACAGGGCCTGGCACTTAATTGTGTTTTTTTGGCTGACTGACTGACTGAGGGAGACAAAGGTTAAGGGACTTGTCCAGGGTCACACAACTAGTTAGTGTTTTGAAAGAGGATTTGAACTACTCCAGGATTTCTTGACCTGAGACCCAAGACTCTACCCACCACATTGCATAGTTGATCTCTTCAAAGGCACGGACTACAGCTTCTGTGTCCCTTCCATGGTGTTCCCTTGAGTAGGCACTCAATGTTTTTAACCAAGTAAAAGTCAATTTTACTTAATCTTATTGGGAAAAATTATTTTCTTCTGGTTTGGTCAGGGGATGAGTACATGAGACAGGGTGAGGTGAGGCTGGAAGTGATGAGAGGAAGAGCAGCTTTTGAGATTTGCACTGAGGGTCCGTATTCCCCCCAGCCCTTCTCCCAGGATCTCACCTCTGTAGAGGTTCTTCTCCCATCCTTCTCCCTTCTCATGCCAGGGATCTGTCCTTCTTAAAAGTGATCAATGTGGGCAGCGATTCCTTGTGAACCGGGTACAAGACTACATCCAGAGCAAGATTGTGTACTACTCCATGAACATCCACGTCCAGCCCCGAACCATCTACCTTTGTCGCCATGGAGAGAGCGAGTTTAACCTGTTGGGCAAGATTGGGGGTGACTCTGGTCTCTCGTCCCGAGGAAAGCAGGTGAGCAGGCAGCCAGAGGACTGGGGAGGGGTGTCATGGTCATCACTGGCATTATCGTGCCCAGCTCTGGCCTCTCCTGCATTTCCATTCCTATTCTCAGTGTTGCTTAGAGGGGTTTGCAGAACAAGGATGGTGCTACCTGTCATCTTGTTGTCTTGTCCCATGTTTAAGGATGTGGGGGGCAGGTCTCACCTCCTCATCAGTTCCAGTCCTGTCTAAAGCCAGGTATCCGTTGGATGCTTTCCTGCCTTCTCAGCATGCCACCAAGTGTTCCAGTTTAAATTCATTTCCTCTTGGACGGGTTGTGGCTTTTCAGCACCTCACCGATGGTGATCTTGGCCACCTCCTCTGCCATTCCCAATTAGAGATGGTCATCTTCTGTTTCCTCCCAGTTTGCTCAAGCACTAAGGAAGTTCCTGGAGGAGCAGGAGATTGTGGACCTCAAAGTGGTGGACCAGCCAGCTAAAGAGAACCATCCAAACTGCAGAGTCCCTAGGCGTGACTTACGAGCAGTGGAAGATCCTGAATGAGATTGATGCTGTGAGTAGGAAGTTGTTAGGGCTGGTCTGGCAGCTGGGTGGCACAATGGATAGAGCTCTGGGAACTGGACGGTAGGAAGACTCCCCTTCCTGAGTTCAAATCTGGCTTCAGATACTTAGTAGCTGTATGACCCTGGGCAAGTCACTTCACCCTGTTTGCTCCGTTTTCTCATCTGTTAAAAGAGCTGGAGAAAGAAATGGCAAACCACTGCAGTATCTTTGCCAAGAAAATCCCAAATGGGTCACGAAGAGTCATACATGACTGACATGGCTCATCATCATCACCATCAACAACAAAAGGACTGGCCTTTGGCAGGGAAGTTCGTCATTTTGGTAACTACATCCAGAAAGCAGAGCAACAAAATCGCAACCCTAGGGTAGTGGAGTCTCTGGTAAAACCCCAGTAGATGCTTTCTTCCTGCCTTTTCTGCCACTGCAAAGAGCAGAACATAAGACTTTTTATCCCCCCAAATCTAGATTTGTGACTCGTGGGCTGAAGTCTAGAGGAAAACTTAGAAAGGATCTTCTGAAGTGATTTTGTTCCACTTGAGTATCCTTCTCCTGGCTATGTAAAAGGAAGTAGATGAAGTCTTGCTTCCCCCTGGGTCCTACTTTTGTCAGCTAATTATACTCCATCCCTCTTTCTGTGTTCAATGTCAGATTCCTACCCCCTTGGCACCCGGTGTCATTTCTTTCTTTCCCTCTCCCTCCACACTTTCCCTTTTGAAACATCTCTTATAAATATGTTCTAATCTCTTCTATTTCCTCTAATCCCTAATCTTTCTCATTACTGTACTCTCTTGACCCCCAATGTTCTTCCTTTAAATTAGGATCTCATCCCCCCCCCACACACACACATTAAGGATATCCTCCTGTAGTAGTTAGAGAGATAGAAGGAAAGCTGGAGATGGGATTTGAATTCAGGCCTCTCTGACCTCAATCTCTCTCTCCTGGAAGTTCCAGGTATTGTCTTAGTGCCATGGTTGTCTTCAGTCATGTCTGATTCTTCGTGACCCCATTTGGGGTTTTCTTGGCAGGGATACTGGAATGGTTTGCCATTTTCTTCTCCAGTCATTTTACAGATGAGGAAATGAGGCAAATAGGGTGAAGTGACTTGCCAAAAATCACAGAGCTAGTAAATGTCTGAGACTGGATTTGAACTCATGAAGATGAGTCTTCCTGATTCCAAACCCACCACAATAAGCACTATGCACCTAGTGGCTTGGTGGCTTTGCATAATCCTAAAAGGAATGGGCTTGTCACCAGGTCTTCTGGGACCCTCAGCAAGTTTTTGGCTTTCTACAGGGTGTGTGTGAAGAGATGACCTATGAGGAGATTGAAAAGCAATACCAGAAGAGTTTGCCCTTCGGGATCAGGATAAATATCTGTATCGTTACCCTGGAGGGGAGGTAAGACTTCATTGAAAGACTTCACTACAGGAGCTCAAATCTTGGGAGGAGCTGATCACAATTCCTCTGGTCTAGGAGGGTACCCAAGGAGCCACTTGATTCATGTTCTTGCCTCTAGTTGGACTGGGTCAGACAAATTGCATTTGGCACGAGGGGATGGGCTGGGGTGAGAGAGCTATTTGTCCTGATCTTTGGGAAAGGAGACATTTTGGCTTTTCTTGATCTCCTGTCTCAGCTATAGGACCAATACACCCTGGTAAGTAAAGAACAAATCCTCTATAAGCTTATTATTGCCCTCCATCCACTCCCACCCAGGGGTACAGTCTTAATGACCTGTATAAAATGGTTTTGGGGTCTTTTCTGCTTGCCCACCAAGGTAAGGGTTCATCTCCCTGACAACTTCAATGTCTTTTTAATCTGAATTCTGGAAACAAGTCAGCATAGACTTTTCTGGGTACCCAACGCCAAGAGAATCAAACTATAATGGAAAATGATAGCTCAGAGCTAGCATTTTTATAGCACTGAAAAATTGCAATGCACTTTAAAAATAGTCTTTCCTTTATTCTTCATAACAATCCTGGGAGGTAGGTGCTCTTTCATATTACAGATGTGAAACCATGTTTTCTGATTATAAATAACAAGATAATAATAGCTAAAATACAGACCACCTTAAGATTTTCAAAGCACTTTCTATATTATCTCATTTAACCTCACAACAACCCTTAGAGGAAAGTGCTGTTATTATCCCCCTTTACATATGGGCTACCAGGTGGCACAGTAGGTAAAGCATGGGCTGACAACCAGGAAGGACTCATCCTTCCTGAGTTCAAATGTGGCCTCACACACTTACCAGCTGTATGATCCTAAAGTCACTTAACCTTGTTGGCCCCAGTTTTCCTCACCTGTAAAATGACCAGGAGAAGGAAATGGCAAATTACTCCAGTGTCTTTGCCAAGAAAACCTGAAATAGGGTTGGACACAAATGAAATAACTGCTTGACTACAAAAAACATATGAGGAATCTAAGGCTGTGAGTAGTTAAATGACCTGCCCAGTGTCAAACAGCTAGTAAGTGTGTGAGGCAGATTTGAACTCAGGTCTTCCTTACTCCAAGCCCAACATTCTTTTTATTGCATCATCCAGCAATATCCTGGGAGACTCTGGCTTCCTTAAAAATCCCACCACCTCTTGACTGGGACAGAAAGAAACCTTAATTGCATTCCAGTCCCTCTCAGTGACTTATGTTTTTTCTCAGTCTGTACCTTGTTCTTGAAAGGTCTGAGCATTCCCAAGAGACTCAAGGCTTAAGGTTGGGGGTGAGAAGGGAAGTTAGCTGGCGACACGGAGTCTCTGTGCCAACTGGAATGAAACCAGCTGGGGAAAGAAGAAGAAAAAGAGGGATCATTTTGACTGACTCTTAGCTGCCAGCTTGATTCTGGCTTCTTCCTGCAGTCATACCAGGACCTGGTGCAGCGACTGGAGCCAGTCTCAATGGAGTTAGAGCGCCAGGGCAACGTCCTTGTCATCTCCCACCAGGCTGTCATGCGCTGCCTCCTGGCCTACTTCTTGGACAAGAGTGCAGGTGCCAGAGAAGGGTGGCGAGGTGGGGGTGGGGGGGGATGAGAGAAGGAAAGGGCTCGCTTATTGATGGTGCCAGAATCCCTTGGCACTCTGTCCCTGGTCCTGAGAGTAGGTTTTTCAGGGTGACAGAGGGATCCAGCAGCTACTGAACATGCCCCTTGACATCCCTACCCTGCTGTTACAAAAGCCCCCATCTGGAGCACCTTCCTAACTTATCAAGGCCTCATTGGCCGCAGTCAGTTGACTGTGTAGTGTGGGAGACGATGACTTCTCTCCCTATACATTATTCTGATTCCTTATTGTCCTCCTGCATCTTAAGAAGGAATATCTTCCAGCCTTTGAATTTGCATGTTTGTGTTATGAAACAAGCCAGAGATATCCATATTTTCTTTAGAGGGTGGGCAAGGTGGAGGCAGCAGGATGGTTGATGATGGAAGTGGGGAGGAGAAGGGGGTACATCTCTGTGCTTCCTTGTTCCCCTAACTTCCAGTGTGAATGACCATGTCCTAATCCACAGAAGGCATTCTTCTTGTGGGTAAGAGGCCTTTCCCATAAGGCCTGCCTAAATCCCATGGCCCAGCTCTTCTCCTTTACTTGCCCCAAGTCAGCAACTAATCTGTTGCCCACCTTGTATCTTGGGGTTCATTGTCAGCAAGACAGAATGGAAGGATTTGGTGGGAACTGCAGAAGATGAGTTCTGACACCAGAGGCAGTGGGTTGTCAGAAGATAACAAAATAATTAGAGTCCTTCAAGCCTCTCCTGTTCTAACCTGACTCCTTCACCCATACTGTGCAGAGGCAGTATTATTAGATGAATCAATCAATAAACATTCATTAAGTGCCTAGTATGTGCCAGGCACTGTGGATACAAAAAGAGGCAAAAGCCAGTCCTATTCACTATGTCTTTCTGATTTCAGACGAGCTCCCATACTTGAGATGCCCACTCCACACCATCTTCAAAACTCACTCCTGTGGCCTATGGTAATTATGAACTTAGGGGCTAGATTGGGAGGGAGGGAATTGAGAAGAATCAAGATAGGGGGTTTTTCTTAGTAGTCTGCTGAGAGGTTAATAGACATTTCCAGAGAAAGCTCCTTAGGGCCTCTTTGACAAAGTCAAGGTCAGTAACGATTGGGCTTTTCTCTTACTGTATTACCAGTGTCAGCTTGTTTGGTGCTTTTTTCTCCATGCCGAGAACTAAGGGAATCCTCTTCTGTTAACTTTTCATCTAAGAATGCTCCCATTCTTCCTTCCCTTCTTCATCAGGATGCAAGGTGGAAACAATAAAGCTCAATGTGGAAGCTGTGAAACACTCACCGAGACAAGCCTACCGTAAGTATTTCTCACGTGGAATGACCTTCTGGGCCCCCTCTCTGCCTCCCTCAGATCTCTGAGCCTCAAGTAATCAGAGAGAACTGGGTGCCAGAGGTGCCAGATGATGCTCGCTGGTATAGCCTGGTCCTCTGGCTAATGTGTTCTTTTGGTCCTGGGAATGGACATTGGATTATTATTTTTTTTTCAGTATTAGTATTGTGACATCAAAAATAGGGCCCTGAAATTCCAGTTTAAAGGTAGAAAACATTTCTATAAAGTGAAATTGAATCTTTTTTTTCTGGGAAGGTTCCCCTACTTGACAGGGTATTCCAGAGGACAATTGGGCAAAAGAGTTGGGAGGCTTTAGTTCCATTTCCAGACTACCCCTATAGCCTAAGAGACCCGAGAGAAGTCTGTCCTCCTTCCTCTCTCAGCCTGCTTCCCCCCCTGGAGATTATGATGCCAGATGAGTTATCATCTATGTCTACCAATCCGTTCAGATGCCCCAGTGGTAAGAGAAACTGGCTAGATCCTGTTTTGTTGTGAGGTCTCTGGAGGACAGAAAACCAGGAATCAGGGAAGTGGTTTAACCTTTGTGAATGAGCACTTGGCTTGGCTTTCATTCCTGTGGTATCCTCATTTCTAATCAGAACAACTTCCCCAAGAATCAAACCCCTGTAAGGATGAGAAGGCACAGCTTTCGCCCTCTGTCCAGTTCGGATACAATAAAGCGCCCGAGAAAATTACAGTGTTGGCAGCCGGCCCCTCAAGCCCCTCAGCCCTCTCCGTGCCCTGGACGCTCAAGAAGGGGCTGACCAGCCGACGACCCAACCAGTCAGCGTTCCGGTGGTGTAACTGTGTGTTTTCTTCCCCAAACCAGTCTCTTCTCCCCTTTCACTCAATCACCTAGGACTTACTTTAACTTTCACCTCATCAATTAATCCTAACCCAGAGCATGAGACTGTTCTGAACCAGCCAACTTCAATCATTCCAGATCTGGTGTGCCCACATTGCTCCCAAAGGCTTCGAACCTTGGTCAACATTCTAATGGGGTCTCTTGGGAATTGGTATCTGGGCATGAGTTTTGGAGGAAGAGAAGAGATGAAAGTTCCATGAGAGAGACAATTTGGTGGAGTCAGGTTGGAAGGGACTGAATAAGCACTTGTCAGACAGCTCTCTTTCTTTCCTCAGGCCTCTCATCATTAATGGGCTTTGTGGGTGTGTGAGGACACAGGTGCTGGGCAACCTATTTTCTTTCACCTTCTAAGTCCCTCTGTTTATTTCTGCTAAATGTATTTACCTGCTTTCTTCCCTCTCCTTCCCCTCCCCTTTATGACCTCTCATTAGAGTATCTCCTTTTGGCCATAGTGATGCATAGAACCTGTGTGGTACCTCTGGAAGGAACAGAGGGAAGATTGGGGAGGGAAACTTGGGCTCTGGTTTGTGGCCCCACAATGAGGCTTAACTTGAAGGGGCTGCTCCCTTCCCTTCCTCTTTTCCACTCAACCCACACCTGGTGGTCTTGCTGACCCATTCCTGACCAAGGGACCTTTGTTGGAATATATGAGACACAGCATCCTCTGGCTTGAGGCTCCCACTTTCTTTCTGACTCCCAGACGTTTTTCACTGTGGGAGCAGCTGGGTTTTGCTTACTTGGTTGATCCCTTCCTAGAGTTTGCTTTTGAACTCAAAAGGGCTGTTATAAAGGCTGCTGATGTGTGTTGGGTGGGGGTGGAGAGATGGTCTGTATTCTGCCCAAGGCTCTTCTAGGGGAGCACATACTGGGAAAGATCTCTCATTCCCACTGGCTCCCAGGCTTATTGCCAACAGCAACAGCTGCCCTGCCAAAGCCAGTGACCTCTCTGGGCCGATTAGAAGGACAAAGCTAGAGTCTGGAACAACCAGCGATATTGAGTGTTCTGATTCTTTGAGGCAACAATATCTGATAAAGCAGTAACTCCTTCCCCCTGTCCTGAAACAATTCTGGGATACACTTGACAATAATATTCATCAAATGGAATTGATATTTTAATACACATAATGTGTTAGGGAAATTCTCCCCTTCTCTCCCACCCCTTTCCCCCCCTCCCCACCCCCTAAAGTTACAAAGGTCTATTGAAACAGTCTGGTGGCTTTGCCAGCCTCTCCTTGGGATAGGATGTTCCCATCCACAAGCTAAAAACCACACCCATCAGGACCCAATGGGATGCCGAGAGGCATTTGGCTTCACATTTCCAGGGTTTGTCCTTAGTATCTTCTGGGGTTGGGGCCTCTCCTGTTGGCCCCAAGGAAGTTACTTCTCTACCTGTTGTGTTACATCTGCCCACATCTCAGCTTAGTGCTTGCCCCAGTCATTTCCTGATTTGGATCCTTTTGTGCTTTCTCTCTTCATAGCTTCTGTGACCCTATTTGCATAGGATCCTAGGGTCTCCAATTTCCTTTCCTCCTCATTTCCAAGCTTTTTTTTTTCTTTTGGGGAGTAGGTGATCTTCGTGTGTTTGGCAAATCTCTTGGTCTGGGGCTGGTCTAATGCAACTGTCTTCTGTAGGGAGCCAGTGAGTAGACAGCCTCTATACCTCCCAGAGCCGTTCCTGGAAGCTGCCACAAAAACCGCAGCCAAAGCATTTCTGTCCTTTCTTCGTAGGAGGTATTTGTTTGGGACTAGATTACTAGAGCAAATTATCAAAAGTCAGTTCAGTTCTGTGATGATGATAGTGGTCAGCTTTTGCATTGGTCATATGGAAAAACCATTTGGACAGTGAATGCTTGGGCTGAGCAGCCAGCTTAGGAGTCCAGGATTCCCTTTGGTAGATGTTGGTCAATCAACCAATCAACCATCATGTATTTATTAAGTTCTTGCTATTTAGCAGCCATAGTGCTAAGCTCTAGGAATAAAAAGGAAGGGGTGAAAACAGGTCCTACTCTCAAGAAGCTTATATTCTAATGTTGGTCTGAGCAGGTCAAATTGTAGACTGAACATAGACTTACAGAGGTAGCTTTTTTGATTGGATCGAGAGATCTGGAAATGGGGAGGGAAGTTAGGAGGCCTGGTTTCTAGTGCCAGTTCTAACCCATATGACTTAGAGACAACATAGCAGCACTTAGGACCTTCACTGACCCCATCCGTAAAATGAAGAGAATTCTTCATGGTCTATTATAAAGGCATTGTAAGTATTGCATTCTTTGGACATATGGATGGCGCTTTTGAGTATCAGAGGTGCTGGAGAAGGGTGGCTCATGAAGACTGTCAGGCAGAGCTGAGGTGTCGCAAGCAGGGGTTCCCCAAATTTGTGCTCTTTGCTCCTATCGTTCGGGTAGGCATAGCAGCCAATTTCTAGACTCAAGCATGTTTGTGCCCTTTTGAAACACATTCCATTCCAGGGCCAGAGTTAAGATAAGTTGGCATTGCTATTGAGCCAGCTAACAGGCCCATGAGGTCCTGAGGGCAGAGCCATGGTTTCCAGGTACTGTGTGAAGTTTAGGGATGCCCCTCTTTCTCCTGTCCATTTCCTCAAGGGTACATTAAGCAACTCTAATTAGAAATGATTGTATATTCACAAAGGGTGCTGAGGTGCAAATGAAGATAGTGCCAGTGCCAGACATGTTGTGTGTGGGGAGTGTTAAGATGTGGGGCAGATAATTCTCCTGCATGCCCCTTCTCCATCATTCCCCACCCTACCGTACCCTGAATATGTGATGACTACCATGGCTATGGTACTGAGGTAGTTAGAAGTGTCCTGGGGACAGCTGGGTTTTGTCTCATGTTACAGGGATATAGGTGATGTAGAGGTAGATTTGAGACAGTTTAACTCAAATCAAATATAGTTTGGGTTTGGCCAGTTTGACAGCTTTGGCCTGGAGAAGTATAATCCTCATGGTCCTTTTGGGGGTAAGAGAACAGAGATTGGTTCTTAATTAATGTAAGAGAATAAGACTTTTTGCCCCATTGGAGTCTTTTGATAGAAGAGGAATCTGCAAGACTTGGGCAGTTCCATGTCTTGTCCTTGTTCAGACTTAACCTTTTAGAAAGATACTGACAACCACGCTCGGACCAAGGGAGCTGAAATCTAAGTTCTCCTGGCCTTGGAGCCAAAGTTGAGCTGGATTTTTATTCCATTCTTCTAGAGTAGCCTTCCTAATGTAGCCTCTTCCATGCCGGTTAACTGGGAGTCTCATTTTCTCCTTCCTACCTCTTCCTGTATTTTCCTCTGTATAGATTCCTGAATATTCTGACTCCACTACTGGGTCTTGAGAAGCATTGAGATGGGGAACTTGTGGGACCCTTCTCTGAAAAAAAAAAAACTGCTGATATTGCCTGACAGGATTAGAAAGATTCTCTCTCTCTCTCCCCACTCTCTCCTTCCTTGACCCCCCCCTTCATCCCTCTTTTTTTCTCTCTCATCTACTGTTAAATGAGAAAGAAGAAATATTTTGTTAGGATTTCCTTTTTTCCTCCCTTTGGGAATCAAAAGACCTTCTCTTAGCACTTTCCTGTTTTCCCCTTTCCCTAAATTGGAACCTAGTTCTCAAACATTAGTCTTAAATTCTTAGATTCCATTCTTATTGGAAACAGAAAGCACAGTGAACAATTTTTCAGGGGCATACAGGAGACTTAAACCAGCTAATCTAACCAACATTCATTAAGTACCTACTATGTTCAAAACACTGTGTTGGGCTCTTGTGTTACAAAACAAAACATAAAACCAGTTCCCTGCCCTCAAGGAACTTATATTCCACTTCAGGAGTTTATGTTCCACTGCTACAATGTCATTCACTAAGTCTCCTAATTGGGAGTGGGAGCTGGGGATTGAATATCTCTGCCCCTTTCCAGATTAGAAATACTTTGCACTTTAACTGTGGTTCCAGGGCCCCATTGGTTGCCCTTATTTAGACTCTATAGATGCTGACATTTTTGAAGAGCCATGTGATCTAGATGTTTGGAGATAAATGTGCCTTGTGGCTTCTCTGAAGGTCTCCCAGTCCCAGGGAAGAGTGCCCAGATGAAAGAGAGGTATCTGGATTATGTCGCACGGGGCTTTGCCAGGACCAAGAGAAAGGTAGCAAGCTGAGTCCTCTATGTGTGTTACCAAGATGGCAGAAAACTCACCAGCTTTTCCAGTGCATCTTTTGACATGGTTGGAGTTTTTATTAAATATTTGACATTTTTTTACAGAACAACAACAACAAAAAAAAAAACAACTGAGCCATGTTACTTAAAACCATGACCTGCAAACAGTGTCTACCCCCTCTCAACTCTGGGGTAGTGATTTAGACACCAGATGTTTGTACAAGAGGAATGTAACCTAAACTCTCCTGAGCAGAGGACTGTCTAGCAAAGCAGCCTTTGTTTTTTAAAGGAAAAAATCATAATATTATCTCTGTGCCTAGCTGGCAACCCTGTCCTATCTGGTGACTTGAACAGATTGTTACTGTGTCTGGGTTGTAATGCGGCTTCCATATTGCATGTGCCCTATTGAATAGAACAGAGAACTCTCCGTTTGCTGCTGAAGGGGTGGAGGTAGAGAGTCATACACAATTTAGAAAGTGATTTTTCTTAAGGTATCAGCGGAAGCTAAATTCTCATGTATTTTAAAAAGTAAGGATTACATGTCAGTTGTATAGTTGGTGCATCCACCAAGGGATTTTTGAGACTGGCTTCAGGGGATGCACGGTGTAGGGCTGAAGTCTGTTACCTTCAAAATCCAAGGGTGGAAAGGTACCTTGAGAGGGTCATCTAATTTAATTCCTTGTATTTGGGCAGGACCACAGGTCAGCATTGAATTCTGACCCTAACTTGTACTCCAAAGCCTAAGTCACATAAAGAAATCATCCATTATTTTTAAACTAGCTATGGTGAGCCATTCAGTTCTCCTGTACAGAATGTCTGTCTGTGGATGAATATAAATGCCTATCTATATAGGAGACTTCGAATTTTCAAGTAGATGTCATTAAATGGTAGAACCTTCCAAAGTGTTGAATAGGCTCTAGTGATCTATATCCACTGTCTACTGACTTGTTAATAGTTCTGTATTTGTAAGATTTTCAGTTGTTAATTGTACCACATCAAGTCAGGGTACTGGGCCATCCATCCCCAGAGCCTAAGGTTTTCCGGCTGTGTATGGGCACTTGCCCTGTTCTTAATTCCTTCTCAATCTCTAAGGATTATCTATCCAAATCCTGCTGTTTGGTATCGATTTTTAGGGAATTTTAGCACTAATTCTATGTTCTGTGGAAAACATAGGTGGGCAGAGGGTGTGCCGAAACAAGTGAGGGTTTCATCGCTATCGAGGGTCGGGGAAGGTGGGACAAGTCTCTGTGTGGCCAGTTCCATGGTAGCCCAGCTAGGAATGCTCTGCATTGGGAAGGCTCTCCAGTCTTGCTATGAATTCAAGAATGCTTCAGCATAGCCCTCTTGCAAAGAAGCAACATTACCTCAAATAGCATGATGTCTGCTCTGGTGACTGACTTCTTGATGTGGCACTTAGATTCACATGAGGTGTGTAGAACTGTATTTGAACCATGTGCATGTATATTTTGTTCTTTTGTTTGTCAAATAGGTAAATAAAACTGTTGAGTACCTCAAAACTCTGAAGGCTCCTGTTTTCTTTGTGTTCTGACTTTGCTCTCCTCTGCCAAGACTGAATTTCTCCATTTGAATAGGGCTCAAAGTATGTCAGACACAACTCTCACACACCACCTCCTGGGGATGATGAGAAGGTCACCATGGAGGATTCTTAGAGAAGCACCTAGCTGTCCAGGGGCTTGGCGTGTGCTCAGTGTGCCGAAGGCACTTCTATCCCCACCCCCCAGAAAGAAGCAGTGGTAACAAGAACAGAGGGGAACATGAGGTCTTGAGCAAAATCTCCCCATGAAGCTTAGTAGCCATGTATAGCCCTCATTATTTGTATAATTTGGAGTAATGGATGGAATCATTCTAACATACAGTCTCCTTTCCTAGGAGATAGAGGACAATGGCATTAGACTTCATTTTTGTCTCGTTGACCTCTCTTGGGGCAGGCAGTGCCAGGAGAGATGATTGCTCTGTGCTGCTGGTCAGATGTATAAATGCAAGCAATAAGAACCCTTCAGAGCCAGAGGGAGCATCTTTTTTCTTCTTTTTTTTTTTTTCCAGGGCAATGGGGGTTAAGTGACTTGCCCAGGGTCACACAGCTAGTAAGTGTCAAGTGTCTGAGATCGAATTTGAACTCAGGTCCTCCTGAATTCAGGGCCGGTGCTTTATCCAGAGGAAGCATCTTGAGTGATGCTTCATTACTAATCCTGCCTACAAGGTCTTAGAGAGGGCCAGACCTTACGGGTAGTGGGCTACCAATAGGGAGCTCTCTGACTGACTGTCCTGATGTGGTTTTCCCCTGCTCCTGAGGTCTGGTCACTTTTACTGAGATCCCTAAACCTCATTCCATAGTGCGTCACAAACTAAGGAAGGTATCAGAGAAGGGGGAAAACAATAGGTTTATTACTATTTCCCTGCTCTTGTTAAAAGGCCATAACTTTGCTATTTGGGGTTGAATCTGGCTCCAGAGAACAAGAGACAGAAAGACAGAGAGTGAATATGTGTATATGTGAGGAGGAGAGAGTGATGGTGGGTGATGGATCTCCTTTTCCCTTCTGCCATGGTAGTAACACCTTTTTTTCTCTCTCTCTTGCTCTCTGATCTCCTAGGCAAAAGTGGGGCTGGCCATGTGAAGGGATTCTACCCCAGATCCCCTCAAGATGCCCAGCTCTGGATAAAGAGGCCAGGGCCCCACCTCTCCAGGAGACTCAGCCAGACCTACTGTTCACTGCCAAGCTTGGGACCTCGGCGCTGCAGGGGATAGAGCAGGAAGCTAAGTGGGGGCAGCCGGGCTTTGGGAACCATTCAGAAGAGGCCTGGAAAACAAATGACAAACATAAGCACCTTTTCTCTCCAATGAATATCGTGAACATCAGCCAGGCAGGGAAGCTCCGAGCCTGCGTGTATCCCAGGCTCCT
Organism: Dromiciops gliroides; assembly: GCF_019393635.1. Taxonomy (NCBI): domain Eukaryota; kingdom Metazoa; phylum Chordata; class Mammalia; order Microbiotheria; family Microbiotheriidae; genus Dromiciops; species Dromiciops gliroides. The sequence goes on from NC_057864.1 coordinate 106,530,022, forward strand.
TGATGGCCTGGACCAACTTCTCTGAATGGAAGCTTCGCTTTGTTTTGAATTCTCTCTTCGCTGGACTTAGCCTGCATGGATTACTTTGGCTTGTTATTTAGGCCTTCCATGCCCCACCCGTGGCTGCCTGCATCTTTAGACGACCGCTTTATCTCTGGGCACTGAAATGAGTTGTTGCCTGGTGAGGGGACTGATCTTTACAAAGACTAGAGCTCAGCCCTGGCCACTTGTCACCGTCCCCTTCAGGCCCACGTCAGCCCTCTTGAGAATCAAAGAAAAGAGGGCTGGGGATGAGACTCGATTTCCTTGGACGGACTGGCTGCCACCATTTCAGAGGACGGCCTTTGTTTGAAAACCATTTTACTTAATTTCAGGTTCTTGGCCCAGACTCCACAAGGGAAGAATTATCTGAAAGGCCCTCCAAGATAAGTCATGCTTGCTCTTGATTTCTTCCTTGTAGTTACTATCCTTTCCAATACTGGATTTTATTTTTCTAACTAGTGCTGTGTGCCTCTCGTAGTTGGAGAAGACTACAGTTCCAGTTGGGAAGAAGATTAACATCTTACTTCCTTTTGGCACTGGAAAAAAAGGGATTTTTAGGAAATAACTTTACCTGCAATTCAATCTATCAGGCCCTCAATGGCAGGGTCTGTCTCAGGGCCTTATGGTCTCTAAGGAGGCTGTGACTAACTAAGAAAGCTGTCTCCAAGGCGCCAAGACAGCAGCTTGGCCTGCCAAGCCTCTCACAGTTGGCCTGTCCCCCAGCACCAGGGGCCCATCCAGCTCCTTTGCCAGAGCTTCCAGGGGCAAGGGAGAGCAGATGCACTCAGGGCTTGGGAGCTGGCTCCCTTTGCTTTCCCTTAAAGGCTATAGGGCTCTTGCTCTACTTCTCTGCATTTGACTGTACCAGAAAAAGGGGGTACAGGTTATCCCCACAGGGCAATCAGAACTTCTAAGGCAAACCGGGCTGGTCTTGTAAGGATAATGAGCTTTTACAATTTTTGTCTTTGTTTATAATTTTTTTAAAAAATCACTGAGACGAGCATGCCATGGGGATGGAGGTGAGTGAAGGAAAGGGGGCATGGAGGGAAGAGAGACAAATAAGAAAGTAAATTTTCCCATGTGATCCTACTATCACACGGGGGAGATACAGGGTTCTTAATTACTCAATATGTGAAGAGCTGAGCTGCAGGCAGTTCAGCCTCCAGGGATTAGGGGCTACATATATACCCTTACATCCAGGTAGCTCCTCTATCTCCCCTTGAACAAGTGATTTTCTTTAACCTGACTCCTGGGAGCCAGTTCTTTGAAACTGCTCTCATACCTTTGAAATGTTGATCTCCTTCTGCATCTTTGTATGCCTTCTGCTGTTGTCTTCATTTTTGATTCATAGCTTTGTTCTATACTTGCAGGGCATTTGGGTTTTGGCGCCCAAAGAATGTGTTCCTCTTTATTAGATGTCTTCAAGCAAGCCACTTGTGGCATGTTTTTTTACCTTGTTTGGGTATGGTGTAGACCAGAAGGCCTCTGAGTTTCTTTCCAACTTTGATATTCCATAGGTGTCTGTTTTTCCAGCAAAGATTTTTTTTTTGTAAAGTGAATTTATCTTATGTAAATCCCTTTTTCCTCCATGAGTTCCTTTCATAAATCATTTTCTGAGGAAGAAAGTTTTAGCTCCCAGATGTTATAAAATGCCTCAGAATGTAACAAATCCTTTTAATGGTGCACTCAGGAGAAAATGACAAAATTCCAGACAAGATCGTAAGCTACAAAACACTTACTAATTACTGTTCAAAGATTAGTCATTTAAAACTGCCAATTTTGTGAACAATGAATTAGTAGCCTATGCTTGTGTTTCTAGTCCAACCAACTCATTAAGGACCAGTGCCTAACATAGGGCCTTGCACATGAATAGTGAGAAGATTTAAAAAAGGTTGTTAGCTTGAATCAATTGCACTTCAAAAATGGTATTTATATCTGTGTGACCTTGGTACAGTCCACTCTTCTGGCTAAGTTTCCTCATCTGTAAAATGTGGGGATTGGACTAATTGACTGGGGGACCTTTCCAGCTTTAAATGGATTACCTGGTAAACCTACAGTTGTTCAAAGCTTTAGAGTGATGCTCTATGAGCCTAAGTTTGCTAAATCGTTTGCTAAACATGAATCTGCTGCTATTGAGCCTCGGTTAGAAGGTACAAATACCGATGACATCGCAGATCCAGACCAAAAAAAAAAATCAGTGGGTCCATTTGAACTTCACTGTGTGCATTAAACAGTTCCTGGGCCCCTTTAACTGGATGTGGTCATAGAAACAACAAGAGGTAGCTTTTATCTTCTTGTTAGAGATTCAGTGAATGAAGCCATAAAGTCGTGCATTGTTAGGTTAAGTGGATTCCTACAGTGAGTAAGGAACATGTGCTTAAGTCCTGGCATTTTTTTTTTTTGGTCATCAATATCAAGATTGCTGTTGTGAGGATCTGAGAGCTTATGGAAATTTCACGTTGCTTTGTGGTGTATTTTTGCATTCAATCTCTTGACTAGAGAGGAAGCAAGGACTAAATAGGATCATTCTTCCTTCCCATTTTGCTTCCTGAAAGCAGAGCATGCTTCATTTTGTCTTTGTATTTCCAGCCCCTAGAATGTAATAGATACTCAGATGTTGAATGTATGGAGTTTAAATGGCTGAGACCTTTAGAGATTGTGACATGCCCAGTGTCACAGAGAAATCCTTGATAGAGCTGGAATGAAAGTCTCTACCACGTTGCAGAGTGTATACTAAGGACTGTGATTGTAAGCACCCTTCCTAACACAGCTAATAGCTTTATTTGGATCCGGGCTAGAAGCTGGTGGTCCAAGGCATTCTTCAGTCTTAGATAGAGGTCATAATTGCCTCTTTAGCCATTCTATCCTAACAATTCTAACTCACAATTGACTTTGGGGTGAGATCAGCATTTTTTTTCCTTACCAGGTATCCCCCATGGGTGGCCCAAACTTCACTCACCATGGTAATCTTCAGCTTGTGCCCAGGCCAACCCACTCCACCCCAACACACATTTGGGGGAGGGGGTGTTTGCTTGTCGTCCTGCTAGAATATTTTCTTATTGAGCTAGAAGGGACTTTAGAGATCATCTGGTCCATTATCCTCCCACTTAATACAAGAGGAAAGCATGGCCCCAAAATGTGAAATGACTTGGAATAGATTGTAATTATTTGTAATATAAAGGAAAAAAAGAAACATGTGATCCACTTAATATTGTGGTTTTTTTTTTAATAGAAGAGGCACATATTTTGATGATCTATCTTTTTTTGGTGGGGCAATGAGGGTTAAGTGACTTGCCCAGGGTCACACAGCTAATAAATGTCAAGTGTCTGAGGCTGGATTTGAACTCAGGTCTTCCTGAATCCAGAACTGGGAAGAGGCACATATTTTAATGTTAACTGTTAAAATGTTCAGTTTTGTTTGGAGATAATCTAGAAGATGGGAATGGGGGGGGGAGAAGAAGGGAGCAGGTCCTTTAAAGGTAACTGCATTATCACAAAGAATAGAGCTTCCTTTTTCTATCATCTAGGTCTGTCTTTTAAAAAATGTTCAAGGCCTTTTTCCCCCCTCGCCCCATTTCCCTTATTTTTTCTTCCATCCGTCATCCCATTTTCCCGAAGGAGCACACAAGAAACTCTTCTCCTGCAGCCCTGGAAGCACTTTATATACGAAGAATGAACAAGTACTTCGCAATGTGATTTTCCCCCCTTTTTGTCTATGTTTTGTTTCCGTTCAAACAATCAATGAAAAACACAGCTCAGACGTAAGCTGGAGGTCGGCTGGAGGTGTAGTAACTCTATTCAGCCTCTAGGAGGAATCAGTGTTTTCTCCATCTGGAGACTAGCGGTCCAGGTCTGGCACTGGCCGGGTCTGAAAGAGCCTCCTCCTAATCTACTTCCAAATTCCAAAGAGCAGAATATTCCCCTAGAGGAGCCATCTACAGTTAGCTTCACTTCCCGGGGTCTCCGTCCTTTGCCACTGCCATTTTATAATCCCCATACAACGAAAGGAAAGGAAGCTGGACGGACATTACTGAGGCATTATTGAATACGATTTGTTAAACATTATTTTATAAATGTGCATACCAGAATCACTTGTGGCGCTGGTTAATCGCTTATTTCTCACTGATTTCCGAGTGGACTCCAGACCCTGGAGAGATCTGTAATATGGTGAATGTGATGGGGAGCTGGGGAAGGGGAGCGGAGTTGTCTTTGTATGGAAAGAAAGCACTTTCAGCTATAGAGTCTGAGTGTCTTGTTTTGGAGTGGGGTGGGGCATCTGATGGAGAAGTGGCATCTGTTTTGAGTTACTACCCAAGAGAAGTTTGTGTTAGGAAGAACGGTTTGGATTTTCTCATTTGTGTTTATACCTGAGAAGAGTATATAAGCAAACTCATCTCTTTTTTTCTGATTGTACCAAACACAAACCATTGCGATGAGGCTTATTTGCAATAAAGCATTTTCTGAAATTCTTTCCTGTCTTTGTGTCTTTTCTATATGGGGGGTGAAGTTTTAACTGAACTCTATTCTCTTAATTCATTTGACAGGTATTGAGCATCTACTTAGCCCATCCCCCCATGCTGGATAAGAACAAGAGACACACAGAAGTGTAATTGAGAAACTTTAAATGATTAGGAAGTTGAGACATACACACTAAAAAGTTAAATACTCTTAACAGTATAAAGGTTTTATGAGACATTGTACATATTTAAGAGCCACAGAGGTCATTGCATACATTGGCTGTTTCTCTGCCAATTTTTACTAAATACACTCTTTTTTAAAGGTACTCTTCTTTCCCTAAGATAAGGTGATCAAAGATTTCCACCAAGTCTGTTAAAGGTAAGTGCTGCCTTTGACTCAGGATCTTTTCAGCAATGGACCAAAGGATAACTTTGAATACTCAGATTATTTTGCTTAGAAGTATTAAATGGAGTCTTGCAAGCACATGAACTTTGAGGAAAATCTCCTAGGTCAATGTTAACACACAGTTCTATCATAATGGCCTTTGCAAAATGAGGACAGTTTTTGAAATAATATTTTATTTCCCCCAATATATGTAAAAACAATTTTAACCGTTTTAAAAAGTTTTGAGTTTTAAATTCTATCCCTCCTTCCTTCCCCTCTCCCTGAAATGGTAATTAACCTGATATAAGTTATGCATGTACAATATGTAAAATATTTTCCACATTAGTCATTTTGTGCAAGGAGATGAGAGAAAGAAAAAAGAAAGAAAAGGAAGGAAAAGAAATCAAGGGAAAGAGAAAATAGTATGCTTCAGCCTCTATTCAGATGACATCAGTTCCTTCTTTGGAGGGCAAATATTTTTCATGATGAGTCCTTTGGGATTGTCTTGGATCATTGTATTGCTGAGAATAGCTAAGTCATTCACAGGAAAAGATAATTTTTAACAGTTACTTTAAATGTCAGCATTCCTGTAAGCAGGATAAAATTCAATGATTTCTGCTGGTGCTGATTGGAACTACCTATTGGGGGCAGCCAGGATCTGAGTTCAAATCTCACCTCAGACACATACTAGCTATGTGACCCTGGGCAAGTCACTTAACCCCAACTGCTTTAAAACGTCTGGGGCCATCTCCAGTCATCCTGATAAATATCTTGCCACTGGACCCAGATGGCTCTGGAGGAGATAGTGAGGTTGATGACTTTGCACAGCCCTCCCTCACTTAAATCCAATTCGTTGCAAGTGATGAATTCACCCTGATGTCATGGTCCTCTTTGAGAATGAAGGACAAACAACAATTGGGTCTCCTTAGACATGAGGCCATGATGACTTACCAAATTCTAATAGAGACCCTTCCTTGGTCCTTTGCCAGGAAGGGCCCAAAGGGAGTGAAGAATAGGCTGTTTGTCTGCCAATGTGCTGCCAGGGAGGGTCCCCCTCAATGAGAAGATGAAGAGTGATACTGATTCTTGATTCTCTGCCCTCTTGGAGAAGGTAAAGAGAAAGCAGAGCTCTTAGAGAATGTCAGTGCTATTGAGTCCATGATCAATATTTAATAATCATCAGCAACTCACAATGTACAACCACACAAATAATACAAAGTAAGTTACCAATAATCTATCCTTTGGCCACTTATGTAATTCTATCACACATGAGAGTGGGTTAGTTGGGTATTTGATGTAAATATCGTAAGGACTCAAGGGGAGACAATGCTTTATTTCAACCTTCAACACGCATATTATCTCATGTATGTTTTCCACAATCTTTGCCTTTATTAATAGCAGTATAAAAATTAATCAAATGTGATCTGACATCAAACAAGGAACTGATGGTATCCGAAGGTATTATCTAGGTTTTTTTTTATTATGTTCCATAGAGAAATCAAGTGTCCCAAAGAGAACCTACTTTGTTTGATCCTGGGTATAGGTCAGGCATTCATTTGGAATAACCAATTGATTATTCAAAACTCCAGGTACACAGGACTATGCAAAGGCACAAAGGCAGGATTTGGAATGCAAACTCCAGGGAACAGGAAGTAGGATGGCTTGGCCAGAAGTGAGATTATATGAAGGGAAATAATGTGAAATAAGGCTGAAAAAGTTGATTGGAGCCAGAATGTAAAGAATTTAGAATGCCAAGCTTTGGAATTTGTATTTTATAGGCATTAGGGAGTCACCAAAGATTCTTTAGCAGGTGACATGGTAAGATCTGAGCTCTAGGGAAATTTTTTTTAGCAACTGTGTGGAATAGTAGTTCTCAAAGTGGCATCCATGTGACTAAAACTTTTTTGAAAAGATGTTTTCGTTGTTCACTCACATCCAACTTTTCATGATCCCGTTTGGGGTTTTCTTGGCAAAGATACTAGAATGGTTTGCCATTTCCTTCTCTAGCTCATTGTACAGATGAGGAAACAGACAAACAGGGTGAAGTTACTTGCCCAGCTAGTGAGTATCTGAAGCCAAATTTGAACCAGGTCTTCTTGACTCCAGGCCCAGCTGCTCTAAGCAATGTGCCAACCAGCTGCCCCTATCTGCAAAGATACTCCTTCCCTTTTTTACTACATATATTTGTGAAGCCAGATACTCTTCATATATTTGGACCAAATATCACATCTGAATAGACTGAGAGAGAATCCAGCTGTCTTTTATTAAGCCAAACATTAAACAAATTTGCAAAAATATTTAAAACAATGCCACTCTTCTGACTAATAGTTTTTGTTTTGAACAATATAGTTTTTAAAAAATAAAATATGTTATGTTAACATGATAGGACTTTTTTTTTGGTGGGGCAATGGGGATTAAGTGACTTGCCCAGGGTCACACAGCTAGTAAGTGTCAAGTGTCTGAGGCCAGATTTGAACTCAGGTCCTCCTGAATCCAGGGCCGGTGCTTTATCCAGTTCGCCACCTAGCCGCCCTCACTTTATTGTTATTTTTAACAAATATTTTTAAAATTATCAGTTTTAATTTCTAATGCAGTAAGTGTTGATAGACTTTACATAAACAAAAACCCTATGGTGTCCTCAGAAATTTTTAAGAGTGTAAGGGGTGGGGCAGCTAGGTGCGCAGTGAATAAAGCACCAGCCTGGATTCAGGAGGACCTGAGTTCAAATTCAGCCTCAGACACTTGACATGTACTAGCTGTGTGACCCTGGGCAAGTCACTTAATCCCCATTGCCCCACCAAAAAAAAAGAAAAAAGAAAAAAGAAAAAAAAGAGCGTAAGGGCTCCTGAGATCAAAAAATTTGAGAACTGTTCATGTGGAAAGAAACAGAAAGACCAAGTTGTGTATAATAGAGAGCTGCATTTTAGTGGAGTGTTGTGACAAAGCAGATGATAATACATCTCCTTTAATGCCATTATCATTAATAAAACCATGTTTTTCCTTTTTTTGGTTGCCATTTTACACATAGTAAATGATTATTTTCTTCCTGAACTTTAAAAACACCAAATAAAACGAGCATTTTCCATACACATAGTAGAACTTAAAAGAGGAACAGTCCACTAAAATGTAGCTCTGTATTACACACAACTTGTTTTTCTTTTTAAGCATATAAATTCAACCTATATCTTTCATAGCCATCCTACTTATCTATGTGCCTTTTTGGCGATCCTCTGTTCTCTTTCTGCAATCTTTGTAAAAAAAAATGCTTCAATTACTTCTTTTCTTTATTTCTTTATTTTTCTTTTCTTTGTTTTCTTACTCTATCCCTAGTTCTCCTATCTCTTCTACATCTCCCCATTGGAAAAGAAAGAAAAGCCTTTATAATAATGGACACAAACAAGACAATTCTCACATAGGTTGTGTTAAAAATATATGTCGTGTTCACCATCTGATCTCATCTCTTTTCTCTCAAGAGGTGGGCAGCAAGCTTCCTCCTTGGTCTGCAGGAATTGTGGTTGATCATTGCATCAATCAGAGTTTGTCAGGTATTTCAAGGGTTTTTTTCTCTATACTGTTGTTGGTGTTCTATAAATTATCCTATTTCTGTTCCATTCACTACATCATTCATGCAGGTCTTCCCAGGTTTCTCTGCAACCATCTCCTTTGTTATTTCTTACATATAAATATTCTATTTATAAATTCCATTATAATATTCTATTAGATAAAAATATTCTATTATAGTCACATATCATAATTTATTTCACTTTCTTCCCAGCAGATGGGCTCCTATGGGGTGGGAACTGACAAAACTGATAATGAGTCAGATATGGTAGGAGTTGGGGAGGAGGGGAGAAAAAAACCTCCAAGTTTGCAGACTGGGTGATCAGAAAAACAGTGGTGCCCTCAACAGAAATGGGAAAGTTTTGAGAAGGAGTGGGTTGGCGGGGGGGAGGGGGGAGTGAGTTTTATTTTGGATGTATTAAGTAAAAGCTGTCTATCAGATACAGAGAGTCAGTTGGAGATGTCCAGCACCCAGTTGATAATATACAACTGAAGCTCAGGAAAGAACTTAGGACAGGATATATAATTTGGAATCATCTGCCTAGAAACAATTATTGAATCCAAGGGAACTGTCAAGATCATGAAGAGGAGGATGTAGACCAGCAGTTCTTAACTTTTTTTTTAATCATAGACTCCTTTGGCAGTCTGATGAAGCCTATGTCAGAATGTTTTTAAATGTACAAAATGAAACACAAAGAAAGCCAAAATTATATTGAAATATATTAAAGTCAAATTAACAATACAACCAAGTTTTTGGACTCTATATTAAAATCTCTTGGTATACGGGGCAGCTAGGTGGCACAGTATATAAAGCACCAGCCCTGGATTCAGGAGGACCTGAGTTCATATCCAGCCTCAGACACTTGACACTTACTGGTGTGTGACCCTAGGCAAGTCACTTAACCCTCATTGCACCCCACCCCAATCTCTTGGTATAGACAGAGCATAGAAGAAGACCCAGGACAGAACTTTGGGGAACACATGTGGTTAGAGGGAAGGATGATTCAGCAAAGAAGACTAAGACAGAGTGGTCAGGCAGGCAGGAGGAAATGTCCAAAAAGACACTCCTTATATTATCCACCCCATTCCACCCCCAAACCAAAGCTTCTCCAAGCTTTCCCCATTTTTATTGATGGAACCATGATCCTGTCTTTGTAGTCATCTAGTTTCATAATGTTGGAACCATCATGGCTCTTTCTCTCCTTAAACCCTCCTCTCCAATAAATTTCCAAGTTTTGCTGGTTTTCCAAGGTTTACATCCACAACTTTAGGATCCTTCCTATTTTCTCCACTCAATGAGCCCATATTCAGGCCCTCATCACCTCTCTCTTAGATTATCACAAGAGCCTTCTAACTGGTCTTCTTTTTTTTAAAATAAACATTTTTATTTAAAGTTCTGAATTCCAAATTTTATCCTTCCTTCCTTTCCTCCCCTTCCCCCTTCCTAAGGCAACAATCAATCAGATATTATTTATACATTACCATATTAGCCATTTTGTATAAGAAAACTTGAATAAAAGTGAAAAATTGCATGCTTCAGTTTGTGTTCCATCAATATCAGTTGTTTCTTTGGAGGTGGATAATATGCTTCATCCATCATTAGTCCTTTGGGATTGTCTTGGATCATCGTGTAGCTGAGAATAGTTGTCACAGTTCTTCATCAAACAATATTGCTATCACTGTGCACACCGCTCTCCTGGGTCTTCTCACTTCACTATACATCAGTTCATACAAGTCTTTCTAGGCCTTTCTGAAATCATCCTGCTTGTCATTTCTTATAGCACAATAATATTCCATCACAATCACATAGCACAGCTTGTTTAGCCATTCCCCAATTGATGGACATTCCTTTGATTTCCAATTCTTAGCCACCACAAAAAGGGCTGCCTTAAATATTTTTGTACAAATAGGCCCGTTTCTCTTTTGGGGGATGACTTTGGGATAAGTGTGCACAGTTCTATAACCTTTTGAGCATAGTTCCAAATTGCTCTCCAGAATGGTTGGATCACTAACTGGTCTTTCTGTTTTAAACTTGAAGAAACAAGACAAAAGAATGTTTCCATATACAGAGAAGAACAAAAAAAAGGGGGGGGGCAGTATGTATGAAAATAAGCAGCTGTTAGATGCAGCTTATTTTTTAAAAAGTATACCAGATATCCCCAAAGTCTTAGTGCAGGTGTAAGCTATTTAAGCTATTGTAGCTTAAGACTGAACTAAGACTTAGCACATGTCTTCAAAGTCATCCTGCTTGTCTATTTCCTCTGAAATTTTATGTGCTCTTCTGTATATATTTTTAAAAGCTTCAATGATTCCCTTCTGTCTTTTCTTCCTTTAAAAAAATCAACCTTATTGCTAGTTCCCATCTCTGCTCAAAGTAAAAAAAAAACAAACCATAATTACTATAATAATAAATGTAGTCAAGTAAAGCAAATCCCTATATTTGCAATGTCCCAAATATATCTCATCCTGCATCTTGAGTGCATCAGTCCTTTGTCAGAAGGTGTTTCCTCCTCAGCTCTCTGCAGTCTTGGTTGGAGTCAGATTTCTTAAGTCATTCAAAATTGATTTTCATTACAATGTTATTGTTAGTGGTTCTGATCACTTCATTCTGCATGAGTTGACACAAGTCTTCACAGGTTAATTTGAGACCATTTCTTTTGTCATCCCTTATAATGCACTGATATTCTATTCCACTAATATACAATAATTTGTTTAGTCATTCATCACTGATGGACATCTCTTTAGTTTCCATTTCTTTGTTACAATAAAAAAAGAACTGTTATAAATATTTTCTCTTTAAAAATAATATTAACTAGTGGTTTGTTTACTTTATCCATTTTTAAAAGTTTCTAGTCTTATTTATTCATTCAATAGGTATTTTGTTTTCAACTTTGTTAATAACTTCTTTGAATTATATAATTTGTACTTTGGTGCTGAGTTGATGTTTCTTAATTTGTTTGTTTTGTAAAACGGTGCACACTCAATTCCATGCTTTGTTCTTTCTCTTTTTGTTGAAGAAATTGTTTAGAAAACAAATTTTCTGTTCAGGATTGCTTGAGAGAAATTCTAAAAATGTTGTCATATCATCTTGTTATTTTCTTTGATGAAATTCTCTGTTGTTTCTAAGAACAATTCTTAGGGGCAGCTAGATGGCGCAGTGGTTAAAGCACCGGCCCTGGACTCAGGAGTACCTGAGTTCAAATCCGGCCTCAGACACTTGACATTTACTAGCTGTGTGACCGTGGGCAAGTCACTTAACCCCCGTTGCCTAAAAAAAAAAAAAAAAGACAAAAAAAACAAAGAACAATTCTTTATGATTATTTAGTGTACCACTAATTTTTAACCTTTTCAAAGGTCCTTCACAGAATATAATTCTTATTGCATAGTGGTTGGAAAAATTGTGTTTAATGCCTTTTATTTTCTGCATTTTGTGAGTTTTTTATGCCCTAATATATGGTTGATATTTGCCCACAGATTTCTGGATATTTATCTGTGCATATCTGGACAGGCAAAATGCATTTTCTCTGTTATTTTGCCTTGGATTTCCAAATCATTTATCACTTTGATGCCTTTTTTTACTCTTGTGGTAACAGCTGAGAGATAGCTGGATAGTTCTTCCACTCACTGTACCATCTTGAGAACAGTAGTCACAGCTGCCAAATTGATATTCCCAAAGCTCAGATCTGATCAATTCACCCTCACTCTCAAAATGCTTTGTAAAATATTTCTTTCATATTATGAAATTAACAGACATCAATAAACATGGACATATCAATTTACAAAGAAAAACAGAAGATGATTGTGTGTGATACTGAACTTTTATTATGTACTGTTTTTGAAAAAATATATAATAAATTTAAAACAATAGTACTAGTACTGTCCATGTCTCTGTCCCATTTTGAATTTCCTTCTCTTTTCTGTACATTTTAAAAATGTTTCGTTAATGCTTTTTTCCTTCTTTTTTTGACATCACTATCAAACTTATCCATTCCCTGTCCCCACCACCTCTTTCCTACCCCTCAAAAAATCATTTGTAGCAAATAAGTACAGTTAGGCAAAACAAATCCATATATTCACTGTTTCTAAAAACATCTCATTCTCCACCTCTAATATTTAGTATTATCTTATTAGAAGTAGCAGACATAATTCATAATCATTGTTTTGGGGGTAATGATTGGTCATAGTGTTGAATAGATTTCCAAATTTTTTTCCAAATTGTTTTCATTTGCATTATTTTAGTCATTATATAATTTTCCCTTGGTTCTGCTTACTTTACTCTTCATCAGTTCATATAAGTCTTCCAAGTTTTCTCTGAAACTATCCCTTTTGCATTTCTTCTGATACAATAATATTCCAGCATATTCATATACCATTCCTTATTCATCTATTCTCCAATTGATTCAAAGATACTTTGATTCCAGTTCTTTGCTATAACAAATAGGGCTGCTGTAAATATTTTTTATATAAGAACCCTTTCTTTATGTCATTGACCTCTTTGAGTTATAGGTATAGTAGGAGTATTACTGGATGAAAGAGTATACAGTTTAGTGACTTTTGGGGTACGTTTTCAAATTACTTTCTATGATGGTTGAACCAATTCATAGCTCCACCAATAATATATTAGTGTTTATATTCTCCCACAGCTCTTCTAACAACTGTAATTTCCCACCTCTTCTTTGCCCATTCTAATAATATGAGTTCTTTAAATTTGCATTTATTTTATTAGTGATTTGAAGCATTTCATATGATTGTTTATAGCTTACATTTCTTTTTATATCTGTATCCTGATACATACATACATACATATATATATATATATATATATATATATATAGTTTTTTTTGTTGTTGTTGTTTTTTGTTGTTTTTGTTTTTGCTGGGCAATGGGGGTTAAGTGACTTGCCCGGGGTCACACAGCTAGTAAGTGTCAAGTGTCTGAGGCCAGGTTTGAACTCAGGTACTCCTGAATCCAAGGCCAATGCTTTTATCCACTGCGCCACCTAGCTGCCCCTATAAAGTTTTAATAATATTTTATTCCCTTCATTACATGTAAAATAATTTTAACATTTGGATTTTTTCCTAAGTTTTGAGTTCCAAATTCTATCCATTCTTCCCACCCCTCTCCACTCTCTGAGACAGTAAGAAATCTGATATGTTATGCATCTAAAATCATGTAAAACATTTCCATATTAGTCATTTTGTGGAAGAGAACTTGAAAAAGGAAAGACAAAAGGAAAGAAGGAAGGAAGAAAAGAAGGAAAAATAAGTGGGAGGGAGTGAAAAATAGTATGCTTCAGTCTGTATTCAGATGCCATCAGTTCCTTCTTTGGAGCCAGATAACATTTTTCATCATAAGTCCTTTGGGATTGTCTTGGATTATTGTATAGCTGAAAATAGTTAAGTCATTCAAAATGTCTTGTATCTTTTTACCACGTGTTGGAGAATGGCTCTTATTCATGTATATAATGTATATGCATATGTATTCCCAATATATTTTAAATATCATGCCTTTGTAGAAATTTCCTGCAAAGACTTTTCCCCAGTAAATTGTACTTCTAATTCTAATTGCATTGATTTTGCCCGTATAATAGTTTTTCAATTTTATATAAAGAAAATTGTCCATTTTATCTTTTACAAACATTTCTCTATTTTGTTTGATCAAAAAATTTTCCCCTATCCATAGTTGTAAAAGTTGTCTTTTGTTCTCTTTTACTCTAATTTGCTTACAACTTGACTTTTTGTATTTAGGTTGTATATCTATTTTAAGCTATTTGTGATATATGGCACGAGGTATTATTTTTGGTTTTTTCTTTTGTTTTGTTTTGTTTTTTTGGTGAGGCAATGAGGGTTAAGTTACTTGCCCAGGGTCACACAGCTAGTAACTGTCAAGTGTCTGAGGTAAGATTTGAACTCAGGTCCTCCTGATTCCAGGGCCAGTGCTTTATCCAATGTGCCACCTAGCTGCCCCCATGAGATGTTATTCTAAACTTAATTTCTGCCTGATTGCTTTCTAGGTTTCCCAGGACTGTCAAAGAATGAATTTTTAGTTATGTTCTTGTTGTCTTTGGGTTCATTGCACACTATACTCAGCTGATTCTAGATCTTGTTTACCTAATCTATTCCATTGATAAACTTTTTATTTTAACCTAGTACCAAACAGTTTTGATGATGACTGCTTTATAGAATACCTTGATATTTGGTACTGATAGATCCCTTTCCTTGCCAGTTTTTAATATTTCCCCTGATATTCTTGACCTTCTGCCAGATGCCCTTAAATATCTGCTTCCCACTTATATTTCTAGGAATATTTCATATGTCTCCCCTTTATACATTCTCTGTTCTGGTTAAATTGTTCTCCTGTTTACACAGAACATTCCAACTACTACCTCCTTATACTTCACCAGGATTACCTCATGTCTGGAATATACCTGCTCTTCACCTCTTGCCTTATAAAATCCATTGATTTTCCTCTGAGCACAGTTCAGGTGCCATCTTCTTACATGAGGCTGCTTTTTTTCTTCAGGGCAATGAGGGTTAAGTGACTTGCCCAGGGTCACCCAGCTAGTAAGTGTCAAGTGTCTGAGGCTGGATTTGAACTCAGGTCCTCCTGAATCCAGGGCCAGTGCTTTATCCATTGTACCACTGAGCTGCCCCTCAGGCCTTTCTTTTTTCTCCCAGTTAATAGCACTCTCTTCCTCTAAAATTATTTGAATTACCTTCCCTTTATTAACTTTTGCACATGTGTCGCCACTCCCCAGAATTTAAATTCTATGAGAGCAGGGACTTATTTGGTCTTTGCCCACGTGTCCCCATCTTATAGCTCAGGGCCTTGCACATAATAGAAAATGAATAAATAAATGCTTATTGATGTGAGGTTGTTTAATTTAAAGTTTTCATTCCACTTCTACTTCCTTGCAAAACCCTTAACTGCCCTGTTGTGTTGCCAGAAACTGAGAACTCTTTCTAAAACACTCAGGCTTCCTGTTCCTGAGGCTAAGGCAGAGTTTCCTTTTCTATCCAGAACATTCACATGTTTTCAGTTCTAGCCTAGAGCTGTTCTCTCCACTCACCTCCCATTGAGGTTTTGTTGTCTGTAACTGGACTATAGAATAGTTTCTTCCGAAGAATCCATCTACGCTCAGTCTTGGAAAATCAGGACAATAGTTCATTGTAGGATTTTGGAACTCTCATTCTTTTAAACTTCCCTGCTTCCTCTTTTGGAATAAAATGAATAAGAATCAACAGGATGCAGAGATATGACCCTTTGCTGGAAGGTTGCAGATTTCCACCAAATTTGGGTCACTCTCCTTGCTAAAGAATATCTTCTTTTCAGTAGAATCCAGCCTTTCCAGAAAGTTGTGGTGATAATTGGGGGAAGACCAGGAGGCAATACCCATAGGGTACCACCCAGGAAAGAGACAGAGATAGCACACACTTTGCTTCTCCACCCTTCCCCTTTTCGCCCCTCTCATGCCAACTTCAGCTTCTTTATTCCTGACCTTTCATCAGATAGGGGTAGAACACAGCTATTGGCAAATATTGACAGAGGTCAATAGCTAGCCCAAGGACTAGGTCTATGAAATGAGTCTAAGCCCAGGGTACAAAGGTGATGGTCAGTCATTGGTTCAGTGTTCCCAGAAACCAGGTATTTCCACAAACTAGGTTTTGTTTTGTTTTGTTTTGTTTTCTTCAGTGAACTTGGCTGCTTTTCTATTCCTTCATATTTTTGCAAGGCTACCTTTCGCTTCAGGTCTTGTATCTGGTATTTGCTCATTTTCTTCTTAGCAGGACATTTTCTTGGAATAAGTGATCTTTAGATTTCTCCTCTAGTAAACTCACAGGAAAACAGAGATCTGGTCTGGTCCCATATAGGAATAGACCATCTGCATCTATTGCAAGTAAGTGCCTTGGCCAGGATCCCAATCCTGAAACGACCAGATGAAGCTTTGGCTTATGCCCTGGATGCTGGCAGCATGGGTTCTCCCTGCCTCAGTAGGTAAGTGTATTTCTTCTCAACCTGTGCTGATGGAATATGTTAAACCAGACTTGGGTATCGAAGGACCTTCCCAAGGGCTTCTTGCCTTGCAACATCACAGCACGTAGAACCTCTGTTCTTGTAGGCATGTGGTAACTATTATAAAGCTCTATCTGAAGAGGCAATTCCAGATCATTTATCCTCATTCCCTGAGATGGGGTTGGGGAGGGAAGAGAGGGAGTGGGATTAAAATGCTACACTGCAAGATCCTGATGACTAACTGATTTCAATTAGGCTGGGAGGACCTTGAAGCTGAGTTCAGTGAAAACTTGATGCTCTTTTGATACACATGAAAGTAGAAGATTGCCCTGGATTTGGAGACCCATTATAGAAAGGAGGGCTAGGGGTTGGGGGTGAAACAGATTGAACGGATGAAGATTTGAACCAGCATCCAAAACCTCTGTCAAGTGGGAAGCTGGATGCACCAGAGTGTAAAAACCCGGTGAGGGTGTCACTTCTTCCTGAGTCAGGAGAGAGTGAATCTTGAGTGATGTCTTTTCCCTTTCTCTCCCACAGATCATTGTCTTGATCCTCCTCCAGTCAACTATAGCATTCTTGTAGCAACAGCTATAGAAGGAAGGTTGCTGGTGACCTACAACTGTATAAGGGGCTACCATCTGGTAGGGAAGAAAGAGCTTTTCTGCAATAAAACCTCTTGGAATGGGACTCCCCAAAACCCATCTGTCTCTGTGAGTTTGCTTCTCCTGTCTCCATACTCAGACTTATATGGAAACGCTAACAGAGAAAATTACTCTAGCTAGAAGAGACCTTAAGAAATCATCGAGTACAACTCTTAGACAAACTGTACCCAAACTATACAAGAAAATGTTATATTTATATTTCATATGTATATGTCTCTTTTTAAAGATTTCTAGAGGTGAAAATTCATTAATTAGACACAAAGCAGATAGTCAATAGCTAGTCAGTGAATCAAATTAAGTATAAATTTTGATTATAAATTCTTCATTACATTGAATGGAATGTGTTTTTCTAATTTAAGCCCATTCCTTTTTGGAGGGAGGGGGTTCATTGTAGAGATAATAAACAATTACTCTTTGCCTTTTCCCTTTATCAACCATTTAATTAAGCACATACTATGTAGTGACAATTATGTTGGACCTTAAGGAGACAAAGTACCGCCACCATACACACACAAAGAGCCCCTGTTCTCAGGGAGATTACATTCCACTGGCAAGGGGTGGGGGGTAGGGAGGGAGACATATACAGTGTTCACAGGTAAAGTAATACAAATATATACTAGTCAAATCATAGTAATTTGGGTAGGGGAGGACTATTTGGGGGAGGGATCAAGAATGACCTCATGTAGGGAGATTCCTTAAATTGAGTTCTGATGTGAATTAGAGGGTCTAAAAAGTGGGAATGAGGAAGGAGTGCACTCCAGGTATGGGGGAACATCTGGGTCAAGGTATGGAGATGAAATGGAATGTTGTATGTAAGAAACATCAAGGTGGGCCCATTTGGCTCGAATATAACTAATATGAAGGGGAGTCATATAATTAGCTTATAAAGATAAGTTAGAGGCAGATTATGAAGGGCTTTAAGTGCCAAACAAAGAACTTTTATGGCAAATTGTGCTTGTGCATGCTCTTAAGTAGGGAACAGGCATTTTCATTACACATCCTCACAGATTTCTGGAAGCAGGCTCACCAAATCTCTATATGGGTTGATAGCAGGCAGAACATATTTTACATGCACTAAAAACTGGCTGTTCATTGGCGAGTCTTCCTTTTCCCCATGTATTTGATCCTAAAGACCATGGAGGAGCTTCTGGGTATCTTTGAACCAGGAGATGACATGTTCAGACCTCACTTTAGGAATATCTTTCTGGTCACTGTGTAGAGGATGGATTGGGGTGGGGGGAAGGAGATTTGGGGCAGGAGGATTAATGAGGAGGTTGCTGCAAAAGTTCAGGTGAGGAGTGATGAAGATCTGGTTGATGGAGGTTGTTGCTCATATGAGTAGAAATAAAGGGACAGATGTTAGAGATATTATAGAGGCAGAATAGCCAAACTTGCCAGCTGAATGGATATCAGTTGTGGGACAGGGCTGGAGAGAGTGAAGATTTGTAGATGTTTCTAAGGATTTTGAACTTGGATGACTGAAAGGATGGTGGATCCCAAACTAATAAGCTAGTCTCAAACATACCAACTTCATAAGAACATAAGATCATAGATTGAAATCTGGAAGAGGTCTTTGAAGTCTCCTTAACCTTTCCTCCTGTGACCTTGTTTAGACCTAGTAGTCATTTGTTATTCTTATTGGCACCCTTTTCAGTTTTTCTATACTCAAGGACCTGTGATTTTCATCAGCTTAGGAGCTCTTTTCACCAATGAAGACTCAATGTAGATAACATTCTCAGTGACTTAGGAAATACATTTTAGGGAATTGCCTGAAGCCCAATGAGGTTAAGAGATTTGTCTAGGCTTTCATAGCTAGTAAGCATCAAAGACAGAACTTGAATTCATGTCTTCCTGATTCCAAGCTCTTCCTATTACACCATATTGATTCTATGCTTACACAGATAACAAAAATAACAGAATGAATGACAGAGCAGAAAAATCATTGAACATGGAGTCACAAGCCCTGGGTTTGAGTCTGAGCTATGACATGCTACTAGATGGATCAACAAGAACTTATTAAGTACTTACTGTGTTTTCAAGGGGCATACAAATGCCAGACACACAAAGAAAGACAGACAAAAATCTAATCCCTTTCACCTCCATCAAGGAGCCTACATCCTAATGGTAAGCACCACATGTAAATAACTAGACATCCATCTATCCATCTCTCTATCTCTCTATGTATCTATCTATCTCA
Organism: Dromiciops gliroides; assembly: GCF_019393635.1. Classification (NCBI taxonomy): domain Eukaryota; kingdom Metazoa; phylum Chordata; class Mammalia; order Microbiotheria; family Microbiotheriidae; genus Dromiciops; species Dromiciops gliroides. The sequence continues at coordinate 106,549,339 of NC_057864.1, forward strand.
GATGAAAGGTAATCTAAAAGCAGAAGGCATTAGCAGAGAAAGGGTCCTAGGAAAACCCTCCTTCAGAAGGTGGACTTTGAGCAGTCCAGAAGGAATACAAGATCAAGATGAAGGGGTGGAGTAGTCTAGGCATGGCAGACAGCCAATGAAGGCCCCTGGGAGCCAATGGGAGACAGTGTTGTGTTCTAGGAACTACACGGAGGACAGTGACACTAGCGTAAAATCAGCGGAGGGAGTAAAGCATTTAAAAACCAGAAAAACCCAAAGCACCCAGGTTATGAAGGTTTTTTAATGCAAAAAGGAGGACTTCATATTTTATTCTGATGGCAAAGGGGAGCTGCTAGAGCTCACTGAGAAGGGATGCTATGACCTACACATTGGGAAAATCTTTTTGACTGAAGAGTGAAGGATGGATTGGAGTAGGGAAAGACTTGAGGCAGGTCACTGTAGGTAATGAACACACAAGGTGATGAAGGTATGAACAAGGGTTTGGGCTATAGACAGAGATGTTGGTGAAGGTAGAGACAATAAGATTTGACAATGGGCAAGATATATGGAGTGAGCATAGCAAAGAGCAAGCATGACACTGAGTGTTTGGTCGTTAGTGACTGAGTATGGTAGTGCTTCATCAGTAATAGGGAAAGACAGAAGGGGAAAAGTTTTGGGGTTAAGGAAACAAATATATATATGTAATTGACATTTTTATTTATAGTTTTGGGTTCCAATTTCTTCTTCCCTCCCTCCCCTCCCCCTCCAAGAGGTGGCAAACAATCAGATATGGGTTATACATGTATAATTATGAAAAAACATACCATATTAAGACAACCAATATTTATTTTTTTAATTTTTTTGACATTTTACAATTTTATTTAAATGCAAGTTCAATTTAGTTTTCATCCACATTGACTGTCTGTAAGCTTTTGAAGTGGTGACAGGCACATAAGTAACCAAGGCATACAGTTTGTTTGGTGAATCTTCATCCTCATTGCATTTCCTGGACAAATGCACTTGGATACATTCCTTATTCCTTTGGCCCAAACAGCTTTGTTGAGTCTGGTGTCAATGTGTACATCTGGAGTTCCCATTTCTTTCATGGCAAATTTTCAGATTTCCTTGAGAGCACGAGGAGCTTGCTTTTTTGAAGCCTACTCCATGAATCCGCTTGTGAATGTTGATGGTGTATTCTCTGGTCACCACCTCATTGATGGCAGAGCGTCCCTTCTTTTTCTCTCCACCTTTCTTTGCGGGAGCCATCTTGCCTGGGACCTGGTTGGAAAGGAAGCGCAACCAATATTTATTAAATATTTACTATGTGTCAGGTACAATGCTAAACACTAGTCATACAAATACAGGCAAAAAAAATACCTACCCTCAAGGAGCTTACAGTCTAATACAGAAAAATAAAACTCAAAAGGGAGCAGAAAAATAGGGGGACAGGAAATTATCTATGCAGGGGTACTATGTCTTGGTCTAGAGAGTCTATAGCAGAGCTGGGAAGGGAATGAAGGATGGTTGGCCTGAGCCCTTCCCCAAAATGGAAGCCCAGAGAGGAAGTCACCATTGGGAGAGAAAAGTGCTGGAAGAGCAGAGGAAGTACCAGAGGTAGAAGGTAGCTAAGGCATGGTGGCGAAACATAGAGAGTCAGATAACAAATTCTGTTTTGAACATGTTGAGTTTGAGGTGTCTATCTATGGAGCATTTAATTCTAGATATACAAGAGAATAGGTCACTGAACCTTTCTGAAGCTCAGTTTACACTTACTAGCTGTGTAAAGCTGACAAATCACTTAACCTCTATTTGCCAGTTTCCTCACTGGTAAAATGGGAGTCATAATAGCACCTACTTTCCAGGGTTGTTGTGAGGATCCAATGGGATAATAATTGAAAAGCATTTAGCATAGTGTCTGACACATACTAGGTGCTATATAATGTTAGCTATTAGTTACTGTTATTTCCTCATCTGTAATAATGGGTACATATTTGCACTATTTCATGAGGTTATTGTGAAGAAGCTTTTTTAGCTTTATGAACTGCTATATTGATGTTGCTAAGTATTCATGTTGCTATCAGTTCTGCTCTGGTCAGTGTTAGAATACTGGAAAATATTTTGTTCAGTTTCTTTTAATTATAGCTATAATTACTGATTGATATTCATCATGTGGTCCACTACGACTAGCAGGTCCTTTTCTGTCTTATTTTTGCTAAGCAAGATTTTCCTTCCTTCTATTTCTCTGCTGCTTGCTTTTTGACTCTAAGCACTCTTGCTCTTGTTCATTGCTTTCTATCTTTCCCCCAAAGATGCTAGATACCTTGACCTTAGTCTCTTCTCCCTCCCTTGGTATAACAATTTCAGAGTCCCTGTCTATTTCCTCTTTTAGTGGGTCACTGTCCTAAACCTGTGTTGGTTAATGGTCAACTGAATTCCTCAAAGCTGGAGCCTGTTTCTGAGGAAGAAGTGGTCACCTTTAAATGTAACACTGACTATATCCTGAAGGGCAGTAATTGGAGTCAATGCCAGATGAACCACACCTGGACACCTTCCCTTCCCATTTGTGTAACAAGTAAGTTCAAGGGAGACAACATTGAGTCATAACAACATTGCTATTAGGTTGGTGGAATCTATCTGGGCATTTGCTAAGGACTGGATACCTGACCATGTGCCATGACACCTCTTCTACCTTATATCTGGGAAGGTGAACTATAATTGTCTAAGGAGCTAAGCAGGCATCAGTCTCAGAGTAATCAGAGGGTGGGTGCTATGTGATAAGAAGTTTCCAAACAGGCTCTCTTGGCTGAGTGTCCATCACTCCTTCTCTTGGATAATTTCCTACTGTCCCATCATAGGGGCCAAGAAAATGACAATTTCTCCTGCAAAGACTACACTCTTTGGATTGATAGTTTGTCTTTTCTATGGGGTTGTCTGTCCCTTTCCCACATATGCTTCATACTTACTACATACAATAGATACCCAAGAAGTTTGAAACAAATTATTTTTTATTACAGTGTAAGAGCATCTTCAGGCACAAACAGTATTAATGTTCAGTGTACACAGTCCAATTAACTTGCACCCACCCCAAAGAATTACTCCACCTCTTTCAGACTCTAAATTCTCCATTCCTACTTAGGTTAGCAGCAGAATCTGACTCTAACCTAAACATTTCAGGTCTTTTTCTTACTAATTCAACCCTTTACTTAATCCCATACCAAAGTAGAGTTCTTTTGCTCAACTCTATAGATCCTTAGAGAAGTGAGAGCCTTTTTGTCTGGGTCCCAGTTTCCTCCCCCTCGGTTTCATGTCAGTCAAAATAAATTTCCTTGAAATGACCTGAACCCCTAATTAAGTTAGAGACCCCTGACGTTTTCCAGTAATTCCTTAACTTTTCCTTTATTTGGTAATGCATATAGCATACTACTTACTTCATTTAGCTGAATTTCTAAGCTTTTAAAAACTTATTGTATGTTTGGTTGTTATATCATCTTCACTTCCAAATATATCCCTTCATTTCAACTATTCAGAGGACCAGCCCCTGTTGGATCCACCAAAAAAGAATTTTAAAAAATTATGACAAATATGACAAAGTATGCAATGTTAGACACCCATTGTCTTTCACCTCTGTAAAGAAGCAAAGAGGGGAGGCAGATGGTATTTTTTCATTTCTTCATTGAGACTGAATTTGGTTATCATAATTACATAGTGTTAACTTGTTTCCATTTTCATGGTTGTATTCATTGTGTAGATGGTTTTCCTGCTTCCCCTTTCTTTACATCTCAGCATCTGTTCATATGCTTTTCTGTATTAATCATTTTCTATGGAACAGAAATATCCCAAAATGAGAATGATAGAAGAGATAGGTTCCATCCTCCTTTAAGCAAAAGTGGATGACCCCTTGCTGGGTATGCTACAGTTGGGATTTCTTTCGTGTATGGGATGGACTGGATGTCCCTGAAGTATCATCCAAAAATCAAAATCTGTGAACCAGCATTTCTATATGTTTCTGAATCACAATCTTTTTAGCCAATCCAGCCCCACTACCAATCAATAGTGAACCTGCAATCCTGACCAGCACATGGAATCACAAGTTTGAAAACTCTTGAAATAGTCTTGGACATCATCTAGTTCACCCTCTCCCTGGACTCACCACTTTCACTTGTACAGATGAGGAAACTGAGGCTCAATATTTCTCAAGATCACATAGCTAATAAGTGGCATAACTGTAACCAAGGGTCTCTTGATTCCTACCCCTATTTTAAGGCATCTCTCACCCCACATTCTTACTGCAACTTCCTCTTTCAAAGGATTACATCTATCATAATCTCCAGTCCCAAGTCATTACTTCTGAAGTATATGTGCTCAATAAATGTTCGGTAAAGGAATACACTAATGAATGAATAACTATTAATTGCCTCTGTATTGGGTTTCTGCTTCTCTTTTGCTGGCACTAGCCAGGTTAGATATAGTTCCAAATTTACCCAATGAGTTTTTGGGAAGTAGTTCTGATTCATGAAAAATTGAGACTTGGATTAAAGGGGAAACAACAAAGAACACCTTTTGTACACATATGAAGATTTAGGAAAGCAAAAGGTGATGAGGCCAGGTAGCCCCAGTGCCTAGGATTGGCTTTTGTAGCTTGCTGTAATGTTCACTCTGGCATGCTCTTCTTCTTTTTTAAGGACAATGCAAACCTCCCCAAAGCCAGGGCACGGCCACTTTAAAGGAAAAAACTTCAATTCAGAGTCAAACATTACTTTCTACTGTGATGATGGGTAAGTCAGACATCAGGCTCCTAGCCCATTATGGCTGATAATAGTATTAATAAACTTGCATTTCTATAGCACCTTAAGAGTTTGTGGTTTGCTTGTTTGTTTGTTTCATAGAGATCCGTCTTCATAAAAATATTTTGGGTTGGGTAATGTGAATACAATTATCTCTATTTTATAAATAAGGAAACTGAGCCCCAGAGAGGTTCTGTGACTTTCACATGGTCAGTCACATGGCCCTTAAGTGTAAGAGCCAGGACTGCTATCCAGGTCTTCTCTTGACTCCTAAAGAGATTTGCTTTCTCCTATTCCATGCTGGATCTCTCAGGTTATAGGAACATCAGGCCCCCAGGCATTATTTATCTGCATCCTGTCAAGATTCATTCACCTGGAGCTTGTGAAGAAATGGCCCAAGGAGAAACATAAAGTCCATACCTGGGCTCAACTTTATCCCTTTGGACTCTTACTTTCTCTACCTCAATTCTCCCTGCTCTTTCTTGGCTCTGGAACTGATCTGTTCCAGTAGAATCACTATCTAGATCTCTCCATACTTAGTGGAACAGAAATCTGATTATCTGTTCCAATTAAGGCATAGAAGAAGGGGGTAGCTAGGTGGCACAGTGGATAAAGCACTGGCCCTGGATTCAGAAGGACTTGAGTTAAAATCTGGCCTCAGACACTTGACACTTACTAGCTGTGTGACCCTGAGCAAGTCACTTAACCCTCATTGCCCCACAAAAAATTAAATTAAATTAAAAAAGACATGGAAGACATCTAATCCCCTCTATATTCCACTAAGACAAACTCTTTTACTTGTTTTAATTAAATTTTATTTCCTTAATTAACAAGTTCAATTTTCTTTTCCTTCCACCATCCCCCCCACCATTAAAAAAGTGAAAACCCCAAACCCTGGTAACAAATATTGTCAAACAAAAATTTCTTGCACCAACCATTTCTTTTTTTTTTTTTTTTGGTGGGGCAATGAGGGTTAAGTGACTTGCCCAGGGCACACAGCTAGTAAGTGTTAAGCATCTGAGGCCAGATTTTAACTCAGGTCCTTCTGAATCCAGGGCTGGGTGCTTTTATTCACTGTGCTACCTAGCTGCCCCACACCAACCATTTCTAAACCATGTCTCAATCTGCTCCCTGAGCCCATCACTTCTACGATAGGAGGTAGTGAACATACTTTATCATGAGTCCTCTGGAATCATGGATGGTCATGTTATTGATCAGCAGTTTATTTTGTAGTGTTGTTGCTATTGTATAAATCATTTCCTTTGTTTTGCTCACTTCACTATGCATCATTCTAGACAAGTCTTCTGAGGTTTCTCTGAGACTTTTTCATAATTTCTTATGGCAAAATAGCATCCCATTTTATTGACATGATTTGTTTCACAATTCCCCATTTGATGGGCATTGTTCCTTCCTTTGTCACTACAAAAATAATTGATATAAATATCTTTATACATGTGGATCCTTTCCATTTTTCTCTAATGTATTTGGGATAGAGGCCAAGTAGCAGTATCACTGGATCAATGGGTATATATGTTTAGTGTAGTACTTTTGAAGGTATTGTTCCAAATTGTTTTCTAGAATGGTCAGGTCAATTCATAGCTTTACCAAGAATGGATCAATGTTACCTATTTCCCCATACCCACTCCAATATTTGTCATTTTCCCTTTTTGTCAACCTTGCCAACTGGACAGACATGGTATAGAATCTTAGAGTTACTTTCATTCCCATTTCTGTGATTAAAAGTGATTTGGATCATTTAAAATACGACTATTGAAAGCTTTGATTTCTTTTTTTGAGAACTGACTATTCAAGTCCTTTGTACATTTTTCAGTTGGGAAATAGCTCTTATTGTTATAAATTTGAATCCGTTCCTTATAAATGTTGGAAAGGAAACCCCTATAAATGAAACTCACTGAAACGATTCTTTTGCCAAAAATTTTTACCTGCTTCCTTTCTAATTTTAACTGCATTTTTAGTTTGTGCAAAAGCTTTAATTTTTTTTATGAAATCAAAATTCTATATTTTACCTTATGTAATTTTCTGTAACCCTTGCTAGACCATGAACTTTTCCCCTATCCATGGATCTGAAATGTAATGTCTTTTGTTAAGGGCTAAAATTCTAGCTAGTCTGTCTAAAATATCTAATGAGTGGTCGCCAATAAATTATAAGCTTTAGCAAGAGTTAGGCTTTTAAGCATTTATTAAGGAAAACAAGAATTTGGTAAAGAGAGAGAGAAAAGCCTAGATTCCTATCTATTAAAGGGAGAGCACATTTCTAGCTCCGCTCTCCACCAGAGTCCAAAGGAAAGAGAGCGAGACTGAGCGCCAGTCTCTTCCTTCCTCCTCCCACTCGCCCGCGTCACTTCCTTTTCCCAAGAAAAGACTCCTGGTCTTGCCCTCAAAGACCTTCACTTCATGGGTGGAACTCTTCTACAGTAAGTCTCCAGCAGGTGGCGTCATTCCAATCGTTACACTTTCTTTTCTTTCTTTCTTTCTTTCTTTTTTTTTTTGGTGAGGCAATTGGGGTTAAGTGACTTGCCCAGGGTCACACAGCTAGTAAGTGTCAAGTGTCTGAGGCTGGATTTGGACTCAGGTCTGCCTGACTCCAAGGCTGGTGCTCTATCCACTGTGCCAACCTAACTGCCCCCCAGTAATGTCTTTCTAATTAGTTTATGATATTACCCTGTATGTCTAGTCTGGTATCCGTTTAGATCATATATGAATATATTGTATGAGATAAAGTTCTATACCTAGTTTCTGCTAGACCACTTTCTAGGTTTTCCATCAGTTTTTGCCTAATAGGAAGTTCTTACACCAGTAGTTTGGATCTTTGAATTTATCAAACACAGACTACTAGGTTCATTTGCTTCAATATGTTGGATACCTACTTGTTCCACCTATGACTTTTTCTCTTTCTTAACCATTTCAAAATGATAAAACTATGTTAAATAAACTATTTTTTTGCAGGGCAATGAGGGTTAAATGACTTGCCCTGGGTCACACAGCTAGCAAGTGTCATGTGTCTGAGATTGGATTTGAACTCAGGTCTCCCTGAATCCAGGGCCGGTGCTTTATCCACTGTGCCACCTAGCTACCCCAACTATGTTAAACATAAAGTGTTTTACTAAGAACAAGGGAAGAATAAAGAAATAATATATAATCAAAGAACACAGACAAGCTTAGGGAGAGGTTTGTGATCTTCATTGGGCTCATATTTCAGATTTACTGCTATAACCGTGCACCAATAACCTGGGCACGATTTCTCCCTTGTCTATGACATGTCTTCTTAGTGTCCATGTGGCCTTATTGGCATCGAGAATACTGGGGAGAAATAATGGGCTTGGAATCAAGGGAAACCTGGCTCCAAATCCTTCCTCCATCATTTACTAGCCCTATGACAAGTGGACAAGCCACTTCATCAATCAATCATCAAGTATTTATTAATTACCTACTATACACCCAACAAACATGATTTTGAGGATTGTAAGGGATTTCAGAGATCAGTTAGTTCTGTTACTCATATGCAAAAACACTAGCATAACTGACTATGGTCAGCCAGACTCTGCCTGAAGACCTCTAAGAAGGGAAAAACTACCATCTCTCAAAAGATAACTAGATGGCGCAGTGGATAAAGTGCTGTGCCTGCAATCAGGAAGATCTGAATTCAAATCTGGATGCAGACACTTACTAGCTGTTTGACCCTGGGCAATTTTTTTTTCTTTTTGCTGGGCAATGAGGGTTAAGTGACTTGCCAGGGTCACACAGCTAGTAACTGTCAAGTATCTGAGGCTGGATTTGAACTCAGGTCCTCCTGAATCCAGGGCTGGTGCTTTATCCACTGCACCACCTAGCTGCCCCCTGGGCAAATCTTTTAACCTTAGTTTCTTCCTCTATAAAATGAGGATAGAGAGCCCTAATACAGAATTATTGTGAGAATCAAATAAGAGAACTGATCATTGTAAAGTGCTTAGCCACAGTACCTGGTACCTAGTAGGCACTATATAAATGTTTATGTATTATTATTATTATTATCATTTAGGTATATTATTAAGCACTATCAGGCAGCTGGGTGGTGCAGAGGATACAGTGCCAGGCCTGGGGTCAGGAAAACCTGAGTTTAAATCTGGCCTCAGACGCTTACTAGCTGCCTGACCCTGGGCAAGTCACTGAACCCTGTTTGCCTCAATTTCCTCATCTAGAATGAGCTGGAGAAGGAGATGAAAAACCATTCCAATATCTTTGTTAAGAAAACTCCAAATGGGATCGTGATGAGTCAGACATAGTTGGAATGACCAAAAGACAACAAATTAGTCACTAGGGATAAAGAAGATGAACAAATACAAAGAATAAAATATGCCCTTCTCTTACATTTCAGCATAAGAGAACTTGCATTCCAATGGAGGAGGAAAAGTACAAATAAAACTTACACAGCACTAAAGTTAATGAAAAGAACAGCAACAAAGCTGTTAACTATCAGATCATTCAGGGAGGCACTAGCCATTGTGGGAATGGGGAGAGGCTTCTTGCTTGTCTGAACACCATGTTGAAGGAAGAGAGGATCTAGGAGGGAGTGTATTCTAGGCATAGCAGATAGCCAGCGCAAAGGATGGGTGATGGAGTGTTGTGTGCCAGGATCATAGAGAAGGCCAGTTTGACTGGACTGCAGAGTGTAGGAGAAGGAGTAATGTTCAATGAGAGAAATTGTTGGAGTAGAGAAACAGCAAGATGTGTCAATTGATTGTATATCTGGGGTGAGAGAGAATGAGGAGTTCAGGATCTTGCCCAAGAATTGAACCTGGGGGACTAGAGAGACGGGAATAGAATTTCAATTTCCTTATCTATAAAATGGGGATAATAACACTGTAGTGCAAGAGTTCCAAATCTTTTTTGTGTGTGTGTTTCTTGACTAAACTTGAACCCAGGTCTTCCCAACTCCAGGCCTAGTACCCTAGGTCTTGTACCACCTTGCTGTCTCTCATCTGCATTTTATTTAATGCATATTTAAGGCATTTAGAAGAGATCCCTTAGTCTGAGGCACTGGAGTTATAGGGCTGAGAACCCTCAGAAAGTTTATTCAGTTTGCAGCTGAGTTAAGATAAATAGGCTTAACTCACTCGAGACACAATGGTCATCTCTCCTCTGGAAATAAATAGGTTCATAGTGTCGTGTGGCTCAAATCTGGGGTGCGTGTGTGTGTGTGCATGAAGCACTTTCTAAACCTTCAGGTGCCATATAAATGCCAGTTCTTTTAATAGTGGACTGATTGCATTAGGTCAGCTCCACTGAGGAGACAGAAACAGATTTTTTTCTCTTCCCATTTCAAAGGGTCCCATTTCATAAGTTCCCATTTCTTGACTAAAAAAACTTCCAAATCTTACTTTATTTCCAGAGGAGAGATGACCATTGTGTCTCGAGTGAGTTAAGCCTATTTATCTTAACTCAGCTGCAAAATGAATAAACTTTCTGAGGGTTTCTCAGCCCTATAACTCCAGTGCCTCAGACTAAGGATCTCTTCTAAATGCCTTAAATATGCATTAAATAAAATGCAGATGAGAGACAGCAAGGTGGTACAAGACCTAGGGTACTAGGCCTGGAGTTGGGAAGACCTGGGTTCAAGTTTCACCAAGTACATGACTTGGGTTTAAACTTCCATTTGAAAAGCCCACAAAAAGAACCCCTAGCTCTATGGAAGATAAAAAGGGTTTCCATATGCACAAGAATATTTATAGAATCTCTTTTTTGTGGCCGAGAATTAGAAATTGAAGAGTTACCAATCAATTGGGTAATGGCTGAGCAAGTTATGGTATACAAATGTGATAGAATACTATTGTGCTGTAAGGAATGATGAAGGGAATGATTTCAGAAAAACCTGAGAAGACCTGTATGAACTGATGCAAACTGAAATGAGCAGAACCAGGAGAGCAATCTAAAAACAGTAACAGCAAAATTGCAAAACTGGGCAGGTCCTTAACCTCTGTTTTCTTAACTGTAAAATGAGGATAATAACACCTACCTCCCAGTGTTGTCATGAAGATCAAATGAGAAATATATGTAAAGTGCCTAGGACAGTACCTAGCACATAATAGGTGTTATATAAATGCTTATACCTTCCCCAAAACATTTATGGTTGTGTAGTGTCCAAGTGTGCATTGGGGTACAGGGGGATTTCCTACAGACCTTGCAGGATACAGAGGCCTCCACTGTCACTAAGCATGGCTGTCATTTCATTTTTGGTTCAGATACCAGTTAAAAGGGGCCAAGAACCTGCAGTGCATGGATGGGGAATGGAGTGATGAGCCCCCGATTTGTGAAAAGATCATGGAAGCCACTACAGAGGCCCCAGTAAAAGTTGAGAAGGAATCAGTAAGTAATAGCTCAACCTCATCTTTGGGCATAGTGGAGCTTGCAGATATACAGGCTCGTACAAAGAGCAATCCCTGCAACCCAGGGTTTCTAGGTGTCCCTGTTCATGAGTATCCTCACCACCAAGGCAGAACAAGATGCTGGCTGGTGTTCTTATGGTGACCAGGGCTTGAGGTGTCATGGTTTTCCTATCCCTAATTGCAAAGTCATGAGACCAAATTTGAAATGAAAACCCAACTTCCATGGGTTCTATGAAATTTCCATCTATCAAATGGTCTGAAAGAGCCTAATGTTTCTTGCTTCTGAGTTGTTTCTGTCCTTCCTGGCATTTCTGTGGACATTTGCACCATCTTAAATATATGTAGGCAGTGTTGTCCCTAACAACAACTTCTAAATCCCCCTCAAGCTTGGAATCTAAATGACACAGTAGATAGATGGATCATAAGATCATCAATTTAGAGCTGGAAGGGAACTTAGAGGTCATCTCCTCCAACCCTGTCATTTTACACATGAGCAAACTATGTTCCAGAGAAGTCCAGTGCTTTGCTTAGATCATACTGGCAATAAGTAGCAGGATTCAAACCTCTGTCTTCTGATCCCAAATTTTACATTCTTTCTACCATACCACACTTCCACAAACATCCACTGCAGGAATTCTAAATGAAAGGCATTTTATTTTAATGGAGACTTGCGGTTAAAAAAATTTTTTTAAGACCAGTGCAATTTCCCTTACAGATTTTTAAAAATTACCTTCCCTTCTCTTTGAGGTTCATTTTCCTGATCTAAAATAAAAGGAATGGACTGATGATCTCCAAGGTCCCTTACAACTCTATTATTACATGACAATAGCAAAAATCCCCTTGAGAGTTTCTGAACTTCTGAGGCACTATTCAAGGAAGTTTCCATTTACTAATGATTGTGTTGTTGTCCAGTCATTTTTCAGTCATGTCCAACTCTTCATGATCCCATTTAGAATTTTCTTGTCCAAGTACTGGAGTGGTTTGCCATTTCCTTCTCTAGCTCATTTTACAAATGAGGAAACTGAGGCAAACAGGGTCAAGTGACTTGCCTGGGGTCACCCAGCTAGTAAGTGTCTGAAGCTGAATTTGAAATATGACGATGAGTCTTCCTGACTCCAGACCCAGTGCCCAATCCACTGCCCTACCTAGTTATCCTAATGATTAGCTGCTCCATTTGAGTAATGAACCCCCTAGGACTCTCCCAGCATTGTAATGTTACCTTCTTTCCCAAGTGTGCATTTCAGGAAAGCAACAACATTTGTGAAACTGTACAGAGGTTGATGCAGTGTCAAAAAGGAAGTGGAAAGACACTAGAAGAACTGAAATACTCCCTGGAAATCAAGAAATTCCAGCTGGAAAAAATAAAAGCTGTAATAAGCACAGAAATAAATGAGAGAAGCTTTTGAATACACTTTCTTTTTTATTCTGAAATTCATTTATAATTTATCTGAACTTTTTTGGTGTCAGCATAATTATTACTTTTTTAAAGCATAGAGACTTTCATTCCCCAAATGATAAATGGTCAAAGGACATGAACAGGCAATTTTCAGAAAAGAAACAAAAGCTATCTATAGTCATATGGAAAAATGTTCTAAATCACTATTGAGTGAAGAAATACAAATGAAAACAACTCTAAGGTGCCACCTCACATCTATCAGATTGGCTAATATGACAGAAAAGGAAAATGACAAATGTGAGAGGGGTTGTGAAAAATTGGGACACTAATACACTATTGGTGGAGTTGTGAACTGATCCAGCCATTCTCAAAACAATTTGTAGCCCCAAAGGGCTACAAAACTGTGCATACCATTTGAACCAACAATATAATTACTAGGTCTGTATCCCAAAGATATAGAAAAAGGAAAAGGACATATATGTACAAAAATATTTGTAGTATCTTATTTTGTGGTGGCAAAGAATTGGAAATTGAGGAAATGCTTATCCATTGGGGAATGGCAGAACAAGTAGTGGTATATGATTGTACTATAAGAAATGATGAGCAGAATGCTTTCAGAATTACCTTTCTAGATGTACATGAACTGATGCAAAGTGAAGTAAGCAGAACCAGAAGAACACTGTACATAGGAACAGCAATATTGTATGATGATCTGTTGTGAATAACTTAGCTATTCTCAGCAGTACAATGATTCAAGGACAATTCTGAAAGGACTCATGTTGAAAAGTGCTATCCACCTCCAGGGAAAGAACTGATGGAGTCTGAATTAATATTGAAGCATACTTTTAAATTTTTTCTTTATTTTTCTTTATTTTTTTAAATTGGGGCATGTCTGTGTTTTCTTTTACAACATGACCAATAAGTAAATATGTTTTGTATGACTGCACATGTATAACCTATATCAAATTGCTTGCTTTCTCAATGAGGGGGAAGGGAAGGTTGGGTGGGAGATTGGAACTCAAAACTTTTTTTAAAAGAATGTTAAAGATGGGGCAGCTAGGTGGCACAGTGGATAAAGCACTGGCCCTGGATTCAGGAGTACCTGAGTTCAAATCTGGCCTCAGACACTTGACACTTACTAGCTGTGTGACCCTGGGCAAGTCACTTAACCCCCATTGCTCCGCAAAAAAAAAAAAAAGAATGTTAAATATTATTTTTGCATGTAACTGTAAAAATTAAAGATGAGGGGCAGCTAGGTGGCACAGTGGATAAAGCACTGGCCATGGATGCAGAAGGATCTGAGTTCAAATCCAGCCTCAGACACTTGACACTTACTAGCTGTGTGACCTTGAGCAAGTCATTTAACCCTCATTGCCACATAAAAACCAAAAAATTAAAGATCAGCCTTTTAAAAAGCACAGAAACTTTTGATTCCTTTTTTTTTTTTGTTCCAAAATCTCTTCCTTCCCTTCCACCTGCCCCATCCATTGAGAAGGCAAGAAAAATAAAACCCATTACAAATATAAAGTCATGCAAAACATTTTTTTCCAAGAAGAATGAGAAAAATATTCTACACTCTGAGTCTATCAGTTCTCTATTTAGAGGTTGATATCATGTTTCATCATGAGTCCTTTGGAATTACAGTTGGTTGTTTTGTTGATCAGAGTTACTAAGTCTTTCAAAGTTGATCATCTTTAGAATATTGCTTTTACTATTTAGGTTGTTCTCTTGGTTCTGCTAGTTTCACTTTGTATCAATTCATACAGGTCTTTCTAGTTTTTTTCTGAAACCATCCCCTTCAACACTCCTTACAGCACAATAGTATTCTATCACATTCATATACCAACTTCCTGAGCCATTACCCAGGTGATTGGCAACTCCTCAGTTTCCAATTCTTGGTCACCAAAAAAAACCACCCTTCTATAAATATCCTTGTGGAAACCCTTTGCTCTTCTATAGAGCTAGGGGGTCCTTTTGTGGTGTTTTCAAATGAAAACTTAAACCCAAGTTATATTCTTGAGTTTTGTTTTCTTTTGTGTTTTTTTAACTGAATATTCAGAAGAAAATAGGAGGGTGTCATTACATAGCAATCTATGTGGAAAAAATTACAGACTTTAATGGATTATAATTTCAGGATGAGCCAACAGTATGAAATGGAGTCACAAAAACTAATACTATCTTGGTATCTTGGCCAGTATTGCTAGAGGTGCCATGTCCCAAAATAAAGAGGGGGTGATCCTCATATCCTTCCCTAATCACTGTACATATGAAGTATTGTGTTCAATTCTGGAGATTTCATTTTTATTTATTTTTTTTATGGGGCAATAGAGATTAAGTGACTTGCCCAAGGTCACATAGCTAGTAAGTGTCAAGTGTCTGAGGCTGGATTTGAACTCAGGTACTCATGAATCCAAGGGCGGTGCTTTATCCACTGCACCACCTAGCTGCCCCTGGAGATTTCATTTTAATGAGGATATTGACAAGATAAAGTCCATCCAGAAAAGGTATGATGGGAGAGCTGCAGACTATATTTATATGAATTGATTGGAAGCTCTGGAACTATTTGGCCCAAAGAAAAGATTTAGGGGGAACAGTATAACTATCTTCCAGTTTGTGAAGGGCATTCATGGAAAAGGGATTAGCCTTGTTCTACTTTGCTCCATAACACAAAAACGGGAGCAATGGGTAGAAGTTGTAGAGAGGCAGGTTTCAGTTCAATGAAAGGATAATAAAAATGATAGTAATAATAATAAGCATTTATATATGACTTAAAGGTCTGCAAAGCCCTTTACTGTTCCTAAAGTGTAGACCCAACCATGTCACCTCTCCTACTCAATAAACTCCAGGGGCTCCCTATTGCCTTCAGGATTAAATACAAAAAGCTTTGTTTGACATTCAAAGCCCTTCATAATTCAGCCCCATCCTACCCTTGCAATCTTCTTACACTCCCCAACATGGACTGTTTGATTCAGTGACACTGGTCACCTGGTTGTTCGGTGAACAAGATACTCTTCTCTGCTCCAGGCATTTTCTCTGGCTGTCCCCCATGCCTGGAATGTTCTCCCTCTTCACCTCTGGCTATTGACCTCCTTTAAATCCCAACTAAAACCCCTTCTTTTACTGGAAGCCTTCCCAACCCCCTCTTAATTCTTAATTCTAGTGCCCTCCCTCTGTTAATTATTTCCTATTTATCCCACATATAGCTTGTTTTGTATATTTATTTCTTTGCACATTATCTCTTCCATTAGATTGTAAGCTCATTGAGGGCAGGGATTGTCTTTTGCCTCTTTTTGTATACCTAGCAATGGCACAATGCTGACATATAGTAGGCACTTAATAAATATTGTTTGACTGGCTATCTCATTTGACCCCCAGAACAACCCTGGAGACCCCTCCTAAATCATAAGTCTAGAACTGCAGGAGGCCATCTTATCTAACCCCTTCATTTTCCAGATGAGGTCCAGGAAGATTGCATTATTCACTGAAGGTCACACAAGTAGTAAATATTAGAGGTGAGATTTGAGTTCAGGTCCTCTGATATCAGTTAGTGTTCACCTCTCTGTACCAGGCAGGGGCAAGGAATGTTGAAAAAGGAACAAAGTTGGGGCCAGCATTTTGATTCTCTTCTATTTAGTCAGTGACTGCCCCCTGCATCCTCTTCCACAGGAAAGGGAATCTGTGGTTTATGGATTAAATCCCAGCTGGACCAAGTGAGAGGAGAATCCTAGAGACTTCACAGTAGACCTTAGGGAAATAATGGGGCAAAAGGGAGGTTGGAAATAGTTTAGAGGAAGTCTTGAATGCCAGACATTAAGAAATTTGAATTTGATTCAGTAGGTAATGACCACTAGAAATTCTTGAGCAGGTAGAATATTATGATTAGGCATGTGCTATAGGAGGATTAATTTTGTATGAGAGGCAGCATTTACTAGCTGCTGGGTTAGAAAATAGAGAGCTGGCTTCAGAACTGGGAAGACAGATTCAGGTCTTACAAATATTGGCTGTGTGACCCTGGGCAAGTCACTTAAACTCTCAGTGCTCTAGGCAACTCTAATTTGCAGAGAAGGAGTAAACCTGCTTTGGGAGAGAGAATTTCCTCACCTAGGGAGTTCTCCACACCCATAAATCACAAGTCCAGTCCCTACCCTTATCCCTAATTTGGAATCCCAGCAAAGGCAGGGTAACTGGTTAGGAAGCCACTAGAATAATCCAAAGGATAGACCATGAGGGTCTAGAGTGGAGCAATGACAACAAAACTAGTGACATTAGTCTATTATGATCTGCTCTTTTTCTTTTCTTCCTAAAGTTTTCTTTTTAACATCACAGTCATTTCTTGATGTACTTCCCAACTCCCCACCCAGTGAACCCTTCTTTTTAACAAAGAAAACAAACCAAGAAAAATCCCAAACCGACAAAATAACTATATCTTATGGTGTGCTATAGTCCTCTACCTTTCTACTTAGAGGAGGGAAGTATGCCTTGTCCTTTATTTGGGGTAGAAAAAAATTATTAACAATGAATTTTGGGGGCAGCTAGGTAGCACAGTGGATAAAGCATTGTACCTGGATTCAAGAGGACCTGAGTTCAAAACCGGTCTCAGACATTTGACACTTACTAGCTGTGTGACCCTGGGTAAGTCATTTAACCCTCATTGACCCCCCAAAACAAAACAATGAATTTCTTGGGGGATCCAGAGATCAGTTGGTCCTCCCCTCCCCCCCACTCCAAAAAGTTCAGCTCTTGTCTGGGACAAGCCCAAAGGAGCAGGAGTAATGGAGATTTCTAGGTGAAGAACCACACCTAATCACTGGAATTTGCCCTTTTGCATACTCTCTAGACCACCCTCAAGTCCTGTCAATCATTGGAACTGAATAATGCTATAACCAATTGGCTTAGATGAATGTGTAGTGACCTGCCTCTATCTAAAGAGGATAAAACCCTAGGCCACACTAGGGTCAGTCTCTTTTTGCCTTCTCTCCCTCTCTCTGGCCTCACTCTTGCTTGGTGCATACTCTTCCTCTTAGGACTGTAGGTATGAAGGCCTGAGACTATGAGAAGTTAGGGAGACACACAGTCAATACTTCACTGGTATATATGATATTAATGAATAATAAATGCTTACTGTCAAAACAGGTACAATAGCCATTAATATATAAATAGCAATTAATTTATAAAGTATAGTAGCTGGGGCAGCTAGGTGGCGCAGTAGATAGAGCACCGGCCCTGGAGTCAGGAGGACCTGAGTTCAAATCCGGCCTCAGACACTTAACACTTACTAGCTGTGTGACCTTGGGCAAGTCACTTAACCCCAATTGCCTCACTTAAAAATAAATAAATAAAGTATAGTAGCCACAATAATTTTTAAAAAACACATTTTCCAGGAACAATTCATGGCTTAGTGGATAGATTACTAGGTCTGGAGTCAGGAAGACCTGAGTTCACTGGCCTGAGGCACTTATTAGCTATATGACCCTGGGCAAGTCACTTAACCCTGTTTGCCTCAGTTTCCTCAACTGTAAAATGGGCTGGAAAAGGAAATGGCAAATCATTGCAATATCTTTGCTAAAAACAAAAAACTTCCAAATGAGGCCACAATGACAATCTAAGTTTCTGAATTCAATTGCTTTTTGTGTACATTGACAGTAATGTAGTCATTAATGTGGACTTTTCTCTTGACTTGGCTCACTTGGCTTTGCACCAGTTGATATGAGACTTCAAGTGCCTTAATAATTTTTGTATTTAAACCATGACCCAACACCAAGATTCGGGCTTATACAGTACAAATCAGTCACAGAAGTAGTTCTAAAAACCAGATCTCTCTTGGATTCATTTGCCGTTATCTAGAATTTTCTCTGGGAAATCCTAGAATATAATTTATGACCAGGTTCTCATTGATATGAATCAAGGGTCCCCACGTCTTATGAAAGTGTTCAAGATTATGATGCTTACTGACCATGATAACCTTTATTTTGTAATGGTGGAAATGGGGTATGGGTTGTGTTAGGGATTGGGGTTCTTAGGAATTCCTCTTTAAAGAATCACACCCTCTTGCACACAAAACTTAGTTAGAACAAGGTGATAGTTTATTTAGGAGCAAGGGAAGGGAAGGGTGGGGGGAGGGAAACCATGAAAGAAATCCTTGGACTTTTCATGGGGAGATTTGGCATAAAGCACATGGCTCAGAGGTACCAAATCTCCTCGAACAGGAGACTGGAAGGTACTTTTATAGAGGCCTGATGGGGGTGGACCATCTGCCTGTGGAAAGCTCCTTTAGTGAAGGTGGACCATCCCCCACTGGTGGTAACTGGGGGAATTGGGTGAGGAGTGGAGGACCATCCCCCACTGGTAGTGACTAGAGGAATTGGGTGAG
The DNA here is from genome assembly GCF_019393635.1 of Dromiciops gliroides. Classification (NCBI taxonomy): domain Eukaryota; kingdom Metazoa; phylum Chordata; class Mammalia; order Microbiotheria; family Microbiotheriidae; genus Dromiciops; species Dromiciops gliroides. Next base: position 106,568,260 of record NC_057864.1, read on the forward strand.
GGGTGGCTACAGATCCCTCTTCAGAACACAAAGGCCGCAGCCACACACAAATTTATCTCCCCAGGGTAAGGGAGACCAGAATGAAGGGTAGGAATCCCAAGCTAGCTCAGTCCAATTTGGTTCAGTTCATCTCTGTAGGCGTTATCTGTCCTCTGGTTTAGTTTCTCAAGGAGAAGATTCCTCGGTGTGCCCCAGAGAAATTCTGGGGTGCTCTGCGCCCCATGACATTCCCCACTTCTCTATATATAAGGAAAGGGGACGAAGATTCTTCTGAAACTGCTTCATGCTGACCCGGGGTTGAAGAAATCACAGCATAAGGGAGGGGGAGGGGAGAGAAGTGGAGAAGGCCTGGAATGCGTGGAGTTGTGAGGGGCCCAGAGAGTCCAGAGGCAACACGTAGGCACAGTATCATGAATCCTTGAGCCTAGATGGAACAGACTTAAACAAAAAAATTAAAACTGACCAGAACAAAAGGGAAAAGGGACTTTATCAGATCAGGAGTCAAGTGGGACCTTTTTTGCAGGACAGGGTGTGGCCTGCTTTACTAGAGTTAAGTAATCAAATCAAGCCTAATTCTGTGATAGGCAGTGTCTGTCTACATTTAGGGTCCTTTTATCCCATCCCCATTTTGTGCCTTGATTGCAAGCTAGGACCTGAACCAGAGAGTAAGACAGAGGTCGCCCCAAAACCATTCCTAGACTTGCCTCCTATGTCCAGCTTGGCCATGGGCCTGACAAGGTGCTAACCAGGAGAGCAAGCTGCAGAGCCCTGGATTTTTGCTAAGCCGATCTCTTGGGTGCTGCCCTGGGGACAAAGAGGCAGGAGGGCAGGCCTTACTTTCGTTCAGCGTCCCCCACTTCCTGCAGATAATCCAGAAAACACCCAAAGGGTAACAGTGGTCTATAAACAGATAAAACCCAGCTCCTTTTCAGGGAGTCCCATCTCTCCCAACACCCCTCTTTAAAGATGCATGTAGGTCTCCAAATTCTTGGTGCCCTCCTATGGCTTAAACTCCACTAGAAGGTAAACTAAATTTAGTATTGTTTAAGAGATAATCCACTAACATTTTGTGGAGTTTCTTTTTTATCCCAGGGTATTAAGATTCTTTGGGGAAGCTAGATGGCACAATAAATAGAACACCAAACCTGGAGTCAGAAAGACCTGAGTTTAAATCTAGCCTCAGACACTTATTAGCTGTGTGACCCTGGACAAATCACTTAAGCCTGTTTGGCTGTTTCCTCATCGGTAAAATGAGCTGGAGAAGGAAATGGCAAACCAGTCCAGTATCTTTGCCAAGACAATTTCCAAATGGGGTCACAAAGAATTGGACACAACTGAAAATGACTGACCAACAAAACAACATCGAGATTCTTTATGATATTAATCCAAAGGTTTGACTACCTTCAAAATCAAAATGAACTTGGGGTTGCTAGAAAGGCAAAACTCTTCCCATTGGATTTATACCATCAAAATACTCATAATAGTAGTAGAATGCAGTGCGCATCTTTTGCTCTCCTCGATTACAGCTGAAGTCCTTGCTACTCTTCCAGTTGCAGGGCCATGTGCGCAATCTAATTCTCTTCAATATGTTGCCCAAGAATTACCCCTGACCTTTCTCCATCTAGCAAGTTGAGTCCCAGAACTCTCCAGGATTTCATTATTTCTACATACTCTCAAACACTGGCTTTTCTTTCATCATCTTTCATAAGAAGCAGTGTTGTGGAGAGTATAGAAAGAAAGACCTGAAGTTAGAAAGACCTAGATTCAAGTCCCAACTCTGGTAGTATTACCCTTAGCAAGTCACTTAAACTCTCAGTATCTGAGGAAACTCTCCAAGAGTCTGAATTTTCAAAGAATGTACCAATTTATGTTGGAAAAGGGGTTTTATTTTATTTTATTTTATTTTGCAGGGCAATGAGGGTTAAGTGAGGAAAAGGGAATTTCTTTATCTGGGAGTTCCCTATAATGATGAATCACACATCTAGTCCCTATCATCTTTGACCTGACTTGTGCTTAGAGGATCATAGGATTATACATTTAGAACCTGAAGGTACTTTAGAAATTATCTAGTCCAAACCCATCATTGTTCCTAGGTCCTGTCACACCAAACTGAAACCCAGAGAGTCTGAAACCCAGAAAGACTTGCTTATTAGCATGCAAGAAATCATTAGTGAGATGTATAATGGGAAAAGAAGGCAATTGGCCATGGAGCAAGAACAAGGGATGATTAATGGACAATGCTCCAAAGGTATTCATCCAACATCAAAGGATCTAGAGAAAATACCCTGTAAGGTTGGGTGAATGCTCTTTGCAGAACTTATAGGAAGATATGGTTAAGTCACACAGGCAGGGATGGGTTGAAATCAACATTTTTTAAAAATCAGCATTTATGAAGGAAATATCCATGTTGAGGATAACACAGATCTGTAAAAGCAGCAAATTGATTGGTTAATTGATAATGGAAAGCAATGCTACAGGATAAATTAGGAGGTGAAGGAGCTGGTGGCAAGAAGATTAGGAAAGGGGTATTTGCAAGAGTTGAGAGCTTGTTAGTGTGGCAGCAAGGGGAAGATCTTGATATTAGAGATATTTTGAAGGAAGAATGGATGGGATCAGTAAGTGGTATAGTAGATAAGGAGACAAATGAAACAAAGTTGAATATGGTTATAATCCTGGGTACCTGAGGCAGTGTTAGCTCCACTAATAGGAAGAAGGAGGCTGCGAGAAAGAGTTGTATTTCAATAAGGGATTATAAGAATTAGAGTTAGAATCCAATCCAATACCCTCATTTTATAAAGCAAAAAAGGAAGTGACTTATCCCAAATCATACAGGTAATATCAGGATTAGGATTCAAATACAGTTCTTCCTGAGATAACTGAGTGGCACAGTGAAATCAGAAGACCTGCCTCTAACAGTTACTAGCTATGCAACCCCGGGCAAGTCATTGAACCTCAGCCTCACTTTCTTTACCTGTAAAATGGGGATAATATAGCACCTATCTCACAGAATTTTGTGAAAAACAGATGAGATGATATGTAAATTTTTAAGTGCTATATAAATGATAACAATAATTATTATTCTGACTTCAAAACCAAGGTGTTTTTTCCCCATTACACCAAACCTTATCCCTTATTACATTATACCTTGATTTAAAGGTATCAATTCCTAATGGAAAAAAGGTGAGGATGGACAATCCTTCACATTTCTCTTCAAACCAAGTATGAAGTGAGCATATGTTATTTATTTCAGCCTTTTGAGCAGTGACTTATGTTAGACCATCTTTAGTGGCCAAGAGGGCATTTACCCTATACCATGTGTGTAGACTGGAGAAGGATCAGGGAGAGAACAGCAGTGACCTGCTGTCATGGAAATTTGTATATCCAATTTTGTTGAGCTAGTTCAAACACTGGAGGATCTTGGGTCCCCATGTCTACTACACTGCATCTTGCTTAACCCCTTATGTTTATTAAAGTTGGACGAAATACTGGCAAATTCTCTTTTCACTTTTGGGAAAGGCTTGGCAGAGGAGAAAAACCAATGATTGCAACATCTCTTATCAAAGATACTGGCTGGCTCGAAAAGGAGAGTTAGCAAATGTTGCTTCTTTGTTTCTGCAGTTAATCATTTTTTTTGTTTCTGTTGTTAATCATTTATGATACAATGATGCTTGAACACCCCACACTTCCCTCAACTCAGCCCTTGCTTTCCTGCTCACACACTCATACATCCTCTCTCCACTTTCCTGGATCTAGAAGTGGAGGAATAATATATCAGCTAGTCAATATTCCTATAAACTCCACACTATAGAGTTAGGGACTGAAAAAGCTCAAAGAAACTTCTTTCTATGGTGATCTAAGACCTCTTGTTCCAGGTCTCCTGCATCTCAGCTGGCTAACTGCAGGTTAGTAGTTTGTTATGAATCCAAGGTGCCCTGAAAAAGATGAGGGCAGAAGGGTTTGGGGAGGACGGAAGGGCGGATCATAGCTGCCCGTGGGACTCCAGTACGTGCTGTTGACATGGGAGTCTTTTGGTTGATTTTTCTGCCATGTTATTCAGAGGGGCTGAAACCCAAGAAGGTAAGGCAGGTTTCCAAAGTCTCGCCTGTGATACACAGGAAGCCAGGGAATCAAACTAGCTCTCAGGGAGCTCTTCCCTGGCCCCTCCACCCAACCCCTGCCCCCTTGCAAAAAACATAGAGTTGGAGAAGTCTGTCTTTGATGACTCCACTTCTCCCTTTATTATTTATTTATTTATTCATTCATTCATTCATTTATTTGTTTGTTTATTTGGTGAGGCAATTGGGGTTAAGTGCCTTGCCCAGGGTCACACAACTAGTAAGTGTCAAGTGTCTGAGGCTGGATTTGAACTCAGGTCCTCCTGAATCCAGGGCTGGTGCTTTATTCCCTTTATTTTTTCCCCATCAAGACCATACCATTGGACCCCACTCTGTATGAGACTAGCTCTACACCAGTACTCTCATGCAGCCAAGGGCACCTTTTTCACAAAATAAAATGACTTGGAAAAGGTAATTTCCATAATAGTGCTAGTAAATTAATCTGTTGATCAAACAAGGAATTATTGATCTCCTATAACTTTTTCAGGCCTTTATGAAGCATCATGTAGTAATCAATCCACGAGCATTTATTTGTTTGCTTATTGAAACAATTATTTTGATTTTTCTTTTTAAAAAATTAACTTTTTTCTATTAACATATCTATTTTTCTCCTTCCCACATTCCTCTATTTCCTCCAGAAACAAAAAAAACCCTCTTGTGATAAATGTGTATAGTCAAGCAGAACAAATTATTGACCATGTCCAAAAACATACCTCAAGCTACACACTGAGTCTATTACCCCTCTGTCAGAAGGTGGGTGGCATGCTTCATTTTGGGTCCTCTACAATCATGGTTGGCCATTGTGTTGATCAGATCAACAGGTATTTATCGATTTCCTACTATGAGTCAGGCACTGTGTTAGGAAGTATACAAATACAAAGAAAGAGTTTTACATTCCAACTATAATAATAATAATAATAAAAACTGGTAAAATAAGGTGCTAAGTGGGAGAAATTTGTGCAGAAATCGAAGAACATTGAACCTGGAGTCAGGACAGAACTAGGTTCAAATCCTAGCTCTGACACTTACTAGGTGAGTAAATCACTTCACCTCTTTAAATCTTTCTCGTCCTCTATTAAATGGAGTTAATGCTTGTGCTCACAGGGTTTTTGAGAGGAAAATACTTCTTGTACCCTTAAGACATAATATAAATATAAGCTAGTATAATGTTCTAGGAGTTCAGGGAAAGGAGGGGCTCAGTGGAATCTAGAGTAATCAGGGAAAGCTTCATGGAGGCAGTGACTAGTTCAAGATAATATATTGACAGAATGGGGACTAGAACCCAGTTCCACTCATTTTGACTCCATCATACTGCCTCAGGGGATCATGAGGAATTCCATCTAGTTGAGACTGAGGGCAGATGTTGGGGAGTAGGGAGAAATCTGATTCACTAGGTAAAAATGGGACTAAAGTTATGGAATCATATCATTAAACCCAGGTAGATAGCTTCAGATATTATGTAGTGGCATTTAAGGAGCCATGGAAGGTTTCCAAGCTGAGGAATGACAAAAGGAAAACAGTATTTTAGGAAGGTAAATGTAGCTGTAGTGTGCTGGAAGGAGTAGAGAAGAAAAATGACTAGAGTTAGTGAAGCTAGTTAGGCTACTACAGGCATCTAAATTTCAAGGGTACTAACCCTTGAAGTTTGGCATAACTTGTTCCAAGTGAGAAATGAGAGGAAGGGATAAATCCAAGACACCTTTGCAAAGGAAAAATGAACAGATATAGAAGGTGAATGACAGATATGAGTCAAAGGTTATTCCAGGGTTTTATGCTTTGGCTGACTGAAAGAACTGGGGATATCATCAAAAAGAAAGAAATTAGGGGGCAGCTAGGTGGTGCAGTGGATAGAGCACCAGCCTTGGAGTCAGGAGGACCTGAGTTAAAATCTGGCCTCAGACACTTACTAGCTGTGTGACCCTGGGCAAGTCACTTAACCCTTGTTGCCCTGCCAAAAAAAGAAAAAAGAAAGAAAGAAAGAAGAAATTTAGAGTGGGAGTTTGTTGGGGTGGATGGTGTCAGGATATCTGAGCTCAAATCCCAGTTCTCCCACTTACTACCTGAGAGACCTCAAGTCAGTTAATTCTCCCATTTGTGCTTTAGTTTTCTCATCTGTAAAATAAAGGAGTTGGACTTGATGGACTCTGAGGTCCCTTCCAGCTCCAAATTTATTCTCCTATTACTTCCCTCTGCACACTTCAGTCTAGTCATATTAATCCCCTTGCTATTTCTCACATAGTGTTCTTCATCTCCTTTCATTGTAACTTTGGACTTGCTGGCATCCGTGCCCCTAAATGCCCTACCTTCTTATCTCCAAGTCTTTAAGGCTCAGAACAACCACTACCTTCCCAGATAGTGGCTATTTCCAGTCCCCTCAGGTTCTAAAGCCTTCCTCTTAAAGATTTTTGTCCATCTGCTCTGTATAGATTTTATTTGTGCCTATTTGTGTGCATGCTATTATCCCCTATTGAATTGTAAGATCCTCAAGGGAAAGGGCATTTTTTTTCTTTATATTTCCAAAGTTGAGAGCTGGTTCTAGGCACAGAGTAAGTGTATAATAAATGATTGCTGGTCGGATCATGGACTAATGGGAAACTTTGCCAATGATCATCAAGTCATAATATATGAACAACTACCTACTTTACCCAACACACTAGATTAGTCTGGTTGATCACAGAAGGAATGATAGCAACTTCGCTAATTTTCCTGCTGCTTCTGGAGATTTATTTTTTAGGAGATTGGCTGGGATGATAATATCAGCTATCATTACTATTTGGAAAGATGGCATGGTGTGGTTGATATCTGAGAACTGAGCTTAGACTCAAAAAGACTTTGGTTCAAGTCTTGCTCTGACATATATTGGTTGTGTGACTCTGGGCAAATCACTTAACTTCTCAGTACCCTAGGCAACTCTCTAAGGAGTATAAGTTGCAGAGAGATGCTTTGATTGTGAGAGTTTGTTCATCTAGGAGTTTCATGCATGAGTAAAATCAGAGGTCTAATCCTGATGTTATCGTTATTATTTAACATTGGGGATAGGCGAGAAATCCAAATTACCCGGCAGGTAACAGGTACTGTTATTTGTCCATACATTCTGCTTAGGACATTTTGAATACCTTTTCTCCACCTAGGGATTAAGAATTATCTTATGGTCAATTTCTTTTTTTGTTTTGTTTTGTTTTGGTGAGGCAATTGGGGTTAAGTGACTTGCTAGTAAGTTTTAAGTGTCTGAGGCTGGATTTGAACTCAGGTCCTCCTGAATCCAGGGCCAGTGCTCTATTCACTACACCACCTAGCTGCCCCCTCAATTTCTTTTAAAGAAGGAACTTCCTTAAATACCTTGAAGAAGCACTGTCCGTGATTAAGTCCTGAAGCAAAAGTATTGTCAAGAAAATGCCATTGTTTTCATTTCTATGGCAAAAGCAAATTTTCAAAACTGCATACTATTTAAATAATATTTAAGACTGGTCCATGGTATGAGAAATGTATTCTCTATTCTGGATATTTTTTATGTGTGCTTGAATTGAGAGCCCATTTTTCTACTTATTTTACCAGAAAAAAAAAAAAGAAAAAACTTGGAAGAAACCCTTGATATAGCCTTCCCAAGGGTTACAAAGGAGATGGAACAGAGAAGGGAGGAATGGAAAGGACATGGTCCAACTCTACTTCAAATCATCTTGTTTTTGGCTCTGCTGGCCGGGGTGCATGGTAAGTGATGGGAGAATAGGGGAAAGGGTCACATCACTGCCAATCATTTGAACATATCCATACAACCCACTTCCCATTCTCACCACCATTTAATCACAATCAAAGAAGGACTAGGTGTCTGGGAGAATCTCTATCCAGTATTTTTTTTTTTTTTAGTGAGGCAATTGGGGTTAAGTGACTTGCCCAGGGTCACACAGCTAGTAAGTGTTAAGTGTCTGAGGTCGGATCTGAACTCAGGTCCTCCTGACTCCAGGGCCGGTGCTCTATCCACTGCGCCACCTAGCTGCCCCTCTATCCAGTATTAACAAAGGAGTTTGTTGGATAGCACACTGGATGATCTGAAATGGAAGAAAATTTACATTATTGTTATGCAACATCTCTTTTCTATACTCTACTTCTTAAAGTCTCAGGGAGTACCCAGGACCAGTCTAAACCCTGGAGTCAAATCAGAACTAGAATCAGGGATTTATTAGGAATGTTTGTACCTGGGACAAATTGGGGTGGAGAGGGCTCACTAGGTGTGTGCCACTGGTGGGGAGAAAATGTCTTCCTAGATGAGGCTCTCACCTTTGTTGGGGGGAAGGAGATGATGCCACAGGGGTGGAGCTGAGGTGAAGAACAAGCCCAGGATGGTAACATCTGTACTCTCTAAATTCCAATAACAGATTGGAGGCAGGGAGTGAATAAAAAACAAGGAAAATATTTAAATAGGAAAAACCAACAAGGTAATTTTGATTATTTTAGCCCAAGTATTTTCACTTATATAGAGAGGGAAAGGACCAAAGAGGGACATAATTCCTCCATGACTCTTAAGATCTCTTTCTCTTAAACTATAGAAAAAATTTCATAATGGATGAAAACATAGTTATAGCAATAAAATTACAAAAATAAAGTTTAGTTAACATTTTGTTTCAGAATTGATAGTCAAAAAGTAAGACAACTAAAATTTCTCTTTAAGATGAGTGAGAAGGCTTTAGATGAGGATAATTTTAGAGTGCTTTCTTAATATTTTTTAAAAGAGAGGAGAAAAAAGAAAAGTTACTTATGTGCCTGAGTGACTGGGAAGATGATTGTACCCTTGACAGCAGTGATAGGAAAGTTGTTAAAAAAGGGGGGTTGGGATGGGATGAGGTAATGAGTCTTGTTTTTGACAAGTTGAGTTTGAGATACATATGGGATCACCAATTCAAGATTTCAAAGGGAAGTTGTAATGAAAGACTAGACTACAACATATATAGATCTGAGAATCATCTGTGTAAACCCATGGGAGCTTATGAGAATACTAAGTTAAGATTGTATGGTGAAAGAAGAAAAGAAAGCCCAGCATAGAGCCTTGGGTGATCCCCAAGGTTAGTGGGCTACAGAGAGGCTAAGAAGAATGAAGACTGAGAATATGCTATTAAATTTGAAGTAACTTTGAAGAAAGCAGTTTCAGTTGAACAATGAGATTGGAAGCCAGATTGCAAAGTGTTTAGAAAAGAGAAAGAGAAGAGGGAATGGGCTAGTATAGATGGTTTTCTCAAGGAGTTTAGGTACGGTGGGGAGAAGAGATATAGAATAGCTAACAGGGATAGTCAGATCAAGTAATAGGGTTTGGGTTTTTTTTTTTTGAGAACAAAAGAGTGCTTTAAAAAAAACAGCAGGCAAGAAGTCAGTATATTGAGAGACTGAAGCCTAGAGAAAGAGTAGGGATGCAGTAGGTTGGGAGGGAATGGGACTCAAGTGTACACATAGAGGGGTTGGCCTTGGCAAGAAAAAATGATTTTTAAAATTTGAGATCACAGTGAAAATGGGATAGTGGGAAAAGATACTTAAGTGATGTGAGATGAGGAAGAGAAAGAGTGAGTTCTTAGTAAATGGACTTGATTTTTTTCAGGGTGAAGTCCTCAGTTGAAAAGGGTGGGGAGATGGCTTCTTGGGAGGCTCAAGGGAAAATTAGAAGGCTTTGAATAGAAATGATAGAGATTGCAAAAGCAAATTAATTAGGGATGAGTAGAACATCTGCTTTGTTGTGGTGAAGGCCCAGTTAGGGTTATCTAATGTTAGATAGCATATATTTGTAGTGGGCCTTTTAACATGGTTTTGAGGATTTCCCTGGCCTCATTCAACAGCCCATGAAGGAGGCATCTGATAGGAGCAGTGCAAGGTTATGGGCTGGTTCTGCAACCAGTGAAGTGTCTTTGCAGAGGTAAGGAAGGCACAATTGGTTGTGTTAACCTGAGAAATGTTGGCAAGGTAGGCAATATGAGGACTTAATAAAACTAGGGTCTAATCTTCCTCATTTAATTAAGTTGTCACATAAATAAGGAAGCAGAGATGATATTTTTATATCTTTTATCATCATCAACCCACATTTTTTATTCTTGAGTATGTACTATAGTCATTGTTTTCAAGGCACTGTATTGTGTTCTATGGGGATCAATGGACACAAAAACATGGCCCCTGCCCCTTAATAATATACTATTTAGCCCCTGGGATGATGGGCTGCACCTAGGTTTTTGTTTTTGTTTTTGTTTGTTTTTGTTTTTGGCGAGCCAATTGGGGTTAAGTGACTTGCCCAGGGTCACACAGCTAGTAAGTGTCAAGTGTCTGAGGTTGGATTTGAACTCAGGTCCTCCTGAATCCAGGGAATGTGTTTTATCCACTGCACCACCCCGCTGCCCTTTTCCTAGGTTTTAATCTTTGGATCTCATTTGGTTTGATGACCAGGTTTTTGTGATCCCCCGCCAAAGCTTGCCTATGCCATTCCAGTAACACCTTTGGAAATATTAGACCAAACTATGATCCCAGAAGGAACTCAAGTGAGATACAACTGCCGCCCAGGCTACAGCCGGAATAGCTCCAAGATTACACTTACCTGTGGAACAAATTCCTGGTATCCCATCACTCCATTCTGTGTCAGTGAGTACCTAATGCTGGATTTTTTGGTTTTCTTACTTTGTTCTTATTTAAAGGTTTTCTGAATGACTGTGCACCACCCTGACTATGAGGCACTTTTAGAAGCTATGACAACCTTTAGCTCATTAGGGAACTACTGAGTTATTTATTGTGTCAAAGTACAGGTGCATTCTGGAAAAAAAAATCAATATAAGAAAACACAACATGGAAAAATTATAATGAAAGAAATTTCTATGAATCTATAAGTGAGGTCAGATATTCCCGTATTGTATTTTTTGAAGTAGTTTTTCTTGCTTTTCTATTTAACAGTTTTGACTTACAAATTTTCTCCCACCCTCCCTTTCCCCCATTCTTGAGAAGGCAAGCAACTTGATAAAATTTAAGCATTTACAGTGTAAGTGCTAAAATTAGCCTCGGGCACCCCAAACAGGCTGCCCCTCCCCCAGTGTGACTATCTCTCTGAAACCGCCACAGACATGTAAGCCTCAAGCGCCATGCCCAGCCCAGGCCCCACTCAGTGGAAAAGCACACAGGAGGCCTGAGGGGATGCCAGAGCTTCCTCCACTCAGCCCCCAGTGTGCCAGGCATGGGGCTCTGCCTGCCCTGAGGGCACCAATGAATTAACTTGGCATGTGTGGGTGCAGTCAGCCCGAGTTTCAGTAGGACAAAGAAGGGTTATATAGCCTGAGGGGCGAACAGTGAAAGGGGGCTTTCAGTTAGTAGTTGAGAGGAGATGTAGCAAAGCAGAGGAGGTGGCTGATGGTGAAAGTGAAGGAGCTAGTGGGGGTAGTGAAAGAGGATGTAGTGAAGATGTAGGAAAAGGAGGTTGGTTGGTGGGGGGAGAAGCACAGAGGAGCCAGAGTGAAGGAGGTTGGTAAGGGAGATTGAGAAAGGGAAGGCTACAGGAACGATAAGGAGAGAGTGGGGAATGCTACAGAGACAGTGAGAGGAAGAGTGAGAGTGAGGTAATAGAGCAGGGGAGCAAAGGACTGGAAAAGGAGAGGGCTCAGGGGTAGAAGCAGGTGGCAATGGTGAGATGCAGGTGGCAGGAGAGAAAGTTAAAAGAGAGAGTGAGTCTAGTGTGCTGAAGTTCACAGGTCATATATTTCTTACTTTTATTTATAATTTTGTTCCTTATCAATAAACCCTGGTATTTACATAATTGAAAGAGGCTTCCTAATCTTTTTTCTTATCAGGCTGGGAGAGGCAGTGAGGGAAGGGGAACCCCCATTGGCTCTTCCCATGTTAAATTAAAAGCAGTCAGATAGCCAGCCAGAAGTTCACAGATTAATTAAGACACAGTTAATAATATATTTTTTACAATGGTCATACAAAAAATATTTCTATATTAGTCATATTGTGAAAAAGACAGAGACAGAAAAAGAAAGAAAGTAAAAAAACAAAACAAGACAGTATGCCTCTATCCGCATTCATATTCTATCAGTCTTTTCTTTGGAGGTGGATAGCATTTTTCATCATAGGTACTTCAGAATTGTCTTAGATCCTCATATTGGTGAAAATAGCTAATCATTCAGAATTTATCATCATAAAATACTGTTGTAACTTATACTGTGTACAATGTCCTCTTGGTTCTGCTCGCTTCATTTTATATCAGTTCATGTAAGTTTTGCCAGGTTTTCCTGAAAGCATCCTATTCATCATAATAAGATTCCATCACAATCATATACTACAACTTGTTTAACCATTCTCCAATTGATGAGCATCCCCTTAATTTCCAATTCTTTGCCACCACAAAAAGGGCTGCTATAAATATTTTTGTACAGCCATATCCTTTTCCTTTTTTAAAAAAATCTTTTTGGAATACAGGTCTAGCGGTGGTATTGTGGGGTTGAAGGGTATGAACAGTTTTATAACCCTTTTGGCATAGTTTCAAATTGTTCTCCACAATGGCTGGATCAGTTCACAGCTCTAGCAATAGTGCATTAGTTTAATGTTCCAATTCTTCCACTTCCTCTCCAACATTTGTCATTTGCTTTTTCTGTCATGTGAGACAATCTGATAGGTGCAAAATGGTACCTCAGAGTTGTTTTCATTTGCATTTCTCTAATCAATAGTGATTTGGAGCCTTTTTAATATGAATACAGATAGCTTTGATTTCTCCATCTAAAAACTGCATTCATCTAAAAACTTTGACCATTTATCCATTGGGAAAATAACTTGTATTATAAATTTGACTCTGTAATCTATATTTTGAGAGATAAGACCCTTATCAGAGGATCTCCCTGTAAACATTTCCCCCCAGTTTTCTGATTTCCTTCTAATATTGGCTGCATTGTTTTTTTTTCTGTGCAAACACTTTTTAATTTCATGTAATCAAAATTATCCATTTTATATCCCAAAATTCTCTCTACCTCTTGTTTGATCATAAATTCTTCCCTCACCTGCAGATCTGACAGATAAATTATTCCATGCTCCTCTAATTTGCTTATGGTTTCAACCTTTATGTCTTAATCATGTACCCATTTTGACCTTATCTTGGTATACAGTATGAGATGTTGATCTATACCTAGCTTATGCAAAACTGCTTTCTAGTTTTCCCAGCTGTTATTGTCAAATAGTGAGTTCTTGTCTCAATAGCTTGACTCTTTGGGTTTATCAAACATTAGATTACGATGGTCATTTACTACTGTGCATCCTGTACATAATCTATTCCATGATTCACCACTTTGTACCAAAGTATTTTGATGATTACCATTTTGTATTACAGTTTGAGATCTGGTACAGCTAATTACTATAATGTATCAAACAAAAGTCTGGTAACCAGAAGATAGCTAGACAACTTCCAAAGACTCACTGAAAATATGTTACATTGGGAGGGTGTTTCCCAGGATTAGTGATATCTTTATTCTGCTCCATTTAAACCATTTCTTCCAGATTCTCTGGTAAACAAAGGTATGAATGAAAGGATCTATCTTGGGTTAGGGATGTTGTGTATGTAGATGGAACAGTATGAAGCAGTATTGGATACAGAGTTGGATTTGGAATCAGAAAGTCCTGGGTTCAAATCCTTTCTCTGACCTCATTTATAAAAAAGGGATTTTGTAATAGTAACTATATCACAAGTTGGTTGTGATACTCAAGTGGCATAGTGTGTCTAAAGCTATTTTCATACCCTAAAATGTTTTATAAATGGTCATTATTATATTATAGAACACAGCAAAGCTAACTGACTTATGTAGGATTCAAACCCATGACTTTTTTAAAAAAAACTAGAGTATTATAGTTTAATTGAATTGAACTGAACTGAATGTAAAGAATTTTTAATAAGCCCTTTAAGCTTTTTCTTTTTAGTGTCATAGACTAATTCAGAAGTCTGGTAAAGCTTACAGACCCCTTCTCAGAATAATGTGGTTTTTTTTAAAATTACTTTATTTGTCTTTTTGTTACATTTTGAGTTTCGAGTTGTCTCCTTCCTTCCCAATCCTGCATTAGAGAAAGCCAACATTATATATATATATATATATATATATATATATATATGTGGAACCATACAATACATACTTGTACATATCAGTTCTTTCTCTGGAGGTGTTTAGCATTTTCCTTCATAGATCCTACATAGCTGATTTGAACGTTCATATTACTCAGAATACCTTAGTCATTCACAGTTACTCTTCAAACAATATTGCTGTTACTATAATAGTGTTCTCTTGGTTCTGTTTATTTCACTCTTGCTTATTTCATGTAAATTTTTCCATGCTTTTCTAAAATCAATTTGCATGTCATTTCCTTCAGTACAATCATATTCATTCCATTGCAATCATATACCACTACCTGTTCAGCCATTCCCCAATTGATAGGCATCCCCTCAATTTCCAGTTCTTTGCCACCACAAAAAAGAACTTCAGACCCATGACTTTGACTTCACCAGTTGGGCAACCTAACTGAACTAGCCAGTTTATTCATGCATATGGGTTGGGTCAGTTATCTTAAGACTTGAAGAGATTATATGATTCAACAGCTAGCAGTAATTTCAGAAGTCTATTGTGATTTCCCCTCATTCGTTCTGCTATAGGGATGCATCAGAAAAAAATGAATCAAAGTTGTTGGGTTTTTCCTTCTGTTTGTCCCAAAGAAAAATCCACAAGACTATGAGACTAAAATAACTGAGGGCCCATTCTAAGCTTCAGATCCTCTAAGTCTTTCTGAAAGCAGAGTTTGAAGATAAGGTCTTGACTTCTTCCCCAGTGCTTTTTTTTTTTTTACTGTCATATGTTTCCAAGAATTAAAAAACTTTAACCCCTGCTTTATTTTCCTCCTAGAGAAACGATGCCAACACCCAGGAGAACTGAACAATGGGAGAGTGATTATTAAGACAGACCTTGAATTTGGTTCCAAAATAGAATTTAGCTGCTTGGATGGGTGAGTGTCAAGAGGTCTGAAACCCAAAATATTTCTTTGGTCTGAAGAACAGAACTCAAGGCTGAACAGGACAAATTAAATTTCAGTTTATTTTCCAGAGGGAAAAATAACTTCTTCCATTCAAAAGTAGAGCTTAACATGTAGACTTATGGACATCTAAGAATATCTTACTTGAACTATTCTAGCAGTTTGAACATGAATGTATAATTTTTTTATCAGTCAGTAAGTATTTATTAAGCACACACTTTGTACCAACCACTGGGCTTGGTGCTAAGGATACAAATACAAAAGTGGCACGGTGCCTAGACATTTACAGATGAATAAATACAAGATATATACAAAACAAGTACTCAGTAATTGTGGGGAGGGGAGCACTAAAGTAGAGGAATTGAGAAAGATCTTTTAAAAGAGGTGATATTTAAGCTAGTCCTTGAAGATGGCAAAGTTCTAAGAATCAGAGGTGAGGAGAAAATGTGTTCTGAGCACAGGGAGACAGTATGTATAAGGGTTATACACTTGGGGACATGGAACTTTTCATCTTAATTCTCACAAAAACCCATATTTATTAGCTTTATACTTTGATTTTGTTTTATGTACTATGGAAATTTACCAACTACAGGCAAGGAAAGTTATAGATGAAATGGAAAAAACACTAAATTTGGAGTCAGAGGACATGGATTTGAATCCTGGCTCTGCTGCTTCCTACTGGTGTGAACTTAGACAAGATGTTGTACCTCTCTGGCCCTCAGTTTCTCATCTGTAATATGAGAAATAGGTTGTCCTTGTTAGTGGTGTCAAAATAAAATGGAATTAGAATATTGTCTTGGAAAACCATGAATTAACATCATCCATATTGTATTTTTATTTGTTTTGCTAAGCATTTCCCAATTATATTTTAATCTAGTGGTCTCACTCTGGAGTGTTTCAGGCAGCTAGCTGTGGTCCCTTCCATATATCAAATTCTACAATTCTGTATACTTTCTTTTATTATACAATGAGAAGTAGAAAACTCAATGAAGTAGAAGTAAAAAATCCAACTTTTACCTTTGTGCCTCTGGTATCAGAAAACTCAGAGCTAAGTATACATTAATCAGAAGATGTGGTTTCAAATCCTGACTTCACAATTTATCACATAAGTCACTTTATCTTTCTCATATATGACTGTGTCATTCTTCTCAAAATGCTGACCTCTCAGGGACCTAGTTCATCTATGACTATGCTCCTTTCATTGATTTTTATTGTCTTTTGTCATGTTTTAACTTTACATGAAACCCCATATCCTTTTTGGAAGCAGGTCAGATATAGATTATAAATAAATAACGATAATCTTGATGATATTTTGATTGCTAGCTACACCAACAATGTTTACTTCAGGGACAATGGTGATAGAAGATCTAGGCTGGGGGGATGGAGCACTGAAATGGAAGAATGACCCAGTGGATATCAAGGTCTAATTATAAGATGAGTCTAGCAACCAGGAAGTAAAGGCCTGTGGCAAGAGTCAATGTTTAAGCACCGTCAAAAGCAAACAAGAATACTAGAACCCAGGAAGTCTTCATGTTGAGAGGGGAAGTAAGCAAATATCAGCATTCAAAGATAAGCAGAAGCAAAAATCATTCAAAGGAACAACTCCTGAATTGGCCTAATCCCAAGGACAGAAAGAACCTGTTTACTTTCTGCCTCTCAGGTTGTAAAGAATCAGGGAGTTAAGGAAAGGATTTGGGGAACCACAGTTACAACCAGGGTCCTCTTTTGTTAAGGAAGGAATTGCTTCTCTACAGAGCCAGTCTCGTTGTACTGATGAACTACAGCTGAGTGAGGCGAAGTTGCTGTTAGCATCTGGTGGGGCAAGATGCCAAAGACAAATTGCTAAGGTACCTCTCTTATGGCAAAGACAAATTGCTAAGGTACCTCTCTTATGACTGAACTGTGCTTATGGAAGGAAGGGTTTCACTAATGCTTTTGACTCTATTTATTCAGATACAACTTAATTGGATCATCAACAAGTCAGTGTGAGATTTTTGAATCAGGAGTTACCTGGAGTGACCCCCTCCCAGAATGTCAAAGTAAGTCAAGGTCTTTCCTAACTTGTTCATGAACCTTCTTGTCATAAAAGCCCTTGTATTTTTGTGAGTCATCCCCAACTCTTCCTTCCCCTCACTCCACATTTTCAATTGGTTGCCTAGTCTTTTCAGTTCTTTCTCCATAGCCTGTCTCGCACCAGTCCCCTTTTCTTTATTCACATCATCACCAAACTCTCAGTATCCTGGAATGATTCCAATAGCTTCCTGTTTGATCTCTCCCTCTCTATCTACACAGAAGCCAAAGTGACATTCTCAAGGCTCAGATGTGACCACATCATTCTTCCCCTCTTCTGTGGTTCTCTGTTGACTCTAAGATCAAATAAAAATTCCTTCATTTGGCATTTAAAACCCTTCACAATCTGAATCTAATCCATCTTTCTAGACTTAGTTATAGTAATCATAGACTTAGAGCTGAAAGGACCTTAGAGACCAGTGAGTCCAAAATCCTTATTTTATAGATAAGGAAAGCGAGACACAGGGAGATCGAGTGACTTGCCCAAAGTCATACAACGAGCAAATGTCTGAGTCAAGATTCAATTTCAGGTCTACCTGATGCTGATTTGAGCACTTTGTCTATCATACAATGTAGCTGCCTTGAAGCTATTTCATATCGCTGTCTTCCATGTATTTTATATTCCAACAAAATTGTCCCACTTTTTAGTCCCCGTACATCAACATTCCATTTTTCATCTTTGTGTCTTTGCGAGGTGGATTCCAGTGCCTAGAATATTCTCTCTCCTCATCTTATAATTCCTAGTTTGTAGCAGTTAGGTAGCACAGCAGATAGAGCACTGGCCCTGGAGTCAAGAAGACCTGACTTCAAATCTCACCTCAGACATTTACTAGCTGTGTGATCCTGGGCAAGTCACCTAACCCCAATTGCCTTAAAACATCCGGGACCATCTTCAGTCATCCTGATATACATCTTGCCACTGGACTCAGATGGTTCTGGAGAAGAGAGTAGGGTTAGTGACCTTGCACAGCCCTCCCTCACTTAAATCCAATTCAGTGCAAGTCATGACATAATCCTGATGTCATGGTCCTCTTCGAGAACAAAGGTCAAACAACAATAATTCCTAGCTTACCAAGGCTCAGCTCAAGTTTCCTACACAGGTCTTTACTTATTTCCACTACCCCCTGGTTACTCTTAAAATAAATTGCATGGTATTTATTTGCATATATTGTATTTTCTTCTTTATGCATAGTTTGTGTACACTTAGTAGAGTATTGAAGGCAGAGACTATTTCCACTTTTGTCTTTGTGTCCTCAGTGCCTAGCACAGCATCAGCACATAGACAGAACTTGGTAAATACTTGTCGAACTGAATTTGCCATTTGGTGACACTTCCAGAAGAGCCTGAAATGTGCTAGATTTGAGGTCAGATGACCTGGGTTCATATGTCAGCTCTACTTCATATTACTTTTGGGGCCTTTGCCTCTCTGGGCCTCAGCTTCTTCAACTGCAAAATTGGTTGGTTGGAAAATATGGCCTCTTAGTCCCCTTCCAGATTGAAGTTTATGATTCTGTGTATGAAAGCTAGCTAGCTGGCTAAAATAGAAATAAATGACTGATAGATGGTTAGATTGGTAGATGGGCAGATGATAGATAAGAGAGATCAGACAGATATATGAATAGTTAGATGATAGATACAGATAGATGATAGATGATTTTATATAAATAGATGGGTAGATAGATATAGATTATATAAAATAGACATAGATATGTAGATTAGATTAGATAGATGATAAGTATAGATAGATGGATATATAGATAGAAAGACAGATAGATGATAGATAGATCAATAGGTAGATGATAGATAATAGCTATAGATAGTAGAAGATGGATGGATGGGTGGATGGAAAAAAAAACATTCAGCACTGTGAATGACGATGCCTACTCTCAAGGAGTTTTCATTCTAATAGGGAAAGACAAAGACATAAGGGGAGCTGGAAAGGGGGGTGGACAAGGTTCCATGCAGGGCAGAGGGTGAGTCATTCAGTAAAGAGAAATGAGTCAGCTGCTGAGGAAACAGAACAATCTGGAGAGTGAATTGAACTGGGAGTGAAGGGAGTAGCATGGCTAAAGAGGAGAAGGGAGCAAGCATTTACTAAGTGTCTATCTTCCAGGCACTGTGCTTAGCACTAAACAAATATTATCTCATTCAATTTTTGTTGTTGCTAAGTCATTTCGGTTGTGTTTGGCACTTCGTGACCCACCCCCTACTTTGGAGCTTTCTTGGCAGAGACACTGGAGTGGTTTGCCATTGCCTTATCCAGCTCATTTTACAGATGGGGAAACTGAGGCAAACAGGGTTAAATGACTTGCCTAGGGTCATGCAGCTAGTTAGTGTCTGAGGCCAGACTTGAACTCTGTCTTCCTGACTTTAGGCCTACCACTCTATCTACCATGCCACCTAACTGTCCTCTCATTCAATAGACCTATCAAAAAGGGCAATCCCAGGCCAGGGACTCAGTATTATGGAGAGAAGGCGTAAGTCATCCTAAGGGCTATCAGGGTAGCTGGTGAGAAGGCAGACATTCCAGAGAATGAGCTGAGCTGAATATGGTGTGGAGAGCATGCCTTCCTTGATTACATCTTCTTCCCTTCTTGTATCCAGTTATCAACTGTCCCCCACCACCAGTCATCAGCAATGGAAAGCACAGCAATGGAGAAGACATCTACAGCTTTGGCTCTTCTGTGACCTACAGATGCAATGATCCATTCTCACTTGTAGGCAAGGCCTCTATTTCCTGTACTGTGGTAAATGGGACTATTGGTACATGGAGTCCACATCCCCCTACATGCAAAAGTAAGTGACCAAGCCTAAAAGAAGAACATCTTTAAGGTTTAATTTTTTGGTGGAGGATGGAAGTTTAAAGAGTGGGTACTGGCAACTCACTTCAATGTAGTAATTTTGGATCCATTCAATGTTAGTTGAGCATCAGCCGGTTGCCTAATGCTAGACCAAGAACTAAGGAGTCAGTGGGATAAAGAGAGAAAAAATTATCCCTGTCTTCATGAAGCTTAAAGGCTGAAGCGATGCATAAAAGGGCTGGCATATGTTGTTCCACTGACAATCAGTTAGTGTTTTTAAAGATATTTCCCCTAATGCTATAGCAAGAACAATTGTTTCACAGCACTTCCCTTCAAACTTGGGATATACTCTCCAACAACTACACATTTGCTCAGTCCAGTTCATGTTGGGTAAGACTGGGTATGAATTTATAGTACAGCCATACTGAGGCACTCATGCAGAGAAGACAAAGGTCTAAAACAATTTACAACTCTGGACCTGCAGTGCTTTGATGCCTTTTCTTTCTCTGGAGGGTCTTCACAAAGTCTGCAGAAGGGTATTGGAGATAGATGGGTATATCTACTACTCAGCTGGTCTGGCTTTTCATAGGGCATGACATCTTTGCTCAGCAGTTGACCTGGTGCTAAGCTAGTGCAAGAAGCTCACTCAGTTGTAAAGCTAGTTCCTTACAGAGCTGGGCTGTTGCTGTGTTGGGACAGGTACTTCATTTTCATTGGGCTGCTGTTTATGGACAGGGTTAGACTAGGCAGGTTACTTTGTAGCTGCTTCCAGATTGCACCAAGAAGATCACTCAATCACTGGGCACTTCCAAGAGTGTAGAATGTCTGCTAGATGAATTGATACTCTGGATTCTCTAGCATCAATCTTATATGGGTAGTTGCAGCCTCTGGCTTAGGTGAGTGTAACAGTGCTCTTTGCAATTGGAGTGTTAACAGTGCTCTTTTCAGCAAAGGCAACAATTGTTAGGCTAAAGTTGATGGAAACTTCTCTTCTTAGACTCCGTTGTCCTCCCCAGGCAGGAAATGGAAGAAGTCTACCTTTCTTGTTCAACACTTCTTTCTGGTTCAGAAGTGGCATTCTTAGGTTGTGGATCCCACTTCTGCTCATAATGATCAGCTAAGTTGCAATTCCCAGATGCCTGTTGGGTCACAGGTAGATGAATAGCTGAGGACAAAAGGAATAAAGGTCTCTGCCCTGGGACAAGTTTGTTGTCTCACTGGCCTCTTCATTAGTAATGGGCTAATCAATCTTTAAATCCCTTCTAAGGAATAGATGGAGTATTTCCTTTGCATCTGAAAGGTCTTTTCCTTTTACGAATCCATGTCTCTGGCCCTTATGACCCTCAACCTTTTTGAAGTCTAAATTACTTATTCTTGCTAGTCCAGAAGATCATTCCCTTCTTAATTCTTAACTAACATGAAATCACTGTTTCTGATTCTATAGGACATAGTCAATTCCTCCCCTGATGCACCTTCATTTTCTTAACTATAATCAGAAGGAATCTTAACTAAGTAGAACTATGGTCTGCAATATTGCTCTATGGTCAGAATGATGAAGCAAGTGTAATTATTCTTTTGTTCTGAGTTTCTTGGAGCTTGGTACTAGGAAAATACTTGAAGTTATAAAATATTCTTACTGTGCCTCATGAATTGTAGAATTATAAAGCTAGAAAGGACCTTAGAAACAAATTTCACAGGTTCCTGACCTAGAGCCATGAACTTGTTTTTTAAATATTGCAATGACTATATTTAAATAGAATTGGCTTCTTTTGTATTTCTATGTATTTTATTTTATCCATTTAAAGGCATTCTTTGGAGTACTTCATAGGCTTCACCAGATTGCCAAAGGGGTCTATGAAACAAAAAAGTTTAAGAACCTCTGTTCTAGGTTCAATATCCTCATTGTACTGTAAGGGGCTAAAATTCTAGCTAGTCTGTCTAAAATATCTAATGAGTGGTCGCCAATAAATTATAAGCTTTAGCAAGAGTTAGACTTTTAAGCATTTATTAAGGAGAATAAGAATTTGGTAAAGAGAGAGAGAAAGGCCTAGATTCATTTATATATTGAAGGGAGAGAGCGTTCCTCGCTCCACTCTCAACCAGAGTCCTGATGAAAAGAGAGCGAGAGTGCCAGCCTCGCCCCCTCTTCCTCCCACAAGCAAACCACTTCCTGATGCCAAAGAGCCGCATGTCTTGCCCTCAGATGCCTTCTCCTCATGGTGGAGCTTTGCTACAGTAAGTCTCCAGCAGGTGGTGTCATTACAATCATTATAGTACCAAGTAGGAAACTTTCTGATATGTATCTGCATAAAACATTAGGGACTTCTGGTCATCTTTGCTAATACATTCATGTTGTTACACCAGGTAATTTGGATTGAGCAAATCTCTTGTTTTCTTTCTTTAGTGGTCAACTGCAAGCAGCCACAGATTCCAAATGGGAAAATATCCTCTGGTCTTGGACCCATCTACACATACAAAGATACTATTATGTTTGAGTGCAACAGAGGTTACATTCTAAATGGTACCAATATGATTCACTGTGGAGCTGACAATCAGTGGTATCCTGATATACCCACTTGTGTGATCAGTGAGTATGGACACATTCTAAACCTATCCAGAAGTGCAGGCATGGCAGTTGGTGTTAACATATACTTTGTCACAATACAGCTTTGTTTTGTTCCAATTTTCAGAAGACTAGATGGCTATTCTTAAAGAGCTCCATCTTCCTCTGCTGTAAAAGAAACATAAATTCAACTCTGTTTATAGGGTTGCTCAGGAAAAGGGCTATAAACAAAGCAAATAATAATAATAATAATTATCATTTAATAACTGTGCTTTGTTTTGAAAAGTGATACACCCATATACATGTCTTTGATCTTTGCAATTACCCTGAAAGGCAGGTGCTTTTATTATCCCCATTTTACAGATGAAGAAGCTAAGGCTAGAAGCTTAAATGATTTGCTCATTAGCAAATGTTTGAGACTGAATTGGAACTTGGGACTTTCTGGTTCCAATTCCAACACTCTATCCACTGAAGCCATTTGGTTGCCACTTTTATTTTGCTTCGTATAATTTTCCCCCCAATCCAACCCAAAGAACCTGCCATTCAAAATGGAGAAAACTAGAGCTCAATAGATATATTTTGGAAATAATGATTTCAGCGACATGGTTATTGTACTTAGAATCATTTCTTATACAAACATAACATCATCAGGAAAAGCAAGAGACTGAGAAGCAAAGCATCAGTTGTGAATGATCAAAGAGTATTTTGTTCTTGCAAGGTCTTTATCTGAAGGGTAAAAGATGAAATTCTTGGTGGCAATCATGGTTGGTGACTAGGCAGACACCTTTTGTCCACTCTCACCATCCAATTAGGAAGCACTCCTAAGTTAGCCTCATATACCCAGAAACTTTTCCCAGCTATCTTTACTGCAGGGTAATTGGTAGGTAAAGTCTGTCCACTTGAATATAAAAGTGTGTGTGTGTGTGTGTGTGTGTGTTCAATTCACTGGTGGAGATGTTCCTGTATTAGTCTCCAGGATTCCCACCTGCCTCTTTGTAGGCTTTGAAGAGGACACATTTTCCCCCCCAGAGAAATCTCTGTCCCTTGATAGTTCCCTGTGCCCAATTTTTCCTTTCCCAATTACCCTGAAATTTCCAACAATTTCAATGTTATCTTAGATCATTGCCTAAATTGGTTTCTGCCATGTCATCCGTTAAAATGACATGCTGCTATGTTGTCATGGTTGACCTCAGTAACATTTGTTTCCAATGCTTCTCTTATGACCAGATGCCTGCACTGAACAACCATTCATTGAAAATGCTGAACTTGATTTCTATCATAGAAATGAGAGAGTCTTCCCAGTAGGCACTGTATTGACATTAGCTTGTAAGCGTGGGTACAAAGCCATTCCAGATAGACTGTTTACTGCAACCTGTCAGGAAGATTTTATCTGGCAAATGAGTGAAGGACAATGTATGAGTAAGTATCTTTTAACATCTCCATTTTCATCTGTGAAACCCAGTGTTTAGGAAATCAGTTGATCAAAGATGTAAATAACTCTCAAAAGTATATTTGGGAATACTCTTTTTTTTTTTTAGAATTGCATTAATGTTTTAGAGTCTTAAAATATTAAGTTTAGAAGGGATATTAGAGCTCATCTGAAAAAAGTTATTAGAAGAAGGCAGCATGGTACAGGGGAAAGAGCATTGTCCCTGAAGTCAGAGGAGCTAGGTTCAAATGCTATCTCTGACAATCATTTGTGACCTGTGTCATCTTCCTAGGTGAAAGTTTCATCATTTGCAAAATAATAGGGATAGACTAGATGGCCTCTCCAGTCCCTTCCAGCTCTGGATATATGATTAGATCTAGCCCAACCTTCGACTTTTGTAGATAACAGAACTAAGGTCCAGACTCCAATAAATGGGATTGGAAAACATTTGTCTCTGTAAATAGAGGTGCATTCAATGCAAAGGGGGTGGTCTTGACCAGCTGATTGAGAAGTCAGTTTTTAAATAGTAAATATAATGAAACCACTAATTTAGAATAATTTGGGGAAAAACCATTGTTTTGTTAATGTAAAGTCTAAGTTACAATTTAGTTATAGCTAAAGGAATAGTTCCAATACTTGCCCCATCATAGTGTGTCACATAATACGTGTCAGGTACTATAAAATTAAAAAGACTTCAAGTTTGGGCAAGGTGATTTTTAAAAGATCTTTGAAATGTTTTACATATTTCATTTCAGTTGATCTTCACAAAAGCTCTATGAAGTAGATGCTATTATCTATATTTTACAGATGAGGAAATTGTACCTCAAAAAAGTATAAATTACTTATACATAGTCACACAAAACCAAATGTGAATTAATAATAATTAATAATTCCACAATATGTGGAATTTTGCTTTGTTTTGTTTGTTTGTTTTTACAAAGGAAGTTACTGACATTGAAATACAATATATTGGGGCAGCTAGGTGGTACAGTGGATGGAGCACCGGCCCTGGATTCAGGAGAACCTGAGTTCAAATCCGGCCTCAGACACTTGACAGTTACTAGCTGTGTGACCCTGGGCAAGTCACTTAACCCCAATTGCCTCACCAAAAAGAAAGAAAGAAAGAAAGAAAGAAATACAATATATTTATCCTCCAGGACTCCACTCTGGTTCCTCTTCTCTTCTCTCTTTATACTGTTTCCTTTGGTGATTTCACCAGGTCACATGGTTAAAAATTATAATCTCTATGCAGAGAGCTCTCAGAACTACTTGTCCAGCCTTAAATTTTCTCTTATCTTTATGCAAACTATAATTCTTTATTAAGTATGTTACCAAAAAAGCAAGAAAAGTAAAGAAAATAAAAAAATTACATGGTTCAATCTGCACTCAAAGTTCATCAGTTCTCTCTAGAGGTAGATAGCATTTTTCATTATGAAGCCTTTGGAATTTGTCTTGGATCATTGTATTGCTCAGAAACATTCAATAATCATTATAATATTGCTGTTACTTTGTACAGTGTTCTCTTGGTTCTGCTCACTTCAGTTTGCTTCAGTTCATATAGGTCTTACTAGGTTTTTCTGAAACCATCCTGCTCATTACTTCTTGAAGCACGATAGTATTCCATCACAATCATATACTAAAACTTGTTCCCCAATTGATGGGTATCACCTCAATTTCCAATTATTTGCCACCACAAAGAGAGTTTCTATAAATATTTTTCTAAATAAAAGCCCTTTTCCTTTGATCTCTCTGAAATACTAGTTGTGATATTAATGGGTCAAAGAGTAGGCATGGTTTTATAGTCCTTTGGAAATAGTTACAAATTGTTCTACAAAATAGTCGAGCCAGCTCACAACTCTACCAATAGTGCATCAATGTACCTATTTTCCCACATCTCTGCCAGCATTTGTCATTTTCCTTTTCTACCATGTTAGCCAGTCTGATAGGTGTGTTACAGCAGAGTTGTTTGAATTTTTATTTCTCTAATTAATTTTTTACATGCACACACATATATGTATGTATGTATGTATATATGTGTGTGTGTACATATGTATATATACATAAAATTATTGAAGAGATCAGAGGCTAGACATGCATGTTTACCAACGGAATCATCAAATTACAGAACTCAGGAATCATGGCATTTAGTCCAGCCCCTACCAAATGCAGGAATTCAATTAACAATATCCTGATTAAATGGTCATCTGGCCTCTGTTTAAAGATCTCCAGTCATGGGAGGAATTGCTCTGTCTCCAGGCAACCCATCCCATGATTGTATTGGTCCTCATTTTGAGGGTATTCATGTTTCCCTTTGATTTCCACTCTTTGGTCCTAGTCAGAGTGACTCTCCAGCAGAGCAAATCCATCCTTCTTCCTCATGACAGCTCAGTAAATACTTAAAGGCAGCCGCCATGTTCTCTCTCAGAGTCTGTTTTACTCCAGGTTAAGTGTGCCCAGTTCATTCAACTCGCTTTTCCTGTGCTTTAATTTGGAGTTGCCTCACTCTCCTGAATACCCTAGAGCTTGGCAATGCTCTTCTGAGATGTGACATGAAGACCAGACACAGTGAAAGGAAGGTCAGAGCAGGGCAGAGAATGATAGATAGATCACCCTCTTTGCTTTGGATAGTTCAACTTTTTGATGAATCTGTGATCTTATCAATTTGGGTATTCCCTCCAAATGTGTAGATTTCTTTTCTTTTTAAAAATCTATTCATTCATTCATTTATCTATTTATATAATTACTTATTTATTTATTTAAAGTTTTGAGTTCCAAATTCTATCCCTCTCTCATTCCCTCCCTCCCTACCATCCTCCCTCCCCAAGGTTGCAAGCAATCAGTATAGGTTTGTGGGGACCAATTTTTAATTGGGGAGTGTTAGCTAAGCAGCTCACTGCAATATTGAGGCAAGAAAGGAGACCGGCAGCCTCCCTCAAAACAGAGCAGGATTTATTTAACAAGAACAAACTTAAAAAAAAAACAAACACAAACAGGATCAGTAGGATCAAGGGAAAGGAAATAAAATAGGGAAAAGGAAATTATACAACCTGAATAACACCACCACCCAGGAATCAGCTGAGAATACACAGACGCATTCTGTTGCTTTCCAGCTTCGGGCTAGAATGACGAATCTCCTCCCTTCTTCCAGGAGACCTCAGACAGCCCCCAGCCAACTGGTTGACCACTCTGACAGTCACATGACTGCCCTCACTAGGCTTCCAATCATTATAATTTTTCCAGGCCCATGTAGGCATCTGCAAGTGGTGATGACATGAGGTGCCAGCGCCATGGCGATGGCTACAACCAGTGGGTGGAGCACCATGCTGTTTGTGGAGCCCCAGAGGCCAGTGCGTGCACCGAGGTTTTTGGTTTTTTTTTAATTCTAACCAAAATATGGGGTCATAAAAACCTCAAATAACAATTAATTCTTTACAGGTTATACATGTCTAATTATGTAAAACATTACCATATTAGTCATTTTACATAAAAAGGACTCAACTAAGAAAAAGTACAAAATAGCATGCTTCAGTCTGTTTTCAATCAATATAAGTTCTTTCTCTGGAGGTGGATAGTATGCTTCATCATTAGTCCTTTGGGATTGTCTTGGATCATTGTATTGCTGAGAGTAGTTAAGTCATTCACAATTGCTCATAGCGCTATAATGCTGTCACTGTGCACAAAGATCTCCTGGTTCTGCTCACTTCACCATACATCAGGTCATATGAGTCTTTCCAGGTTTTTCTGAAATCATCCAGCTTGTTATTTCTTATAGCACAAAATATTCCATTACAATCATATACCACAATTTGTTCAGTCATTCCCCAATTGATGGACATTCCTTCAATTTCCAATTCTTAGCCACCACAAAGAGGTGCTATAAATATTTTTTATATGGTATTCCCCCTTATACTTAAATTTGCACTCAGAGTTCATCATTCTTCTTTCTGGAAGTGGATAGCATTTTTATTCATCATGAATCCTTTGGAACTGTCTTGGATCACTGAATTGATCAGAGTAGACAAATCTTCCACAGCTGATCATAATTACTACACTGTGCATGATTTCTCAGTTCTCTTCACTTCACTTTGCATCAGTTCATATAGACCTTGGCATGTTGTTTTTTCTGAAAGCACTCCCTTCTTATAACACAAAAACACTCAATAACAATCATATGCCACAACTAGTCCAGCCATTCCCTAATTAATAAGCATCTCCTCGATTTCCAGTCCTTTGCTAGCACAAAAAGAATCGTTGTAATTATTTGCATACATATAGGTCCTTTTCCTTTTTCTTTGATCTCTTTGGGATACAGACCTAGTAGTGGTATTTCTGGGTCAAAGGGTATGCACAGTTTTATAGCCCTTTGGGCACAGTTTTAGGTTGTTCTGTAGGATGGTTGGACTAGTTTACTACTTCACCAACAGTTCATTAATGTACCTATGTTCTCTCATCCCCTCCAGCATTTGTCATTTCTGATAGGTGTGAAGTGATACCTCAGAGTTGTTTTAATTTGCCTTTCTCTAATCAATAATGATTTAGTGTATATTTTCATATGACTATAGATAGTTTTGATTTCTTCTTCCAAAAACTTCCTGTTTATATCTTTTGACAATTTATCAATTGGGAAATTACTCTTATTTTCATAAATTTGACTCAGTTCCCTGTATGTTTGAGAAATGAGGCCTTTATCAGAGAAACTTGCTGTAAATTTTTTGATATTACTTCATTGTCTATGGTACTTTGTAGCAGTTTCCCTGATTATCCTTTTCAATTAGGTCTATTTTTATTCTTACTTGAAATCTTAATTCCTTTGCTCCTCAGAATATATTTTAAGTCATTCACTCTTTTTAATGTGAAAACTCCTAAATTTTATACAATTCTGACTGTGGCTCCATGATATTTGAATTGTTTCTTTCTGGCTATTTGCAATATTTACTCCTTGACCTGGAAGCTCTAACAATTTTCCATTGCCATGGGGGAAATAGGTGGTGGGGGTCCTTAGGTATTCCTCTTTAAAGAATTACACCCTCTTGCACATAATCTAATTAGCATAAAATAGTTTTTTTATTTGCGCACTAGAGAGAGTGACCAAGAAAGAAGTCAAAGACTTCCCATTGAGGGAAGAAAATGGTTTAGAGACAACATGATTCTCTGGGGCACATTTCTCCTCAAACAGAAGAAAGGCAAAAGCTTCTATTGGATGATGGGTAGATGGATGAGGTAACCACCTGCCTATGGAAAGTTCTCTTTGGGGGTGGGAAAGGCTTGAATGAAAGGTGGTGGTCCTAACTTCTGGAGTTATTACTGTCCCCTAGGACCAATCAGGTAGCAGCCATGCCAAATGGGCTTATCTCCCTTACTTCTCAGGTGTGTCTGTCCTGATATCTTAGCTTCTCAAGGAGAGTTACCCCAGACCCATATCACCATGGAATCTCTTCTCTGGTACCATGCCCTCTGATTCCATTTCTAGTTATAGGATGTCTCTTTCCTCACAGAAACATTCTTCAGTATGACCTCTTCCCATCACTAAAACAAGATCCTATTTCATCCCTTCCTTTGTCTCCTCACCCCTTATCCTATAGGACTTCTTCAGAGACTTCAGGAATTACTTCTCCTTCATTGTTGACTTTTGAATTGATTAGGATACATCATATAGTTTCCTATATCTTTTTCCTTCTCCTTCTTCCCTTTATGTACTCTCCCATTCTGCAATTTAGTCCCACAAAATGTTTTAAGGTTTATTCCATCATATTCCTTCTGTTTCATTTCTGCTTTCACTGGTGTTTCCATGTATACTTTTAGAAGGAAATTTCTGAATTATCCCTGTTATCTTTTGTTATTGTTGTCCTTGATCATGATATTTAGTTACAAATTACTGTATTTTTGTTGTCTAAGGTATTTGAAAAACAAATAGTTTGTTCAAGTATAGGCAGGTGGGTGCCATGATGGATAGAACACTGAAGTCAGGAAGACTTGAATTCAAATCTAGCCTCAGACACTTATTACGTTTGAAGTGGGTTTCTTCTTGAGAGCCTTTGTTCTTTGGGAGGTATCATTTCATTGTCTTTTGAAGCTTCTGGTGGGCACATAATAGTCAGTCTTGTGTTATTTAAATTTCCTTTATATTCAAAGGTCTTTCTCTTGGTAGCTTGCAGAATTTGTTGTTTGTCATTGTAATTGTTCAATTCAACTACTATATGTCTTAAAGTTTGCTGCATAGGATTTTTTTTTCCCTGAAGGCAAATGGTAGGTTATTTCAATTAGCATTTTATTTTCTGTTTTCAGAAGTTTCAGGCAATTTTCTTGTATTCTTTCTGGCAGTATGCTTTTCAGGTGTTTTGACTTCTTGTATTCTCCTTGGAGACCTATAATATTTACATTGTCTCTATGCATCTTGTCATTGAGATCAATGTTTTATTTTTAAGAAGAGAGATCATGTTTTCTTTTAATGTCATTGTTTTTTGCTTCCTTTCTTCCAGATTATCATTCACTCCTATGTATTTGTGTTCTCAATCAGTTGTTCTAGTTTTTGTTCCTTTGGTGAGGTTTGCCACTATGATTCCAGGTTTTTCTATTCTGATGATTATTTCTGCTATGCATGCCATAAATTCTGCTTTTACAGTCTTATTTTTTCTTTTAAGCAATTCAGGAACATTTTGCTATGTTTCCATGCTCTTTTGGAGCTTTACAGGGTCCTCTGTCCCATTAGGGGTTGATTCATTTCCATTATTTTACAATATTTATTCATAGATATCTGGAATCATTTAACTTATCTGGAGGCCATGTTTCCTTTGGTTATTAACATTTTCCCTATTGGTTTATCTGCAAATTTTCAGTGTTTTTAACTGAGTTTTCATCTACCTGACATCTTTAGCAATTTCAATCTTTTCCTACTTATATTCTCCTATTGCTTACTTTCTGAGTCTTCCCCCTTTGATTGTGGTTTCCCTGGGGTCTGGACCTCAAAGTTGTCTCTGCCTCCACCCAAACCAGACAATTCATATTTCAATGGCTTCAGCCTCTGCTCCAAGTCAGTCAGTCAAGAAACATTTATTAAGTACCAGTCACTGTGCTAAATCCTGGGGATAAAAATAAAGGCAAATGATAGTCTCCTGCATTTAAAGACCTTACAGTCTTTGGGGGATGCAATATGTAAACAACTATGTATAAATAAGCCATATACAGGCTAGATGACTTATAATTAATAGTGGAAAGGCTATTAGGAACTAGAATTAAGGGGGATTTGGAAAGGCTTCATGGGGAAGGTATGGTTTTAGTTGGACCTTGAAGGAAGTTACTTGACTTGACAAGTCAGGTGACTTCTGGAGAAACAGAACTGGTCCCAGCAGGATTCTAGTCTACTTTCCCTGAGACTTAGTGGAATACTGTCCATACTACCCAAGCTGGAGCCCTGCCCCAGTTGCCTCTGTTTTTCAGTTCTCTAGCTGAATACTGTTGCAGCATAGAGCACTGCCACACTGAAGTCCCAGCCAGAGAAAATTTCTGCCTTTTGGTTTTCTGGGGCCCTAAGAGTCAGAGGAGAGAACTGAATTCCATTGTAAGCTGATGGGTCATCTTGTGTAGTCCTGCCAGAGCATGACAAACAACAAAGGAGAGTATCCTGAGCCTTCTCTACTATTAGTTCATTGGGTTTTTACCTCATTAGGGTTCTAAGTGTCTTAGATCAAGAGACAGTTAAAATGTATTTATCTCTGCTGATATGGGGTGGGGACATATCACGGAATTTGGGACTATTAAAGTTTAACCTGGAGTTCTAGCTAAAGGACAGATATACCTTGAGAAGTAAGACAGATAAGCCTATTAGGCATGACTGCTGCCTGATTGGTGACAGTGGACAGAAATAACTCCAGAAGTCAGGACCACCACTCCTCACTCGAGCTTTCCCCACCCCCAAAAGAAACTTTCCATTGTCAGGTGGTGGTCACCCCATCCACACTCTATAAAACCTTTTGCCTTGGGGCAGAGCCAAGATGGTGTAGAGGAAGCAGCAAGCTGTCTGAGCTCTCTTTCTGTTCCCTCAAAAAGAACATTAAATCAAGCCTCTGGACAGATTCTGACACTATAGAACCTGCAAAGAGATAGAGAGACACAGTCTTCCAACCAGAGATAATTTAGAAGATTTCAGGAAAAGGTCGGTCTGACTCGGGCAAAAGGGAGGCCTAGCGCAGGGCAGGAGCCCAGCGCTGAGGGGGTTGGGGCAAGTCAGCAGGAGCTGCGGGCCACAGCTGAACAACTGAGGCCTCTGGAACCTGGCTGAAAAAGCTGGTGGCCAAGAAGGACAGTGGAAAAACCTATTTGCACCGGCCGGAGGGCGGGCTGTAGGGCCATGAACGGGACAGGCGGGATCGGGCGCCTGGCCAAGCGCACTCATACAGTAAGTGCAGGGGGTCGAACTGCACACACTATAAAGGCCTCAGAGTAAAAAGCCGGTCACACAGCACCTATACCCCTGCACAAGAAGCCCAAAACAGGGACCCTGGTGCCCCCAGAGCAGACCACAACTTAAGAAATAAATAAACAAGCTGCAATAATGAGTAAGAAGCAAAAAAGAGCCCTCTCCATTGAAAGCTTCTGTATCAATAGGGAAGAAGCCAACACAAACTCAGATGAGGACAATAGCCTCAAATTGCCTACATGTGAAGCCTCAGGAGGGAAGGTGAATTGGTCTCAAGAACAAAAAGCCTTCCTGGAAGAGCTCAAAAAAGGATTTTAAAAATCAATTGAGAGAGGTAGAAGAAAAAATGGGGAGAGAAATGAAAGCAAAACAAGAAAACTATGAAAAAAGAATCAGCAGCTTGGAAAAGGAAGCACATAATTTCACTGAAGAAAACAATGCCTTAAAAAATTCATTTGGCAAACTGGAAAAAAAGGTGCATAATCTCATTGAAGAAAACAATGTCTTAAAAAATTCATCTGGCCAAATGGAAAAAAAGGTGCATAATCTCATTGAAGAAAAACTGCCTTAAAAAAATTCACTTGGCCAAATGGAAAAAAAAAGGTGCATAATCTCACTGAAGAAAACAATGCCTTAAAAATTAAAATGGGACAGTTGGAAGATAAGGAATCCATGAGATACCAGGAATCAGTCAAGCAGAATCAAAAGAATGAAAAAATAGAAAAAAATGTGAAATATCTCATTGGAAAGACAACTGATCTGGAAAACAGATCGAGGAGAGACAATTTGAGAATCATTGGACTGCCTGAAAGCCATGACCCGAAAAAGAATCTAGACACCACATTCCAGGAAATTATTGAAGAGAACTTCCCTGATATCATAGAATCAGAGGATAAAATCATCATTGAAAGAATCCACCGATCACATCCTGAAAGAGACCCCAAAAGGAATATTGTAGTCAAATTCCAGAATTATCAGGTGAAGGAGAAAATACTCCAAGTAGGCAGAAAGAAGCAATTTAAATATCATGGAGCCACAGTCAGGATTGCTCAGGACCTGGCAGCTTCAACATTAAAGGACTGTAAGGCTTGGAATATGATATTCCGGAAGGCAAAGGAGCTTGGATTGCACCCAAGAATCTATTACCCAGCAAAAATGTGCATTCTCTTTCAGGGGAAAAGATGGACATTTAATGACATTGGGGACTTTCAATCTTTCCTGGTGAAAAGACCAGAACTGAAGAGAAAATTTGATCTTAACATACAAGACTCAAGAGAAGTTTAAAAAGGTAAACAGGGGGAAAAAAAAGGTTACCCAATTAGGTTAAACTGTGTAGATCCCTACATGGGAAGATAATACTTATAACTCTTAAGAACTATAAATGTATTTGGGCAGAGAGAAGGAGTTTACACAGAGGGTATAAATATAAATTGTCTTTGATGTGATGATACAAAAAAAATTAAGGTGTTAAAAAGGGAGTCTATGGGGAGGAGAGGAAAGGGGAGGTGGAATGGGATGAATTATATCATATGAAGAGGTGAAAAAAAACCTATTACAATAGAGGGAAAGAAAGGAGGGGTTAACATTGTTTCAACCCTACTTTCATTAGATTTGATTCAAAGAGGGAATAACATATACATTCATTGGGATAAAGAAACTTAGCTCATTCTTTAGGGAAGCAAAAGGAGAAGGGAAGGGGGGACTGATAGAAGGGAGGACAAAAGCAAGGGAGAAAAGAGTAAAGAAAAGAGAGGGGGGTGATAAAAAGGGAGGGCAGATTGGGGGAGGCAGGGGTAAGAAGTAAAATGTTGGTGAGGAGGAATAGGGTGAAAGAAGCGGGGGAAAGTACAAAGGGGGTAAATAGAATGGAGGGGAATAGACAGTCAGTAATAATAACTGTGAATGTGAATGGGATGAGCTCTGCTATAAAACAGAAGCAAATTGCAGAGTGGATTAAAAACCAGAATCCTACAATATGCTGTTTACAAGAAACATATTTGAAGCAGAGAGATACACACAGAGTAAAGGTAAAAGGCTGGAGCAGAATACATTATGCTTCGGCTAAAGTAAAAACAGCAGGGGTAGCAATCCTTATCTCAGACAAAGTGCAGGCAAAAATAGATCTCATTAAAAGAGATAAGGAAGGAAATTACATCTTACTTAAAGGTACTATAGATAATGAAGTAATATCAATATTAAATATGTATGCACCAAGTGGTATAGCATCCAAGTTCTTAGAGGAGAAGTTAAATGAGTTACAAGAAGAATTAGACAGTAATACTATACTAGTGGGGGACCTGAATCTCCCCCTCTCAGAATTAGATAAATCTAGCCAAAAAATAAATAAGAAAGAAGTAAAAGAGGTGAATAGATTACTAGAAAAGTTAGACATGATAGATGTCTGGAGAAAATTGAATGGGGATAGAAAGGAATATACCTTTTTCTCAGCAGTACATGGCACATTTTCAAAAATTGTCCATGTATTAGGGCACAAAAACATCATAGTCAAATGTAGAAAGGCAGAAATAGTAAATGCATCCTTCTCAGATCATGATGCAATAAAAATTACATGTAAGAAAGAGCCAGGGAAAAGTAGAATGAAAATCAATTGGAAACTAAATAATATCATTCTAAAGAATGAATGGGCCAAACAACAAATCATAGAAACAATCAATAACTATGTCCAAGTGAATGACAATAATGAGACAACATACCAAAATCTATGGGATGCAGCCAAAGCAGTGCTTAGGGGAAAATTTATAGCTCTAAATGCTTACATCAATAAAAAAGAGAAAGAAGAGATTAATGAAGTGGGCATGCAACTTAAAAAGCTAGAAAAAGAACAAATTAGAAATCCCCAATTAGATACTAAACTAGAGATCCTGAAAATTAAAGGAGAAATTAATAAGATTGAAAGCAAAAAAACTATAGAATTAATCAATAAAACTAAGAGCTGGTTTTATGAAAAAACCAATAAAATAGATAAAATATTGGTTAAT
Organism: Dromiciops gliroides; assembly: GCF_019393635.1. Lineage (NCBI taxonomy): Eukaryota > Metazoa > Chordata > Mammalia > Microbiotheria > Microbiotheriidae > Dromiciops > Dromiciops gliroides. Next base: position 106,603,669 of record NC_057864.1, read on the forward strand.
TTGATTTAAAAAAAGAAAGAAGAAAACCAAATTACCAGTATCAAAAATGAAAAGGGTGATATTACCACCAATGAAGTGGAAATTAAATCAATAATTAGGAATTATTTTGCCCAACCGTATGCCAATAAATTTGACAATCTAAATGAAATGGATGAATATTTACAAAAATACAAACTGCCCAGGTTAACTGAAGAGGAAATAAAATCCTTAAATAAACCCATATTAGAAAAAGAAAATGAACAAGCCATTAATGAACTCCCTAAGAAAAAATCCCCAGGGCCAGATGAGTTTACAGGTGAATTTTACCAAACATTTAAAGAACAATTAATTCCAATATTATACAAATTATTTGGAAAAATAGGTGAAGAAGGAGTTCTACCAAATTCGTTTTATGACACAAATATGGTGGTGATACCAAAACCAGGCAAAGCAAAAACAGAGAAAGAAAATTATAGACCAATTTCGCTAATGAATATTGATGCTAAAATCTTAAATAAGATATTAGCAAGGAGATTACAGCAAGTGATCACCAGGATAATATACTATGACCAGGTGGGATTTATACCAGGAATGCAGGGCTGGTTCAACATTAGGAAAACTATTAACATAATCAACCACATCAATAAGAAAACCAACCAAAATCATATGATTATCTCAATAGATGCAGAGAAAGCTTTTGACAAAATACAACACCCATTCCTAATAAAAACACTGGAGAGTTTAGGAATAGGGGGAGCTTTCCTTAAAATAATAAACAGTATCTACCTAAAGCCATCAGCAAGTATTATATGCAATGGAGATAAATTAGAGGCCTTCCCAATAAGATCAGGGGTGAAACAGGGATGTCCATTATCACCCCTATTATTTAATATTGTACTAGAAATGTTAGCTTTAGCAATCAGAGAAGAGAAAGGAATTAAAGGAATTAGAATAGGCAAGAAGGAAACAAAACTATCACTCTTTGCAGATGATATAATGGTATACTTAAAGAATCCTAGAGAATCAACTCAAAAATTACTTGAAACAATTAACAACTTTAGCAAAGTAGCAGGATATAAAATAAATCCACATAAATCATCAGCATTTCTATACATGACCAACAAAGTCCAGCAGCAAGAGATAGAAAGAGAAATTCCATTTAAAGTAACAGAAGATAATATAAAATACTTGGGAGTCTACTTGCCAAGACAAACCCAGGAACTCTATGAACACAACTACCAAACACTCTTAACACAAATCAAATCAGATCTAAATAATTGGAAAGATATCAATTGCTCATAGATAGGCAGAGCTAATATAGTAAAAATGACAATACTGCCTAAATTAATTTACTTATTCAGTGCCATACCAATCAGACTACCTAAAAATTATTTTATAGAGCTAGAAAAAATAATAACAAAAGTCATCTGGAAAAACAAAAAATCAAGAATATCCAGGGAAATAATGAAAAAAATTAACAGGAAGGTGGGTTAGCAGTACCAAACCTGGAGCTTTACTTAAAGCAGCAATCATCAAAACTATCTGGTGGAAGATCAATGGAATAGGTTAGGCACAGGAAATGTAGTAGTAAATGACACTAGTAATGTAGTGTTTGATAAACCCAAAGACTCCAGCTTCTGAGATAGGAACTCAGTATTTGACAAAAACTGCTGGGAAAACTGGAAGATAGTATGGCAGAAATTAGGCATAGACCAACATCTTACACCTTATACTAAAATAAGGTCAAAATGCATACATGATTTAGGCATAAGAGGTGATACCATAGGTAAATTAGGAGAGAAAGAAATAGTATACCTATCAGATCTTTGGAAAGGAAAACAGTTTATGACCAAATAAGAGATAGAGTATATTATAAAATGCAAAATGGAAGATTTTGATTACATTAAATTAAAAAATTTTTGTACAAACAGAAACAATGCATCCAAAATTAGAAGGGAGGCAGAAAGCTGGGAAACAATTTTTATGGCCAGTACTTCTGATAAAGGCCTCATTTCTAAAATATATAGGGAACTAAATCAAATTTATAAGAATCCAAGTCATTCCCCAATTGAGAAATGGTCAAAGGACATGAACAGGCAGTTTTCTGATGAAGAAACCAAAGTTATCTATTCCCATATGAAAAAATGCTCTAAATCTCTAATGATTAGAGAGATGCAAATTAAAACAACTCTGAGGTACCACCTGACACCTATCAGATTGGCTAAAATGACAAAAAAGGAAAATAATAAATGTTGGAGAAGCTGTGGAAAAATTGGAACACTAATGCATGGCTGGTGGAGCTGTAAACTGATCCAACCATTCTGGAGAGCAATTTGGAATTATGCCCAAAGGGTGATAAAGCTGTGCATACCCTTTGACCCAGCAATACCACTTTTGAGTCTTTTGCCCAAAGAAAAGTTTTTGCCTTTCTTCTGTTCAAGGAGAAATAGCTTTCAGAGAATCACATCTCTAAACCACTTTCTCCCCTTGAGGCAAGTCTTTGACTTCCCTCTTGGTCCCTTTCTGTAGCGCCTAATTAAAAAAACAAACAAAGAGAAAAACTATTTTATTCTAATTGAATGTGTCCAAGAAGGTATAATTCTTTTTTTTTTTTTATTTTTTTGGTGAGGCAGTTGGGGTTAAGTGACTTGCCCAGGGTCACACAGCTAGTAAATGTTAAGTGTCTGAGGCTGGATTTGAACTCAGGTCCTCCTGACTACAGGGCCAGTGCTCTATCCACTATGCCACCTAGCTGCCCGGAAGGTATAATTCTTTAAAGAGGAACATCTAAGGACCCCCATCACCTATTTCCTTCTTGACATCTGCCATAAAATTCCTACTTTAGAGAGTGTCACAGGGAAAAAGGTGGAGGTCCTTAAGTATTCCTCAATAAAGAATTACACTTTTGCACACAGTCCAGTTGCTTTTAAAGTGGTCTTTTATTTGGTGCTAGGGTAGGTTACAGGGAGGGGGGTCAAAGACTTCTCCTCAAGGGGAGATTATCTTAAAAATATTCTCCTCCCATAACAGAAAGGAGGCAAAAGCTTTTATAGAGGGTAGATGAGATGTCCACCTGAAAATGGAAAATTCATTTTTTGGGATGGGGTGGGGAGAACCTGAATTCTTGTCTTATCCCTGAAAGTCAAGAGGGATTTTTTTTTCAAATGATGCTCCTGACCTTTGGGGCTATCTCTATCTCCTAGCTCTGGTCAGGTTGTAGCTACACCTAATTGATTTTCCAACTATAGAATTTTATCTCCCCTTATTTCTTTTCTTTTTTTTCCAGCAACAAAAATTTATTTTATTTTCCAGTTACATGTAAGGGTAGTTTTCAACTTTCATTTTCATAAGATTTAGAGTTCCAAATTTTTCTCCCTCCCTCCCTCCCTCCCTCCCTTTCCTCCCCCCTCCACAAGATCTCAATCAGATTATATATGTACAATCCACAAGTGTTCTTTTTATCATTTCTTTCTATAGGGGTGCATAGTAAGCTTCCTCATTAGTTCCTTGGGATTGTCTTGGATCATTGCACTGCTGAGAGTAGTTAAGTCATTCACAATTGCTCATTGAACAATACTGCTGTCACTATGCACAATGTCCTCCCAGCTCTGCTCACTTCACTATACATCGATGTCCATTAGTCTTTCCAGGTTTTGGGGGGATCATCCTGTTTGTCATTTCCTGTAGCACAAGACCATGCCACTACAATCCTATAACACAGCTTTTTCAATCATTCCTCAATTGATGGACATTCCCTTGATTCTCAATTCTTAGCCTCCACCAAGAGTTGCTATAAATATTTTTTGTACAATTTCCCCCCTTTTCTCTTTTTCATGATTACTATTGTTAACTGTTTCCCTTCCATCCTATTCCCTTCCCCATGATATTTATTCTATTATTCATCTTCTTTCATCCTATCACTCTTCAAAAGGGATTTGCTTCTGTCTGTCCCTCCCCACTCTGCCCTTTCTTCTTTTGCCCCTCTCTCTTTATCCCCTTCCCCTCCTATTTTCCTGCAGGGTTAGAGAGATTACTCCATCCAATTGAGTGTGTACATTATTCCCTTCTTGAGCCAATTCTAATGAGATTGAGGTCTTTAAGCCAATTCTGATGAGTGTTAGGCTCATTTATTGCCCAGATTAAACAGATTACTACACCCAGTTGGGTGTGTCTGTTAGTCTTTCCTTAGGCAGCTCTGATGAGTTTAAGGTTGTTGAGCCTTTTCTGATGAGTGTAAAATTCATTTACTGCCCTGCTCCTCTCCTATCTCTTCCCCAACTCCATAAGCCTTTTCCTGTTACTTTCATGTAGGATTTCACTTCTGCCCTTCCCCCTCCCCCAGTGAATTCCCTTCACCCCTCAATTTAACCCTAAATATGTCATCACTTAGCTAAGTGACACAGTGGACAAAGCATCACCCCTAGACCCAGGGGGATCCCAGCCAAAACCTGGCCTCACACACAAGATAGTCGCCCACTGTATGACCCCAGGTATGTCCCCAGCTCCAATTTTTTATGGTTCTCTAGGGTCTTGTATTTGAAAGTCAAATTTGCCATTCAGTTCAGGTCTTTTCATCACAAATATCTGAAAGTCTTCTTTTTCGTTAAAGTCCCATTTTTTCCGCTGAAAGATAATGCTGAGTTTTCCTGGGTAGGTGATTCTTGGTTGTAATCCCATTTCCTTTGCCCTTTATAATATCATATTCCATGCCCTCCAGTCCTTTAATGTAGAAGCTGCTAGATCTTATGCTATCCTAACTGGGGCTCCACAGTACTTGAATTCTTTCTTTTTGGCAGCTTGCGATATTTTCTCCTTGACCTGAGAGCTCTGGAATTTGGCTATAATATTCCTAGGCGTTTTCCTTTTGGAATCTCTTTCTGGAGGTGATCAGTGGATTCTTTCAATTTCTATTTTAGCTTCTTCTAGAATTTCAGGGCAATTTTCCCTGAGAATATCTTGGAAGATGGTGTCTAAGCTCTTTCCTTGATCATGGTTTTCAGGTAGACCAATAATTTTCAGATTATCTCTCCTGGACCTATTATTCAGGTCAGCAGTTTTCCCCAGAAGATATTGCCCTCTATTTTTTTTTTATTCATTTGGATTTGCTTTATTGTGTCTTGGTTTCTCATAAAGTCACTGGCTTCCATTTGTTCAATCCTAATTCTTAGGCAATTATTTTCATCAGAGAGATTTTGTACCTCCTTTTCCATTTGGCCAATTTGACTTTTCAAGCTGTTGACTCTTTTCTCATGTCTTTCCTGCATCACCCTCATTTCTCTTTCCATTTTTTCCTCTACCTCTCTAACTTTATCTTCAAAGTCCTTTTTGAGCACCTCTATGGCCTGAGACCAATTTGTATTTTTCTTGGAAGCTTTAGATATAGGGGCCCTGATGTTGACATCCTCCTCTGAGGGTGTCCCTTGGTCTTCCTTGTTACTGAAGAAACTTTCTATGGTCCTCACCTTTCTGTGTTGGCTCATCTTGCCTTTCTTTTACTAGACTTTTAGCTCCTTAAAGTGGGGCACTGTTTCCAGGCTGCAGTATCCCAAGCTTAAGAAGTCCCAGGTGGTATGATTTAAGGAGAATCAGGTTCTTCACTCACCCAGCCTGTTCCCTGGTCCTTAGATGACCCCAGACCCACTTGCTAATCAACCAGCTTTGTGTGTTGTGGTTGTTAGCTCTGACAAGCCTGTGCCCCTCCCCTACCTGGGCCACTGCTACTCAACCCTCCTGGTTCTCAGCAGGAATGTAAAATCCAAGTTCTGCCTTAGCACCTGCATAGACCCCTGTAGTCTCCCCCCTGCCCAGGGCTCAGCCCACTCACCAGACTGTGAGCTTAGTTCCAGACAACATTGGTGCTTCAGCTGATTCAAAGGCTCTGGGGGTCTGCTTCTCTGGTGAGGCCTTCCTGGGACTGGATCTGTGTCAGGGTGACTGTGGGGTTAGGCTTAACTCCTGTATTAGCACAGCATCTCCCTCCCTCTGACCTTCCAAGCCCTTCTTGGTTAGAAGATGATCTCAGCACATTCTTCTGTGAGTTTTACTGCTCCGGGCATTTTCCTATGGTGTTATTTGGATGCTTTGGGGAGCGATTGTATCATGAGTTTGGGAGCTCACTCTCTCCCCTTATTTCTTAGGTGTGTCTGTCCTGATATTTAGTTGGTCAATCTAAACTTTAATAGTCCCCTGATTCTGTGGTATGTCTATCCTGTTATCCACATCTTTGGTTTTCCTTCTCACAGGAGAAACTTCTGATTTATCCTAAGTTCCATGTCAGAGAGGTTTGAGAGATTGAAGGGACTGGAAAAAAAATGTCTAGTCGATCATCTTGTTGGTCACATGACCCAGAATTTGTCTGGGTCTAATGTAGTTTCACTATTTGTCTCTTTTAACCATGTCTATCTTTATTGTTGCCTTGTTTGAGATCATCTTTGTTCCCCTTGGTTGTTTTTTTTTTTGTGGTTCAGGTGAGGCATAATAAATTCTGTTCTAGCCCCTTATTTTAACTGTGTGAATATTTATGTTTCAATTAAGATTTTTATAAACAATATATTGTTGAGTTCTACTTTCTAATCCATTCTGTTTTTCTCTTCCTTTGTATGGGTGAGTTTCTCCTCTTTGCATTCATGGTTATGACTACTGATTGTGAATTCCCCTCCATTTCAACCTCTTGTACTTCCCCCACTTTTTTCCCTTGCTCCCTTTTTTTTTTTTACAAGAGAGAAGACAGTAGTGAAAGAACAGTATCATAATTAACTCTAATAGGAACAATCTGTTTTTGTTCCACTACCCTTTCTCTCTTTTCCTTAACCAAACCCTTTCTCTGGTTCTTTTTGTTTGTTTTGTTTTGTTTTTGCGGGGCAATGAGGGTTAAGTGACTTGCCCAGGGTTACTCAGCCAGTAAGTGTCAAGTGTCTGAGGCCAGATTTGAACTCAGGTCACTCTGAATCCGGGGCCAGTGCTTTATCCACTAAGCCATCTAGCTGCACCCCCCCCTTCTCTGGTTCTTACCTCTTCTTTTTTCTATTTTAATCCCCCCTTAAATATATACCCTCTGAAGTTAAAGGATTTTTTTTGCTTGAGATTTTTCCCTCCTCAATGTTATCCCTCCTCTTAAAAGCTCCTTTTTCTTCTCTCTGTCCCTGCCTATTTGCCTATTAAGTTCAATGTATTTCTATATTAAGCTCTTCATGAGGGTATTCACATGGGTGTTTTCACCTCTCCTTTGTCTAGTTCAGATAAGTGAGGTTTATGTGGTACCCACTTCTCCTACCCCTTCCATGTTTGTATAACCTTTTCCTTGCAAACTGTTTATGAGAAATATGTTTATGAGAAATAGTAAAGTTCACTACCACTACCATTCCGTTCCTCCTCCCTTCTTTCCTATTATATATTTCCTATTATATTCCCTGTCAGGACTTTTATGCTAAGCTATACAACTACTGACTGTGTGTGGTCCTGGGATGGATCAAGGAATTTAATCTTTGGATTTCTTGGTCACTTTTCAATCTGGTGCTCTTTCTATATTATAACTAAAGAAGTAAAAGTAGGAGAGCTGAGTTTTGTGTGACTTACCACACCACCATCTTATTCAGAAGTCATTATATCTTTCAGGTAGTCAGTCATCACTTCCAGAATAATAAAGTTTAGCCAAATAAAGATCCTTGATGATGGAGTACTCCAACTCCATTAGGTATCTGCAAGAGTTAATAGAGTTAATAATTGCTTTAATGAACACCTAAGAATTATTTATAATTAGCATATGAATTGGAATGTTGTTAAAGTCATTTCTTAAATGCTGGAAAAGTTTGTTCTTTGGGGCCCTCTATATTTGTGGGGGTGGGAGGGGAGCATTAAATATATATGATCTATAGTCTTTTTTATTATATTCATTTGCTTGGTAAAATTTTGCCACAAAGAGAGCAAAAGTGAACCTTCATCTATGATAACAGATTCTAAATTAACAAGGTTCAAATTAATATGGTTGAGTGTATTACAACACTCTATAGGGATTAATTCATGGAATCCTATTGACACTGACATAATCCATTGTAGGTTGCTAATCCTTGATAATGCATTTTAATGAACCCATAAGAAAGTTTTATAATTAGTATATCAATTTTATATAACAGTAGATATGTAGACTAGAGCCCTCCAACAAATTTTAATCTTTTAAATAGCTACCTTTTATTACCAGATTTTCTTTTTTACTACCTTTATTAACTACCTATTCTTTTTTTTAACTTGATACAGATAACATTTCTACAAAGCATTTTATAGTAATCATATGGCTATATTTTTTATAAGCTCTTATGTTAAAGTAACAGGATTTTGGAAGTGTTTCTTTAAATTTTGCATCAAGAGGGGAAAATCTAAGTCTTGAAGAAATAGCTCAATTCTCTTCCTGCATAAAAGGTATTAGTGTCATATAAGGGCTTAAAGAGGTTATTATCTTGACTTTATGAGTAAGTTTATAGAGAAATGCCTGGGTACAAAGAGTCTGGTAATGGGATATTAATGTAGGTACAGTAAGTACTGTCCAATCATGTGGCATGTATGAGCATATAAATAGGCATCTTGAGGAGGGGTTTGCATATGTGGCTGGAATCTTGCCCAATCTTCTGCAATGGAGACTATGCCTTGATGGAAGCAGGAGAATGGTGATTTATTCATTGAGTCATTACAATCCAAATATGGAAAAATCCCTCCCAGAAGGGCACAGGAGGATTATCTTTTCACCCTTGCTTTCAACTCTACCAATAAATTAATTTCATTATGCTGGTTCACAGTAGAGGTGGCTGTGAACAAAATTTAGTCTCAATCCTGGTGTTCCCAGTTTATGAAATGAGGGGGTGGCCACAAAGGCGTCCCTTTGAGTCAAGGCAGGCATACTGGGGTTTTTGGATACTCACAGGAAATGACCACAATGTTAGTAAGTAGGAAATGATGCTTCAATCTATCTCACTTTAAAAAGGCACAGAATTAGTCCAGAGGCAAATGGAATAGAGAGGCCAGAAGCAAACAGCACAGGATGGTAGGGAGGCCGATGGTGTGAGAATGGGGGATGGGATAGTGGAGGGAGCCAGGCAGTGTGGGGAGGAGAATGGGAAGGGAAAAGGGCACAGAAAGTAATTTATGTAAACCTTGGATTAAAGTTGAGAGCACTTGGGCAGCTTGGACCCCATAGTAGGTGGAGGAGTGCTTGGGGGTGGGTAGGAGTTTGGGTCCTATTTTTATAGGATTTTGGAGGTAGGAGACAAGACTAACTCCTATTGGGCCACCTTTGTCTTAGTGTGTTAACATGTTAATATCACCTGGAAGTCATCAGCAACACAATGCCTTAGGGTTAGATTATTAGCATAATGCTTTGCTGGTGTTTGGCTCATAAATTAGGCAGCATCTCAGGCTTATAGACCAAGGGCAGTTAGCAGTACTGGACTGAGGGGCTGTTATATTAGAACCCAGCTGGCTTCCCGTCCTTTAACACATACATTCAGGATGTGGCCTCAGTTAATTCATTTAGGAGACATTTCCTAATGACTCCTATGGTCCCCTAATTTATGAGACCGTTTGTTAGTATGGTCCCCTAATTTGGGGGACAGTTTGTAAATAGTGTCTATGTTTTCCTTTGCAATCTTACTTTCTACTATTGTGATCTTATACTAACTGGGTGGGAGGTGTTATGGGGACCAGACCAATATGCAACTTCAACACAATGGGCTTAAAGACTGAGTGCTCTGTTTTCTGAGAGAGAATAATTATATCCTATCTGCTCCCCCCTTCTATGTTATTGGTCTAAAAGCATGACTTTTTTAGGTTAAAAAACTGCTTTATTGGCTACCATGTCCTTTTATATATATACATATGTGAGAATAAGAGGACTCCAAGCTTATCCCCACCAGTTTGATCCCTATTCACCGAATGCTAGTTAACAGAAAAGATCATCTCAAATTGTGAAAAGCAAATAAATCCGTTTATAGAAGCAGATGGCAAACAGAAATCAGAAAAAATTCTACAGGTTAAAATATATAAGAAAATACACGAGTGAATAAGCACTTTAGGTAGAGGCAAACTCAGTTCTCCCTCAGCTGAGGGGTTAGGGGTGGAGTGAGAGAGAGAGACAGAGAGACAGAGATCCTCTAACCATACACATTCTCTCTCAAAACTGGAGTGAAGAAAGTCTCTCTGAAGTTTTCACACCAACTTCAGGTAGGCATACAGCAACAAGTCATCATTCCTCTCCAATTAGGAGAGTTTTGTGCAAAATGCTCCAGGCTTGGCTGGATACTCAGGTTACACAAATAAATAGGATAAATGTGACTTTGTAGTGGTTCAGTTTTTACAACACTTACAAAGAGGCAAATGAAATCTAAGCTATCTAATTTGACTAATGAATAAAATGATTTTAACTCAGACACACATTTAATATAGTCCTTTGTTACTGAGACTTCCAATAGGAAAATGAAAACATATGACAATGTTAGCATTAGAATCCTTCAGCAAATCAAAGGCAAACCTGCAGGAGAATCTAAATGTCATAGCACTTCATTCCTCTGCCTTCAATCTCTTTGAAATATAGGTGGTTTTGTTTTGTTTTGTTTTGTTTTTACAAAGTGGAAACCAGATCCTCAGCCCTTGAAATATCCTTACAGGGGTAGCTAGATGGCACAGTGGATAGAGCACTGGCCCTGGATTCAGGAGGACCTGAGTTCAAATCCAGACTCAGACACTTAACAATTACTAACTGTGTGACCCTGGGCAAGTCACTTAACCCCAGTTACCACACACACACATACACACACACACACACACACACACACACACACAAATATCCTTACAATTTTATTATGTTTTAATTTAAATCTAGCTGCCTTCTTAATTTCAACAAATCTCTTTCTTTCCTAGGAATTTGTTGCCCAACACCAGTGATTGATGATGGAAAAATCATACGGTTTACCAATGACTGCAGATATACCCCAAGAAAGCAAATTTCACTTTTCTGTAGAGGTTACAAAAAATATCATACGTGCCAACACGATGGCACATGGAAACCTGAAATATCCATTTGTGAAGATAAAAACGAACCTGGTAACCACAATTGGCTTCTAAGTCACATGGCATTGCTAACTCAGTTACATTTTAAAGATTTTATTAATTTCCTCATGATTATGGTGACATTGTAATAGTTTTTCTAAGTAGGAAAAGAAGAAAAGCTTTTTGACTAGGAAGAGAGTTTGCTTGACATAGAACATTTGAAGGATCACACTAAGTTTGGGGCACCATATATTAAGAAAGATATTATTTTGGGGGAGGGGGGCTGGGCAATGGGTATTGACTGACTAGCCCAGGGTCACACAGTTAGTAAGTGTCAAGTGTCTGAGTCTGGATTTGAACTCAGGTCCTCCTGAATCCAGGGCCAGTGCTATATCCACTGCACCACCAGAAAAGACATTCTTAAACTAAAATACATCCTGAGGAAGTCAAGAAGAATGTGAGGAAACTGGAAAGCGTACCATTTGGAAATTCATTAAAAGTTGGGAATGGATCTTTATACTGAAAAAGAAAAGATTTAAGGGGCTGCTTTCAAGTATTTGAAGTCTGCTATATAGAAGATGAAGTGGGCAGAAGCAGGAGCAATGGGCAGAGTTTTCTGAAAGGCAGATTTTGGCTGGATATAAAGAAAACGTTCCTAACCATTGAAAGTCCCAAACTGGGACAACCTGTTTTGGGAGATGATATGTTCTCCATCACTGAACATCTTTATATGACATGTTATCCTCTCTCTTATCATAGTCTCCTATAATTCCATTTCTCTGCGTGCCTCCTAAACCCATTCTTTGTCACCCCTGAGACCTTCAATCCATCTACCTCTCAGTATTTTCTCAGGTCATTACCCTCATTCTGACTTTGCTTTCCTCCTTCCCCAACCTTTATTCTATAGTTAGCCAATTCAATGCTACACTGTCTTCTACCCTTGAATCCCTTGACCATTCGTCCTATAATCATTCATTCCTTGCCATACTTCAGCCCTGAGTTATTCCCATTGTCTGACTCCTCCGTGCCTCATGTGTTAGCTGAGCAGAGCTAGAGAAAGGAGCATTCCTGTGTTGACTGCATGAATTATAAATTCATGTAATTCAATTTCAACTGAGCCCATGCGCTAGCCAGGTAATCTTTTGATTCCCATCTTCCTCCTTAGGGAAACATGTTTCAAACTTTCTTCAGGCTTCTACTTCTGGAGGCCTTGCTTCTTTACTGAAAAAAAAAAAGTATTCATTGTGAGCTCTTCCTTCTTCCCTTTTTAATTAAAAAAATCCCTTTACATGATCTTCAACTCTATGCTCCTCTACCCCAGTCTTGGATAGTGAGGTAACCTTTCTTCTTGCCAAGCTAAGCCCAATAATTCCATTGATTCTTGTGATTTCTTTGATTCTATTCCCTCTCATCTTCTCCAGAACACAACCTCAACATTCCTGTGCCCTACTCTCTATGCTCCAAACTTTACTAATCTACTAGTTCCTTTCCTAATGCCTTCAAAAATGCTGTCTCCTTTATTTGTATTTTTTATTTTTTGCAGGGCAATAAGGGTTAAGTGATTTGCCCAGTGTCACACAGCTAGTAAGTATCAAGGGTCTGAGGCTGGATTTGAACTTGAGTCCTTCTGAATCCAGGGCTAGTGCTTTATCCACTGTGCCACCTAGCTGCCCCTAAATTAGTTCTTTTTTTCGTGGGGCAGTGAGGGTTAAGTGACTTGCCCAGGGTCACACGACTAGTAAGTGTCAAGTGTCTGAGGCTGGATTTGAACTCAGATCCTCCTGAATCTGGGGCCTGTGCTTTATTCATTGAGCCACCTAGCTGCCCCCCAAGTCTCCTTTATCCTTTAAAAACAACCTTCACTATACCCTGTCATTCCCTCAACCTATCATTCTATATTTTTCCTGTACCTCTCAGCCAACTAGGAGAGGTTGTCTACACTTGCTGCCCTCACTTCCTTTCCTCTCACTTCACAACTCTTTTGCAATCTAGTTTCTGCCTACATTAGCCAACTGAAATTGCTCTCTCCAAAGTTGCCATTGATTTCTTAAGAAATAGACAAATCTAATTGTCTCTTTTCAGTCCTCATACTTATTGACCTATCTGCTGCATCTGGGACAGCTGGCCACCCTCTCCTCTCCTGAATAGTTTCTCTTCCCTAGGCTTTCCCGATCTACTTTTTCCCTTTGGTACCAAACCTGTCTGATCACTCTTTCTCAGTCTTCTTTGCTGGTTCTTCATCCAAATCATATCCTCTAACTGGCTGTTCCCCAAGGGTCTGACATACACCTTCTAGTCTCTCTCTACAATTTTTCTTTCTGTAGCATTATTAGATCCCATTGGTTAATTGCCATCTCTATGCTGTTGATTCCCTTCCATCTACAGTCATTTTCCTGAGCCTCAGTCACTCATTACCAATTGATTATTGACCCTTATGGTTAATGTTTAGCTAAATTTTATACTTTTCCAATCAACAAGCATTTCTTTCCTCTGCATCTCCCAACCTCCAAACATACACAGGGAAAAAGGTGGGAGTTTATAATAAATATGTTATACAAATAAATTAGTTATGCAAAACTAATTCCCACATTGGCTATGCCTATTGTACATTTCGAATCCTGGAGAAAATTTTCAACTTTCCATATCCAAACAGAACTCATTATTTCTCTACCAAACTTACCCCTCTTCCTAACTTCCCTATTTCCATTGAAAATATCATTATTTTTCCAATCTCCCAGGTTTGTAACAGAAAGAAAGGAAATATTAAGCACTTATTATACGCTAGGCACTTTGCTAAATGCTTTATAAGTATTATCTCATGTGATCCTTACAATAATCCTGGGGGGTAGGTGCTATTATTATCCATCTTTTACAGTTGAGGAAACTGAAACAAATAGAGGTTAAGTGACTTACCCTAATCACACAGAAAATAAGTGTCTGAGGCTAGTTTTGGACTCAGGTCTTCTTCTGCTGCTGCTGCTGCTTCTTCGTCTTCTGGCACTTAGGTTAAGTGACTTGCCCAGGGTCACACAGCTAGTAAGTGTTAAGTGTCTGAGGCCAGATTTGAACTCAGGTTCTCCTGACTCCAGGGCCAGTGCTCTATCTACTGCACCACCTAGCTGCCCCTGGACTCAGGTCTTCTTGACACCAGGCCCAGTACTCTATTGATTCTGCTATCTAGCTTGATATCATTCTGTATATCTCACTCTCCCTCAACTGGCACATACAATTAGTTGCCAAATCTTGTTACTCCTACCTTTATGACATTTTTACATCTATCATTTTTCTCCATTCCATAGTTTATGTTTATACACCTCACTTCAGGCTCTCATTCCTTCTCATATAGATTATTGCAACTGCTTCTTAAAGGGCACTATGTTAGGCATCAGGAATAAAATGCAAAAGTCCAATAGTTCCTACCCTCAAGGAGCTTACATTCTATTAGGTCAGGCAACAGTCACATGTATGTAGGTAGATATGGGATGCATATAAATAAAATATAAGTTAAGCTTGAAGTGGAGGGTCATATAGCTAGGAAGTGGCCAAAGTAAAATTCAAACCCAGATCTTTTGACCTTCAGACCTGCTTTTCTGCTACTAATTTAACTGAATCAGAGACAGGCCAGTGGAAATGCTCATGGATTGCTGAGGGCTTTAAACCTCTTTGATTTCCAATACATTTATTATTTAGGGACCTCTTTCCCACAGAACCAAGGAAGAAATCATTAGCATTTCACTTGGTATTAAGGATGCTACAATTATCAAAGCTTTCATGTTACTAAAATTCCTCATGTAAGGCTATGTGATGGTTTCCGCCTATTCCACTACCCTACCTTCACCTGGGCCACACACATATAATGTTCTTTAATTGGGCATGTAAACTATTGGTTTGCATGAATATTTTCTCCTAAGAGCTTCATTCCAAGGAATTAAAATAAAAATACATTCTCGTAGTTTGGGAATACATGCTTAGAGTGTTTGAATTTACTCAAAGTCTTCTTAAATGTTCTTAGGTTCAATATTAATGTCTACTAAGAAGAAGTGCTAGGTGGCATCATCCTTAACATGGGGGAAGGGGGAAGAGGGACTAAAGAGCCTTTAATGCCCCTTCTAGCTCTAGAAATATGGTCCTATCATTTATCACTCAGCATAAGTGTGAAATTTTGAGAGCTGGAAGGAAGCAGAGCAGCATCCACTCCATCTCATCCCCGAAAGGAATCCTTATTACAATACAGCAGACAAGTGATCATCCAGCTTCACATGAAGACCTCCTAGGAGGGTCATCCAGACACCTTTTGGGCAACTTGAATTGGTAGGAAGATTTCCCTGACACTGAGCCTAAATCTGCCTCTCAACAACTCCTACCCTCTGTTCTTGGTTCTATGCTTAGGAGCCAAGCAGGACAGATGTAAGCCTGCTTCTTAATGACAGCCTTGAGATTTTAGGCCTTGTAAATGTAGGCATCCTAATATCCTATGCCTTTCTGGAAAATAGAAAGGTTTCAGTGACCTTCTGAAGTTAAAAAAAAGTGTTATAAAAGGCATTGGGGTGAGGGAAGAAGGAAGAGTGTATTTTTGTCACATCAAGCTCTCTCCAAACTAGCAAGTATTCATGTGTAAGGTAAGAGGCACTATGGCTTGGTACAGGGGTTTTTGATGTTTGCAATTTTGTAAATGCCTTGCAACAACAACAAAAATATGTTCTGAATTCACAGGTTAATTGAATATACTATAATTATCTATTACTTAAAGTACCATTGAATTTTTAGTTCAAATCCTTTGGACCATTGTCACAAACCCTCAAGGGATTTATGGACTACCAAATGGGAACCAGTGGCATTGTGGATAGAGCCAGGAGGGGCTGGGTTAAAGTCTTGCCCCGATGCATACTAGCAGTATGACCACAGACAAGTTACTTAATCTTCCAACATGCCAGGCAACTAAGAGCCTAAATTACAGATGAATTGCTGATGGTTAGAGGGAGTTTCCACACCAGAATTTCCCCACAGGATCAGATAAACTTTCCCTATTCCCCTCCCACCTCTCCATCAATGTACAAGGGCACTGTGGTATTATCCCGGCAATGGTAAAGAGCCCCACATTTGAAGAGTTTATATTCCACTGGGAGGATATGTATAAACCAAGGAAGAAGAGAATACCAACATCAAAGGCAGTCCAGAAAGATTTCCCCAATCAATTCTAATCCTTCTGTTGCCTTAATCTAGGGATGATGTAGGAGGACACCACTGAAACAGAGAATCAAGCTAAATGATCCTATTTGGAAAGGGTGAAGACATTTTCTAGATCCTCTAGCTCTTATTCTTGCCAGTAATAAGGAGAAAAGTGCAGAACTTTTCTTACCTCATCATCATTCTCACTCTTCTCTCATTCTAGCCACCACAGATTGCAACTCACCTCCAACCATCACAAATGGAAACTACAAAATGGATAAAGGAGTATTTAACATTGATGTGATCTATTCATGCAATGAGGGATATGTCCTCGTTGGAGAAGCAGAAAACACCTGCAGATTTTCAAAATGGTCACATCCTTTCCCTCGCTGTCAAGGTAATTCCAGCCTTGCTTAACAGGAAGGAGAAACCAAGAAGGATCTTGTAACAGTTTCCTCACTGCCATATGATTACACTTAGCACTTTGCCTCTCACAGTGTCCTTTGGGGATGTGACAGGATTGGTAAGGGAATAGCAGGTGGACAAGGGAGCTCCTGGTTTATTATAAAATTTTTAAAAATAAACATTTTTATTCATAGTTTTGAGTTCCAAATTCTGTTCCTCCTTCCCTCCCTCTCCTGGTACCTCCCTTAGGCAATAAGCAATCATGTGCAATTATGTAAAACATGAGCCTAATAGTCATTTTGTACAAGAAAACCTGAATAAAAGAAATAAGTGAAAGTAAGTAAAAAAATAGCATGCTTCAGTCTGTGTACCATCAATATCAGTTCTTTTTTTGGAGGTGGATAATATGTTTCATCATTAGTCCTTTAGGATTGTCTTGGATCATTGGATTGCTGAGAATAGTTGTCATTCACAGTTCTTCATCAAGCAATATTCCTGTCTCTGTGCACAATGTTCTCTTGGTTCTGCTCACTTCACTGTACATCACTTCAGGCCTTTCTGAAATCATCCTGTTTGTCATTTCTTATAGCACAATAATATTCCATCACCATCATATACCACAGCTTGTTTAGCCATTTCCCAATTGATGGTCATTCCTTTGATTTCCAATTCTTAGCCCCCACATAAACAGCTGCTATAAATATTTTTGTATAAATAGTTCTTTTTCTCTTTTGGGAGATGTCTTTGGGACATAAACTTAACAGTGGTATTGCTGGATCAAAGGGCATGCACAATTCTATAGCCCTTTGGGCATAGTTCCAAATTGCTCTCCAGAATGGTTGGGTCAAATTTCCAAGAAGTATCAGATATTTGCCTCAAGGTCATATGAGGGACTACTCTGATATGATATGATTATGATATGATATATAATTTCATGTATAATACATATTATTTTTAAAGGACTGATCCTTCATTGGGTAGTAAGAGACAATAAATGTTTACAGATTAAATTTGAATGGCCATTTAACCAAAACTGTTCCACAGAGCATCGAGGCAAGAAAGATTCAAATGCCACACAGGGTTTGCACATAATATATGTGATATATAATAATATTATTTTGTTAGTTGTGATGAAACAAACTATCTAGGAGGTAGGCTCATTTCTATTTAACAAGAGAGGAAAATGAGAGAGAGGGAAATGAGCTGCCAAAAGTCATTTGGAAGTCAAGCTTATGAGGTGAGGTGAGATAGGAAAATCCCTAGTTTCCAAGGATACTTTAGACATCATATTTCTTTTTTACTTTCATTACTTTACCTTATCATTCCTTGCATCTGAGAAATATAAACTACTCAATGAAGGTGTTTTTGTTCTAGCTCTCTGTCCAAAACCAGAGGTACCAAATGGAAAACTGTCTCCAGAGCAGATTCAGTACCGAAGCACTGAAAACATCAATGTCCAGTGTTCCCCTGGGTATTATTTGGTTGGCCCTCAAATCATCACTTGCTCAGAGAACAGATCCTGGATCCCAGAGGTGCCCAAGTGTGAATGGGTAAGTAATAGCTATATGGTTAATTTCTTACCCATATGACCCCTCAGCAAAATGTAGGACAATGGTCAAGGTCATAAAGTGTGATATGCCCCCAGGAGAAGTAATAATATAATGCCCATATGAAAGAAGATATATAAGTTATGACTAAAAAGTGATATATCTGTTGAGGTTAATGTTTGAAGTCACATATAGCAACTACTTCTTTCATCTTTGATGCATCTTGGTGAATTGGGACTAGATAAGAGTCATTTTCTGTATGGTAGCTAGAAAGCCTCTCCCTTTCAAGGACAGACCGACCCTTTACCACAACCAATGTATGAATCAACAAAAACCTTTATAATACCCTAAACTAAGACTGAATCTATTCTTCTGACTCCTTTTATCTTGTGTTAGCTCAGTGTCTATAGTTTAGAAAATTCCTTGTTAACCCTTGCTAAATTCCTGATTGTAAACCTGTAGCCCTAAAACTCATTTCAAGGATTCTGGAACAACCTCTTAGGAGCTATTTAGGAAGAGTAGCTTAAGATCAACCTGCTCTGAAAACCCTTTCTTATTAGCATGAAATGAAGTTGGCACTGGACTAAAAGCTAAAATACCACTACTAGACTCATACCCTCAAAAGTTAAGGAACGAGGGAAAGGGCCCATGTACATGAAAACATTAATAGAGGTTTTTTGTAATGACCCCAAACTGGAACCAAGGGGAAATGGCTAAACAAGTTGTGGTATATGTAGGTAATGAAATATTATTGTGCCATAAAAATGACAAAATGGAGGTTTTCAAAGGAAACTGGAACACCTCAATGAACTCATACCAAGTGAAATGAGCAGAACTAAAGGAACAATTTCATAATGACAACATTATAAATAAAAATAACTTGAAAGACTTTAGAATGCTTATCAGTGAGATGGCAAACCATGGTTCCAGAGGACTGAAAACATTGCAGCCAAAAAGGTAATAGGATTAAAATGCATAATGAGACATACATTTGGAGCCAAAGTGGGAAAACGTTTTGCTGGACTATGCATATTTATTACAAGGGTTCTCTTATTCGTTTTAATTGTTCAGTTGGAGGTGGAGGAGGGGACTGGGAGGGAGAGAATGAATACTAGTAAAAAAATAAAAAAATCAAACAAAAGCTAGGTGAAGCTAAATCTGAATTCCTGGTTTTATTATGCTGATAATTTTTGTGTTATACACCTGCCAGCTCAAACCTCAGTACTCCCCTTACAATATTACAGAATGGAAAACTCAGAATCTTAGAAAGAATAGCCTAGCTTGTCCTGACTCCAAGTCCCATTGCGAGAAATGAAAATACAGGACTTTCCCTTTTGGTGAATATATGAAGGCTTTATTACATTCTTTTTGTTTGTTTGTTTGGTTGGTTGGTTTGGGGTTTTTTTGCCGGGCAATGGGGGTTAAGTGACTTGCCCAGGGTCACACAGCTAGTAAGTGTCAAGTATCTGAGGCCAGATTTGAACTCAGGTACTTCTGAATCCAGGGCCAGTGTTTTATCCACTGTGCCACCTAGCTGCCCCACTTTATTACATTCTTGCAAGAATGGTCACAAACTATAAAAAAGTGGCATGCTTTGCCACAGCAAACTTCTCTTTTTATCCCTAAATCTAATGCAAAATCCCTCCCTTCTAAATCATTGGTTGAGGATAAAGAGATGCACATTCTTCCTGGAATATCTCTAAATATTTCCCTCCAGCATGTTCCCCCTCCTGTTACATATATCGCATGTGCAATAAATGAGCCCTCTCCCTTCCCAGGGGTGTTTCAGCCAAAGTTTCAACTGTCAACACCCCAAACCAGCCATACTACAGGCCTTGAGACCCCCTTCTGTAATCAACTTCTAGCATCCTACAAGTTACCTTTCTTTCCTTGAGGCCCTGCTAAAAGACTCCCTCCTGGATTATACTTCTGGTTAAGATTAACATCTTTTTATTCTGTTGAGACAACAGAATTCTGTCTTTAGTTGAGATAGCAGTATTCTGTTTTTATTTCTCTCCCCATATGCCTCTCTCCAAGAGGTGGAGTGGCTTCTGCTTCAATTTGGTTGGTTGGTACAACTACTAGCACCAGTTTTCCCTCTCCCCTTGTCTCCCCCTGCCTTTGTCCTTGGATGCTGTTTACAGTCTTGCTACTATCCTCTTCAGCTATAATTATCCAGTACTGTGTCTTGGTTCAGTCCTCAAAAGAAATACTGCTCAGATTCAAAGTATTTCCTGGTCTTTCCTGCTCTTCCTCACTGGGAAAGTCTTGGCACAGACCGTAAAATAATCTCACTTTCCCCCCCAAATGGAAACCTTTCTGAAACCATTTATTTGTTTCTGTCTTTTAGGAATTCCCTGAAGGCTGTGAGAAAGTTTCAGCAGTCCGCAAGCTTATGCAGTGCCTCCCAGATGTCCAGGATGTAAAGATGGCCCTAGAGATACATAAACTGTCCTTGGAGATTGAGATGTTGGAACTAGAGCTAAGTAAAAAAAGGGAAACTAATAAGAAGCCATCACCACCATCATTTCCTCACCAAATAGACAGGTATCCACAAGGCCACATTTCTGGTTGAAGCTTTTCTTTAGGTACTCATTCATAGGAATAAATGGCTGCACTGGGAGAGTTTGCTAATGTACTTTATGCTGTTGAAAATGAGAAATTGGTGATCATCTGACCTGTAGTAGTCCACTCTCCTAGACTGAGCAGCATGGATAGCTACTATAAATAAAACCATCAGAAAATCAGGTTGTATTTGCTGTCATTTAACTCCTCTCTATTATAGGATGGAAGGACCCTCCCCAAACCCAGAGAGAATAAAACCCACTCTTTAAAGTTTCTCTATTTCACAGTTTCTACAGTTTAGAGGGGAAAGTGTGACATAGTAGACAGAAAGTTTGTTGTGAAACCAGGAAGACCTGGATTTGAATCCTGCTTCAGATGCATACTGGCTTTGTGACTCAGGAAAGTCTCTTAACCTCTCAGATCTAGGAAACTCTCTAAGGCTCCTGCCTTGGGAGAAGTTTCCTCATTTGGGTTCACTATATTGATAAAATCACAGGTCCAGTGCCTATCCTCAAGTGGGTGTGTGGCTCTAGAAATGACATGATACATTAACTTGTAATAGGCTCTTGAACCCTTGTTCATCCTATGCTAAAGATGAGGTAGGCCAGAGAAAGTCACTTAGAATTCCATTCTGCTGCTAAATACTGCTTTCAGTCTCCAATTGTAAGTAAGCAGTTTGCTCCTATGCAGGGTTTCCTGAGAGAACTCTTGGATAGGGGAGTTCATCACAAGAAATACTAGTAAGAACAAGAAGAAAAAAAAGAGGGGGAAAGGAAATTTACATGATACTTTTGTTTGTGTATTTAAAAGGAATATCAAGTTGTACATAGTGAACTTGTGGTTTCATGTGAAATCATCTTTTTTTTACTGTACCATGCCATGGAAATGCTTGTTTTATTCCATAAATTTTAAAATTCAATTAATTAATTAAAATTAGAAATTAACTTTAAAAAAACAACAAAGGGCTGGTGATCATGCCTCCATACTTGCAGGAAGTATGGAGAGCAGGTAGGATTTTGTAGTGTTCTTCATAGAATGCTTGATGCTTGTCTTCCATGATCATGTAATTTTTATTTTGGGTCCAAATGCAGTTCTGCCAAAAAGATAAAGGGGTTTGAAGGCCCCCTCCTTTCCTCACTAGAATCCAATCCTTAACAAAGAAGGACATTCATGTAAAAATAAGAAGAGAAAACATTCCAAGAATTAGAAAGGAATCCTGACTTATGTCAGGAGGCTGGAAGGTGGGAAAATGTCACATAGAGGAGAAAAGGGAGAAGAGCCCCTTAACAACTGGACCTAAAGAAATAAAATAGATATGAGGTTCTTCTTGAAGAAAAGGGAGGAGGAAGCATTTCAATCAACCAACGAGCATTTATTAAGTACCTACTATGTACCAGATGATACAAAGACAACATTGAAATAGGCCCTGTCCTCAAAGAGCCTCCACTATATTAGGGGGAAAAACATGCACATGTGTATCTTGCACAGTGCCTGGAACATAGTAGGAGCTTAATAAATGCTTATTGACTGATCAGTTTAGGGTGACAAGCATTATAAGGAACTATACATATAATAAACCTGGAAAGATAGGCTTTTGTGAAAGGCTTTGATGGTACAACTTCACAGACACCCTCAGGTCATGATTAGTGACTCCCAGTTGAGTACTACTGAGGCAACCACTGAAATAGAAGGGCAGGGCATTTGTATAGTCCCTACTATGTGCCAGGGACTGTATTCAGCAATCATTAAAAATATCTCACTTTATCTTCACAACAACCCTGCAAGGTAAGTGTTATTATCATTCCTGTTTTACAGTTGAGAAAACTGATGCAATGACTTGCTCAGGGTCACACAGCTAGCTGGTGAGTATCTGAGGCCAGATCTGAGCTCAGATCTTCCTGACTCCAGGCCCAGCACTCTACCTTCTGTGTCACCAGCTCGATAACAATAAAGAGGTCTGCCATGTCCTTACTCAACATTTTTCTAGGGCATGACAAAGGATTCCCAGGCCTTGTCAAATTGGTGACCACTACCTACTTGTGGTGACTCACACGGGAACAAATGATGCTCCTGGAAGGTATCCAGAAAACATTAAGGATGATGAAGTCTTAGACAAACAACTGAAGATTTTAGGGGGAAAGGGGATGTTTTTATCCCTGCTG
This sequence comes from Dromiciops gliroides, assembly GCF_019393635.1. Classification (NCBI taxonomy): domain Eukaryota; kingdom Metazoa; phylum Chordata; class Mammalia; order Microbiotheria; family Microbiotheriidae; genus Dromiciops; species Dromiciops gliroides. The sequence continues at coordinate 106,626,530 of NC_057864.1, forward strand.
ACAAATGGAAAGTGCTTCAGAAGAGAAAGGCATATTTGGGAAGGGAGTTGCTGATGAAGAAGATGGTGCTGGAGAAAGGGATTTGATTGATACAAGAATATAGAAAATAAATACAAGGCAATCTGGAATGGTAGATACAGTGGATAGAATGCTGAATCTGGAGTAAAAAAGACCTGAGTTCAAATTATAGCTGTGTGACCCTGGGCAAGTCAGTTAACCTAAACTTATCCTCAGTTTCCTGATTTGTAAAATAGGGATAATAATAGCACCTACCTCTCAGGGTTATTGGGAGGACAAAATGAGTTATTTTAAAAGCATTTTGTCCCATGACATTTCAAAGATAATAATGGAGCTATATATATATATATTATGTATAACAATATATATCATATTATTATATATGATATATTGTAATATATTATAATCATATAGGCTGTCAGTTATTGATTGCTCTTACTGTGCAACCATCTTCTATTAAACAGACATTTTCTTGATGACATCATTTATACAGCTTCTTCTGTATGTAATTTCTTGTATAGAATGTGCTGCAGACTTTTCACGCCTACTGTTCGCCTCTCTGTTGCTCTTCCGGCAACCCTTACTTTCTATTGTTCAGCAACTATAGCATTACATGTCTTAGGACTGTGTAACATCACCAGATGGTGATGGGGGAGGAGGGGAAAAGGCTATTGCTTCAGGGAGAAGACTGGTGTTAAAAGAATTCTGTGGTTTTCCAGGGGTAATCCAACTTATTCTCTTTCCCTTGTTCCATTCAAGGATCCAAGAGCTATATACTGATTGGTGAACTCTGTAGGTTGTCCTCTATCTCCATCCAATCACATATGATAGATGGGCACTTTCTGTAGTAGAAACATATTAGAATATGTTTATATATTAGATCCCACCAGAGGGCGATAGATCAAAACATATACTCTTACATACCTAAATAGTACTGCATGGCATTGTTTTTCTGCTTTGCTTTTTTTCCGGGACTTCTCGGGGAAATCGAAACAGTGTAGCCAAGGAATAATCTGGACAATTAAAGAAACTCCTGGGACAATTCAGGCAAGACATACTTGTATTTAAAACCTGACCAGGAAATTAATTTAACTCTTACAAAAGTATTATTGTTGTTGTTGTTGTTGTTGTTGTTATTACTACAGAGAGACAGTATGGTATAATGGATAGAGAGCCAAACTCAAAACCAGAAGGACTTGAGTTCAAATCCTGCTTCTGATGCATATTGGCTCTGTGACCTTAAGCAAATAATCTCATCCCTCAATGTTCCCTAAAACAGTCATTTGGAGAGAAGGTACCAATTCAAATTTGTATAGAGTAGGTGTTAGCAAACTATGGCCTATGGGCCAGTCGCACTACTGAGCTAGGAATGGTTTTTATATTTTAAAATCAAGAAAGCTGCCAGGACCATACAAAAGCAGGGGCTGGCTTTATTTGGTCATTGGCCCCTTTTTTTTGGGGGGGGGGAGAATTCTCTCACTCCGGGGAGAGAATTGGGCTATTTCCATCTGGATTTATTTAAATGGACCTGTTTTCTAAAATCCTGTAATAGGGAGCAGTTAGGTGGCGCAGTGGATAAAGCACTGGCCTTGGATTCAGGAGGACCTGAATTCAAATCCAGCCTCAGACACTTGACACTTAACTAGCTGTGTGACTCTGAGCAAGTCTCATTGCCCTGCAAAAACAAAAACAAAAACCAAAATCCTGTGATACCTGTAAAAGAAAAAAATGCCTACATTTCCTAAGTTACAGCAATCCCTTACACATGCATCAAATCTCATTGTTTACCGCAGGTGGTCAGAGTAAGTCAGAGCAGCTACCCACAAAGTCAAAATTGTTTTGCCCACAAAAGAGGTAGGAGAAGAGGGGTGATAGGTAAATAGGAGCCTACAAATTGTGTCATTCAGTTCTAGATTTACCATCCTTTGAGAGCGTGGGTTTTCTATCTTTTACTTGATTTGAATTCAACCAACATTTATTAATCACTCACTCATAAACCTGCTTACAGTGGGTATGAGGGGCACAGCCTGCAGTACCCTGGAAAAACTGTCTACTTACCCTGAGGAAAAGGAGAAAGAAAGAGGGAGGAGCAATGACAATGAACATCCCTGCTGTCCCCTGGGAACTCCCTCTATGTATAACTATATACTCATTACATAAAAGGCACTGCATGGGGCTGCTGGGGTTCAATGATGAAAAAGAGTTCTATCCTTCAAAACACTTACAATCTAACAGTAGAGATGAGATGTAATAGTATAGCAAGTTAGAAAGGGCTTAAGAAAGAAATGGACTTATAATCATGGCTATGGCCTTTTTATCTGTATCAGATGAATTATACACTACTTTAAGCAGTCTTCATAAAGCACACAGCTAAGCTAATGATGAATTAGGCTATTTATATTTACAGCAATCTCACAGGCAAGCCCATAGGGTATGCCAGCACACTTTGCAATAGTATTATCACTGATCTACTCCTCTTTCCTTCTTCTCCTCAGGAAGTTTAGGGGATGAGAAGCAACAACAGGGTATGTGAGTACGTATACCCTATAGGAATAACTATGGAGTGACTATTAAAAACAACTGAAGAAGGGGCAGCTAGGTGGCACAGTGGATAGAGCACCGGCCCTGGAGTCAGGAGTACCTGAGTTTAAATCTGGCCTCAAACACTTAACACTTACTAGCTGTGTGACCCTGGGCAAATCAGTTAACCCCAATTGCCTCACTAAAAAAACAAACAAACAAAAAAACAACTGAAGTGAATAAATAAATTATTCCTTCATAAAGTGGCTGAAATGAAGTATAATAGATTTTGTTCCAACCTCTTCTTTTTAATATTATGAATCTTTGTTTTAAATGTATTTCTTAAAACAACATATTGTTGGATTCTGTTTTCTACTCCATTCTACTCCATCTTTTACCATTTTATGAGTTCATCGCATGAACATTCACAATAATTGTATATTTACCTCCTTTCTATTCTCTTATGATTTTTCTTCTCTTCCCCACCCACTCTTTTTAAGTAGAAGGTGGTAAAGATGGTGCTTAGAAACATTGTTCTTTGTTTGATATTTCTGCTCCCCTGCCCATCTTCTATCTCCTTCACCTTAAGCCCTATCACAAGTTCTTACATTTATTTCATCTTAATTGAATAGAATTTTATTTTTCAAAATATATGTTAAAACAGATTTTAACATCAATTTTTAAAAAACTTTGTGTTCCAACTTCTCTTCCTCCTCCATTCTCACCCCCCACCCACTAGAATTCAAGCATTTCAAAATAAGTTATACATGAGTAATCATGGAAAACATTCCCACATTAGCTAGGTTGTGGGAGAAAACAGTCAAAAAAAACATCTTTTGCATTAAAAAAAAAACACCGTCTTTTAGAGTTTGTGTTGCTTATGACTAATCTTTCTCTGAATCCACCCTTCCTCTTCCCTGCCCTCCATCTTCCCTCCTCATTCTACCTGTATCCTTGTTGAATTAAATGTATTTGCTCACCCATCTGCGTGGATATTCTTCCTTCCTTTGACCACTTCAGTTGAAAATAAGGTTCAAGTGTCACCTACTTCCCCCTACTTAAAGAGGTTTGATTCTTCTTGTTTGTATAATTCTTTACTAGTACACTAGTGATTATGTGATATACATTCCCCCACACCCCATTCTCTAGTATATTCCTTGTTCCCTCGTGATCTTCTTTTAAGATCATCAGAACACAACAAAACCACTCCCAGACTCTCTTTTTTAGTTCCATCTATGACTCTAATGACATTAGTGTTCTAAGGGAAAACTTATATCATTCTCCCCTATTAGAATGTATATACTTCATCTTTCTTTAGTCTTTGCTAATTGTTCACTTGTATTTGTCCCTTTTTTGTTTTTCTTGACTTGTCTTTGTATTTCAAAACTTAAACTAAGCTTTGGTCTTATCAGGAATGTTTGAAAGTCTTCTATTTCATTGAAGAACTACCTCTCCCCTTCTCCAATAAGATTATACTGTTTTGTTGAGTAGGTATTATATTCTAAACTCTCCATTCCTTTGTGGTGGTAGCTACTAAGTCTTGTGTGAGACTGACTGTAGCTCTTCTTGAGCTCATTGTACTTGAACTCTTTGACTACTTGCAATATATTTTGTTTGACCTGGAAGCTTAGAATTTTTGTCTAGGGTTCCTGGGAGTTTTCATTTAAGGGTTTATTTTAGGAAGTTACTAATAGAGTCTTTCTTTTCATTTTGCCCTCATGTTCTAATATATCTGGACAAATTTTTCTGTGACATCTTGAAATATGATGTCTAGGCTCTTTTTTTTGGTCATAGAATTCAGGTAGTCCAGTAATCCTTAAATTAAGTTAAATTAATTCTCCTTGGTCTGCTTTTATGTCATTTGGTTTTTATATGAACTACTATATATACTATAGGGAGAAATGAAAGGTTGCAAGCTTAGAAATGGAAGTCATTAAGAAAGGAAGGAGAATGTCTGGCAGGTCTCTAGATAACAATCACCAGGGTCTAAACTAAGGGACAAAGCTGGATAGTCTATGTGAATCCAAAAGAAAAGAAGTTACTTAGTGACAGTGGTCAAGTAAGGGTCTGAAAGTGGCAGTGGGGAACAAGGGATATCTTGACTCTTTCATTATGACCTGTTAGTTGGGAGATATGAGAGAAAGTGCAGCAGACACCAGCTGGGAAAGCAATGCTGTTAAGAGGGAGACATGTCTCAGAGAGGGGGAAAATAAGGAAGGAATGGGGAAAGGAGAAAAGATTTAAAATAAAAGGAAGTATGTTAATCATGGAGTGAAAAGATAAGGACTGGGAAGATCTGGAGTGGGACAGTGGTATGGTAGGGTTGAAGTGGATAATCCTGAGGATGATCAGGTCAAAGATAGTGAATGGGGTTCAAGTGTTTAGGTAATACTACACGCTCCCATATTTAAACTGCTACTTCTAGGATAAAGTCCAGTCTCTTTAACCTAGTATTCAAAATCTTCCATGATCTACACCCAACCTACCTTTAAGAATCTCATCCCTCACTCTCCTGTGCACAAGCCCTTGGCTCCAGGCAGCTAGGTCTACTCACTGGATCTTGTTTTGTTTTGTTTTGTTTTGTTTTGTTTTGTTTTGTTTGTGGGGCAATGGGGTTAAGTGACTTGCCCAGGGTCACACAGCTAGTAAGTGTCAAGTGTCTGAGGCTGGATTTGAACTCAGGTGCTTTATCCACTACGCCACCTAGCCACCCTTACTCACTGTCTCCTAAATGGATTATGCCACCTTTGAGTCTTATCTCAGGTGATCCATTCCACCCCAATTTCCCTTCCTTTTTTTCCTGTCCATTTACTTCCTACCCTTTCTTCACAGGCTCCATTTTTGTTCTGATGTACTTTACAGGATTTTCACTGGGAAAGGTGGATTCCCCATCATTTAGTGTTTCAGCGCTTAATTTTTTTCCTGGCTCTACTTACTGCTAGTACAGCAAGTAAAGACATGGCAAAGTAGAGGAAAGTGAAGTCAAGTATTCATGGGACAAGGAGGTGGGAGGGTACTTCTTAAAGTGAACATGTAAGACAAAATTTTAAATAAAAATTATACTAAAGAGTACCAATTGAGTACAGCATCTTTAAACAGTTGTAAGTGGCAAGGAACTAGGACCTCTTTACAAGAAAGCACTTTGTATTAAAAAGCAGATGGATCTGAGAAGGTTGCTATGGAAGCAATTGAACATAAATTTTGTTTTCTGCCTAAAGGAAAAAGATGGGAACTAGGACTTATAGGAGGCTGGCTTTTATGTTTAAGTACTAATTTGACTGGTTTACTGCTTAATTCAGTTAGGCTAAATTCAGGAAAAAACTGTTCTTACAAGTAATTGCTATAAACTGAATAACAACTGTGTCAGTAAACTAATTAAGTGGAAGGAGCATGTTGCAATGTAGCCATTGCTTCCTTCACTTTAAACACAGGTGGATTTGAAATTAAGTCCCAATGAATGGTAATGAGGCTCTGTCTGTCTTTCTTTTGGTATGTCTTCGGTTACTCCAACTACCCACATCCCCTGATGTAAATTAAATGTGCCCACGATACAACTCCACTGAGGGGGTGGGGAGAAGCAACAGTCTTGGTCTGAGATATCTAATAGCTTAGAAATAACAGAACAGAGAAGGAAAAAGGTCCAATGTCAATTACATGGCTCTTGCATGTCTGGGTTTTATAGGTTGTGTGTGGAATTATTTCCAAAGACAACTTTCAATGACAAAATTCAAATCCATCCATAATAATTAAAAAAAATATTTTCTTGTAGTTGCACCACACTTAGACTGGGTTTTTTTGTTTGTTTGTTTTTTGTGGGATAATGAGGGTTAAGTGATTTGCCCAGGGTCACACAACTAGTGTCAAGTGTCTGAGGCTGGATTTGAACTCAAGTCCTTCTGAATTCAGGGCCAGTGCTTTATGCACTGCACCACCTAGCTGCCCCCCTGTTTTTTGACTCATATACTGTCTCCATGTCCTAGTTTTTCTTTTTCTTTTTTTCTTTTTTTTTGCAGGGCAATGGGGGTTTAGTGACTTGCCCAGGGTCACACAGCTAGTAAGTGTCAAGTGTCTGAGGCCGGATTTGAACTCAGGTACTCCTGAATCTAGGGCTGGTGCTTTATCCACTGCGCCACCTAGCCGCCCCTCTTTTGCTTATTTATTGAATCTTATTTCCAGGATTTGATGACCCTCCAAATAAATGCTCCTGAATCATCCTTAATGTATTTTACTGGCTAAACAAAAACAGATAATTTGTGCCTATAGGTATTTCCTCTTCTATGTGACAATTCCTTTCCTATTCTTGAAATGACTCACAAAAGCAATCAAATGCTTTTGATTTGCATCACTGCAGTGACAACTTAGTGGTTCAAAGGTCATATCATAGCTTAGGTTTATTAGACACCAATGGGCAGAGGTTGAACCTGGGACTCCAACATATTTGAAACTTGACTTATATTCCACATCTATTTAAAAAAGAAAAAAGTAATTCCCATGATTCAACAGGCTTCTTTTTGTTAATTTCCTGACACATTGATCACCCAATATATAGTTTTCACTGTTGAGAGCACTGGCTTTTCTGAACTTAGCTTAAGCACTTAAGGATCAGATCAAGCATTTTGATTATAATTCCTCTGTTACAACTGAGTGGGATGGGAAGTACACCCACTGACCCCTGTAATAGAGACTCGAGGAGAAAGGAGGCCAAAGCATTGATTTTATTTCTTTCGAAAGAAAGGTGCACCACACTCACTGGGACAACCAGGAGGTGTGACACACTGGGATTAGGAAACCAAGCAGTTTTTATACTCTTTACAGACATCTAATTTGAGCAAAATGTGGTAATTGGGTTCAGCAATAAATCATTCTCCTGGAATGTTCAGCAATAACTCTTTCTCCTGGGTTGTTAGATTATTTTGTAAAATTTTCTGTTTCTACAACAATGTATCATGTCTACATAATGTCTCAGTGCAGACTCTATGAAGCAATTTTTAAGTTGATATGCCTATATTTAGAAAGGGGGATAGTAGCTTCCCATTATTGCCTCTCTCTAGAGAAAAAACAGAGAGAGAGAGAGAAATAGGGGCCTCTAAGGGGCTTTAAGACTTTGAGATCAGATCACTAGGCCGAAGGGGGGGGCACTTTCCATCTCAGTGGAGGGTCATATCCCTATGTCCAATACCATTTGTCTTGACTTTCTAATAAGAGGCAACACAGAGTCATAGATATCATGTTGTACCTTGAGTAAGAAAGATCTGGGTTCAAATCTCATGTCTAACACCTACTAGTTAGGTGAGTATGGACAAGTCACTTAGCCTAAGTCTCAGTTTCCTCATCTGTAAAATAGGGAAAATATCAACTGCAGAATCTACTTTAAAAAGAAAAAGAAATTTATGTTCAATTGTTTCCATAGCAATCTTCTCAAATCCACCTGCTTTTTAATACAAAGTGCCTTATTTTAAAGAAATCCTAGTTCCTTGCTAGCTACAACTGTTTAAAGATGCTGCACTCTACTTTATGGGTAATTTTTGCGGATAACTTTGATTTCAATTTCTGCTTTACATGTTGATTTTGGTTTTTTTGCTTTTAAAAAGTCAACATTTTATTTATTAAGCACCCAGGCCATGGGTACAATGCAGTACAGAGACCAAGCTCTGTCCTTGAAGATATTTGAGCACCTGTAAGAAATGATGAGCAGGAAGAGTTCAGAGAAACCTGGAGGGTCTTACGTGAGCTGATGATGAGTGAGATGAGCAGAACCAGAAGAACATTGTACACAGTATCATCAACATTGAGTGTTGACCTACTGTGATGGACTATATTCTTCTCACCAATGCAATGGTACAGAAGAGTTCCAGGGAACTCATGATAGAAGAGGATCTTCAAATCCAAGAAAAAAAAAGAAAGAAAGAACTGTGGAGTATAGATGCTGATTGAACCATATTATTTCTTTTGTTTTGGGTGCTGTTGGTTTTTTTTTTTCTTTCTATTTTGAGGTTTTCCATCACTGCTCTGATTCTTTCTCTTGTAACAGGATTAATGCAGAAATAGGATTAATGTTATTATGTGTATATATATATGTGTGTGTGTGTGTGTGTGTATATCTATATGTATATGTATAGAGATATATAGATATAACCTATATCAGATTACCTGCTGTCTAGGGGAGGGGGGAGGGAGGGGTGGGAGGGAGAAAAATCTGAAATTGTAAAGCATGTATAAACAAAAGTTGAGAACTATCTTTACATGTAATGGAAAAAATAAAATACCTCATACATTTAAAAAAAAAGATATTTGAGCACCACAGACCTCCCCTCCCATCCCCTTCCAAGGTCCCTCCATCCCAAGGTGGGATGGAGCTGCAGCTCTAATCTAGGCCTGTCTAAGTTCCCATGGTCCACTTAACCCCAGGAAGAGAAACCATTCTTCCTAGAGGCAGGCAGACATCCCACCTTAGGACAGTCATCCTTCCTTCCTTCCTTAAGGACACGCCTAAAAGCTCTGAATGTCCTTCCAAGCCCTGCTTGCTGTGTGTGTGGGTGCCCCAGAGGGCTCTCTCCCCCATGGAAGCCCTGGAACGAGGGAACAGAAGGAGGAGCCAGAAGTCCAGTTGCCGTAGAGGATAAACTTTATTGGACTCACACCAGCAGCCCGTGTTTCTTCAGCACTTTTGTATATTTGTGTATTTTGCCTTCCACATTCTTCTCAGCTTGCTTGTGTAGTTTCCTGAGCATCTTTTTCCTTCTAGAATGGATCTTAGCTTTCTCCTTCCTCTTCTCTTCCAAAGTAGCAGTCACTGCCTGATACTTCCAGCCAACCTCATGGGCCAGGCACCCAAATTTCTAGTTGGCTTCAGTCTGACCACTTTGAGAGAAGCTGGGACAACCATGCGTTTCTGCTTGTCATAGGGTGGGGGAATGCCATCAAACACCTTAAGGCGTTCCAAGGCAGCCTGACTGCACTTGGTCTTGTGGGGAAGCATCCCTCTAACAGTCCTCCAGAAAATGCGGCTGGGGGCTCTAAAGTGATAAGGGCCTCTTGAAGGGTTGTGATATATTATGAAAAGTGAATACTGTCTGAAATGATTTTTTTTATTGAGATGTTAGCACAAAAAGGTCAAGGAATTCTAGGGAATTACTAGTGAAAAAATGTTTGAAATATTACCAATTTTATTTTAAGTACTGCATTTTGTGGGTTATTTTGTGGGTTACTGTGTTAGGTAACCTAACCCCCCTATTTTCCATAGGTTCAATGTATAAACAATTGTTTTGTTTTGTTTTGTTTTTTACTTTTGGCACCATTTCTTTTTTTTTCTTTTTTTAATCATTAAGCATTTATTAAGAGTTTACTAAAAAAGGAGCTTACTAAGCAAAAATTAAATACACAAACAAATAAATAAATAGATAAATAAAAGGGTTTACTAAGTGCCAGGAACTGTGCTACAAATACAGTCTTTGCCCATAAGCAGCTCAAATTTTAATGAGAGGAAACAATGTGCAGATAACTATGAACACACTTACACATACCTATGTATACACTTTCCATCTAATATGTACATACTTAGACTTGTATGTCACATACACACACACAAACACACACACATCATTCAGCAAACCCCAACTCACTTATTGCCTCCAGGATCAAAAACAAAATCCTCTGCTTGGCATTTAAAGCCCTTCATAACCTAGCTGTCATCCTACCTTTCCAGTCTTCTTATAACTTACTCCCCAACCACATACTCTTTGATCCAGTGACTCTGGTCTCCTGGATATTCCAGGAACAAAACACTCTATCTCTTGGCTCTGGGAATGTTCTCTGACTGTCTGTCCCTCATGCTGGAACTCTCCCTCCTCATCTCCATCTACTGGCTTCCTTACTTCCTTTTCTTTTATAAAAATATTTTATTATTTTCCAGTTACATGTAAGGATAGTTTTCAACATTTGTTTTCATAGGATTTTTTAGTTCCAAATTTTTCTCCCACCCTCCCTTCCCTCCCTCCTCCCAGCACCATTTTCTAGGATCATTACCCCCATGAAAGTTGAGGATTGACTATACAACTTTTCTTGTCCAATTCCAGTATGAATATCCTTCTCAAAGATTTCCATAATTCAGTGTGTCTGAACTTACCTGGTGTGGATAATGTATTTATATGCAACAGTAATATCATTCCCATTCAAATTAATTCTCAGTAGTTCTTTTGAATTATTTTTAAAGGAAAACGAGTTGAAAAAAAACATGCTAACTCACTACTACAGTTTTAGCTAACCATTTAGAATATAGCAAAGGACTTAGCTAATCACTCAGAACATGGCAGAGGGCACTTACTACTGAGGTTATAATGGCTTCAAGGCACTGTGGCCCATCAGCTCATTGGCATGCGACTGTCATCAGAGCTTTGAAGGTTACATCTGAGGAAGTATAAATTAAATAATTGTTTTAGTATAATAGGAAGTTTATATAGGGACTATTGGGGGTCATACCTGACATAAAGGTGAATCATTTGAGTTTCACATAGATGGGTTACTATTTATGAGAGGACCCTGATTTGGGGCATTAGAGGCCATAGAAGAAAGATGAGATGACTAGATGAAGCAGGAAAAGAAGATAAACACAAAAAGAATAAGGGAAAAAAAGCACAGGAGATGAGGGGTGTTACTTATAGAAGACAGAATATAAGAACTGATATAATATAATATAGTATAATATAAGGAGCTGATCAAAGATAACAGACAGGATTTGCAACAGTTTTGGTAGAAGTTGTGTTGACTAAAAGAGAAATTTTGCTTTTTTCCAGAACTGATTTTCTGGAGAAAGGCAGAATTGCACTCTAGCCCTATTTATAACCTAAGTGTGTTGCCCATAACTATCCTCTCTGGCTTGAGAGGGAGAAACAGAGAGGGAAAGACAGGCTTTGCTGACAGCAGATTGGATAAAATGAAATCTCCTGATATTTGAAAAGCTGGCTGGGGAATAACTATAAGACCCTAATACAATTTACTGCTTGAGACTTGGGGTCCAAGTACAGATATCAGGCAAACTTTTTCCTGTTTTCTAGAAATTCATGGCATTATAAAGTGAGAGACTAATTTTGTAACTGACATGTAATAACTTTTCTGTATATTTCCAATTTATGGTTTGAAGATTTTTGTAAATACTAGAATATTTTAAGAGGAAAAGAGAACACGAGTTTTCTGTCATGAATCTTTGGAACTGACCTAAGTAAAAGCAGGAGGATCTATAATCTGAGGGCCTGGCACCTAATGAATGCTGAGGAAATTGAGATGTTGCCTGATACCATTTGTGATTGTAAATTCAAATTTCATTTGATTTAGTTTGCCCTAAAACTAAATTATAATGTGGTCCCATTTAAAGTGAGCTATATTCTCCTATTAACTGTGATGTTTGTTCCTGTATTGGTAGATCAGATCTTACTGGAAAATATATTTGATATTTGTCATTAAGGTGATATGCTTAGAAGCAACATGAATAAGAATTTAAAGGGTAAATACCCTATACTGGTCTTTTGAATGACAAATTAATTGATGGATGAAGTGATTTCATGTGGAAGATGATTTAAACAAGCATTCAATTGAATTAATGTTATTTGACCAGCAAAAAGTTTTGTGACATATTTTAAAATCCATAATATTGTTTGTGTTATTATTAGGCTTCTAATTTTTCTTGTATTATAATTTTGGGGAAATCATTATTTAAGAAATACTGTAATTTGAAAATTGATATCCAGAGGTGATACAATTTCATCATTGGAAACATTAATTCCTCTTTTTATAGAGACTATTGCCATTATGGTTTTTAAAAATATTTCAAGTATTTAATTGCACAATATTTTGCTTAAAATGAATAATAAGAATTACTTAGAATTTGGGAAAGTACCACAGACTTTGTAAATATTTATGAAGTTCTTTTCAGAATGGACAGATTTTCAGTACCCTGGATCTTCAGCTTTAGCAAGGTCATAAATCTTATTAACTTTGTGAGAGAAGTTGCTGAAAGAATGTTGTGAAGTTCTGAAATAATGAGGTGGTTTAATGAAAAAACTAGGCTCTCTCCCAGCTGAAGTAAAGGGACTTATAAGTTTGTTTTTTAAAGAGTAATTTTTACCTAATGGATTGTTTGGCCACTGCTAGTGAAAATTATGAAAGTGCACCAGGGTAGTATGTGTTGAGTTGTATCTTTGAGCCAACTTAGTATCAACAGATCCCAGATTTAGCAATTTTATTTTGGCCTTAGTAATTAATCAGTACCTTCAGATAATGGATATCCGTAAGCCTCAGGGCTTACACTGGCCAGTGTGTCTTTCTGGGTTTTGAGTGAATTATCATGTACTCATTGTATTTGTGTAATCACAGAATAGAATTGTTTTCTTAATTTTTTTTTTTTAGTGAGGCAATTGGGGTTAAGTGACTTGCCCAGGGTCACACAGCTAGTAAGTGTTAAGTGTCTGAGGCCAGATTTGAACTCAGGTACTCCTGACTCCAGGGCCGGTGCTCTATACACTGCACCACCTAGCTGCCCCGATTTTCTTAATTTCTAATGATTGATTTCTGCTCCTGGATGAATTTTAACTAAAAAAAAAGATGATTAAGATAAGGTTTGTATGTGTTTACTATTAACTGTTATTGCAACAACATGAGAATAATAGCTATACCTAGCACTAGATCTGAGAAAAAAAAAATCTCTTGGGACCAGTAATTTGATACCGTTCTGAGTATTAATTTCAGATATGATTGTCTGAATTATCACTAAACCAATAATCCAGCATTTAAGGGAATTCCATGTCCTACTCAAAGGGAATGTGATCCAAAAACTGCCTGGGAAGGCTGAGATGGTGAACTTGGTCATTTGATGGTGGAATATTCTTCACACAGTATCTTCTTTGTGCTACTTCCTTCTGAAAAGGCAATTTTCCCACCTGGTTAATTATATGCCTGGTTAGAGAACGCTATGAATAATGTGTAAATGTGCTTTATGATTGGCTGTTGCAAAATAAAGGCTAACTATCACTTTGACCTTATATAATGTGCAATTTGCAGACACTTGGAGAGTGGGCTATCCCCTTCTTGACTCTTCCCTTTACTGGACAACTTAATAAACTTCTTTCTAAATTATTTCAGTTCAGTTCAGGGTTTTGTTTTCTGCCACATTATTGTAGACATCTTGAACTCAACAAATCCAAAACTCACCTGATTCTCTTTTCCTTAATGCTTTCCTCTATTCAGACCTTTTTACTAATGATGAGTACAACACCACATTCCCAGTCACTTAGACCCCAGACTAGGTATCATCCATGAATCTTCTCCATGACCCCTTAAATCCAATATATTGTCAAGTCTTATCATTTCTACCTTTGAATAGCTCTTATATTCACCTCCTTATCTCTTTTTTTTTTGAGGGGCAGTGGGGTTAAGTGACTTGCCCAGGGTCACACAGCTAGTAAGTGTCAAGTGTCTGAGGCTGGATTTGAACTCAGGTCCTCCTGAATCCAGGGCTGGTGCTCTATCCACTGCACCACCTAGCCACCCCTCCTTATCTCTTTTGACACTGCCATCAATCAGGCTCTAAGATATCATGACCTTACACCTGAACATTATTAGCCTTATGATTGATATCCCTGCCTCAAGTCTCTCCCCATTGCAATGCATCCTTTACTCAGCCTCCAAAGTCATCTTCCTAAAGTTCTTCCCTGACTATGTCAACCCCCTACTAAATAAATTTCATTGACTTCCTATTACCTCTAGGATCAAATGTAAGATCCTGTGTTTGACCTTTAAAGTCCTTCACAACCTGGCCTCTTTCTACTTTTCTAATCTTACAATTTATTCTTCTTCATGCTCTCTATGATGTAGAAAACACTGTCTTGCAGTTCCTTGAACCTGTCACTCCATCTCCAGTTTCTGTGCTTTTTCATTGGCTGTCCCTCATGTAAGGAGTGCTCTCTCTTCTTCCCTCACCCCTGCTTTCTGGCTTTACTGGCTTCTTTTTTATTTTTTATTTAATAGTTTGTTTTTCTTCAATTACACATAAAAACTATTTTTAACATTCTTTCTTCAAAATTTTCAGTTCCGTTCAAACCCAGCCTCAGACAGTTGACACTTACTAGCTGTTTGACCTTGGGCAAGTCACTTAACCCTCATTGCCCCACACAATAAACAAACAAATAAATAAATGGGGCAGCTAGGTGGCACAGTGAAAGCATGTACATGCATCACCCAGGGTTCCTCCCTGTACTCATCTACCTCAACTGCTTTGGCCACATCACTGACCTTTCACCACATAGAAAAGAGATGAAACTCATTTGTCAAGAACTGGATGTGAGATAAACATGACTCTACAATAAAGCCTAGTAGTTGTTTCTGGATCCTGTTGGATTCTATAAATCTCTAAAATATATTGGTCTGAGTTTCTCTTTCCCTTTCCACTGACTTCCCAGTGCTAACACCTAGGGGATACTTCTACATGTGAAGTATACTGATAATTCACATTTATATAGTCCTTTAAGGTTTGCAAAGCACTTTCTTCACAACAACCTTGTCTGGTAGGTAGTGAAAGTATTATTATTGTCCTCATTTTATAGATATGGAAAGTGAGAATCTGAGAAATTAAATGACTATTTCATGGTCACACAGTTGATATCTGAAGCAGAATTCAAATCTGGGTGGGTTTTTTTTATTTCAAGTCCAGAATACCATACCAGAGTCTTCAAATTCAAGTATCCCTCCCTGTCACATATTGACTTAGAAAATCACAAATTAACATTACCTATGTTATATTGTATTTTTCTTTGTTTTGTTAAATGTTTCCTAATTGCATTTAAATTTGATTTGGGCCATACTTGGGAGTTTTTGTAGTCTGTATGAGACTCACTGGCTTCAAGTTTGACACCTCAGCACATCATATTTCCTCTTAATGATCAGTGATTTGATTAATATGTGTATTCTCTCTGCTAACAAAGCTTGAAATCCCTCCATGTAGGTTGTATTAAAAGTTGAAAAATTCATCACCTTTAGGCTAAACTGGTGATGAATGAGGTTCTCTGAACTTCACTTGACTCAGACAGGTCCATTTAGCATCCATGGGAAATCAACAAAGCCAGAGCTCATGGTTCATAGACAAGCTTTGCAAGAGACAAAGGTCTCCTCCATGCCATGATGAGATAGCAGAGGAGGACTTTCATGAAGGAACAAGGAGTAAATGACAAAAAACCTAAACAAACAAAAATAAGGAGGAGGAAGAAAAGCAAGAGATTTAGTGTTAGAGTGGGAAAAGGAATGGTTTTGGAGTCAGAAACCCAGCTTTGCCACTTATGACATCTGTAACCTTTGGGCAACTTTGCCACTTATGACATGTGTAACCTTTGGGCAAACCATTTCACCTCTCTAGAGTTTCTCATCTATAAAAACCTTAGTTTTCTTGTCTATAGAGGGAGCTTGGTGAAATGACTCTAAGGTTTTTACCAGCTTTAAATCTGCTAGTCAACAGCCAGGTTGAATCAGCGCTTGGACAATCTGGTAAGTGTGACCCAAACTTGAAGGAGCATTTTATGGCTCCCACATTCTGGGAACAGTTGACTTCAGGACTCAGAGATGGATGGGTAAGTTCTGTGGCCCCCCCAGGTTGATTTATTTCTGATGCCAAGAATCAATCCACAATAGGAGACAGGTGAGTTGTCAAACTGGTTGCCAACCCATTTTGATTTTATCCATCCTATTCATTGCCACATACCACAGATGCCTAAAAGGAGATCCAAATAATAGGTTGCTAGAGTGCTCTCTCCCTTTGGAGCCACCCATGTCTGGAGAGCTGTGAAGATAAACAGGGTGCTTCAAAGCCTTGGACACTGTCTCATAAAGGTTCCCCATCCATCAGGGCAGACACTCTGTAATCAGAGGAGCTGGGTTCACGTCTTACTTCTGACACTGCAGGTATAATCTTGGACAAGTCACTTTTTTCTTTTTCTTCTTTTTTTTTTGTGGAGCAATGGGGGTTAAGTGACTTGCCCAAGGTCACACAGCTAGTAAGTGTCAAGTGTCTGAGGTCGGATCTGAACTCAGGTCCTCCTGAATCCAGGGCAAGTGTTTTATCCACTGCACCACCTAGCTGCCCCCAGGACAAGTCACTTTTAACCTCTTTGGGCCATGGTTTACTGGTCTGAAAAATAACAGGTTGGATTAGATTGCTTCTGGATCCTCTTGTAACTTTAATCTTATGATCCTTTGAATCTCTTGGATGAATAGTTAGCTCTCATGCTTCTCAGGAACAAAAATGGGGATAGGGATGGTTGTCAGCTAGACAGAGAGTCTAATCCAAAGGTCTTCCCAACCCTGGGCTCAATCAATTAATAAGCATATTTATACATATATACACACATATTTACGTAAACACACATATATAATACATAATATATATCTAGTATATATGATTTATATGTATATATATATACATATATGTCACCTACTATATTGTGTGCTAGAAACTGTGCTAAGTGATGAGTATATGAAGCCAAAATGAAATAGCACCTGCCCCCAAGGAGTCAGCATGTACATATATAGAGAGAGAATAAAAATTAAATATAAAGCAGTTTGGGGAGGAAGGGCACTAGCTGTTGACGGGGAGGGTAGATCAAAAAGAACTTCATGTAGTAGACTGTGTTTGAGATGTATCTTGAAGGAAGTAAGATTCTATTCTGTTAATAGTTGATTCTTGATTGTAATCCCAATTCCTTTGCCCTCTGGAATTGAGTAATAATAATAATAAACAAAATTTTGAGTTCCAAATTCTTTCCTTTTCTTCCTTCTTCCCCTCTCCCATCATTGAGAAGGCAAGCAATTTGTTATACATGTGCAGTCATGCAAACATTTCCATATAAGTCATGTTGTAACAGAAAACAGAGACCAAAAAGGAAAAGAAAGAAAGTTTTTAAAAAGTATGCTTCTATCTGAATTCAGATTCCATCAGCTCTTTGTCTGAAGAGGGATAGCATTTTTCATAAGTCTTTTAGAACTGTCTTGGATCACTGTATTGCTGAGGATAGCTAAGCCCTTCACAGTTGATCATCATACAATATTGTTATTATTGTATACAATGTTCTCCTGGTTCTCCTCAATTCACTTTGTATCAGTTTATGTTAGCCTTTCCAGGTTTTTCTGACAGCATCCTGCTCATCATCTCTTATAGTACAATAGTATTCAATCACAATCACATACCATAACTTGTTCAGCCCGTTCCCCGAATTGATGGGCATCCCTTCAATTTCCAATTCTTTACTACCACTAAAAAAGCTATTACTGACTTCTTTTGAGACTCAACTCAAACCCTAACTTCTGTAAGCAGCCAGTCACTATCAGAGCTAGAGCTTTTCTCTCTCTGTCTCTGTATGTATATGCATGTATGCATACACATATATGTCTTATGTACATAATTGGTTGCATGTTGTTCCTCATTAGAATGTGAAGGGAACCTATTTTTGTCTTTGTATTCCAAGGGCTTAGCACAGTTCTTAGTATATAAAAAGCATTTAAATGATGCTTGTTGTTATTTTAATGATGATGACAATTATAATTAGGAAACACATTCTAATGGGGAAGACACATTGCAAGTCATTTATATCCAAGATATATGCAGTGCAAATCAAAGCCAATCTTGGAGGAAGGCACTAGCAGTTGGGAGGAGGGGGTCCAGGGGAAGTTTCCTATAGAAAGCATAATTTGACCTGAGTTTTGGAGGCAACCAAGAAAGCCAGGAGGTGCAGGTGAGGAGGGAGAGTATTCCAGGCCTGGGGGATAGTCAATGCAATGACAGTCAGAAAATGGAGGATCATGACTCAGCACTTATCTAGTTTAAGGGAACCCGGCACTGAAAAAAAGTATATAACACTTTCTCAACACCTGGAAAAAGGTAGCTCTGTGCTAACAGTTTGTTACTGTTTCAGTGGCCCAAGTACGCAGGAAAGTATTTTGCCTAATGGTTTACATGTGGCACAATATGTTCTCTAAAGAGAATAAAAATACTGAAGTCTTCACTTGAGTCTTCAGTTATCCAGAGGGAAATGAACTGCCCTATTCATATGCCTGCCTCCTAATTTTCCATAAGCATGTGCCCACTCTGCTATACAAATAGTGTATGTTTTGGTGGGGTACTTAACCCAGGTTTCTGGAGGGATTATATTTTTATTATTCCTACTCTGTTTCAGTCCTGGGGTAATCCCATTGTATGTGGGGAAACATTCCTGCTTCTTGTCCCTATAGCTCTTGAACTCAGAAAGGACATCATTTCACTCTGTACCTCTCAAAGAGTTTCTTTTATGTAGTCTTTGTGCCACAGGGTCCTTCTGAAAACAAAGAGCACAGAAATATTTTATGGACTTATCATTTCCTCTAGTTTGTTGCCCCACTCAGTGTTTTCTAGGAACATCAGTATCTGACATATCCCCAAGGGTAGCCACCAACTCCCTTTAGAAGCAAACGGGTTGACAAGGCTCAAAATTCTAACTTTCATTTATAAGTTAATTGAAACATAAAAGTCAAGGTTCCACCCCCCACTGCCGTCAGAGGCCCTGCTTCCCCACCCCCACAACCCAACCTCAAACCCCAACCCCCCCCCAACCCCCCCCCCCCCCCCGCACCAGCGTTAGGCTGAGCTCCTCCATCCAGGACTCAGAGCCTTGGCCCCACCATTGGCCTGCCTTCATTTGGTGAGGGACTGGAACACTTGCGGCTTTACTCCGTGTGCAAAGAGTAATTCCCAGTGAGAAGAGTGCACTTCTGTGAACTCTGCTTTCCTCCTTTTTCCATCCCGGGGCGCTCTGCGTGAGCTACCTCGAAACCCAGCTGCTGTCCCTGGGACTGTGCATGTCATGAGCCCCGCGTCCCACAGTGCACCCCAGACGCTGGGGCTTCTAGGGTTCCCATGTCTGCTGCTGCTACTGCTGCTGTGCGTGCCCGCGGCGCGTGGTGAGTGGAAACTGGGGTCCGCCCCAGCCTCCTGGCCGAACTGCTTATTGGCTTTGGGCCAGGGAGAGGGTTGGAAGTGATTCTGTCGTCATGGCAACCGAAAGGGGCTGGGGACCAAAGGAGTATAGGGCATGGGTTTCCATGCGAATGAAAGTGGGTGTGCTAGTAAAAATGAGGTTTCTTTTGGACACTATCTCTAAAAAAAACAAAACCCCGAAGTTCACCAGGGTGGCTAGGTTTTAGAATTGAGGTGTGGGGCAGCTAGGTGGCACAGTGGATAGAGCACCAGCCCTGGATTCAGGAGTACCTGAGTTCAAATTCGGCCTCAGACACTTAACACTTACTAGTTGTGTGACCCTGGGCAAGTCACTTAACCCCAATTGCCTCACTTTAAAAAAAAAAAGTGAGGTGTGAGCGAAGTTAATAGAAACTCAATCCTATGGAGTTTTGAAGTTTGCACAATCCTTTCTCCACATCACCACTATGAGATAGGTGTGTAAGTATTTTTTCCCATTTTACAGATGAGGAAACTGAAGCTTACAGAGGTTAAATGAACAGTTTCATAGCTAATTTCAGAGGCAGCTTTCAAATTCGGAAGGTCTCCAGACTCCAACACTCCAAGACACCAAACTGCCTGAATAGGTTAATGAGGAAACCTCTCTTAAAATCTCATGGGGGACTCGAATAGGGTGAACTCTCTGAGGGAAAAAAACACCCTAGTTTCTTAAAGAATTAGAGCTGGAAAAGCCCTTAGAGAACATCTGATCCAGTCCTTTTATTTTAAAGAGAAGAAAACTAAAATTCAGAGATGACAAGTAACATGTTCAAAGTCACAAAGGTAAGAAGCAGAGTGAGATTCAAACTTAGTTCATCTTTCTCCAAATCTAGTTTTATCCACATCATGCCACTGCCTCCTAAATATTCATTTTCTTCTTTTCTTTTCTTCCTTGTTCTGCCCTCCTTCACTTCCTCCCTTTCCCTCCCTCCCTTGCTTCCTTCCTCCCTTGCTTCCTTCCTCCCTCCCTTCCTCCCTTCCTTCCTTCCTTCTTTCCTCCCTCCCTTCCTTCCTCCCTCCCTCCCTCCCTTCCTTCCTCCCCACCTTCCGTCCCTCCTTCCGTCCTCCCTCCTTCCTTCCTTCCTCCTTCCTTCCTTCCTTCGTTCCTCCCTCCCTTCCTTCCTCCCTCCCTCCCTCCCTTCCTTCCTCCCTTCCTCCCTTCCTTCCTTCCTCCTTCCTTCCTCCTTCCTTCCTTCCTTCCTTCCTTCCTTCCTTCCTTCCTCTTCCTTCCTTCCTTCCTTCCTTCCTTCCTTCCTTCTTCCTTCTTCCTTCCTTCCTTCTTCCTTTCCTTCCTTCCTTCCTTCCTTCCTTCCTTCCTTCCTTCTTCCTTCCTTCCTTCCTTCCTTCCTTCCTTCCTTCCTTCCTTTCCTTCCTTCCTTCCTTCCTTCCTTCTTCCTTCCTTCCTTCCTCTCCTTCCTTCCTTCCTTCCTTCCTTCCTTCCTTCCTTCCTTCCTTCCTTCCTTCCTTCCTTTTCTTAAAGAGGCAGGTGGCTAATGAACACCAAATACACACAGCCCATCCATGAAGTAGCTTAATGAAAGCAACTAGAAAACTGGAGAGGCTAAGTTAGTGGGTGTACTGACTATGTATCTTCTCATTCTGATTAAAAAGAAGATGAATCATAGAGAATTGGAACCAAGGAGGATCTTGAAGTTCACTTAATCAATATCACTGACATTTTACAGATGAGGAAACTGAGGCACAGAGAGATTCAGTGATATGGCTATGGTAACACAGATGTTTAGTGGTAGAACCAGAAGTAGAATTCCTGGGTCTTTTATACTGTTCCAATCCCTAGTTCTGTCAGTTCAGACCTGTAGTTGTATCTCTGAAAACATCCATCAATCCATGCATCCACCCACCCACTTGAAAGGACCTAGTTACAATAAGATGTTATTTCACTAAATTCAGCTTACTTTTTTTGGTAGGTGCCTGCAAGTATCCCTCCAGATATACCCAGTGCCAAGCCAGAACTGAATGGTCTAACAAGTTTCCTGTCAATACCACTACAAATACAAATGTAATGAAGGATTTGTAAAAATGCCTGGCAAGTCTGTCTTCAACCTGATAAATGGTCAAAGTTGCCAGAGTTTTGTAATCGTAAATCTTTTTTATATACTTATGAAAAGCTGACATCTAGTGTCATCTAAATGGATAATCACATTTTCAAAGTGACTCAATGATTTACCGTTAATGAATCAATGCTGAGCTTTTTCTAAGTTATTCCCAAATGCCTCGCAGTGTTACTGAATAAAGCATTATTTACCTGAATCAGTTCTGCTCCTCATTAAAAAGTTTTCTAACATTACAGCCTCTTCCCAATTAATGGAGTCAACAAAAAGTTGGGGAATAAAAAAAAATTCAGAGCTATTTTAGGTAATACTCTTGGGTACCAATTCCAGAGCTGAAATATTTTCTCAAATTTTATTCAAACAGAATTTTAAGTGGCATATTAACTGCCTTGTGTTTAATTCCTATTTATTTCACACCTATTGGATACAAGGGGATATAAAAAGAAAAGTCCCTCACCTTTGTTGTCTTTGAAGAATTTATAATCATTCAATCAACAAACATTTATTTATGTGCCAGATACTATGCTGCGCGTTGCAGATGCAAAGATAGAGAGGAAACACTCCCTGCCCTCAAGAAGGCAGGAGGTAAAAAATATCAGTATTATAAAATATAAAATAATTTTGCAGGGGATGAGGAAAGGGTTAACCATTAACACCTGCGGGGTTCCTGAAGCTCCTCAGGTAGGAAGTGACACTTTATTTTATTTTATTTTTTTTTAGTGAGGCAATTGGGGTTAAGTGACTTGCCCAGGGTCACACAGCCAGTAAGTGTGTGTTAAGTGTCTGAGGCCGGATTTGAACTCAGGTACTCCTGACTCCAGGGCCGGTGCTCTATCCACTGCGCCACCTAGCTGCCCCAGAAGTGACACTTTAGATGAGTTTTTAAGGAAGTTAGCAATTCTAAGAGGTGGTTGTGTTGAGGAGGAAGTGTATTCCAGGCATGGAAGGCAGAAGAGAAAATAGTTTAATTGTGAAAAGTTATAGCAGGATGTTAGTTGTCAAATGAGTAGCATAAACAATAAATAGAAAGAAGTTCAGAAAAGGGAAATCAGTGTGACCCCCCCCCTCATATGTTGGGTGGACCTTCTGTAGGAAATTTATGGAAGGACTTGAACCAGAGTTTTCTGGGTTAGGAAGGAAGGAAATTAACAAGCATTTATTAAGCACCTACTACATACCAGATACTGTGCTAAACACTACAAATATTATCTCATTTGATTTTCACAACAATCCTGAGGAAGCAGGTGCTATTATTATCCTGAGGTTTGTTGTTGTTGTTGTTGTGAGGTGTTTTCATTTATGTCAAACTTTTCATGACCCCAGTTGAGGGTTTTCTTTTTTTTTCTTTGAGACCTTTATTTTTTTCAAATTACACGTAAAGATAGTTTTCAATATTCACTTTTGTGAGATTTTGAGTTCCAAAGTTTTCTCCCATCTTCACTTCCCTTCCCCTTCCCAAAGCCAGCCAGCAATCTAGGTTCTGCATTCCAATCATGATAAACATTTCCACATTAGTCATGTTGTAAGGGAAGAAAAGGAAAGAAAAAAAACACAAGAAAGAAGAAACAACAAAAGTGAAAATAGTATCCTTCAATCTGCATTCAGACTCCATAGTTCTTTTTTTCTGAATGTGGAGAACATTTTCCTTCATGAGTCTTTTGGCAATGTCTTGGATCATTGTATTGCTGAGAAGAACTAAGTCTATCACAGCTGATAATCACACAGTGTTGTTGATACTGTGTACAGTGTTCTCTTGGTTCTGCTCATTTCACTCAGCATCAGTTAATGTCTTTCCAGTTTTTTCTGAAATCCATCTTCTTATCATTTCTTACAGCACAATAATATTCCATTACATCCATATACCATAACTTTTTTAGCCATTCCCCAATTGATGAGCATCCCTTGATTTCCAATTCTTTGCACCACAAAAGCTATAAATATGTTTGCACGTGTGGGTCCTTTTCCCTTTTTTATGATCTCTTTGAGATATAGACCTAGCAGTGTTATTTCTGGGGCAAAGAGTATGCACAGTTTTATAACCTTTTGGGCAGGGTTCCAAATTGTTCCCCAGAATGGTTGGATCAGTTCACAACTCCACCAATAGTGCATTAGTGTTCCAATTTTTCCACATCTCCTCCAGCATTTAACATTTTCCTTTTTGTCATATTAACTACTTAGCTAGGTGTGAGGTGGTACCTCAGAATAGTTTTAATTTGCATTTCTCTAATGAGTAGTTATTTAGAACATTTTTTCATATAGCAGTAGATAGTTTTAATTTGGTCTTCTAAAAAACCACCTGTCCATATCCTCTGACCATTTCTCAATTGGGGAATGACTTGTATTCTTATATATTTGATCCAGTTCTCTCTATATTTTAGTTATGAGACCTTAACCAGAGACACTGGCTATGAAAATTGTTTCCCAGCTTTCTGCTTTCCTTCTAATCTTGTTTGTGTTGAATTTATTTGTGTAAAACTTTTTAAATTTAATGTAATCAAAGTGATCTATTTTTCATTTCATAATGTTCTCTATCTCATCTTCAGTCATAAATTTTCCCCCTCTCCTTAGATCTCTCCATAGATCCTTCCTTTTCTAATTTGCTTATGGTATCACCCTTTATGTGTAGATCCTGTATCTATTTTGACTTTACTTTAGTGTATACTATAAGGTCTATGCCTAGTTTCTGCCATACTATTTTTCAGTGTTCTAGTTTTTGTCAAATAGTGACTTCTTACCCCAGAATCTGGCATCTTTGGGTTTACCAAACAGGAGATTGCTATATTCATTTATTGTTGTATTTTGTGTGTCCAACCTCTTCCACTGATCCACCACTCTATTTCTTATCCAGTACCAAATAGTTTTGATGATTGCTGCTTTATGATATAGTTTTAGATCTGGTATAGCTAGGCCACCTTCCTTTGCATTTTTTTCATTAATTCCCTTGATATTCTTGATCTTTTGTTCTTCCAGATGAACTTTGTTATTATTTTTTCTAGCTTTTTGGTAGTTTAATTGGTATAGCACTGACTAAGTAAACTAATTTAGGTAGAATTGTCATTTTTATTATATAAGTATGGCCTAACCACAAGTAATTGATATTTTTCTTCATTTGAGGTTTTCTTGGCAAAGATATTGGAGTGGTTTTGCCATTTCTTCTCCAGTTTATTTTACAGATTAGGAACTGAGGCAGAGGGTCACTCAGCCAGTGTCTGGGGCCAGATCTGAACTTAGGTAAATGAGTCTTCCTGACTTCAGGCCTAGCACTTGTGGTACCTATCTCTATTTTACAGTTGTGGAAACTGAGGCAGGAAGAAGTTAAGTGACTTGCCTAGGGTGACATAGTGAATACTAGTCCTTCTAACTAAGTCCACTCCTCTATCCACTGCACCACTTCAATACCTAGGCATGAATGGGTTTCGATCTGTCTTGTGGCAAGAGGCGGGGAGAGACAGATATTCATACAGAGGAGATCACAGCTGATGTGATTTAGGGGAGTGTAAGAGGCTAAAATTAGCCTCAGGCGCCCCGAACAGGTCCGGGGCTGCAAGCATCAAACCCCATGCAGGGCTCCCTCTGCCCACACCCCGCTCAGTGGGTATGTGCACGGGAAGCCTCGGGCATACCCCAGGGTTCCTCTGCCCAGCCCCCAGCTCCAGGTGCACCCGACATGAGGGCTTTGTGCCCCAGCCGGCCTCGGGCAGCTCCGCTGGGGGTACCAGCGAATTAGCTTGGTATGTATGGGCATGGTCAGCCCAAGTTTCAGGGGAAAGAAGGGTTTTATAGCCTCAGAGGTAGAGAGACGTGGGAGAGCTACTGTGGAAGGAGAACAGAGTGAAGAAGGGGATTGGTAGGAGGAACAAAGAAGGAGCTACGGGAAGGACTGCGAAATGAGACGCAGGGAGATGCTACAGAGAAAGGGTGGCATGACAGGAGAAGGAGAGATGTACAGTGAAGGGGGGCAGCTGACATTGAGGACTGAGAAAGGAGATGCAGGGAAACGTGGGGTTACAGAAAAAGGAGGAGGTAGTGAAGAAGAGCCGGGAGTGACAGGGAGACTGTCTGTTAGTGGGGCGGATGGTAGACAAAGGGGCTGTTGTTGGAGAGGGAGGGGAACGGGCCCAGTCCGAGTGAGATAAGCGGCCAGCCACACTCACAGAGAAGGAGCGACTGAGAATTCATGGAGGCAGGAGAGAAAGTTAAAAGAGAAGCAGGTCAAATTCACAGGTGGTATATATTTTGTTTTTCTTTGTCCTTATCCCTAAGTTTATTCTTAAGAATAAACCCTGTTTTTTTATATATTGAACGGAGGTTTTTTAATCTCATTTCTTGTTGGTCTGGGGAGGCAGTGGGGGAGGGGGAGCTTCCCAATTGGCTCTTCCCATATTAAATTAAAAGCTTACAGAAAGCCAGCTAAAGCAGTTATAATAATTTTTTTCAGGAGCAAAAGTAAAGTTAGGTAAAAGGCTTGCTTGTTTCTATTTTTTGCTTTTTATGCCCCACCTTCATTACATTTTGCTTCACCCAAAAACCAGTTTATTAAACAGAACTACTTTCCAGTGGGTTTCATTGTGCAATATGAGTGCCATCTAGGTTATAAAAGAGATCCTTCAGGTGGCAGCTAGGCACCGGCCCTGGATTCAGGAGGACCTGAGTTCAAATCTGGCCTCAGATACTTGACACTTACTATCTGTGTGACCCTGGGCAAGTCACTTAACTCCCATTGCTCTGCAAAAAAAAAAAAAGAGAGAGAGAGAGAGATCCTTCTCTGCCAGCAAATCTTACATGCCTTCACAATCTAACGTGCCTCTGAATTTTGTAAAAGTGAGTATGACTTGAAAATAAGTTTTCTCTTTCAAGTGAAGTGTGGGGGGATGGGGTTGGAAAACAATGAATATATGTTTCCCCTGTCATTAAAGGAACCCTCAGTGCATGAAGTTTTTGCTTTAGATCATTCCTGGAAGCTAAATTTATTATTTATTAAATTCATTTGTTTGTTTATTTGGAAATGGGCAGACTTTTAAGATAACTTCTCACATAGCTTATTAGCCATATTTTTAATGGTGAGTAGAAATTTCACTAAAGAAAATTAAAACATCATATACAGCAACAGCAATATTGTTTGAAGAACAACTTTAAGGGAAAAAGTCATTTTGACCATTATAAATACCTAAATTAGCCACAAAGTACCTATGAAGGAAGACACCATCTGTATCCAGAGAAAGAAATGATAACTAGAAGTATGTATAGAATGATTTTACATATATACATATGTGTACATGTCTAATGTCAGCTATCTCTAGGGTTGGGGGTGGGAAGAAAAAAAGAAAAAGTAATTTACATGATAACTTTATTATACTTTTTTTTTTTTTGGTGAGGCAATTGGGGTTAAGTCACTTGCTCAGGGTCACACAGCTAGTAAATGTTAAGTGTCTGAGGTCGGATTTGAACTCAGGTCCTCCTGACTCCAGGGCTGGTGCTCTATCCACTGCGCCACCTAGCTGCCCCTTTATTATACTTTTAAAAGGAATAGCAGGGGCGGCTAGGTGGCACAGTGGATAGAGCACCGGCCCTGGAGTCAGGAGTACCTGAGTTCAAATCCGGCCTCAGACACTTAACACTTACTAGCTGTGTGACCCTGGGCAAGTCACTTAACCCCAATTGCCTCACAAAAAAACAAAAAAAAAGGAATAGCAAGTTGTACATAATAGATTTGCCTTTTCGTGTGCAATCAGCTTTTTAAAAAATATACTATGTCATGGAAATGCTTGTTTCATAAATTAAAACTAAAATAGATTAAAAAAAATTAATGAAATGAAAACAGCATTTTTAAGTGTCTCTGGTGAAATCTTCTCCTAAGAGGAAGGTGAACATAAAGGAAAAGGAAAAGAAAAGATATGTTGGTCTATTACCGGTATTGGTATCATGTGTTATAAAATAGTGAATAATAACTGTTATTCAACAGTGCTCTGCAATAAAAGTAGTGATGAGTATAGATCAGATGGTATTTTGAATGTATATGATGAAAAGAAGAGAAAGTCTAATTCCATTTTTATTCTCTTTTAGGAAAATCATGTCCGACTTCTCCAGAGCTACCACATGGTAATGTCAATATAATGACTGACACCTTATTGGGCTCAATAATCACCTTTACTTGTGACAAAGGGTAAGTTTGTGTTATACAGAAATAAGGAATAGGCCTGTGGTTTCATTGGTAGAGGGAATTCCCAGGTAAGAAAACTCACTCTACTAAGGTATGTTGCTGTATTCTCTGCAGCTTAAAAATTGCATTAAGAGGGGCAGCTAGATGGCGCAGTGGTTAAAGCACCGGCCCTGGATTCAGGAGTACCTGAGTTCAAATCCGGCCTCAGACACTTGACACTTACTAGCTGAGTGACTCTGGGCAAGTTACTTAACCCCCATTGCCTAAAAAAAAAAACAAAATTGCATTAAGACCTTGAACAGGGTCACAAAGCCAGTATATGTCAGAGGTGGAGCATACACCTTCAAGGTCTTATTCGAGACTGGCTCTTTATGTACCATCACTACTGTCATTAAAAAAGAAGAAAAATCAAAGTGGCCTTAACGTTAGGGATTTAAATTAGGGTTGATAGTTTGAACCTAAAACTCTCTGGGCTATTTTTTTTTCTTTAAACACACAAACATACGCACACACACACACACACACACACACACACACATCCCCAAAAAGGCTCTTTCTCAAGCACATGATCTTACTTATATGTATTTCAATGGGACATGAAAGGTTTTTGAGATTCTATGAGTTCTTTGGAATCCAGAGTCTTTGGAATCTCAGACTGAGTATAGTTACTCTAATTTTCATCATTACTATCTATACTAGTTGCCAGAGAAGGGAAAATCCAATGGAGAGTACGTGGGTTCTCTGCTGGCTTACATTTTCATTTATTTATCTCTTTAAGGTTTGCAGACTTCTTTAGAAATAGTATATCATTTTTATCTTCACAACAACCCTGGGAGGTTGAGGCTATTATTATCCCCATTTTACAGATGAGAAAACTGGGGAAGACAGTGGTTAAGTATCTTGCCCAAAATCACACAACCTGAGGCTGGATTTGAATTCAGGTCTTTCTGACTCCAGGTTTACAGTGTCATCTACCTGCCTCTATTAATTATGTGGAGATGGGGCAGCTAGGTGGTGAAATGGATAAAGCACAGGCCCTGAATTCAGGAGGACCTGAGTTTAAATCCGGATTCAGACACTTGACACTTAATAGCTGTGTGACCCTGGGCAAGTCACTTAACCCTCATTGCCCAGCAAACAAAACAAAACAAAACAAAACAAAATTATGTGGGGAGGGCTGGACTGTGTGATTAAGGTCCCTTCCAAGTATTAAATCCTATGATCCTAGGGACTATAACACAAATGTTATGAGTTTGGTTTGTTTTTTGCTAGGAGACTCAGTGTAGGGATCAGGGCAGAAAAGGCATTTCCCCTAGCTTGACATTGGGTGTGTCGTTTTAATTAATGTGTTCCTCAAGTTTTGTGAAAAGAGGATATTTGTCTTCTAATTTATGCATGTTTATGTTTTAATTATTAACTTCTTGTCGGTAAAAGTATTTTGAATACTTTTAAATACTCTTTTATCAAAGAGAAATTAGCCTCTAAGACTTTCAGAAATCCTGAAAAATTGAAGCATTTATACCCTATAACAAATGCCATAGAGAAATAATTGTGCATGTTGTACGTGTGTGGTGTGGGGAGGAGGTTCTTACTTACTAAAAAAATAATCCATCTTTTATATCGTTCCATTTTTACCATCCTTATTGCTTAAATACTCAGTTTGGGGCTTTCGGTCCCTTTAATCACATTCTTATGTCTCCATCTACTGGAAGAAAAAAAACCATCAAGCTGTTTCTGCAGTGGTTCAGAAACTTCAAATAAGGGAACAGAACCTATTTCTTGCACCTTTTTTCTCTCTTGTTTAGATATAGGTTAGTGGGGGCACAAGACAGCCAATGTATTCTTATGGATAAAAATGTTCTTTGGAGTGACCCACATCCAGAGTGCACAGGTAAGACATTAACAGAAGCTATCAAGTTATTGTTGTATAGATTTTGCAGTATCTGTAATAAAAATTATTTAGGGGAAGTCAGGTGGCACAGTGGATAGAGCACTGGCCCTCGAGTTTGGAGGATCTAATATAGCCTCAGATACTATCTGTGTGACCCTGCACAAGTCACTTAACCCTGATTACCTGAGGAAGGGAGGAAGGGAAGAAAGGAGGAAAGGAGGGAGGGAGGAAGAGAGGAGGAAGAGAGGAAGAAGAGAGAAAGGGAGGAAAAAGAGAAAGAAAGGAAGAAGAGAGGGACAGGAAGAAGAGAAGAGGAAGGGAAGGAAGAGAAAAAGAGAGTGAGATAAAAAGGAAGAAGAAAAATAAATAAATAAATATTTATCATTTCATTATTGGGGCATCTTAGTAATTACAATAGCAAGCATTTACCTATTATCTTGAGAATGGCAATGCTCTTTACATATGTTATATATTTCAATTCTTACAATAATTCTTTAAAATAGGTGGCATCATTATCATCATCATTAGTCACTATCATCTTTATTTTACAGTTGAGAAACCAGAGACAGAGAGAAATTAAGTGACCTGCCCAGGACACACAGCTTGTACCTACAAGCAGAATTCAAACTGAGGTCTTCCTGACTCCAAGCCTAGGATTCTGTCCACAGTATAAGCCAATGTAGTATATTTTCTGCTAAATGTTATTATTTTTAAAAGAACAAGAACGACTTTTCTCTAAGCAGATTTTTATCATTGGTTTTAAGGAATGAAAAACCAAAGGTTTCATTCCTTTTTTTTTCTAAAGAAACTAAACTTTATGATTATGGTTTGTTTTTGACATTTAAGTTACTTCTGGCATTCTCTAGCCCATGTGAAAAAATAGCTTGGGAGATGGAAATGCAAAACACTTTCTCAGCACCTGGAAAACAGTAGT
Organism: Dromiciops gliroides; assembly: GCF_019393635.1. NCBI lineage: Eukaryota > Metazoa > Chordata > Mammalia > Microbiotheria > Microbiotheriidae > Dromiciops > Dromiciops gliroides. The sequence goes on from NC_057864.1 coordinate 106,657,148, forward strand.
TGTGTACTAACAGAGTTTGTTACTGTCAGTGGCCTAAGTATCACAGGAAGGTATTTTGCCTAGTGGTTTACATGTGGCATAATCTCAAAAGAGATTCTCTGAGGAGAACAAAAATATTGAAGTCTTCCCTTGAGTCCTCAGTTACTCAGAGAGAAATAGATTGCCCTATTCATGTGCCTGCCTCCTAATTTTCCATAAGCATGTCCCCACTCTGCCCCACAAATACTATGTGTATTGGTGGGAAACTGTGACCCAGGTTTCTGGATGGAATCTTATATTTTTATCATTCCTATTCTCTATTTCAGTCCTGGGGTAAACCTAGTGTATATGGGAAAACAGTACTGTTTCTTGTTCCTATAGCTCTTGAACCTAGAAAGGACATAATTTTCAGTCTCTGTCTTCCAAAAAGTTTCTTTTATGTAGTCTTTGTGCCATAGGATCCTGAAAACAAAGAGCCCAGACACACTTTATGGACTTTTCATTCCTCTAGCTTGTTGCTCCACCCAGTGGACCTAGGAATATCAATATCTGACATATCATGAAGAGTAGCCACCAACTCCCTTAAAAAGCAAATAGTTTTACCAGGCTCAAAATTCTAACTTTTATTTATCAGTTGTTGTTTGTCCTTCGTTTTTGAAGAGGTCTCAAGATATCAGGAGGTGATTTCATGACTTGCAGTGAATTACATTTAAGAGAGGGAGGGCTGTGCAAAGTCACCAGCTCAAGAGCCATCTGGGTCCAGTGGCAAGATATATATCAGGGTTACTGGAGATGGCCCTGGGTGTTTGAGGCAATCAGGGTTAAGTGACTTGTCCATAGTCACACAGCTAGTAAGTATCAAGTGTCCAAGGTTGAATTTGAACTCAGGTCCTCCTACCTCTGGGTCCTCCTGACCCTATCCATTATGCCACCTAGCTTCTCCTTACTTATAAGTTAATTGAAACATAACGAACTTCTTTCTGAGCTCATAAGAGGGAATCATAGGGGGCGCAGTGGATAAAACACTGGCCCTGGATTCAGGAGGACCTGAGTTCAAATCCAGCCTCAGACACTTGAGACGTACTAACTGTGCAACCCTAGGCAAGTCACTTACCCCTCATTGCCCTGCCAAAAAAAAAAAAAAAGGAATCATACCCCACAGAGAGACCTCAGTGACGTATGATACTGCTGTGGTCAAGGCTCCAACAAGAAGCAGCTTAGGTTTACTCCTGCACATTAACATTCCCTTCTGGGACTCTACTACCTTCTTCAGAGTTGTCCTTTTTCATTATCTCTTACTTCTAGCCCATCAGCAGCTGTCACCAGTCACACTTATTGTCGATGCTTCCTATTGTTGGCCTTATAGCTCCAGAAGATGATGGTGATTCATTACTCTCATCCATCTTCAACCCCCATCCCCTGTCCTCTGTCCTCTGTCACTTCAATTCTGCTGTTCTCTGCAGCCTGTAGCAGATGTCTCTCATTCTCGTTCCCAGGGGATCAGAACTCTAACAAGTAGCCCATAAGGGGGAAATATTCTAGGGTTTTGGAGAGGTCTAAACTTTTTTTTTCTTTCTTTCTTTTTTTTTTTCAGTGAGGCAATTGGGGTTAAGTGACTTGCCCAGGGTCACACAGCTAGTAAGTATTAAGTGTCTGAGGCCGGATTTGAACTCAGGTACTCCTGACTCCAGGGCCAGTGCTCTATCCACTGCGCCACCTAGCTGCCCCTGAGGTCTAAACTTTTGAACCAGTGTTCTTCTGTAATTCTGAAGGCTTCTTTTGCACACTGGTTTCCAAAACCTCAGGCCTCAAACATGAGAGGTTTCCAAGTGAGACAGAAAGATCTTTACCTACTTTACAAGTAGGCTTCTTTCCTCAGCCCCATGCACGTACATGGCTTTCTTGCTATTATATTCCTTATCCATCAATATCTGGTAAGGGGATGAGTTGAGTAAAGCACACCGACTCCATCTTCTGACTCAGTTCTGAAGCTAGATCAGTTCTCTTTCTATTCAGTTATGGGTTTGATCCAATTTCTGCCTTGTGAGAAAACTTTATTCAGTTGTGGGAATTATAAAAAAAAAAACTTATTGTGTTGTTTAAACCTAGCGCTGCATGGCTGGGAAGCTGGACCACCTCTACCTGCTACTTAGAGACCTTTAACCAAGGATCTTGGTTATGCTGACCAGAAACCTGGTCAGATCAAAAGTTTGATGCAAGGAGTTTTCTGACAATTACACATCTCAAGCAACCCATATATCTTATTTGAAAATTGGCCCCATTCTGGTCAATCAGTTATTGTTTCCACATTCCTTTGATTGAATACTGACACTTGGTAGGGAGTAGGTTACCTTTTGTTGATTTCAGGGAATTGTACCTGTTTGCTCACCCCCTCCAAACTTGGAAATCAGATGAGCTGATTTTGTATCCTGGTTAATTGTTGTGTTTTAATTAAATGTTTGATTGATTGTTTTTCAATATATAAAGGTCTATCTATTCCTGTATACAGGGTCCAGTGGCAAAGCTGAGGAGTCTGGAACCAATTTGTTGTGCAATTGGCATGCATTGCTTAATAAATCAATATGCTCGGAAACTCAAGCCCTTGTTTCCTTAGTCATTTAATATTTCACCCACCACACTGGGAAATATGACTCCTGTTCATATTAATACCTCCTATGGGATCAGGAGGAGCACATATTCTTCTCCCTCTCCTCTCCTCTCTCCTGTCTCCTCTCCTCTCTCTCTCCTCTCTCCCCTCCCCTCCCCTCCCCTCCCCACTCCTCCCCTCCCCTCCCCTCCCCTCCCCTCCCCTCCCCTCCCCTCCCCTCCCCTCCCCTCCCCTCTCCTCTCCTCTCCTCTCCTCCCCTCTCCTCTCCTCCCCTCCCCTCTCCTCTCCTCCCCTCCCCTCCCCTCTCCTCCCCTCCCCTCTCCTCCCCTCCCCTCCCCTCCCCTCCCCTCCCCTCCCCTCCCCTCCCCTCCCCTCCCCTCCCCTCCCCTCCCCTCCCCTCCCCTCCCCTCCCCTCCCCTCCCCTCCCCCTCCCCTCCCCTCCCCTCCCCTCTCCTCTCCTCTCCTCTCCTCTCCTCTCCTCTCCTCCCCTCTCCTCTCCTCCCCTCTCCTCTCCTCTCCTCTCCTCTCCTCTCCTCTCCTCTCCTCTCCTCTCCTCTCCTCTCCTCTCCTCTCCTCTCCTCTCCTCTCCTCTCCTCTCCTCCTCTCCAGTCCACTCCACTCCACTAAACCAATCCAGTTCCCCTTTCACATCTGGGGAAGGGATGAAGCATTCAAATAACCTGGGCTTATTTCCAAAAGCTTCTGGAAAGTGGGAAGGGAGAGAGTAGATTCCTCTGGTCATTGATTGTACACTATTGAGAGAATTTTAAAAAATTCTCACTGCATTTACATGGCCATTTTTCTGTGCAAAATCTATGTTACCACAGTCCATGAGCCACCAGCTGGGACAGCAAGATTGTTGGGCCTGCATCTTGTTCCCTTAATTTATCTTGTCTGTTAGACCTACATTGGTAGAGGGTTAATTTATGTTGAACAGTGTATCTGTGATGATAAGGCTTTTCAGATACAGTTCAGGCTGTAAAGCTAATATGGCTAACTTTCTAAGACTCTTCCTTTCTGCCCACTTACCCTACAGGCTTATTTGAGAGTTCTAGCTATAAACATTTCACTGGAATGATGAAAAACACTTCCTTCTGTAACTCTGGAAGGTTTCATTAATATCGTTGCAGCTCAGGGAACTGCTGTATGGGTTTCAAGTTGTAAGGATTAGGTTAAGGCAATGAACCCACTCTTGCCTATTAATATTACATTCCTGCCCATATTTTAAAACCTGCACACTGGTTCCCACAACCCTCTCTTTTTGTTTTTTTCGTTTGTTTGTTGGGTTTTTTTGCAGGGCAATGAGGGTTAAGTGACTTGCCCAGGGTCACACAGCTAGTAAGTGTCAAGTATCTGAGGCCGAATTTGAACTTGGGTCCTCCTGAATTGAGGGCCAGTGCTTTATCCATTGAGCCACGTAGCTGCCCCCCACACACACACACAACCCTCTCTTGACCACTACTTTTTCTTGATCACTTTCAGCTAGTATTTAAATCATAGCCTCTTTACAGCTTCACTACATACAGACCAGGAAGGGAATAGGGAAGGATATTTGTAGTAAACAGACTAAGAGAAACTACTTGTACTTTTGATTAGACAGCTAGTTTCCCAGTTGGAAGAAAGGAGCCTACTGGTAGGGAGATTATAAACAGCTTGAATTCTTGTTTTGCATATACTTGTATGTATATATGTCATTTCTCCTGATAGAATCTAAGCTTGTTGAGGGCAGAGATTATTCCATTTTTACCATTGTGTCTTCAGCACTGAACACAGTACATGGCATGTAATTGCACTTAATAAATAAAAGCTTGTCGTTTGTTTGATTGATTAGCAATGCAGGGGTATCTATATCAGAAGCTTGAAGCAATAAGTGCAGTATTAGAAATACAGCAAACTGTGCTAGTCCCTAAGAGTATATATATTTAATACATTTTCACAATCATGAGCCATTTGGGATGAGGAAGAAAAAGTATTGGTTGAAATGTTTAGGAAGAGTTTAAATGAAGAATTAAACTATCAGTGAGTTTTGGGTTCTTGCATATCTGACTGGCATCATCACCACCACCAATATTTATGTAAGTGCTGTAAAGTATACAAAATGCTTTGCAAATATTATCTCACCTTTTTCTTCAAAAAAGCCCATGTGAGGTAAGTGATATTATCATCACTGTTTTACAAATGATGAAACTGAGATTGTTGTTGTTTGTTCTTCATTCTCAAAGAGGACCAGGACAGATATCATGACTTGCAATCAATTAGATTTAGGTGAGGAAAGGTTTTGCAAAGTCACCAGCCTCATTATCTCCTCCGTAGCCATCTGGGTTCAGTAGCAAAATATACATCAGGACAACTGGAGATGGAAACTCAGATGGTAGATAGATAGATAGATAGATAGATAGATAGATAGATAGATAGATAGATAGATAGATAGATAGATAGATAGATGGATGCATGGATGGATGGATATAAATTCTTTTATACGTATAGGTCTTCTTCCTTTTTCTATGATCTCTTTGGGATACAAACTTAGTAGTGATATTGATGGGTCAAAGGGTATGCACAGTTTTATAACCCTTTGGGCGTAGTTTCAAATCGTCCTCCAGAATGGTTGAATCAGTTCATAACTCTACCAACAATGCATTAGTGTCCCAATTCTCCCACATCCGCCTCCCACATTTGTCATTTTCCTTTTCTGGCATGTTAGCCAACCTTATAGATGTGAGGTGGAACCTCACATGTTTTAATTTATATTTCTCTATTGTGTTTTAGAGCACTTTCCCCATGTGACTATTGATAGCTTTGATTTCTTCTCTTAATTGCCTGTTCATATCCTCTCATCTAGAAATGACTAGGCATTCTAGACTGAAAATTCCTCACATATTTGTTGAGGAAGGGATATTGCACAAGTGTCAGTCAGGAGGGAAATTTTTTTGACATTAAAGCCAGGCTTTATGACTGTACACTTACAGCAAAATATGAATCCTTAATACTCTTTTGAGGTACTACACCCACTTCTGGATGGCTGGAATTAGGGCAGTTTGATACAAAATTTGCCAATTAAGATGAAGAAATAGCAGTCCTAGGTCATATGTCTCCAAGGGAAAATATTATTCATGTTAATTGACTTAGGAGTGGGGCTGAGGAATGGGAGGGGGAAAGGGATTATTACACAACAATTAATTACAACTGTCAGCTGCCTTCAAAACATGGTGGCAGGAGATAGCTAAGCACTCAGATATGATACTAAGTGACCACTAAAAAAAGTTTATTTTAAAGAAATTTGGCTTTTAAATGGATGTCATACCCATTATGGGAATTAGATTTTTTCCCTTAGATTTATTCATGTCCTAGGAGAGATTCAAAAATTCATCAATATTCTGTCTCAAAGTTTGGAACCTGAACAAGAGGAGATTCAGATGGAGCCATTATCTGGCTCTCAGGATGTAACCAGGAATCATAAGGAAGCTAAGAAATCCTAGCTGTGATTCTTCCAAGGCTAAAATATGGGCCTATTTGGGAATACGTCCTATGAGGACGTAATTTCTGTTAGCCTGATTACAGAGGCAGATGTCATTATGAATGAAGTGCTTTGCTTAGAGTCAGGAAGACCCAAGTTCAAATCCTATCTCAGACATTTGATAGCTATGTGACCCTGGGCAAATCACTTGGGCTTCAGTTCCTTCAGTATTATGAGATGTTTGAACTTGATGATTCCCAACATTCCTTCCAGCTCTCTATTTATCATCTGATGATTGGAGGCAGTCAAGAAGCAATTAATTAGTAGGCCTCCACCAGTCGAGGACGACCATGGATCAGTACCTTGAAGAGCCACAGGCCACAGTGTGGCTGTGCAGTCTGATACGGAAGCCTCAGGTCCTGAGTGACATATAACTGGTAACTGCCACATCCCATGTTGTATCTACCCCATGAGGAGTAGCTGGAGTGTCCTCTCCAGGGCGTTGGCCTGGGTGGATCAATTGGAAAACAAGCTGTTGCCCATGCAACAGGTTTTCCCTCTCTGCGACATTGGTGGATCCAAAGGAGAAGCAGAGCCAATACAGTTTGGCACCAGTTGCCAGAGGGATATGATGCCCAACATCCAACTGCCTAAGGGACTCCGAATCCTGATTTTTCCTCGGGGTTAACTCCCAAAGCCTTTCCCATATATGGGTATAGCCGCAAGGCAGCAGAGGTTTAAAATCAGGGTTTGCTTCCCCTAGGTCGGTTGCCTGCCAAGGCTAACGAGCCCCACCTGCCCTAAGCGACTGGTTTTAAGGCACCAGTGACTCGCTTTTGCCCCTTCTCCTGTTAGTAGAAACAGTTCTGCCACGAAAAGGCCAGGAGTTGGGCTTCGGTTGTCAGAGGCTATTTGAGACGCACGCTATTGGAGCATTTTATAGAGTGTGGGAGCTTATCCCCACTCCCACCCCGGCATGACAAACCTTTGGAACCAATCCACTTATATTATTGGTGGACAGTCTGGACCTGGGACATCCAATGTTATATCTAAGGCTAATGAGAACTGCCCAGCAGGGGCAGCTAGGTGGTGCAGTGGATAGAGTACTGGCCCTGGATTCAGAAGGACCTGAGTTCAAATCCAGCCTCAGACACTTAATACTACTAGCTGTGTGACCCTGGGCAAGTCACTTAGGCCCAAATGCCTCACCAAAAAAAAAAAAAAGAGAGAGAGAGAAAGAGAGAGAACTGCCCATCAGAAGTCACAGAGTCTTCTGTTGTTGTTGTTGTTGTTGTTGCTTGTCTTTCATTCTCAAAGAGGACCATGACATCAGGGTGATGTCATGACTTGCAGTGAATTGGACTTAAGTAAGGGAAGGTTGTACAAAGTTAGCCACCTCACACTCTCTTCCAGAGCCATCTGAGTCCAGTGGCAAGACATATATATGAAAATATATATGTGTCTCTATGTGTATGTATATGTATATGCATATATACACATACACATAAATATAACTATAAATACACAGGCATGCATTTATATACATATACAAATATACATCTATACATATATGTGTGTATATGTATATATACACATACACACATACATAAATACCTACAACCACATCAAAATGGCTATGTGGACAGGTGCCATGTCACCTTCACACCACCCCCTCCTAGCAGTGAACCCTGCACATGCTTTGCTAGAACTGGGGAAAATACTTAAAGAAGGTCATTTAGAGTGGTCACCAAGAAGAGGAAGGCAGGACCAAGAAGGGGAGGGGGGTGAAGAGCGGCATAACGGGATAACAAAGTTTACATTATTACAATCCAGTACCATAGTCTGACTAGATCATAATCATCTCTGTGCACACCATTCCCACTTCCCTCAACCTTACCATCTACACCAAGTTTTAAACAATGGCACTTTGAGCCCATTCATTTCTCAGCATCTGAATTCTGTGGCCTGTGATCATAATAATATCCATAATAACAACAAACATTTATATAACTATGAGCCACTATGTGCCAGGAACGGTGCTAAGCACTTTATTATTATTGTTATTTGATCCTTACAACAACCCTTGGAGCAAAGTGCTATTATTATCATCTCCAGGTGCTATTATTATCATCTGAAGGAGATGCTATCTACACAGTAACACATGAAACTGTGGAGTTGGAAGCAAGTGGAATGCATAATTGGCAATTATACCATCATTGCCAGCATATCATCACGTCTGAATATTTAAGGAGCAGGAAGTACATTGACTACTACTGGTGTATTAATGGCCAGTCACAGTTCTGTTAAACTTGGGCAGATGTGGCGATCTGCAGAATAAGGATCAAACCCAAATAAACCTAAGGAAGTCAGGGAGGGTTTATGTGCATGGTTTGGATCTTCTGGGGGAAATTTCTTTCAAGGAGGTATTTTTTCCAGTGCTGTCATAAGTATTCCATGTCACCTCTTCCTTCCATGACCATCTCCTGGGCTGGGACCTTACTTAGGACAGTGTTAGTTTGCCATGAAGGGTAAATCGGAATTGATGAGGGTACCCATTTCTGATCCAGGCTGAATTTCTGACATAGTGATTGTTCTGAGCCTCTTTCCTGTTATCCTAAGTACATATCTAAGATACCCAGACTTAACACTACCTGGATGCCTGGCTGATATCTTGAGTTTAAAATGTCCAAAAACAAATTTGTTACCTTCCTCCTAAGACCTCCCCCTCACTCTAAACTTCTCTACTTCCATTGATGGCATCTTCATACCCCCAGGTTGAAATACCTAGAGTTGTTTTTCCCTCTCCATCAATCCCCGTAGTCAATTGTTGCTAAACCTGTGGATTCTACTTCTGCAATAACTCTGGCATTTGTTCCCGGTTTGTGTGATGCCTCTTAATTAGATACCCCAATTCCAGTCTCTCCTTTCAAATTCATCCTCACTCCCTTCAAAGTAATTTTCCTCATGCAGAGACATTATTCTCAGGCTAAAGACTTGTAACATTCCCCACTACCCACTGAATAAAGTCCAAGCAGGTTGTCTCGATATTCCACACATTTCAGGATCTGATTCCTACTCAACTTTCCTGTCTTACTTTAACTTCTTCCTACACGATGTCGTAGCCAAAGAGGGTGCCACTGGTAGTCATTCCTCAATCTCTATCTGTCCTCCCCCACATCTATACTACTCCCTCTGCTTTTTCATGGACCCCTTCCACATCTCTACCTATAGAAATTCTTCCTCTTCTTTGAAGATCGAGTTCAGATGCCACCCATTCCAGGAAGCACTCTCTGATTAGAACAAGTCAGAATCAAGCCTTGTCTCCGAATCTCACAGACTCTCTTATGTATTTGTTACATTTGAACTTGGAGTATAGTTATTCATATATGTCCTTTGCCCCTTCGTTTGACTGGGAGCTCCTTAAGGATGGGGTCTGAGTTCTTTTTCACCTTTCTAACCCTCTCTGCCTTGCACTTAGTAGGTCATTGACAAGTGATGATTGAAATGAATTAAGCTTTTTTAATCTGGGATTGCTAGATGGTTGACCTTGTGTACCAGGTATTATTCTAAACTCTGGGGATACAAAGAAAGACAAAAATATCCCCTGCCCTGAAGGAGCTAGAAGTCTAATAGGGGAGACTTCATTCAACAACTATGTTAATGCACAAGCTATAGGCAGGGTAAGTTGGAGGAAGTCTCTGAGGGAAGGCATTGAGGGGGGCCGGGAAAGCCTTCTTGCAGAAGGTGGGATTTGATCTCGCTCCTGAAGGAAGCCAGAGAAGCCAAAAGGCAGAGATGAGGATGGAGAGTATTTCAGGCTTCAAGGACAGTCAATGAAGAGGCACCAGGTTTGGAGATGGAGTATCATGCATGAGCATCCGCAAAGAGGCCGATGTCGCTGGACTACCACCGGTTTCCGCTGATCCTCCGACTAATCCTTCTCACTCTCCTTTGCTAGACCATCATCCACCCCCTGTCCCCTGTGTATGAAGCATCCCAGCGCACTGTCCTAAGCCCTCTACTCTTCTCTCTCTACACTTTCTCCCTTGGTGATCCCATCAGCTCCCACGAGTTCAATTATCTCTATACAAATGAGTCCCAGATCTACATATCCAGTCCTGCTTTCTAGCCTGTGCTCTGGTCCCGCATCATCAACTACTCACTGGCCATTTTCAAATGGATATTGAATACACATCATTCCCTGCCTCAGACTGAATTCAAATCTGGCCTGTATATTGTTTGAGGATCAGCCTAGTTAAATTTTGAGAAACTCATCAAGGTTAGCTACAGGGTACTGAATATTTAGGTTGCAGCTACTCTCAAAGCAGAAATTGTTTCAGTTTCTTTTCTCTCAAAACTTAAGTTTTGAAAGTGCTATGATCTCTATCAGTGGAGAGGGAAACCAAACTGATAAAATTATAGGGCCTTAAGGTACTAGTGTATATGTAGAACCAATCAAATCATTTAACCCCCTAAAATGGCTCCCTCTTATTGTTCAGCTGTTTCAGTTACCTCTGACTCTCCATGAACCCACTTGGGGTTTTCTTGACAAAGGTACTGTATTGGTTTGCCATTTTCTTATCAAGTTCATTTTACAGATGAGAAAACTGAGGCAAACAGGGTTAAGTGACTTGCCCAGGGTGACATGACTAGTAAGTGTCTGAGGCCAGATTTTATCTCAGATCCTCCTAACTCCAGGCTTTGTGCCATCTAGCTACCCAAAGGGCTCCTTATTGCCTATTAAAAAGACAGAATCACATAATCTAATTGTTGGAAGGGACCTCAGTGGCTATAGATAGTTCAACTCCTACACAAGAGAAACCTTCACTATAATATACCTGACAAATGGTTGTCTGGCTTCTGCTTAAAGTTCTAAAAAGGCAGGGGGTGGGGGGGTGGGGAACCCGCCTGTTCTACTTTTGGATGGCTCTGATGGTTAGCGAGTTTTTCCTGACATGGAGACTCATTTACCTTTCTGCAGCTTTTATCCTTTACTCCTGGTTTTGCTCCTGCAGATTAAATGGAACAAATCTTTGCTCTCCTCCATGTCATATCCCTTCAAATATCTGAAGATAACTATGATGTCCCTGCTGCCCTGCTGCCCCTCATGATTCTTGTCTTCCCAGGTTAAATACTCTGTTCCTTCAACCAGTATACCTTTGATGCAGACTCGAGGACACCTTTCTCGTTCTCCTTTGGACACTAAAACGAATCAGTCTTTCTCGAGTCATGGAGCCCAGAACAGACCACGATGCTCCAGATGAGGTCTGACACAGGCAGAGTACAGTGGCACTTTCCTATCCCAATTCCTGCAGGGGGACCAAAATCTACTGTGGTAGAAGATGGTTGAAGACCATTCATAAACTGGCTGCATTCTATCAAGTGGAAGATTTTCCATCCCCCATGTATTATCCACACTGCCCTTTCTCTGGGCATTTGTTCATATAATTCTATGCCTGGAATGTCCTCCCCCCATATCCACCTGTTGAAATGCTAACCATGCTTCAGGCCTAGTTCAAATGCCATTTTTCCATAAAGTCACCACTGACTCCCTCCAGTAACTGATGATCTTTCTTCCCTTCAGACCTTGAAAAGCATTTGGTCTGCCCCTCTCCTTTTCATTTTATCATGTTATCATTTGTATTATAATTATTTGTGTCTATAATGAACACCAAGAGGGCAAGAATAGTGTCTAAATCAAACCTTTGTATGTCTCCTAGTAACCACTAGATTTAATCGATGTTTGTGGAATTTGAAATGGGCAACTGCATACTTTGGTCTTAACTGTGACTTTTTCTCCTGTGTAGATCAAAGCATTTTGTAGACAGGGGCTTTGGTCACCATCCTCCCATTCTGGATGAGAAAGAAATGGCAAAGGTCAATGGGAAAGGGGGAAAAGAATGGAAATAGTCGATTCTTTCCAACGGCTAATATGCATAGATATATAAACTCTTGTGAAAAACACATATCTCTCTCTCTCTCTCTCTCTCTCTCTCTCTCTCTCTCTCTCTCTCAGACACACACACACACACACACACACACACACACAAACACACCCCACCCCAGGGCACAAAACAAAAGCTAAATTTATATTTGTTCTCATGAGCATAAAAAGGTGTTCAACTGGGGTTGCAGAAATATTCCCCCCAGCTTCATCCAATCATGGCCCTCTGCTCTGTTGCTTAGTCAAGAGTATTTTGATGTGACAATATAAACAGGTGTAACCACTCAGGTGCCATGTAACCAAGGGTAGCAGTTTGGATCCTGTCAACAGTTTGGACCCCAGGGCATATGGCTGTCAATCCACCAGTCCACATCTCCATTCTCCAGCTCCAATCTGTCATGGTTACAGACTGGATTTTGCTATCTAAGAGCATGACTCACTCAACTTTTGGGCTTATCTTCACCTACCTGACATACTCCTTTTCCTTCCCTTCCCATGGCTTCATTTATACGCCTTCACTTCAGGTCAGGATTTTAAACTCACATTTTCACTTGATTGATAAATGAATGGTAAAAGCAAAAACAACTGCATGTAATGATAACTCTTTGGAAGATGACATCATGAAATACTGATGATAGAGCTGGCCTTGGAGCCAGAAAAACTTGAGGTCAAGACGTGCCTACCCATGACACATCTTTCCTTTTTTACCTTGGGCAAGTCACTTAACCATTAGATACTGTAGACAACTCCTTAAGACTATAAGTTATAGAGAAAGTGCAGATTTATATTGGTAGGGGAAGCTTTGCCATCTGGGTGTTCTCTCTATAAAGGAAATCACAGGTCCAGCCCCTATCCCCAATAAATTCTACATGCTTTATTCATGCCTAGATCTACCTCCTCCCCAAATAGAAACTTCTTTTTAGGGTTTTAGCCACAAAATGTGGTTAATCTGGAACTCCAGTATCTTATTATAAACCTCCACTCTTCCTAGGAAATGGGAGATGAATATAGGTAGCAATCCTACAACTGGTTTAGAAAACACTAGACTCTTCAGTGCTTCTCTGGGTTGGAGCTTCATGGGAGAGCTCAACACAGTGGCATCTCAGGGTCTCTGCTCTGCCTGGAAGGGGTCTTAGAACTCTACCTCAAGGTCTGCTCATCCCCCTGGCTCTCCCTTTAACCCTAAAAGTGAGATGAGGTGCTGCTGGAATGCTCCCCTGGCTAATGCCGGAATGGAGCCAATCCTCATAAAACCTAATGCCAGTAATGAAGGGGGAGGGGGAAGACAGATGAACCTCAGCTGCTGCTGTTTCTTCCCATTCCTGTTTCTTTTTTCTCCTCAAAGTCTATGCCTAGACATGTGTCTGACACAAGCATCCTCCTCTCTCTTCCACATCAAGCAGGGAGACCAAGAAGTTAAGGTCCCTTCCAGCTCTAAATGGATAATCCTCTGCAGCTCTCTTGGAGCTTTGACAAGAGGCTGGGAATGTCTGTCGCCTCAAAAGTTCCAACAGGACACAGGAACAAAGGAACCGGTAACATTGACTTTTAAGGAAGTGAATTTAGGCTTGATGAGAACTGTCCCAAATTGAAATGAGCTTCTTTTGGCATATAGATAAATAGATAGATAGATAGATAGTGCTTACTATGTGCTAGGTACTTTACAGTTATTGTCTCATTTGATCCTCACAACAATTCTGGGAGGTAGAAGCTTTTATTATTCCCATTTTATGGATGGGAAAACTGAGGCAGACAGAGGTTAAATGACTTACCTAGAGTCACACAACTAGTAAGTATCTGAGGCCAGATTTTAACTCAAGTTTTCCCATCTCCACCACCAGCACTCTATCCACTGCACCACCCAGCTGCCTCTTGAGAGGTGATGGTTTTAGCCCCGCTTGGAGGTCTTTGGGCAAAGGCTGGATGACCACTGTCAGCTGTTGTATTGGGCATTCCTTTTGTATGTGGGGAATAGGACTAGTTGGCCTCTGAAATCCCTCCCAACCATAAAAATAACCCAGGGTATTTGTCTTGGGATGGGAGAAAAGCTGTGAGTGCATCCACTCCAGAAAAATCTATTATAGATTTTCATGAGAAAGGCTAGTCCTATATATTTATAGCTCCTTAGATCCTAAACACAGCAATATCCAGCTAGTAGAACCAGCACAAGGTAATGTTACATGTCTCATTCTCTCTATGGCTAAGATCTTTCTCTCTAGAAAGGCACAGGGGGATAATTTGGGGTTATTCAGTTGAATGTAAGTAGGGAGACTAGCTTAGGATGTTTTACTTTCCTACAGCTAAAAGGGTCAAGGGGAGGAACAGAAAATGACTGTCCCACCAAACAGTAATAATATTAATACTACTACTACTACCACCACCAATAATAATAGCATTTATACAGTGCTTTAAGGTTTACAAAGTGCCTTTCATAATGTAAACTTACTTGATCTTCACAACAACCCTAGGAGGTAGCTGCTATTATTAGCGCCATTTGACAGATGAGGAAACTGAGATGCAGAGAGGTTAAGTGACTTGACTAGGGCCATACACTTAGTAAGAGTCTGAAGTTGAATTTTAACTCAAGTCTTCCTGACTTTAGGTCCTACAGTCTTATATCTGACTCAGGGTTCTAAAGTTATTTTTTACAATAACAAACAAACCCAAATGTAAAACAACAAACTCTGGAAACATGTTGGCACCAGTAGCTCAAGTCAGAGTCTGAAACAGTTAGGGTCACTATAAATTCCCTGTGCTAGAACTGGCATGGCTGTTTCAAGCTAAAGAAACTGCATTCCACTCTCTATGAGGCTTCTCCTTTAAATCTGAGCTTTCCCAAAAAGGCAACAGAAGGTTCTCATTGGAGGGAAAACCATTAAGGATGTTTGTGGAAGGGGAGAATGTGGTTCTTTGCCAGGAATGTGGTTGAGAGGCATTGGCAATCAAATACTTTGCTTTTTATTCTCTTTTCTCTTTTTTATTTTTTTCTGTAAAATTAAATGTGTTTGGTGGACTTCAAGCAATTTCATTTATTTTATTTTATTGTTACAAACATTTATTTTATTTTTTCCAGTTACATGTAAGGGTAGTTTTCAACATTCATTTTCATAAGATTTAGAGTTCCAATTTTTTCTCCCTCCCTCCCTTTCCTTCCTCCTCCACAAGACAGCAACCAATCTAATATAGGTTATATATGTACAATCCACAAATGCTCTTTTTATCAGTTCTTTCTATGGGAGTGGATAGTATGCTTCATCATTATTCCCTTGGGATTGTCTTGGATCATTGTATTGCTGAGAGTAGTTAAGTCATTTACAATTGCTCATTGAACAATATTGCTGTCACTATGCACAATGTCCTCCCTGTTCTGTTCACTTCACTATACATCAGTTCATATGAGTCTTTCCAGGTTTTTCTGGGATCATCCTGTTTGTCATTTCCTATAGCACAATACCATTCCACTACCATCATATACCACAGCTTCTTCAGTCATTCCTCAACTGATGGACATTCCCTTGATTCCCAATTCTTAGCCACCACAAAGAGTTGCTATAAATATTTTTTTGTACAATTTTCCCCCTTTTCTCTTTTTTCATGATTACTATTGTTAACTGTTTCCCTCTATCCTATTCCCTTCCCCATGATATTTACTCTATTATCTATCTTCTTTCACCCTATCCCTCTTCAAAAGGGATTTGCTTCTGTCTATTTCCTCCCGCAATCTGTCCTCCCTTCTTTTGGCTCTCTCTCTTTATCCCCTTTCCTCCTATTTTCCTGCAGGGTTAGATAGATTACTCCACCCAATTGAGTGTGAGAGTTATTCCCTTCTTGAGCCAATTCTGATGAGATTGAGGTCTTTGAGTCAATTCTGATGAGTGTTAGGCTCATTTACTGCCCAAATTAAAGAAATAACTCCATCCAGTTGTGTGTGTGTGTGTGTGTGTGTGTGTGTGTGTGTGTTAATCCTTCCTTGAGCCAACTCTGATGAGATAAAGGTCTTTGAGTTTATTCTGTTGAGTGTAAGGTTCATTCACTGCCCTGCTCCTCCCCCATCTCTTCCCCCCCCCCATAATCCCTTTCCTGTTTCTTTCATGTGGGATTTCACCCCATGCTACCTCTGTCCTTCCCCCTCCCCCAGGGCATTCCTCTTACCTTTCAATTTTACCCTAAAGATGTCATCACAGGGCAGCTATGTGATACAGTAGACAAAGCATCCATCACAGACCCGGGGGACTACAGCCAAAACCCAGCCTCAGACACAAGACAGTGACCCACTGCATGACCCCAGGTATGTCCCCCAACTCCAATTTTTTATGGTTCTCTAGGGTGCTATATTTGAAAGTCAAATTTGCCATTCAGTTCAGGTCTTTTCATTACAAATACCTTAAAGTCCTCTTTTTCATTGAAGTCCCATTTTTTTCCTCTGAAAGATTATATTCAGTTTTGCTGGAGACATGATTATTGGTTGTAATCCCAATTCCTTTGTCTTCTGGAGTATGATATTCCATGCCCTCTGGTCCTTTAATGTAGAATCTGCTAGATTTTGTGTTATCCTGACTGGAGCTCCACAGTACTTGAATTCTTTCTTTCTGGCAGCTTGCAATATTTTCTCCTTGACCTGGGACTTCTGGAATTTGGCTATAATATTCCTGGGAGTTTTCCTTTTGGGATCTCTTTCAGGAGGTGATTGGTGTATTCTTTCAATTTCTATTTTACCTCCTACTTCTTGAATACCAGGGCAATTTTCCCAGAGAATTTCTTGGAAGATGATGTATAAGCTCTTTCCTTGATCATGATTTTCAGGTAGACCAATAATTTTTAAATTATCTCTTCTGGATCTATTTTCCAGGTCATCAGTTTTTCCAAGAGGATATTTCACATTGCCCTCTATTTTTTATTCATTTGGATTTGCTTTATTGTGTCTTGGTTTCTTATAAAGTCACTAGCTTCCATTTATTCAATCCTAATACTTAGGCAATTATTTTTATCAGAGAATTTTTTCCATTTGGCATTTCAAGCTGCTGACTTTTTTCTCATGTCTTTCCTGCATCACCATCATTTCTCTTTTCATTTTTTCCTCTACCTCTCTAACTTTATCTTCAAACTTCAACTTTTTGAGCCCCTCTATGGCCTGAGACCAATTCCTATTTTTCTTGGAAGCTTTAGATATAGGGGCCCTGATATTGCCATCCTCCTCTGAGGGTGCACTTCCATCTTCTTTGTCACTAAAGAAACTTTCTATGGTCCTCACCTTTCTCTGTCTGCTCATCTTGCTTTTCTTTTACTTGACTTTTAGCTCCTTAAAGTGGGGCACTATTTCCAGGCTGCACTTTCCCAAACTTCAGGAGGTCCCAGGTGGTAAGATTTAAGGAGGAGCAGATACTTCACTCACCTGGCCTGTTCCCTGGTCTATAGATGAACCCAGAACAACTTTCTAATCAACCAGCTTTGTGTGCTGTGGTTGTCAGCCCCAACGAGCCTATGCCCCTCCCCAACCTGGGATATTGCTACTCAAGCCTACCTCCTGGTTCCCAGCAGGGGTGAAAAACCCAAGCTCTGCCTCAGCACCAGCAGAGACTCCTGAAATCTCCTCACTGCCAGGGGCTCAGGCCTCTCACCAGACTGTGAGCTTAGTTCCAGATGACACTGGTGCTGCAGATGATTCAGAGGCTCTGGGGGTCTCTTTCTCTGGCAAGGCCTTCCTGGGACTGGATCTGTGTCAGGGTGACTTTGGGGTTGGGCTCCACTCCTGTTTCAGCACAGCAGCTCCCTCCTTCTGACCTTTTAAGCTGTCCTTTTTATTTTCTTTTGATCAAGGCTTCTTCAGCACAAGACGGTAAGGGTTTAGGTCTCCCCTCCTCCCCAGCAACTTCCCCACTCTCCACTACATGGAGTTTCTTCTTTTTCCGTCCTTGTCTTTTGGATTTTGGTATGCATGTTCTAGGAAACCATCCTAAATAAAACAAAACAAATCTCTGGGTTTTAGCAATTGAGTTTATTATTCCCACTGCACTTTATCTGGTTTGCCAAATAACAAAAAGAACTTAAATCAGTATTAGTGCCTTTGGGTGTAGTCCTTCATATCCTGGGAGAAGGAGGAGAAATGCTATTTCCGTCTTAAAATAGTTTGCATTAATCCGAAGTGTCTATAAATCAGAGCTTTGCTTAACTAAGTTTCTTCATCATTTGGAAGCTTCTCCCTGCTTGAAAAGGAAACACCCTACCACTGGTGAAGTCCCTCAGAACCCTTATAAGCATTTTGATGATAAATGGAGATAGAGTGAGGGACTTCCATTGTGCTCCTAGAAACCTAGGTTCTGTGTCATGTTACTTTCTCCTACAAAATAATGCAGATAAAGTTAGGTACAGAGATTGATAGAGTCTCATGCTTTTAACATGATTCTCTCTAGCCTGAACCAACCAATTCCCAATTAATATCTTCCTACATCTTCAGCTTGATATATAATAATTGCTCCAAAAGTGATTTTCAACCATTGATTCATTCACTCATCCATCCATCCATCCATCCATCCATCCATCCATCCATCCATCCATCCATCCATCCATTCCTGGAAGATTAATATGCTTGCTACCAGCCCCCTCTTATGTTATTTGTTCAAATACTTCATAAAACTCTGCAGGGCTAAGTTCAGCCCCATGTAGAAAGAAGATCATAGAATTTAAAGCTAAAAGAGACTTTAGAGATTATCTAGTCAAACCTTTTCATTTTACAGATGAAAAAAACTGAGGACCAAGGAAGGGGAAATGATTTGACCAATGTCATGGGGGCAGTAACAGAGTTCAGACTTGAACCCATCTTCTCACTTTTCACCACACCTGCCTCAATATAGGCTTCATCTTATACTGAACACCCCGAGGCCCTGTAGTAATTAAGCAAGACAATGCTGACAGTTGACAGGACTTTCCCAATGGTCCCGTTTACACTGGCCCTTAGGATTGATGGTCTAGTGAGATTTCACATGGGCTCCTGCTCTACCTATTGCTTGTCAGAGCCCAGGGTGAGGCTTTGTGCACCTCATGCTGTGTGTATCAGCTTCTGGTTGGCACCAATTTGGCATCCAGTAACTGCTTCTCATCTCCTTAAATCTTCCATTCTGGCTGCTGCTGAGCAACCCTTCTGGGATCCCAAGGGCTAAGGTCGCCAGCTGGGTGAAGAGCCCAATTTTGTACATAAGCTATGGGAATTGCACAAAGCCTTACTGTATATAATCCCTAAAGTGAGAGTGCAAGTGGGAAAGTAGAAATAAATATATCTCACCTACAAAGTGCCTCCTAATCAACCAGGCCTCCCTTTGGAAGGAGCCTGTTCAATGATCCCTGGGAGTTACAGTATTTAAAAGAATACAGTATTCCTCACGGAGTACATGCCAGGAAAAGAGGTAAATTAGTATTTTTTTTTAACATTTTTAATCCAGCAGGATTAAAAAGCAGTGATCAAAAAGGTGAGGATGGTCAAATGGATGATCAAATAGGCAGTTGGGATGGCTCTGACCTTTGTGAAAGGGGGATTCAGAAGTTTAGCCTTTTTTAGACAGTTCCCAAAGGGCTCAGAGGCCAGAATGAGTGTTACCTAGCAACTAGATATACAGTAATAAGCTCCAAGAAGTTCATTAAAAACCACAGGCAGCTAAGGCCTCCTCTTCATTGTCCTCTACCCAAATGGAAGAGAAGCATGCTATTCATGTTAATTAAAGCAATGCTTTAAACATGCATTATGTTTTTCTAAGGGAGAACTAAATGCTTCATATCTCTTGGGAAACTGAGGCACAGAGAAGTGAAACCCAAGATCACACATACAGTAAGGCCACATGGTAATAGAAAGAAAACCTAGGAGTAAGGGAGGCAGGGGTCCTAGGTTGAAATCCTACCACTGACACTTCCTACCTATGTGGTTTTAAACAAGTTATTTAACTTTCAAAGGCCTCGGTATCCTTACCTGAACAAAAAAAAAGGAAGTTGGACTAGAAGAACTCTAAGTTCTCTTCTAGCTCTGAGTGATCATAGCTAAAGAACTCAGGGATCCTGATTCACGGCCGAGAGCCATTTCCCCCAAATCTGAGTACTTTAAAATATGTATTTACTATATCTCATCTTCATTTCATCCTAAAAAAAATCAGAGAGCTGGCTAGCAAGCAGATTAAAATTCATTTGATACCCAATGGTGTCAAACTCAAATAGAAACTGATCCCTTTTGTTTGCCTATTGACTTATAAAACTACAAATTTACACATTATCTATGTTGTTGCATATTTTTATTTTGTTAAAAATTTCCCAATTGTCCCAAGTGGTTCAGGAAGCACTCTGGAGTTTTGCCCAGGGAAAGGCTTGAGTTTGATACCTTTGTAATAGACATAGAATGTTAGAGGCAGAAGGACCCTTACATATTCAAGGAATATAAATCATTTTCACAGCATCCTGGGCAAAATATAATAATAGAATCATAAAATCTCTGAGTTAGAAGGGACTTCAAAGGTCACCTATTCCAACTCTTACATAAAGCTTGAATGTCTTCTATAACCTTCACAATGATTTGTTGACTGGGAGGGAAAATCTGTTGGGGAGTCGGGAGAAAGGTAGGAAGGGATGATTGAATACATTTCACAAATAGAATTTTTTTTTGAGATTATCTGTTTTTCACTGCCAGTGCCACTGAGGGATCACTCACCCACTGCCCCTTCCATGAATGCAGAAAATGAAGAGTCAATAATACATATGGAACATCTGCTTGATTGCTATATGCACAACAAAGAGTCATGGGGAGCTATTTTGGGTAATCAGATGAAACAAACATGTCCAGACTAAGGCTCTGGGTAAAGTGTTAATAATTTGGTCTCCTGACACTGGTAGGTTCCAAGAAACTGCCTCTCCCGACAAATGGCTAGCACCAACCAATATATAATACTACATCCATTTATTTGCAAGGTCACTTAACACAAGGTGGCCACCACCTCATTCTTCTGGAAAACTACTAGAGAATCCAAAACCAAAAAAGATGCCATTGAAACATGCCTTCTGGGTCATGTGGTGCAGTAGAGAACTCCATGGCCAGTGGCCAAGGGCACCATTTTGCTTTCCTTCCAGAAATAAAAAATTTTTTAAATTATATTAATATCTTTTGTTTATATATCACTTTCATTTATAAACAGATTTCATTCTGCACTAAGCTGAATTCATAACTCTCCCAGGACCTTGTCTACCATGCCATAGAAACCTCTTCATCCTGCAAGTTCACTCCAGTCCTGCACTACTTTTCACAGTGTAAATACCCCTACCCCTTCCACATCTTATTCCAGAATGGTTAGTTCCTATTAAAACCTCCATTTTAAGGAGTCCCAGGCCAACTGTGTCTTCATTACTCTCCAGACTGTACTCCTGACTCTCTGTAGAACTTTCTCTACTACATCCCCCATGTCACATCACTACCTTCCTCTTTAACTTTAATGTGCTATCTTCCCCTCATCAGGGTGTAATGAGGACAAGGTCTGTCCTTCTGCTTGGATTTGTATTCCTAGTGCTTGGCACGTAGTAGGTGCTTAATAAGTATTTATTAACTTCACTTGATATTTCTTACCCTCTTTCCCTGAGATAACAAAAAATAAAATAGAAAGGGGATGGGGGAAGAAGTGATTGCATCCACCACTGTATACACCATTTTACTCAAACTATTTGACAATAACATACTGTTACATCCATATAACAGTTTTTCAGCCATGCCCCACAGCAGTGCCAATTCTTTGCTTCCACAAAGAGTGCTACTATGAACATTTTGGTATGTACTGGAGCTTTGTCTCTATCTCTCATACCCATGAGGTATATGCCTAATAGTGGGTCCTCTGGGTCTTCATCATTCCAAAATGAGGTCTGGAAAGACTGAACAAACTGCCTTCCTTAGATCTTTGAATTTTTTTGGTGTTTGTTTTTTTGGGGGGTTTTGGTTTTTGGGGGTTTTTGCGGGGCAATGAGGGTTAAGTGACTTTGCCCAGGGTCACACAGCTAGTAAGTGTCAAGTGTTTGGGGCTGGATTTGAACTCAGGTCCTCCTGAACCCAGGGCTGGTGCTTTATCCACTGTGCCATCTAGCTGCACCCCTGCCCCCACTTAGATCTTAAGACATTAGATTATAAACCATGTTTTATGTGTCATTATTACCTCCCTCAGTTCCTAGCTCTGTCCTTGGTAGGTACATAATAAATGCTAATTTAACTGAAGCTTATTGAAATATGTTTTCTTCCTTCTCTGCTCCCTATAACATTTAGCACAGTTCTCTGCAGGTACTGGGCTGTCCAATAACTGCTATTGGCTCCTAATTTCCCAGGGGGCTGAAAAAAGGCAGCAGGGCAAATACAGATATTTCATCCTCAGTCTCAGTGTTACTGTTCCCCTCTCTATTGTAGGTAAATGCTCCTTTCTTATCTCTACTTCCTGGTTTCCATGGCTTCCTTCAAGACTGATTTCAAATCCCACCTTCTTCAAGAGGCCTTTCTGGGTCTCTCCCGTCAATGCCCTCCTTCTAAGATTCCCAAGATTCCGAAATTATTAAGTACATACACAAGATACCCCATCCTTCACTTGCCCTCAGAATGGAAGCCCCTTGAGGGGAGGAATTGTGGTTTTGCCTCTTTTTTTGTATTGCCAGGGGCTGGCACAATGCTTAAAAAATGCTTGGTGACTGATGAGTTAACTAAAATATTGACATGATTCTGCCTTTCTAAGTCATCCAGTGAAGGGAAATTGAAGATATCTCAAGTAAATAGTATTAAGTAGGCCAGTACCAAGAACTGAACCGAGAATTATCACTGGTCTCTCTGGAGTCTAACTACACTCAGATGGGCCTATTCAGGCAGATAAGACCTTCTTGATTTACTGTTTGCAAGAAGAATGTTTTTGTTAGTGATTTACCTACAGGATCATATTGGTACTAGCAAACATGTACTTACAGAGAAAGGGAGGAACCCATGATTAAAACACCAACACATTGCCAAATATTTAATGGAAAAAAAAGCCCTCTGTTTGTTTTTCCCCTTGGCTAGAGATGGCATCAGATCTACTTTTGTATTACCTAAATGTGGAAAGTATTGGTGGAAATGAAGAAGAACACCACAAAAAGACCTGATGGGGCCATTGGAGTTTTTAAAATAAGTACTAATGAAAATGAAAGAAGGAAAACAGAGCCAAAGCACCACAACTTCAGGCAGGCCAGAAAGGGAAAGTAGAAGAAAAACAAACACTTGAGTTTGTTTTCTGTTGTCTCTTAATTCATTTAGTTCTTGAATTTAGAAGGTTTTGTCCCATGTTTTGTATGCTTATGGGCAGCTGGAGGGTGCAGAGGATGAAAAGTTGGGCTGGGAGTTGGAAAAACCTGAGTTGAAATCTGGCTTCAGACACTTCCTAGCTATGTAACCCAAGGCAAGTCACCTAAACTCTGTTTGCCCCTGTCTCCTCATCTGTAAAATGAGGATTATAATTAGCACCTACATCCTGGGGTTGTTGTGCAAACATTTTAGCCACATTCAAAAAATAAAAAGCAAAAAAAAAAAAAAAGGAAAGGAAAGAAAGTACCAGAAGTAGCACACCTCCCTTCCGGGAGCATTCAATCTCCTCTCCCCCAGAAAGGGAGGTCCTTCAAAAAGCTGTCTTCATAACCTCAGGGTGGGCTAGGTGTGGCCCCTCCCAATTGAGTTAGCTAAAAATGGGAATATTAATCTTTACCACAAATAATTTTTACCACAGAAGGAAGCAAAGGAGGGAGGGAGGGAAGAAAGAAGGAAGGAAGAAAAGAAAGGATAAAAAATAGGTTTCATTCTTCATTGAATCCATTGATTCTCTTTCAGGAAGTGGATAGCATTTTACATCATGAGACTATTGGAATTATGGTGGATCATTATATTGGCCAGAGGGCAGTTAAAGTATCATTGCCCTTGAGAAGTCTTCCCTGATTACCATGCCCACCCACCCACCCAAACTATCAGTAGCCTCATTTTTCAAAATCTTTTATATTTGCTAGATGTATTGTATTCTATCACTCTCACACCATCCTTCACCTTCATTAACCTGCACATAAAAAGGTCTTGAATGTTTTTAATTCAATGCTACATCCACTCTTGCTGCATAAGTCTCAGAACTCTAAACATTTAATCTTCTGTCTCACTGATCATTGCCTTTATCCTACTTTTTCATACAAATTAGCTCAAGACTAAGAAATATTTAAAGGACATCTCCCTTTTTCATCAACAAATATAGACTGGGATACATAAACAGGCAGGGCAGCTGGGTGGCACAGTGGATAGAGTGCCAGGCCTGGAATCAGGAAGACTCATCTTTTTTTGTTTGTTTGTTTTTGGTTTTTGGTGAGGCAATTGAGGTTAAGTGACTTGCCCAGGGTCACACAGCTATTAAGTGTAAAGTGTCTGAGGCTGTATTTGAACTCAGGTCCTCCTGAATCCAAGGCCAGTACTCTATCCATTGTGCAACCTAGCTGCCCCAGGAAGACTCATCTTAATGAGTTAAAATCTGGCCTCAGACGTGTACAAGCTGCGTGATTCTGGGTAGGTCACTTCACCCTGTTTGCCTCAGTTTCCTCATCTATAAAATGAACCTGAGAAGGAAATGGCAAACCACTCTGATATCTTTGCCAAGAAAGCCCCAAATGGGGTCACAAAGATTCAGATATGACTGAAAAACAGCAGCACAACAGACTGGCCACTACTGGGCTAACTTCTGTGAAAGTACTTTTAAAGAGGAAGAAGTATTCAAAACTCAAATGAAAAATACTCTAAATCAGTAATAGAGAAATACAAATTAAAGAGGTACCATCTCAAAACTATCAGAGTAGCTAAAGATGACAGAAAAGGAAAATTACAAATGCTGGGAGGAATGTGGAAGAATAGGCATATTTAATATACTATTGATGGAACTGTGACCTAGTACAAAAAATTCTTGAGAACAATTTGGAAGTATACCCAAAGGTCTATAAAACTGTACATACCCTTTGACCCATAAAGCACAGGTCTGACAATGGCATTCCAAGAGGAGTTATAAAAGATACCGCTTGTCATGCTGACCTTATGACCCAAATCTACTAGTGTTCTCTGTGTCCTAAACTTTATGTACCTTACTGTATGGTGCATCAGTCACAAAACATTTATAAAGCGCCTACTATGTTCCAGGCACTGTGCTAAGCACTGGGGATACAAAGAAAGGGGAAAAAACACGTCAGACTTCCTCTGGACACAAACACAGCCACAGCCTTGTAGCTTTACTGATCTGCAGCAAAGAGATCCCACCTAGGTCTAACTCTCCCTTTTTTAAAGACAACCAGTTCTACAAGTAGAAGAGAAATGGACCAGCTTAAAACTCCTGCTCAGAGAGTCTGCCTCTACCAGTTTATGTTTTCTACAGGCAACCTCAGAATGGGAAAGAGCTTATTTCTTGCAGGCCTCAGAGCTGTTTCACAATGCTTCACTTTCTGGACCCAAAAGTCAGCAGCTCAGAAGACAAATATCAACAAAAGAAGACAGTCCCTGCCTTCAAGGAGTTGCTATTCGAATTGGGAAAGCCCACACTTAAAAGGAACCTGATGAGAGGAAAAGAAAGATGAAGGTAGAGAAGTACAAAGTACAGCCTAGTGAAAGAAAGGAAGACATGCCTGGTCTGGGTCCTCCTTAAATGGGGATTCTTGGAAGCATCTACATGGAGGGAGAGACCACAGAGGTGGAGGGTACTTCCCATATGTGAAATGAAGATGTCTCCCCTCAGACCCTTGTTCCAACCCCTTCCAGAACTCTTTTTTAAAAACAGGGCAATGAGGGTTAAGTGACTTGCCCAGGGTCACACAGCTACTAAGTGTCAAGTGTCTGAGGCTAGATTTGAACTCAGGTCCTCCTGAATTCAGGGCTGGTGCTTTATCCACTGTGCCACCTAGCTGCCTCAGTCACTATTCTTTTTAAGAAGTCCATCATACTTTCCAAAATTCAGCATAGGTATAATCTTCTATTCCTGTGTTCTAGTATATTATGTATTTAACAGAATAGCTAATTATAAGAATATGTAGTAATGAAAAAGAAGGAAATGCAGTAGGTGAGATTAAAGAATATCCATCAAATCTAAACCTGAAAGGGAATAGACTGCAGCCTGCCCCTTCTCCCTCCCCTTTCACTTATCTGACAGAAGGTATTTCCCAATGTTTGCATAAGATTGAATGAAGAGTCACCAGATATCCATCCTCACCCTATCACAATGGGTGGTGAGAACCAGTCACTTTTCTGCCAACTTCTGACTTCTGTGGAATGAGATCATTCCAGGCTCTTTACAAACACCCTGAGAACAACTATCTGCCTCCATAATGTGCATTTTTATCCATGAAGCAAATATTTGCTGAGTATCTACTATAACAATAAAAAAAGACCCCCAAACAAGAGTAAGGGAGTAAGGGAGAGATGTCTCACAGAGACATTGGTTTGGGCCTAAGGCCATCAAGAAAGGCAGGGCCAGGACAAAGAACCCAAAGTCAAAGTCAGGCACTTTAACTAGCCCAGCAATACTGAGCATCAGGTCATCATTTGGGTCTGCAATTCTCAAGTAAATGGATTAGAAGACCTTATAGATCACTTTATAAAGCTGATGGATATCAGATCTCATATGTCAAACTGGGGGACCTTTTCCTAGGAATCCACATAGTCTCTGCCTTTTCTACCTGTCCTGTTCCTTGAAATTGTGGGGAACCTTTGGGCACTAGCTGAAAGTATAACAGGTCACACTCATATTTGTCTAGTGCTTTACAGTTTACAAAGCACTTTCCTCTCAACCCGGGGCAGATAGATGGTACACTGTATAAAGCACTGGCCCTGGAGTCAAGAAGACCCAAGTTCAAATCTCACCTCAGATACTTATTAGCTGTGTGACCCTGGGCAAGTCACTTAACCCCAATTGCCTTAACCATCTAGGGCCATCTCCAGTTATCCTGATCTATATCTTACCACTGAATCCAGATGGCTCTGGAGGAGAGAGTGAGGTTGGTGAGCTTGCACAGGCCTCTTTCACTTAAATCCAATTCACTGCAAGTCATGACACCACCCTAATGTCATGGTCCTCTTCAAGGACAAACAACAACTGTCTCCGAGGTCTGTAGTGGAAGTCTTATGACCTTGAACGCCATTTTACAAATCAGAAAGTGGTTGGGGGTGAGGGAGGGGAGAAGGTGTGAAAATTCATATGATCATGGATTAAGAGCTGGAATTAACCTCAGAAGCCATCTAGCCTAACCTCATCACTTTTACAGATAGAGAGAACAGTAGGTCTGGAGTCAGGAAGCTCTGAGTTCAAATCCGACCTCAGACACTTACTAGATATGTGACCCTGGTCAAATCACTTTAATTCTGTTGGCCTCAGTTTCCTCATCTGTAAAATGAACTAGAGAAGGAAATGGAAAACTAGTGTCTTTGGCAAGAAAACCCCAAATGAGATCACAAAGAATCAGACGTGACTAAAATGACTGAACACCAATAACAAAACATTTGCTTTGTGATGAGCAATAGGGAAACAGAGTAAATTAAGACAGTCCTTGCTCTCAAGGAGCTCACAGTCTAATTGAGAAAGACTACATACATGCACACATATAGACATATATGTACTATGTGTGTATTTATATGCATACATATGGAGAGACTATATATGCAAACATATACAGGGAGAGACTACACATACACATAATGCATATATACATGTGTGTGTGATGAGACTATATACATATATGTACATACAGGGAGAGCACACGCATACATATGTGTTTGTGTGTGTGTGCACCTGTAGGGTTTGTCGAAGGGCTTGCTGGTCCCAAGACCGGCAGGCACCAAGAGTGCAGCTGAAGGGCAGATGGCAAGGTCCAGGCATCTTTAGGGTATACAGGGAAATCAGATGGTAATACCTAGGGATGTAGAGGATAGAAAGGTCAGATGGTTCTCTATTTTACAGGCAGGATTGTAATTAGTGATTCCCTGGCAATCCGAGGGTAGCCATGTCTGTTTAGCAAAGTGGTAAAGGGAGGCGTATGGTTATAGAGAGGTCCAGTCTACCATCCCGAAGAAGCAGAGAGTCACTGTAAGGTTAGAATGCAATGGGGACTCTAAGTTCCTTCTGGCAGAGTAGGGGACAAGGAGTCAATGCCTAGCCAGGAAGGGGAAAGAGAAAGAACATTCAGAGGAAGGTTGAGGGTAAAGGTTTTCCTGCAGTTACTGTCTCTGGCTGTGAGCCAGAAGGATGGAATCCAGATCTCCCATGTGGCACAGGCTAGCCTGGATGGGGGGAGAAGAAGGAAGTCAGAGGCAGGATTTTCACCCAGGCCCTCTGATTGCAGAGCCAGAGTTCCTTCCATTTTATCATGCTGCCATCTTTGCCTCTGAGCCTCTGCTAATCCCTCCCTTCCTAATATCTCCCTCCCCTGATCCCAATCTCATCCCCAGGCTAGAGGCCTAGGGCTGGTCAGGTCTCATGAAGGACTTGGGAAGGTAGGAGGATAGGAAGGTCTCAGTACCCTGGGGAACAGCAGCCCAGGTCTGGGCAAGGAAATGGGGCTCATTCTCTTCCCCCATCTCTGTGACACCTTGGGGCATGGTTCTAGACAAGTAATTCTATGCAAGTTCCATCTCTGTCACTGCCTCCTATCCTTTCCGGCATATTTGCATTAGAGAGCACTCACCCACCAAGGCTGCAACAAAAGGTCTGACTGTATGGCAAGTGCTAACACATTCAGTGGATTTGAACATCTATCTGGGTCACCAGTGTTAAGATCCAAATGGATATGTTTCAAAAACAGAGTCAGAAATAGATTTCTTTCCAAGTGCACATTGCCGTAAATAGGGAGGAATAATTTTTTAAAATTTTGTAGGGGTCAGCTGGCTGTGGGCAACAAGGTAATAACAAGGGACTGCTCTCTCATCGTGTGAAATCTGTTGTATAGGGTTAGAAGAAATGTATTTTAATTCTTGGCTCTCACTGACTGTCTTAAACATCTCATATCAGAGAGATAAGAATACTGGTCAGAATTTGACACTTGTGAGTGAGTGGAGACTGAAAAGGGTAGGAGGAAGGGGAAAGTCCCAGTTCAGTTCTAAGGGCTATGGGAAAATGTTTTGGTATCTAATTACAGATAGGCACAAATAATAGGATCCTAGGAATTAATCAATTATTTCATCTACTGAAAACATCTCCATCTTCGAGCTCCCCTTTCAGACTGATTGGGTTTGCCAGTAGGCTGCGCCAAGCATGCCCTGAATAGGAGACTGAGCAAAAGGGTAGGAGTGGAGGAGATGGCTGAGGATGGTATAAACAACCTTTTCCTGGAGGGTTTGCCACTTAAATCTATGCCTGTTTTTCAGTGCCAGCTCGGTATCCTTGGTGGCCAGTGCCTTGTGGAAGCAGAGAAGCCGTGGGACGCAGGGTTCAAGCACTCCCTTAGGAATATGGCTGGTAGCTTTCCACTCATTATAGAGGACTGAGAACCACCCTGTCATCTGGAAGGGCTGCCCTGTATGCTGTCCCTGCCAGGAAGACGTGGCAACAGGATGAGGGACTTTCCAGTCTCTCCATGAGACTAATATAACAAAGCCAACGCAATGGAAGCAGTCTTTACCGAGCAGTACTTCCATTCTGAGAGGCTACCATAGAATTTTATTTCTCGGCCCTTTCCGTGATGAAGAGGGAGGCTCAAAGAGAGTGCTGTAGGCTGGCAAGGGAGCTGAGGAAAGAGCTAGGGAACGAATATGAAATAAAGGGCAGAGCAGGATACTCCAAGGGAGGCAAGATGTGAGATTTCTCTGGCTCTCTCTCTCATCTTAGGCTCCACCGCTGAGGTCTATATGCACATGGCTTCCTTCTTTGTTGTTCCCCTCGTTTTCCAGCACTTATCTCTCCTCTGCTTCCTTCCTTTTCTCTCACTGAGGAAATGACCCTAGTGTCACCGTGATAATGCCTTACATTTGAAAAGGGTTTTAACCTTTCAGATCTATCATCATTTAATAAATAATTCTCGAGCACCTAACAATTACTAACTGTTTAACCTCGGGTAAGTCACCATTTCTCCAGGCCTCTGTTTCTTCTACAAAATGAGGGATTTGGACCATGGGTTTGTGTATGGGTCTATGTGCTTGGCATTCTGGGGAATACAGAGATGGGTAGGACAGGAGTCCTTCCATCCTGAAGCTTACTTATCTTTTTTTGTTGTTCATTGTTTTCAGTCTTGTCCAACTCTTTGTGATCCAATTTGGGGGTTTTGGAGCAAAGATACTAGAATGGTTTGCCATTTCCTCCTCCAACTCATTTTACTGATGAGGAAACTGAGGCAAACAGGATTAAGTAACAGCCCAGGGTCACACAGCTAGATTTAAACTTATGAAGATGCGTCTTTCTGACTCCAGGCCTGGCACTCTACCCACTGTGCCACCTACCTGCTCTAAGCTTACTATCTAGGTGGGGGCTTAAGACATATATCTGTGAGATGTTAACTAAAAGTATAAAGCAGTATATAAGAAGGGATGGTTCAGGAGGAAGGAAGATGAAGAGGGAAGGTTTACTTTCATGAATGTTTCATACATTTCCATTTATGTCTAAAACAAGCCTGTGAGGTAGGTAGCATGCTCATTATTGCCATTTGATATCTGTAGTAACTGGAGCACAAAAATGTTCTGCCTTGTTACTAACTAGGCAAAGTTGGAGAAATAATTTCATCTCTCCAAGCCTTAGATTTCTTTAAAAAAAAATTTTTTTTTAAGTGAGGCAATTGGGGTTAAGTGACTTGCCCAGGGTCACACAGCTAGTAAGTGTCAAGTGTCTGAGGCCGGATTTGAACTCAAGTACTCCTGACTCTAGGGCCGGTGCTCCACCCACTGCACCATCTAGCTGCCCCCAAAGCCTTAGATTTCTAATCTGTAAAATCCAGGAGTGGGGTGGGAGGTTGGTGAGATGGTGGGGAGGGTGCAGACAAACTCTAAGGCCTTTGTCAGCTTAATAATTCTCTGATTCTCTGACTTGTGTTTACCATACCCAAAAGCATGTTGTCAAATGCTCAAAAACCAATCCACTTTTAAATTTAATTTGCATCAGTAATATTTCTCTGTCACTTTCTCAAGTTTAAGCAATCAACAAGACAACAAATCAAACTCCAATTTGTAGCATTTGCCCATTTCTGAGGTATAATTGCTCACACTAAAAATTTAGCAGTCAGCTCTCATTTGAGCTGGATCCAGCCCATCCCTGTAATGTGGTCTTAGACAAGCCACAATCTCGGGACTATTTTGTGGATGAAGAGATTGGACTAGATATTTTTCAAATTCCCTCCAGATTTCGGTGGTTCTGCATAGCCAGGTGGTAGCAAAGCCGAGACTAGAACCCAGATTTCCTAAATCCCAGTTCAGGATTCCAATAGATTAATATCTACAGGAAGCAAGGAAACACTTTAATTTGAAGGAAATGGTAAGCTACAACTCTGATGGCAGGGACTCAATGCTCTCCTTTTTCTACCAGTAATAGGTTTTCCATATACCCCAAATAACATATTTGAATTATTTTGGTTGCATCTGACACTTACCTCTGGCAGCCTATGGCTTTTTATGGAGAGGAAGTGTTTGCATAGTAGAGAGAGTCTAGACCTTTGTTGTTGCTGTTGAGTCATTTCAGTTGTGTCCAACTCTTAGACCCTACAGACAAGAAACTTTAGGTGTAAATCTTGTCTCTCATACTTACTAGTTATGGACAAATCACCGAACCTCAGTCACTTCACCTATAAAATAAAAAGAATACTGGTTGTACCTGCCTCATATTGGGCAGCTAGGTGGCGTAGCAGATAGAATGTCAGGCCTGGAGTTGGGATGACCTGAGTTCAAATCTGGCCTCAGACACTTACTAGCTCTGTGACCCTGTGAAAGTCACTTAACCCTGTTGGTTTCAGTTTCCTCATCTGTAAAATGAGTTGGAGAAATAAATGGCAAACCATTCTGGAATCTTTGCCAAGAAAACCCCAAATGGGATCACCAAAAGTTGGATATGACTGAAATGACTGAATAACAACAAATCAACCTCTTAGGATCATGTGGAAGCTTAAAATATAGAATATGTATATAAAGTGCTTTGCAAACTTTAAAACATATAAATGTTAGTTCTTATTCTTGACGCCCAATAATCATTGCAAACTTTAGGCCTCAAAATCTTAATTAACTTGTAATTATAATCAACCCCTCCATACATATTTGTTTATCCAACTCTTCCAAATTCCTGCTTACTTAAGCCTTTCCTTCTGCCAAAGAAAATACAGCTTGGCACTTCTTACTAGTCATATTTTCTTTGCTATAATTCCATGCAGTAACAAAATTCCTTTGCTTTCCAAAACATACATTGAAGGCATGCTTCCCATGTCTTGTCCTGCCTTCAAAAGAAAGAGCAGAGAAAAGAACAGAAAAGATATCAAAGTTGCTTTACTGATGCTAGAAACTAATCATAAATATGCATGTGTGTCTATATAGAAATATATATTATATAATCAATGTTGTTTCTGGTTGATTTCTACAGACTCCAATCTACTCTGAAGTCCAATGTGGCCCCAGTTCCCAACAGACCTCCAGGGCTCATTCTGTTTCAAGAGACGATCGCCCTCACCATAGCAATATCATGTTTGCATGGTTACAAGGACTTCCACAGAGGAAAAGATATTCCTGGCAACCTGAACTTGAAATAATCATGGGATCTCCCAGGCTTGAATCTAATCTCATTCATTCATTCATGAAGAATTTGTACACTAGAGCAATTTGTGAGGCTTATTTGTTTGTTTTTAACCCAAGGAAGACTGTGCATACAAATGCTTTCTTGTTATCCTAAGTCCCTTTAAAAATTATTATGATTTTTAATAAATTATAAGCATCTCCAGAGACAGACCATGTTAAGTCAAGTCAAGAAGCATTTATTAATCTCCTAGCACATGTCAGGCACTGGGCTAAGTTCTGGGGATACAAATAAAGGCAAAACACAGTTTCTGATCTCAAGGAGTTCACTCTTTAATGTAAGAGGCCACATGCAATCCACTAAGGGTACCAAACAAACTCTATAAAGGATAAATTGGAAATAATCACAGAGAGAGGGCATTAGAATGAAGGGTGATTGGGAAAGGCTTCCTGTAAGAACTGAAGGAAGTCAGAAAAGCTGAGAGAGTGGGGGGCGGCTAGATGGCACAGTGGTTAAAGCACCAGCCCTGGATTCAGGAGTACCTGAGTTCAAATCCAGCCTCAGACACTTGACACTTACTAGCTGTGTGACCCTGGGCAAGTCACTTAACCCCCATCGCCTGCAAAAAAAAAAAAAACCCACCAAAAAGCTGAGAGATGCTGAAAAGAAGGCATGGGGGACAGCCAGAGAAAATGCTTAGTTGAGCGGTGGAGTGTCTTGTTTGAGGAACACTGAGGAAGTTAGTGTCACTTGATATCAAAGTACCTGGAGAGAAGTAAGGATCAAGAGGACTGGGAAGGTAGGGAGGGAATAGATTTTAAAGGGTGTCAAAAAAGAGGGTCCCATGTTTGATCCTGGAGCTATCAGAAAACCGCTGGAGTTTATTGAATAGGAGGGTCACATGACCTGCGTTTTTGAAAGATCAGTTTGACAGCTGAGTAGCAGATGAACTGGAGTGAGGAGAGATGAGTCATGGAGACCAATTAGCAGGCTACTGCAATAGTCTGTGAGAGTGGTGGCAGTGTCAGAGAAGAGAAGGCAATAGATAAAAAAGATATTATGAAGGGAGACACAGGACAACTGATTGAATATAAGAAGTGAGAGAGAGTGAGAAGTCAGGCTGACCACTAGATTAGGAGCTTGCGGTGGGGGTGGGCTGGGAAGATGGTGGTACTTTGACAGTAATATTTTCTTACCTTTGACTGGGAAGAGAAGGAGGTTCCAGGGGAAAGATAATAAGTTCACAGTTTTGAATATATTAACATGCTTACAGACATTCAGTTCAAGATGTCTAATAGGCAAGCAGAGATGAAAGAATGAAGGTAAGGAGAGAGGTTAGGGTTATAAAAGTTGATCTCAGAATCATCTATATAGAAATCATAATTGAATACACAAAAGCTGATGAGATCATTAAGTGAATAGTATAGAGGAGAGAAGAGGGTCCATGATAGAGATATGGGGGACACTGAAGGTTGGTGGGCAAGACGTGGATGAAGATCCAGCAAAAGAGACTGAGAAGGAGCTATGAACTAGGTAGTAGAAAAACCAGAACAGAGCAGTGTCCTGAAGTGGGGAGAACATCCAAAAAAGGGTGATCAACTGAGATCTGACTAGAGATAATTGGGCTGGGTGTGGTAGTACATTCTTGTAATCCTTGCCACTGAGTAGGCTGAGGCTTGTCTTCTCTTGAGCTCAGGAGTTCTGAGTTTCAGTAGGTCTAAAGCCAATTAGTTGTTTGCACTGTTGGGTGCCAATATGGCGGAGCCCATGGAAGCAGAAAGCCATCAGACTACCCAAAGAGAGACAAACTAACCCAGGTTGAGGAACAGGTGCCAACAGTGGGATTGGGCCATGAGACACTACATTTCCATTTTGGGTGAGATAGGGAGACCCAGGAGACAGACAGACAGACAGACAGACAGAGACAGAGATAGGTAGTCACAGAGAGACAGAGAGAAATAGAGGGTGAGACAGAGACAGAGACAGAGACGACAGAGAGACAGAGAGGGAGAGAGTCAGAGACACAGAGAGACAGAAAGAAAGGAAGGTCATTGGAAACTACCCAGACAACAAAGAGTTAAGAGAATGAGAGGAAAGGAAATGGTGCCACCAATTGTAGATAACCTTCTTCAAGTTTAACTATAAACCAGAGGAGAAATATAAGATGATACCTAGTGGGAATAGATTACCCAAGTTTTCATATCTCTCCATAGAAAGGTATTGAGGTTTAATTTAAAGAAAGGAAAGAATGAGAGGCAATGTTGCATAGTCATAGAGTCCTGGAAGTCTGGAAGATCTTAGATGAAAATTCTGCCTCTATTCACTCTGTAGCCACAGACAAGTCACTTAACTTCCTTGAGGTTCAGGCAACACACTAAAACTACGAGTTACAGATATTTTACAATGAACATTGGGTGGGGAGATAGAGGAGTTCCTCTACCTATGAAGTTGCAGGTCTTGGACACTGATGCATGATAAAGGACTCTACTGCTTGGAAGATCAGAAAGGGAAGGATGACAAAGACTCAGAAGTGATGAAGAGGGACG
This sequence comes from Dromiciops gliroides, assembly GCF_019393635.1. NCBI lineage: Eukaryota > Metazoa > Chordata > Mammalia > Microbiotheria > Microbiotheriidae > Dromiciops > Dromiciops gliroides. The sequence goes on from NC_057864.1 coordinate 106,692,408, forward strand.
GCGAAAGCAGAGAACAGGAAGAAGGCTAGCTCGGCGGAATGTAGGGTGTGGGCTGAGAGCAAATATCAGACCATTCACACAGGGGAAAGCCTATGGAAAGCCTTGAAGTTTGTACTTGATCAGAGTATTTATCTAAATCACCTGTCCTTATATAATAAAATATATTTTGGGGGGCAGCTAGGTGGCGCAGTGGATAGAGCATTGGCCCTGGAGTCAGGAGTACCTGAGTTCACATCCGGCCTCAGACATTTAACACTTACTAGCTGTGTGACCCTGGGCAAGTCACTTAACCCCAATTGCCTCACTAAAAAAAAAAAAATTATATATATATATATATATATATATATATATATATATTTGCCTTAACTTTGAACTTACCCAAAAACTCAAAGAGAATTGTAGATGACAACAAATTAACTCTTTCAATGATCTCAGGCTAAATGATGAGCAACAAAAACCAGCATGCTATTGGGAAAAATGAGTAGTGAAAAATATTCCCTGGTTCAAAATAGCAAGCAGCTGTAAAAGGGATGGGTCAGTCCTTAGAGTATTTTTAAAGGATACAGCCTTGAGAAGACTTAAGGAAAGGATATGATTCTCTCTGAGCTCTAATTCTAAAATGGGAAGGGTAGGAATGACACTACTGATTTTCATAAAATTTGTAACCCATGTCCCAGAATCTCAGACTTTACATAGACTGTGATAAATCTTGGTAAAGATGGGAAAGAACTTCTCCAAAATCCTATCTCTTGACTCATTTTGCCCCTGGACTTGCCACATGGCTTCTGAACCTAGCCCATGTGTTCCCAGCCAGAATTATCTTGAGTCTCCAAATATGTCTATAAATACAAGTAAAAGGACCTCAGGACTTATGTAAACCCTAAAATCAACCATATTGAATCCAAGACAGCCCTTATTTAAACCTACATAAGGAAAAAATACAAAAACCATGAATGTCTCACTCACAGGAGACTGTAATCAATATAATAAAATTCTCTTTCCCTCTCCCACCTTCCCCATGGGACTCCTACAGCCACCCTCCAGACTAATAGCATTTCTGGGTGGTTTGAACTCCACCCCTACCCCGTTTCTTCCAAAGAAATATGAACGTGGAGTTACTGAGTCAACCCTTCACATTCTAATGAATCCCACATGCATCCTAGGGACTTCCACAGATCTCTAGCCTAATAAGTATAAGTAGCTAGGTGACACAATGGATAGAGCATTGGACCTGGAATTAGGAATAACTGACTTCAAATACTGCCTTAGATACTTCCTATGTGACCTTGGGTATGTCACTTAACCTCTGTCTGACTCAGTTTCCTCACTTGTAAGATGGGGATAATAATAACACCTACCTACAAGGGTAATTATGAGGATAAAATGAGATAATATTTGTAAAGCACTTTTCAAACCTTGAAGCTCTATGTAAATGCTAATTATTATAGAAGATAGCATTGGACTCTCCTGAGAGAAAAATTAACTTTAAGTATTTATAGTCACCTGGAAGGAAAATTAACTGAGATTAGGTAGAGAGGCCACTTTCTTCCCAGCATACCTGAGCTATCCTAGAATTACAGTATAGCAATACTTTGGACTCACTTTCTCACAGTAAGGTTGGCTATATTTCCCTCATGGGATTCTAGGGGTATCCCTGAGGAGTTGGGAAAGTCTTCTACTAATGTTAACAGTTCAACCCTCCATTCTGGTGTATCTCCCCCCACTGTTAGCAACCAGTGATTAGCATGCCATTTCATTTAACATATTAACATAAATTAGCTTTTTTCAGAGGGCTCTTTATTGAAAAGGTATTGCAAGAACAGAAATTATAAACATTTCTCCCAACACTTGTGGCACATTCTCCCCTGTACCACCTAGGGAGGGTAGGCTTAGATGTCATGCAATGTCTATGACATTCCCAAATTGACTTCCAAAGTTCATATTGAAATTCACTTCAAAATACTACATGGCTCATTGAAGGAGTCTTCTCTGCCCCAACTAGGCTGGGTCAGGCAAATTGTTTGATAAAGTTGTGTCTCATTGTCTGACTTCCAGCAGACTCTAGCATTGACTTCAGATTTCAGACATCTGATGGCTTACTCCCCTGACCTATCAAAACTCAGAAAGTTATAGTTAGCTCCAACTTCCTTCACCAAAAAACTGGAAAGAGTAAGTGTAAAAAAAGCAAAGAACTGATGCGTATTCATCACCCACATGTTGGTCTCAGATGGCGAGCGAGGCCTGAGGCCTTTCCCCATCTAGAGGCTTACCTCATATCTCTCTCCTCAGACACCACTCAGATGGAAAAAAACAAGATGAAGTCTTGCAATTTTCTGGTTAGTGCCTTTTGAAACACCCCCTTTTCCCCAACTCCAGATCCATAATCAAGTAGACTCCTCTACGTGGTTGGCAAACCCAAACCAGTTACAGAATGTCTGCACGTACTCCAAAGTCCACAACGTCCCCTATCAGCCAAACAATCTACTTATTGTCATAGCAACTGGGCCCATTGACTAATCTCTTCCTTCCTTCCATCCCTTGTTAAAATAGATCATAAGTCTAGAGCTAGGAGGGATGTCAGAGACCTTACAGTTTAACTCCATCATTTTACAGATAAGTAAACTTGAGGACCAGGCAGCTAGGTGGTACAATTGATAGAGCACCAGGCCTGGGGTCACAAAGACCTGCAGCCTCAGACACTGGCAGCTGTGTGATTCTGGGCAAGTCACTTCACCCTGTTTGCCTCAGTTTCCTCATCTGTCAAATGGGTTGGAGAAGGAAATGGCAAACCACTCCAGGATCTCTGCCAAGAAAACCCCAAAAGGGGTCATGAAGAGTGGGACACGATTGAAACAACTGAACGACAACAAAACTGAGACCCACGATACCACACTGACTCTACCAAATAACTCCCAGTAGTAGAGAAGAGCTGGATTTACTCCTCCACACCTCGAATCAGTCCCTCACTGCTGCTCCAGCTTAGGCATCATACCCTTGCTCCTCTTCTTTCCAGCAGATTGTGTTAGCTCTCCTAAAATTGTCACTACCTCTCATTTCTGCCATATATTAAGCCTAGAGGCTCTTCGAATGACTCTCCATGTTTGAGTCCAGGCATTCCCTTTCTCTCCCTAGAAGGTTAGGTCCTAGAATGCTTGAAATTTCTCATACGAGATAATATTTGCAAAATACAGTGCCTGGAACATAGTAGGAGCTTAGTAACATCATAGGAGCTTCTTGTCCAGAAGGTGGGGTCTAGGCTCTCTTACAATCCTACCGTCACATCCAGATGCTCATTCACCCTCCTAACTGTGTTCCAGTTGCATTCTCACCCTGGAATTGTTCTTTTTGTTCCTAGTTTGCCTCCTCAAAAGAATCCATCTGGGAAGGGAAGACCCTCGGGGTTTGTGGCCAGAACAAAAAACAATGGCAATTTACAAACATTCTAAGCCATCAAAACCCAGTGAGCAAGTGATCTTGGTCAATCCGACCTCCCTCCCCACTCTCAGGTCCCTGACAAAAACTAGGTCCCATTAAACTTCTGCACTTGTGCTTGTTGTTGTTCAGTCATTCTGTAAGATACCTTGGACTACATAGTATACATTTACCTTCCATTGTATACCAAAGTCTGGCCCAACTCCTGTTTGTTGCTTCCTTCATCCTATCTCTCCATCTCTTCCTCTGCTGTCCCCTTTTCCTTTTGTCTTTCATCTTTTCCAACAATGAGAGCCTTTTGGGTTTAAAGGCATAATCAAATAGCTCCATTTCAATCCCCAAAGGGCTTTAGCAAAGCCTGTTATTTTCAGAGCTACATTTCAAGGAATAATAAATGAAAACTACATGAGACAAAGATGTTAATTGTCACAGTTTTTTGGAAAATAAAAAAACAAACAATAGCTCAGCCATCCCTTACCCCTCCTCAGCCACACTAACTGGAATGTTTGCACCTCTTAAAATTTGTATAATCTTTTAAAAATTAGAGGCATCACCACTGCTATTCAGAGGCTTTTAAAAGAGGTAGTAAGGTCTATTAGATAGAGTTTAAAAGTCACTGAGAGGGGGGGCAGCTAGGTGGTGCAGTGGATAGAGCATTGGCCCTGGATTCAGGAGGACGTGAGTTCAAATCCAACCTCAGACACTTGACACCTACTAGCTGTGTGACCCTGGGCAAGTAACTTAACCCCAATTGCCTCACACACACAAAAAAAAACAAAACAAAAAACAAAAAACAAAGTCACTGAGGGGAAGCTAGCTGGCACAGTGGATACAGCAACAGCCCTGGATTTAGGAGGACCTGAGTTCAAATCCAGCCTTAGATACTTGACACTTACTAGCTGTTCTATAACCCTGGGCAAGTCACTTAACCCTCATTGCCCTGCAAGAAAAAAGAAAAAATCTCCAGAGAAAAACACATAAAGGAAATATTATAGGAGTTGTATGCTACAAAGATCTATGGAATTCAACTTAAGTAGGTACCTTCCCCCAATATCTTAACATGTGCTTCTTATAAGTAAGATCTGATGCAAGAAAATCGGATCTTCCATGATCTCTATCAACACTTATTTTTCTTAGGCATCTATTCGGACTGTAAGCTAGGTTCTAGTACAAATATAAGGAGATTGAATCAGTTAATATTTATTTATTTTTCTTTTTTTTTTTTTTTGAGGCAATTGGGGTTAAGTGATTTGCCCAAGGTCACACAGCTAGTAAGTGTTAAGTGTCTGAGGCCGGATTTGAACCCAGGTACTCCTGAATCCAGGGCCGGTGCTCTATCCACTGTGCCATCTAGCTGCCCCCGAATCAGTTAATATTTAAAGAAATCAATTCAGACCATTCACTGGAAGGCCAGATACTGAAGCTGAAGGTTAAATATTTTGACCACATAATGAAAACACAGAACTCACTGGAAAAGATTCTGGTGCTGGGAAAGATTAAAGGTAAAAGGAAAAGGGGACAGCAGAAGAAGAGATGGAGAGATAGTGTCATGGAAGCAATGAACATAAGCTTGGCCAGTCTTTGGCATACAATGGAGGATAAATCCATGTTATGTAGTCTAAGGTATCATACAGAATTACTGAACAAGCACAAATGCAGAAATTTAATGAGAACTAGTTTTTGCCAGCGACCTAAGAGTAGGGAGGGAAGTTGGACCATGAAATCAATAAGACAAAATATGTGTGACTATAATATAAAATAATATTTGATAAATTCATTAGAGGAGAGAAATGCAAAGTACTATGTCAAATCCAAGGAGAAAAAGGCAATTGTCAACAGAGCACCAGGAAAGTTTTCCTTAAGGGGATGGCTTTTAAACTGGGTTTAAAAGAATGGGTAGGAGGGCAGCTAGGTGGCACAGTAGATAAAGCACTGACCCTGTATTCAGGAGGACCTGAGTTCAAATCTGTCCTCAGACACTTGACACTTACTAGCTGTGTGACCCTGGGCAAGTCACTTAACCCTCATTGCTCTGCAAAACAAAACAAAACAAACAAACAAAAAAGAATGGGTAGGAATTCAAGGAGAAGGGGAGGAAGGATATTCTAAGTTTAAGGAACAATATGAACAAAGGCATAGAAATGAAAGAAAGAAGGATGGGAGTATTATGAAATAGCATGAGAAAGGGAGGGTGGCATTAGATTGTAGAGAGCTTTGAATAGCAATTTGAGAATTGCATTCAACTGGTAATAAGGATCCACTGCAGATTTATGACCAAAAGTATTATATGATTATATTTATGCACTAGGAAGATAAGGATTGTGAAATATGAAATATCATATCATGAAATATGGATTGGAGGTGGGAAGACCAGTCAGGAGGATGTTGTAATAGACCAGGTGGTGGATGGTAATGTAGACCTGTACTGGGGTGATGGCAGTGAAAAAAGAGAGTTAAGAGAGGAATTCAAAAGCTCTGCTGTAGTTATACCTGAGCAGAGTTGGTTACTCCAAAAAATGATAACTGATTTACTTAATTTTTCTTTGTTCTCTCTTTTTGTTTTTGTTTTTGTTTTATGGGACAATAAGGGTTAATTGACTTGCCCAGGGTCACACAGCTAGTGTCAAGTGTCTGAGGCTGGATTTGAACTCAGGTCCTCCTGAATCCAGGGCCAGTGCTCTATCCACTGTGCCACCTAGCTGCCCCACTTTGTTCTCTTTTAATTAGGTTTTTATAGTATTTTATATTTTCCAACTATATGTAAAGGCATTTTTTTGGGGGGCGGGGCAATGAGGGTTAAGTGACTTGCCCAGAGTCACACAGCTAGTAAGTGTCAATGTCTGAGGCCGTATTTAAACTCAGGTCCTCCTGAATCCAGGGCTGGTGCTTTATCCACTACGCCACCTAGCTGCCCCTGTAAAGGCAATTTTTATTTATTTTTTTATTTATTTATTTTTAGTGAGGCAATGTGGGTTAAGTGACTTGCCCAGGGTCACACGGCTAGTAAGTGTTAAGTGTCTGAAGCCGGATTTGAACTCAGGTACTCCTGAATCCAGGGCCGGTGCTTTACCACTGTGCCATCTAGCTGCCCCTAAAGGCAATTTTTAACATTAATTTTTACAAAATTTCGAGTTCCAAATTTTTCACTCTCTCCCTCCCCCTTCCTCTTCCTAAAATGGTAAGTAATTTGATATATGTTATATATGTGCACTTATTTACTTTAGAATGATGGCTAGTGAAAGTTTTTCAATGCAGGTTTAGAATAGGAGTCTCTAACCCACAACTGTTCTCTTGGGGATCAGAAAAATGAATCTGTGGGCATGTATGTGTTCATTTGTTTGCAGTGTTTTATGGACCTTATCTCATTTGATTCTCACAACAACTTTCTGAGGTAGGAAGTTCAAATATTATTATCTCCATTCAGGTTGAAAAGAATCGAGTGACTGGTCCAAGCAAGTAAGTAACAGTCAGGATTCAAACTTGATCCCGTGGCTGACTCCAAAAAAGGGTACACCTTCCACCATCCTATGTTGCTTCATTAATTATATGTACATGGAATTACATGTGCATTAATCTCTGCCTGTTGCGGAGAGACTAGGGAACTAACTCCTAGGTTAGTAACAACTATAGTATCTCCTAAAATAAGGATGCTGATATTTTATATGTATTTTTCCATTCATTTACTGTCATTAAAAATCAACAAGAAGAAAGAAAAGTAAGGATGCTGCCATTGAAATTTCTTAATCCAAAATAAAGTAGCTTTGTCTTTCCAACAAGCCCGATGTTCACAGTATCAGGCATCATTTCTATATTAAGTGGTATACAATTCGTAAAATGAAATTAAATTGATGAATGCAAATGTTGAATGATAGCAAAAGTTGATTTTTTTAAAGAACAATACTCAGGACCACTTATTTAGCTGGGGCCCCAAATCATCTGCCCGGCAGAGAACTAAATATTCCCTGAAAATGGGGCTATGCTATGGCTAGGGAAAATAGAAGAATCAAAAACTAGAGATACAAAAGCTCAGGTTCTAAATGGAAAACTCCTCTGCACAGTGGAGGCATTTCTGCTATTCTGCTGAGACATCCTGGAGAGCTTGGTACCATAAGCCTTTCCTAACAACTCCCGCTAAGCCCTTATTTGTTTATTTTGTAGACTCTTAGCAGGTCACTGTGGGAGCTTCTGGTCTTCTAGTTAGAGCAGGCAGTGGGGAGTAGAAACCTCTGGGTCCTATAATAACTGTTGTTGCTATTTCAAATTTATTCACTCTCTTCTCTATTATTATTATTATTACTGTTATATAACTATAATAATAGGTAGACTGAAGCACATGCTTAACTCTGTGCCTCAGTCTACCTGTTAGTAAAATAGAGATAATTGTTGTCCCTCAACTTGCTCCTTGGCTTATAAAGCATTTTGAGGCTAACTAGTGAGAATAACTAAAATAAGGTGTGTTTATGTGTGTGTGTTGGTATTGGTAGGAATAAAGATATTGCGTAAGCTTTTATTCCTCATAGTTATACAGACAGATTGTGGGAGAAGTGGATTATGTGTCATTACAGCAATGCTGGGAGGTTAAGTATTATTATTGCCATTTTACAGATGAGGTAATTAAGGTGGTAACTAAGTTAAATAATTTGCTAATATTTGGAACTATGCCCAGAGGGCTATGAGACGGTGCATACCCTTTGACCCAGTAATACCACTACTAGGTCTGTATCTCAAAGAGATCATTAAAAAGGGAAAAGGACCCACATGTACAAAAATATTTATAGCAGCTCTCTTTGTGGTGGCAAAGAATTGGAAATCAAGGGGATGCCCTTCAATTGGGGAATGGCTAAACAAGTTGTTGTATATGAATGTGATGGAATACTATTGTGCTGTAAGAAATGATGAGCAGACAGATTTCAGAAAAACCTGGAAAGACTTAAGTGGACTGATGCTGAGTGAGGTGAACAGAACCAGGGGAACATTGTACATAGTAACAGCGACATTGTGTGATGATCAACTGTGATAGACTTGGCTCTTAATAACGTCACCCCTTATCAGCTGTGCTAAATAATTTCCCTGAGTCTTAAATAGGAACAATAACACTATACCACCCTCCTATTGTGATAATCATATACAAGTAAAAGCATTTTGTAAATATAAAGCATTATATACCTTTAAGGTGGTGGCATTATTAACAATAACAATAATGTAGTACATCTTCTGGGCTCATTCTCTCACTGGCAGAACTGATACCCACTTGAGGGGCATTTTTCTAGTTCTCTAACTCATGAATGTGCATTGGTGTGTTCCCTCTTCCCTCATGATTATCACATGAGGCAGCTAGGTGGATAGAATACTCGACCTGGAGTCAGGAAGACATGAGTTCACATCCAGTCTCAGACATTTACTAGTTGGGTAACCTTAAGCAAATCCCTTAACTTCTGTCTGCCCGTTTCCTCATCTGTAAAATGGGGATAATAATATCACCTACCTCCCAGCATTGTTCTGAGAGATTTGTAAAAAGCTTTGCATATCTTAAAGCATTATATAAATGCTCACTATTAGCTATTATATTAGTTAGCCAGACAATAAAGTATTTATTTACTAAAATGGCATGGTAGGAACAGCTGGTAAAAAACACACGCAGACACAATCTCCTTCTCCAACAACAAAAGTCTGTGCCACATTCTTTCTTTCTACCGAGAGAGCACAGGGGGAAATGGGCTCAAGCTTAGAAAGTACGTGTGGCAAAGGTGGGGGGGGGGCAACACAGCTCCTTTCGCTCGAGCTCACAAGATGTTCCCTTTACATATGGCATCCCCTTAGATACAGAGTCCTCTTTTCACTGGACTCCAGGTTTCTGAGGCTGCTTTCGTTCTGTTTATCTAGTTTGCCCTTGGTTTGTGATGTGGACACTGCCTCCAATCCAGGAAAGTTTCTGGGACATCAAGGAGAAATACAAATTTTCCAACCTTTCAAAATTTGCAAAATTCTTCTCTGGTTAAGGTGGCTGGGGCGGGGGGGGGGGGGGCAGGGGAGGGAGACGGAAGAGGACAGGGCTTAGGATAGAGGTAATTCTTTGGCCCCTTTTCTTCTCTCCCTCCCCCCACCCCTTTCTGCAGAAATTCCCTTTTGGGGACAGCTAGAATGGGCTTCCAGTTCCCTGAGCTGTCAGACACTCTAATAATGCTAGAATAAGAATTAGATGGCTGGCTTTGTACAAGCCCACAGGATATGACCAATCTGAATATACCTCCTTTCCCACCTAGTCAAAATGCATATGGGAGTCTAGGCTTTGCTTACAACTTGTTCATATTTCTGATTGATTAGTTGACTTAATTCAAGTGTTCTCACCTGAGCAAGAAAATTACTTGGTTATTTAATTGGTTGTTTCAACGTACTCCTCAACCCTTACAATAAAAAAGTAGCAGTGCTAGACAGAGTCATTAAGACCTGGGTTCACGTACAACCCCTGAAACTTACTGGCTACAGGACCCTGACAAGTCTCTTAATCTCTATGAGTCCAGGCAACACCCCAACATTTATCTATTAAGACATAGACTAATTGTGATTTGTCTCAGCAGAGTCAGTTCCAGCCCTGGGAGCTCCCCACATGGACAAGATCATGTTTCATTTGTGTATTTTTATGCACAAGGTATGTGCTAGCAATGTAGGTTATGTCCACACAGGTCATCTGAACGCAGTTTTTAGGGAGGCACAGATGGGTTTCCCTGTAGAAGTTATACAGACTAGAATATTCCAGACAACTCCAGAGGAGTCGTTGACAGGAGAGGGCAATGCATTGGCCACATGCTGGGGAGGAGAGAAGGCAAATAATGCTGACTTACTATAACACTTGTTATTTGATCATTGCATGGATAGAACATTTCTGAAATATGCTGAGAGAACTTTGATATGAAAGATCAGGGAATATGGTACCTAGTGTCCTACAGATTTTCAAAATAGCAGATAAAACTCTGTCTTTGAGGTTGGTCATAGGGTGTGCAAACATAATTGGACAAGGCATGAGTTCAAGAAGAGCCACTTTATATGGATCAGTGCCTAGAGGTCCCCTGGGGAAAGTTACGAGCACCATCTGCTGGACAAGTGGGGCAAATCATCAGAGGAGTTGAGCTTTAGGATAATAATGATGATTATTGTTATTATCATCATAAATGTAATTATAGGGGCAGCTAGGTGGCGCAGTAGATAAAGCACCAGCCCTGGATTCAGGAGTACCTGAGTTCAAATCCGGCCTCAGACACTTGACACTTACTAGCTGTGTGACCCTGGGCAAATCACTTAACCCCCATTGCCCCACAAAAACAAAACAAAAAACAAATAAATGTAATTATAGCTAATATTTATATAGCATACACACACACACACACACACACACACACACACACTGCTACCACCCTACTTTAGGTCCTCATCAACTCTGGCCTAGACTTTTGGGTTAGCCTCCTATTTGGTTTCCTTGCCTCAAATCTCATTTTCCATATGGCTGTCAAAATGATTTTCTGAAAGCTCAGGTCTGATCATGTCACTTCTAATCAATAAGCTCCAATGGCTCCCTGTTACTGACAGAAGAAAATATAAAGGAACCATTCTTTACCATTTAAATTTCCTCACAAATTGACCACATTCTACCTTTCCAAACATAAACATTACTCTCCCTTATGTACATTCAAATCCAATCAAACTGGTTTTGCCAGTGCTCACACATACCACCCATGACTTATCTCCTTGCCTTTGTACTGGTGATGATAATGAGTGGGATTAAATGTAAGGTTATGAAAATATATCCTCATATAAAGGAGAGTCAGGACTCGTGGTTTCTTCCCAATTTTCTAGCTTTTTCCCTTTGACCCTTTGAGTACTTCGGGAACTCTTAGAATCCCTGACTTCTTTCAATGTTCAGTTCAAATATCACCTTTATTGTAGACTAAACCCTTCCTCAGCTGCTCCTTTCCTCTTTTTCTCTCAGCTGCTATTGCCTCCTCACTTTCCCCCACATTTTATTTTATATATTATTATTGCTATTGTATTTTGTTATTTATATCTTATTTTATATTTTGTATCTACCTAAATATGTACATGTTGCCTCCTCTCACTAGAATGTAAGCTCTTCAAGGGCAGGGATTATTTCATATTTGTCTTTGTGTCTCTGGCACCTAGCCCAGAGCCTGGCACTTAGCTTATTAGATTGATAGATGGATTGTTACATGCCTTTAATGAGGATGGATGAGAGTTGACTCTATGGACTTGAATTCAGATCTTTTCTATGTGCATTAAAAGGCTTTAGAAGGAAAACATGTAGTTACCCTTGGCGGATTGCCATGCTTAGATAGTCTCAAGTTCCACCTGATTGAAGAGAGTGAGGTAGAGAAGGGATAGTTCCCCCCTCCCCAACCCCCAACCTGGGCCCTTTATATAAGATGGGATCCTCTTACATAAAGGTATAGAATAGGAAAACGAGACTCAGAGGTTAAGTAATCTAGTAAAAGAGACAAAGCTAGAAAGTTGGGAAGAAACCAAGTAGCCTGACTTGCCAAGTGCCATGCTCTTCCCATTCTATCACATTGTAGAAACTACAGTGTGAAATGAGAATGAATCAATTCAATAAATCTTTTTTTTTTTTTTTGGTGAGGCAACTGGGATTAAGTGACTTGCCCAGAGTCACACAACTAGTAAGTGTCAAGGGTCTGAGGCTGGATTTGAACTCAGGTCGTCCTGAATCCAAGGCCGGTGCTCTATCCACTGCGCCACCTAGCTGCCCCTAATAAATCTTTATTAAATACCTACCATGTGCCAGGCCCTGTGCTATAAATGCTGAGGATACCAAAAAAAAAAAAAGGCAAAAGACAGTCCCTGCCCTCAGAGACCTTACAATCTAATGTGCATATTCTTTAAGGAACATGCGAGAAATGTAGCCACCTTAACAGGGAATTTGCTGCCTTGACTATATCGCCCATAGAAATTCACATTTTAATTGGTATGTTACTTGGACTTGAGCTATTTGGCATTTCAACTCACATTGTGACTCTTGGTGAGTCATAAATTCTTAAGAAAGTTTCATAGACTTGTTATTGTTTATTGTTAGGTAATTTGATAATTATTCTTGTATATAGCTTATGCCAAAGACCAACTCATCCAGGTGGGCAGGGAACATGAAAGAAAGTTGGGCCAAATTCTTACCCTTAGTTGATTACTTCTGGAAAACTAATATTGAACTTTAAAATAGCAACAGCAAAGAGTGCTCAAAATTGAATAAGTATTTGCTGGGTACCTACTCAAGGTAGGCTAAGGTAAGCTATCTTGAGAAGTTTATAAGCTACTTTGGGGAGATTATATGAAGGCTTGAAAAGTTATGACAATATATGATTTAAATTAAAATTCAAGAGAACAATATGTGGCAAGTGCTGTCTATTAGAATGAATATTGGCAGGAGAGTCAAAAGATCTAAGCTCAGAATTCCGGCACTGATTCTTGCTAGTTGTGTGACCTTGGGCAAATCATTTCACTTATCTGGGACTCATTTTCTTTACCTGCATAACTGGTGGATTGGAGAAGATCTCAAAGGCTCCTTCTGGTTCTGACATGCTTTGATTCCACAAAGGAGTAAAATAAACATTATGTGCTATAATCATTAAAGATAGAGAGAAGTCAGGGGCAGGTAGGTGGCACAGTGGATAGAGCACCCACCCTGGAGTCAGGAGGACCTGAGTTCAAATCCAGCCTCAGACACTTAACACTTACTAGCTGTGTGACCCTGGGCAAGTCACTTAACCCCAATAGCTTCACACAAAAAAAGATGGAGAGAAGTTACTTTAGGATGGAGTGGTCAGGGAAAGCTTTATGCAGGAAGAGGAATTTAAACTGCATTATGAAAGACAGGTAGGATTTATGGAGTTGGAGAGTAGTGGTGAGGGCATTCTGGTTGAGTAGAATGGTTTGAGCAAAAGCACAGAAATGGGAAACTACAAGATGTATTTTGGGGCATGGTTGAGTAAATCAGTCTTTCTGTAATGGAGGATTTGTGTGAAGGACCAGAGAGAAATCTACAGAAAGGAAGTTTGGATCCAGATGGTAAAGGATTTGGAATGTTAGGCTAAGGAGCCTATAAAGTGATTAGTAGAGCCTGGCACATAATAGGCACTATACAAATATTTATTTCCTTTCTCTTCCCCTTCTTTCCATTCACAAGAATATCCCTTGCCCATTGCCTTGTTGAAATTTCTGTATACTGTGCCTATAACATTCCCCTGAATTGTCAATCTTGTACCCCTATCAAAAAAGGAATGGGGTTAATCTGGCATGACTTGGGCTCCTAGTATTTAGAGATGAGAAGGACCTTGGAGATGATGTAATCCAAGGGTTCTTTTTTCTTTTTGTAATTATTGGTGATGATTAATTTTTTTTGTACAACCGTTAGTGAAATAGCAGGAAGAGTTACATGTTATAAGCTACAGCAGGCAACCTATACCCAGGGTTTAAACCATATTCAAAGACAATGAGTCATTAGCCTTGTGACCTCCAAGGGTCTTAACTTGGGCTCCATGGACCCTAGTCTGTGAATAGACTTCAGAATCTTTGAGCTTGGATTTTTTTTAAAATCACATCTTTATTTTCACTAACTTCTAACTGAAATGTAATATTTCAATCATGAATTTAAAATGAATTTTTCAGAGAGATCCATAGCCTTCACCAGACTGCCAAAGGGGGCCATGATCCTGATCTATTCCAGCTCTCTATCTCTATTTTACAGTGAGGAAACTAAGACCCAAGGAGTTTAAGTAATTCGCCAAAGGTCATAGAGTAGGTAGCAGAGCCAGGATTCAAACTTAGATCCTTTGACTACAAACTTGATGCCCATTTTATTATACCATATTGTTGCTGGTGAACCAGTGCTGGTCAGCTGCTGGGTCCCGTTGATTTACATCCCATTTGCCTGTCTACTCTGCTATCTTGCCATCAGCTCTGCTGCCCCTTCATGCTGCCTCCCCCTAATCTTTGCTTTGTTTACAATAATCAAGTCAGTGCTATCATTGCTTCTGAAAAGGATATGTCAAGTGATTGCCCCATGAATCAATTCACCATCCCTATGATTCACCAGAACAATTCTTTCCCCTGACCACCACTATTCTCTATGTGCTGTCTCCCCCATTAGAATATAAGCTCCTTGAGGGCAGAGACTGACTCACTTTTATATTTGTATCCCTAGTGCTAAGCACTGTATTTGGCATATAAAAAGTATATAAATAATGCTTTTTCATTCATTCATTCATTCATTCATTCATTCATTCATTCATTCTACCTCAGCAATATAACTTACATCTCTCACCTCCTTTCAATTCTCACTGCTATTACCCTAGGCTACTCACTCTAGACTCCCATTCTTTTTTTTTTTTTTGGTGAGGCAATTGGGGTTAAGTGATTTGCCCAGGGTCACACAGCTAGTAAGTGTCAAGGGTCTGAGGCCTGATTTGAACTCAGGTCCTCCTGAATCCAGGGCCAGTGCTCTATCCACTGCTCCACCTAGCTGCCCCGACTCCCATTCTTCTTACCAGGACTGTTGCAAGAAGTTGCTAATTGATCTTCTAAATCCAGTATCTTCTTCTGCTAATCCATTTTCCATACTGCCTCCAGATTAATCATATTAAATCAGAACTCCAATGTTAACCCCACTTCCCCAAGTCAAAAATCTTCAAAGCTCCCATTTGCTGACAAATAAAATCCAAACTTCTAAGCCTGTATTCAATGCCCTCCAGAATATGTCCTGAACTCATTTTTCTAGGACTATCTCTCACTTTTCCCCTTACTCCCCAAGTGCCCACTGCTTTGATTAGTAAGAAACCATGCAAAAATTAGTGTGTGAAATAGCTCTTAGTATAGAGTTTTGCCTTTCTAAACCCATTTCCTTCTCCATTTGATGGCTTAATATTCTTTTGAGTCATCAAGACTTTGCATTTGTTTTAATACATAAGCTATGCAGTGGTCTTTTCAGACTTTTGTTTTGTTCCTAAAGCCCTCAAACAAATGTTTTCTTTCCCATCAGACCTTGTACTTTACAGTTGTTTATGGCATAGGCAGATTGCTATATTTTGAATTTAAATTTCATGTTTTTGGTGAAGACAATGATAAATCAACCTGGAATCATGACCAGATTGACTTACAATAAATTTACATGTTTAATTAAAAGAAAAAGGACACTCTAAAAGTGTCCTCTGCTTCAGTTAAGCTCTCCTAAGCTCTCCTTTTTTTATACTCCTGATTCATATCATTTTCCTGCCTAAAATTAATTTCCCTCCATTTCTAACTATCAAAGCCCTACCTTCATGGTCCATTTCAATAGTCACTTCCTCCATGAAGCCTTCCACAATCACCCCAGACAAATTGAGTTCTCCCTCTTCTGAACTCTCACATCACTTTATGTGTACTTCTCTTATGATTCTTATCACAACCTAGCCTGGTAATACTCTCCACCCTTGGGGAAACTGACAGCTTTATCTTTGTCCCCAAGAGGTGGTACTCCTGCCTGGCTGTGAACTTTCTCTACCATGCCACAGATACCTTCTCACCCTAGAAGATCATGCCACTCTTGAATGTCCCTCACTTAAGGTGTATTCTGCCCCGTTCCCCTTCCTCTGACTGGCTGATTCCTTTCAGAACCTCCATTTTAAGGAAAATGCCCAGGCCAGCCACATCTTCATCCTCCCCAGGCTCTACTTCTGACTCTCTGGACTTTCTTATTCTCCCACTCAGGTACCTCCCCTCATTTTTCAGGTTTTTAATAACAATGTTGTCTTTCCTTCTGCTTTTCTTTGTACTCCCACTGCTTAGCACAGTGCTGGCAAATAGTGAGCATTTATTAAATGTTTCTTGACTTGTGAGCTCCTTAGGAGGAAGGACTCCAACAGGTGTTTAATATTTAGATCACAGATAATCAGATTTAATAATAGCTAGCCTTTATATGTTTATATGTATGATATATATAAATAGCATTTATATATTTATATTACAAATATTAGCTCATTTTATCCTGACTGACCCTGAGAGTAAGGTTCTAATATTATCCCCATTTACAAATGAGAAAACTGAGGCACAAAGTGGCTTGTGCAAGGGTACACAAGTCATAACCAGCAGAGAGAGCATTCATCGAACAAATAAACGTACTTTATAAATAGAGTCCCTTTTAGATTCACAATGTTTTAATGAGGATTTCCCAGTGCTACAAACTGTGAAATGAAGCTACAGACATCTTCCCCTAAAGCCAGAGACTTTTGGTCATACCAGAAATCCCAATTCCCCATGAGGACTTCACAGACCATCCTTGTCTTCTCACCATCATATTCTGCTTTCCAAGCAAAGGAGCTTCTTCCTCATGCCTGATGCTCTAATAAATGAAGTATGTCTACAAACAACTTTCTCCCTTGCTGCTACCATGAAGGGAATAACCAAGTGCTAGGCAAATGGGCTGAGTCTGCTCTGAAGAGATAAAAACAGCTTGGTGCTTTGGCAACTGAGCCCACACTCATTTGAACAGTACAGATACCTCCTACGGAGATCTAACAGCATTTCTATAAAAATGGCATGTGCTATTTCCATTTTAAACAAAGAGCTTTATTTTGGACATGGTTTTGATAGAGTACAACCCAGAAGAAACATGTGCAGCTGAGATCATAGGGAGTTGCCCAAGCAATTTAAAATTGGAAAGGAGTCATAAGGAGAATGTCCAGGGTGTGTTTTCCCAGCTCGCTCTGTATGTCAGTCCCTTGTTTCTCCAAGCATGCCACTTCTATCTCTTACTCTGGGTTGCCACCTATGATATGCACCTGCACATAACCTTTTACAGATTCATTCACTTGTGAGCCAACTTCATATAGCAACTTTCTCATGCTCCAAATTAAGATAGTCATCTTTATGAACTAAACTACATGTTACTAAAGTAGTAAAGCAGGCAGAAATCCCCCTGGGGTGCTACTGCCAAGAACATTTTATAAATGTGGAATCATGTTCAGAGAGAGAGCCTAGTCTCTAAAGGTCCTCTAAATATTCTTTTAAAGAAATTTTCAGTCTGGGTTGGCACTACATCTGGTAGGCACTGCTGATAAAATAAATGAACTTTTCTTTTTTTCCTTTGTCACCCAATAAAAGCTCTGCTGCATGGTAGGAATCATGAAATGAGGAGGAAAATAAAACCTAGCATTTATATGGCACTTTCAGTTTGCAAAGCACTTTATAAATATTATCTCATTTTATCCTCACAACAACCCTGGGAGGTAGGTGATATTATTTTCCCCAATTTCTAGATGAGGGAACTGAGACAGACAGGTTAAATGACTTGTTCAGTGTCACACAGCTAGGAAGTGTCAGAGGCAGTGTCTGAACTTAAGTCTTTCTGGCCCATTTCCAGCCTTCTATCCACTATGATGGCTACCTAGATGGGTGGGATGGTTGTATCTTAACTGTTTGGGAATAGAAGAGGGGTTAAGCCTTCATTACTAACCCACACATACTTCAAGATGAAAGATGAAAGTACCTCCCAATGTTGATGATCTCCTTCTTTGTTGAACTCTTATAGTACTTAAGGTCTACAGCACATATTTCATAATGAATAAACTTGCTCCATAATTAATAAACTTGCTTTCATTTCAAACTTCTTCCTTTCTCCCTCCTTCCATATTTTGGGGCTGAGACCTGAATACCTTCTAATGATACTGCTTCTCTGGCCACCCTTCTCAGTACTGGAAACATCTTCTCTCACACCCCTAACTCAATGGTCATTCATGGTAGAGAAGTCAGAACTCTCCTTACTCCCCATAATTACTTCCAGACTCCTTCTTTACCACTATTACTCAACAACTTGTCTTTCTTTGAAGTTCATGATTCCCAAATTTATTACCCAATCCAGATCCTGGTAACCACTATCTATCGACCCTTAGGACATTTTCCTTTCTTCCTCAATGAGTTCATTGTCTCACAGTCTTTCTCTCTTCCCCAACTCCTGCCCTCATGCTGCCAGACTTAACAAACATACTGATACTTTCTCAAAGATTCAAACTTCATAGTTCTTCACCTATCTCATAGGGTTATTGTAAAGAACTAAATGTAAATGAGTTAAATATGGAAAGCAATTTGTAAACATTAGAGCACTTTATAAATGCCAGCTATTAATATTATTATATTATTATAATTATAATTATGATATTATCATTATTACTCATTTCCCAAAACCTAAAACTCAGCTACACACAGAGATAGACATACTCTTGATCTCAACATCACCCATAATGGTTCCACTTCCATGTTCTGAAATTTCTTTATTTGATAATAATCATTTATCACTCCATCTGCCCCCATGCCTTATGACCCTTAAACCTATTCTTCATCTCCATCCATGACCTCTTTTCCATCTACCATTCCATTCTTCATGGTCATCATCCATGACCTCTTTTCCATCCACCATTCCATTCTTTGTCAGGTCATCACCTCTGCACTAACTACATTCTCTTATTCTTAAAGTAGATATCTTGGGGAAGCAATTCCACGCCATTCTCTATTCCAGAAATCCATGCCACCTATCACCAATTAAACAACAAACCCCAATTCTGGATTATTCCCACCAACAACCTCCCTAGCTCCAATCTACATGCTACTCAATGGAATGGGAGGAAACCACAAAACTATGTCAACTGGGTCTACAACATAATTTTTATTTAATATCAACCTGACTGTCACTTCAACAAGACAATCATTTTACTCCTTAATAATTCACTATCCCACTCTCTACAGCAGCTATTCCAAACATTCTCATATCTCCTCCATCCTCCCTCCCTCCACTGAATCTTCTTTCCCTCTCATCTAAGGACCTTACCTAGTAATTCATTGGAAAAATTGAGTTCATTCTTCAAGAGATCCTCCTCCACCACTCTTCCTCCTCATCTCATATCACTCAGACACTCTCTTCTTCTATCTTCTCCTTCACTCTTGTCTAAGATGAAAAGGTAGCCCCTCTTCTTGTCACTGTCAACCCCTTTACATGCATACTTCTTCCTAACCCCTCCTATCTTCTCTAGTAGATTGGGCCCACTATCCTTCCAATTGTCTCTCTCATATTCAATCTATCCCTATCTACTAAGTCCTTCTCTAATGCCTACAAATATATACAGTTCTTGCCAATTAAAAAAAAACTTCACTTCATTCTACCATATACTTTCATTTCTATCCTATATTTCTCCTCTCCTTTGTAGCTAAACTCTTCGAGAAATTTACCTACAATTTGTTCCTCCACTTCTTTTCCTCCCACTCTCTTCTAAACCCTCCGTAATGTTAAGCGCTAAAATTCTAGCTAAACTGTCTAAAATATCTAATGAGTGGTCGCCAATAAATTATAAGCTTTAGCAAGAGTTAGACTTTTAAGCATTTATTAAGGAAAAGAAGAATTTGGTAAAGAGAGAGAGAAAGGCCTAGATTCCTATCTATTAAAGGGGGAGCACATTTCTAGCTCCGCTCTCCACCAGAGTCCAAAGGCAAGAGCCCGAGACTGAGCGCCAGTCTCTTCCTTCCTCCTCCCACTAGCCCGCGTCACTTCCTGACTCCTGGTCTTGCCCTCAAAGACCTTCCCTTCATGGGCAGAACTCTTCTACAGTAAGTATCCAGCAGGTGGCGTCATTCCAATCGTTACAGTCCCCCCTGTTGTTCCTCAAGAAACAAAATGTTTCCTTGACGGAACAGTAAAAACAATATAATAACTATTGCTAACTAATAATATGTGAACAACAATATAGAAAAGGAAGAGAGGAAAGTTTTGTCCAGAGGGGCGATTTTTTTGTCCTCATGAACCGACGCTTTGACATTAGTCTTGCAAAGGGAGGGCCTCTGCAGAGAATACATGTTACAGATGGTGTATATTATAACAGAAAGAGAAAAAAACCCAACAAAAACAAATCAAAACTGTTCATTTAAAGTCTCTGAAAGTCTTTTCTCAGATGTCCTCTAGGTGTAGTCATGGAATGGAAGTCTTTTCAGGGGTTGATGTGTGGATACTGGTAATCAGCCAGGAAATTTCCTACAAAATTGAGCTTAACACAACTTTAAAATAGCTTTGTCAATAATCAAATCAAACAATGAAAGTTCTCAAAAACATGTCTAAGGGAATTCAGAATCTTAGTTGTTACACATGAAACATATAATAAAACAAAAATTGAACCATTCTTTAAAATTATAAAATACTATAGTCCCCCCTTATGGAGGGTATTTGAGAAGACAATTGCTGCGATATTAATTTTTAAAAATAATTTTTATCTTTGTTTCATCACTTTTTGCATCATCTGCCTAATTATCCTCATGCCATTATGAGAAATTAGAAAATCTAATATAATTGGTAACAGGTGTCAAGACCAAATTCAACACTGTTATTTATCATGACACCTGAGATAATTATGGGGGTTACCATAAAAGAACAGAGAAATGATGGGATATGAGCATTCCCACACTTGAGCAATATGTACTGCCCATACAGTATGCCAGGCTTAAAATAGGTGGATGGAATATATGTCCATGCCACCGAACATATTGGAGGAAACTGAGTCAGACTTAATCAGATGCATGGGATTGAGATGTCCATGGCATCAGGCATATAGGAGGGAGCATAGAAGCCAGGTGTAGGAGTGAGATGGGTGGGATGAATACTTCCAGCCATCTGTACAATATTGTGGGGAAAAAGAGAATAAAATATTAAACCAAGAGAATCCAACCTCAACATTTGTCAAAAGCCGTTCCCTCGGCCATACCTTGACTTCATGCATGTCTCCCCTCATGTGACAGTTCAGTGTCTGCTTTTGCATGTATTCCTCTTGTGATTGGATGGCATCTGATAACTCAGAATAAAGGCAATTAATGTCTTAAATGATAAGTTCCCATAATCCAAGTCTCATATGGATTTAAAATTGAGGATAATAAATGGTTGCAAAAAATGTGAATACATCTTGACTCAAAATATAATATATAATTATGCAACAATTTCAAATAATACCCTTTTTTTTTACTTAGTATACAATTACTTTTGTGAAAAATCAGAACATACTTAAATACAAGTTAAAGCACAACAGAATCTCAAAGAACTTTTTTACAAATGTTCCCCTCTTTTTTTTTTTGGAATATGCTTATCAAAAATAATACTTCTAGAATCAATTTACACTTGCCATGGCAAACAATTTGCCAGGGAAATGCTTTAAAGAGTTTGATCAAATAATCAGTTGAGAAAAAATAACAAAAACAAACAACTCAGAATATGGGAGCACAATACTCCTAGAATTAACATTGTATTATGAAATCAAAACCATCTTGCAATGTTTCAAAATTAGATAGACAAATGAATAGAAGAAAATACACATGGAACAATAAAAGACAATGAAATTCAAACTAAGGAAGTCTAAATGAATGTGAACTTAATATTAATAAGAGTATTATAAAATATAAACTTGATCACATGACTATAAAAAGCTTTTACAAATATTCTCCTTGTTTTAAAAACTAAATATAAAACACAATCTCAAAAGCATGAAAATCTCTATGAAAATAAACCCATACCATTAATTTCAAAATGTATATGTAATAGCATAGAAATCCTATGTAACCTCTGAACTGATATTAATACTCTGAGTGAATTCAGAACACCTTTGATTCCGATATCTAAAATCCCCAATACTCATATCAATACCTTGCTGCTTACTTCTACATTTCTGTAAAATATATACCCTTCCATGGCAAAAGAGGCAGAGTCTTGAACTATGTTGATTGTCATTCTTATTCAGCTTAAGTTTTTCTTCTTTAACCCCTCTATATTGTCTGTCAGTCTTTCCACCATACAAATGCTTTATAAGATTACTAATTAAAGACAAAAGCAGGTTAGCAAAATTATGAACAAAACGAGTATATCTGGAATTTAAAGAGTTTTCTAAGATTGTCTCAAAAGCACAGCCAGACCAGGGAAGGGCTGAGCCTGAAGCTGCAAATGCAGGTAGAAAAAGTTGAGCATGCGCATCAGATCTCTGGACTTCCCAGGCAGGGGAAGCTATGGGCTTGGCCATAGGAGGAGTAGAGGGTGGGGTCTGGAGAGGAGGGGAGGGACCAGCACAATTTGAATCACACTTGATTTTGAACTCAGGCCTGGATTCCTCTTCCCCCACCTTGCCTCCAGGTGCTAGGGGATTAAAAGCTTCTAGAGGGTGGGTCATTGCCTCCAGGCATGCAAAATTAAAGCAACAATTACTGTTAGAACTGGGAAAAGCTGCGGGAATCTCTTCAGGTTTCTCTGAAAAAGCATGGTTGGGAGAGGGAGAGATATTTCCTCCTGTGAGTAAGTTACTGGCTCTTTTAACAAAAATAAAAAGAAAAATAGAAAATCCACAAAAACAAAGCATTAACATGATCTTATCTCCCATTTGTCTGGTTAAACAGACCAAAATCAAAAATAGGATAATTAGGGAGTTTAAAAGGTCCATTCGAAAAAATTCAAAGGAAAACACAGCCAGTACACCAGTACTTAGCAGTTAAAGGGAGAGGGAGGGGAAATTTCTTACCCAACCAGCAGATCAGAAGACTGAGGGTTAGCTTTCCTCTTCGTGGTCAGCCATCTGTTAAGGGCTAAAATTCTAGCTAAACTGTCTAAAATATCTAATGAGTGGTCGCCAATAAATTATAAGCTTTAGCAAGAGTTAGACTTTTAAGCATTTATTAAGGAAAAGAAGAATTTGGTAAAGAGAGAGAGAAAGGCCTAGATTCCTATCTATTAAAGGGGGAGCACATTTCTAGCTCCGCTCTCCACCAGAGTCCAAAGGCAAGAGCCCGAGACTGAGCGCCAGTCTCTTCCTTCCTCCTCCCACTAGCCCGCGTCACTTCCTGACTCCTGGTCTTGCCCTCAAAGACCTTCCCTTCATGGGCAGAACTCTTCTACAGTAAGTATCCAGCAGGTGGCGTCATTCCAATCGTTACAGTAAGTTGGCTTCCCAGAAGCTTGTGCCTACTATTCTGTGACTACCTTCCGCCTACTCAGTATATATATTTTATGGGTCTATTTATTTACATTATTTCTCTACAATCCAACTGGATGGCTTCTTGAGTACAAGAACTGTTTGCCTTCTTTTGTGTCCCTAGATCTTAGAGCAATGTCTGGCATACAGTAAGCACTTAATAAATGATTGTTAATGGTTGACTGAAGCCAATATAGAATTACATATTGTAGTAACTACAAAATAAATATTGGCTAATGAATGAAGGTTTTGTGCTAGTTTTATTTCTGCAATGAGATCATAAGTGCCTTGATTTTGCAAAAAAGATTGACACCCAACATAAGGCATTTCATCTATCTTGGGATCAGTTTTTTTCATCTACAAAATATATAGGTTGGACAATGCAACTCTGAAATTCTATGAACTCTGTGGAAGCCAGGGTACCTTAAAGAGTCCTCTCCCATAAAGGCTCTGGTTACATCTTCTATCTGCCCTTAGGACAATTACACTGTTTCTTAAACAGATAGACTAAAGAAGTTGAAGCCATTTCTGCAGAAGATCCATAAGCATCTGACTAACTAGGCTTGGACCTCTCCAGCACTGGGGAGACTCTGACCCCCTTGGTTAAAAGGTAATTTGTGGGGGCAGCTAGGTGACACAGTGGATAGAGCACTGGCCCTGGAGTCAGGAGTACCTGAGTTCAAATTCGACCTCAGACACTTAACACTTACTAGCTGTGTGATCCTGGGCAAGTCACTTAACCCCAATTACCTCACTAAAAAAAAATTTTTAAATAAAAAATTTTTTTAAAAAGGTAATTTGTGTTGTTTAAAATCTAAATGTAGTTCCTATTCTGTGCCCCCCCCCCAGTCTTGGGGCAGGGGGGAAGCTGGCTAAAATCACTGATAAATTCAGCAAGAGTTTAGACTTTTAAAGATTTATTAAAATAAATATTATAAGTTAGTGAAGAGAGAGATTGAGAACAGATTCCTTATAGCATGGAAGTCCTAGCTTAGCTCTAATTTAGTATAACCAGAGAGAAAGAAATCAATTTCCTTTCCAGTAGCTCACGTAAAATCTCTCACCACCAAACCGATGTCCCAAATGACAAGGGGGACTCCTGTTCTCCCTCTCTTGCCACACACCTCTTCCTCCCCAAAAAGAGACTTCTTCTATGAGAGAACGTCCCCTTCCTAGTTCCTCTCTCCCTCCCCCAGAGAGGTCCTTCAAGCTAATTGGTTGAGAGTGGTCTCTTGCTGAAGTCAGTAGTATACCAACATGTCACTCAGGACCAGCCAGATGTGGCCTCCATCCAATCATCCTTAAGTAGGTACTTAGTTTCTCATTCTCACCCAATTCAAACAATACTAAATCAATCAGGTGGGACCCCTGGGCATCTGCCAGGTTCCATTATTTTATCACAAATTCTTGGCAACAGACTTCCATAAGAACCTCTTTTCCTTCTGAAATATACTAAGTAGCTGCCTTTGACCTCAGCTTTGCTGATGTTTCACTGGCCTTTCTAATTTCTCTGAAGTCCAAACACCCATGTCAGATTATGAGGGCTGACTTGATTCCCTGTCTTCTTCTTTTCCCAGACTGCCTATGATCCTGCACCTGCTCACCCATTCTATTCACACCTGCATTCTCTCCTTTGAATTTCTTGGCCTTTATTTCTGTCCCAAAGACCAAGCCCTAGTCTATTCTACCATTACTGAATTTCAGCCCATGCCTCCCCATCTAAACCAGCCTGCGGTCTTACATATCTGCCTTCATAACTTAGCCTCAACTTTTCTGGACAAATGTTAAAAGTCTTCCTGGGGGCAGCTAGGTGGTACAGTGGATAGAGCACCGGCCCTGGAATCAGGAGTACCTGAGTTCAAATCCAACCTCAGACACTTAACACTTACTAGCTGTGTGACCCTGGGCAAGTCACTTAACCCCAATTGCCTCACTAAAAACAAAAAAACAAAAAAAAAAGTCTTCCTGTACTTTCATCATTTTCAGTCTGGACATTTTTCAAGTTTGACTATAAGAAGTGGTTGACCCTTAGAAGGAAGTTAATCTCCATCCAATGCCATTTGTTCTTTTGTCTTTATCTTCTCTTTCCTATCAGAACCTGGACTCTGCCCTTCTGTTCCTCCCTCCAAGTCATTCCCCTGCTGACTTCTCTGTTCCTAGATGAGTCTTCCCTGACCCTCTTTCGGCTTCTTACTTGGTATTGTCTTCTCCTGTTGAGGTTAAACTCATTGAGAGCAGACTGTCTTGCTTGTTTTTAGTATCCCTAGGACTCAGGTCAATGTTTGTATTTAATAAATGTGTTTGTGCTCTCTCTTTCCTTCTCTCTCTCTCTCTCTCTCTCTCTCTCTCTCTCTCTCTCTCTCTCTCCCCCTACCTTCCTTTCTCTCTCCTCTCTTCCTTTTGTTCTCTCCCTCCTGCCATCTCTGTATCTGTCTGTCTGTGTGTCTCTCAACATTTGATGGTAGGACTACCAAGCTTAAGGAGCAAAAAATATCTTTAATTTAGAATACAAATCCAGAACTCCATTTGAAAATATCTGGAAAAGCATCTCATGTGGCTCTGCTAAATTCCTTTAACAATATTATGATGTAGCCATTAAAACATTTAAGTTTCTCATTAGAAATTCTCAGTTTGAACTCCTTACTTTAAAATGAATGCCTGTATTTTAATAGAATTGTCATGACATGCATAATGTATTTCTAGATTTATTCAATGTATATGTGAGTGCTTGTTTTATGCCTGGGTTCAAACACTCCTAGGCTCATAGATTGAGGACTGGAACGGACCTCAGCACTCTACTAGGCATAGCAAAAAGGCAGATAGGTATTCTGGATCTCAAAGGTCTTACACTCTACTTGAAAAATTGATGCATACACATATGAAATGTCAAACAATTCTAACAAATCAATCTCTCCGGTTTCTGCACCTTAACTTCTCTCACAGTTGCTGGCTCCCTTTCTGAAAGAGTCCCTCTTCCTGCTTGACACTCCCACCCTTCCCTTAGCTGCTAACATCCAAACCACACCTTTGTACTCCACCCATTCTCCTCTAGATGATCCCTAGATTCTCCCTACCTGTGACATCAGAAACAGGAAACCAACTGAACACACTTAGGTGAGAACACACACCCTTCTCTGGAAAAACCTATGCCCTTCGCCTGTACCCCATATCCACTGGAAAGAGTGACAGAGAGCTAGAAAAGTGGGGTGGAGGGACAAGGTTAAATCTGAGGAAACCTCCCTGCAAGACCATTGTTGGCCACCTGCCCTGGGGACCTTTCCTCACCTGACTGCCTTGAAGATCCAAGAGCCTCCTTGGTTATAGTCATCTTTTGTTATCCCTGCTCCCGGGCTCCCACCCCCGGGAGCAAATTACTGCACATTATAGTTAGGCCTTAAACCTTCCCTCCTGTGAATCAAATGCTCCCTAATAAAGGTCTGTTGCTTTAAGCATCACTGCCCTGGCTGATTCTTTTGTGAATGATTCCTTTAAGTCCCCAAATCTGGGAAATTAACTGGAACAGAAAATGAGAATGGGACTAATTATTCATGAAGGATGGCACAAGTTCTCCCCCGCCCCATGGCATTCTTTTTGTTACAACCCGTATAAGCAGGCTGGGGCAATTCTTAGTTTAAAGACTGGAGACCAAGGGTTCAGACCAATTTGTCAACGTGGTCAGGGACATAGGTATTGGGGCCTGACTACCCTCCTTTAGATTTATTCCGCCTGGATTTCATGGGCAGCCATTCACCTGCTCCATGTTAATACTGCTTTGAAGAAGGAGAGGGAGAGGGAGAAGGAAGAGAGGGAAGAGAGTGAACAGACTCACTAAGATTGCCAGGTTATCAAAGACATGGTATTACCTCCTGACATAGAGTGACTATACTCAGGGTGAAGATTAAGACAAATTTTTTTATCATGGCCAATGTTGGAATTTGTTTTGTTGCCTATGCATATTTGTTGCAAGGACTGTGAATTACTAAACTATTCTGAGTAATAAAATCATTCATATCAACTATGAAGGACTTATGAAGGAAAATGCTATCCAAATGAGGGTGGTGGGAGAGAAGGTAGATTTTTGTTTACTGAAAATAAAAAAGAATTTAAATTTAGAAAACAAGACAAAGACAGAATATAAATACCTTGCCAATAGTAATGATTATGGATCAGGTTGGTGTTTCTTGTTAGTCCTCAGAAGGTCTGAGGAGGGAAAAAGATAAGGCAAATGTTGATCCTGTAGTTTAGCCTTTATCTTTCTTGGGTATCTCTACAGAATTCTGCTAGGAGCAAAACTGATGTCTCTGGTGACCAAGAAAGGGACAATACCTCTGGAGAACTCCAAATTTATACGTCCTAAACCATCAAGGTGGCCTGGTTCCTTGGTTTTTATGGTGAAAGAGTAGAGTTTGTTAACTTAAGCCCTCTCATTTTTTTTTGAGATCTTCCCTTTTTCTTCCTGTTATTCAGGATAAAGGAATGGGAGGTGGCTGGCACTAGATGTTTTCCTTCTTTCAGGAAGAAATAAACAGTGGTAAGCTTGACTCAGAACTTAGCAGAGTGTTTTTTTATTCCATAATGATTTTCACACAATGTTAATCACTCTCCTCCCTGGATAATTCATTGCAAAGCCTGGCAATTGAACTGTAACCCAGCAAGCAGAGTTTCTAGAGGGGTTTCTTGATATAGCTGTAATGTAGGTCTGATCTGCAATTGTAAGTTACAAAGTTTACTGAATGGCCAAAAAAGGCTTGGACCTTCAAAGCTTTTATACTCCGTTATAAGAGAGATGTAAACAAGTGAAGAACTGAGAATGCCAGATTTGGAGTGTTGCTTGAAATATGCTACAAGTAGTGGAAGAGAGGAAAAAACATCTGACTAGCAGACCAGAGCTGGAGAAGAGGACAGGAATTCATTAGCACAGAAGAAGAAAAAAGGTTAGGTCTAAGCTTGACTATGGGGATGCTCCATTAGAAAAAAAAATGTTTTGGGAAAATAAAAAGACAGTGTCACTGGTGGCTGGCCATTTTGTATCTGATGACTTCTTTGTTAAATTGTCAGAGGATGAAAATTGAGAGGATGCCCATCAGTTGGAGAATAGCTGAATAAGTTGTGATATATGATTGTGATGGAGCACTACTGTGCTGTAAGAAATGACAAGCAGGTTGGTTTAAAAAAACATGGAACCCAATTGCGTCACCAAAATAATAATAATAATAATAATAATAATAATAATAAAACATGGAAAGACTTACTTGCATGAAATAATGCAATGAAATGAGCGAAATCAAGAGAACATCGCATACAGTAACAGTAATACTGTTCAAAGAGTAACTGTGAATGACTAAACTATTCTGAGTAATAAAATCATTCATATCAACTATGAAGGACTTATGAAGGAAAATGCTATCCACCTCCAAAGGAAGAACTTATATGTGAAAGTAAGTATTGTATGCTTCTCTCTCTCTCTCTCTCTTTCTATGATGGTCTTCTCTAATGAGGGCTTGGGGGCAAGAGGGAAGGAGAGAACTTGGAATTAAAAATGTAATAAACAAATAAACAATTGTTTGAGGAATGCATACAGAGTGTTTGTAAATTTTGAATATAGCCAGATATCATTATTATTATCATTCATTATTATTACTATTATTGTATTATGTTTCCCCCTC
The DNA here is from genome assembly GCF_019393635.1 of Dromiciops gliroides. NCBI lineage: Eukaryota > Metazoa > Chordata > Mammalia > Microbiotheria > Microbiotheriidae > Dromiciops > Dromiciops gliroides. The sequence goes on from NC_057864.1 coordinate 106,721,539, forward strand.
CTTTGATTGAAAAACTATTTATAGGGGCAGCTAGGTGGCGCAGTGGATAGAGCACCAGCCCTGGATTCAGGAGGACCCGAGTTCAAATCTGACCTCAGACACTTGACACTTACTAGCTGTGTGACCCTGGGCAAGTCATTTAACCCCAATTGCCTCACCCAAAACAAAGAAAAGAAAAAAAAAGAAAAACTATTTATAAAGAATAGATTTCGTACTGCTGCCAATTAGTAATACACTTGCTAATTTTGATATAGAGAAGAAAATGTTTAATGAGCCATGTTATATCCATAGAAAATAATTATAATAAATTATATAAAATATCAATCTATAATTGCTATAATGATGATGATGACATTATGTAACATCTTCAGGCTTACGAAGCATTTTAAATTGTCTTATTTGATCCTCACAACAACCCTGTGATATAAATGCTATTATCCCCATTTTATAGATGAGGAAACTGAGTCTGAGAGGTTAAGTGACTTCCTCTAAGACCATCTCACCCTGGAATTTCCCTCCACCAGGCTCACCCCTGGGGAGTTCCTCCTGGGTGCCCTCCATTTTGTGCAAGGGTCCAAGCCAGTCAGTCTTCTATCCTTCCTCATTCTACTTCTGATCTCTGGACTTTGAAGCTATGCCCCTGATGGGTACCTTTGTCCCTCCACCCCAATCTTTTAGCTCTTTGTACAATTCTTACTCATTTTGGGTAAATTGTCTCCTCAACAAACCTTTTGATTTTATGTAGGGATACAATTTTTCCTAGGAAAATAGTCATTATTTTAATAACTGACCTTTACTTGACCTCAGAAAAACAGGATTTAGCAGGAGATGATGATTGAAAAATGTTTGCTTGTAATTGAATGCTTCTGAGAATTCCTAAGGAACCTTTTGAATTTGTTACGTTTCCTAGTGACTCCATACCCTGTTGAGAGTGTTTATTATTTTCAACTCCATTCAACAAGCATTTATCAGATTGCTATTGTTTCCTAATTTTCTCTTACTTCTAAGTTAGTATAAAAGACATGAGCTGGGGGGCAGCTAGATGGCACAGTGGTTAAAGCGCTGGCCCTGGATTCAGGAGTACCTGAGTTCAAATCCAGCCTCACACACTTGACACTTATTAGCTGTGTGACCCTGGGCAAGTCACTTAACCCCCATTGCCCTGCAAAAAAAAAAAAAAAAGACATGAGCTGGGTGGGAATGAGTAAAGAGGAAAATGGCCATATATACCATATGATAACAAAATGTTTACAATATTTGGTAGCAAAACTTGGCTAAGGCTGTGCACTAGAGATTAACATGAAGAATTTCACTTAGATTCAGTATTTAAAATAATTCAGCCCAACTCTTCTCAAAGTTTCATTGTCTTATCAATCAATCAAAAAACATTTATGGATGTTTACTATGTGTCAGACATTCTGCTAAACGCTCAAGATACAAAGAAAACTACTTCCTACCCTCAAGGAGCTTACATTCTGAAGTCATATAGATTCCTTTACAATTGAGCTTGGGACCCAATCAATGAGAAAGATTCCCCAGTGGTGGGAATCTGTCCGTCTTTATTTACCTCTGGAAGGAGTTTTCCAATCTTACATTCTCCCTGCTAACTTCTAGTCTTCTTTCATTTTATTCATTTAGGGAAACTAGCCTGCATTTACACAGACAAATACATATCATATACACATGTCATTGTTATTCAGCTCTCAGAGAAAGATAAATATAGCATAACCTTTGGAGGCCATGAGAACATTCTCCTTGCCCTGTTTACCAAAACTGAGGCCCTTAATTCTCTATAGCTTGTGCTATCCTGAATCTTAGCAAGAAGTTTGTCATACTTGTTTACTGTGCTAGGGCTTCTGTTTAGGACATTCTGGAGCCCTCTTTTTAGATGGCAAGTTCACAGAAGGAAAGCCTTACATTAGCTGTCCTGCTACCTGTTCAGATGTATTTGATCTTGAGTTAACGGGTTCCAGGCAAAGGCTTTAATGCAAAATGTAATTGCCCTCAGCTATTTTCAAAAGGTCTTCTGTCCTTATGATTGCTATTGGGCTCATGTCTATGAAAATTTTTTTTTTAAAATAAAGGCATGCTTTCAGGGAACTCATGACACAATCACTCCAAAAAAACCTCCAAATAATGCCATAGGACAATTCCTGGAGCAGCAAAACCCACAAAAGAACGTGCTGAGATCATTTTACAGCCAAAGATGGCTTAGAAGGTTGGAAGGAGGGGGCTGCTGTGCCAAGGCAGCAGTGGAGCCCAATCCCACAGGCACGCTGACACAGATCCAGTCCCAGGCAGGTCAAGCCAGGGAAAGAGCCCCCCAGAGCCTCTGAATCAGCTGCAGCGTCAGTGTCATCTGGAACTAAAAGTAAAGGCATGCTTTCATAGGAATTTTGTCATTGGAAAGATGGTTATAAAATGGCTCCCAGTTAGAAAAAAACTCTAACAAGAGACTGGAAGTATTAAGATTTAACAGAATGAAAAAAGACAATTAAAATGAGTGCTAATAATTGGAGAATGGCCAAAAAAGTTGTCATACAGGATTGCAATGGAGTATTATTGTATCGTAGGAAATAATGAGTGTGATAAATACAGAAAAGTATGGAAACATCTACATGAACTGATGCAGAGCAAAATCAGTAGAACCAAGAAAACAGCATACACAAGAGGTACAACCATGTAAATGGAAAGAACCACAACACACCAAAAAATAAAAAATAAATAACAAAATTATAAGAATCAAGTATGACTCAAATAAAGAGATTTGAGAAGACATTCCTACTCTCTCTTTTCATGGATATGGAATGAACATAGGTGTTACACATTGCCCATCTGGGGGACTTTTTTTCAAAAATCAATTGTACTGACTTTTTCCTTTATCTTTCCCTTTTTTGGCTTTAAAAATAGTATTAAATTTACTTTATTGGGAAATTTACTGTATTGGGAAAAATCTTACCCTCTGTCCCTGACCTCGCTTCAGCTTCTTCTCTCCTGAAACTTAGATGAAACAAAACTTCCAGAGTCTTAAATACAGTTTCCAAGTGACTTTCCCCCTCCTTTTTTTCTCCTTGCTTCTTTATTCTCAGTAATAATTAAATGCCAGATACTATGTATTTATGTCTTGCCAACTTCTTTCATGACATGCCTTGTATCTTCCACCAACATTTTGAAAACCCAGTGCAGGAGTTATACCTGTCTCAAAACTGTATGTAGGGTGGGACAGCTAGTGTTTTGCCCCCTGCGTCTGACATTTCAAGAGGCATACTTCCAGTCAGGGGGTGGTCCCTCCTCTCCTTGATCATTTGGCACAGCTGCCCTCAAGAGATAGGGGCAAGGTTTCATTACCCTGGGGACTGGACTCTGCTCTGACCCAGCTTGTGCCTCATCACCTATGTTCCTGGAAGGGGGTGGGAAGCTGAATTTCTCTGTTTCTTCAGGCAATTTTCCCTCGGCAGTCAATCTGACACCAGAGTTTCCAAGGCCCTTTTATGGTCCTTATTCCCTGTAAGGTTCAAGGTTCACAGAAGCACAGATAATAACTGGACCAAGCCAGATTCTATTTCTATAGGATTGCAAGAAACATTAAAGTACCATTTCTCTTTGGGCAGCACTTTCAGCTATGAGGATTTGGTCCTATCAGTGGAGGGTCAGAACCCTGAAATGCTCCCTTAGACTGTCCTCTGCCCTTGTATACACACAGTCCCACAAGTGTTCTCTCCCATGAGCCTCAAAAACCCACCATCACCACTAAATCATACATTGTCTGTAGCAGCCTTGCTTATGCCACGATATGACCACCAGTCTCTGCCTCCACCATACCACTCATATATTATTATCTGTTTTCCTACTGTCTGGCTGCCCTAACCACCCACAGCAGAAATGGTGTCTCCTATTTCCCAATTGATATGTGGTCAAAGGATAGGAGCAGGCAGTTTTCTGAAAAAGAAATCAAAACTATCAGTAGTCATATGAAAAAATGCTTTAAATCACTAATAATTAGAGAAATGCAGATTAAAACAACTCTGAGGCACCGCCTTATACCTATCAGATTGACTAACACGACAGAAGATGCTGGAGGTGATATGGAAAAACAGGTAGATGAATGCACTATTGGTGGAGTTTTGAACTGGTTCAAGCATTCTAGAGAACAATTTGAAAGTATGCTCAAAGGGCTATAAAACTGTACAAACCCTTTGACCAGGCCTATATCCCAAAGAGATCAAAGGAAAAGTTCCCACATGTACAAAAATACTTTTAGCAGCTCTTTTTGTTTTGGCAAAGAATGAGAAATTGAGAGGATACTCATCAATTGCAGAATGACTGAACAAGTTGTGGTATATGATTGTGTTGGAACCCCATTTTGTCTAATGATAGCCATCTCTAGGGTGGCGGGAGGAAGGGAAGAAAAAAGTTACATGATAACTTGATTATATTAAAAGGAATAGTAAGTTGTACATAATAGATTTTCAGTTTCATGTACAATCATTTTTTCTATTCTACTATATTATAGAAATGCTTGATTTATTTCTTAAGTCCAGAATAAAATTTTAAAAATTTAAATGACAAAGGGGATGGTTTCAGAAAGACCTATGAAGACTTATGTGAATTGATGCAAAATGAAATGAGCAGAACTAGGAGAGTGTTATATACATTAACAACAATATTGTAATAATGATCAACTGTGAAAGACTTAGCTACTCTGATCAAGACAATAATCTATGAGAGTCCAAAGGACTCATGATGAATAATGCTATCCTCCTTCAGAGAGAAAAGTGATGCACTCTAAGTGCAGATTGGAACTTTTTTAACTTCCCTTCTTTTTCTTTCTTTTTTTTACAATGTGGTTAATATGGAAATATGTTTTATATTATTTTATATGTATAACATGTTTTTATTGCCTTTTCAATGAACAGGGGAAAGGCTGGAGGGAAAGAGATAATTTAGAACTGAAAATGAAAAAAATATATAAAAAAATTAAGTACTTTGTAAACCCTAGGTGGAGGATGGGGGCAAGAAAATGTTGGTTTCATCAACCACTCCTTGAATCAGTAGGTCCATAGTGCATCTTGGCTCACTTCTACAATACTAACCCTACAATACGTGAATATCCTTAAAGATGGTTTCTAAAGTCCCTTCCAGATCAAGTATGTTATTACTCCAGGACCCTTCACTTTGGTCAATGGGCTTTTTCTCAAAGATGGGAATGCTATCCTATTGTCAATAAATGTCCTGTAGTAGCAGGCCCCTGTTAGCAGTTACTCTGAGCCTTTGCTTGGAACAACAACATATTTTGATGGAGCACTACTGTAGTACACAGACATATCTTGATTTTTAAAATTCCCCTAGTAATGAACCTCCTTTATAAGAAGTTAATCCTATTTTGTTTTTTTAACAGTTCAGTGAAACAGACTAGACAAGGAAGATTTGGAAATAATTAAACTCATAACCCAAGGGTTTGAGAAATCAGCTTTTCTTCTATTCTACTATGTTATGGAAATGTTTGTTTTATTTCTTAAGTTCAGAATAAAATAGATATATTTTTAAAAGATAAACCTGAAAATATAAATGACTAGGAAAGAATTACTCATTGGATAAAGACTTCTGGGGAAACTAGAATGCAACCTGTCCTAGACCAACATCTTCCACAATATTCCACAATAAATTTAAAATGAATGTGACTGAAATATTGAAGATCATGGCTTCTGTCAAAGGCATGTACACAAGGCAATGCTATATGGCTAAAATATCCTGATAATGTTCTCCTGGTAATGTTATATAGCTAAGAATCATGGAATGACCTCAGAAGACTCCATAATTAAAGTCACCTAAAGGCCAATGGAAAAGTATGTGGGAGATTTTATTTTGCTTTAGCTATACTGACAACTAGTTGTACATAAGACAGTTAGTATATCATCCATGACATGTGACTAGAGAAAGTGATGGGTTATTCATATAATGTGAGCAAAAGATGACATACAATCTGAGTCTTTCACTAGCAACTACTCACAAAAATTAGAAGACTCAAAGAAAGGTGGCATACCTGTATATTATGAAATTTTTTGAGAAAGGAACCAGAAGGCCCTAGACGTGAAAATTAATGAATAACATCACAAAAAGTGAAGTGGTCACATTTTAGTAGGCAGGAAACAACTCATTACTCAAATGGAAGTCATTCTTTAATCTGTATAAGACTACTAACTTGACAGAGCAAAGAACAAAATTAGCTCATAGCTAGAAGAAAAAAAATTTTAAATGAGAAAAAATATGGGATACAACAAAACACAATCCAGAAAAAAGCTTTTGTGAACTGATGCAGGTGGCTAAGGATAAGAAATCAAAGGAATGACCATCAATTGGGGAGGGGCTAAACAAGCTGTGGTATATGATGGTGATGGAGTATTATTGTACTATGAGAAATGACAAGCAGGATGATTTCAGAAAGACCTGGAAAGATTTCCATGAACAGATGTATAATGAAGTGAGCAGAATCCAGAGAACACTGACCATTGTGCACAGAGACAGCAATATTGTTTGATGAAGAATTATAAAAGACTTAACTATTCTCAACAATATAATGATCCAAGACAATCCCAAAGGACTATTGACAAAACATACTATCCACCTCCAAAGAAAGAACTGATATTGATGAAACACAGACTAAAGCATGCTATTTTTCACTTTCATTTTTTCTTTTTTTATTCAAATTTTCTTGTATGAAAATTGAGTAATGTTTTACACAATCACACATGTATAATCCATATCTGATTGCTCATCACTTCCAGAGAGGGGAAGGGAGGGAGGGAAGGAGGGATAAAAATTGGAACCCAAAACTATAAATAAAAATTTTTATTACTTTAAAAATTATTTTCTAGAGTACTTGCAGTTGTCTATATAAAGTAATCTGGCTTGGAAAATGACTTCATAGCAGGCCACTGGTGTGGTGATGAAAAAGTGAAGGTGGTAAAAGTGTAAATCATCAATAACAACAACTTTGGGGTTCAAAAAAGGAGAAAGGAAGGTGGCTATACTACATGGAAGCAAATTATCTATTTAAAAATATCTCCTGAGAGTCAATATGGTAGACTAAAAGTAGTAACCCACCTGGACTCTCTCAACATTCCCCTCTAATCAACTTTAAAATAACTCAACAAACTGAATTTTGGAGAGGCAGAGTCAACAAAAGGTCAGAGTGAGACATTTCTCAAGCCTAATAAAACTTAGGAAATCTAGAGGAAAAATCTGTGACACTGTGGTATAGGCCTATCCAGAGCACACTTATATGGCAGCAGTAGCAGCAGCTACAGCAGCAGAAGTTTCAAGTAAGCAGCTCAGAAAAAAATTAAAGGAGACCCTGTGCTGGTTGGCAACTGTATTGCTTATATGTAGTTCCAGGGCAGAGAGTAGATACAAGGAGCAGAGGTCCTAGTCATAATTCTGGGGCCAAGAGGTATACTAGTACTTGTAGCTGCAGGGGAGTAGGGGCCCTTCCTGTGCAAAGACCAGAGCACAGACCGGGAGAAGGGTGACCACATTTCTCCCCAGATCACACCATTTTGGAAGCACCAAAATTTGCAGACCCTCATAACTATTTCTGAGGACAGCAGCACCAAAAAGCTGGAAGCTTGGGATAGTACCTCTCCATGCCCATTTGAGCAGAGGCCAACTTTAACACAAAGTTTAAAGTCAAGAAATAAGCTGGGAAAATGAGTAAACAACACCAACAAAAATCAGAAAAATGACTGACCTGAAAAAATGGATTGAGGAGATAATTTAAGAATTATTGGACTATCAGAGAACCATGATTTAAAAAATCCTATGAATAATATTTCAAGAATTATCAAGTAAAATTATCCCAATACCTTATATCCACAGGGAAAAATAGAAATTGAAAAAAAATCCATCAATCACCTCTGAGAAGAAATCCAAAATTGAAAACTCCCAAGAATATTATAGCCAAATTCCAGAGCTTCCAGGTAAAGGAGAAAATATTGCAAGCGGCCAGAAAGAAACAATTCAAATATCATGGAGACCCAGTCAGGATCATATGAAATTTAACAGTTTTCACATTAAAGGAGCAAAGGGCTTGGAATACAATACTTCAGAAGGCAAAGAAGCTAGGAATATAATCAAGAACAACCTACCCAGCAAAACTGAGTATAATCCTTCAGGAGGAAAATGATATTTAATAAAGTAAAAGATGAAAAGTCCAGAGCTAAATTAAAAAAATGACATCCAAGAACAAGACTCAAGAAAAGCATAAAAAGGTAAACAGGAAAGAGAAATGATAAAAGACTCAATAAGGTTAAATTGTTTACTTTCTATATGGAAAGATGATTCATGTAACTCCTAAGAAATTTATCATTATTATGGTAGTTAAAAGTTTACATAGACAGAGGGCATAAATGTGAGTTGATTAGGTTCAAATGCTCTCCCAAAAAATGAAGGACTGAGGAATAAGTTTGCACTAGAAAAAGGGGGAAAGAAGTAGAATGGAGGAAATTTTCTCATGTAAAAGAGATGCAGAAGGAAGAGCTTTTACAATAGAAGGGAAAATGGGGGGGGCGTGGCAGGCAATGCTTCATCCTCATTGGAATTGGTTCGAAGAGAGAAGAATATATAAATATGTATTATACATATACACATATAATATATATGGATACATACACTCAGTTGTATACAGAAATCTAGCTTACCCAATAGAAAAATAGGAAGGGAATGGGATAAGAGAAATGGGGATGGGGAGATGATAAAAGGAAGGCAGTGGTTAGAAGCAAAATAGACTTTTGAGGAAGGACAGGATAAAAAGAGAGAGACAAGAAGAAACTGAAGAAAATAGGATGGAGGGAAATACACTGTAATCATAACTGTGAATGTGAATGGGATGAGCTCACTCACAAAATGGAAATGTATAGCAGAATGGATTAGAAATTAGAATCCAACAATATATTTTCACAAGAGAGACACTTGGAATAGGAAGATACACATAGAATTAAAATAAAAGGTTGAAGAAGAATCTAATGTATCTCATCTGAGGTAAAAAAAAAAAAAGCAGGGATAGCAATCATGATTTCAGACAAACCAAAAACAATACTAAACCTAATTAAAAGAAATAATCAGGGAAACTACATTTTGCTAAAAGGTACTATAGACAATGAAGTAATATAAAAAATTTTATAGTAAGTTTCTCTGATAAAGGACTTATCTCAAATAGAGAACTGGGTCAAGTTCATAAAAATAAGAGCCATTCCCCAAATGATAAGTGGTCAAAGGATATGAATAGACAGTTTTCAAAAGAAGAAACCAAAGCTATCTATAGTCATATAAAAATATGCTGTAAATCACTATCATTTAAAGAAATGCAAATTAAAACAACCTTACACCTATTAGAAATGACAAATCTTGAGGGGATGAAGCAAAATAGGTACACTAATGGATTGTTTGTGGAATAGTGAATTGATCCAACCATTCTAGAAAACAATTTGGAACTAGGTCCAAAGGGCTATAAAAGTATGCATACCCTTTGCTAGCAATACCACTACTAGGTCTGTATCCCAAAAAGATCAAAGAAAAAGGGAAAGGACCTTTTGTCCTTTGTACAGAAATATTTATAGCAACTCTTTTTGTGGTGAGAAAGAATTAGAAATTACGGAGATGCTCATCAATTGGGCAAAGGCTGAACAAGTTGTGGCATATAATTGCCATAAAGTTTTATTGTTATGGTTCACTGATTTTCAGTCATCTCCAACTCTTTGGGACCCCATTTGGGGATTCCTTAGAAAAGATACAGGAGTGCTTTGTCATTTCTTCCTCTAGCACTTTACAGATGTGGAAACTGAGGCAAACAGGGTTAAGTGACTTGCTCAGGGTCACACAGCTAGTAAGTATTTGAGGCTAGATTTGAATTCAGGAAGAAGAATCTTTCTGACTCCAGACCTGGCACTCCATCCACTGTGCTACCTAGCTGCCCTGTGATAGAGTACTATTGTGCTATAAGAAATGACAAAGGGGGTGGTTTCAGAAAAACAGGGCAAGACCGATATGAACTGATAGCAAGTGAAGTGAAAAGAACCAGGACATCATCATGCATAGTAACAGCATGATCAACTGTAAAAGATGTGACTTCTCAAACGCTATCCACCTCCAGAGAGAGAACTGATGGCATCTGAATGCAGATTGAAGTATAATTTTCTTACTTTTTTGGCAATATGACAAATATGGACATATGTTTTGCATGATTTCATATGTATAATTGATATCATATTGTTTGCCTTCTCAGTGGGTGTGGGAGGTGATGGGAAGGAAAGAAGGAATTTGGAACTCAAAGTTTAAAAAGAAAAGAATGTTAAAAATAAATAAATAATAAAATGTAAAAAAGAAAGCTATCTCCCTCTCATCTTTTCAAAGTGCTCATTTTATTCTGTCATACATTGCCCGAAATGCCACCAATTAGAAATATATTTAAGGAAGCTCTCTTTAAAATGCAGATGAGTCATTCAGAAAACAGATTCATTTAATCAAAATGATTTCCTTCTGCCACCTGACACATTAAAAGAAGGAGAAATTTGGTTGGCTAATATGGGAGGAGACTGAATTTTGGAGAATGAGGAAATTGAAAGGATAGCCCTACTTGTGGTGGCCAAAGCAGGAGACTTCACATAGTCAACAGATAGTATAAATGCCTTGGACAACAGCTAGGTATGGGAAAAGATGAACATGTTTTGCTGACAGTGATCTTAGGAAGATTTTTGGCGTGTGTGTGTGTGTGTGTGTGTGTGTGTGTGTGTGTGTGTGTGTGTGCCTGTCTCGCTTTCTGTCACTCTCTCTCTCTCTCCTGCCCTGCAAAAAATGGAAGCTACTGGGTCTGACTTGGCATGAGTATATGTGGCTACATTTAATTTCAACTAGCAGTCTGGGGGTCTTTAACAGGCCTGGGCCATACAGAGACAGAAAAGAGGCAGTCAAGTAGTGATGCATAGAGAGCTAGCCCAAGCTGGCCCCAAAGACAGAAAGACCTCAATTCAAACCCCGCCTCTGACATAAGCTCTATCACTTAGCCCCTCAGAGGCCCAGACAACTCTCTAAGACAAAGTTGCAAAGCAGTTGAAAGTTTAAATTGGTAGAGGGAGTTATCTCATAGGAAGTTCCTTATATCGGTAAAATCACATGATGGGACCAAAAAAATTTTTTTTAAGATAGATGGATATGCAGCAGATTGCATTATTTAATCAAATTACGTTATTGAATCTTATATTATTTGTTGAAGTCACAGAACTTTAAATCTGGAAAGGATTTTTCAGGTTATCTAGTCCTAAACCCTCATTTTACAGATAAGGAGACTAACACCTAAAATGGTTAAATGACTTACCTCCTGAGTCAATCAACTTCCCCTAGATCACACAGGTAGCAAGCACTTATATATCTTGTACAGACCATGTAGATTGATAATGAATAAGACCTAAAGTTGAATAGAAGGAAGAGAGATGGCTAGATTGCATTAACAACCTCAAGCTCATCTCCAGCACAAAACCAAGTCTTTTTAGCACAAACAATCCCTAGGTGATTCTATACAGGTGTGAATCTTGGATCAGTACAATCAATGAAAACAAAGAAGTCATGGATCAATAGAAAGGAATATGGTGGCCAACTCCTCACATCCCTGGCTTACTTTAAGATTCAGCTCATATCCTTCCTTCTGTAGGAGGCTCATCATCCCCCAGTGCTTTCTTGGAGATAACTTTCCATTGACAAATGTCAATATCTTGTATGTGCATGGCTATTTGCATGCTGTGTCTCCCATTAGAATGCGAGCTCCTTGATGGCAGAATGCACAGTACTTAGCGCATAGTGAATGCCTAATAAATGCTTGCTAACTGAATGAGTTGACCTCAGATACTTCCTAGCTGTGTAACTCTGGGTAAGTCACTTAACCCCTATTTGTTTTCAGTTTCCTCATCTATAAAATGGAAACAATAGCAATACCTATGTCCCAGGGTGGTTGTGAGGATGAGATGAGATGATAATTGTAAATTGTACTTAGCACAGTGCCTGGCATATGATATCCTCTATGTAAATGTTAGTTGTTGCTGTTGTTATCATTACTATGACTAGACATAAACAGATTGAAATCATAACCTTTCCTTTCTGTGTTAGACTGTTTACGGTGTCAGAAGAGAAGGGGAGGAGAAAGGGAGGACCAGTGGTAATACCTGAAGGGATAAATATTGTCAAGGAAATGGCTGACCAGTAAAGGAGGTGGGCTGGTCATGTGACAAAAGCTAGGGTATTATTAGTATGCTGACATTTCTAAGAAAAGGCATGGGAAAATTGACCAGTGTACTGGAAATAAAGAAAACATTATCCTACCCATGAGCAAATCCATGATTAATCCACTGTAGCCAAAAGATATCCTGAAACTAAAGAAGGTCAATTCATATGATCAAAGATAAGAACATCATATTGCTCGTAAGAGGAAGTGATATAATTAAGAATCCAAACAGGAAGGAGATATGAGCAAATATATGAAATCATGAAAGTTATGATAGGGTATGTTTATACCACAGTCATATTTACTATTCACTTCTCTCAGACTGAGTAGTAAATGTATAAAATTTATGACTCTCAAAGGTGATAAATATAAAATAGCTTCAAAGGAGGTTTAACTAAATAAATGAATGACAGGTGTTGAAGAATTAACATCACAGCCTACACCCTGAAAAGCAGCTCTCTCTCCAGTGAGTGGACTTGAACCGCTGGCTTAGCTCTGCCCTTGGGAACGAACCTCAGTCTCTCTTCTATAAGAGGCTATTCTATAAAATTAGGGAGTTGAATTCTATAAAATTTGTGGTTCATGGCACTGCCAGGCTTCCCTTCCTGAGAATCAAAAGGGCATAAATTGCTATCAACTCAAACTGTGTTCAGATTCTGAAAATTACAGAGTTTATTGGAGTAGAAATATGGTTCAAAGTACAGACAGGATCAAAAGCTATATATTGGGTATAACTCGCCAGACTGATATTATTGGCCTCAATAAACTCATTGTCTTCATAGCAAACTCACATTGGCAAGTCAACAGATGTGAGTGGAGGAAAGTGGAAATACCAGATTCCCCAAAACACAGCTTGACCAGAGAGCAGGGAAGTGGAAAATTGGAGACTAGAAACAAATTTCACCTGGGGTCAGACTGGGAGACTAAAGGAAAGAATTAGATCAAGAACCTTGCAGAGCCAGATACCAGTAAGGTAAACTTGGAGCAATGTGCCAATCAAGGAAAATCACTATGCCCATATACAACATGTTCCTAAGGTTTCTTGTCAGACAGACCACTAACTTAAATGCATTATTTCTGTGTTTTAGTAAGGCACTAGAGTTCTGGAGCTGTGATGACAATTTTTCCTCTTGACATGTACTGGGGTGTGATTGATTTTAGTAGATTTCTGTCCAATGTCAGAACACTCCAAGGGAAGTTCCTGGTGGTTTGGCAGAAAGAATAGATCCAAACAGGAGAACATGGATTATTCTGGATAAATAAAGAAAACTGGGGGGAGAGGAAGGAAGGGGGAAAGGAGGGAGAGGGGGAGAGGAGGAGAGGGGGGAGAGAGAGGGAGGGAGAGAGAGAGAGAGAGAGAGAGAGAGAGAGAGAGAGAGAGAGAGAGAGAGAGAGAGAGAGAGAGAGAGAGAGACTCCATCCTATTCCATAATATATTGTTTGGGAAGTGTTCTTAAGGTCTTTCCACTTATAAACTTTGTATACCCTAACTTAATTTTCAAGTGTCAAGTGACCAGAAGGCATCTCCTTGTCTTCTTACCTCAGTATAGTGGAAAGACCCCAATTTTCGAGTCAGGAAGCTGTAAGGTCTCCTTTTTCTTAGTGGTCTGGGAGATATATAGATATATATGTATGTGTATATATATATGTATGTATATATATGTATGTATGTATGTGTATATATATGTATGTATGTATGTATGTGTGTATATATATATATATATATATATAAAACGGAAAAGTTAAAAGGGGGAGTTTAATGCTCCGTATATCCAATTTTGAATTTCACAAAGCTTATGTGCTATTCTCCGTTCTTCCCTTCTTAAAGCCTCAGTTTCCTCTTCTGTAAAAATAAGGGGGTTGAAGCAGATTACACTAAGCTCCCATCCAGTTCTAAATCCCATTATTCTGTGACACATTTAAGTCCCTGTATCTACATTTTCCAAATGCAAGATGTCATTTTTCAGTCCCAACCTGCAGTCTAGCCCAGCTAGGGTTTCCAGCCAAACCCCGCCACCCAGTCCCTAGGCTCTCTCCTACGCCCAGACTCAAAAGTCAAGGTCCCAACCCTCACTGCCTCAGAGGCTCCGCCTCTTTCCAGCACCTGCCCTAGGCTCAGCTCCTCCTCCCCCAAGACTCAGAGCCTTGGCCCCACCCTTGGCCCGCCTTCATTTAGTGAGAGACTGGGAACACTTGCTGCTTACTCCGTGTCCAAAGAGTAATTCCTAGTGAGAAGAGAGCACTTCTGTGGACTCTGCTTTCCTCCTCTTTCCAACGCGGGGCGCTCAGCGTGAGCTACCTCGAAACCCAGCTGCTGTCCCTGGGACTGTGCATGTCATGAGCCCCGCGTCCCACAGTGCACCCCAGACGCTGGGGCTTCTCGGGTTCCCGTGTCTGCTGCTGCTACTGCTGCTGTGCGTGCCCGCGGCGCGTGGTGAGTGGAAACTGGGGGCCGCCTCAGCCCCCTAGCCGAACTGCTTATTGGCTTTGGGCAAGGGAGAGGGTTGGAAGTGAGTCTGTCGTCATGGCAACCGAAAGGTGCTGGGGACCAAAGGAGTATAGAGGATGGGTTTCCATGCGAATGAAAGTGAATGTGCTAGTAAAAATGAGGTTTTCTTTGGACACTATCTCTAAATAAAAAACGAAACTCACCAGAGTGGCTAGGTTTTAGAAGTGAAATGTGATGGAGGTTTTCATTAATAGAAACTCATTCCTATGGAGTTTTGAAGTTTGCAAAAATCCTTTCTCCACGTCAACGCTACGAAGTAGGTGTGTAAGTATTTTTTCCCATTTTACAGATGAGGAAACTGAAGCTTACAGAGGTTGAATGAATTGCTCACAGTTTCATAGCTAGTTTCAGAGGCAGCTTTCAAACTCCAATACTCCAACAAGCTGAACAAGTTAATAATAATCTCTCTTAAAACCTCATGGGGAACTCGAATAGGGTGAACTCTCTAAGGGAAAAAAAAAACAAAACCACCCTGGTTTCTTAAAGGATTGGAGATGGGAAAGACCTTAGAGAACATCTGATCCAGTCGTTTTATTTTAAAGAGAAGAAAACTAAAATTCAGAGATGACAAGTAACATGTTCAAAGTCACAAAGGTAAGTAAGAAGCAGAGTGAGATTCAAACTTAGTTCATCTTTCTTCAAATCTAGTTTTATCCACCACACCATGCTAGTGCCTTCCAAATATTTTTTTCCTTCCTTCCTTCCTTGAGCAGATAGCTAATGAGTTCCAAGTATACACAGCCCATCCATGAAGTGGCTTAATGAAAGCATCTTTCCCTTCTGGTTTCCTTTCTGGTTCTGGATGAAAAGAAGATGAATGATAGTGGGTTGGAATTGAGCTCATTTAATCCATAGCTATGACATTTTACAGATAAGGTTGGCGTTTGTCCTTTGTTCTCAAAGAGGACCATGACATTGGGGGTGATATCATGACTTGAAATGAATTCGATTTAAGTGATGCAGGGCTGTGCAAATTCACCACCTTCACTCTCTCTTCTCCAGTGCCATCTGGGTTCAGTGGTGAGATATAGATCAGGACAACTGGGATTACCTGGGATACAATGGGATACCTTGGCCTTTTAATCTGAGGCCTTTCACAGGTCTCAGTTTGCCTGAGGCAACATCTACTCAGTGATTAAGGGTAGGTAAGAAAGGAGGCAAAGAAATAAATAGATAAATGTGGGGAAGGCGGGGAGAGAGACCCTTAGGATTTCTGGTCAAAATAGAAACAATTGCTACTTATGTCCACTCTGAACCACATGAGAAAACTGAGGCATAGAGAAGTTCAGTGATATGGCTACGGTCACACGGATGTTTATCAGTAGAACCAGAGGTAGAATTCTTGCATCTCTTATACTATTCCAATCCCTGGTTCTGTTCAGACCTGGTTTTCCTTTTATTTATTTATTTTCATGATCACTTGAAAGGACCTAGTTACAATAAAACGTTATTTCACTAATTTCAGCTCACTTTTTTTTGGTAGGTGCCTGCAGCATCCCTCCAGATATACCCAATGCCAAGCCAGAACTGAATGGTCTAACAAGTTTTCCTGTCGATACCACTATAACATACAAATGTAATGAAGGATTTGTAAAAATTCCTGGCAAGTCAGACTCGGTGGTCTGTCTTCAACCTGATAAGTGGTCAAAGTTGTCAGAGTTTTGTAATCGTAAGTCTTTCTTTTTAATATGCTTATGAAAAGCTGACATCTAGTGTCATCTAAATGGATATTCAAATTTTCATGATTTACTGTTAATGAGTCAATGCTGAGCATTTTCTAGCAAGTTAACCCAAATGCCTTCACAGTCTTACTGAATGAAGGCATTGTTTACCTGAATCAGTTCTGCTCCTCATTAAAAGGTTTTCTAACATTACAAGCCTCTTACCAATTAATAAAGATAGTCACAACTAGTTGGGGAATAAAAAAAAAAATCAGAGCTATTTTAGGTAATACTCTTGGGTACCTATTCTAGAGCTGAAATCATTTCTCAAATTTTATTCAAACAGAATTTTAAGTGGCATATTAACTGCCTTGTGTTTAATTCCTATTTATTTCACACCTATTGGATACAAGGGGATATAAAAAGAAAAGTCCCTCACCTTTGTTGTCTTTGAAGAATTTATAATCATTCAATCAACAAGCATTTATTTATGTGCCAGATACTATGCTGCGCGCTGCAGATGCAAAGATAGAGAGGAAACACTCCCTGCCCTCAAGAAGGCAGGGGGTAAAAAATATCAATACTATCAAATATAAAATAATTTTGCAGGGGATGAGGAAAGGGTTAACCATTAACACCTGGGGGGTTCCTGAAGCTCCTCAGGTAGGAAGTGACACTTTAGATGAGTTTTGAAGGAAGTTAGCAATTCTAAGAGGTGGTTGTGTTGAGGATGAAGTGTATTCCAGGCATGAAAGGCAGAAGAGAAAATAGTTTAATTGTGAAAAGTTATAGCAGGATGTTAGTTGTCAAATGAGTAGCATAAACAATAAATAGAAAGAAGTTCAGAAAAGGGAAATCAGTGTGACACCCCCCCCCTCATATGTTGGGTGGACCTTCTGTAGGAAATTTATGGAAGGACTTGAACCAGAGTTTTCTGGGTTAGGAAGGAAGGAAATTAACAAGCATTTATTAAGCACCTACTATATACCAGACACTGTGCTAAACACTACAAATATTATCTCATTTGATTTTCACAACAATCATGAGAAGCAGGTGCTATTATTATCTTGAGGGTTTTTTGCTATTGTTGTTGTTCAGTCATTTTTAGTCATATCCAACTCTTAAAAAAAGTTTTCTTGGCAAAGTTACTGGAATGCTTTGCCATTTCATTCTTCAAATTTTACAGGTGAGGAACTGAGGTAAAGAGGGTTAAGTGACTTGGCAAGTGTCACACAGCTAGTAAGTGTCTGAGGCCAGATCTGAACTCAGGTCTTCCTGATTTCAGGCCCAGCACTTTCTACTGTAGCTCCTATCTCCATTTTACAGTTGTGGAAACTGAGGCAGGCAGAAGTTAAGTGACTTGCCTAGGGTCACACAAGTAGTATTTAAGACAGAATTTAGATTTAAGTCTTCCAAACTAGGTCCTGCCCTTTATCCACTGAGCCACTTCAGTGCCTAAGCATGAATGGATTGCAATCTGCAGCTTGGCGGGGAGGGGGGGGGAATATTCATATTGAGGTGGTCACAGCTGATATGATTTATAGGAGCAAAACTAAAATTATATAAAAGGATTCTTATTGTTTCTATTTTTTGCTTTTCATCATCAGGTACCTGTAATGTCCCACCTTCATTACGTTTTGCTTCACTCAAAAAACAGTTTAGTAAACAGAACTACTTTCCAGTGGGTTTTGTTGTACAATATGAGTGCCGTCTAGGTTATAAAAGAGATCCTTCTCTGCCAGCAAAGCTTACATGCCTTCAGAATCTAACGTGGTCCAGTGCCTCTGAATTTTGTAAAAGTAAGTATGACTTGAAAATAAGTTTTCTCTTTCAAGTGAAGTGTGGGGGATGGGGTTGGGAAAAAATGAATATCAATTTCCCCTTTCATAAAAGGAGTACATGCAGTTTTTGCTTTAGATTATTCCTGGATGCTAAATTTATTATTTATTAACTTCATTTGTTTGTTTAGAAATAGGCAGACTTTTTTGTTGTTGTTGTTGTTTTTTGGTTTTCTTTTGTGAGACAATGAGGGTTAAGTGACTTGCCCAGGGTCACACAGCTAGTAAGTGTCAAGTATCTGAGTCTGGATTTGAACTCAGGTTCTCCTGAATCCAAGGCCAGTGCTTTATCCACTGTGCCACCTACCTGCCCCAATAGGCAGACTTTTAAGATAACTTCCCAAGTACCACATGAGTCATATTTAAATGATGACTGTAAATTTCACTAAAGAAAATTAAAACGTATACAGCTACAGCAATATTGTTTTAAGAGCAACTTAGAGGGAATAAGTAATTTTGTCCATTATAAATACCCAAATTAACTATAAAGGACATATGAAGGAAGATACTATCTACATCCAGAGAAAGAACTGATAAATATAAGTATGTATAGAATGTGCGTGTTCCTAGTTGTGTCTAATGGTATCTATCTCTAGGGTTTGGAGGAAGGGAAGAAAAAAAAAGAAAAAGAAAGAAGTTTACATGATATTTACATTATTATACATTAAAAGGGAATAGCAAGTTGTGCGTAATAGATTTGCATTGTCATGTGCAATCCTTTTTTATTATATGATATCATGGAAATGTTTGTTTTGTTCCATAAATTCAAAATAAAATAAATAGATATACATATATTTTAAATGAAATGAAAACAGCATTTTTAAAGTCTCTTTGGTGAAATCTTCTAAGAAGAAGGTGGACATAAAGGAAAAGTCAAAAGAAAGAGATGTGTTGGTCTATTACTGGTAACACCATATAATATTACCAATAATAATACCATGTGTCATGTGTTATATAATAGTGAAAAATAATACTGTTTTTCAACAGTGCTCTGGAATGAAAGTGGTGAAGAATGTGTGTCAGATGGTATTTTGAATGTGTATGATGAAAGGAAGATAAAGCCTATAATTCCATTTTCATTCTCTTTTTAGGAAAATCATGTCCAACTCCTCCAGAGCTACTAAACGGTTTTGTCAGCATAACAACTGACACCTTATTGGGCTCAATAATCACTTTTACTTGTGACAAAGGGTAAGTTTGTGTTATATAGGAATAAGGGATAGACCTGTGGGTTTCATTGGTAGAGGGAATTCCCAGGTAAGAAAACTCACTCTACCAAGATATGTTGGTGTATTCTCTGCCCCTTAAAAATGGCATTAAGACCTTGAGCAGGGTCACAAAGCCAGTATAGTCAGAGGTGGGACTCGAATCTTCAAGGTCTTCTTATTTGAGGCTGACTATCATCACTACAGAGTCATTAAAAAGGCAGAAAAATCAAAGTAGACTTAACATTATGTACTTACATTATGGCTGCTTGTTTGAACCTAAAACTCTCTAGGCTATTCGTTTTTCTTTAAAAACACGCACACACACACACACACACACACACACACACACACACGGCTCTTTCCCAAGCACACAATCTTACTTATATGTATTTCAATAGGACACGAAAGGTTTCTAAGATTCTGCAATTCCTTTCAATCCAGAGCCTTCAGAATCTGAGAATCAGTATAGTTACTCTATTTTCATCATTGCTATCTATACTAGTTGCCAGAGAGGGGAAAATCCAATAGAGAGTACGTGGGTTCTATGCCGGCCTACATTTTCATTTATATATCACTTTAAGGTTTGCAGACTTCTTTACAAATAGTATATCATTTTTATCTTCACAACAACCCTGGGAGGTGGGGGCTATTATTATCCCCATTTTACAGATGAGAAAACTGAGGAAGACAGTGGTTAAGTATCTTGCCCAAGATCACACAGCCTGAGTCTGAATTTGAATTCAGGTCTTCCTGACTCCAGGTTTACAGTGTCATCTACCTGCCTCTATTAATTATGTGGAGAGGGCTAGACCAGGTGATGACTAAGGTTCCGTCCAAATTTAGATCCTATGGTGCTAGGGACTATTAAACAAATGTTATGAATTTGGTTGGTTTGTTTGGGGGTTTTTTTGGCGGGGGAAGGTAGGGGTAGGGATCAGGGCAGGAAAGGCATTTCCACCCTAGTTTGACATTTGCAATTTCAAGTTCTTGGGCAAAGTCTCTAAGTGACATTGGGTGTGTCATCTTACTCATTTGTTCCTCATGTTTTGTGAAAGAATATAGGTCTTCTAATTTCTGTATGTTTGTTATTTTTTTGTTTTTGTTGGGGGGGGGGTTGTGGGTCAATGATGGTTAAGTGACTTGCCCAGGGTCACACTAGCTAGTGTCAAGTGTCTGAGGCCGAATTTGAACTCAGGTCTTCCTGAATCCAGGGCCTGTGCTTTATCCACTGCGCCATCTAGCTGCCCAATTTGTTAATTATTAACTTGTCTGTAAACGTATTTTGATTCCTTTTAAATATTCTTCTTTGAAAGAAAAATTGGTCTCTAAGGAGTTTTGAAATCTAGAAAAATTGGGGCATTTATAACCTATAACAAATTACATAGAAAAATCATTGTGTTTGGGGTGTGTGTGTGTGTGTGTGTGTGTGTGTGTGTGTGTGTGTAAGGAGTTCCTACTTATAAAAAAAATCTACCTTTTATATTGCCTCATTTTTACTATTTCTATTGCTTAAATACTCAGTTCAGTACTTCTTATACACTAGACTTTAATCACATTCTTATATCTCCACCTACTGGCAGAAAAAACAAATTGTTTCTGCAGAGGTTAAGAAAATTCAAAAAAGGGAATAGAATCTATTTCTTTCAGCTTTTTTCTCTCTTGTTTAGATATAGATTAGTGGGGGCACAAGACAGCCAGTGTATTCTTATGGATAAAAATGTTCTTTGGAGTGACCCACATCCAGAGTGCACAGGTAAGACATTAACAAAAGTTATTAAGTGACTGTTGTGTAGATTTTGCAGTATCTGTAATAAACATCATTTAGGGGAAATTAGGTGGCACAGTGGATAAAACACTGGCTCTGGCATTTGGAGGACCTGAGTTCAAATCTGGATTGATACTAATTGTGTGACCCTGGACAAGTCACTTAACCCTGATTAAGAAAGAAAGAGAAGGGGCAGCTAGGTGGCGCAGTGGATAGAGCACCGGCCCTGGAGTCAGGAGTACCTGAGTTCAAATCCGGCCTCAGACACATAACACTTACTAGCTGTGTGACCCTGGGCAAGTCACTTAACCCCAATTGCCTCACTAAAAAAAAAAAGAAAAAAAAAGAAAGAAAGAGAAAACTAACTAAACAAAAAATATTTAATATTTTGCTATTGGGGCATCTTAATAATAATAATAGGAAGTATTTACCTATTATCTCAAGGTTTGAAAAGCTCTTTACATATGTCATAAACTTTGATCCTTACACTAATTCTGTAAAATAGGCAGTATTATTGATAATAATCACCACCACCTTTATTTTAAAGTTGAGGATACTGAAACACACAGAGATTAAGTGACCTGCCCAGAACACACAGCTTATACTTACAAGCAGAATTCAAACTGAGGTCTTCCTGACTCCAAGCCCAGAATTCTACCCACAGATCTACCTGCTTGTCATAGTATAAGCCAATGTAGTGTATTTTCTGCTAAATGTCATTATTTTGAAATTAACAAAAACGACTTTTCCCTAAGCAGATTTTTATCATTGGTTTTAAGGAATGAAAGCTTTATAATTGAAAAATTATAAATGAAAAACTTTATAACTGGGTGGTGTTTTGGGGGGGGGTGACATTTAAGTTACTTCTGGCACTGCCCAGCCCATGTGAAAAAAAAACAACAGCTAGGTGGTGCAGTGGATAAAGCACCAGCCCTGGATTCAGGGGCACCTGAGTTCAAATCCACCTTTAGACATTTGACACTTACTAGCTGTGTGACCCTGGGCAAGTCACTTAACCCTCATTGCCTCACCAAAAAAAGAAAAGAAAAACAAAGAAAGAAAGGGGGCAGCTAGGTGGCACAGTAGACAGAGAATTGGCCCTGGATTCAGGAGGACCTGAGTTCAAATCAGGCCTCAGACACTTGACACTAGCTGTGTGACCTTGGGCAAGTCACAACCCTCATTGCCCAGCCCCCCCTCCCCCCCCCCAAAAAAGAAGGTAGGATTTGAGATGGGTCTTAAAGGAAGTCAGAAATTCTAAGATGAGAGGAACATTCTAGACATGGGGCATATAGTCACTGCAAAGAGTAATATATAAGATCACTGAAAGATGATAGGAAGACCTAGGTTCAAATCCTGCCTCTGACCTATGTTGTTGTTGTTCAGTTGTGTCTAACTCTTCATGACCGCATTTGGGGTTTTCTTGACAAAGATATGGAAGTGGTTTGCTATTTTCTTCTCCAGGTCATTTTACAGATGAAGAAACTGAGGTAAACAGAATTATGTGACTTGGGTCAGGGTTACCCTGCCAGTGTCTGAGGCCAGATTTGAACTCAGGAAGATGAGTCTACTTTAGGCAAGTGACTAGGGCTAGATTTGACCTAAAATCTTCCTAATTCCAGGTCCATTGGCTCTACCCAGTGTGGTTTCAAGCTGGCTGAGGGATGTTCTGGCAAGGTGCCTGAGAATACAAGCCTGATAAAGCATCGTAATTTGAATTTGTATTTAGGTCCTCCCAGATAAGCAGTGGGAATAATATGTTTTGTGTTGGTTGTTTTATTTTATCAATGCTTCACTTATGCCTAATAAGATACATTTAAAAACACTGTTAAATCCATGGTAGCTTTAAGGATATACAGGATATTTTGCTGTAAGTTCAATTCTATTTTATTGAGCTGTTGTGTTAATTTTTTTTTACTTTCACTAGGAGTCCTTGTACTTGGAAAGACTGCAAATCATTGCCTTAAACTTTATGATCATAGGGCCATAGATTTAGAGCTAGATCAAACTTTGAAAGACATCTAGATTAATGTTACAATTGTGATTGCCCCTCTAATTACTCTTAAAACCAGAAATGAATCATAGCTTCTCTGTAGCCTCAATACTTCTCCAACTATTATCAGGTTTTAATTGCAAGGAGTAGTAACTACTTGGAACTAGAACTTGAGATTGGAAGGCTGTATACTTTTGGGGGGAGGGGAGGGGCAATGAGGGTTAAGTGACTTACCCAAGGTCACACAGCTAGTAAGTATCAAGTGTCTGAGTCCAGATTTGAACTCAGGTCCTCCTGAATCCAGGGCCAGTGCTTTATCCACTCTGCCACCTAGCTGCCCTAGAATGTACACTTCTAAAAGGACTGTGTTTTCTTAAACTTATGCCGCAGTATCATCCCTCTCTTATTTTGGTTCCCATGTCATTGACCTTCTATTGTCTCTGTTCTGTCTCTTAAATTCCCTGCCGATGTTGACTTCTCTTCCAGAGATGTCTTCTTTTAACCTAGGAAGTGAAATTAGCCTCCTAAGCATCTGACTCAGTATTTTTATTGTTACTGATGTTAGAATAAAATTTCCCAAGGGCATTTTGGGGTTGGCGTTGGGAGGGAAGAGCCTGCATTAGTTTTATTTGTTTGTTTTGGTTTTTTGTTTGTTTGTTTGTTTTTTTGTGGGGCAATGGGGGTTAAGTGACTTGCCCAGGGTCACACAGCTAGTAAGTGTCAAGTGTCTGAGGCTGGATTTGAACTCAGGTACTCCTGACTCCAGGGCCGGTGCTTCATCCACTGCGCCACCTAGCCGCCCCCTCCTGCATTAGTTTTAATCCAACTTAATTCAATAAATACTTATGAAGCCCCCCACTATATGCAGGACACGAGCCTAGGTGCTGAAGAAGATTTAAATTTAGACCCATGAAATGAAGTCTAACGGGGGAAAATACATATACAAATAACTATAATACACGATAATTAATGGTAGAAAGAACAAAATGCTATACAAGATTGGAAGAGGGAAAATTGTTGAGAATGGAGGATTGTGGGTATTTTTTATTTTTGTAAATAGCCATTTCATCTAAGTTATCAGTTTTACTGATTATTAATTAGGCAAAATAACTTGTAATAGTTTCCTTCATTTTAATCTTCATTTATGAATTCTTTTTAATACAATTTCAATACATCTTGGTTTTCTACTCTTTTTTTAAAACATAAGATTAGATAGCTACTTATTTTTAAAGTTTTTTTCCTACTGAATAACAAAAAAAAAAGCTCCTGGTTTTATAGATCAGTTTAGTGGGGGGGGGGGAGGGAGGTTGTTCAATTTTGTGAATCTCTTCTTAAATTTTTCCAGATTTCTGTTTTGATGGTTGGCTGGGTTTTTAAAAATTTGTTGCTTTTCTAGTTTCTAAGTTTCATGTCAAATGCATTGTCTCATTTTCTCACTGCTTTATTGAAGATATGTTTAGAAATAATCAAATTTCTTCTAAGGACTACTTCAGCTGCATCCCAAAAGTTTGGCATGTTGTCTCCATATTGTCATTTTCTTTAATGAAATTTTCCATTATTTCTCTGATTTGTTATTTGACCAATCAATTATTTAAGATTAAGTTATTTGGTTTCTAATTAATTTTATTTTGCTCCTCAAAGGCCCTTTATTGAATATAATTTTTACTGTATTGTGGTCAGTAAGGAATATAGTAAATATTTTTTTTCTTTTTCTCTGTTTGTGAAGTCTTTCTGCCTCCAATCATAATCAGTTTTTGTAAAAGAGTTATGCCCAGCTAAGAAATTGTAAATACCTTTCCATTCCCATTTAGTAATTGCCAGGACTCTATCATATTTAACTTTTCCAAAATTTTATTCAAGTACTTAACTTATATGTCTTGGTTAGATTTTTCTGGGTCTGAAAAGCATCCACTGAAGTCCCCCGCTATTAAGATTTATTGTAGAGGCAGCTAGGTGGCATAGTGGATAGAGTACCGGCCCTGGAATCAGAAGGACCTGAGTTCAAATTTGGCTTCAGACACTTGACACTTAACACTTACTAGCTGTGTGACCCTGGGCAAGTCACTTAACCCCAATTGCCTCACCGGGAAAAAAAAAAAAAAAAGCTTTATTGTCTATTTTTCTCTGCAATTTTATTGACTTTTCCTTTTCAGCATTTAGATGCTATATCATTTGGTCCACACTGAATATTACTATTGTTTTATCATCTTTAAAGTTACATTAATGATAATGCGGTTTACCTGGTTACATTATTTTACTGTCATATTTTTACTGTTATGATTTAACATGCCATTTTGAATAGCAACATGGTTGTGGTTTTAGTCAAGTAGTTTAACACATTGGTTTTAATTTCTTTACTAATAGGACCTTTGAAGATTTCTAATTTTGTTGTCTTTAATGCATTGCCATTTGCATAAAACATTTAATGTTTTAAAGATCTTGGACTTTTTCCTTTTAGAAATTTTATGTCCAGAACCTCCAAATATTTCTAATGGAGAAATCCAAGGAAATCAAGACAGTTATAAATATGGATCATCTGTAACTTATACATGTAGTAAAGACTTTTCACTTATTGGGGAGAAATCTATTCATTGTACTGTTGAAAATGAACAAGGAGAATGGAGTGGGCCTCCTCCTGAATGCAAAGGTAACTGATTTATATATTTAAATAATTGGGTTTTTGCCCTTTTTTTTATACTTGTGAAAGAGCAAGCTGAAATTGAGACTGTGCCATAATATAAAAATCCCACTTTAGGTAATTAATAGAAACAGATTTCCCTTATGTATTTCTAAAATGTTGGCCATAAAATTCATTCCTAAAACATGAATACTATTCCCTCATTCACTGCCATCACAAAATTGAAAATGAGGTCTTCATGGAAAAAAATAGCCACAATTAAAATGAGTTTGAAGTGTGTGGAAGGAGTCAAGATGGTGATCAGCCCAGCAGCATCATTTACATTATATGTACAGGTAGTAGTATTTAGGTAAATTTTAACAACCAGTTCTCTGGGGCAGGGAAAGGGAAGAGCTTAACACATGGCACACTTTTTAATTTAATCTGCACTATTGATATTTTCTCTATCACTTTCTTAAGTATTAATAATCAATAAAATGAAATTGAGCATAGATTTATAGCATTTGCTGATTTACACAGTGTAAAGACACTTAAAATTTAACAATTGGTTCACTGATTCAAGCTAGCTCCCAAAATGCTCCCTGTAGAGGCAATATTGTGCCTTACTGGATTTTCTCGATACTTTTTACCTGATAAAAGAGGCATTCACTTTTCCATTGTATCATTTTTTAGTTTGTTTGTTTGTTTTGTGGGAAAATGAGGGTTAAGTGACTCTCCCAGGGTCACACAGCTAGTAAGTGTCACGGGTCTGACGCCGGATTTGAACTCAGGTACTCCTGAATCCAGGGCCTGTGCTTTATCCACTGTGCCACCTAGCTTCCCCCCCATTGTATCGTTTTTAGCAATGTTTTTAACTCTTTTCTGATTTTAAAACTCCCTTCCACTCAGAGATTTAACTAAAAATTCTGGTATGGAGGGCATATGCAATTGAGAGAAGGGAAGAGATGGGGTAGGGAAGGAGGAAGGCAGACTCAAAGAGGAATGGGAGTGAAGGACTGTGGGTAAAGAGGGCCTGATACTGCTAGGAAAGTCACTAGAGATGAAGAGAAAACATGGCAGGGTGTGGGTTCAGTATCAATGCCCTAGTTTCTCTTAAAGGAGTATTGTCTTTCAACAAGCTTTCTAAATGGAAAAAAAGCTTACAATAAATATAGACATCTTGAAAAATGTCTATGACTCTATGTTCTATCTCTACTCCTGACCTTTACTCACTTTGCAAACAGGTTGTTAAAATGTTGCTATTATTTTCAGATGTCAATTGCAAAAGTCCAGTCGTCCCAAATGGGCACACAATATCACCATCAAAACCTCCTTTTAAATATCAGGACACCCTGATATTTGACTGCAATCCTGGATTCACTCTGGTGGGCAACAGCACAATCTATTGTGGTCCTGATAGTCAATGGATCCCCGGGATTCCATCATGTAAGGGTAAGGAAATAATACCTTGTTACTGCTATCAGAACATTTTCCTTATTTCTGTTTGTATATAGTGCAATCAATAAGCATAAATATTTAATAAATACTTAATGTTTACTGTGGGCCGGGCACAAAGACAAATACAAAGACAAAGACAAAAATGATACCATCTCTGACCTAAAGACGCTTACATTCTATCATGAATTAATTTATTTTTAGAAGCCTAAAAATAATTTTGGAATCAAATGATAATGGCAAAATTATTCGTGCGTGTTTAATATTTCAGGTCACATTGTCAGGCTAAGGAAAAAAAACAGGCAGTAGGTCTAAAATGAAATTAATCAATTCAGTAAAATGTTTGATTTAGTAAATTTTTATTGAATGCCTACCATCAGCAAGTCACTACACTAGGAGAATAAAAAAATTAATGAGGCAGAGATCCTATCCGAAATGACCATATGGTCTAATAGTAGAGATATGACGTGTGCACAAACACATTGAATACTAAGCAGACTTTGACGGAGGAGAGACACAAAATGGCGGCAAAGAGAAGAAAGATTATTTCCATATGGGGGATACTTGTGCTGGGTCTTGAAAACTGAGTGGGATTTCAGCAGAATGTGACAAAGAGAACCCTTTAGGGTGGCTAGAACGGGAACAGCAAGAGGAAGGTTAACAGACACAGAGTGCTGGTCATGTTTGGGGAAAAGAAGAAGTCAACATGGCTGAAATATGGGATACATGAAAGGGAATAGCCAGCGGCAAAGCTTGTAAATTAGATTAAAGCCAGATTGAGGATGGCCTTGCATGCCTTACTCAGGATTGTGGACATGGAAAGTAGAATGGTATAGGAGAAGGAGCACTGTTCTGGAGTCAGAGGATCTGAGTTCAAATCCTGCCTGACACAGCCTGTGTTATACTTGCTCCTAATGTGAACTTAATCTCTGTGAGCACCTTGATTCTCATCTGTAAAATGAGGGAGTCAGACTGGATGGCTCTATGGTCCTTGCAGCTCTAGATCTATGACTCTGGGTAATGGGGACCCATGAGAGGTTTTTGAGCAAAGGAGTGTGATGTCTTTTTTGGGGGGGGGCGGGGAGAATAAGGGTTAAGTGACTTACCCAGGGTCACACAGCTAGTAAGTGTCAAGTCCTGAATCCAGGGCCGGTGCTTTATCCACTGTGACACCTAGCTGCCCACAGGAGTGATGTCTTTGCTGTCATTTTGTTGACCCTTGTGGTTCGGGGGTTTTTGTTTCATTTGGAATTTTTTTTGGGGGGAAGGGGGTTGGACATTTGTTTGGCTAAGGATATGTAGGTAATGCTTAAGAATTTGGAAGTTAGCAGCACCTTGACTAGTTGACCTTTAGTCATTTGTATTGTAAGCATTCTGTAGAATAGATAAAACTCCAGTATAATTCAAGGGCCACTAATATGAAATAGACACTGGGACTGGCCATTTGCTCCTTCTACTATCAATAAATTTCCATAAGTGAATTAATAACTTAAGTACTATGTATAACAATCAATACACCTGTCCTTCTACATAAGAACTATGTGAAAGATCAAAGTCCCTATTAGGGAAAGGGAACTGGCAGAGCGGAAAGAATAGTTTTATTGCAGGTGCTGCTAGAATTTTAGACTGATTATTTGGCTGTTATAGTTTTAGACTGTTTATATCATAGTTTTAGACATTTACCTGAGGCATCAAGAGGTTGCTTGACTTGCCCACCATCACTCAGCTGGGATATGAACCCTTGTCTTGGAACCCTGACACTGAGGCTGGCCCCACCCTACCGCTCTCCATTTCATATTGGCAAGAAATAGAGGCCAAACTGGGAAAACAGAGGGCCCTAACCATAAAGTACCTGAAGTCATAGAATCAGTGAGGGATCTAAAACTAGATCCAGGACACCTGATATATATTCTGGGCTCTCCGTGCTACTCCAACAATCCCAAAGTGTGATTGGTATCCATATTATTGGCAATCCATTGGGCTCTTTCCAGAGGAGCATAACCTGGTCTAACATACAAGGATGGGACTTGCAGTTATGTGGGTTAAGTATTCAGTTTGTCCAAGAAGTAGAGAGATGAGAAGTGGCCATGTTTTATACAGGGTGACTCTTTGGCTTAGATTTGATCTGATCTGGACTTCTCATTTCTTTGGTGTTGGCAGCCCCCAGTGAAGAAACTCCATTTTATGACTTTATATCAGTAAAACTTCACCAACACAGTTTGAAGTCATGGAACAAAGATACTGACTTAGAACCATCCCCCCTCCCATCAACTTGTATTATAAGCAGACAGGATTATATTTCAAAGTCCATCAACTACACACTGAGACAAGAAGAGTAAAGACATGGAAATTTCACTGCAATCATATCTTATTCTTGCAGCTCTCATTCCCCATCCCTTTTATTCATAGGCTTATAGATCTATGTCCTAGAAAACACCTCGGAAGCCACCTAGTCCAACCCCTGCATTTTACAGATAAGGAAACAGAGACCAAAGGACAATGGGTGATTCACCCAAGGTTACACAGTGTCAAAAGTGGGATGTGTACCTGGGTCCTCGGACTCTATCCAGAGTCAGTGCCATTTCCTATGTAACCTACGACCTCACACCTTAATCAATTCTAGAAATAGTTTAGGAACTACTTTATTAAACCATATGATGACTTTAAGTCTACTAAAAATAAAATTCATTGCAATTAAATTAAAATAATTTTTATGAGTACCTACTTTATGCCAAGGACTGTGATTTACTTCTGGAGATAGAAAAACAAAAATAAAACAGTCCCTGAACCCGACATTTATATTCTGTGTGGTGGGAGGAATGATACATATACTAATAAACAAATTATATACAGAATAAATATAAAATAATTGGAAAGGGTGTGAACACCAACACTTGGAGGAATCGACACTTCTTATAGTAGGTCAAAAACATTCTGTATAATGAGTACTTCAGGGGCAGCTAGGTGGCTTAGCAAATAGAGTACTGGCTATGGAGTCAGGAGGTCCTGAGTTCAAATCCAGCCTCAGACACTTGACACTTACCAGCTGTGTGACCCTAGGCAAGTCACTTAACCCCATTGCCTCACCAAAAAAAGAAAGAAAAACAAACAATAATGAGTACTTCAGTTTCCCATAAAGCTCATAATAAGATCATAGGATCATAATTCTAGAGCTAGAAGGAACCTCAGAGGTCATCCAGTTTAACCCCCTCATTTTACAGATGAGGGAACTGAGGCCCAGGAAGCTTAGTTGACTTGCCAAAGTCACACAAGGTAGTGAGCTTCTCAAAGTTAAGTCTGCATACTTGTATAGAGAAAACATTCAATTAATAAATGCTAACTTCAAAAGTAATGTTTAATTACTGTTTATGGCTTTACTGTTTATCACTTTTAGGAACTACCACGTTGGCCCCAACAACAGCTGAAAAATCAATCACAACACCTGCTCTGGCAACACCTGCCCCACCAACAGAACAGGCCAAGGCAACACCTGCCCCACCAACAGAACAGGCCAAGGCAACACCTGC
Source organism: Dromiciops gliroides (assembly GCF_019393635.1). Lineage (NCBI taxonomy): Eukaryota > Metazoa > Chordata > Mammalia > Microbiotheria > Microbiotheriidae > Dromiciops > Dromiciops gliroides. The sequence continues at coordinate 106,752,380 of NC_057864.1, forward strand.
CCCACCAACAGAACAGGCCAAGGCAACACCTGCTCTGGCAACACCTGCCCCACCAACAGAACAGGCCAAGGCAACACCTGCTCTGGCAACACCTGCTCCACCAACAGAACAGGCCAAGGCAACACCTGCCCCACCAACAGAACAGGCCAAGGCAACACCTGCTCAGGCAACACCTGCCCCACCAACAGAACAGGTCAAGGCAACACCTGCCCCACCAACAGAACAGGCCAAGGCAACACCTGCCCCACCAACAGAACAGGCCAAGGCAACACCTGCTCAGGCAACACCTGCCCCACCAACAGAACAGGCAAAGGCAACACCTGCTCAGGCAACACCTGCCCCACCAACTGAACAGGCCAAGGCAACACCTGCTCTGGCAACACCTGCCCCACCAACAGAACAGGCCAAGGCAACACCTGCTCAGGCAACACCTGCCCCACCAACAGAACAGGCCAAGGCAACACCTGCTCAGGCAACACCTGCCCCACCAACAGAACAGGCCAAGGCAACACCTGCTCAGGCAACACCTGCCCCACCAACAGAACAGGCCAAGGCAACACCTGCTCAGGCAACACCTGCCCCACCAACAGAACAGGCCAAGGCAACACCTGCTCAGGCAACACCTGCCCCACCAACAGAACAGGCCAGCACAACAAACACTGCAACAACTCCTACCACACCAACAACCAGAAGATCCACCACTACTCAGAGTTCTACCAGAATTGTTACCACTCATCGTTCTATCACAACTACATCTTTTCACACAACCAGACCCAGCTCAACAAAATTTCGTGGAAAGGGAACCACTCCTTCAGGTCAGTGGGCATGCTCTCTTTTTTAAATCATCTTGATGAGTTTGAGTTATAAAAAAAATGATGTTTTACAATTGCTTGTAAATAATGGGTTGTGTAGAACTGAATTACTAAAATGAGGATGTTTGTTATATGATCCCTAGTCCATCAATGCCAATGAGTTTTCATGCAAATCCCCAAGACACTCTGTTTTTGGTTTTTTGGGGGGTTTGTGAGGCAATTGGGGTTAAGTGACTTGCCAAGGGTCACACAGCTAGTAAGTATCAAGTGTCTGAGGCCGAATTTGAACTCGGGTCCTCCTGACTCCAGGGCCGGTGCTCTATCAACTGCACCACCTAGCTGCCCTAAGACACTCTGTATAGGCATCCTTGGATAGTATCTGCACAAAAACTGAAAGGCCATTAGACCATATGGGAAAAGAAAGGAAAAGTTAGAACCTACTAAAAAATGGTTCCAACTTGAGCTTGAGAAGGGAAATCCTAGCACTTAACAGAAGTTTCAGGGAACTGTGGAGCCCAGGAAGAGGCTTATACAGAGTCAAGTGGGTCTCACCTTCATTATATATTTTTGGATGTGGCTTACCTGAGTAAAATACATCCTATCCTCCCTTCTGTGTATGTGTCCTGAATCTACAAATGGGAAGCTGTAGTTTAATGATGAGAAACTCTATTTGAGAGGAAATGTTTCTTCAATATAAAATGAAGTGAGTATTCTAGGGAAAAACTTAATAGACATTATCTTCTCTTCTGACTACTACACCTGAGGACTTTATTTACCTCAGTAGTATGGACTACTTTCATATATGTGTATGTACATATATGTGTGTGTGTGTATACACATATATTGTTTTGATATATAATTGATATATATTGCTATATACTGTTATAGTAAATATATCATTTGAGGGTAAAATGAGATCAATGTATATGTATATACATGATATATAATCATTAACCACAATTATATAATTATTTATTACATACTTATTAATTATATAATATAATCATATATTTTATATTTGTACCTTATTATTTATTTTATATCATTTTACACATACATTATTTGAGGGCAAAATGAGGTCAAATTCTGTGCCATTCACACTCAGCCAAGAGTATAAGTTCCCAGAGAACTCGGCTATCATGAGCTAAGGTACAGTCTGTGTAGTTAAAGGCCTCATGCTCCCATTATGGAAGGTCAAATAAAAACATGATTTGCTTTACATTTATTTCCTGGTAATAATATCTAATGGTCCTATAACACTTAAGTTTTACCAAGTGTTTCCGTCAAAATAATCCTATGAAATGGGAAAATTTGCTCAAATGAGCTTTTATATGTTGAGCATTTTAGAGAACTGGTTTATTTAAAGCTGATATTTTCTCTAGACTTAGGTGGCCATACAACATACTTGATGTGGAAGAGAAAGGACGGGTCTAGGAGTCAGGACAACCTGGGTTCAAGTCCTATTTCTGACACACATAAACTACATGACCCTGAGCAAGTTATCTAACCTGTAAAGGTTCTAGGCAACTTTTAAAACTATAAATTGCAGAATGGTTGCTAATTTGTGTTGACCCTGATGAAATCACAGGTCTAGACCAAAAAAAATTTTTTTTAAGTTCATACTTTATATTAAACACTAGACCCAAATTTTAAAAGACTTATAAGTAGCATATTTTCTAAATATGCAAATCTGCTTTTGACATATTGTTATACTTTAAATTTGCATCATTGGTTCTTCTTGAAGACATCAACATTTAACTTAAACTTTATTATTTTCTTTATTCTTTCCCTCTTCAGGAGCTGCTACCAATCTATACGGTAAGTCTGGCTCTAAGGGATTCTTAAGAAGTTGTTGTCTGTGTAAGAGGTCTTTCCCTATTTGGTACTTCAGGATAATCATTCTTTCCGACCATTCTTGGAATGCTATTGAAAGTGAAAGCTTAAGGGTATCAAAGACACATCAAGTAAAAGGATGGTATGGACAAATACTGCGGAGATGCAGGAAGATTAAATGTTACAGTGTTGTGGGTGTTTTCCAGATTTATTTCATAGATACTCCAGGTAGAAGGATCTATGTCAAATAGGTCAAATCATAATAAGTGTCCACCTTGTATAGATCAGTCTACAAGGTGCTGTGGAGAAATAAAAAAGAATTAAGATACAGTTCCTGTCTTCAAGTAATTTCTAATTCATTTAATTCTAATTCTAATTCTAATCCTTTACCTGACACTATACTTCCTAGATAGATTATTCATGAGCATAATCAGCTTTAAGCTATAGCCATAACATTTTTATGCCTTTTAATTCTGTTAGGACAACCTGACTCTTATAAAAACAGATTATTCAGATGACTTTTTTTACTTCAGATGTAATTAAATTGTGAAAAAAAAAGTGTTATATTAAAAATTTATAAAGAGAACATTTAATGATGAGAGTGGGCAAAACCTTGTCAGAGATTTTGGTTCATAGTATCAATGTAAATTCTGGCCAAACTGGCTCTTAGAAATTTGACCAGTGGGGGTGGGGGAGTGAAGAGAGAGAAGGATCAAAATATCATAACCAGGGTGAAACAAGTTCGACAGCAGGTATGGACAAGACATGATGGTTTCAGGCTAGGATAAAAGGACTGAATCTTCAGTTATCTGAACAAGAAAGTCACCTGGAATATAGGGTAGAACTGGAGTGGTGGGTAGATCAATCTGGAGAATGTCCCTTTCTGCAACCTTCCTCTTCACACGCTCCAAGACACAAACTAAACCCTATCTTCTTTGCGCACATACCTGTATGACTATGGAAAGGTTTGAAATCTGTGCATTGCTGCTGATTTAGAAAAGACTGGGGAGGGGGGTGAGGTTGGGATATCTTTGTCCTTTAGCCATTCACAATCTCTGCTGTACCAATGCTAGCACATCTAATATCGCAGTAGAATTTCAGAGAGGATTAATGACTGTTAAGAAAAGAAGGAAGGGGGCAACTAGGTGGCGCAGTGGATAAAGCACCGGCCCTGGATTCAGGAGTACCTGGTTTCAAATCCAGCCTCAGACACTTGAAACTTACTAGCTGTGTGACCCTGGGCAAGTCACTTAACCCCCATTGCCCTGCAAAAAAAAAAAAAGAAGAAGGAAGGGGGGAGGGGAAAAATGAAACAAAAAAGAGAGAAAGGGAGAGGGTGGGAGAGGGATGAAGGAAGGAAGGAAGGAAGGAAGGAAGGAAGGAAGGAAGGAAGGAAGGAAGGAAGGAAGGAAGGAAGGAAGGAAGGAAGGAAGGAAGGAAGGAAGGAAGGAAGGAAGGAAGAGAGGGAAAAAGAAGCAATGAAATAAAGAAAAAGAAAGAAAAAGGGAGAGTGGGAGCAAGGAAGGAGGGAGGAAGGGAAGGAGAGGAGGAGGATGTAAAGAATGGCCAGAAGTAGAGACTAGGCAATTAAGGTTATGTAGGAAGGGTGATCTCTGACAACATCAGGTGAGATTTTAACTTAACTTGAAATGTTTCATACAAAAAACAAGAGTCCATTTTGTTAAATGATCCCTTCTATAGTAGACAGCAGAGAGAACATCCTAACAATGATGATTCTTGGATGACCAAAAGCCCTCAAAAAACTGAGGATGGAGGTAATAAATTTTATAATTCTGCCAATCAAAACTTGATCAGATATCACTGGAGTATATCAACATTTAATTTTAAAAGTGGAAGGACAAGATAATTTGAGAAATGCTGTTAGACATGTCTGGCTCATTTCTCTTATTTTGTTTGATTTTTAATTGTTTCAGAACAACATGTTTCTTAATCAAGATACCACATTTAATGTTTGTTTGTTTTTTTCTTTCCACGCCTAACTTGGTTACCAAAATGTTTTTCTTTTAAGGAATTGGTGTTGGTCTCATAGTAATGGCTGTTCTAATAGTACTTCCGGTTTTCATCAAACTTCTTTGTAACTCTGGGAAATCAGGGTGAGCCAAAACCCAAAAGTCCTTTTCCACTTTTGATTTGTTAGCATCTTTCCCCATAAAACTTGGATGGAGTGCTACCCCTACCAAAAACTTTCAGATTATTATTGTGCCTTTGATGTGTGAATGCCATTTCTTCTTTCTATAAACAATCTCTAATTACTCTCTTTAAGACTGTAATCATGACCCAAGTATATGCAGCCACACAGAGCTCTATTTAAAGTTGCACTAGTAATTCAAAGAAATTTTAAAACAAGGGTGGTTTATTTGTTTTTTCCTGATACATAAAAGGAAAACTGCTAAATGTTCAAATTTTCCAGTAATTCTTCACTTTACTTCATGACGGTTGTGAGTTTCACAACCTTCACTCACTTGAAACAGGAAAACAATCTTGTAGATACTGTGTTTGGGTCTGCTTCTGAATGGAACTGCTTGCTAATCAATAAATATGTTTGGTTTTCTCATGGTGCTTTGATTGAGAGTCTTAAGATCTCACAAGTTAGTGTTTATTAGACATTAGGATTTTGCTTTAGGCAGAATCTGTGGGCTCCAGGCTCATTTCCCATGAACTGGGTGACCATGGGAAAATCACTTAACTTCTCAATAACCCAGGCAATTGATAAGGCCATAATCAATGATTAATTATCATTTAATTTATCATTAATCAATTATCAAGCAGACAAGTTCCCTGCAATATCTGTGGGGTAAAATATTTTCAATCAAGAATTCCCTACACTGATGAAATGAGAGATCTTGACCATCCTCCAGGCCCTGAAATATTTTGTTTGTTTAAAACTAATTTGAAACATCTAAATGTAATTGATAATCAACTGTATTTAAATTTCATGACTAGTCATTTAAAACGCAGATCAAATAGTTTGATTGTTTTAAATGTTTTAGTTACTTTAATTTTTTTTATTTAGTTACCTTTTCTGGAAAATTTCAGGTGAGGAGATCTTCATTCACTTTCAGCTGGAAGGGATCTTAGATATCATTGAATCCAGTTCTTCCTCATTTTAAAGTTGAGGAAACTGAGGCACAGAGAGGTTAAGTTACTTGCCCAGGATCACATAGCTTTGAGGCAGCATCTGAAACCAGATCTTCATGATTCCATCTCCAATACCCTATCCACCATACCATACTGCTTAGAGATTACTTCTGAACAGTCTGACTATAGTTTTTACTCTATATACTTCTGAGTCATGTGTAAAAGTACCTAAGTGATGTTGGTTTAGCTGCCTTTCAGTAGTTTCTCTAGAAATACAATTTTTAGCCATAACTTTTAAAATAATTTCTTATATTCCTTACTGATTTCTTTTTACAATGTGCTCATATTATTCACTCATCACCTAAAACCCAGTGATTTGGGGGGGGTAAGGGTAGGGAAGAATTGCCAGTTTTTCCTCATTGACTTTAAAAGCTGATCATATTCTATTGATAACTGATTCCATTAGAATGCCTCTATATCATTCCTTTTTTTTCCTATGAAGAAAAACACTTCTGGAGGCATGTATTTGTGCTTTAGTATATCTTCTGTGTGGCAACATTTGTACTATCACAGATAGGCTCACAGGACTTGGAGCAGAAAGGACAATAAAGTTCTTCAAGTCCAGTATCCTAATTTTACCTATGAGAAAGGCTAGTAGGTAGTAGGACTGATATTTTAAAAAACCTGACCTTTGGGGGCAGCTAGGTGACACAGTGGATAGAGCACTGGCCTTGGATTCAGGAGGACCTAAATTCAAATCCAGCCTCAGACACTTGACACCTACTAGCTGTGTGACCCTGGGCAAGTCACTTAACCCTCATTACCATGCATAAATAGTTAAATAAGTAGATAGATTAAAAACCCAACTTTTGGACACTCACCCCAGGGTTCTTTTCACGACAATGTATTGTTTTATAGCAAGCAAACCTGATTTCCTAAGCATAGGGAACATTCATGAAAACTACTAATGAAGGGAATTTTAATTAAAAAATGTAATCAAAAATGGACTTCAAGAAGTTAAAGTTGACCTGTTTTCAGCTTCTTATCAACAGTTAACCAGATTTACTTCAAAGGAAGTGAACTGGTTTAACAGAAGGTCATTTGGATAAGAACTGAGGAGATCTGGGTCTTAATCTTGGGTCCCTTACTAACTAGTTACATCACCAGCTTTACTGAGTCTTGGTTTCCTCATCTCTAAATCTGAGGGAAGGTAGATTAAATCATCGCTAAGATCCTTTCCAGTTTTAAGATTCTGAGTCCAATGAGTGTGTTAGTGACTTTTGTGTGTTGACAATTTTGTTTGGGAATGGGATAAATACTGCAAAGAATGATTGGATTTTTCATTTTGATTACAAATACCCCTTACCTAATTCACTTAGCTATTTTCCCTCCTCTGCTATTCAGCTCTTACAATATTCATGAGATCAACAAAGAACTTAATGTTCTCTTACCTGATAAAATGGACACCAGCAAGCCCACAAAAGTAAGAACTCTTGGTAAAATAAAAAAAGGTCTGTTCTTATCATGGCATTTTTCTGCAGCTCCTAAAACATTAGTCAACAGAACTGACTTGGGAATTTTCTAAATCTCACATTTATTCTACATTCTGCATTCTATACATATATTCTATATTTCATATAGAATATTTATATTGTTTTTTCCATACTCTGACATTTACTATCAGATAATGCTTCCATTCTGGTTTCCTTCCCTTGACTAAACACACACATCATTAGAATGTTTATTTATTAATTATTTACATTTCTGCAATACAGCTTTTATCTTAATCTGTTTTTATTATAGTAATTAATGCCAGCAAAAAAGAGGGCTGTATATTAGAGCTTATTTTCATTATCCTGCTTGTTGAAAATGGAATGCTGTTAATAGGCCTGAGTTTAACATGTTACTTCTTTTTCTTGGCAGTTTTTAGGGTTTCAGGTACTTTTTTAAAAATACTAACTTTTAATTTTTTTAAAAAAAATACTAACCTTTTAGGGTTTTAGATGCTTTTAAAAAATACTAACTTTTATAGGTATTTTTGGAGCTTTTGAAAGATATCTGAGAAGCATTAATTAGAGCAGAACAGAATTTGGCTCCTTTTCTTCCACCATGTACTTCTTCAAATAAATAACAACAATATCAGCTAGTATTTATATATCATATTAAAGTTGGCAAAGCACTTTACAAATATTATCTTATTTCTTCCTCTCAACAACCCTGGGATATAGTAGCTATTATTATTCCCACTTTGCAGATCAAGAAATTAAGTCACAGAAGTGCTTTGTCCAGAATCACACAGTTACTAAGTTTCTGAGGTCAAATTTGAATTCAGGTTAATAACCTGACTCTAGGTCCAGCATTCTGTTCTATGCAATGCTCTGCTGAACTACCTCATATAAGTACACATTGCACATGCATGCATGGTACACACCATGCCTTACTTCCATAGTATATTGCTTATCTGAAAGAACTTCTCAACCAGAAAATGTGTTTTAATTTTTTTCTGTATTACTCAAATTCTCCTATTTTAAATGGACAAAGGTGCCTCCAAAAAAAGTTATCCATAATGCCTGGTGACCTGCTTTTCCATTATTTACAATTTTCCCTTTAATGAAGATGCTTTGTGCTCAATGCTTGATGTTTTATCCCACTAACCTTACAAAACTAATGCTTAATTCAGTGCTCTTTAGTTGAAAAAAAGCAGACAATCTGTGATCCTGTGTTGATTTTTTTTAACTTTTCAGGAAATACATGTATAATCTTGGCATTGCTGATTGTGAAGCTATTAACGACTGGCTAACTAACAGCGAAAAAGAAGAGTTAAGGAAGACAATTCTTTTGCACAGACTATCTAGTTTCGCTAGGGCTTTCATGAGAAATGGATGTAATTTTCGCCATAACCACCCACCTTTCTGCAAATGGAATTTTCTTATTGGGCTTGGCATTTGAATGAAGTTAAGAAAGGAATCAGTTTCATAATCTTATTCTGAAGCCAGCTAAGCCTCCTGAAAACACTAGCAATTTGCAGGTAACAGACTGTTCCCTTTTTTCTAAGTGTGCAGCCAATGACTGAATCTTCCTTACCTTAGAACATGAGTCAGCAAAAAAACCCAAAAAACACTCAACCAAAATCCATTCAAAATCAGAAGGAGTTCACTGACGGTTTGATGCTATTTTAATTCTCTTAACTCTAAGGTCAGTACACCTGCTTCTTCACTTTAGCTGCATGGCATTTCCCCCACGCCTCCCCTTCTAACGGTATCAAAAACAGAAATCTTCAATCTTTAAAAAAAAACTTTAATTAGGCATCAAGAGTAATTTTTTTAATATCAGGATGAGATTTTGTCACACTTCATACAAAACTACCAGAAATAGAACTGAATTGTCAAATCTTCCTTTCTGTTGATCACATTCAAAAGAAGAAAACCCAAATGAAAAGTTAATCATCTTTTCCCATTGTCCTTAGGATCTGACTAATGATGTTAACATAAATAACAAAGGGAAAGTGTGATAATCTATGACTTTCTTGGTGTTCTTGGCTCAACCAGAACTCTAGAAACAAGGAATTGCAGGTTTCTCCTTTCAGTAGAATACATCAGCTGGTGCTTTTGTCTATAATATATCTGAGGGGGAAAAAAGCCTTTGAAAAGGACGCTTCTGACTTAGTGCCTAAGTTAAACCAGTTTTATTTTTACATCCAGAGATTGTATAAAAGTGACTTTTTTTTAAAGAAAAAGGTTCTGTACTTTTGAAATAATGTATTCATAGCCAAATTGTATATTTTGTCGTCTTGTAATTTAATATTTATTTATTTACATCAGTGAGTGGAAGTTTTACATACGTACTGTGAACATTCACATGTTCATGATTTATGAAGAGAATCTTATTTTCCCTAAATAAAAATGAATGTTTGATGATTTTTATACTGTCCAATTTGCTAAACTGTTTCATTACATGTGAATAAATGATATATCTGTTTGCACTGCTGTATAATGAGATTTAAAAATAAGATATATTGTTTCCATCCATGTAGTAGTTGGGGATTTTAAAACAAACCAGTTTGGGTTTTTTTTAAGTTTACAATAATAATTAAACATTGTCAAATACTACTTACCTAACAAGGTTATTATAAGGATAGCAATTTGTGAACTTTCAAGTATTTGTTGACTTCAATAAATGTGAGTTCTTATTATGGCTTAGAGCTCCTGACAGAGGCATGATGCTGTCATTGATGTTATTGTTATGGTTTGACCTTCATCCTTCATCCTCGAAGAGGGCCATGACATTGGGGTGATGTCATGATTTGCACTGAATTGGATTTAAGCGAGGGAGGACTATGCAAGGTCATGAACCTCACTCTCTCCTCCGGAGCCGTCTGGGTCCAGTGGCAAGATAAATATCAGGACAACTGGAGATGGCCCTGGATGTTTAAGGCAGTTGAGGTTGTGACTTGCCCGCGATCACATAGCTAGTAAGTATCTGAGGTAAGATTTGAACTCAGGTCCTCCCAAATTCAGGGCCATTGCTCTATCCACTGTGCCACCCAGCTACCCCCTGTTGTTGACAAAGGGGAAGAGGGAAGAACCAAGAGAACACTCATGGTTTTTTGTATTACACCAAAGCTCCAATTTCTTTCAGCATTGATTCATCCCATGGCCAGAAGCAACCATGGATTTATCATTCCCAAGTGCAAAGTCTCCCATATGGTTAGTCAGAATCAAGAAGGATAGGTCTGCAATATTCCATGGGATGTCCCAATTTTAGAAAAAAACATAATCTTAATTAGCATGGCTTGCCTTGCCAATTGTGAATTTCTCCATCTTTGGCAATGTTTAAGGAGAAGCTGGACAATCATTTGCTGGGACATGCTTTAAGAAGAATTTAGACTAAATAATTGTGAGAACTGGCCCATTACTAGGTCTTAGCTGACAAGAAGTGACTGCATGTTTTACCACTGACTGACCAACCCACATGCTGGAATATTCCTACGAACCCAACAATGGACTTGATCAGCTACATTTAGAGTTAGGAATATATGTTAGCAAAACATCAGTTCAGCAAATTTCATCAAATGCAGGTATGGAAGATTTGCAAACTATTAATCACAGTGTCCTTTCTAGTTCATAGGGGGAAGAAAGGTTTGCAAACCAGACCATTGAGTGGTCACCCTCCAACTCTGCCCATCAACAATAATCAAATATAAGGGTGAGACCCAGAGGAGCTGGGCTCCTGATCAGGGTACATGTCCTACTGTATACCTTAAGCCACCTATTGGACTGTAGGGTTAAGAAAACAAGCCTGTGAGTAATTACCTGCCTGAACTGTAACCCTCAGAGTACTTAAGTTTCTTCTTAGTACCTCTTCATCTATCATGTCTTCACAATAATCCTCAGTCTCTTCCAATTTCTTTGGTTGTTTAGTTCTGTGACCTCTAAGGATTCTATGATAATTCATTGGTTGAAGCCCTGATATTCACATTGCCAACTACATTTTCAGATCCAGGGAAATTCAGCTCTCTTAAAGTATGGCTGAACCAGGTAAAATACATTTTCATGTTTATTTATGTCTCTCTGTTAGGGTTAGCTAAGTTGTGACAGTCATAATGCATTTCACAATGTCTGATTTATCATTTCTATGTCCTTGTTCTTAATAGATCCATAAGGATAGATTTGTTAGGATTTTTTCAAACTGCAAATCCTATCCTTCATTTGTGAATGAAGTGGAACAGGTGGCTAGAAAAATGTATCTAGAGAAAACTGTAAATTCCTTGAGCAAAGGTCTTATTGGGTTTTTTAATAAAATATTATTTATTTTATTTTTAATTTATGAAATAAAACAAGAATTTCCATAAAATCATAGAATTTTAAAAAGATGACTACAAACTGCAAATCCATTCTATACAACCTGCTATTTCCTTTAAATATATAATAAAATTAACATGTAAATTTATTTTTTTCCCTTTTATTCTTCCTTCCCTCCCCCTGCTCTGCCCCAGAGATGGCTACCATTAGACACAAATATGTATGTATCTGTATGTATGCATGTATATATATATTTATATATAATTTGTGTATACATATATATAATCATTTTATACAGAATTATATTTATCAGTTCTTTCTCTGAATGCAGATAGGGTCTTCATATGTCCTTTGTAGTTAAATTGGGTATTTATAATAATCAAAATGACAATCATTCAAAGTTTTGGGTGTTTTTTTTTTTGGTGAGGTAATTGGGGTTAAGTGACTTGCCCAGGGTCACACAGCTAGTAAGTGTCAAGTGTCTGAGGCTGGATTTGAACTCAGGTCCTCCTGACTCCAGGGCCGGTGCTCTATCCACTGTGCCACCTAGCTGCCCCCAAACTCAAAGTTGTTCTTAAAGCAATATTGCTATTACTATATGCATGTTCTCTTGCTTCTGCTCATTTCACTCTTTATTATTTTGTGCAAGTCTATCCATATTTTTCTAAATTCAACAAGCTCATTATTTATAGCGCAGTAATATTCCATCACAATCATATACCACAACTTATTCAGCTATTCCCCAATTGATGGGCATCCCCACAATTTCCAATTCTTTGTCACCACAAAGAGAGCTGCTGTAAATATTTTAGAACATAGTTCTTTTCCTTTTTCTCTAATCATTTTTAGAAACAGACCAAGCAACAAAGGGACATGCCTCAAGGCCATTTTCCTTGCCAGTAATTAATTTACTTGGAGATAAAGAAAACTCTTTTAAAATGCTCAGGTTCATACTAACTTTATTTTCCTGCTTGCCTATGCAATTTACTGTTTGTCATTATCTTGATTTACACCCCAGATTTATAGCTACTGTTATATCTGCCCTCCTAATCAGCCAATTGCCGATTTAAAATACAGAACTTGGGAACTGGAAAACTGAAACATCATTGACCTCTTAGAAATGGGACCTATTCTCTCTAAAAAGAGAAGGCCAATAAGCTATTAGTAATGTTGCAACCTCCATCAACTATCTGGGGAGCTGTCTCTTTCCCAGACGTGAGCTGAGTAAAGACTGAGAGCCTCTTTGTTAACTGATTAGCTAGTTAGTGGAAACTCAATTTGAGAAACAAACCTGAGGAACTAGCTCTAATTCTCCTGATACTTCTTCTGGCTATAAAGAATATCATGTAATAAATCTAATTAGGTTGCACATGCACAGACTCTTCTTCCTCATAGGCGTGTTGGGTAGGTTACCAAAAAGTCACTCATTAAGACATAAATTGCTGTTAATTGTAGAAAATACGATAGACTTAAGAAATGATCAGCTGGTTGATTTTAGAAAAACATGGAAAGACTTGAATGAAATAATAAAGAATGCAATGAGCAGAACCAAGATAACATTGTATACTGTAAGCAATATTACTCAAAGAACAACTTTGAATGAGTAAGTTATTCTGAGTATTATAAATACTAATCAACTATGAAGGAAAATGCTAACCACCTCCTAAGAAAGAACTGATAAATAGACATACTTAGTGTGTGTGTGTGTGTGTGTGTGTGTGTGTGTGTGTATAAATAAATTATGTGTGTGTGTGTGTGTGTGTGTGTGAAATGGTGGCCTTTTCTGGTGTGGGATAAGAAGGGAGGGAGGAAGGGGGGAAGAAAAAAGTTTGGAACTTAAAATGTAACAAAAAATAAATTTACTTTAATTTAAAAAATAAAATAAATGGAATATACCATTTATTACTTCTACTAAAGGCAATAAACAGTGTTAGATTTTTAAATTTATTTTTTATTTTTTTAGTGAGGCAATTGGGGTTAAGTGACTTGCCTAGGGTCACACAGCTAGCAAGTGTTAAGTGTCTGAGGCCAGATTTGAACTCAGGTACTCCTGACTCCAGGGCCGGTGCTCTATCCACTGCGCCACCTAGCTGCCCCAACAGTGTTAGATTTTAAAAAGAAAGAAAGAAAATATGATAGACGAGATTAATTGATTCTCCTGTTTTCATTCATTTAATAAACATTTATTAAGCACCCGTTATATGCCAAGCACTGTCCTAAGTAAAACAGCTACAAAAAGAAGTAAATGACAAGGAGCCCTAAAGAAGTTTACAATCTAATTATTCCTTCAGACCTAAATAAACACTAATTTAACTGGTACCAGAAGGAGTGATTTTCATGGTACTTTGCCTCCCTGTCATGCAAAAAACAAGCTGTGTTAGGGAACAGGATTTTTTTCCTTTGATTTTTGGCTGCCATTTTTATTTTGGTGATTCCTATCCAAGCTTCTTGTTTTAAATGGTCCTCAGAGACAATTGTGGGATATAAGCAAAAATAGATTTCTGAGAGACAATTCTCAGTGACCAACAAAAATGGGAGGTCACAGTTACACTCAGAATGAGTAGAAACAGTGGTCAATGACCTCTGTATTCAAAAAGTTAGGATTATGCTCTAGGAACTGCTTCCCTTTGCTGTTTTTTCTGTGTAGTTTTAATTCCATAAACTTTCTGCTAGGAGTTTGTTACCAGACAGAATGTTGTTGAGTTGGGTTCAATACTTTGTGACTATATTGGGGATTTTCTTGGGAAAGATACTACAGCAATTTGCCATCTTCTTCTCCAACTCATTTTACAGATGAGGAAAGTGAAGCAAACAGGTTAAGTGACTTGCCCAGGGTCACACAGCTAGTAAGTGTCTGAGGTCAGATTTAAACTCAAGTCTTCCTGACTCTGCGGGACAATGTTCTATCTACTCTGTTATCTAGCCACCCTATATCAACCAAAATAATCCACCACTTCTAGCACCTTCCTTCAAGCCTACAAATAAGCTCCCATATTCTTAATTTTTAAAAAAAAAACCTTCCCTTGTCAATTTCATCTCAAAATACCATTTATATTTCTCTTCCTTTCTACTGACAATTTCTTATAAAAACCAATGGGGGGGCGGGGCGGCAGCTAGGTGATGCAGTAGATAAAGTACCTGCCCTGGATTCAGGAGGACCTCAGTTCAAATCCAGCCTCAGATACCTGACACTTACTAGCTGTGTGACCATAGGCAAGTCACTTAACCCTCATTGCCCAGCAAAAAAACAAACAACAAAAAAAAACCCAGTCTACATTCAATGATCTATTTTATCATCTATTTGCTTTTCAATCCCTTGCAGTTTGACTTCTAACCACATTCTTCTACCAAAATTGCTCCCAGGTAAGGTTCCCAGTGACCATGTTTGCTAAATTTACTATCCTTTCCCAGACTTAATGATTTTTCACTCTTCTGTGTCTCTGCTCCTTCTTGGTTGCCTAAGCTGGTTCACCAACTTAGCTTTTGAAAACGAGGTCACTTCAAGTTTCTATCATAGTTCTCTCCTTTCTACACACTATCCTTTAATGATCTTATACCCTCACTTGACTTAGAAATGTACATAGCAAGCCCTAATCTCCCCTGAGTGAGAGGGCTGCATTTTCAACAGATTTTCTCCACCTGGACTATTGATGGCATATACTATTCAACCTATCTAGGCCCAAGTCTCTATCCAATGGCTCACCTAGCTATTAGTCATTAATAATTAGCTATATTATATTAGTTATATTGTAACATGTAATTTAATTCATTGTTATATAAATATTAATCGATTGTAAGAAATATATTGATAATTTATTATTAATGATTAGCTGTCACTTATTATTATTTTTTTTTAGTGAGGCAATTGGGATTAAGTGACTTTCCCAGGGTCACACAGCTAGAAAGTATTAAGTGTCTAAGGCCAGATTTGAACTCAGGTACTCCTGACTCCAGGGTCAGTGCTCTATCCACTGCGCCACCTAGCTGCCCCTGCTGTCACTTATTACTAATTATTAAGTTGGCACTTAATTTAAGTTTATTGAATTGAACTGCATAATTATCATTTGAGAATTTGTCCAGTCATTCATTATTAGGTTTTTAAGTTGTTCCCAGTTCTTTGAGAAAAAAACAAACCCAAAACATTACAAACTGTGACACTCATTTATTTCGATAGCTTTTTTTTCTTTATGGTGATACTTCCAAGAGTGAACATATTTATAACTTTTATGGTGACAGATTCAAATGATTTGCACAGTTGGCTGTTGTCCTTCATTCTCTGAGAGGACCAAAATGACATCACTATGTTGGAATCAAGGTAAGTGTGTCTGACTGTGGCTGATCAGAGCAAAACAAGCTCAAAAGGCTCTACCACAGGCTGGGCACAAATAGTCCATGTGAACATTTGAGTGAGGTAGGTGCCACTATTATCTCCATTTTACAGTTGAGGAAACTGAGGCAGTGAGGTTCAGTGATTTGCCCAGGTTTACACAGTTATAGTAAATGTCAGAGAATGGATATGAACTCCAGATTTCCTAACTCCGCCTTCAATAATGGAAAACAATGCTGTAAAAGTAAAAGCTAAGTTAGCTCTGGCAATGCATGTATCAAACTCATGATCAATGTGTACATCCCATGAAAGTATACTACCAAAGTAAGTGAACTTATCCACAGTAATTGAAACCTCTCCATTTGCTGCAACCAGTGATTCCATGTATGGACGGTGGGGTGCTGGCTGATGGAGCACCTGTGTTTTCTTGGTGTTATTTGTTAGGCCAAAATTAGCACAGACGGTAGAGAATTGATCCATACTTTGTTACATCTCAATGTCAGAGGCTGCATTGAGTGCACAATCATCTACAAACAAAAAATCATGCACCAATACCCCCTGCACTTTAGTCTTGACTTGTAGCCTTTTCAAGTTGAAGAATTTACCATCAGTGTGGTAGTTGACGTTTGACAACATGGCTGAAAAACGTCATGCTAAAAGCATGGGAACAA
Organism: Dromiciops gliroides; assembly: GCF_019393635.1. NCBI lineage: Eukaryota > Metazoa > Chordata > Mammalia > Microbiotheria > Microbiotheriidae > Dromiciops > Dromiciops gliroides. Next base: position 106,768,923 of record NC_057864.1, read on the forward strand.
GCAGACAACCTTGTGTGACTGGGGAAGTGTGAGAACATTGTCCATTATTCAGAACCGGGGCAAGCATGCCATCCTGAAATGTGCCATCCTGAAGAACTTCTCCAGGCAACCAAATTTTGACATAAATTTCCCTAAGCCTTCATGACTGACAGTATCAAAGGCCTTGATCAGATCTACTAATGTTGGGAATAGGCCTCTGTTCTGCTCCTGGCATTTCTCCTGAAGTTGTCAGGCAGCAAACACCATATCAACCATTCCTCACCTTTTTCTGAAGCCACGCTGGCTCTCAGGTAAATCAGCCTATTAAGGAGAACTCTGGTAAGAATCTTGCCAGCAGTGGTTAAAAGAGAGAGACCCATGTCGTACCCCTGTGATTGTCACAGAATAATTTATTTCCTTTACCTTTATAGGTATGGACAATGGGGGTATCCTTGAATTCCTGAGGAATTAACCTCCTCTTGCCTTGTTACCCAGAAAATGGTCAGTTTTTGTATGAGCAATGGACTCCCCACCTTATAAATCTAAGCTGGAATAGAATCAGCATGAGGTGCTTTGCCACAGGAGTGGAGCCTAATGGCATTCAAAACCTCTTCTTCAGTTGGAAATTTGTCTAGAGAGGGGTTGACTTAAACCTGAGGTAAATGGTCAGTGGCTTCAGCCTTGACTGTTGACGATCTTTGAGAACATTATGGAATTGTTCAGCCCATCTCTCCAGGATCATGTCCTTATCACTAATCAATATGGCTCCATCAGCCCTGAGTATCTGAGATGCACCATATGTCTTTGGCCATATATAGCCTTCAGGTGAACATAAAAGCACTTCAGATTGTTACTATCAACATAAAACTAAATTTCATCTGCCTTCTTACTGAGCCAAGAATCCTGCATCTCTCCAAGCTTTGTTTGTACTTTACTTTTAATGGAGTTAAAGGCTGCCTTCTTAGGGATAGACAAACTATCCTGCTGGTAAACCCTCCAGAGTTCTCAGTTTTCATTTAGCAACTTCTGAATTTTCCTGTCATTTTCATCAAATCAATCTTTTTTTTAAGTGAGGCAATTAGGGTTAAGTGACTTGCCCAGGTTCACACAGCTAGTAAGTGTTAAGTGTCTGAGGCTAGATTTGAACTCAGGTACTCCTGACTCCAGGGCTGGTGCTCTGTCTACTGCACCACCTAGCTGCCCCTCATCAAACCAATCTTGATGTTTGTGAGGGTTCTGCCCCTGATAAGTAAATTTAGTGCGGTACATCAAATCTCTGAAAGCTGCCCACTCCTTTTCTGCTCCACTATTGCCAACTATGTGTTGCCTTAACTTTCCCTCCTAGTTAGCAACAAACTGTTCCCATTTAGAAAATCACTCTAAGACAATTGAAATGGAATCGATTTAGTTTCCTGGCATGGTGTTAGTATATTGTCCATATTTCACAGGCATGTGATAATGAGATCAACACAATGGCTCTGTAGACCTTCAGTCTGGTAGTCAGTCTAATACCTCTTCTCTTCCACACTTTCCTTTGGAGCCTCCCAAAGCTAAGCTAGCTCCGAGCAATGCATACATCAACCTCATCTTTCAGGTCTACTGGATTTTGTGTTGTCTATAAATGTGCACATATTCCATGTACTGATGGTGAGTGGAATCATCTTTGCAGAAGTTTTTGTCTATTTTTTTGTGTTTTTTTCTACTGCATGGTGGGATTCCTGCCTACCATGTGTGATGTTTAAAATCTAGATTGTGTGATCGCCTTAAATTTAAAAGCTTCAGTACCAGTCTTTGGGCATTAAACATTTATGAAAAGCATACAGGTATTCACATGGAGTTCAGAAAGTTAAGAAAAAGAAGGCCTACCTAATCTAGAGTTCCATTCTTGTCTGGTTCCTCCTCAAGTCCTCTGTCACTTCACCAGCCTGCTTCAACCACGAATCTCTAGCAAGTTGATTGTGGAAGCTTTTTATAGGTCTGGAAGAGAGGCAGTCCTTGCACACTGCTTCAAGCTGATTGGTTGGCATCATCCAAATCCATTGGCTTTAAAGGTGTTCTCAAGTTGAGTTCACAGTCTAGCTTCTAAGAAAGATACCTTCTTAAGGGCTAGCCAGGTGTGATTACAATCCAGTTAACTTGAAGTAGGCTAATCAGCAGTCAATCACTCTCACTTGATTCAATCAGTCTAGATTAATCTCCAGGTGGGTCTTTGAGTATCTGCTAAATCCCATTATTTCATCACACATGGTAATAAGGCCATGGTTGGGTAAGCAGGAAAATTTTAGGGCACCTTTTCTAGCCCCTTCCTCATACCAGAGGTGAGTAGTGTGGTCCTTAAAAGTCTGCTCAGACACCTAGGGGGCTGCCAAATCCCCTTGCTGCTTCCAGTGAGATGACCCTATGACCTGGGCCACCTCTGTGTAGGGTTGTAACTACAGTTCCCAGTGTATTCATGCCTGCTGCTTTGTCACTTACCTGTTGCCACAGGATTTTAAAATAGGTAAAAATATTAAAATGATATGGGTGATGTCTTTTCACTTGTGCACAAATTGGATTTAAGTGAGGCAGAGTGCACAAGTCATCAGCCTCACTCTCTTCTAGAGCCATGACAGTCCAGTGGTAGGACAGAGTCCCAAGATGACTGGTGATGGTTTGAGATGCAGTAGATGACTTGGCATCTTCGATGTCTGACCAAATTCTAACCACTCCACAGAGCCTACTTCAGCTGTTTTCATGACTATTGGAACGAATTGTTCTCATCTGTTTATTCCATCAGGGGAAGTCTTCACATGCTTGGGGTAAATACCCACCTAAGTCACCAATGGATTTGAAACCCTCAGATACCCTCAAATTGGTTTAGCCCATCTGTCAAAATGGTTTACCAGGGTGTGGCCACTTTGCATGCCATAGCTTCTTGGAGCCACAGATGAGAGTTGGATAGATCAGGTAGACACCAAAGGTAGAAAGCAGACCTGAAAAGGGCTCAGTAGCCCTCACACCAAAGGTACTTGTCTTCTCTGAACACACACACACACACACACACACACCATTTTTTGAGGCAATCCAGGTTGTGACTTGCTCAGACACAGCTAGTGTCTGAGGCCAGATTTGAACCTAGGTCTTCCTGACTCCAGGCCTGTTGCTCTATCCACTGCACTACTTAGCTGCCCCTTTGATTTGCATAAATTATTTCTTAAAATAGATTGGTCTGTGGTACTAATTCAGATGCTGGTAGTAATTGCAAAAGATAGTCTGCATTTGACCCATCTGAGAGATTTTTAAAGAATTGGTTGAAATTATAAAATGGGGAAAATATATAGTTTAAATCCTTTCTACAGAATTAGAAAATGACCAGTGAAACCTATTCTAGCAGGAACATGGAATTACCCCCCAGAGAGTCAGACACACCAGGTAACCTGATAGAATCCACAACAAAGAGCCAATGGATTTAACTTATTTGGAGAAAGGCAACATGGCTTCTCTAAAAGGAAATTACACCTAATTATCAGTGTTTTCTAAGGAGGCAATTATGCATGTAGACAATGGACAACCTCTAGGGATTTATTTAGACTTTCTAAAAGACACTAACATTGTAAACCATTCTGTCAAGAGCAGTAGAGTATTAACCATTCCAATTTTACTCAAAGTTTGGGTTTTGAGCCAAGAAAGGAATCCATATTCAATATGTCATTGATATGACAAGTATAGTTATGACAATTATAGTTAACAGAAACATGTACACTTCACTCATGGGTCATTTCTGAACTCCAAATCCTCAAACACACTGGAATATATCTGCTAAAGTCAAGACTAAACTTCCTTTAGCTTAGGAAGCTAAACTACAGTCATACAGAAACTAGTAGAAACCTCATTTGCATGGCTTGTGGGCTTAAGCATTAAGAGCTCTAATGAGTGGGAGAGTGCCAGACAGCATTACAGCTCAGTGTTACAACTCTATCTAGAGTCTACAGATGCCACTGGCTTTGATCTAACTCTGGAGGACTAGCTAAATATAGTATGACCTGTGGCCTACGGGTTTCCAAAGGACTCTGGGCTCTAATAGACAAGTCTCAAGTTTGGCTGCTATAAGGTCAATTTTTCTCTTTGGCTTGTTTCCAGGCTGTAATTTTATTTCAGAGAAATCTCTGAAAAAATTAAATTTAGGGATGGCTCATCTCTAGATTTCCCCAAATATGAAGAATAAAACCCCCAATTCCTGCACAAGTGCTGAATGCACAATATGGGTATTGGGTAGGGCTATTGGCTTTTATTTTATCTGCTACAAAAAATGTGTAAGATTCAAAGGACGTACAGAAGCTTATGAAAAGGTGGAAAAATAGAAAATATTTAAATAACTCATGAATCTCCTCTAGAAGGTAAACCCACTTGGGGGGAGGGGATGACTTTACCTTTATCATTACCTTTACCTTTACTATTCCTAAACAAAGTATTATTTTTAAAATTGCAATAAGGGATCAAGTATTTTGGAGTTCTCCAGTGGAACCTTTTTAGATGAAGGAATGAGCTTGCAGAAATGTTATATATGACTATAAAAACATTAAGCACACATAGAATAGGGAAGATAAAATATCCTCAACAGCTGCCTTGGGGTGGAGGTCTTATCAGGACCAGATGTGAAATACAAGCACAAGAAAGGAGCAATTCCAAGAAATTAGAATGTAGATGCTAATAAGTAGAGAACAGGTATGTTGCTTCATGAAAGAAAAACAATCCTCCAGAGGCATATTACAAAGACTTTCAATGGCCAGATCTCCTTAGAAAGGACCTCAGGGGCAGCTGGGTGGTGCAGTGGATAGAGCACTGGCCCTGGAGTCAGGAGGACCTGAGTTCATTTGGCCTCAGATACTTAACACTTGCTAGCTGTGTGACCCTGGGCAAGTCACTTAACCCCAATTGCCTCACCAAAAACAAACAAAAAAAAACCAAAGAGTTATTGGAGGGGCAGCTAGGTGGTGCAGTAGATAAAGCACTGGCCCTGGATTCAGAAGGACCTGAGTTCAGACCCAACCTCAGACACTTGACACTTACTAGCTGTGTGACCCTGGGCAAGTCACATAATCTTCAATGTCTCACCAAAAAAAAATTTATTGGAGTGCCTGAAAGCTATGATCAGAAAAAGATCCTGGACACCATATTTCAGGAAATTACCAAGGAGAACTGCCCCAATATCCTAGAACCAAAGGGTAAAATAATCATTGAAATAACATACTGATCATGTCCTGAAAGAGACTCCAAAATGAAAACTCCAAGTAATATTGTAGCCAAATTCCAGAATTATCAAATGAAGGAGAAAATACTATAAGCAGCTATAAGGAAACAATTTTAATATCAAAGAGCTACAGTCAGAATTACATAGTACCTGGCAGCTTCAACATTAAAGGATCAGAGAGCTTAGAATATGATATTCCATAAGGAAAAGGAACATGGATTGCAACCCAGAATCAATTACCCAGCAAAATTGAACATATTCTTTCTGGGGAAAAGGTGGATATTCAATGAAATAGGGGACTTTAAAACTTTCCTACTAAAAACACCAAAACTGAGCAGAAAATTCAATCTTCAAATATAAGATTCAAATAAAAAAAATAAGTATAACTAGAAGAGAGCAAGAATGTCCTGAACAGGTCCTAGACATCTAAAATGTCATAAGGAAATTTTCTGATAAGTGCAGATGCTGTGCATCTGCTCTATGAGACATCATTAAAAATCTTGTAAATAGTATGAGGATGAATAATGTGTGTCCTCCATCATTCCAAACTTTCAGAACTCTCAAGATTCAATAGGAAATAGTAATAGGAGTGAGACATTTATATCTGATAGAGATCTATCAAGGAGATGCAAAGTCTCCTAGGCATTCTGCTTTTAAGTGTCCCTTATGTCAAGAAGCAAATTTTAAGGGACAGCACTTACTGCATAATTTTAAATGGTAGTTGTTTCTTTTGGTAGTCCCTGTGTGTGGCACAACCTATTTGTATGTCTCTTCCATGGGGAAATCCCAAACAGATTACTAGATATTTTGTTAGCCATCTAAATCAAAGACATCTATCTGATTATGAAGAATTTCTGAATCTTCAGTTTGATGAAGAAACACAAGATTGGTGGCAGCTAGGTCATACAGTGGATAAAGCACCAGCCCTGAATTCAGGAGGACCTGAGTTCAAATCTGACCTCAGATACTTGACTTTGCCTCAGTTTCCTCACCTGTAAAATGAGCTGGATAAGAAAATGTCAAACTCCTCCAGGATTTATACCAAACAGGTTCACAAAGAGTCAGACATGACTGAAAATGACTCGACAACAACAACAACAACAACAAAATGACTACTTTATACTTTATGTTGTTTCTAAGTGTTCTCACGTTATTCCATACTTACATGCTTCATTTGATGCAACTCAGAAACAAGACCCAAGTACTTTGCCTCCAGAGCCAGCACTATTTCCATTGTACTACATTACCTCCCTGATGTTTACCACCCCCACTGGGCAAGTCACTTACATTCCCTCAGTCTTATTTTTTTATGTAAAATGAGGTCATTGGACCAAAGGGCCTCGGAGGTTATAGTTACCTCTAGATGTATGATGCTGTGACCTCCCCCAAGAGAAAGAAATGGTATTAATCCATCTACCAATCTACCAATGGAGTTTCCATGTAACAAAGTTGCAAGCATTTTGTGGACTGGACAAGAGAAAATATATGACAGTGAATGGAAAAGCAATCGGTCAATGAAGGAGCCTGATACAAAGCTACCTAAAATAGAAGAGAATGGTGAGAAGGCAGTAATGTGAAGGCAGAAAGTTTGGGATATGAACACAGTCACCAATAGATAGTCCATAAATGAGATTCATAAAGGGAGAAGTAAAAACGTATAAATGATCTAGAAAAGGATAGAACATGATTAGTGAATATTATACAACCTGAAAACCCCAAAATGAAAAAGAAAACCACTCTGAAGTACCTAGAAATAATTGGGGAAATAGCAAGGAATCCTGGAATGGTTCAGAAGATAAAGAAAAGAAAAGAATGATTAAGCAAAGAAATAATAACAGAAATTTAGAAATTATCAGAGATTTTAAAGGAAAAATACTACTAACAAAAGATTATGTAAGTTGATAAACAATAGAGAATCTTTCCAGAATGGCCTCTGGAAAAGAAAATGGCAGATGGAGAATTCAAAGACACAGATGCAGAATAAAATTTGACTAAAATAATTTTTTTTTAAACACAGAATAAAATATGAGTTCTATAAAAGCCAAAGCGATTTACCTAAATGAGCAAATGTACCAAATTTAAAAATCATATGTCTCTCAGGGAAAAAATGATTAATTTAAAAAGACTAAACACAATGGTACCTCTAATCACATATCTCTAACTTCCTTTCAGACATCCCAAACTGGATGTCCAGGAGATATCTTAAACTCTACATGTCCAAAAGCAAATTCATTATCTTTCCCCTACATTCTTCTCATGTCCTACCTTCCCTATTACTGTAGAGGGCATCAGTGTGTCCCCAGCCTATCAGGCTCGCAGCCTAGGCGTCATCCTCCACTTATCACTACCTCTCAACACCATATCCAATCTATAACTGAGGTCAGTCGATTTCAACTTTACAACATCTCTCATATACCTCCTTTTCTCCTCTCCTCCGACACTGCCTCTGCTCTCATGCAGGCCCTCGTCACTTTATTGCCTGTACTATTGCAAAGCCTGATTGTGGGTCTACCTACCTCATCTTTCTCTATCATCTGCATTCAGTCACCAAAGTGATTTTCCTAAGGTGCAGGTCCAACCATGTCACCTCCATATTCAATAAATTCAAGTAGTTATTGAGGAAAATGAGAAATTAGAGTTTGGAATACGATATTCCTAAACTCAAAGGAGATCATTGTGTCCCCAAATACCAACTTGTAAATTTGACCCTAAACATCAATGACAAAAAGTTGAACGTTCAAGGAAAGAGGAATTTAAGTCACTTCTTTAAAAGAAATGTAAGAGGGGCGGCTAGATAGCACAGTGGATAAAGCAACCAGCCCTGGTTTCAGGAGTACCTGAGTTCAAATCCGGCCTCGGACACTTGACACTTACTAGCTGTGTGACCCTGGGCAAGTCACCTAACCCCCATTGCCCCACCAAAAAAAAAATTTAATAAAAAGAAATGTAAGTAGAGTATTTAACAAGCAAACATTTCAGACAAAAGACACAAGAAAATTAAATAGAGTTAACAGGAAAAGAGCAAAAATGGAAATCAGTGCTCTCATGTTTGTGGTATAAAAGCAAATTATTGTAACAACAGCTTTCACATTTGTCAAGGACCAAAGGAAAGGCTCTGCCTAGTGGGAAGAAAAAGGCTTTGTCTGGGAAGAATTTGTTCTTCTGCTTTCCTATTGGGAGAAAGGAGTTTAAAAAAAGAAAAAGTGAAATCAAATCATGTACTACTTGTTACAAGTAGAAACTACAAATGGGATTTTAAATATTTTATTTGTTATTTTAAATTCTTGTCTCATTTAAGCAGAACTTCCTGCATTTTTGCTGCATACATTCAATATATCTATACTATTAGAAATTGAATTTTGATTTTTTATAATTTATGTGAATTCATTTTTTTGTCTAAAACATGGTTACACTTATAATAAGATTAAAAGGTCAGAATTCCTAGTGATCAATTCAGCCAAAACATTACTCTTCTTTGCCTTTGCATTCACCACAGTAATAACAATATAAGTCATGCCTCCCCACAGGGCAGAGGAATTTCCTTTAAACCTCCAAAGTACAATCTTCATATAGTCTAGACATTATGCAGTGGACCTGAGGATAACCTTCCTTCATTCAAGAGAAACCACCTCAGCCTAGGTAAAATAGGGTGACACAGCTAGTAAATATATGAGGAGGAATTTAAAACCAAGTCTTCTTGACTCTCCTGATTCTCAGAATTCTCAGACTCAGTTAACTGATATATCTTCATAATTGGAAGGCAAAAACTCAAGCTAGGAAGAGTTGGGGCAACTGGGTCTTCCCTCACATATTGAGTCCCTAATTTTCTCGAGGGATCCAGCATCTATTCTACTTATTTCCATTCCTGTTGCTGTTTAAAGTTCACGATGTACTCCAGAACAGTGGAATATTCAACTACATTACTGGAATAATACTGTGGAATTGAGTCTTAATGTACCTTGGTGGTGCCAAAGGAGTAACTGCTTTATTTCATAAGCTATTGCAGGTCTTGTAGCCAACAGTGCTGTGTCTGTGGTATAACTGGAAATGATGTCAGCTGTTACTTGATATCAGGTAGGTTCATAAAGGATCGTGACTTTATTTGAGCTTTGAGAACACTTCAGCTATGTTCTTTGTTTCATATTGATGACAATAGGATTAAAATGCTCTTACCACAGAGGATATTTGCATTTTGTAAATCCTGACAAGTGAGCAGCTTAATGCCTTATGTACATCTGGTGTATCTTTTCATCAGAGGCAGATGACTTTTTCTCCTATACTTGCAAAAATATGTAAAATAAATGCCACTCTTCTCACTTTTTTTGTTTTTGACAAAATTGTCCTTTTTCTTTTAAAATGTTATTTTTAAAAATACATAATGAATTTATTATTGCTATTTTAAATATTTTCAAAATTTATACATTTTAATTTCTAATACGATTAACTATTGATGCATATTACCCACATAAAAGTTCTTTGGGGTCCTCAATAAATTTTCTGAACGTAAAGAGGTTCTGAAACCAAAAAGTTTGAGAACTGTTGTCCTACAGGTAAGTCCCAGAAACCCAGGAATAGCAGGGTCCCCCTTCCAGACCACCAACTCTGATTCTAGCCTACTCCCTTTAATTATCATCCAAAGAAGAAACTGTTGTGGACATGTGACCTGGAAAATGCATCTGCAGGTACAGAAATCCTCTGCCTCCCCAGGAGCCAGAGCTACCCAAAACTGGAAAAATAAAGCTCTCACCACCAGAGTTCTCAGCAGTGGCGAATGATTCAACATCAAAATTTGATATAGTTTTATCACTGGAAATTAAATTAAAGATAATTCCTTACCATTTGCTTTGCTGCTTGTACCCTAAGGACCACTGGGCCTTTCCATTCATTCATTCACTCACTCAACAATCCCTTTGTGTTCCAACCTGTGATTTCATTGGTGTAAGGAAATTTGGCTGTGAAAAATCCATCTAGCAATACAGATCTTCATGCCTTCAGTACGGGTCTTCATGACTACAAGACTGTTTTTATAGTCACTTTACCTTTCTGGGAGATTTCTCAAACTATAAACTCTTCTGTTTGGCATTTATAGCCCGTCGCCAACTGGCCCCAGACTATCTTTCCAGACCCATTGTATATTTACCACCATTCTTTCTTGCTGTTCCTCACACAATTCGTTCTTTCTCCTGCCTCAGTGCCTTTGTAATAGATGCCCCCCTCTTCCCAGACTGCCCCCCTTCTAGTCATTTATTCCATAAAGAAACTGCTCTATTAAAAAAATTCTCCTTCCTTCCTACTTGAGTTACCAGGCATTAAATTTTATTTTTCTGCAATTAGATTTTAATGTATTCAAATCAAGAAGCATTTATTAGGCACCTGCTGTGCTTGGATTCACTGTGCTGCTAAGTAATATGGGTACAAAAAAAGGCAACAACAACAAAGACCCTGCCCTCAAGATGCTTACAAGTCTAATTGGAGAGACAGTGTACAGACACTATGTGCAATCACATTATAGCCAGGAGATGATCTTAGAGCGAGCCTAACTAGGCCCGGCACCCCAGGAAGTGACTCGGCGCAGGGCTTGGTAGAGGTGGAGTGACCAGGTGAGGCTTCGGGCTGCCTGGATTGCGGCCATGGGCAGGAAACCTGGGCAAACAAGGGGCGGGGCAGGAATACTGGAGCCCCGCCCCCGCAGGCTGCTGTTTCCTTAGGCCTTGGCCTAGAGCCAGGCGAGACGCTTGTGGCCTCGGCCTCCGCCCCACTCCCGCAACCTCAGGCGGGGACAAGAGCTAAAGACGCTGCTTGTCGGTGAGGTGTCCGCACTCTGGCACTCCGGAGAACTCCACGGTGCATCTCAGCCGGGGCCTGTCATGAACCCCTGTCCCGCGAGCGCGCCTCCGGCGCTGGGGCTACTCGGCCTGTCATCATCGCTGCTGCTGCTGCTGCTGGACCTGTCCCTGGCGAGTGGTGAGTGGTACTAAGGGGTGCGTGGGACTTGGGGGGGGGGAGGAGCAGGAGCGAGGAGGAGAAAAACTGTGATAGAGAAAGACAGAGAGGGGGGAGCGGGGGAGCGGGAAAGCGACGGGGCGCGGGGGAGGGGGGCGGGGAGGAGGAAAAGGGTCCATTGTCATAGTGACGGAGAGGCCCGGGATGAGGGAGAATGAAGAATGATGGTCTTGCTCTCCTAGGAGCCTTCTGGATTCTCACTGGCCTCTGTAGCAGAGGTTAACGGGGAAAAAAGGACCAAGGAAACTAACCAACCAAACACCACCAATAAAAACAAACGAATAAACAAGATAAACCCACCCAAATTCCTACCGAGGGCCCCACAAAGAAACCTGTTTCTATCTTTGTCAGTCGTGGAGCAATAGCAGGTTTAAGCTGTTATCTGACTATTGACAGGGAACTAGCTGCAGCTTTATTTTAAAATGTGGAGTGTCCTGCTTTAGAGAATGTTGTGCAAGGGTTGGGTCAGGAGAGTCTCTCCAGAAAGTAAGAGACATCCTTCTTGAGAAATCAACATACCTTGCCCAAAGAGTGAAAAAAAGACACATCAGCTAAATGGCTAAAAGGTTCATTGGTGTGAATTGAAGTCTGGGATGCCCTTAAGTGGAGATTTTTTATTTTCTGTACCATTAGTGACCTTGTTTGTAGATATACATTCTAATATTTTTTTTTCTCTCTGCTTAGGTACCTGTGGAATCCCAGAAAGGTTACCATTTGCTTTAATGACAGGGGATTCTGAAGGCCAACAAAGCTTTCCTGAGGGTTCCAAAGTGACATATACCTGTCGACCAGGTTACCAAAGAAACCGTTTTTTCTCACCTACGATTACTTGCCTCCCAGATGGACTGTGGTCCCGGCCAACTGAATTTTGTCAAAGTTAGTATGTTTAAAACTTTTACTCTTCTCTTTCTAGTTAATTTTCAAAGGAAGCTTTTACTCCCTCTGTTCCTGCATTTAAACCCTTTTGGTTTTATTTTAATGTTGGAATAGTTTACTTTTAGCAAATAGATGAATTAAGGCAGATTTACTGGATGAAAACATAAGATTTAGCCATTTTGAAAAGGCACCAAGTATGTTAGATGTCAGAATTTACTGATTTTTGCCAGAAAATTTAAACAGAATTTCAACTAAATCCAATAAACATTAACTAAGCACTTAATACACGAGGCTTTGGGGGTAGAAAGACACTGCAGAAACTTTGCAATCTTCTGGGGAGATATAGCACCTGCACAAATAATAAATTACAAGAACGTCAGAAGATGAAGAGAGAAATCAGGAACAAATCAGGAAATCAGGGAAGGTTTCTCTAGGAGCCTCTAAGTTGAATGTTGAAGGAACCTAAGAATTCTGGGAGGTATCTGTGAGAAGACCAAAGTGAATACAGGGAAGTGGACAGAATGGGAGGCTTTGTAGAGGTTGCATGGACAAGATTTGGTAACTAATTTGATTCTGGGATTATGAACCTGATGAACTGGAAAGATCGTGGAGCCTTTGTGGAAAGATTGTAGAAGTTTGTAAGAGGGGATGGTTTAGAAGGGAAAATAAGTTCTGTTTTCACGCGTTAAATTGGAACTACTTATGGGACAATTTAGCAGTTGGTGAAGCTGAGAAGAGACCCTAGGGCTGGATATAACAGGTTTAAGAGTCATCAGCATATTTGTTTCTTCCTTCTTGTGTTTTTTTTTCCTTTTGTTCTGATTCTTCTCTCACAACATGACTAATATGGAAATATGTTTAACATGATTATAATGTATAACCTATATTAGATTGCTTGCTGGCTTCAGGAGGGGGAGGGGAAGGGAGGGAGAAAAATTTGAAACTCAAAATCTCATAAAAATGAATGTTGCAAACTATCTTTACATGTAATCGGAAAAAAATAAAATACTTTTTAAAAAGAGTCACCATCATAGAGATCATAATTGAATTCATGGAAGTTAATGGCATTAACAAGAGAGAGAGAAAAAAGAAGGCGGACCAATGCAATACAAGGAGAAACAGCACTGGCTCTGGAGTCAAAGGACTTCAGTTCAAATAGTCACTTAATCTTCAAGGACCTGGCTTTCCTCATCTATAACATGAGGGGGCTGGATTAAATAGCCTCTGAAGTGTCTTCCAGCCCTGGGCCTATCATCTATCCTATGATTAGAAGACAGGGCATGGATGATAGATCAGCAAGCCAGAAATTAACTTTTGTATACATGCAAGATTATTTAAGTAGGTAAAACATAATGGATATTAGATTTTGGTGGAACGGCAATCTGTAGCAAATATGTGCCAATCAGAGCCATTTGTAATAAATGCATACTAAGTGGCCTTCAGAAATCGTTAATGGGGGCACATGAAAATGATGACCTTTCTAGGAAGGAACCTCATCATTAGCCTCTTCAACCTTTTTTTGGGGGGGGGGGGAGGGGAGCAGGGCAATGAGGATTAAGTGACTTCCCCAGGGTCACACAGCTAGTAAGTGTCAAATGTCTGAGCTCAGATTTGAACTCAGGTCTTCCTGAATCCAGGGCTGGGGCTGCCCCCTTCTCTTCAACTTTCTAAACCCCAGTGACCATATTTCAATTAATCCCTAGCCTAGTCATACCTTAGAATTCACTCTTAGAATTCTAAAATCTCCAAAGTCTGACACTTTGACATTCTATTCTCTGGCCAGAACATTCCATCCTTTCACTTTTCCCTTTCTTTCACTAACACTAAATCTACTCTTGGCTCTTTGCAGGTACCATTTTTGCTTTTTCTTTGTATCCACAGGGCTTACCCTATTCTATGCACATAAAGAAGAGCTTAGAAAATGCTTGTTGAATGTGACCTGCAGTTGCTTAACCCAGGGGTATCAAACATAAAATTCTCTGCATTGCAGACCTAAGTGTGGCAGAACCAGATTAAAATGTAATTGGGATAGGGGCAGCTAGGTGGCACAGTGGATAGAGCACTGGCCCTGGATTCAGGAGTACCTGAGTTCAAATCCAGTCTCAGACACTTAACACTTACTAGCTGTGTGACCCTGGGCAAGTCACTTAACCCCAATTGCCTCACTAAAAAAAAAATGTAATTGGGAAATATTTAACAGAATAAGAAAAAAAACAAAATAAGTAAGACTATATACATACATACACACATATATATACACACATATGTATGTTTATTTAACAAAGTAAGTAAAACTATAATAGAACATAGGTAATATTAATACATGGTTTTCTAAGTCAGTATACAGCTTGCAGGGATCTTGATGTATGGTTTAGTGATCCCCTTCTTATTTGAGTTTGACAGCATTGCCTTATTCCTTCATTGTTCTCCTCGTTCTTCTCTCATTCTTCCTTCCATTTGCTCCATACACACCTTTGACCCCTGGGTCTGCCACTTTAATATTTCACTAGCTACTGCTCTAGAGTCTCTTATACTCTCCATCTCTCAGCTGAGTCACCCTTTCTCCAGCCAATCAGCTCTCAACAAAATGATCCTGCTCTTCCAGTTAGCATAGCTCCCCTTAAAACAGTTCCAGAACCTGTCGGTCAGCTTCTTTGTTCTGTCTCCTCTGTAATCAACTCCTATTGCCTTCTATGTCTTATGACCTCCTACTTCTCCTGCACTCAGCAATCCCTCCAGCCTCCATCTTTATCTGATTGTTGCCGATCTCATATAGATTCTGACACCTCAAGTCAAGGCCTTCTCAGAAGCAGTACCCTACATCTGATTTATGAAACTCAAAAAGCCCATATTTCTGTCAAGTATGACCCCATGCCAACGGGCCCTAAACAGTTATTTGATTTATAATTTCTCAGTTATAACCTTTAAAACTCTGAAAACAATCCTACAGAAATGAGCTTGTGAACCACAATGCCTTGAAGCCATCTTAAATCTGTCTTCAAAGAAATCCTCACAGCATACTCTTTTCAGGAACAGTTTTCTCTCAGGTCCGTGGAACAAGTCTTTGTTTATCTTTAACATTTTTATCTGAGGGTGTGTGTTTCTTCTGACATTGATATCGATGTTTCTTACACAAACGTACTTTCTCTGCCCCTTTTAGAAAAAAAAATGCCCACATACAAAAAAAGTACATTCTACTGGAGAAATAACTAAACTGTTTGACCTTTGACCCAATGATACAACCACTGGGCATGTCTTTTCTTATTAGAATATAGATTCCTGGGGCAGCTAGATGGCGCAGTGGATAGAGCACCGGCCCTGCAGTCAGGAGGACCTGAGTTCAAATCCGGCCTCAGACACTTAACACTTACTAGCTGTGTGATCCTGGGCAAGTCACTTAACCCCAATTGCCTCACTAAAAATAAATAAATAAATAAATAAGCAAACAAACAAAGAATATAGATTCCTAAAAAAAAAAAAAAGATAGACCATAGACTCCTTGAGGGCAAGGACTGTCCCATTTTCATACTTGTAGGCCTTTTGCTCAGCACAGTACTTGGCACCTATTCAGTAAGCACTTAATAAATGCTTTTTCATTCATTCATTTGAATTCATATTTAATATGATCAGAGAACAGGTTATTACATTGCAATGACCTTGACTTCAGAGAATTTATTATGAAATATACATCTCTTCTCTTCCCTCAGTGCAGAGTGAAGTCATATACTGACAGGCAAAACAATGTACCAGTTTGTTTTGTTTGTCTACTTCTTTGTTCCAAAAGAGGATTTTGGGGTGGGTGGGAGATTTTTGGAATGACAGCAAAGCATAAGAAAGATAACATCAAGAAACCACCCCCAAATGCTATGTAGCTCCAAGATACCATGATTCAGAGGAATAGCAGGAGGAAGAAAACTGAGTAAAAGGCTGTCCTAAAGAACATTATTGTGCTTTTCAAAAAATAAATAAATAAGTGTTCCTTCAGAGCTTGTCTGTGGCCTCCCTCTCTCCCTGCATGTTCTCCCTTTGTCATCTCCTTCATTCTTTTTTTCCCCTGGGGCAATGAGGGTTGAGTGATTTGCCCAGGGTCACACAGCTAGTAAGTGTCAAGTGTTTGAGGCTAGATTTGAACTCAGGTCCTTCTGAATCCAGGGCTGGTGCTTTATCCACTGCACCACCTAGCTGTCCCAATCTCCTTCATTCTTAAAATTTTATCATCTCTATAGAGAAGACTCTCAAATCCACATCTCTTGCCCAGATCATTCTTAGGAGCTCCAGACCAGAATTTCTTCCTTTTTACTGGAAATAGAGAGAGACAGACAGACATAGATATATAAAAATATATATTTAGGTGTAGATATATACACACACATATATACACACAAAATTTATAAAAATATACCTATACTTGTATCTAGATACATAGATAAATATGTCCAGATACATATATAAAAATAAGAAACATATCTATGTTTATAGATATATTTTATTATATAGGTATTATTATATTATACATAATATTATCATTATAGATATGCTATTGTAGAGATATTTTTATTTTTTTTAATTTTTTTTTTAGTGAGGTAATTGGGATTAAGTGACTTACCCAGGGTCACACAGCTAGTAAGTGTTAAGTGTCTGAGGCCGGATTTGAACTCAGGTCCTCCTGAATCCAGGGTCAGTGCTTTATCCACTGTGCCACCTAGCTGCCCCAAAATATTATCAGTATTCTTTTTTTTTTTTTTGTGAGGCAATTGGGGTTAAGTGACTTGCCCAGGGTCACACAACTAGCAAGTGTTAAGTGTCTGAGGCCGGATTTGAACTCAGGTCCTCCTGAATCCAGGGCCAGTGCTTTATCCACTGCGCCACCTAGCTGCCCCCTATTTTTTTTTTATACATCTATGTGTGGATATATGTGTAGATAAATAGATATAGATACACACACACATATATACACCCCCTAGATTCCCCATTGTCACCTCAGATTCAATATACCAAAAACCAAATTATAACTTTTCCCCCTAAAATTGCTCTTCTTTGTAACTTCGCTGTGGGGCGGGGGGTTGGTGGCTACTCATGTTTGCTTTGATGCTTACTGGTCTGTCTTCTGAATACAGGAAGGTTTAAAAAAATCAGATGGTCTTGACACACACTTTTTTTTTTTTTTTAGTGAGACAATTGGGGTTAAGTGACTTGCCCAGGGTCACACAGCTAGTAAGTGTTAAGTGTCTGAGGCTGGATTTGAACTCAGGTACTCCTGACTCCAGGGCCAGTGCTCTATCCACTGCGCCACCTCGCTGCCCCTTGACACACTTTTATAAGCCATGGAGAGGGGAAGACTCCTTTGACAAGAGTGTGTTCTGTACCCATTGTCCTCTGTGTAAAGCACCAGTGGGCACACCCATACACTTCTAGTGAGGTACTCTTCATATGAATCTATGAAAAAACATTTATTAGGCACCTAAGATGTGCCATGTATTGTACTAAGTGATGGAATAAAAATACAAAAGCAAAGGTAATCTTTGCCCTCAGGGAGCTTATATGAGAGAGACCACGCATATAGAGGAATGGTGACCAGGAAGGGAGACATTGAGTCCTTGAGATGATGAGTAGAACTACAGGAGAACAGACATGACAAACTCTTTCCATGAACAATGACACAATTGATTTAATTATAGTTCCAAAGCCAGAAGGCCTGGTGAACAAGAGAAGGTAACCCTGGGGCAAGCATAGTAGCTCAGTAAGTAAAGTAGATAGCAATCAAGGTTGGGGGGAGGGAAAGGAGGAAGGGGAAGGTGTTCTAGGACATGAAAAGGCTGAATCCTTCAGAGCTTGGTTTCTAGTTCTGTAATTTCATCAAATCAATTGAGAAACTCATTGATCAGGGACTCTCATCAATCCCCTTACAACGAGAATGTCCTTGGTCCCCTGTCTTAACTCATCTAGTTTCCATCCACTGTCTAACATTGTGCCCCAAATACATTATAACATAATAAACACTTCTTTAGTACCAGGTCTTCTAAGTGCTGAAGCAAATATGAAGTTTAAATAAGACAGCCCATGTACCAATGGAACTTATAACCTAGTAGTTGAATAAGACACCAGCACAAACAGTCATACTATACACAACATAGAATAAGTATATTAGAGACTAACAAAGTATCCAGGTACAAATGAAGCAAGGAGGGAGGATTAGACAAGATTGCATGGAGTTTTTACAGACAGATATGTTCTTTTTTTTCTTTCTCTTTTTCTTTTTTTGCCGGGCAATGAAGGTTAAGCGACTTGCCCAGGGTCACACAGCTAGTAAATGTCAAGTGTCTGAGACTAGATTTGAACTCAGGTCCTCCTGAATCCAGGGCCAGTGCTTTATCCACTGAACCACCTAGCTGCCCCGGACAGATATGTTCTTAATAAATGTTTGAATAAACTTAATTATTATTAAATAATCTTAATAAAATTTTGTTTTGTTTCATTTGGGGAAGAATTTTTGACTGGGGTTCAGTGCTCCCAAATATCTCAGTATAATTATGGCCCTGATTTAAAGACTAATATGTGCTTCATATTAAGTGAAATGAACAGTAATTCTAACTTTATTTCTTCCTAGAAAAACGGTGCCCTAACCTTGGAGAACTAGCCAATGGTCATATTAATATCGAGGAGGATATTGTATTTGGTTCAACCATTTATTTTAGTTGTGATAAAGGGTGAGTTGCTAACTTTGATATGTCATTGATAAATGATTGAAGAGCCAAAATAAGGTTGAAATTTCTATTTTTAATTAGGCGTAGTCTATTGCTACTGAGGATTGTTTCTTTAAAAATTCTAAAACCTTCCTTTACCAAAAATGTGAAAGAATAGATTAATGGCTACTTGTATTTATCTTAGGACAGCCTGGAGATTCTTTTATGACTTGTTATTGTTATCTCAAGCTAATTATCACACTTGTACGTTATACATTTCATCCATCCTAACTGGTTGCAAAAATTTCATATTATAATTCGTTTTGTTGTTGTTATTGGTCTTGAGTTTTTGTCACCTACATTTCACAATATTTCCTCTCCCCACCCTACCCCATTCCCTACCCCATGAGAGCCACCTCTTATAACAAAGAATTAAAAAGTGGTAAAGAAAACAGCTCAGCAAAATCAACCAAGTCCAACATACTATATTATATGAAGTGTTCTATATCTGTGGTCCTATGCCTTTGCAAAGAAAGAAGGAAAGTTCATTTTCATCTCTTCTTTGAGGACAAGATGGTCATTGTAATGCCAGTTGTTCTGTTGTTCATTCCATTTATATTGAAGTTATTGTGTATATTGTTTTTCTGGTTGTGCTTACTTCATTTTTCATCACTTCATGTATTTCTATGTTTCTTTGTAGTCCTCATATTCATCATTTCCTATAATGTAGTAATATTCCTTTATATTCATGTACTACAATTTGTTTAGCAATTACCCCAGTCAATGGGTATTTATTTCATTTCTCGTTCTTTGTGACAGAGTTCAGTTTTTAGAGAACAGGCAGCATGGGGAAGTCCTGCATTTAAAGGACATAATTATATTCATTTTCATTAATTAAATCTTGGGAACTCAGTTAACCTTGTGAAGATTCTTAGTAAAGCTGCATAAGGACCCTCTTTCTACCGTATTCTCATATAGTTTTGGTATCAGGGACATATTGTCCTTAGGAGATGGTTTTGAATTATACCTCCCATGATACGTTGGGAGCAGACTCCTTCACTGGGAGATCTTGTGATAGAAAATAAACCAAGCTGTTCTTCAAAAAAAAGTGTTGGAACCTCTTTTCTAACTGTTGTCAAACTTTTTCATTCCTTTACATTCAATTTGTACTTTGTCCCACACCTGGCATCACTCAACTTGTTTTCCCCAGCCTCCGATTTGTAGTTAGTTCAGTAACTCGGATCTCCTTAGAATTGATGCTCAAGTAAAAGTTTGTATATATTTCAGGTTAAAAGGGACTCAGAGATCACATAGCCCAACCCAATCTTGAGGTATGGATCCCCTCAAATGCTCTTCCACCCTTCACTTTGAAAATGTACAGTTCCAGGGAACTTGTAGTAGTAGTAACAACTCATATTTCTATTGTGCTTTAAGGCTAACAAGTCAATTATTTTGTAAAAACCTGTTACCCTCATTTTACAGAATAAATACAGAAGATAAAGAAGTCAAGCTTAGAGAAATTAAGCAATTTGCCCAGCTAGCTAGCACCAGGATCAGTATTCGAACTGCTGTTCTTTGCCTTAGGGCATATCTAGAATGTTTTGTTCAGTTTTAACTGCCACATTTTTTTTTTTAATTTTTCCTTGTGGGGCAGTGAGGGTTAAGTGACTTGCCCAGGGTCACACAGCTAGTAAGTGTCAAGTGTCTGAGTCCAGATTTGAACTCAGGTCCTCCTGAATCCAGGGCTGGTTCTTTATCCACTGTGCCACCTAGCTGCCCCCAACTGCCACATTTCCCTTCCTTTCTCATACTTCCTTAGAAAAATAAATAAATAAATTCAGGATACTGTTAAAATGACCACATCTGGAAGTGGAACCAAGGTAGTGGAGTAGAGAAGTAGAAAAGCACTCGTCTGAGATCTCCCAACATTTTCCTCCTCCAAACAACTTTAAAATAATGCTTCAAATTGAATTATGGAATGGCAGAGCCAACAAAAGGTCATAGTGAGACATTCTTCCAGGCAGAGACAATTTAGGAGATTTGAAGGAGAGCTCTATGACACAAGGAAAGAGGCTGAACTACATGAATGAAACACCAGTGGTAGGACCAACTAGACATGGTAAAGGGACCTACAACTAGTCAGAAAGAGATTACAAGGGACCCCTGTGCTGGCAATGGACACAGGAGCAAACACTGGCTACTCCATTGCCTATATCCACTTCTGGATCATAGCTCAAGGAAGGAAAGGAGCACTTTCAGTCAAAAGGGAGTGGAAGCCCTGAGGGGCAATATCACTTCTGACCCAAGGGATCAAGGAACTTGAGGTGTTGTTATAGGTCCCAAATCGGGAGAGGACCTAAGGAGTAAAATCAATTGCAATCTCAAGGGATCAGGGCCCTTCCTGGGTAAGGACCACTATGAAGACCAAGAGAACAGTGACTACACCTTTCCCCAGATCACACCACTCTGGAGGCACAGAAAATTTCCAAACCTCCAGAACTAGCTCTGAAAAGAGCAATGTAAAAAAACATGAAGAAAATTATGAAAAGACAACCAACACCTTGGTAAAAGAGACACAAAAATACTGAAGAAAACACCTTAAAAACAGAATTGTTTTTACCTAATGGTAAAACAAGTACAAAAATTCACTGATAAAAATAACACCTTAAAAGCAGAATTGGCCAAATGGGGAAAAAGACACAAAAACTCACTGAAAAAAATAATTCCCCAAAACTAGAATTGAACAAATACAAGCTAATGGCTCTGTGAGACATTAAGAAACAATAAAAACAAAATCAAAAGAATGAAAATAATAGAAGAAAATGTGAAATATCTCAATGTAAAACAATTGGCCTGGAAAATAAATCAAGGAGAAATAATTTAAGAATTATTGGACTACCCGAAAGTCATGATCGAAGAAAGAGCCTAGATAACATATTTCAAGAAATTATAAAGGAAAGCTGCCCTAGAAACAGAGGGTAAAATAAATATTGAAAGAATCCACCCATAAAATCTTCTACCTGAAAGAGAACCCAAAATGAAAACTCCTAGGAAAATTATAGCAAAATTCCAGAGCTCCCAGGTCAAAGAGAAAACACTTCAATCATCCAGAAAGAAACTATTTAAATATTGTGAAGCCACAGTCAGGATCACACAAGCTTTACCAGTTACCACATTAAAGAAGCAGAGGGCTTCAAATATGATATTCTGGTAGGCAACAGAGCTGGGACTACAACCAAGAATAACTTATGTGGCAAAACTGACTATAATCCTTCAAGGTTAAAAATAATGGATATTTAATGAAACAGAGGACTTTCAAGAATTCCTGATGAAAAGACCAGAGCTGAATAGAAAATTTGACATCCAAATACAAGACTCAAGAGAAGCATAAAAAGATAAATATGAAAAAGAAATCATAAGGAACTCAATAAGGTTAAACTGTTTGCTTTTCTATATGGGGAAATGATTTTTGTATCTTGTTAGAACTTTATCATTATTAGAGCAGTTGGAAGAATTCTACATAGAAAGAGGGTAGGGGAGTAAGTTCATTATGGTGGGATGACATAAAAATGCAAAGACAAGAAAGAGGGATGGCTTGTGGAAAGGGGGTAAGAAAAAGGCAGAATGGAGCACATAAGGAAGAGCTTTTATGATGGAAGGAGAAATGGGGTGATGGCACAATTCTTGAAACTTACATCTAAATTGGTTCCAAAAGGGAAATACACAAGCACACACACACACACACACACACACACACACATAGAGAGAGAGAGAGAGAGAGGTAATAGAAATCTATCAGGTGGAGGAGGGGTGTGTGATAAAAGAGAGGGCAGATAATTGTATCAGGAGCTCTGAGAATTTAATATCTTTCCTCAGCCATTTCCCTGTAGAGGGAAATGCACAGTTAGTAATGTCAGTTGTGGATGTGAATGAGATGAACTCATTAATAAAACAGAAATAGCAGAATGGATTAGATACCGGAACCTGACAATATGTTGTTTACAAGAAACACACTTGAAACAGAGAGACACACAGGGTCAAAATAAGGGCTAGAGGAGAATCTATTATGCTTCAGCCAAAGTAAAAAAGGCAAGGGTAGAGATCCTGATCTCAGACAAAGCAAGAGCAAAAATAGACCTAATTAAAAGGAATAAGCAGGGAAACTCTATTTTGCTAAAAGGAACCATAGAAAATGAAGTAATATCAATACTAAACTTATATGTACCAAATGACATTGTACCCATATTCTCTTTTTTTGGACCCATATTTTTTTCCATATAAATATTTTATTATTTTCCAGTTACATTTAGAGATAATTTTTCAACATTTGTTTTTATAATATTTCTAGTTTCAAATTTTTCTCCATCCCTCCCCTCCCTCCCCTCTCCCCAAGACAGCAAGTAATCTGATATAGGTTATATATGTATAATCACATTAAACATATTTCTGCATTAGTCATGTAATGAGAGAAGAATCAGAGCAAAAAGGAAAAACCTCAAAAAAGAAAAACAACAACAACAAAAACAATAGAAATAGTATGGGTTGATCTGCATCCAGATTCAACAGTTCTTTTTTTCTTTTTGGATTTGGAGAGCATTTTCCATCATGAGTCCTTTGGAACTATCTTGGACCATTGTATCACTGAGAAGAATCAAGTCTATCATGGTTGATCAACACACAATGTTGTTGA
Organism: Dromiciops gliroides; assembly: GCF_019393635.1. NCBI lineage: Eukaryota > Metazoa > Chordata > Mammalia > Microbiotheria > Microbiotheriidae > Dromiciops > Dromiciops gliroides. The sequence continues at coordinate 106,792,384 of NC_057864.1, forward strand.
TACTGTGTACAATGTTCTTGTTCTGCTCATTTTACTCATCATCAGATCATGCAAGTCCTTCCAGGTTTCTCTGAAATCTGCCTGCTCATCATTTCTTACAGGACAATAGTATTCAATTACATTGATATACCACAATTTGTTCAGCCATTCCCCGATTGATGGGCAACCCCTCAATTTCCAATTCCTTGCTACCACAAAAAGAGCAGCTATAAATATTTTTGTACATGTGAGTCCTTCTCCCTTTTTTATGATCTCTTTGGGGAAAAGACCTAATAGTGGTATTGCTGGGTCAAAGGGTATGCAAAGCTTTATAGCCCTTCGGGCATAGTTCCAAACTGCTCTCCAGAATGGTTGGATCAGTCACAGCTCTACCAACAATGCATTAGTGTTCCAATTTTTCCACAGCTTCTCCAGCATTTATTATTTTCCTTTTTTGTCATATTAGCCAATCTGATAGGTGTTAGGTGGTACCCCAGAGTTGTTTTAATTTGCATCTCTCTAATCAATAGTGATTTAGAGCATTTTTTTCATATGGCAATAGATAGCTTTGATTTCTTCATAAGAAAACTGTCTATTCATATCCTTTGACCATTTCTCAGTTGGGGAATGACTTGGATTCTTATAAATTTGGTTTAGTTCTCGATATATTTTAGAAATGAAGCCTTTATCAGAAGTTTTGGCTACAAAAATTGTTTCCCAGTTTTCTGTCTCCCTTCTAATTTTGGATGCATTGCTTCTGTTCATACAAAACCTTTTTTAATTTAATTTAATCAAAATCATCCATTTTGCATTTCATAATATTCTCTATCTCTTGTTTGGTCATAAACTGTTCTCCTTTCCAATGATCTGAGAGGTAAACTATTCCTTCCTCTCCTAATTTACCTATGGTATCACCTTTTATGTTTAAATCATGTGCCCATTTTGACCTTACTTTAGTATAAGGTATAAGATGTTGGTCTATGCCTAGTTTCTGCTATATTCTCTTCCAGTTTTCCCAGAAGATTTTGTCAAATACTGAATTCCTATTCCAGAAGCTGGAGTCTTTGGGTTTCTCAAACAGTACATTACTAAAGTCATTTATTACTGTGTCTCCTGTTTGCACCCATATTCTTAAAGGAAAAGTTAAATGAATTGCAGGAGAAAATAGATAGTAAAACTATTTTCCTTTCTCAGAACTAGATAAATCTAACCATAAAATGAATTAGAAAGGGGGCAGCTAGGTAGTGCAGTGGATAGAGTACCAGCCCTGGAGTCAGGAGTACCTGAGTTCAAATCTGGCCTCAGACACTTAACACTTACTAGCTGTATGACCCTGGACAAGTCACTTAACCCCAATTGCCTCACTAATAAATAAATAAATAAACAAACAAATAAATAAATAAGAAGTCAAAGAAGATGAATAGAATCTTAGTAAAATTAGATATGATTGACCTCGAGAGAAAACTGAATGGGACTATTCCCTTCTTCCCAGCTGTACATGGCACCTTCACTAAAAAGGACCATGTATTAAGCTATAAATAGTTCATAACCAAATACATAAAAACAGAAATATTATGTGCACCTTTTTACCATAATGCAATAAAAATTACATTTCATAAAGAGCTGTAGAAGCATAGATTAAAAGCTAATTAAAACAAAATAATCCAATCCTAAAGAATGTGTGGGTCAAAAAACAAATCATAAAAACAATCAGTAATTTCATTAAAGAGAATGACAATAACATAACATACAAGAATTTATGGGATATAGTCAAAGAAGTACTTAAGAGATTTATATCCCTAAATGTATACATCAATACAAGAGAGAAAAAACAAAGCAAAATCTGTATTTTTTATTAATTGACTTTCTATTCAGTTTGATTATAGGATTAGGTTCCCTTCTTTAGATAATCTCTAAAATCTAGGTTACCTATAGATTTAATGAATAGATTGAGAATGACGAGATTGATAAAGAAGACTATCATTTAGAAGAATAAAATAATCATGATTATAAAGAATTTTTTTAAAGACGAAGTCTCCCTTTCTAGCAGAAAGTGGGGTTGACCAAAGGCTAAATTCCCCTTTCTGATAGCTGGAGAAAAATTAGCCAGAGGACAAACCTCTTTTTTCTTGAGCTAGAGTCTAAGTTGAGTCATGGGCTTTGCTAAGGAAAATGGAGGGAGACTGCTACTGACCAAAAGTTCCTCTTTCCCAATATACTTTCTGGTTACAAAAGGTATCACCTGGAGGAAAGGATGTCTGACACAGGGTTAAGAAAGTCTGAGAGAAACTAACTAGTCAGGTGACCTGCCTTGTCCAATAGAATTATCATCAAAGCAAATTTTTATAATTTTTCCAGTTCCTCTTTTTTTATTATAAAAATCATCTCTGTAAATGACAAATTAGACAAATAAATAAATAAATCTTAGACAAATCTTTGTCTCTAACCTCTGCGGTGTCAGGTGACCTGGTTAAATATGCAAATGTTAGCTTTGAAAATTGAATCATAGATGGCTGGGTAACTTTGTCTTCAGTTTCCTTTTTATTCGAATTTTTAACAAGAGCAGATCAGTAAATTAGGCATTCAATAAAAAAACTAGAAAAATAACAAATTAAAAATCCCCAATTAAGTTCTCAAATAGAAATCCTGAAAATCAAAGGAGAGATTAATAAAATTAAAAGTTAAAAAAAAACTGAACTCATAAATAAAACTAAAAGCTAATTTATGAAAAAAAAACAATAAAATAGATAAGCCATTGGTTAATTTCATTTTGGTTTTTTGTTTTTACAGGGCAGTGAGGATTAAATGACCTGCCCAGGGTCACACAGCTAGTTAAGTGTCAAGTGTCTGAGGCTGTATTTGAACTCAGGTCCTCCTGAATCCAGGGCCGGTGCTTTATCCACTGCACCACCTAGCTGCCCCTGGTTAATTTCATTTTAAAGAAGAAAGAAAACCCAATTACCTGTATCAAAAATAAAAAGGGTGAATATATCACCAATGACGTTGAAATTAAAGCAATTATTGGGAATTATTTTACCAATTATATGCCAGTAAACCTTACAATCTAAGTGTGATAGATGAATATTTACAAAAATATAAACTGCCCAGATTAACAAAACAGGAAGTAGAATAGTTAAATAATCCTATCTTAGAAAAAGAAATTGAGCAAGCCATTAATGAACTCCCTAAGAAAAAATTCCCAATACCAAATGGATTCAAAAGTGAATTCTAGCAAACATTTAAAGAACAATTAATCCCAATACTATATAAGCTATTTGAAAAAAAATAGGTAAAGAAGGAGTCCTACCAAATCCCTTTTATGACACAAATTTGGTTTTGATACCTAAACCAGGAATAGTAAAAACAGCAAAAAGAAAAATATAGACCAATTTCTTTAATGAATATTGATGCAAAATTTTAAATAAAATACTAGTATGAAGATTACAACAATATATGACCAAGTGGGATTTATACCAGGAATGCAGGGCTGGTTCAATATTAGGGAAACTATCAGCATAGTTGATCACATCAATAACAATAACAACAAAAATCATATGAGTATATCAATAGATGCAGAAAAAGCTTTTCACAAAACACAACACCCATTCCTATTAAAAACACTAGAAAGCAGGATAATCAATGGAACATTTCTTAAAATGATGAGTAGTTTCTATCTAAAATAAAAAACAAGTATGATCTGTAGTGAGGATAAACTGAAGCCTTCCCAGTAAGATCAGAAATGAAGCAAGGATGTCCATTATCACCTTTATTTTTCAATGTTGTACTAAAAATGCTGGCTATAGCAATACAACAAGAAAAGAAATTGAAGAAATAAAAACAGGCAACGAGGAAACAAAACTATTATACTTTACAGATGATTTGATGGTACACTTAGAAAATGAACTAAAAAAAAAACAAGTTGAAACACCAACTTCAGGAAAGTTGCAGGATATAAAATAAAGCCACATAAATCATCAGCATTTTTTATACTGCCAATAAAACCAAGCCGGAAAGGACAGAAAAAAGAATTCTATTTAAAATAACTGCACATAATATAATATACTACTCACCAAGACAAAGTCAGGGATTATATGAACACAATTATAAAACTAAAGACAAATAAGTAAAAATTAAATGAAGACAAATCCAAACAATTGAAGAAATATTAATTGCTCATGAATAGACTGAGCCAATATAATAAAAGTGACAATTTTTCTTAATTTATTTATTCATTGCAATATCAATCAAACTACCAAAGAATTATTTTAAAGAGCTAGAAAAAATAGTAACAAAATTTGTCTGGAAGAACAAAAGGTGAAGAATATCAAGGGGATCAAAAAAAAATGTTAAGGAAGGTGGTCTAGCAGTTCCCAATTTCAAATGATATTACCAAGCAGTAATCATCAAAATAATCTTGTACTGCCTAAGAAGTAAATTGGTAAGTCAGTGCAATAGATTAGAATACACAACATTAAATGATCATAGTAATTAAATGTTTGATAAACCCAAAGACCCAAACTTTTGAGGTAAGCACTCAGTATTTGAAAAAAATCACTGGGAAGATTGGAAAGCAATTTGGAAGAAACTAGGCATAAATCAGCATCTCACATTGTATACCAAGTTATGGTTAAAATGGATAAATGATTAGACATAAAGGGTGATGTCATAAGTAGCTTAGAGGAGCATGGAAAAATGTACATGTCTTGGAAAAATATACATGTATAACCTATATCTGACTGCTTACCACCTTAGGGAGGAGGGTGGGGGAAAAGGGAGGAGAAGAAGGGAGGGATAGAATTGGGAATTCATATTGGAATTTTTAAAATGCTTAAAATTATTTTAAGATATAATTGGGGAAAAATAAAATATATTAAATTTGGGAAAATGTACATGTCAAATATATGGATAACAGAAGAGTTTATAACCAAAAAAGAGATAGAGGAGATTATGGGAAGTAAAATAGATAATTTTGATTACATGAAATTTAAAAAGCTTTTTCCAAACAAAACTAATGCATCTTAAATTAGACTGGGAAAATATTTTTATAGCAAGTTTCTCTGAAAAATACCTCTTTTCTCAAATATACAGGGAACTGAACCAAACTTCTAAAAAAAAAGAGCCATTCCACAGTTGAAAAATAGTCAAATGTTATACAGTTTTCAGAAGAAGAAATCAAAGCTATCAATAGTCACATTAAAAATGGTCTAAATCACTACTTTTTAGAGAAATGCAAGTTAAAACAACTTCAAGATACCACCTCACATCTATGAGATTGTCTAACATGACAGAAAAGGAAAGTGACAGATGTGCTGGAGGGGATGTGGAAAAAATGGGATGCTAATGCACTGGTAGTGGAGTTGTGAAATAGTCTAATCATTCTGGAGAACAATTTGGAACTATGGCCAAGGGGCTATAAAGCCATACATACCATCTGACCCAGCAATACCAACCACTACTAGTACTACATCCCAAAAAGAACAAAGAAAAGGGAAAATGACCTATTTGTATAAAAATATTTATACCAGCTCTTTTTATGTTAGTAAAGAATTAGAAATTGACAGGATGCCCACCAATTAGAGAATGGCTAAACAAGTTATAGTTATATGATTGTGATGGAATACTACTGTGCTATAAGAAATGGTGAACAGGATAATTTCAGAAAAACCTGGGAAGACTTATATGACTTCATGCAAAATAAATTGTGCAGAACCAATAGAACATTGTATACATTAATAGCAATATTGTAAAGAAGGATCAAATGTGAAAGACTTATCTACTTTGATCAAGCTGATCCAAGACAGTTCCAAAGGACCCATGATAAAAAATGTTATCCATCTCCAAAGACAGTGGGGTGGGAGGGAGGGAGAAAATTTGGGACTCAAATTTTTTTATAAATGATTGCTTTAAAATTTGGTTAATATAGGGGGCAGCTAGGTGGTGCGGTGGATAAAGCACTGGCACTGGATTCAGGAGGACCTCAGTTCAAATCCAGCCTCAGACACTTGACAGTTACTAGCTGTGTGACCCTGGGCAAGTCACTTAATCCTCATTGCCCTGCCCCCCCAAAATTGGTTAATATAATTGGTAAATATTTAATTAAATTAATTAAAAATTACCTTACCTTTATCTATAAAGCCATTGTTTACAATGGAAATAATCAGGAAATAAAACTTTTAAATAGCAAAGAATTCCTAAGTAATGAAACTTGCTGCCCTGAGAGTACAGTACATTCACCATGGTCAGCTACTCTCTGTTGAATTATCATCATAAACTGAGCTATAAGGCAGAGAAAGGAAAAGCCTCAAGCTGTCATATAACTTATGGTCAGTTTTTTGGGAAGAGTCCTAAATTCACTACCCCAGTGTATTTTCTCTACCATTCTTCATCTTCCTCCATATCCACAATAGAGATTTTTAAAACTCTGCTGTTTCAGAAAATTCTAACCTCCAGTTCTTTTTTATGAAATCATAAGATATTTTTAATCCTCAACTCTAATAAAGAAATGACCTCTTCTCTTAAGACCTAATTCCTTTATGTGATGTATTTTTTTACTTTTTTTTGTTACTTTACAATCACAAGGCAATTGTCAATACTATTTAAAATTTGATTTGCTTTTTTGTTTTTACTTTTAAATTTTTGTGGTTTTTTTTACATTATTTTCATTTTCAAATAGAACTCTTTCCTTCCCCTCCCCAGAGACTCATCCTCTGTAACAACAACAACCAGCACCACCAAAAACACCAACTAATTCATCAATACTAATACATCACCAGAGTAAAAACTCAAATTCAATACTATTTAGTGAGGTCCTCCACGGTACAGTAACCTCCAGTTCTGATCATGTAATGAATCTCTCTTCTCCTGTTTGTAAGAAATATAACTCCCATGGTCTTTAGCCATTTTCAAACAAGGATTGAACTTGTTCTGTTTGACTCTAAAAGGTAGGAAATGAATAGCAAAACAGTGAATAGGTAAGCTCGATAGATCAGTAGAGAGTGCTGACTTGGAATCAGAAATATCTGGGGGCAGCTAGGTGGCGCAGTGGATAAAGCACTGGCCCTGGATTCAGGAGTACCTGAGTTCAAATCTGGCCTCAGACACTTAACACTTACTAGCTGTGTGACCCTGGGCAAGTCACTTAACCCCCATTGCCCCACAAAAAAAAAAAAAAAAACAACAAACAAAAAACAAAACCAGAAATATCTGAATGTAAATCCTACCACAGACCCATATCAGCTGTGTGATCCTGGACAAGTCAATTATTCTCAGCCTCAATTTCCTCATCTGTAAAATGGGGATAATAAAACTATCTACCTTGAAGGGTTGTTGTGAGGATCAAATGAGATATTTGTAAAAGTGCTTACTTAGCACATAGTAGATTCTTAGTAAATGCTTATTCCTTTTCCTTCCCCCTCAAGTGAGATAATATATGTAAAGTGCTTTGCAAACCTTAAAGTGCTATATAAATGCTAGCTATTGTTGTTGTTGTTGTTGTTGTTGAGTAGTGTCCAACTCTTTGTAACCCCATTTTAGGGTTTTCTTTGCAAAAATACTGAAGTGGTTTACCATTTCCTTCAGCTTATTTTACAGATGAGGAAACTGAGGCAAACAGTGTTAAGTGACTTCCCAGAATCACACGACTAGTAAATGTTTGAGGCCAGATTTGAACTCATGAAGATGAAACTTCCTGATTCTAAGCCCAGTGCTCTATCCATCGTGCCACCTACCTGCCCCCACTATTATTATTTTTGTTTTTGTTTTTGTTTTTGTGGGGCAATGAGGGTTAAGTGACTTGCCCAGGGTCACACAGCTAATAAGTGTCAAGTGTCTGAGGCTGGATTTGAACTCAGGTCCTCCTGAATCCAGGGCTGGTGCTTTATCCACTGCGCCACCTAGCTGCCCCTCCCCGCTATTATTAACTATGATTAAGTCTCAGAGGCAGATCTGGCTTCATTTAAGGTTTTTCCCCTCATCAGAAGTTTTTGTTTGTTAGCAAAGTCTGGATATTCACTCAAAATCTATTGTAGACAAGTTAGATTCCAGTAATTTCATTTATTTTTTTTGTTACGAATTTTCCTTTTTCCCTTTTGATATTATCAATCTGGTTTTCCTCTCTTCTTTTTTTATTTATTGTGCTTACTCTGTACTAGGGATTAGAGCAATACAAGCAACCCAGTGCATGTCTTCAAAGAGCTTACGTTCTAATGGGAGAATACAACCCATAAAAAGAAGGTGTAACCTGGGGAATGAGGGTACAGTATGAAAGGATGCTCAGTGAACTAAGCAAAACCAGGAAAACAATATTTTACAATGAATATTCCATTGTAAAAGAAAACAGCTGTGGAAAAACTTAGAAACTACAATCAATGAAATGATGCATCATTCAATGATGATTCTTGGTACCTGTCTCCTGATATCAAAGTGATGAACTAGAGGTGTATTGTGAAGCTTACATTTTCAGACACAGAAGCAAGTATAAGGAAGCTAAGGAAGGAACACAGGCAAGAAGAACAGAGCTGGAAGTACCATGTTAAATTAGAAATATTCATTGAAAAAATGTTCATAGAGGAGATTTATGATTTCAGATATAGTCCTTTTTCTGGTTTTTTTTGTGTAGGGAAATATTTGGATTTATTGATATTTGTCAAATTCACAATAATAAAAAATTCATCATCATCACACAAAAGTTCCTTTTCTGCCCCTTTTGGCAATCCAACCATCCACATTCAAATGGGGGTAGTATCTTGCATCCTCCACAAAATTATTTAATCCTTTTTCTTTACCTGATAGTTTATCTTCTATTCCTAAAATTAATTTCTAACTTATTTAGGTTTTATTTTAAATTTATTTTTAGTGAGGCAATTGGGCTTAAGTGACTTTCCCAGGGTCACACAGCTAGTAAGTGTTGAATGTCTGAGGCCAGATTTGAACTCAGGTACTCCTGAATCCAGGGCCGGTGCTCTATCCACTGTGCCACCTAGCTGCCCCCTTATTTAGGTTTTTGCACACGAGTTCTTTGCCCTTTCAGCAGCCAGACTGCTTACATAGGAAAGAGACAGTACCTTATCTTTAAAGACACAATAGTAATTATTTTGGTGTTTTGGTTTTTTTTAGTGAGGCAATTGGGGTTAAGTGACTTGCTCAGGGTCACACAGCTAGTAAGTGTTAAGTGTCTGAGACCAGATTTGAACTCAGGTACTCCTGACTCCAGAGTCAGTGCTCTATTCCTTTGGTTGTAAAGAAACCTTTATTTTAATATAATCAAATCCATTCACCTTTTTTGTGACTTTGTTTATTTACTGTATTCTTTCTACCAGCAGGACTTTCTTCCATACCTCCTTTTACTTTGATATTAAATCCCCATTCATTCTGAACTGCCCCAGAATTCACACAGGAGCAAACAGAAATGTTTTTTACTCTTACCTTTAGGTTCTTATTAATCGGTTCGGCTCAGAGCATATGTGAAATTGTAAATGAAAACAAGGTTGACTGGAGTGAACCTCTTCCAGAATGCCAAGGTAAGTTGTTAACCAAAGCCACAAAAAATTCATAGGGTGAACTTTGTAGTTTGTATAGCTAATACGGTATAAAACTGCATTGTCAAGGGGCTATTGGGGCATTTTTTTGTATATGGTGTCAGCTTTTATTTAAGCCTTAAGCACTCAGAGCATTTGAGAATGAAAATATAATTCATTCTGAGATGTGTAACACAAAAATTTCTTTTTTAAACCTACGTAGACCCATCTAATTAATGAGGGTCCAGAACTTATTCTGAAGGAGGAACATCAGCCCCATATGTGGCAAGTAAAATGATGACATATCTTTGTATAAAGAGAGGAGCTTTGTTTTTGTAAATGTCAGCACCTTTCCCTTGGCCCCTCAACCTTATTATTTTTCTCATCTATGTTAAATGCCTTTTTAGTATTTTAAAATGTTCTTTACCCATTGATATTGATCATTGAAATATATATATATATCTTTATCCCAAAGTATATTTTTTCTGTTATATATTATACTGGATAGATTATCTTATTATTATCTCTATGTCTACATTAAACTTTAATTAAAGAGGAAAATAGTCTAAACGTCTATTACTAATCTGTTAGTCACATAATTCAATCAGTTTGGATTTCTTTTTGGACTTGAAAGGAATTCTTGTAGGTTTTTGTTGATAAATTCTTTTAGATCTTATTGGTCTTTGAGGTTCGTTCTTCCATTTTCAAATAATGGACATGTTTGTAGGGCGTGTAATTTTGGGATACAATCCAGTTTTTAATAACATTTTGCTATCGTTTGTTTTCACATTGCCTGGATTTCCCTATGTGTCTCTCCTTTCCCTTCCTAGAACAAAGAATTTTTAAAACAGAAGAACAAAAAGAGAAACAAAAATCAATAAAGCTGATCAACACCTCTATTTCGTTAAATATCCATTTTCCCCCCCTTTCTTATGCTCAGTTTTGCTGGGTGGGTTATCCTTGGTTGTAATCTTAGCTACTTTGCCTTCCAGAATATTATCTTCCATGTTCTCCATTCCTTTATAGTAGTAGCTGCTAAATATTATGTTATCTTGACTGTGACTCCACAGTATTTTAATTTTTTTTTCTGTCTGCTTTCAATATTTTATACTTGACCTAGAAATTCTGGATTTGGGCTATAATATTTCTGGGAGTCTTCATTTGGGGATTTCTCTCAACTGGTGACAGTGTATTCTTTCATTTTTTACTTTACCTTCTGGTTCTAATATATGTGGGCAGTTTTACTCATAATTTCTTGCAATATGATATCTAGGCACTTTTTTTGTTCATGACTTTCAGGTAGCCCAATGATTCTTAAATTGTCTTTCCTTGATCTACTTTCCAAGTTGGTTGTTTTCCCTATATTTCCCATTTTCTTCTATTTTTTCCAGTCTTTTGGCTTTGTTTCTTAGTGTCTCATGGAGTCATAAGCTTCCACTTAGTCGATTCTACTTTTTAAGGAGTTATTTTCTGCAGTGAGTTATTCTTTTATAATTTGGTCAATTGTGATTTGGGGGGGATTATTTTTTTTAATTCTTTTCTTTTTAAATTTTGAATGCCAAATTCTCTCCTTCCCTCCCATACCCACTGAGCAGGAAAGCAATATGATATCAATTCTACATGTGAAATCATGCCAAACCTATTATGATATTAGCCATGTTGCAAGAATTAAAAATAAAGCAAAAAAAAGTGAGAAAATTATACTTCAATTTGCAGTCAGAATTCATCAATCCTTTCTCTGGAGGTGGACAGCATTTTTCATCATGAATTCTTTAGAATTGTCTTGAATCATTATATTGATCAGGGTAGCCAACTCTTTCACAGTTGATCATTGTTACAATATTGCTATTGTTACTCTGTACAATGATCTCCTCCTGGTTCTTCTCATTCCACTTTTCATAGGTTCATATAGGTCTTGCCATGTTTTTCTAAAACCAACCCTCTCATTAGTTCCCTCAAGTCCATCACATTCATATGTCACCATTCATTCAGGGATTCCCCAATTAATGAGCATCCCCTTGATTTTCAATTTTTTGTCATCATAGAAAGAGCTGCTATAAATATGTTTTTACATACAGGTCCTTTTCTTTTTTCTTTGAACTCTTTGGGGTATAGACATAGTGGTGGTATTTCTGGGTCAAAGGGTAATACACAGTTTTATTGCCCTTTGGGCAGGTTTAAGTTGCTCTCCAGGAATGGTTGGATTAGTTCACTAAGCCAATTCATTAGTGTACCTATTTTCCTTCATTGCCTCCAGCATTTATCGATTCTGATGGGTGTGTGGTGGTCTCTCAGTGTTGTTTTAATTTGCCTTTCTCTAATCACTCATTATTTTGAGCATTATTTTCATGTGCCTACTGATAGCTTTGATTTCTTCTTCTGAAAACTGCCTGTTTATATCCTTTGACCATTTATCAACTGGGGGATGACTCTAATTTTTATAAATTTGACTCAGTTCTCTATTTGAGAAAAAAGGCTTTTATTAGAGAAACTTGCTATAATTTTCAAATATTATTTCACTGTCTATAGTACCTTTTAGCAAAATGTAGTTTCCATCATTATCTTTTAAAATTTATTTTTGCTTTTGGTTTGTGTGAGATCATGATTGCTACCCATGCCTTTTTTACTTCAACTGAAGCATCTCAAATCCTGTTCAAGAGGAATAGAATTTGGAAGACAAAACTTTAAATAAACAAATAAATAAAATAGTAGAGATTTTGTAACCTAAGGTCCACTGCAGATAAACAGAAACCCAATTTTCTATTCCTAACTTCACCACCCACACACCCTGCCATCTTAACTGGTCAATGCCTGATGCTTATTGCAACAGAGTGGGGGAGAGTAGAGTGCCTGAAGCAGGAAAGGATCCCTAAGTGGACGCCAAAACACAAGATAGTGGGTATAAGGATCAACATTGTCTAAGATTAACTTTTTTCTTCTTTCTTTCTTTCTTTCTTTCTTTCTTTCTTTCTTTCTTTCTTTCTTTCTTTCTTTCTTTCTTTCTTTCTTTCTTTCTTTGGTGTGGCAATGAGGGTTAAGTGACTTGCCCAGGGTCACACAGCTAGTAAGTGTCGAGTGTCTGAGGTCAGATTTGAACTCAGGTCCTCCTGAATCCAGGGCTGGTGCTCTATCCACTGCACCACCTAGCTGCCCCCTAAGATCAACTTTTAAGACTTGTTATCTTGATTTCCTTCAGTATGGTATTTAGGTTAATTGATTTCTAGGGAGACTATTATGCATTAGTTGTCTCAGTGAATCTTATTTTCTAGGTTTTGTAATACAATTCATGTGTTCTTCTAAAGTTACCACTTTTGTTTTTGCTTCTTTTCTGCCAAGTTTTCTTCCACTTCTGTGTTTTAGTTGCATATCTGTCATTATCTCTTTCAAAGCCTCTGTGTCTTTAGATATACTATTCATCAAGTGTTCTAGATTTTATAGCTGTTGTTTGTCTTTAATTCAATATTGAGAGCTCTAGTTTTGGGGCCCATTTTTATTTTAATATCTTTTCAAAGTTTTTCTCTTTTGAATCATTCTGGAATTCCACCCCCTTCCCCTTATTGCCTCATAATCTCTAGGGACTCTAAAATTCTCTTCTTCATTTGGTTCATTTTCAATAATAATATAATTTTATTATGATACATAGTATAATATGTCATAGGTTATCTTTTAATTTTTCCTTATTTTTCCTTCTGTCTTTATGAGATTTTCTATTAATGTATATGCTTATAATCTAAGAGAGTTGCTCAGAGCTTCGAGAGATTAAGCAACTTGCTCAGGATATATGCATGCATCAGGGGAGAGAACTGAACCCGGGTCTTCCTAACTCTGAGAAGGCCTTTATAGTATGTTATAATTCCTTGTGGGGGAGGAGGAGGGAAAAAAGGAAGTATGGAGAACAGGGAGGAGGGAAGAGAAGAATCTTGAAGAGGCTGAAATCTTATGCAAACTACTACTGAGATACCTTTGTACATTTGTGTATGTGTTTATTTTTAGTTATCCATTGTCATCCACCTCCAGATGTTGCTAATGGGCAACATACAGGAGCTTCTCAAGATTTTTTTACTTATGGATCATCAGTGAGATATACATGTGATAAAACATATTCACTTATTGGAGATGAATTCATCTATTGTACTACTAAGAATATGGAGTCTGGAGAATGGAGTGGCCCTCCCCCTAAATGCAAAGGTGACTCATTTTTATGGATTTGATTTGTTGATTTATATACACATGAAAAGAAAATTAGAAAAATGATGACTTTAGGAATTCCTGCAAAATGAAAGAAGATGCTAATTATTGTTTTAAAAGTTAATAGTAATGGGGCAGCTAGGTGGCGCAGTGGATAGAGCACCAGCCCTGGAGTCAGGAGTACCTGAGTTCAAATCCGGCCTCAGACACTTAATACTTACTAGCTGTGTGACCCTGGGCAAGTCACTTAACCCCAATTGCCTCACTGAAAAAAAAAAAAGAAAGAAAGAAAAAGTTAATAGTACTGCCACCATACGCTTTAAGGTCAACTATAAACATTTGAAGACCCACTATAGATAGTTTTGTATCTTTGTATATTTCTGTTTGTGAATATAGTCTTATAAATGGTGTACTATCTATATATCACATCTCTATATTTTAAGCCCCAAAAGCCATAAAGACAAACCTTTCTCCTAATTAGCTTCCTCAGAAAAAAAAGATTCTGTCATTGTCTTCTAACTTTGGAAGTTAAGGAAGAGTGATGTGTAGGTAGGATCCATGTAGCTGAACATCTCTATATAAAAATAACCCGTTTATTAATCTTGATGTCATGATGTTTACAAATTACATTTTAAGTTGGTATATTTGGGGGGTGGTGAGGCAATTGGGGTTAAGTGACTTGCCCAGGGTCAAACAGCTAGTAAGTATTAAGTGTATGAGGCTGGATTTGAACTCAGGTCCTCCTGACTCCAGGGCCGGTACTCTATCCACTGCACCACCTAGCTGCCCCATTAAGTTGGTATATTTAACATGAAATATAAATATACCCTTTCAATAATAATAATAACTAGTATTTATATAGGGCTTTAAGGTTTACAAAGTGCTTTACAAATATTATCTCATTTTATCTTCACAACAACCCTGGCAATTAAGTGCTCTTATTCTCATTTTACAGTTTAGGAAACTGAGGCATATATTAATTTATTTGCAAGTAAGCACCTGAGGCTAGATTTGAGCTCGGGCTTTTCTGACTTTAGGTCCAGAATTCATTTTATAATACTGCCTAGTTACCTATATGATTTTATCTTTTAAAAACAAGATCGGGGGCAGCTAGGTGGCGCAGTGGATAAAGCACCGGCCCTGGATTCAGGAGTACCTGAGTTCAAATCTGGCCTCAGACACTTAATACTTACTAGTTGTGTGACCCTGGGCAAATCACTTAACCCCCCACTGCCTTGCAAAAACAAAAACAAAACCAAAAAATATCATTTTATTCACCAAAAATATATTAAACAAAATGAACTATTTTGTACTCATTTCTCCCAAAATATAGAAATTAAAATTTTCTATATTTTTTCTTTGGGGGAAGGGGTATATGGTATGTGTCAAATATAGTTGTATACGCTTGGGATTTAAGAGACAGCATAATTCCAGTATAAACACATCTTTTAAAAATATTTATTATAAACCTAACCTTAACGACCCAAAGAAGAAAACAAAGTAAGGAATCAAATCCTATATGCAGAGGAGCATCAGTAGACACTTGAACAGGAAGATCAAAGGAAGCCTGTACAGTCTGAGCAGCAGGAAAAACAAAAGAGTAGGAAGGAAGTATTAAGTGACTGCTAATTCCAATCTGCCTGACAGCCCTGGTTCTAACATAACACTGGGTAAAGTTCTCATTGAATTGGTTCTTTAGTAGACAGCAGTTAATTGCCAATCAAAGGAGATTAAGTAAATGACTGTCATCTCAAGAGAAAGGGTGGGAAAAGCACTATAAATCAGCTGGAGCCTCCAGAAATTGAGCCCTGACAGTGGAAAGGCATGGCCAGCAGGCAGCTCACTAGAAGAATTAGCTATGAGAGGTGCCAACAATGACAACAAAAGGCAGCCTATAGGATTCATATGATGAGAGCAAGAAGAATTTTACACTGTCCTTCAAAGAATGATATTGTTCTGCTGTATATGTACAAAGTGTATTTTGGTCTCCCACCTAGAGAAGGTGAAAGGGTTGAAAGAAAACCTTTCTACTCTCCAGGTCTGTACCCAGTAGGTGTTTAATAATCATTTACCAAATACAGTGTGTTGACATATTCTTTGAAGGAACCAAAGAGTTTACAGGTAGAAAACAAAGAAGAAAAATAATCTGAAGAAGAAGAGGGAATCCTGATCTATCTTAGAAGATTGGAGCGTAGAAAAATATGAGACAGAAATGAAAGGGAAGAAGGACCACTGAATACTTAAAGATAAGATACTAGTATGAGGCTTTTCTTACCAAGGCAGAAAGACAACACTTTCCAGAGGAAGCAACTTTTATACTCCAAATCAGCATGATATGAATCCATAGGTAGCATCGAGGGAAAGATTATCCACTAATGTCCAAAGTAAATGAGGGGGCAGCTACGTGGCGCAGTGGATAGGGCACCGGCCCTGGATTCAGGAGTACCTGAGTTCAAATCCGGCCTCAGACACTTGACACTTACTAGCTGTATGACCCTGGGCAAGTCACTTAACCCCCATTGCCCCGCAAAAAAACAAACAAAAACAAAGTAAATGAGACAAGTAATAGTAGCATGTGGAATCAGGTATTTGTCAACCTAATATGAACAATTCAAAGGTCTTCTGTCTTTCTAGGACACATACCTAGAACATGATGGAGAACCTACAGAGACCTGTTTAATCTGACAACCTCTACCCATTTCTGGTGATTCATTTAAGGATAAATTATAATGTCAAAAGGAACCTAGAAAATATTACTAAAAATATGAAGCCCATAGGCAAGAAACCAAAGAACTTCGTGAAATGGGTGGTACTTTTCTCAGTAATTCCACCAGAAGATAAAAGGACTTCAGAAGAGAAAGGTAGATTTGGGTTAAGAAGATGGTCATTGAGAACAGGATTTGAATTTTTGGACTGTTGCTTCAATGTAGGATATAATGCACATATATTGGGATGAAGTGTACAAAATAAGGGCTGGTAAAATATGTATCTACCTGAAGTCTTACCAAAGCTTTAAATTGGAAAGGGAGAAGAATGGAGGAAACTTCCAACCTCTATCTACCAATCCAAATACCTAAAGAATAGGAGGATGAATAGAAGCAAAGTTGTGCACAAATTCACGGGAGACAACATCTAAGAAGGAAGCCAGAAATAAAGTCTATACCCTTAAATACTCATACACACGTGCACAAGCTATGGGTTGTTGCTGCTGCTGTTTGTCTCTGGTGCTCAGAGGGCCAAGATGGCATTACTATGTTTGAGTCAAGGTACAGTGTGTCCAACCGTGGCTGATCAGACCTAAACAAGTTCAGAAGGCTCTGCAACAGGTCGGGCACAAATAGTCCATCGGAACATTTGTAGTGGGGATGTCTCTAGATTTGTACATCTCACATTTTTTTGAGCTACTGCAATTCTGCTTTACTCATAGAGCACAATGCCTTCTTTGATGTGGGCATACTATGCTGGGTGGTCCCATGCTAGTGTCTCCTGACAAGTAAAACTTAGACCCCCAGTTTTCCAGAGCTAAGGCCCAGAAAGCAAGCTATGCCCCGAGCTTGGCAGGACAACAATCCTTTGTGATCACCCTCCGGATGATCTCACCCTCTTGGCTAGTCACACAATTCTCCAGGTGTCTTCTGATCCAAGACAAACACTGGTCAAAGTTGGAACGTCCTGCAATGAATCAAACTTGTCACATGCTTGCTGCCCCCTCATTGTCAGGGCTACAATTCACTGAGGAGCTACTAATATAAGTAGTGAGATCTCCCCACACTGCCTTAGGTTTCCCCACTAGGGGTGGGGTCGCAGCACATGTGTCTATAGCTATTCTTTGCTTGCAAGCCTTTCTCTCTAATTCCTGACTCACCTGTCTCTGGCCTATTTTGTGCAGCTCTGGCCATACATAGGTTAGAGACTGGTTCTGATCCGGTTGACACACCCCATGTCTCATAAAGTTCTTCAGAGAGATCTTCAGAAACCACCATGTGAGCACTCCCCTTGTATGAGTTCTCAATAACATGGTCTTTTAGGCAAACGTGTTTGGAATTTGAACAATGTGGCTGGCCCATTGCTGTTGTGGTCTCTGCAGTAGTCTGAATGCTTGGCATTTTAGCTTGAGAAGGGACCTCATTGTCCAGTACCTTATCTAGTCAAGTGAATCTTCCTCCTACAAAAAAAGAAAAAGAAAAAGAATCTTCCTAAGACTATTCAAATGGAAGCAATTCTGTTTCCTGGCATGACGCTGGTAGACTCTCCAGGTTTCAAGGGTATACAACAATGAGGTCAGCACAAAGGCTCTGTAGAGCTTCAGTTTGGTTGGCAGCTTAACATCTCTTCTCTCCCACACATTCTTTTGGAGCCTCCCAAACAGTGAGCTAGCTCTGGCATTGTCTGCATCAACCTCATCAACTCTGTGGACATCTCCGGAAAGTATTCTGCCAAGGTAAATTAACTTATTCACAACATTCAAAATTTCTCCATTTGCTCTAACCAGTGATTCCACGATATGGATGGTGTGGTGCTGGCTAGTGGAGAACCTCTGTTTTCTTGGTGTTAATTGTTAGGCCAAAATTGGCACAAGTGGCAAAAAATTGATCCATACTTTCTTGCATCTCAGACTCAGAGGCTGCACTGCACAATCATCTGCAAATGAAAAGTCACACACCTCCACTTTAGTCTAGGCCTGTCGACTTTTCAAGTTAAAATGAAAAAAACAATCCTAATGTAAAGATAGAAAATCAACTTCAGAGATATCACTATTTGGTAGAGTGAGCCTCATTGATTGGACAGAACTAAAATATGCCTTATTCAAAAAGAACAGAATATGACTATAGATGGCTTTGATTTCTTCATCTGAAAACTACCTGTTCATATCCTTTGACCATTTATCAATTGGAGAATGACTTGTATAGAATGTATTTTTTTAAAAGAGGATTTGTATACATTTAGAAGGGAAAGCCAATGATCACTAAGAGGCACCATAGTGTGATTACAGACAAGTCATACTAGACAAATCTTATTTTCTTTTTAGCTTGGGTTGCTAAAATGGTTGGCCCTAGGAATGTTGTATAATATAGCATCATTAGATTTTAACAAAGCATTTAACATTTCACATGTTATCCTTCATTTTCTGCCCTGTTGCCCACTCCACACTCCAAAACAGAACCAGAGAGGCCATGCCTAGGAGGAACTAAACTCCTGGTCTTAGTATTTTCTGAGCTCCATAACTACTGTGCCCTACACCAGAGGCCATGTTCTCAAGGAACTTGTGCCCTGGGCCCCCGCTTTTTCTTTCCCTTTCTTGCCTTCCCACCTCACCATCATTTCTGAAACCATTAACCACAATCGTAGTTTGTCAATCTACTTACTACCCTATGCTTCTACTCACCACTCCTGTATCTTTCTGGACCAAATTGCCCCTCCAGATTACCAATCTTTTATGTATGTTTTTTAGAATGTAATAATGGCTAGCACTTTAAGGTTTATGAAGCACTTTGCAAATATTATCTCATTTTATCCTCATCACAATTGTGAAAGGTAAGTGCTGTTATCATCTCATTTATAGATGAATAAACTGAGGCAAACAGAGGTTAAGTGAGTTGCCCCCAAGATCACACAGCGAGTAAAAGTCCGAGGCCAAATTCGAACTCGTTTACCTGACACCAGGTCCATTGCTCTACTACTTAGCTGCCTGCTTGTGGGCGGGACCATCTTTGCTTTTGTATTTGTATCCCCAGCACTTGTTACAATACTTTGTGTATAGTAAACACCTAATAAATGTTTTTTTTTTATTTATTCATTCACTCATTCACTCTTCTTCACCAGACCATTTACTACCATGGCCCCACTACTGCATATTTCACCTTTTGCTCTGAGAACTGTAATTAAATCAACACTAATATTGCTTCTAAAAGGGGTGTGGCAATGGAGTGCCTGGTTGTTCCCTTCATCACCATTGTGATTTTCTAAACCATAATTCTCTTCCCTCCGACCTTTCTCAGAGAGAGAGAGAGAGATGATAGATAGATAGAACACATGCATGTGCATGTGTATATATAAAATAATTAAAATGTTATATACATTATATGTATACATATGTGTGGATATGTATATACCATGTTTGCAATAACCATGCTTGGCACGTAGTAAACTCCTAATAAATAATTTTCAATCATTTAATTTATTGTACATGATAAAAGCTATAAACTACTTTACATTTCACTAAAAAGATAAAAATAAAATTTTAACAAAGTAACATTTTATTGACTATATTTCCTCTTCTAATCTTTGCTATGTCTGTACTAATCACATCTTATAACTTTTTATATAGACAGAGTCTATGTGCGTGTTATAGAAATTTACGTGTACTTCCACCACATGTGGAAGCTAGGTGACATAGGGGATAGAGTGCTGGGCCTGGAGCCAGGAAGATTCATCTTTCTGAGTTCAAATCTGGCCTCAGACACTTTCTAGCTGTGTGACCCTGGGCAAGTCACTTAACCCTGTTTGCCTCAGTTTCCTCATTTGTAAAATAAGCTAGAGAAGGAAATTGCAAACTACTCAATTATCTTTGCCAAGAAAATCCCAAATGGGGTCACAAAGAGTCAAACACAAGTGAAAAAACTCAACCACCACCAGTACCTCCACTTATGCTATAAATACTTATGAATAGCTTTATATTTATCTTGTTTATGAATGACTTGCAGGAAGTCTTTTTTTAAGTATTCTTATAACCACCATCCCATAATACCTAATGCAATTTTATATACTCTCTACATATTTATTGATTATGCAAGTAAATTTTTATTAACTTTACAAATGAAATTCAGGTCTGAAAATATTTGTGGTGGTTCTTTTTTGTCTCAGCACTACAACCTCATGTTATAATATAATATAAACAAAAAAGACACAAAATGAAAAGACGACTCTACTGAGTATTCTTCTATTAATAAACCAAAAAAAAGTATTGTTTTCAAGGGCTTCTTTTAAGTCTTGTTTGTTTTCAACACCTCCCCCACTTCAATGTAAAATGATTTGATTCATTTGATTTTCAGTTGTCCGTTGTGAAAACCCACTTCTCCCAAATGGACATTTGTTATCTGCAAGAAGGCCGCCTTATACATATAAAGAAACTGTGGTCTTGGAATGTGACTCTGGATTTCACATGGAAGGTGAGGAAAAGATTTCCTGTGGTGCCAACGATTCCTGGGTTCCTGGTATTCCACAGTGTAAACCAGGTAAGGGCCAGGACTTCAGAAAGAAAAATAACACTTCATTTTTCTGTTATCTGCAAAATCTTCATGACTTTATTGGGATAAAGATAAGGGAATTTGTTCTACTATTAAGTAAACCAGTAGTTATGCTGTTTTACTTTGGGTGTTGTAATTTGGAGTTCTTAGGAAGACCTGAGTACAAATCCAGCCTCAGACCCTCACTTACTGTGTGACCCTGGACAAGTCATTTAACCTCTGCCTCAATTTCCTCATTGGTAAAAGGGAGATAATAATAGCACCTACCTCCCAGGGTTGTTATGAGGATCAAATGTGATAATATTTGAAATGTGCTTTACACAGTACCTGGTACATAGTAGGCACTTTCTAAATGCTTGTTACCTTCCTTTCTTCCTTTCTTTCTTGAGTCTTCAGGGTTTGCAAGGGAAGGGAAGCACTGACTAAATTGAAAAATTCGTCTAGGGATAAAGAAATGGACTGTACTTACTCCTAAATGTTAAAATGATGGAAATTTCCATATGACTTTCTCTAAAACTCCATCTCCCACCCCATAGCTGGGAAGATTTCTTTGATTTAACTGACTTCTATATTTTATATAATTTCAGAAAATATGTACCCTGTGGCTATACACATTTGATTATACAGAATAAAAATCAGAGGAAAACTCTCTACTTCCCAAATCAGAAACCCCCTTCCTGCTTTCCCTAAGAAGCATTTTCTTTCCCTAAACATAATTCTTTCCCCAAGGATTAGAGCTAGGAACTTTTTAGGTATCACAGGATCTATCAGCTAATACAAGGAAATGTGGGAAGGTCTCATCATCTGACACAGCTTTCAAAAGCTGTTAGTCCTGGGGCCCAGTACCAGCCCTGACTTAGCCTGGCAGTACCAACTGTCAGTGCCAATAAACAGCTTGTATTTTTGCTCTCAGTTATCATAGTCTATCCATCACAATGGGTAGAGCCTTGAGCAACCACTCGGGAAGCATCCATACCCCAAAACATCGGTCAGTTCTCTTTCTGTGGCTAATAGGACTGGTGTTGTGTTTAGCATTCCTGTTTTCCTTATCTTTGCTGAATCCCCAAATTAATGACCAGAAGTCTTTTGAAAGAGGAGAAAAAGGAAAGCTGGTGATTTGGGAGAGTCCATCTGGTCTCATATGCCTTCTTTTCACCTCTCCCACTATCTCACTACCCTCTCTCCCCTGCTTTCCATCCAGCCAACATTTATATTATAAAGCACAGCCATTAGACACACCCTACCATCTGAGAGTGGACTTCATCAATTTTTTGATAGACTTGGCCAAGCTTCAGCTAAAAAGCCATTGTCCCAAAAACTACTGAGAACTCTTGTGGAAATAACAAAATTCAAAGCAAAACTTTCTCCTTCAATGATTGCAATTAACCAGAATGTGATGAAGACTAGGAAGACACATTTTTATATCTTTTCTAACATACATACATACTTATGTGTTTGTTCCTCCTTTTATTGTCCAGAATACAATTCTAGTAAACAAATATTTCTTCATAGCATAATACTAGCTCACATTTATATAATGTGATATAATAAACTATTCTTCATAATATACTTCTGTACTACCATATATACATATATATATGTGTGTGTGTATATATATATATACATATATATTTGACTATGTTTCATAATTTTAAAAATACCATCTTCACAACAACTCCTTGAATTTGGTAATAATATTCTTAAGAATAACAATATTATTTTTAGTAATTAAATAATTCTCAATTAAATAATTAATGTTATTCTTTTATTGCCTTTTTACATATGAAAGGCAGTATGCTACAGTGTGGGATAGAGAACAGGCCTCAAAGCCAGAGCTATAGGTTAAAGTCATGCCCTTGACATACACTGGCTCGATGGCCCAGGTGCTCCAGGCCCCTCTCCTGAGAGAAGGTGCTGATTGCATCAGTAAAGGACATTTCCTAACTTATGAGTTCTCCATTTCAATGAAATTATAAGCCCCAACCCTATTTTACATGTGAGGAAACTGATGCTCAGAAAAGCTTGGCACGTGCCTGTGGTTACACAGCTGGTAAGCACCAAAGCCAGTTGTCTTCCCTTTTCTTTTTTTCTTTTTTTTCCAATTGTCTTCCTTGAACCACATGCTTGAGTACTTATTATTATTGCTTCCCTCCCAAAGTTTACAATATTGTAGGAGAGTTCATACATGTCCACATGTAAATATACTAAAAGTCAAGATATTTAATAGTTTTATATATGCATATATATTTTTTACTTACATAAATGTAATTAAAATTCAAGGGCTATCAAAGAGCTACAAACAAGTATAGGGATCCACTAGGTGGTGCAGTGAATAAAGCATTGGCCCTGGATTCAGGAGGACCTGAGTTCAAATTTGACCTCAGACACTTGACACTTAACTATCTGTGCGACCCTGAGCAAGTCACTTAACTCCCAGTATCCCATCAAAAAGAGAGAGAGAGAGAAGAAAGAAAGAAAGAAAGAAAGAAAGAAAGAAAGAAAGAAAGAAATAAAGAAAGAAGGGAGGGAGGGAGGGAGGGAGGGAGGGAGGGAGGGAGGAAGGAAGGAAGGAAGGAAGGAAGGAAGGAAGGAAGGAAGGAAGGAAGGAAGGAAGGAAGGAAGGAAGGAAGGAAGGAAGGAAGGAAGGAAGGAAGGAAGGAAGGAAGAAAACAAGTATAGGAACATAGAGGAAAAAGAGATTGTGTCCAGCAGCATGTAAGGTCTCCTGGAGCTCAGACAAGCTCCAATTCAATACTTACAAATTTGTTAGATTCTCTATTAAGTTCTTCCCTATGATTTAACAGCATGTCTTTTAAAACTATAGATGAGGGGGCAGCTAGGTGGTGCAGTGGATAAAGCACTAGGCCTGGATCCAGAAAGACCTGAGTTCAAATTCTGCCTCAGACACATGACACTTACTAGCTGTGTAACCCTGGGCAAGTCACTTCACCCTTATTGCCCTGCAAAAAAAAGAAAGAAAGGAAGAAAGAAAAGAAAAGAAAACTATAGGTGAGAAGAGGACTTCTTCCACTCCTCCTCTTGAATTCACCTCCACAATTGGGTTTCTTAGCTTAAGTTCCAGCAATAAATGACAAATGCACATTCTTTTGTTGTTGTTTGGTTGCTTGGTTTTTGAAAGTCTTTGATATATTTTGATATATTTCATTGATATATATTTTGGTTCTTTGTATCCAGAGATGCTGTTGCTGAGATGAATCCATTTCTAAATATCTCCCTCCTCTCTCCTCTATTCAGAGAACCATCCTTTATTATAAACAAAAAAAAAGGGGGAGGGGGAGAAAAGCACTTCAGCAAAACTAACACATTCAGGGAACTTGACAGTATAAGGAATGTTTCACACCCACTGCCCTCTTCCTCTGAGAAGAAGATAGGAAGGGGCCAAATGCCAATTCTTAAGTGTTTTGTTTTTGTTGCAGTGTTGGTGGTAATAATGTGCAACCTCTGCCACAACATTGACATTCCAGTTTCTGACCACAGTCTCCCACAGAATTATGTTCACATATTTGCCTGGGGACAAATATGTCCCTACTATTTTGCCTATCAGTGTAAGTATGAAGGAGTTGTTCTTTACAATTTTAACAGTTTCAGTGGAGTAATTCCTGGGAGCTAAGATCAAGATCTTGGGGACCTTAAAGATTATCGGGTATTCTAGCCCAGCTCCTCCCACTTTAGAGATGAGACTTAGTGAGGTTCAGAGTATCTATGGGATTTCATCAGGGCCATTGAGCTTGTAAATAACAAAGCTGGCAATTATCAAACCCACATCTTCTGACGCCAAATCTAATATTTTTCTGCTTTATTAATAACAATTTTAGCAAATTTGTAAACATATCAAGTCAGTAAACATAAGCACCTTCAAAATTCAAAGCACAATGCTAAGATCTTAAACATTTTACTCAATACTCAAAATCTACTTATTTTCATCATTTCCCTTGATGTCCCACATAATGAAAGATTTCCTAGCTGAATTGCTATAGACTTTTTGACAGGATACTGTTTGAATGGATATTCATTAATTATATTTGGTCTATAGCTCTTCTTTGCTTTATCCTTTCTGGATTTAGGTGTTGGAACTATGTCTCACAAAAGGAGTCAACTAAAGAACTTTCTCATCTTCTAAGAATAGTTTGTGTAGTATTGGTATTAATTGTTCTTTTAAAATTTGATAGTATTTTCCCAAGAATCCATCAGGATGAAAAGTTTTGTTTTGGTTTTTCTTTAGGTAGTTCCTTTATAGAAAGTCCTGTTTCCTTTTCTGAGATTAAATTATTTAAGATCTCTATTTTGATGTTCTACTGGTAAGATTATTTAATAATTCTGAAGGTGTTCCTCTATTTCTTTTTATTCTGTTTTATTAGAATGAAACTGCCTCGTAGATTTTCACCTTCATTTGCCACTTTGTTCATTTGTTTTCTGTCCACTTTACTAGATAGCTAAAAGTTTACCAGTTTTGTTAAGTCTATCCAAAGAAAACTTTGGGTTATCAATTCTATAATCTTTTTCATTTACAATTGAATCGATTTTTCTTCTAATTTTGAGTATGTCCCTTTTTATGCTTATTTTGTCCTTTATTCTAAGTTTTGCTTATTAAATTTCTAATGTAATATTCAATTCATTAGTCACCTCCTTTTCTATTTAGTTAATATATGTTTTTAAGGATTTAACTTTCCTCCCAGGACTAAAATAAGATAATTTTGAGGACTTGTTCTTTAGAATTTCATCATTAAGTATCGATTTTGGTCTGTAAACTTTTGTGTTTGTTCTTTGAACTGATTATTATTTTTACTTTATTATGAATTGTCAAGGGTGTGTTTAGTATTTCCAGCTCTTTACATTTATTTACAATATCTCTGTGCCATGAAACATAGTAAATTTTTGTGACTGTTCCATGTGGTGCTGGAAAGTAAATACATTCTTTAGCAGTCCAGTTTGGAAGACACTATAACTCTTTTAAATTTAGATTTTTCAGAAAATTGTTTAATTATAAATTTTTTCTTTTGTTTATCTTTCAGTTAATTTGTCCAAAATTGAGAGTACATTAGTCTTCAACTATTATTGTGTTACCAGCTATACATCTTATAGTATAGTATATACTATGCTTCTTATAATATAGTATATACTATACTTCTTATAGTAAGGTTAATTTTTCCTTTATGAATTTAGATGGTAAGGCATGTGGAACATATAAATTTAATATCTGGTGTTTTGTGTGTGGTTCTTTTCAGCACAAAGTAATTTTTTGTTTATCTTTTTATATCATAAGATTAAGAAAATATAGCTATAACTACTGACCTCTATGCCTACTTTGCCATCTTTATAAAATCTTTATGAAAACAATATCTATCTTTATCAAGAGCATCCCTATTGAATAATTCCTTTATTTGTGTTCCTTATACTTACATGTTCATTTTAGTCTTTCTGCTCTTCATGGAATTAATCTTCCAAAGAAACTTTTTTAGTTCCCTCTTCTAAAATGTGTGTGTGTGTGTGCGTGTAGTTGCCTTGTAGCTCTTACCCTATTTCCCTTCATTTCTGTTGTTCCTTATTCTTTTTTTGTCCCTTGTTCTTAAAGGTATCAATTCATATAGGATACTGGAAGCAAAGAAATATTTCACATAGTAGAAATTTTCTTTTGTCTGTGTGGTCTATATTTACTCCTATCCTCCCCATAGTCATTATCTTTCTCATATGCAATAACATTTTTTCTGACTCCTTGATGAAGGCATGAGAAGGGAACAGACAGGCTTCTGAAAACAATATTCTTCTGTAGGCCATCTCTTTATAGACAGAAAACACAAGATTTAATAAGTTTATTTTTTGTTGACTATTGAACAAGATTTTGATTTGGTGAATGGCAAGTTCCTATGGATGCTCTTGTTTGTGAAAGATATTGTATTGGTTCCATCAGCCCTATAATATGGCATAGTCTCTTAAAAGAGATATTGAACCTCCCAAGTGTCTGGCTTGACCATCCACATAGGCAAAAATAAGTAGATGAAAAATGTCTATGGCCAAGTTGATGACATTCAATTAAATGGAAAGCCTATGGAACACAATTATCCATAAATGCATATAAACATAACATATGTATATATAATAAATGTGAATTACATATATATGCACATATCTCTCTGTGTGCGTGCATGTGTGAAATTTGAGACAGACAATGTAAAAGGGCAATAAATAGGGCCTGGAATTAAATAGGAAGGAGAAATGAGATTGGATTGCATTGTTAGAGTTAGCATCCCAATCAATGAGGTCACAGATCCATATGAATACGAGAGAGAAGCATACAATTGGGAAACATAAACTTAGCAAATGCCTTTACCACTGTCATAGAGGATGCTAGCCCAGAGCCCAAACAGAAGTGAAATTCCCTATAAATCATGAGGCCCTCCATGGGACCCCAATTGAGTCAAGGCCCAAAAGAGTGAAAGGTCTTCTAAATGAGATCCATAATCACTCATAACACTTCTAACCATCTAGACAGGGAGAAAACCTGAGCACTCTTGTATGCATAGCCTGTATACAGACTCTCTGGCTACCTAGAACTGCATAGGAGAACAGGCTGAATTGCATCTGGGAAATTCTGCAATGCTTTGAATAACTCCTCCCATCTTTTTAACATCATTATCCTTCAGGCAATGCTATATGGCAGCGAGTCAGGAAATACAGTCTCTAAGGATGTATAATTTGAGGTCACCCAGAGGACAGTGGAGAGGCACATTGTGGGTAGAAGCAGTTTGCAGCAGCACATGATCAACAAAGAATTGCACAGGATAAGTGATATAAATATGGATATGACCAGAGAGATAAATGATCAGAAAAGGAAGAAGGCCATTCATGAAGCAAGGATGGGGGATAACTGATGAACAGCTCACAAGATACCTTTGTAGTCACTCAGTGTAATGACATCCACGAGAACAAAAAGAGGAACATCAAGAGATCTACCAGAGAATGCTGGGTAGCTCCATGCTAAGGATATAAGGGAGAAAATGGACATGAATTCTACAAGAAAAGACAACACCTTTGACTTATTTTTCATCTTTAACTTTTCCCTAGATTCTCTGAGTGGGTTTTATCAATATGAATGAAACCTACTTTAGCATACTTTAGAAACTATAAGCAACTAAGAATTGTTTTATGAGTACATCCTTTGAACACTACACATGAATGAGCACAATTTTTTCATATCAATAAAAGTACTATATCAGTGCTAGCTGGAGCTATCTAGTTGGGGTTTATTGTGTAGATATTTACTTAATATTCAAAGAAATTTGTGAATTTGTTTTTGCATTTATAAAATTTGTACTTAGAAAAAGTTCCTGAAGTTTAAAAAAATTACTGTGTTTTTGTTCATTCCTGCAACTTTTCCTAATGAGCAACCAGAAAAGATAACGCCCTCCCTTTTCCCTGGTAGTTCTTCTAGTGATAAGTAGCTTTTATATGACTGTATTATAAGTTTAAAAGTAGGGGGGCGGCTAGGTGGTGCAGTGGATAAAGCACCGGCCCTGGATTCAGGAGGACCTGAGTTCAAATCCGGCCTCAGACACTTGACACTTACTAGCTGTGTGACCCTGGGCAAGTCACTTAACCCCCATTGCCCCGCAAAACAAAAACAAAAGCAACAATAAAAGTACAACTTTTAGGTGTACAAATAAGATGATACATTTTTCAAAGCAAAAAAAAAGAAAGGACTCTGAATCTTGCTTCCAGCAAGTGTGGAGAAAAGAAATAATTTTGCAACAATCTGAATAAAGTGCATGATGCTCACTTTTTGCCACAGCCAAACAATCACCATCTATGCTCAAAGTCAGCTTTGGTCTTAAGAGAAGGCAAAAGGTCTTGAGGAATGCCTCTCCTCTCTTCAGGTCATCAGGGGCAATGAAATGTTTCTTTAAACAAAAAATAGGGAAAAGTTCTCAATATGAAGACTAAAAAGAAAAAAAACATTTATAAAGCATTTCTAAGGATGAGATAGTCTTGAGTATTTGAAAATTTGTTGGGTGAAAGAGAAATCAGATACAAATCTTGTTCTTAGAAAGCAGAACTAGGAATGAGAGAAATTACTGAGGCAGATTTAGGCTTAATGTATGGAAAAACTTCCAGAAGTAGAATGGGCCATATTAGGAAGTAGCAGGGTCCTACTCACTAGAGGTCTTCAAGCAAAAGCTAGATGACTGTTGGTCAGTAGTATTGCATAAGAGATTCCTGGTCAGTTGGAGTGGATAGTGTCCAAGGTCCCTTCTGATTATTAGCCTTTGAGTAAGGATGAGAAGCTGTGCATGGGTTGCCCTCTGCTCTGTTGGAATAAGGAACAATGTTAATTAGATCACAGATCCATCAAAGTATTAATTTTTTAGAGCTAAGATTTATGGAGTTAATTTTTTTTAGAGATGGGATTCATGGGTTCCAATGGAAATTCTTCTTGAAAAAATGGTATACATATTACTGTGACTTATATTTGAAAAGATCAAATGAGTGTTAAATTCAGACTTCACATGACTCATCTAGAGTTTCTAAGCTGTTTTATGTTGACTCTAGACATGGTTTCTTCTTTAGATGAATGAGACTCAAGCCTTGGTCCGTGGATCCTGGGAGTCTTTGAGACCCTTTTGGGGTGGGGTGGGATCTGAAAGGCCAAAACTATTTTCTTAAAAATACTAAGAAGTAATTTGCCAATTAAAGTGGACCTTCCCTTTTCACCTACATGTCTATGTGAAACTGGATTCCCTTTATATACTTCAAATGAAATAGCATAACACAACAGATTGAATGCAGAAGTAGATAGGAGAATCTAGCTGTCTTTTATTAAACCAGTCAAAGAGATCTGCAAAAATATGTAAAAACAATTCCAATCTTTTCACTATATATATTTTTGAAAATAGTTATTAATTTTTAAATAAATCAATCAATAAAATTTATCCATTTAAATTTCTAACAATAGATATAGGTGGATATAACTCAGATAAAGAAAAGCTTTTTAAGGTCCTCAATAATCTTAAGAGTGGAAAGGGGGGCAGCTAGGTGGTGCAGTGGACAGAGCACTGGCCCTGGATTCAGGAGGACCTGAGTTCAAATCCAGCCTTGACACTTACTAGCTGTGTGACCCTGGGCAAGTCACTTAACCCCAATTGCCTCACCAAAAAAAAAAAAGAGTGGAAAGGGGTCTTGAACCCAAAAAGCTTGAGAATTGCTTCTCTACACCAGGACTTCTTAAAAATTTTCCACTTGCAACCCCTTTTTGCCCAAGAAATTTTTACGAGACCCCAGGTATATAGCTATATAAAATAGGTATACATAATCTTGCACTGTTGGCAAATTTTTTGCAGCCCCCACATTCAGTTACCCACAGTTTAAGAAGCTAAGCTCTGGACAATCACCCTTCCAGCTCTTACCATTCTGTGACTCCATAAGGGGAAAAATTAAAGAAACATGGTCCATGTCTTCAAATTAATTATTCCCATATAAACATCCTTTGAATAACAAGAAGTTAGAGCAAGTTGTAAAAGAATACTTCCATTTTGGATCATTGTCACTTATAGATATAACAAATGTTTCACTTGTAGAAAAAGAAAGTCGATTTAACACAATAATCCTGGTGATAACATTGATAATCTTCACCCAAATATGAAGGTTAATTTTTCTTCACATATTAATATTTTCTTATTACCATAATCTTTGTATTTGTTCCATCTAAAGTCTTTTTAAAGCAATATTTACTTGAAACCATGGCAGATTTTCACACCAGCCTGCAAAGATCAAGTGTAATTCCAATTATTTAATGCCAGGCATTTAGGGGTGCCATCTAAAACCTGAGGTTCTTATAGGGATAGCTTTGCATGTTGAATCATTCTGAATCCCTTCTCACATTCTTCAATTACATTTTTCTCACTGGTAACAGCTGTAGACATTTATATTTAGAACTGCTAACTTATCTTTAGTAACCACACTTCCTCTCAATGTCTCAACACTCAATTCCTCCAGTCATCAAAGTTCCCTATGAGGTTCAGGAATGTTATTTAGCTTCTGTGCCTTTGTCCTTTCTAATGCTTCCTAATACAGGCTTATGGACCTTGAAAATCTCCAAAGAGAGAAATCACTTTGGGATTAGAAGAGACAGGGACTGCCTGCTGCAGACAACTGCAGCCAGAATTAGAGTTGTGTGTGGAAGCAAGAGGGGAGAGGAAGGGAGATTATGGTTCTGACCAAGTCCTTTGGTGTATAGGTTTAAGTGCATTTCTATCTTTTAAGCATCCTTTGGTTTTAGATGAGGGCACCTCATTCACAGTTTTTTTTGTAGTATTTGATGTAAGAGCCATACGATTCACATTAGTTTTGTTTGTTTGTGTCCTTTGTTCTCGAAGAGGACCATGGCATTAGGATGATGTCATGACTTGCACTGAGTTGGATTTAAGTGAGGGAGGACTGTGCAAGGTCACTAACCTAACTCTCTTCTCCAGAGCCATCTGGGTGCCGGTGGTGAGATATATATCAGGATGATCAGAGATGGTTGCAGATGTTTGAGGCATTTGGGGTTGTGACTTGCCCAGGGTCACACAACTAGTAAGTGTCTGCGGTGAGATTTGAACTTGGGTCCTTTCAACTTCAGGGCCAGTGCCCTATCCACTGTGCCACCTAGCTGCTCCCCCACATTAGTTTTACATAAAATGGAATAATTTAATAGAGAACATTTAACACTGTAACATAACTGCACTGTGAGGTTTTCAAAGTGCTTTACAAATTTTTTCTTATAATTAACACACTTCAATTAACATATTTTATAAAAGTTAAATAGAAAAAAATATATTTGTTGTAGTTCATCCATTTCAGCCATGTCCTACTCTTCATGACTCCATTTGAGGTTTTCTTGGCAAAAATACAGGAGTAGTTTGACATTTCCTTTTCCAGCTCATTTTTCTTTTAATTCAAAAGCATTTTTAAACATTCATTGTTGATTTGTTTTTTTAAGTTTTGAGTTCCAGATTCTATCCTTCCCTTGATTTTCCTCCCCACTCCCTGAGATGGTAAGCAATATGATATAGGTTATACATGTACAATCATGTAAAACATTATCATTTCCATTTTTTGTGAGAAGGAAGGAAGGAGGGAAGGAAGGAAGGAAGGAAGGAAGGAAGGAAGGAAGGAAGGAAGGAAGGAAGGAAGGAAGGAAGGAAGGAAGGAAGGAAGGAAGGAAGGAAGGAAGGAAGGAAGGAAGGAAGGAAGGAAGGAAGGAAGGTTGGTTTAGTCTCTATTCAGACAACATAAATTCTCTGGAGGCGGATAGCATTTTTCATCACAAGTCCTTTGGGATTGTCTTGAATCATTTTATTGCTGGATTATTATATTGCTGAGAATACCAAAGTCATTTACAATTCTTCATAATGCAGTATTGCTGTTACTGTGTACAACGTTCTCCAGGTTCTGCTCACTTCACTTTGTATCAGTTCATGTATGTCTTTCCAGACTTTATTGAAATCATTCTGCTTGTCATTTCTTATAGCCCAATAATATTCCATTATAATCATATCCCACAACTTGTTTAGCCATTCCCAATTGACGGGCATCCCTCAATTTCCAATTCTTAGCTACCACCAAAAAAAGCTGCTATAAATATTTTTGTACAAATAGGCCCTTTTCCCACCCCCATCCTCACCCTTTTTAAAAAATCTCTTTGAGATACAGACCAGCTGTGGTATTGCTGGATCAAAGAGTATGCAGTTTGATTGCCCTTTGGGCATAGTTCCATTGCTTTCCCGAATGGTTGGACCAGCTCACAGATACATCAACAATGCATTAGTGTCATAGTTTTCCCACATCTTCAACATTTATCATTTTCCTTTTTGTCATATTAGCCAATCTGAGGTGGCACCTCAGAGTTGTTTTAATTTGTATTTCTCTAAACAGTTGTGATTTAGAGAATTTTATATGACTATAGATGGCTTTGATTTCTTTGTCTGAAAACTACCTGTTCATATCTTTGACCATTTATCAATTGGGGAAATGACTTGTATTATAAATTTCACTCAGTAGTCTATATAGCTGAGAAATGAGGCATTTATCAGAGAAAATTGCTATAAATTTTATTCCCTAATTGCCTGCTTCCCTTCTAATTTTGGTTCTGTTGGTTTTGCTTGTGCAAAAACTTTCAAATTTTATATAATTGATATTATCCATTTTACATTTTGTAATGCTCTCTATATTTTGTTTGGTCCTAAATTCTTCCCTTATCCAGAGAACTGACAGGTAAACTATTTGCTTATGGTATCACCCTTTATGTGTAAATCATGTACCCATTTTGACCTGTTCTTGGTATACAGTGTGAGATGTTGCTCCATACCTAGTTTCTGCCAAGCAGTTTTCCAATTTTCCCAGCAGTTTTTGTCAAATAATCACTTTTTGTCCCAAAAGCTTGGATCTTTGGATCTATTAAACACTAGATTACAATAGACATTTACTATAATCTATTGTATACCTAATCTATTCCACTGATACACCACTTTATTTCTTAGCCAGTACCAGATTTTTGATACTTACTACTTTATAACAGTTTGAGATCTGGTATAGGTAAGCAACATTCCTTCACATTTTTTCATTAATTCCCTTGATATTTTTATCTCTAGTTCTTCCAAATGAATTTTATTTTTTTCTAGCTCTTTAACATAAGTTTTGGTAATTTGATTGGTATGGAACCAAATAAGTAGATTAATTTAGATTGAATTGTCATTTTTATTATATTGGCTCAGCCTACCCATGAGCAATTAATATTTTTCCAGTTGTTTAGATATGATTTTATTTGTGTGAAGTGTTTTGTAATTGTGTTCACATAGTTCCTGATTTTGTCTTGGGAGGTAGACTCCCAAGTATTTTATATTGTCTATAGTTATTTTAAATGGAATTTCTCCTTTTTATTTCTTGCTGCTGGACTTTGTTGGTAATCTATTGAAATGCTGATGATTTACATGGCTTTATTTTGTATCCTACAACTCTGCTAAAGTTGTTAATTGTTTCAAGTAGCTTTTTAGTTGTTTCTCTAATATTCTCTAAGTATACCATCATATCATCTGCAACAAGTAATAGCTGTTTCCTCCTTGCCTATTCTAATTCCTTCAATTTCTTTTTCTTCTCATTGATATAACTATCTTTTCTAGTACAATATTGAATAATAGTGGTGATAATGGGCATCCTTGCTTCATCCCTAATTTTACTAGGAAGACTTCTAGTTTATCCCCTTACAGATAATGCTTGCTGATGGTTTTAGATAAATATTAATTGTCGCTTTAATGAATGTTCCCTTTATTCCTGTGCTCTCTAGTGTTTTTAATAGGATTGGGTGCTGTATTTTGTCAAAGGCTTTTTCTGCATCTATTGAGATAAACATGTGTTTTCTGTTGGTTTTATTATTGATATGATCAATTATACTCATAATTTTCCTAATATTGAACCAGGCGTACATTCCTGGTATAAATCCCACCTGGTCATAGTGTATGATCCTTGTGCTGTATTGTTGTAATCTCTTTGCTAATATTTAATATTTTTGCATCAATATTCAGTAGGGAAATTGTTCTATAGTTTTCTTTTTCTGTTTTTGTTCTTTCTCTCTGGCTCATTTTACAGATGAGGAGCTGAGGTAAATAGAGCTAAGTGACTTGACCAGGGTCATACAACTAGTAAGTGTCTGAGGCCAGATTTTAATTCAGAAAGATGAGTCTTCCTGACTCCAGGTATGTCAGTCTATCCACTGCATTGCCTAGCTGCCCTTCAATTGCTCTAAATGCTAACTATTGTTATTACTCTGACATCTTCACTGGTATCTTAGTTGTCTTTTCTGTCACTCTGGAATTAATTTTCACCTTGTTAAGAAATCACTCTCTGTGGCTGAATTATATAGTCATTTTAATATCTCATTAATTGGCCCCTGTTTTGTGATGAGGTCAGTGAATGAACTTAGACAAATTCCTTACAACTAATAATTCTCTATAATGAAATAACTTGATTGAATCCTGTTTGTGTGCTGGAAAGCAAGGGGTAGTGTTCTTTATAGATCTTCTTGTCCTGCATTTCAGCAGGTGTCAGTTTTCTCTCCCTCTGTCTTGGCTCACATATCTTTACCTCAAGCATTTAAATCTCTAGTCAGAACAACACAAGGAAGTAAGAGGTGGGAAGGAAAAGTTTAGGCAAGTGTGTGCCTCTTACCATCCTCATTCATTCTTTTTTTTTTTAAACTCAGAGCTAGGACCAACCTTTAAATCTAAAATATATAGCTTTTCATATATATATATATATATATATATATATATATATATATATATATATATATATATATGAAATCTAAAGTAGACAAAGTTAGTTTGTCATATATACATAAATAATATGAAAATATAGGGTAGGCCAAAAGTTACGAAGGGGTTTCACTATTTAATAATTCCTTTATTTTTTAAAATTTACAACACCATAGCATCATATACAATATATAGAAAACTAATTTACATCACGTGTGAAAAATCAAATGTGGTAAATGAAGAAAAGTAAAGAAAAATTATTTTCAAAAGGTTATTAAAACATCATGACTTTTGGCCCACCCTGTATAAAATCTAAAATAGATAAAAATTAATGTGTCTATACATAAACAATATATAAATATATAAACTATAAAATAGATAAGGTCAATTTATCTTTATGTAAATGATGTATAAATATATAAACTCTAAAATAGATAAAGTTAGTCTTTAGGGCTCTCTTTCCATTTGTTGTATTTAATTCTTTCTCATTTTCTCCTTCTCCCCTCTTTATATCTAAACAAAGAAAATTACTTGAAAATAAGCTTCATTTATTCTTGTTTTCAATATTTGGATATCTTAGACAGAAAGGTCAGATTAGATTATCTCTAAAATACTTCAAACTAAAAATGACATGATTCCTATTTATAGTATACA
This sequence comes from Dromiciops gliroides, assembly GCF_019393635.1. Lineage (NCBI taxonomy): Eukaryota > Metazoa > Chordata > Mammalia > Microbiotheria > Microbiotheriidae > Dromiciops > Dromiciops gliroides. The sequence goes on from NC_057864.1 coordinate 106,828,270, forward strand.
ATATAGATCTTGTTTCTTTAAACTATAGCTTGGAACAACTTCACTCACAACCTATAGGCTAAGAGTGAAGGATATCTTGTGTAGGGTACAAATGTAAGGATTTCCAGTAAATGGTGAGTTCCTCTAATTGGTCCTATTTCAGATAGTACTGGATTACTTGTATCAAGCTTCAGAGCATTGCAGAGTTACCTCAATGAGATTCAAAATTATTCATAAGAGATCAGTTTAACAATCCACAAGGAAGAAATTAAATGGATAGAAGATGCCTATTTCCTATATTATGCTATAAAATTGGATGGATTAGTATTTAAGTTCACATATTTGGGGTAGACACTACAGATGGACAATGAATTGGACCCAAAATTTGATAGGAGAAATAGAATGGACTGGAAATTGTGTTGTGCTGCTAATGATACCAAGTTCTCCCTAACACAAAGACCCAAGTACAAATGTTCTCCTAGCAATACTGTAAATACACAAATCTCAGAACACTGAAATCTCTGAGAATTTAATATTCTGGGTCACCTTGAGGAAAATGGAAACATACCTGGAGGACACAAGTGAGCTGCACCATATTTCCAATGATAACTTAGTCAGTGTGGCATAGTGAATAGAGAGCTGGCCTTGGAGCCAAAAAACTATGTCCATGTTACCTGAAGATGTCATTCAGCAAGAATGTGACCCTGGCTTCTTGAAAAACATTGCCATTGGAGTTTAAGATCAGGAAAATATTGCCAATCTAAAAAGTCTTTGAGAGTGGGCCTGAAGATGGACTGTAACATCAGCTACCACTTAAGTTCTTGTAGATTTAGAACTGGGTTGGGCACAGAGTGATTGATTTTTCATCTGCAGTAATTTTCAAAGATCATCTACTAAGCCATAAGACATTGCAGAGCATTTTGGTGAAGGGAGTGGAAAAAATGGAAAAAATCATGGATCCATGAAGTGTTAGTATTATCCACTTTTTAATGTCTGAGGGAGGGGCTAGAGTGTACCAGAATGTAGGAGATAAGCTCTGCTAGCATGTGGTGCTAGACACTGATGAGTGAGGAGCAGGCAGTTTACTGTGCCTTGTGAGCAATCACAGTTTTCTAGGTACTTTCCAAGTCCTCAGATGTTTACTTCCTGCTCATTGAACACCTGTGCATTCAGATTTCCTGCCTTTACCTTTCTGTTCTTAGCACTTTCATCTATGGTTTCTTCCATGCCTTTCCATACTACTGGTGATTGATCACTTGACTACTATGACCTGAAATAGGTGCTGATTTTTTATTGCTTCCCACTCAGCTTCTCTTCCTGGCTGACAGGATACAGGACTTGACAAAACCATGTACCACCACACTCACTAGTCATAGCAGCAGACAAGCCTGACCAGCCTTGATAGGTACAGGATAGAGAGGAAGCTGGCTAGATATTACCATGTTCTCTGAGGGTCAGCTGTGTCCCATCAGACTAGTATCTACCTCTCCTAACACTGGGCTTATTCACGCTTATGCTACTCAGAACCCCTTCCCACCTTGGTAACTCATCTTATTCCCTCAGTTTTTCTACCTCATCAATTGAAATCTTTTTGCCCTTTTGTCCTTTCTCTTCAAAGGTGATCCTTGCACTTTTAAAAGTGATTAGGTTTATCTGAAAAACTAATTCCTGGCAATGGTCTAGCGACAGAGGGCTATTAATAGGGGAGTTAACTCTACTACCCCCATATATGTGTGCATATACTTTAATACTTCAATAAACCCAAGAACTCATCAGTACAGATACTACCCCTAGTTTACAAATAAGGCATGCAGAACTGATGCTGAGTGAGATGAGCAGAGCCAGGAGAACATTGTACACAGTATCATCAACATTATGTGTTGATCAACTGTGATAGACTTGATTCTTCTCAGCAATACAAGATAGTTCCAAAGGACTCATGATGGAAAATGCTCTCCAAATCCAGAAAAAAAGAACTGTGGAATATGGATGCACATTGAACCCTACTGTTTCTTTTGGTTTTGGTGCTGTTTTTTTTCTTTTTTGAGGTTTTTTCCTTCTTTCACAGAATGACTAATGCAGAAATATGTGTAATGTGATTGTACATATATAACCTACATCAGATTACTTGCTGTCTTGGGGAGGGGTGAGGGAGAGGAGGGAGAGAGAAAAATTTGAAACTAGAAATCTTATAAAAACAAATGTTGAAAACTATCTCTACATGTAACTGGAAAATAATAAAATACTTTTATAAAAAAAAAAAGAGAGAGAGAGTAAGCTCTGGAAGGATCTTCCAAAATGGAAGGACAAGTCCAGATCCTACAGTAAACTTCATGTCTATTATCTGAGTACCCACCTAACAAAGCTCATTGTGAGTATCCTGTGATATAAAGCACAACCCCTCAATGGATTAATAGATATTTTTTATTTTCCATGGCTTAAAAGTGTTGAGAGGGTCTCTGTCATTTTTGATGGGGATGAGATGGTGCCTCAAAGTTGTTTTAATTTGAATTTATTTTATTATTAAAGAGTTCAATTCAATTGTAAAAAAAAAAATTCATGCCTCCTCATCCTAGGTGATACTTGCTCATGTCTTTCCATAAATCTTAGAGAATCTATTCAACAAACCATAGGCCTCCTCTGATCCTTTTGGTACTTCTTGGATACCAGTGAAGCATTCAAGCTCTTAGGGTATTTTGTTTGGCTTTGTGGGTTTCATGCCAAGATCACTGCAGACTTATCTTCTCCTTTCTAGTGCTTTTCCTTTTCTGAAATGATAATACTCATAACCTTCATATAGTCAGAATCTGAAAGGTGGAAGGCACCATGGCATAGATCTCATCCAATGCATGCAATCCATACATCTTCTATCTTCTACCTCTCTAATATTTTGAAATGAGTATAGGGTTTATTTTATAATATTACAGTATTCATTTTAGTATTTAGTGATCTTCAGTATATCTTCCTTATAGCTAGTATATATCTACTGGTATAGCACAATCCCTTTTTCATGTTTAATCTATCACAGGATCATGGATTTAGAGATGGAAATGAGCTTAGAAGCCATCAAGTTCAGCTCTCCTCCCCCTGTTTTACAAATAAGGAAACTGAGGCCCAGATTAGTAAAGTGACTTTCCCAGGGTCACACAACTAGTAATTGTCTGATATACAATTCAAACCCAAGCCTTCCTGAGTTTCCTGTTCCTGCTGCCTTTCCAGTACTAATCTGTTATGATTAATTAAGCACCATCCTAATTTGTCAGCATCTCAAGAAATTCACCAGCTTTCTCAATAGTGTCATTAAAAGTTCCTGATCCAGAAAACTTATGGCTGAATACATAAATTTTGTGGTCATCTGCATAGAGGTGATAATTGCATCCACAGAAATAGATGAAGTCACCAAAGTACGGAATGTACAGAGAAGGGGCAAAAAATAACATTTTCATGAAGTTTATTTTTTTTCCTCTTAGGTGTTAAGTCTACTACTACAACAACAACAACTACTACTACTACTACTACTACTACTACTACTACTACTACTACTGCCACCACCACCACCACTGGTAAGTACTTTACCAGTCATAAAATGTCATGCTTTAATTTTCCTTTCTTTTTTCTCTTCTAGACATTTGTCCACACTGAACTCTTCTTTGAACTTGTATTTTAAAACAAGACGGCTTGGCATCACGGTTGCCAGGTTTTAGATTATCTCCATTCTGTCAACATCTCTCTTAAAATATGGCACCCAGAACTTAATAGTCCTACAAATGTGATCTAATCAGGGCAATGTACAATGGGCCTATAACCTCCTTTGTTTCTTCTGGATATCTTTTTAGGAATTCAAAAGAGTTTTTAACTTCACTGATGTGAAGCCTTCTTCTAATAACACAAATCACTACCGAATTCTACTTTTTTAAATGTTTTTGAGTTACCATGGCAAACATAAAATATGGAATATCTTTTATTTATATATTATCACTTATTTTATTATATTCACTTATATATAAATACATTTATAAATATTTCTATTTGCATAATTTATATTTCTATAAGTTATATTAAATCATAAATTTGTATAGATTATATAAAAATATATAAATTCTGTGGATATTATATATTTCTATATCATATTATATACATATATACACATGCATACTCGCACACAGGCACACATATACATGCGCATACATGCACACACACATACATACAGTTAAGAATCTACCTAACAGTTAGATCCACCTTTACCATATACAGATACCTTGTTGAAATCTAAGTCTCAGTCTAATAATCCTGTTGAAATTCAATTCAACAAATATTGAAGTGACTTGTACGAGGAAAAGAAGTTCATATGGCATGACTTGTTTTTGATTGAAGACATGCTGCCACCTAGTGACCACTGTTTCACTCTGAAGATGCCACAACAATTCTCCATGGAACTTGATCACAACAGTTCCTATCAAAAGCATCAAAAGATATATTGCATTTGAGGTGTGGGCAGTAGTACAGCTGAGTGGTGTTATCCACCAAGCAGTGGGAAATGAATGACTGGAGCTCAGGAAAAGTTAGGACCAAATATACAGATTTGGGAATCATCTCCACGAATAAACTGAATTGAAGTTATGGAAGTGAGTGAGGTCACCATGAGAACAAGGACAAGGGTAGAAATTTGATGGACATTTGCTTTAGGTACTGGAGGAATCTAATAAACCAGGAGACAGAGGATTGATTTCATGATGCAGTCATGAAAGGCAGGATGGCACAATGCCATCCTAAGTCTTCTATCGCCCATCCTCATTAAGTTGACTTCTCTTTCAGAATCTTAAGCCATAGAATCCCACATACCTTGTCCATGAATTTAAAAGATCTCTCATAAAATGTAGAATGCACAGCACACTGTGCTTGGTATTTCCCTTCTTTATCTGTTAAAAACTCTTAAGATGGCATGTCCTCTTTCCCCGAAGGTTCCCTTCTTTAGTACTGCAGCAGCAAGTTGCCACTTCCTCTTTGTTGGTCAAAATGGAGTACAGAATGATAGCTGTTCTCCCCCTCACTTCCTTTAGCTTCTGAACAATGAAATTCTCAGCAAGCCAAATCAAGAATTTACCAGATATTCTGCTTTTAGCAGAGCAACCTCCAGAAGTTTCGTTCATTTAACCTCTTCTATAGTAAGGGCTGTGTGCAGGGGTACTTAGGGAGATAGAGCTTTTTTCTTTCATGGAAGGTCCTCAAATTGTCAGAGATGTTGGAAAAGGAACTCATGCTTTGGGCAACGGTTGGGACAAATAACCCAGCACCTAACAGTGCTAACACAGAGTTAGCACTTAATAAATACGTACTGATTTGTTGCTGGACTGATTAATTGATAATATCTGGGGGTACTTTCAAACTCCTCAGTTCTGTGATGTAAAACTATAACAGTTTGGATTTTCTTCTATAACAAATTCTCTCGTAATCCAACCTCTTAAACAGATTTAGATGCTTTACTGCCTCCTTGGAATATTTTTCTTGCATTATTTCTTTTTTTTTTTTTTAGAATTTTTTTTGGGGGGTGGGGCAATGAGGGTTAAGTGACTTGCCCAGGGTCACACAGCTAGTAAGTGTCAAGTGTCTGAGTTGGGATTTTGACCTCAGGTCCTCCTGAATCCAGGGCCGGTGCTTTATCCACTGTGCCACCTAGCTGCCCCCACATTATTTCTCTAGTTCTATATAGGAACCCTTCCTTCATCCTCTCCAATATGCTGGAGGATAGAAAAAGCATTCTTTCAGTCCTTTTACTTTTTCCTTTCTCAGGGGTACTAATATTTATTAGATATGTAATTGTTGCTTGCTTCCAAAAGAAATACAACTGTCATACAATCCCTTGTAGTCACTGTAAGTTTCCTCACTTTCCACATCTTGAATCACAAATCTGTTGTTCCTTATTGTTCCCCTGCTATCTCCAATGGGAAACAGAAGGCTTAAAGTGCTTGTTTGCTTAGGCAAGTCAAGTTCTTGGTCACCTGTAGGTGTTTGATCATGGTTGGGAGCAGTTTTCTCTGAGACTTTCTCCCATTCTTGGATTAGCAATTGATATTTATCCAGGTGCTAGAAATCAGTAATTAACATCATGCTTCTAATTCCCTAATCAGTAGCTATCTGTGAGACTTCTTTCAGAATAATTTCAAATTCCCTCCCCATTCTCTAATTCTCCTTCTCTGCTCTGTCACCAAACAAAAACTGACTCATTACTTTTTCACTATGTCAATTCAAGGAAGAGAAGAATGGCCTGGATATGATAATGTATAATGATGAATATAAAACTGGTTCAATGACTATTTCAATAGAATATTGGCTATTGGATCGATATCAACCTGAAGGGAAGTCTCTGGTGCAATGCACAGGATTCTTTCCTTGGTCCTATATTGTTGAACATCTGTATCAATGACTTGGATAAAGACATAGAAGATGTGCTATTTACATTTTCAGAAGACATAAACTTGGGGGTGGGGTCAGATTAAGAGCTAAAAATAAGAAAAAATTAACAAGATCAGATTATATGAGAAAAAATGTAAAACTCTTTTGTTTAGATTTTTTTTTGGTGAGCTACATAAGTATGATGGAATGGAGGAGACCTCACTTGATAGAAGTTTACAGTATAAAGACCTATGGATTTTAGTGAGATTCAACATCACTATGAATCAGTGCTAATAAAGCTAGTATCAGCCAGTCAATAAGCATTTAGCGCCACCAACAGTGTATCACGGCACCATTTTATCTGTTCACATCCTTTGGCTGTTTATCTATTGGGATTCAATATGCCTTTAATGAGCCCTTAAGTAGGCAGCCTGCCAACCTCAGCTTCTTCTCAATTCTGCTTGCCAACAGAATGGAATTGTTGTCTCATGTTCCACTCTGACCTCCATGACAGTTCTGTTACTCACATATACCAATAATCAGATTGTTTTGTACAGCCTGTCTCATAACAATATTGTTAAGACTTTATATATTAGCTTTCCAGATTTAACTTTTAAGAGTTTAATTATCATCATATTATCCTTCATCAATAAAAGGCATGAACTTACAATCAATTATGTGTTGTCACCAGGTAATAGCTGTGTCTCAGAGTCACAATGGTCAAACAGTAAAACTTATGCTGTTGCCATGCTTTACCTGAGATGAAATAATCAACCTTTAAATAGAATGCTTATTTAAAACAACTAGCCTCAAATATTATTACCAAATTTCAGATTTAAAACATATGCCTGGGAAGGAAAATGTAAAAGAAATATTTAATTATAATTTGACAACTTCCTTCACTAGTTTTTATTTTTTATAATTTAGAGGTATTCTCGTTAGTCCCAGACTTGATTAAAATGTTTCTTTCTGAGGCAGCTAGATGGCACAGTGGATAGAGCACTGGCCTGGATTCAGGAGTACCTGAGTTCAAATCTGGCCTAAGACACTTAACACTTACTAGCTGTGTGACCTGGGCAAGTCACTTAACCCCAATTGTCTCACTAAAAAAAAAAAATGTTTCTTTCTAATATTACCCTAAATAGTCTCTTGGAGTGTTGCTGTTGTTCAGCCATTTTTCAGTAATATTTGACGCTTTGTGACTCAAACTGGGTTTCTTTTTTTGGCAAATATTCTGGAGTGGTTTGTCATTTCCTTCTCCAGTGATTTTACAGAGGAGGAACTGAAGCAAATAGGGTTAAGTGACCCAGGGGTCACACATATGGTTGTCAGCTTTCAAATCTTTTCCAGTCATTCATAGTACATGTTGTTAGATTGTATACTCAGAGAGTTTTTTTAAACATCTGTTAAATATACTATCATAAATATTTTATTTTCAAGATAAAAGAAATAAAATTTAATTTTAAATTTTAAATTAATCACTACACTTTACTTTAAAATACAAATTTTTTAAATGAGACACAAAAACCTAAATTTGGGGTGCTTATGCAAATATGCAGTCCATTTTCACAATCTTTCTTTCTTAAAAGATAATGAGCTAAGCAAGCCAAATTAACCCAAATAGATTAAGGTCTCTTCATCTTCCTGTTCTAGAGAATAAGATATAGTTCACCAGATGTTATTGACTTAAATGCCCAAATTACATCATTGTAATTAACTGACCAAGTCAATTCTTAATCAAAGTACAATATGCCCCTTCTAAACTCAGCAGGCACTCTTCAAAAAAAAATACATATCAGGAATGGGAGCAAGTACAGAAATCAAGTATGATGCACCGCACACAGATAGAGGACACTTAGGAGTTACACATTGGAGTTACAAATCCCCCAATGCCCTATTGTGATGGTCCTACACTGCTGCTACACAATACAAACTAAGAAATAACTGACTTGTGGTTAGAGGGGGAAAAAGCAACTTTACATTTTATCTTTTTTTTTCCTTCTAGGTTCTTCTTCTGCCAGTAGTAAGTAATTCTGTCAAATACACCAAATATATTTGATTAGAACTATTCAGGGTGATTCATGAAAAATTTGTTTCCCCCTGTATTTGTTGGCACTATAAGAAAGGTTTTTTATTTAGGCTATTTACATATTGCCTCTAATATTAATACGTTTAGCCAGAAAGTTTCTTTGAAGGAATTTCCAAATATCATAACTCTACCAAAAAAAAAGCATTTGCAAAATATCAAAGCTGGTCCTGGTCACAGGCACCTGAAATCTCTTGTACCAGGGAATCTAAGGTTGGCGAATCCTTTGATCTTGGGAATTCTTAGCAGCAGTGTGCTAAGCTGATCTACACCAAGTGTGGCACCAATATGTGGAGCTCTTGGGGAAAAGGCCATAGTAGTGGGGAGCCAGGCTGCCTAAGGAGGGGGTGCTAGATTTAAAAACAAAGAAACAAAAAAAAACCAGAACAGGTCAAAACTCTATGGCTTATCAGCAGTGAAATTGAACTTGTGAGCAGCACTACACTTTGACTAGGTGAGATAGAGAGACCAAATCTTTGGGAAAAAAGCATTAAAACATATTTTTAAATATAGGCTTATTACCCTTAAACCTGTTGTTGTTCAACATTTTTCATTCAATGTCCAATCTTCATGACCCCATTAGAAAGTTTTCTAGGCAAGATACTGGAGTAGTTTGCCATTTCCATGTCCAGTTCATTTTACAGCTGAGGAAACTGAGGGAAAACAGGGATAAGTGACTTGCCAGGATTACATAGCTAGTAAGTATCTGAAGCCAAATTTGAACTCAGGAAGCAGAGTCTTCCTTACTCCAGGTCTAGTATATGTGGCACCACCTACCTGTCCAGCTCCTTAAACTACTCCTACCTAAATGTATTGTATTTTTCCCCTAGTTCTCCAATTTGAACAGGTTATTTTGGATTATTATTTAATATAGACTTCATGTGTTGTCGATTCATGAATTCAGTTTGCTCTTTTCAAACAACTAATCATGGATGAACTTGTCCTTATAAAAGATTGTGCTGGCCCATGTTCCTTCTTGCAAGCATATAAGTTTTACTGAAACACCTTGCACTCACATAAAACATTTTCTTTTATAGGTCCCTTTGTTTAGAAGTATATTGCCATTATCTGTTAGTCTCTCCAAAGACCTGTTTGTTTTTGATGATAAAACACTTATTATTTTTTTCCAGGATTGTAATTTTTTTCTATAATTTATTTTCCCTGTGTTTAGTATCCCTTCACAAAGTCCTACTTTGAACCATCTTTAGAATAAGGGTAACTAACACTGGTTAGTAAGGGTTATGCCAGTGAAATACAACTGGGCAGGTTTATTTCATGATGGAAGGGCTTCAAGCACAGTTTTGATAATTGATTATATGCTTTTGAAGGTCAGCTAACTGAATACAGACAGGTCTTCAACATAGGCTAATCACCTGGTCAATAAATTATGTGGTAACCCACCAAAGCAATAAAAAACATTAAAATAGCCCTTTGTCTGTGGGACTTCATTCTACTTGTAAACTGATTATGACAGAAAAGGGGCAAAGAGAGCTAAGAAACACACAGTTTTAGGCAGCTAAGCTATTTGGACTCTAAATGAAGGTCCTTGTTCAGTGACCAGTGAATAACATACAACTAAATGAAGTGAATCACATCAATCTTGAGAATCTCACGATGAATTCTTTTTTAATGAAATTATACTTGGAAGAATGGCTTATAGTTTCTTCTTGGAAAGAGTTCACAAATTTGGTTCTGACATCCAAAGGCAAGAAGAAACATACTTGTGTTTTAAATATCATTACTCATGATAAGCATTTGTAAAATGATATACAAGTTATGAAATAGTATTTGTTGAAAAGAATGAGAAGATAGAGAAATTCTATAAAGAACTTGATAAGAACATCCAAATATGAATACTTGCTTCAAGAAGAGTCAAGAAGGGTGTGGTGAGTACTGAACAACATAAAAGAAATTAAACTGATTATATTCTGACAGGAAACAAATAGTTACCAATGTGAGAATCACTTCCAAATCATTCATCCATATGAATTCAAATCAGCAAGTTTTTATTGTGTGCTATGAACTAAAGATATAATAAAAAGCAAACCATCAACTTGTTAGAACAAAGATAAAAATCAACACTAAATAAAAAAAGATAAAAATGAAATGATGTATATAATTGAGAAAACTCTGATGTGACCTACTTAAACATGCTGTTGGCATTGAAAAATCAGAAATGAATAGGATAATGGAAATTAATGCTATAACTATTTTTTATGGAAGTTTACCTGATGTAAATTAATTACCATAATGAGGAGAACAAAAGAGCCTAGGAATTGTCCCATTCCACAAATGTAGGGTCTTGCCATGTGGAGAGATATGATAGCCAAGAACAACACTAGTTTAGAATATAAGGTGATTTTGAAATTTTTTGGATGATAGAAGATTAAGCAGTGCTGTCTTATAAGACATTGAGAAGTAGCAGAAAGAAAAAAAATAAGTTTACAGAGATCTTGGAGAGAGATCCAAGTACACCAGATCATTCAAAATCTATCTAAGTCTAAGTTTTTCTTCTACTACTATTTAAGTGGAAGAACAACAAATATGAAAAATGGAAATACCAGATAAATTTTTCTCCATTAATCATAGTAAAACCATCATATCTGGACTCCGGTGTCACAGTTTCCATTGTGTTACACAAGAAATTAGAAATAGTACTAAAGAAAAAAGAGATGGCAACAATGGTTGGGATTAGACCAGTTATATACAGGGTAGGTCTGTGTTGAAGTTGACAAAATTGTGAGGGTATTGAGAAATCAGTTCTCAAGTTACCAGAAGGGTGCAAGATGCCCAAAGGCTTGGGAAAAATTATAGACTTTACTATTACCAGAAAAAAGATTAAGAAAATATAGCTATAACTATTGACCTATGCTAATTTTGATATCTTTATAAAATATGAAAATATTATCTATTTTTCTCCTTGATAAAGGCATGAAAAGGGAATAGGTAGGTTTCTGAAAATGATATTCTGTAGCAGACCACATCTTTACAGGCAGAGAATACAAGATTCTACTGAGTTTGTCGTTTGTTGACTATTAAACCAAAATTTTATTTGTTGAATGGTGAATTCCTATAGATACTCCTGTTTGGGAGAAATACTGTACTGCTTGTATCAAATCCTAAGAAATGGCAAAGTCTCCTAAAAAAGATACTGATCCTCTTAAGAGTTTGGCCTGACTATCAACACTGGAAATAACAACTGGATGAAAAATGTCTATTGCCAAGTTAATGACATGCAATTAGACGGAGAGCCTATAGAACACAATGATCTATCTATCTATCTATGTATCTCTCTCTCTCTCTATCTATCTATCTATCTATATGTATATATATATATCTACCTATCCATCTATCATCGTTCTATTTATGTGTGTATGTGTATATAATATATATGCATAATACATGTATGAGTTTTAAATATGTGTATATGAGTAAAATTGTAGACAGACAATGTAAAAGGGCAATAAATAGGGTCTGGAATTAAATAGGAAGGAGAAATGAGATTGGATTGCCTTCAGGAAATTAGGAAATTGCAAAGTTCCCTTAACAACCTTCAATATCATCCCAGAAACAAAAGTCCATATTTTCAAACCAATATTCTCTCATGGTTATATGACTACAAACCATGGAACACAAAAAACTCTATGAAGAAGTGAAATATCACAGAAAGGGCAGGGAAGAAGTATAAGGTGGATGTGAACAGGCAGCAATACACAATCAATGAGGAACTTTGAACAGAAGTAAAAGATTGTCATAGGAAGAGAAGCTGGTCTGGCAAGGGTCATGTGGCAAGGGAGGACAAGTACACAGTTTAAGTGCTTGACTGAGATCCTTGTGATGTCAGGAGACATCAAGGAAAGTCATCAGCATATTGTATGCACAGCCAATGGCAAACTTCTTAGAGCATATGGACAAAGGTTACATAGGAAGGGCAAGCATGGATGGTTATGATCTTCATTGTTAGAGTTAGCATCCCAATCAATGAGGTCACAGATCCATATGAATACGAGAGAGAAGCATACAATAGGGAAACATAAACTTAGCAAATGCCTTTACCACTGTCACAGAGGATGCTAGCCCAGAGCCCAAACAGAAGTGAAATTCCCTATAAATCATGAGGCCCTCCATGGGACCCCAATTGAATCAAGGCCCAAAAGAGTGAAAGGTCTTCTAAATGAGATCCATAATCACTCATAACACTTCTAACCATCTAGACAGGGAGAAAACCTGAGCACTCTTGTATGCATAGCCTGTATACAGACTCTCTGGCTACCTAGAACTGAATAGGATAACAGGCTGAATTGCATCTGGGAAATTCTGCAATGCTTTGAATAACTCCTCCCATCTTTTTAACATCATTATCCTTCTGGCAATGCTCTGTGGCAGTGAGTCAGGAAATACAGTCTCTAAGGATGTATAATTTGAGGTCACCCAGAGGACAGTGGAGAGGCACTTTGTGGGTAGAATAGTTTACAGCAGCACATGATCAACAAAGAATTGCACAGGATAAGTGATATAAATATGGATATGACCAGAGAGATAAATGATCAGAAAAGGAAGAAGGCCTTTCATGAAGGAAGGATGGGGGATAACTGATGAACAGCTCACAAGATGCCTTTGTAGTCACTTAGTGTAATGACATTCACAAGAACGAAAAGAGGAATATCAAGAGATCTACCAGAGAATGCTGGGTAGATCTATGCTAAGGATGTAAGGGAGAAAATGGACAAGAATTCTACAAGAACAAACTATGGATCCTGCTTCCAGCAAGTATGGAAAGCAGAAATAATTTTGCAATAATTTGCATAGAGTGTATGATGCTTGCTTTCTGCCACAGCCAAACAATCACTATATTCAAAGCCAACTTTAGTCTCCAAAGAAGAGAAGGTAAAAGAGTTTAAGGAATACCTCTCCTCTCTTTAGTTTATCGAGGCAATGAAGTGTTCCTTTAAAAAAATTAGAAAAAGGTTCTCAATATGAAGACTAAAAAGAAAAAAATCTAAAGAGAAAGAAAAGAATTCTGAACTATTTCAAAATATTGGGAGGGCAAAAGAATATTACATAGAGAAGAAAAGAAAGAAGGTACACTGAATACTTGAAGGTGGGTTCAAATAGGATCTTCTTCCCAAAGAGGAGGAAACTGGTCCCTATAAGGAAGAAACAGCAACCTGTGCTGCAAATCAAGTCAAGATAATAAGCATTTATGAAATGCCACTTTGTTCCAGACACTGCTAAATACTGGGGATATAAGGAAAGGAAAAATACATTCCTTGCTCTCAAGGAGACCATAGTCTAATTGGGGAGATGGCATATGAGCAACTTATATACTAAAATATACACAGGATAAATTGGAGATACTCTAAGAAGGAAGCCACTGGTGTTTAGGGGGATCAGGAAAGGCTTCTTGTCAACCATGGAAGCCAAGAGACAAAAATGACAAGGATGAGAATTCCAGGCATGAGGGAAAACTAATGGAAATGCATGGAATCAGGAAATGGAGAGTGTTGTGTGATGAACAGCAAGGAGACAAGTGTTGCTGAATTGCAGGCAATATGGAAGAGAGCGATGTGTAAGACTAGAAATTTAGGAAGAGGTCAGGTTATGAAGTACTTAAAATGCCAAATGGAAAATCCCAAGGCCAATAGGGAGCCCCTGGAGTTGATTGAAAAGGAATGGGGGGACAGCTGGGTGGCACAGTGAATAGAGCACTGGCCCTGGAGTCAGGAGGACCTGAGTTCAAATCTGGCCTCAGACATTTGACACTTACTAGCTGTGTGACCTTGGGCAAGTCAACTCCAATTGCCTCACCAAAAAACAAAAAAAAGAAAAGAAAAGGAATGATCATGTGGACCTATAGATTCTGTTAGGTGGGAAATTATCTAGTAAGGATCTGGGAAATATATAAGACAAACAGTGATGGTTGGTGATTCCATGATAAGGTATCCTAAGGCCTTTGTATTTATGCACCTGTATTAACACTGAGAGCTCTGCTCTCTGGGGTATGTATCCATGCCAAAAGAGGAACCTCCTAAGACTTGTCAAACTCAATAAGTACTATCCATGTACTGGAGATGAACATGGTCACAATTGATGCTGCCAGAAAAAATATCTATAAAGCATTGCTAAGGATGAAATATTCTTGAGTATTTGAAGCTTTGTCGAGTGAAAGAGAAATCAGATTTGTGCTTGTCCTCAGAAAGCAAAACTGGGAATGATAGAAATTGCTGAGGCAGATTTAGGTTTAATGTATGGAAAAACTTGCAGAAGTGGAATGGGTCATATTAGGAAGTAGCAGAGTCCTACTCACTGGAGGTCTTCAAGCAAAGGCTAGATGACTGTTGGTCAGTAGTATTGCATAAGGGATTCCTGGTCAATTGGAGTGGATAGCATCCAAGGTCCCTTCTGATTATTTGCTTCTGAGTAGGGATGAAAAGCTGTGGATGGGTTGCCCTCTGCTCTGTTGGAATAAGGAACAACATTAATAAGATCACAGATTGATCAAAGTCTTAATTTTTTAGAGCTGAGATTTATGGGGTTAATTTTTTTAGAGATGGAATTCATGGGTTCCAATGGAAATTCTTCTTGAAAAAAATGGTATGCATATTACTGTGACTTACATGTGGAAAGATCAAATGAGTGCTAAATTCAGACTTCACATTACTCCTCTTGAGTTTCTAAGAAGCTGTTTTATGTTGACTCTACAAGTTCTTCTTATTTAACCTCGTCTATCCTAAAATGGAAACTAGCCCTCCACAGATTGAAGAAATTGGGGCTTCAGAAGCAGAGGTGTAGTGAATAGTGTAGTGGACTTCAGTCAAGAAGGTTTTTATTACCTTCCAATGTGACAGTGAGCAAGTCAATTTCACTTTATGGTCCTTACTTTACCATCTGCACAATGTTGGACTAGATGGTTTCTTGTTCTTTAGATGAATGAGACTCAAGCCTTTATCCATGGATCCCTGGGAATCCTTGAGACCCTTTTGGGGTGGAGGAGTTCTAAAAGGCCAAAACTATTTTCTTAACAATACTAAGAAGTAATTTTCCAATTAAAATATACCTTCCCTTTTCAACTACATGATTGTGCAAAACTAGATTTTATGTACTTCAACTGAAATAACATATCGCCACAGATATAATACAGAAGTGGATAGGAGAATCCAGCTGTCTCTTATTAAACCAGTCATTAAAGAGGTTTGCAAAAATATGTAAAACAATGCCAGTCTTCTCACTGATATTTCTGTTTTGGAAGATACACTTACTTTTTATAAAAATGTTATTTATGTTAACTTGTAATTGATCTATTATTTTTATTTTTAAATGAACTAATAAATTTGACAGTTTAAATTTCTAACACAGTAGATATAAATAGATATAACTCACATAACCAAAAGAATTTTAGGGTCCTCAATAATTTTAAAAAATTCTAAAAGTTTGAGAACTGGTCCTCTAGATGATTTACCTTCCAGCTCTTAACATTCTGTGACTCTATAAGGGGAATAATTAAAGGAACATGGTCCATGTCTTCAAATTAATTATTCTCATATAAACATCTTTTGGATAACGAGAAGTTAGAGCAAGTTGTAGAAGAATACTTCCATTGTGGATCATTGTCACTTACAGATATAACAAATGTTTCACTTTTAGAAAAAGAAAGTCAACTTAACACAATAATCCTGGTGATAAAATTGATAATCTTCACCCAAATATGAAGGTAAATTTTTTATATATTAATATTTTCTTAATGCCATAATTGTTGTATTTGTTCCATGAAAAGTCTTTATAAAACAATATTTACTTGAAACCATGGCAGATTTTCACACTAGCCTGCAAAGATCAAGTGTAATTTCAGTTATTTAATGCCAAGCATTTTAGGGGTGCCATCTAAAACCTGAGGTTCTTAAAGGGATAGTTTTGCATGTTGAACCATTCTGAATCCCTTCTCACGTTTTTCATTTACATTTTTCTCACTGGTAACAGCTGTAGACATTTATATTTAGAAGTGCTAACTTACCTTTAGTCACCACACTTCCTCTCAATTTCTCAACACTAAATTCCCCCATTCATCAAAGTTCCCTATGAAGTTCAAGAATGTTCTTTAGCTTCTCTGCCTTTGTACTTTTAACCCTTCCTAATACAGGCTTATGGACCTTGAAAATCTCCAAAGAGAGAAATCACTTTGGGATTAGAAGAGACAGGGACTGCCTGCTACAGACAACTGCAGCCAGAATTAGAGTTGTATGTGGAAGCAAGAGGGGAGAGGAAGGGAGATTATGGTTCTGACCAAGTCCTTTGGTGTATAGGTTTAAATGCATTTCTATCTTTTAAGCATCCTTTGGTTTTAGATGAGGGCACCTCATTCACAGTTTTTCACAGTATTTGTTATAAGAGCAATACGATTCACATTAGCTCTACATAAAATGAAATAATTTAATATATAACATTTAACACTGTAACTGTGAGGTTTTCAAAGTGCTTTACAGATATTTTCTTATTTATCATAAACACACTTCAATTATATGTTATTTTAAGTAAAAGTTAAATATATAATCTGTTATATGTTGTATATGTAAATTGTTTATACATATGAATATCTAAAAGTTAAATATGTGAAGATATATTTCAATATATTTGTTATTGTTCAGTTGTTTCAGTCATGCCCTACTTTTCATGACCCCATTTAAGGTTTTCTTAGAAAAGCTACTGAAGGGGCAGCTAGGTGGCTCAGTGGATAAGGCACCAGCCCTGGATTCAGGAGGACCTGAGTTCAAATCCGGCCTCAGACCCTTGACACTTACTAGCTGTGTGACCCTGGGCAAGTCACTTAACCCCAATTGCCTCACCAAAAAAAAAAAAAAAAAGAAAGAAAGAAAAGAAAAGCTACTGAAGTGGTTTGTCATTTCCTTTTCCAACGCATTTTACAGATGAGGAAACTGAGGCAAAGAGGGTTAAATGATTTGCTCAGGGTCGCACAGCTAGTAAGTGTTTTCCTGACTCCAGATCCAGCACTCTATCCACTGTGCCACCCGGCTGTCTCCAATCAATAAATAAATAAGTTTTTTAATGAATAAATAAATGGATGCATACATGCATATATACATAAATACATATATATATACAAATATATAAAAGTTATAATTTTTCATTTTGAGGGTTCTCTCTGGTCATTGCTAAATGTTTGTTTTACTCTTGTCTTCATTTTCAGAGGTTGTTTATGAAAAATCAAGTATCTACAGCTGCAGAAATAAAATATACATAAAGTATTTAAATTATCATTTGCTTATTGCCTATGAAGGTGAACTCAGGAGAGCATATCACACTGTTCTCATAAGAATGACATGCTTTTTGATGGCATCAGCAATTCATGACTTCCTGGGATTCTCAGCTCCAGAAGGGGTCAAGATGGATTTTTAAATATATAAAGTATATTTAATAAAGTGTTTCTTTTCATCTATTTATATCATATGAACCACACTTATAGGTGATGGAGGAGGACATGCTAGCACTCCATCTGGGAAACCAAAGCAGGCAAGATGCTAAATATTAAATTATATTTTTGGCTTCAAACTAAAGACTCCATTGTTGTTCTTTAATTTGTAAAGGGTCTGAATGGTCCAACTTTTTACTCATTACACCCTTTTTCTTCAATGGGGCAGTGAATTAAAATGAAAAGGTCTTTCATGTAACTGATTTATGAGCTTCATTCTTTACCCCTTGCATCAAAGTTTGACATTTAAAACTTTTTAGGTTTTAAAATCATAGGCACTGGGGCAGCTAGCTAGCTAGCTGTGTGACCCTGGGCAAGTCACTTAACCCCAATTGCCTCACTTAAAAAATTTTTTTTTTTAAATCCTAGGCACTGAAATTGAGAGAGAATAGGAAAGGCTTCTTACGTTAGGTGGGGCTTTAGCTGAGATCTGAAAGAAGCCAAGTAAACTAGGAGGCAGACTGAGGAAAGAGTTCCAGGCATGGGGAATACTCTACCAATAAAAATTCTCAGAGGTTAGAGATGGGATATCTTGTACAAAAAAGTGAGGAGATTATTGTCACTGGGTCACAGAGAATGAAGAAGGGAATAAGGTATCAGAAGACTGGAAAAGATTTGGTTATGAAGACTATTCGCAAGCCAAACAGGGTTTTATATTTAATGCTGCGGGTGCTATGGAATTTATTAAAGGGGAAGGGATGTGGTCAGATCTTCATTTTTAAAGGAAGATCAATTTGATAGTGTAAAGAATTGTTATTTGAGGTTTTTATGCCTCAGCGCGAACTGGCCTGGGGCTCCGCAAACTGCACAGTGCTCCACCCACTGGTTGTAGCCATTGCCAGGGCTCTGGCACCTCACATCATCACCACTCGCCGAAGCCTACATGGGCCTGGCAAAATTATAATGATTGGAAGCCTAGTGAGGGCAGCCATGTGACTGTCAGAGCGGCCATCCCATTGGCTGGGGCTGTGTGGGGTGTTTCTGGGTTTGGGGGAGGAGAATTGGGCATTCTAGGTGGAAGCTGGAAAGTGACAGGCGTTCTACTGCGTATTTTCGGCTGATTCCTGGGCGGTGGTATTTTTTCAGGTATTATAATTTCCCTTTCCCCATTTTATTTCCTTTCCCTTGATCCTACTGATCCTGTTTGTTTTTTTTTTTTTAAGTTCGTTCTTGTTCAAATAAATCTTGTTCTGTTTTGAGGGAGGCTGCCGGTCTCCTTCCTTGCCCCAATATTGCGGCGAGCCGCTTAGCTAACACTCCCCAATTAAAAATTGGTCCCCACAATAGCTGAGTGGAGGATGAATTGGAGGGAGAAGAGATTTGTGGTGGAAAGACCAAACAGAAGGCTATTTATAGTAACCCAGAAGGCAGGAGGTAATGAGGGCCTGGACCACAGTGGTGGAGGTGTCAGAATGGGGTGTCTAAGAGAGATGCCATGAAAGTAGAAATGACAGGACATGACCACTGATTGGCTAAGGGAGATGAAAAAGAGTGAGGAGTCAAGGATGACACCTAGCTTTTTTGACCCAAAGTAACTGAAAAGATGGTGGTACCCTCAATAGTAATAGGGAAATTATGACAAGGGAAAGGTTTGAGGGGAAAGATGAGTTCAGGTTCATACATGCTGAGTTTAAGATGTCTATGAGACATCCAATTTGAGGCATCTAAAAGTAGTTAGAGATGTGAGACAGGAAATTGGGAGAGAGGTTGGGCTTGGACAGGTGAATGTGAGAATCATCAGCACAGAGATAATCATTAAAACTATGAGAGCTGATCAGATCACTAAATGAAATAGAATAGAGCAAGAAAAAGGTTGAGGACAGAGATCTTGTTCCCACCCCTGTTTGTGGGTATGACATGGATAAATATATAGCAAAGGAGACAGAGAAGGTGCAATCAGACCAGTAGGAGGACCAGGAAAAAATAATGTCATGAAAACTTAGAAGAACATCAAGGAGAAAAGGGTGCTTGAAAGGGTCAAAGGCTGCCAAGAAGCCAAGAAGGATGAGAATTGAGATAAAGTCATTAGACTTAGCAGAGGAGAGATCAGTGGTAACTTTAGAGAGAGCAGTTTTGGTTGAATGATGAGGTCAGAAGCTGGGCTGCAAAGAGTTAAGAAGAGAGTAAGAAGAAATGAAGTAGAAGCACTGTGTGTGGTCTGCCTTCTCAAGGAATTTAGCTATTATGAGGAGGATAGAAACGGGCTGCTAGCTAGCAGGGATGGATAAATGGTGAGAGCTTTTTGAGGATGGGGGAGACACAGGCATGTTCATGGGCAGTAGGAAAGCATCCAGTAGACACGGAACAATTAAAGATGAGTGAGAGAGTCAGAGTGTTGGAGGAGGATATCTGTGGGAGAAGATAAGATGGAATGGGATCAAGTGCAAATACAGGGGTTTGCCTTGAAAGAAGGGCCATAGCTTCTTGTAAGACAGAGATGAAGGAGAAGATAGGAGCAGAAGGCATCTGAGTGAAGAAAGATGAGGAGGAGAGAAAAAAGGGAGTTTTCCACAATGCCCCTATTTTTTTCAATTAAATATGAGACAAGATTCTTAGTTGAGAGGGTGAAGGAAGACGAACTTATAGGAGGTTTGAAAGTAGGAGATGGATAATGATCCAGTGCAGAAAAGTTGATGATATCAGTAAGAATAGAACAAGGAGAAAAGAGAAGCGTTATTACTAAGGGTAGAAATTTAAGGATAAATTTAAATTTTAAAGGTGAAAGTCTACTAAGGATAGAATTTAAGTAGACAACAATTGCAATTTTGAGCCTCTCATAGAAAGTAGAAATTAGTTTATCTGTATTTTTCTCCTTCCTTCTATTTGTATTGGTCTAAAATTGCTTAGACTATGAAAAATGACAGGAGAAAAAGAGTTGACTCATGAGTGATCTGTCAACATTTACAAATTACCGAATTTGTTCAAAAAGCAAGTAACATCACTCAAGTTTATTTAGTACTTTAAGCATGTGGTAAATGTTTGAGCTTAATGTCTATCATAAAAAGAAATATACCAAATTATAATGATAATTCAAAATTTTATAAGAATTCTTAATCCATTCTTCTACTCATCTTTAATGATGTCAGATCAGAAGTCTCATGAATTTTGGTGAAACTTAAAACATTTCCAAATTTCTAATCTCATCTGAATAGTTTAATCTCCAACAACAAAAAAACCTATAATTTTCAACTCTACTTTAACTCTAACTTTGGAAACATTTGAAAAAGAAGAATTGAAAAACAAGTGCATTGTACCTTGGTTCCTATTTCCTTTGGGAAATGGTATGAGAGTTAAAGAACCAAAGACCCAGAGGAAGTGAATTCATCATGTAAAATTTTGCAGGTGATCAGATGACTCACCTCTCAAATAGGAGAAAAGCTACAACAAAAAGAGTAGTAAGACATCTTTATTTTAGGTGAAGGAACTTAGAGAGTAGAACATTAAAGTGCTGGTGCTAATATCCAACCCATAAATTATAAACAATAGCTAATATTCTGTCACAAAATATGTACATGTTAGATGAGTTAGAACTTAGGTTAAATTCATTTCATTTTGTGTCCTGTGCTTGTAGTATAAACCACATGTCAAGGAAGTCTCCTAATGCCCCTTGAGACTACTCTGGCAGTCAGAGTAGGCTCAGTTCTGAGAGCTGATTCTCTTCAATGACTCAAATATGGTTCATATTCATTGTCATATCTTCATTCTCTCTCTGGGAGCCCTTTTCCTCAGCAGTATCTTATACCGGAGAACTCTGTTCACCAGAGAGTCTCATTAACTCAACCATAGGCAATAGAATCTGTGCAAGGCCTCAGCCATTCTTTGGGGCTATTTTATACTGGCAGACAATCTGGTTTTTCTTCTTGATTAAAGATGTACCAAGACTCAACAATTAAGCACACAGGAAACTGGGTCTTTGATGATCATGTAAGATACATCGTGGCATGTAGCCTGGATATTATTAAAATACCAGATCGCTCTCCACTATCTTGTGTTTTCCTGGGAGGCCAAAATTTTGTCACTAGGCTCTTTTTTTTTTTTTAATTTTTTTTTTTTAGTGAGGCAATTGGGGTTTTTTAGTGACTTGCCCAGGATCACACAGCTAGTGAGTGTTAAGTGTCTGAGGCCGGATTTGAACTCAGGTACTCCTGACTCCAGGGCCAGTGCTCTATCCACTACGCCACCTAGCTGCCCCAATCACTAGGCTCTTCCCCCAGCTGGGGTGTAGATAGCAGACTCAGTTGTTCTACTTTTACTCGTGTCCCTCCATGCTCTGCTAAATTAAGACCACTGCTAGGACTCGACTGGTATCTCAAGAGCACGTCACAATTTCACCACCTTCGACCGTGTCAATTCCCTTTCTCAGTGAACCCAAGCAGCAATTTGTCTGTTTGCTGGGACCAAAAAGAAACTCCCCTTCCCAAATGGGACCATCCCTCATCTCCATGCCTCTCCACTGGCTGTCTCCTGGAATGAACTCCTTTCTTACCTCTTAGAATCCCTCATCTCCTCCAAGCTTCAGCTCAAGCACCATCTTCTACATGAGGTCTTCCCTGAGCTCTTCGGCTACCAGTGTATTCCCTCTTCAAATCTCTGCTTATATCTGTGTGGCGTGTAGCTTATATGTTATTTTGTTCCTGCTTCACATGCATGTTTGTCTTCTCTGGTAGAATGCAAGCTTCTTGAGTGCAAAGACTATTTAAATTTTGTCTTTATAGGCTCAGTGCTTAGTGCAGTGCCTGACACAATGCTGAATAAATGCTTGTTAATTGAGTGATCATTAATAGTGCCCTTATATCTCCTGGGTTAGTTATATAGTCCAAGACAGAGCTCCAACCTTTGCCTTAGACACCCCTCAGCAGTCATTGGTAAGGGTTCATACCCACCGAGGTGAACCAAACTTCCAATAACTTGATAGCCCTGGTGGCCGCTCACCCCACAACATACAAGGGTCCAATGCTTCCAAGTATCATGTCTTCCCTGTTGTTTATAGTGTCTGTACTGTCTGTACTAGGTTCTCTACCCCACCCCAAAGAGACATCCCAGAAAAGCTCCCAAAATGTAACCTGTCAGATTAAGCTCAATCATGGCAATCTTTCCTCAAGTGACAATAAGTATAGCTTATTTTCACTCTGTGGAAATTTATTGTGATTTGGGGACCCTGCCTTTGGGCTGAGATTAAAAAGCCTTAGGCCCTCAGGGTTTTTCTCTGTGTGAGACCGGCTGGCACCCCTCCCCCTCTGCTTCAGCAGCCAAGCTGAGAAGCCCCTTGGGCCTTGGAGCCTTAGGAGGCCCAGGCCGTGCTGGACAGCTGCAGAAAAGCCCCAGCGCCCTTGGCCCTGAGGGTATCTGCCCCGGAGATCCTAGGCTTGCCCCTCTGGCTGAGGCCCTGGATGAGCAGTGGGAGGCACGGCCCCCTTGAGCCCTGGGTGTGGTACCCCAGTCATGGCCCTAGGGTGGCTAACCAATTAGCTTGATGTGTGTGAGGGCTTGGCCCAGGGGTTCCCAAGGAAAGAGGTCTTTTATATACGGGGAAGTCAGACGGTCAGGGGGGATGCTAGAAGAAGATCAGTCAGTACAGAGGAGGCTAAGGAGATGCAGGAAAGGACGCCAGAGAAATGGTCCAGAAAGAGAGGGGGCTTGCAGTTAGACCCTGTAGGAGGATGCTACAGAGACCCGGAGAGGTCTTTTACTTTTTACGTATTTTACTTTTGTTGACTTTATCCTGAAGTTTATTCACCTAAATAAATCCTTTGTTGTTAAATGAAAAGAGGCTGTTTGCTTATCAATTTGGGAGAAGCAGTGTGGGAATTTTTAAAGGGCCCTAACAGACTGGCTTAGGCAATTAAGAGCAGTCAGATAGACAGCCAGTCAAAAGTCCACAGATTAGGCCCAGTTAGTTAAAATATCTTTACATTTGAATGGCGACTCCGCCGAGACTTACAGCCCGGATATAATTTTTCATATAGCCCACAGTTATAAAATTTACAGAATAGGATAAGTTAATTTTTTTTTACTCAACTCCTACCCTGAGAGTCTGTCTTTGGGAATGTCTCCATGTGGCTCATTTCTTGAGTATTCAGTTCACCTGCAAGCAACCAAGATTACCAATAAATATTTGAACATAAAGCATATTTCTTGAGAAGTGTACGAGGACAGAAATGGAGTTTGCCTCCATGGCCTAGCTAGCAGTGTAACAAGACTAGTTCTCTTCTCTCTTCCCAGAGGAGCCAGGCCCTGTGTCTACCTACAACCAAAACCTCAGTAGTGGAAGTTCAAATATGAGGCAAGTTGTGCCCTGTGTGAAGGCAGTGTTTGCATCATCGCCGTATTGGTCCTGCACACCTCACATATCTGTAGGCTATATCTGGTGATGTCAGCAGTTCCTACTCTCCAGCTCTGGCCCAATAGCCAATGCTGTGAAACTACCATATCCAGGCTTGGCATCATGACTCTCACATGCCTTTACCTTGTGAACTCCTTGAAGGCAGGGACTATTCAGTTTAAAAAAAAAAAAAAACATTCCCAGTGGGGCAGCTAAGTGGCGCAGTGGATAGAGCACCGGCCCTGGAGTCAGGAGTACCTGAGTTCAAATCCGACCTCATACACTTAACACTTACTAGCTGTGTGACCCTGGGCAAGTCACTTAACCCCAATTGCCTCACTAAAAAAACAATAAAAAACCAAAAAAAAAAAAAAACATTCCCAGTGCTTAGAACAGTACCTGGCATATAAGAAGCACTTAATAAACATTTGTTGGGTGAGTACAAGTTGTTATCTATTATAGATATACCATCAGAATTATCAGAGTATCTGTTTTGCTGTTTAAAAGGATTGACAATTTATTTGTATCAATTTGTCCCTGAATATAATAATTTTACATGGATGTATCAGACAGCTCAGCTAAGTAGATGAAAAAGAACAATGACTTTCTACCTAAATAAAAAAATCAGTAGCTATGATTTCAATTTTTTTAAATCTTAACCAACTTTAGATTACCTTATCAAAAAGCAAATTTTCCTAAAAGACATGGAATTCCCAGAGTAAAATACAATATTCCCCCTTTCCATTCTGCAGAAAGCACCGTTCTTTCCTGGTTTCAAATTGGGATTTTCCAAAGGGGAGCAAGGACTCTTTTGTCTAAAGATTCAGCTGTTTAAAGTGAGGTGCTTTTCATTTTGAAGATCAATTTAGTTCTGCTTACATATTTTTCACAGTAAAAATGTCCCTTGATCAGCATTAATGCATGTATATGCTATCTATGAAGTATTTGGTTTTGTGTGTGCAGTTCTGCTCCTAACAAGAATTAGGGTGATATCTTTTATACATTTGCTCAATCTTACTCCTGGACCACAGAGAACAAAGCAGCAAGCCAGGCACTGTCCTGAGCACTAAGAATTTTGAGACTAGCATGAAAGTCCCTGCCTCAGAGAGTTAAGTACAGGCTTTGAGTAGAAGGTAGTATTTGAACTGAGTCTTGGAAGAAATTAGGGATGCTAAGAAACAAAGGTGGAGAGGTATGAGGGACAGCCAACATAAAGACATGTTGAAAAGAATGTCAACGTGGAAATAGAATGGGTTCTATTTTGTACAAGTATGTAAGGCGGTAGAAGGAAGGTTGAACTGGAGGCTGAGGTAGAGAGTTGTCAGGAGGAGGCTTTCAGGCACATTTCTGAATAGTGCCAACTTCTGGAGAAATGCTTAAGGGGTAGAGAAGGCTATATTCATGCAACAAATATTTATCAAGTACCTTCTGTGTACTAAATGCTCAAGGAAGAACAAATAATAAGATGTAGTCTTTGCCTTCAATGAATTTACAGTTTAGGAGGGGATAATCAGACACATACACAGACAGTGGTAACAATTTTTAATATGTTAAGTGCTCTTTGCTCAAATGAGTAGATACCATCACCTACAAAGGAGACCTTTAAAGGAGGTCTTTATTCATGCTGAATTTTCTCCAAGTAAATGGACACTGTCCTCTACCCCAAAGTAGATGAGCAAGTAATGGGATACCCAACAATTAAACAAATAGAGAACTGAGTCTTTGATAACCATAACCACAATAGTATCAATGCCTAAGGAGAATCTAGTTACAGTGGCAGATCTGAGGTACTACTCATATTTGAGTTCATTTTGAGCTACTGATGATTTGGAAATTATATTACGTAACCGGAGACTTAAATCAAGTTACTCGGTCAAAAATTAAACTTGGACCACCAGTGTGATGCTCACTAAGGCACTTCCTACTTCATGGACAGGACCTGAAAGGATATAATTCTAAGATCTTGAAGAATGGATGAAACTATGTAGGGATATATCAGGAGCTAGCACACTTAACAAGCAAACAAACAATAAAACTGAGAGTCTGGATAAAAATGTTCTATGCATCAAGTGGATCAAAAAATGCAGGAGTTGAAATAGCATGGAGGGAAAAGAGAGTCTGGGACAGAGTCTTTAGGGGCCCTTACTGTCAGTGGGCATGATGACATGGATGAATATTCAGCAGCGGAGACTGAGGAGCAGTCGGATAGGTTAGAAGAGAACCAGGAGAGAGCAATGTCCTAAAAAACTCAGGGAGAAGAGAGTATCAGAAAGGTGAAAGACACCTTCAGCCAAAGGCTACAGCAAGGTAAAAAAGAATGAGGCTGGAGAAAAGGCCATTAGATTTGGCAACTAAGAGATCATTAATAACTTTGGAGAAATAGTTTTGACTGAATGATAAGGTCAGAGGGCAGGTTGTAGAAAGTGAAGGAGAGGGCAGCTAGGTGGCACAGTGGATAAAGCACCAGCCCTGGATTCAGGAGGACCTGAGTTCAAATTTGACCTCAGACACTTGACATTTACTAGCTGTGTGACCCTGGGCAAGTCACTTAACCCTCATTGCCCCGCCCCCCCACAAAAAAAAAAGAAAGTGAAGGAGAGTGAGAGGAATAAAAATGGAGGCACATATTATAGAGTTTAATGCTGACTGTAAAATGTGTGTAATAATAGCACCGATCTCCCAAGGTGGTTGTGAGGATCAAGTGAGAAAATGTTTGTAAAAAAGTGCTTAGCAGGGGCAGCTAGGTGGTACAGTGGATAAAGCACCAGCCCTGGATTCAGGAGGACCTGAGTTCAAATCTGGCCTCAGACACTTGACACTTACTAGCTGTGTGACCCTGGGCAAGTCACTTAACCCTCATTGCCCCATTAAAAAAAAATCCCAACTAAAAGTGCTTAGCACAGTGCCAAAATTTCCATAAACACTGTATTTCTATAAAGTCCATAACACAAAAAGAATCCATAAATCTCTACTCCATACTGCTTGCTTTTTGTAAAAGGTCCATAATAAATTCCACACTTTCCTTCAAAAACTCTTCTGCTTGTAGGTTCTTCCTTCTATTCTCTTCTTTGTATTTTTTTAAAGGTTAGAGTGGTCATATTTTTTCTTCCATAACTATTGCTAAACCCTCCTTTCCTAAGCCCCACCCCTATTTAAAAACCAAGAGAAAGAGAAATAGGGAGCTAGGGACTTGGGTGGGATTGGAGCTCTGAGGAATGACTGCAGCTAGTATATGCTTCCTTTGCTGCAGATATATATCTTGTGCTTGAAATTTGCAAATTTTGGTACTGACATTCAGAATTTTAAAATCTTTTTTTTTAAAAAAAGGAGACATGGAAGACTGATACAAACAGAAGCAGGAAAATAATATATACAATAAAATTTATGTACAGAAGGGAATGTAAAGATTATTTAATCTAATCACTTCATTTTTAAAATGAGGAGATATTAAATAGCAGAACCAGAATTTGAACACAGGTCTTCTGGTTTCAAATCTAGCATTCTTTCCACTGTAGTGATCAGTTATAAATCCTGATCTCAAGCTATGTAAAGGGCAGTAAGAATCAGAGTACAAAGAAAAAGTCTTTCTCAGAAAATGTGGCCATTTAATTCTTGGTTTAATTTTTAAGATATACCTATTCAAAGAAGCTAAGAATAACTCTGGAATTACAAGAGTAAATAGTTATGGGGAGGGACAAATAAGAAGCACTTCTCAATAGTGGAAAGGAGGTGAAGGCAATACAACAGTGATTAAATCTGTGGTTGGAGGTTAGACATTTTATTTTTATGCACACATACCAATGTATACATATATGTATATGTGTGTATATGTATGTGTGTATATGCATTTGCTTTTTTTAAAAAAGCTAAAAAAACCTTTCTCTCTCCTCCCAAAAAGATCATCCCAATAAATTCATTAAAAAGAGGAGATAAATAGGATTTGGGGAATGCTAAAGAACTTCCCACTATCACTATCACTGCCCCTGCAAAGCCACTGTCATATGCACACCTATTTATTGCAATTGCTGGTAGCAACAATGAGATGGGACCCAGTTGACATAGCCGATAACATATGGGTATATTGTTGTTGCACATCTGGTCACTGCTGAAATGTCTAGGTCATTGTATCAGTACCCTGTAGTTAGACAACTCTTGGGGTAAATATGTAAATCCATGGATTCTGCTGAGAGGCTGAAGAACTCAAGAGAAGACCCTATGGAACAGAAAGGAGTAAGAGCTATCTACAAAAAGTCTGATGTCCTGGGAAGTCCCTGAAAACGTTCCCCCTTCTCAAGTTCAAGTACTTGAATTACACAATATTCTTTAGTGTTCCTAAAAACTGGAAATACTACTAGACAATGTTAAAAGTATTGATATTGGCTAGGGGTGGGGGTGGGAGGGAAGAAAGAACAGATCAATTAGTAACACTGATAAAAGAAAGATTCTTTTTTCCCCTAAGTTTTAGTTACCCATTCCCTAGGGCTGAAGGGATCTTTACTGGTTGTCCTAGTCATGACCTGGAAGCTCTTGTTGTTGATTGTGTCACCATAGTGCCTTGGACTTCTAGAAGGGGAAAATTGTTTTTTCTTTACTATCATTTTGAATGACTTCTGAATAAACTCAGTGTTGAGTGTCCAGAACACCATAGGTACCAAAGCCAGACTGGAAACCCCCAAACAGAGTAGTTCCTTTTTGTTTTGTGGTTAATCAAACTTTTATTCACAAATTTCCAGATTTCTAAGCTCAACTCTTTGCACAAGTTTGTGTCTTTGGTTCATGTCCCCAGACTCCAGATAAAATAAAATAAACTACACACTGGTGTAGTACTTAAACTCCATTTTTCAGAATGGGACACCGAAGACCAGAAATAAGTTTTCAAATTAATTAGATTTTTGCATTAGGAGAAACCAAGACTCACAAAGTTAAATCCCTGGACAGAAAGACTTTCTTCTCTTATGGTAATCTCTTTTCTATCCATCATGTGTCAACACCCACTTTAACCCCTAAATTCAGCACTTTTCTGAGTAATTGTGATTATTCTTACTTGGACTAATGGGCTTAGTCATGATTTTTAACATATATTATATTACAGACATAGTACATTAAATATTAACCACATAAAATATATTCCAAGGATTTACATACATACATATATTTGGAATGATGCTATATCAGAAGGGGGAGAGGCCCTAAAATGCTGTTTACATAAAAAAAATAAAATGCAGAAATGCTTCTTTAAGACTTTTATGTGAATTATGAATTCATTACATTTTCTAAAGATGAGGCAAAAGATAGGATGGAAAGCAAGCCAGACATGTGGCGATCAAGTTGCAGATGGAAACTTCCTGCCAGGTTCTGAAGAAGTTTAGAATGATAATGATGATTACAATAATAGCTAGCTTTTATATAGTGCTTTAAGGTTTGCAAAGTGTTTTACCTAAGTTCTCTCATTTAATTGGCAGAACCAATCCTGCAAGGAGCATGGTATTCTTATTCCTGTTTTAGAGATCAGGAAGCTGAGGATTAGAGTAGTGAAGTGCCTTGCCCAGGATCACTGGGGAGTCTTTGTGGCAGGTTGTGAACTTAGGTCTTTCTGACTCCAAGTCCAGTGTTGTATCCACTGGGCAATAATATTAGGGAATGTGGTAGCCTTAGAGTCTGGGTGGTGAGCAGAGTAACTATTGGTGGCTGTAGGGATGATGTAAGTGGTGGGCAGGAGAGTAGAGAGAGGAACTTTGAGCAAGAGTGGAAAGGGTATAGGTGTGAGATCCTGATCGATAGACTCAGCTGAACCTGAAGTGGGCATTTCCTAATGCGAGTTTTCTGAAGAAGATATCTTCAAAGTAGAAGGCTACCTGAAATGAAATTATAATTGAGTTGCCCCTTCTTTTCTTCTTTCTAACTCCTCAGGAACAGAGAAACATGTCCCCAAATCACTCCCTAACAGATATTCTCTCTTGCTTATCAAACCGAAACACCTCATTCCCTCAGTGAAAGTATGCTTGAGGGGGCAGCTAGGTGGCACAGTGGATAAAGCACTGGCCCTGGATTCAGGAGGATCTGAGTTCAAACCCAGCCTCAGACACTTGAGACTTACTAGCTGTGTGACTCTGGGCAAGTCACTTAACCCTCACTGCCCTGCAAAAAAAAAGTCTGTTTGAGTTTTCAAATGGCCTGTCTCTAAAAGATGGCAACCTAGTTTTCACTTGGCTATCTCTTGTGGGAGAATGTCCTGCTAGATGCTATTAAGATAAATATATCAATGTCCAATACTCTGCTCATCCAGAGAAGGATTTATGGTGCTTTGAATTAGATGGCATTACATTTTACACCACCAGTGTGTTCCTTAGGATTCATTCATTCAACAAGCAATTATGAAGCACCTGTCATGTACAACAGCATTAATTTAATAACATAATAACATAGTGTTTAAGGTTTACAAAGTACTTCCTTCTTAATAACACTGTGAGGTAACTAATACATATTATATATAAATGTAGAATCCAAGAAATAAAGAGGCACTCAATTGGGAAGGCAAAGAGTTAGCTTAGATCATTGTATTGCTGAGAATAGTTAAGCCATTCACAGTTTTTCCTCAAACAATATTGCTGTCACTGTGTACAATGTTCTCCTGGTTCTGCTCACTTAACTATACAACAGTTCATACAGGTCTTTCCAGGCCTTTTCTGAAATCATTCTGCTTATCATTTCTTATAGCACAATAATATTCCACAGCTTGTTTAGCCATTGCCCAATTGATAGGCATTCCTTCGATTTCCAGTTCTTAACCACCAAAAAAGAGCTGCTAGAAACATTTTTGTACAAATAGGTCTTTTACTTTTTCAAGGGAATGTCTTAGGGATCTAAACCTAGCAGTGGTATTGCTGGATCAAAGGTTATGCACAGTTCTATAGTCCTTTGGGCATAGTTCCAAATTGCTCTCCAGAATAGTTGAATCAGTTCACAACTCCACCAACAGTGCATTAGCGTCCCAGTTTTTCCTACATCCCCTCCAACATCCAATATTTTCCTTATTTGTTATGTTGGAGGTAAAGAGTTAGGACTAGAACTAAGGTCTTTCAACTTTAAAAACCAAATTCTTTGCACTATGCTACAATACCTTCCATTCCTCTATTCATCCATTCATTCATATATTCAACAAACAGAATCACAGAGGGCATTTAATCTAACCCATCCATACCCTTCTACAATGTACCCAATGAATATCATCTAATCTTTGCTTGACAATCTTTAAGGATGGGGAATCCACTACCCCCCAAGGTTGCCTGTTCTATTTTGGCACATCAACCCTAATCTGCCTCTCTACATCTTTGACCCAGTGTTCCTGCTTCTGCCTTCTAGGACTAGATAGGACAAATCTAATCTTTTTTTTTTTTTTGCAGGGCAGTGAGGGTTAAGTGACTTGCCCAGGGTCACACAGCTAGTAAATGTCAAGTGTCTGAGTCCGGATTTGAACTCAGGTCCTCCTGAATCCAGGGCCGGTGCTTTAACCACTGTGCCATCTAGCTGCCCCAAATCTAATCTTTTTTCTGCATGACAGCCTTTCAAATACTTGAATGTAGTTATCACATCTCCTCTCATTCTTTTCTTTTTTTACTCCTGCTCCTTCAGCAGATTCTGATGTGTATAATCCCTAGGCTCTTTTATTTTTTAAACGGGGCAATGGGGTTAAGTGACTTGCCCAGGGTCACACATCTAGTAAGTGTCTAGTGTCTGAGGCCGGATTTGAACTCAGGAACTCCTGAATCCAGGGCCGGTGCTTTATCCACTGCGCCACCTAGCTGCCCCATCCCTAGGCTCTTTACCATGCTGGTTGCTTTTCTCAGGACACTCTCCAGGTTATTGACTTCATTTCCATGGTACACAGTATTAAACACGGGATTTCACATGTTGTTTGAAGTGTTGGGCAGAGTCCTGTGGGACAATCCCCTTTCTAATCTTCAACACCACATCTCTCTTAATGTATTTCCTGAGCTAGTTTCTGGGGGATGCACAACGATAAGTAGCATAAAGGCAGTATAAGTTAAAATATGATAGGGCATAAACGAAATGCAAAATGGCATGAGAATGGAAGAGGGAGAATGAGGAAAAGATCACTTATACCTGAACGAATCAGAGAATGGCCCATGGAAGAAAGTATATAAAGCCCTGAAGGCTAAGTAGAATGTCAAAGGTAGAGATGAGGGGAAGCACATCAGATACAGGGAAAAGTCGCATGAACATAGATTCAGAGACAGGAAAGCACAGGGACATGTTCAGAGGATGAGAAATGTTCTGTTTCGCCAGAAAGGAAGGGTAGTTGTGCAAGATAAGACTGGAAAGCTATGTTAGCACTATATTGTCTAGGGTCTTGAACGCCTGTCTAAGGTTAGACTTTATTCTATAGATAAGAGAGAGCCATTAAAGGATTTGAGCAGAGGAGTAATGTAGTCAGACACATGCATTATGAATATTAATAGTAATTGAGAAGTATACAGGATGAATTGGAGCTGGGAAAGACTAGACATCCTGCTAGTATCCAACGCACGCCCTCTCCAAAAGTATTTCCTTATAACCTGAAGTCCTTGAATTTCTCTGTTCTCCATTTGCCTTTAAATGGTCTGATTTCCACTTGCTGTGCCTAGGAATAGCTTATATTCATACAGCCTTTTTAAGGTTGACCAAGACTTTCTTCACAACATGCTAGGAGATTGGTAATACAAGTATTATTATTCTCTTTTTTTTCAGATGCATGAATGAAAGGAAAAGCATTTGTTAGACACTGTGATAAGCTCTGGGAATACAAATACAAGTATGTCACGATCGGCGATGAATCTGAAAGGAACAGAGAAAATGGACACAAGCATATGTGAAGCAAGTGTCGTTTATTGCAAGTCTTTTTCTCCTTTATATAGTCATCTTAAACAAAGAAATTCATACATCAGAGATTTATCTTTATCTTACATTAGCACAAAAATGTACAAAAGCAGGATGTACTGTTATTATGGTTTACCCAAGAGAAAAACACACGTATGTGAAGTCAGAGTGACCTGCTTGTTACAATCCGGACCCAGAGATAAGAGGAAGAGGAATACATGGGAAAAAGGGAAGAGGAGCCTCCTTTGCGTCAAGGAAGAGGAGCCTGTTTATCAGTCTCACTGCTATTCCAAGTTAACCCATTAGAGTCTCACTACACAAGTAAGTAAATCAGTCCCTGCCCTCAAGGAACTCACAGTCTAATACAGTAAGGCAATCAATAAAAGAGAGTGATGGCCAAGGAGGAGTGTTTTGGACAGGGAATTCCGAAGGAATAGCAATTGAAGTCAAATGGCAAATGATTGATATGTCCTTTCCAAGAATGGTAGTGTTGATTTTATTACTGTTCTCAGAGCAAGAGATGGGAAGGGGGCATGTGGGAGAAGGGATAGTATGGTATGGTCAGGAAGTGACATCATTAGCCAGAGACTGAGCAGGATCAGGTGAAGGAATGCTCATCCTTCAGAGTCCAGGACCACAGTGGGGTGGGGGTGGGGGGCTGAAGCTGAACACTGAGGGTGGGGTCTGGAGAACAATTAGCATGGCATGGGGGTGACCTGGAAGTGAGGGAAATCTTAGGTTCAATGACATTCAGTGATTTGATCAGCATTACCCAAGCAGAACTCAAACTCGGATCTTCTCATTCTAAGACCAATGTATCCTTTCCACTTTACAATAGCTGCCTCTTGGGTCAAGGTCCTTGGCTGGGTACCAGGTAACTAAAGTTGCTGAGTGTGGTTCCAATGTTATTTCAGTAATTTTCAGGTACATGGTGAATTAAAATGGCATGGTCGATAGATGGCATACCTTGGAGTCCAAAACATTTTATTTTAGATGTGTGTCCATAGATAGGCAAGTCTTTTGGTGAGACCTAGACAACTCTCTATCATGCTAAGTTACAGGTAAGTTGCCTCCCAATGATGTCTGGAAAGAGTCTACATGTCCTACATTGGTGGAATCACAGGTCCCAAAAAAATGAATTAAGTAGGCTTTGTGGGCAGCAAAACAGATCTTAGAGTTTGTCTAGACCTAATTGATTTAGGAACCTCCTCTGTAAATGGAATGATGATCTGTCCTGGGGCATTAATTAGCAGTTATAAAACTTTCTATGGGGAAATGTAAGTTCCTTGAGGTAGGGACTATGTTATTTGTTTCTGTTTGTACCCTCAGTGCTTAGCACAGTGCCTTACACATGGTAGGTACTTCATAAATGTTCTGTCTATGTATCTATCCATGTATGTATATAGGTATGTATGCATCTATTTCTCTTTTTATCTGTCTGTCCATCCATCTATCCATCTTTCTATCAGAGGGAGTTGATAATAATTGTTTCTGGTAATAAAACAAAAGAAGAACCTGAATATTTATGGGTTTTTTTAAGGCTGGCAAAATTTGATTATTTTTCCTGGAGCATTATGAAGACAGAGAAAACATTACATTCCTTAGTAGTAGACCTTTTCCTTTTTCCTCAATACCCTAATGCTTGACCTTTGCCTTTCAAGAAGAATCTCAGCCCAAAACCCTTGCTCCTTTAAACAAAGTAAAACCTTTCCTAATATAAACGGCCTCATATTTCACTTCAACTCACATCTTATTCCAGTGTTCTATTGGAAAATTCCATATACCTTCTGTCCCCATTCAATTTCATTCCTTGTGGACAATTAGCCCAACTCTTCTCTAAGTTCTAGGCCTTTGAAATATCTGGCTCTTTACTAACCTCTTTTGGTCTTCCAGATAGAAGCTAGTCTATTTTAGATGACTTCCAAGTCTACTTTATCATAGGCTATTTTGTTCTTCCTGAATCAGTCTAATCCACATAAAGCTTTTTGTCTCTGTAAATCCAATACATTTCAATACTTCCATGGATCTGTGTTCTTAATATATGTTACTTACAGACTATCTTTTATTCACCTCAAATTCCACTTTATTCCTTCCTTTTAAATCCAATTGTATAATTACATCAAATCCCTCTGTATGCTGTAGATATTTTAATCAAAATAAAAACATTCTCTTGATAAATTAACTTTTCTATAGAATTAGAAGTACCCCAATCATTCAAATACGTATTTGGCAGCACACTGTCTTATCACTGTATTCTGGATATTTCTGGGCATGCCTTTTGAGAATGCCCCCTTTGCCTAGCAAGGAGCCCACTGCATTCCCTACTCTGAGGGCAGAGTCTGCCTCACTCTTCATTTGTATTAGAGGCACCCAGAACAGTGTCTGACACAGCAGGCACTTAAAAAATACTTGTTGATTGATTTGGCTGACTGAAGGTCACACAACTAGTAGGTTACAAAGGCTGGACTTGATTTCCAGTCTGTTTCCCGATTTCCAGTCACGTGTTCTTTCTGATTCCCTATGTATGTCTGTAAGCTAGACACAACCTACTTGAACATTTCAAAATTCTGTAGTTTCACTTCCTCTCCCCACTCAGATCTTAACCTAAACATGCCTCCAGTAGGCCAGTCTTCATGAGTGATTTGTGGTCAAAGGAACTTGTCACGTGTGGCTAAACCTGGTGGATGGAGAAGCCTCTCTGAACTTTGCATGACCCTCAAGTGAAAGACACAGTCTCTTTCATGACTGTCCTCAGAGCCTTCCCAACTTGCCCATACTCCCCCCCTGTAGCCTTTAAAGACCCAGCCTCACCTTCACAGGATGATGAAGAACAGAAACTAGACTTCAGTGAAGATTCACTAATCCTGGGATCATATTTTTAGCTTGAAAGGATGGCCCTTTGATGTCATCTGATCAAACCCCTTTATTTTACAAATGAGGAAACTGACATGGAGTAGTTAAAACATGTCCGGGCTATGACTTAGGGTCATAGTTCTGGAACTGGAAAACCTCAGAAAGGTTATAAAGCACAGTCCTCATTTTACAGATAAGGAAACAGGTCCAGAAAAATCAAGCAACTTGACCAAGGTCATACAAGTAAGAGGCAAGAATCAAACTTTGGTCCTTTGACTCCAAGTTAAACACCCCAAGACATATAATTAGTAAGTGACATATTTGTCCCCAGGACCCCAGTGTCCAAGTTCAGTTTATTTCCTAATACATTTTTAAAAATATATAAAAATTGAACTTAGAACAATGAAGTGCTTAGTAAATGTTAGTTTAATAACTATATAATTATATCTAGAGGAGACATAGTGTAGTGTCAAATACAAATAGAAACCGGGGCTACTAAATCATACATGAGGATCCCTGTAGGCTGTATATTGACATAGAAAACCACATATTAACATGATCTCTTTTATTGTCATTTTCATGTATTTTGTAATATTTCCCAATTGCATTTTTAATCTGGTTCAGGCAGCACTTGGGAGTGTTGGGGCCCCGTGGGGCACACACCAGGGGGAACCTGGTTCAAGTCTGACACATGCCTGTTGTGTGACCCAAGGCAAATCACTTAACCTCTCTCAGGGGTCTAGGCAATTGACTAAGGGAGGAGAAGGTGCCAATGTGCACTGGGAGAGGGAAGTTCCTTGCCTGAGAGGCCCCCTGTATCAATAAAGTCCAGTGTCCCTATCCCTAATTATCTTTATTTTATATTGTGGGTATAGGGAATACCCTGGAGAGTCTAAAGAGGTGGTTTGCAGTCTTAGCAAGGCAGAAAACTCCAGTTCAAGCTCTGCCTCTGACACTCGGTAGCTGTATGAGTTTGGACAGATCATTCTGAAATGATTCTGTTGCTTGGTTGAGAGCAACACACTTTGCTAGCATCTTCCTAAATGAGGTCCCCTCTTCCCTCACCCGCTCCCCCCCACCCCCCCACCCCCCGCAAGAACCTGGACTCGGAGTGGAGGCTAAACCTCGGCTAGCGGCAAGCCAAGCAAGCAGCGCCAGTTTCTGGTTCGCCCGCTCCCTTCCAAGAGCGACCCAATGGGGTGAAGGCGGACGCCCGGCAAGCCAATCACAGTCGCCTCCGGCACCGGCCGCGCCGGGGAGAGCGTGTGAGAGTCGGTGGTTTGGCGTCGCGCCAGGTGCATCCTCAATTTAAGTGAACGTCTGACAGCTCGGAGCATCTCCCCTCTCGCCTGTGTTCTCCTCGCGATCAGACCTCAAGACCTCGCTCTGGCAAGGGGCATGGGTGCCACGCCGCTCCTCTGGGGCTTGTTGGCTTTCCTCACGCCGGGGGCCTGCGGTGAGTAAGGAGGGTTCAAAAGAACCTTAAGGGGTAAGGGGCGGCTTCAGGACGCTAGCCAGCACTCCAGGGCGCGAGACATGGCCCTTCCGTCCTCAGCGCGCATGGCCGGCCCCCCCGCCTCCTCTCCCCCGCTTACCCTCCCCAGGAAGCTCCACCTGGTCCTCCTCCTTGGCTCCACCTTTTGCTAGTAGCTCTTCTGCTCGTTCCCCCCAAGGGCAGAACTGGGAGCCACAGATGATGTGGCTGCACAGGCAGGTGCAGAGAGGCGGAGTGAGGGCGAGCTGTCCAAAAGCCATATGAGTGGGAGTTCCCTATCCCCTGGGGACTCCGAAAAAAGGTGGGAGGACCGCTGGTCTGGAGTTGCCTTGGGGTGGGTTGGACCAGAAAGCCTCAGATGTCCCTTCCAGCTCACCGAATTAAGGGGTCTGCTTAGAGCATCGGATTTGGGATTCTGACAAACCAGGGGTTAGGATTAGAATAGTGTCTCGAAGTCATCGTTCATTTTATGTCTTTATTGTGTTTCTGTGACTATACCAAGCTCCTCCTAGTCCTAAGTCTAGGTCTTTTTTTCTGTCCAATAAAAGGAAAAATTTGACTTCTTGCTCCCTATTCCCAGATGAAGGAGGAATATTTACCTTCACAATTTGATCTGATCATCCATTGGGTTAGAGAGTGAAAGAATGAAATTTTAAACCACAGATATTTGGAATTAGAGGTCAAAGAGTGTAGTTTTCTCAGTATTGTACTTCTTAATAGTACATCATGGGGGGCAGCTAGGTGGCACAGTGATAAGCACTGGCCCTGGATTCAGGAGGACCTGAGTTCAAATCCAGCCTCAGACACTTGACCCTTACCTAGCTGTGTGACCCTGGGCAAGCCACTTAAACCTCACTGCCCTGAAAAAAAAAATAGTACACCATGGTCCTCATTCAACTTTTGCTAAAATATTTCTGATAATATTCTAATTGAATGAATCATAACAATTCAAGAATTTATCAAATACAGGGTGGGCCAAAAGTCACAATGTTTTAATAACTTTTTGAAATTATTTTTTCTTTATTTTTTGCCATTTGCAAGATTTGATTTTTCACAGGTAATGTAAATTCATTCCTATATAAAGTGTATATAATGCTATGGTGTTGAAAATTAAAATGAAAAATAAAGGAGTTATTAAATATTGAAGCCCCTCTGTGACTCTTGGCCCACCTTGTACATTGTAAAAGTGAAAATTTCCTGGTTTTGAGATAAGGGGTTGTTGTTCATTAACATCAGACTCCATTTGGGGTTTTTGAAGTGTTGTGACACCATTTGGGGTTTTCTTGGCAAAGATACTGGAGTAGTTTGCCATTTCCTTCTCCAGCTCATTTGACAGATGAGGAAACTGAGGCAAACAGGGTTAAATGACTTGCCCATTGTCATACAGCTAAATTTGAACTCAGGAAGATGAGTATTTCTGACTCCAAGCTGGGTACTTTATCCCTGGGCCATCTAGCTCACCTGCATGTAGTTAGGCAATATTAATTTATTATATTATTTCATATGAGTGGTGAGGATGTATAACTTTTTTTTGAAAGGCAGTGGGGGGTTAAGGGACTTACCCAGGGTCACACAGCTAGTAAGTGTCAAGTGTCTGAGGCCGGATTTGAACTCAGGTACTCCTGAATCCAGGGCCAGTGCTTTATCCACTGTGCCACCTAGCTGCCCCAAGATGGTATAACTTTGAGATTGTTGGAAGAGATAAGTAGGAGAGAATGTCTCAGTAGAAATGGCAGAACCTAATTAAGCAAACCGAATATTGAGACTTGTTAGTATACTCTACTTGATATGAAGTGGAACTAGCATTTGGCTCTGAATATTCCTCCTCCTATTTCTGTCTTCCTTGCTGACATATCTTCCTCTAGGTCCTTAAATTATGGGGAAAATAAATACCTCCCAGGATTTTCTGAGAAGATTAAATTAGATAATATTCACAAAATCCTTAGCACATTGCCTGGCACATAGAGAGTGCTTAATAAATGTTTGTTTCCTTCCTTCCTGGCACCCTAAGTCAGGGACATGCAGAAACAGGGGCAAGAGAAAAAGATTCAAAGAAAAAAGATATAACCAGATCTCTGCATGAAAGCTCTGCAGCTAGTGGAGATGGGGACCCACTTACTCAGTTTAGATAGACGACAATAACTTAGGTTTTTATTGAATCAAACAGGAATTTACCTTTGTTAATTGCTCTGTGTGACAAATTCAGGCAACCACAAACTCCAAAAAAAGTCATAGCTAACCTGACAGGGTTGCATAAGCAGCTAGAAAAATCTTAACAGGTCCTTGATTGACTTGTTTGTACCATTATGTGTATTGTTTTAATGTGTCGTTCTGATCAGAATTCTCAATAATAGCCCCATTTTATTCGTTAACCAGCTATTAGGCCATATATGCTTAGAGATTTTAGGTCAAAGTCATTAAGTTTGTTTTTAAAAAGAATAAACAAGATAAATAATCGGTTTTTCTCTTGTCAAATAATCAGTAATATTTTTCTCAAAGCTTTTTAGAAGAAAATTAAAGAGATGGGAAATGAACCCTCTCAGGAAACTATTACAAGCATGGAACCAAGGTAGGCTTCCTATTCAGGCCAGCATGGAGAAAAACAAAACAAAACAAAACAAAAACCTAGAGCTGCTAAACTCAGTGAGTTATGGTTAAAAAAAAAACCTGCCTTTAATTCTTTAGATTAATTTTTCTGGCCAGTACTAGGAAGGTATAGACATGAGGATATAGGAAATCTAAGACTTTATACAAGATAAACATTCAAGGCAGATGAAATATTGGTGGGTTGGACCAAATTAGAGAGCATAGAGCACCCCAAAACTACACAGCTGATAAGGAAACAGCAAGGAGGGAAAGACAGTCAGGTTTGGAAGAGCAGAGGGGGAAGAACCCCTTCTGTACCCCATTATCTACCACCTCCTCCCCAAATACCATCCTGAAGGGGAGAAAGTAGGAGTTTTTCCCTTAAAGGGAACAAATTTTCTACTGAGACTGGAATCACCTTTGTTTCAGTCCACCGCCCTTTCAGTCCATCTGATTTAGACACATGGTGGACCCAGACCCCCAAATTTGAGGAAAATCCCACTACAGTTATACATTCATTTCAGGCTATTTTCAGAGCCTTTAACCGCAATTGGACAGATATTGAAGATTTATTAGATACACTTCTCTCCCCAAGAGAGAAGGTTGCAATTATAGAGTCTACAAACAGATTAGTTTAACCACGATTACGCCTAGCCAATAGCCAGCATTGACCACTCCAAAAACCCCTGTTGGCACCCTAATATCCCTGCATATATGGGTAGATTAGGCCAAGCAAGAGAGGCTCTAATTAGAGGAATGGAAATGTTAAGACCAGAATTAGTTAGACCAGAGAACTTTAGCAAGTCTCAGGAAATTAAGCAAGAGAAGCAAACCCTGAATCAGTTTTATGATGTCTTTGCAAAAGAGCAAAAAGATTTGCAGGGCGTGACCCTGTTAACCCCAGAGATGCTAGAATTACCAATACAGCTTATATACACCAAACATCCTTCAGAAATAAGGGAGTTTTTTCTGAATAATTACCCCCAAGTTACTTGAAAAGAACACAGGTGAACTTAAAGCCATAGCCATGCACATTTTTTGAAAGAGAAAACAAAAGGGAAGAAAGGAAAAAAGAGCAACAGGAACTCTAGGACCATTCTTGCTATTGCTTCTGCTTTCAATTCTAAAGCAGAGAGAGGTTAACCCCTGGATTGTTTTCAATGTGGGGGGAGAAGGGCCACCTTACTAGAGATGTAGAAAGAAACAGACAGATCAAAACCAGAAAAACCTCCAAACTATACAAGACAGGCTGGGCTTCCCACACCTAACCCTTTGCCAAGGAGAAACCTTCATTCCCTTCAAAGTACAGCAGGAGTCACAACATCAAGCTGAAGAATTTGTTTTTCCTCATCCTGATGCCCTTTTGGCACCTATTATCCCTGTCTCCTCCTCCTCATGCATCTCTCAACCTTATATTTCTCTTAGATACATGGTTGATGACTTCCTGGTTGATATAGGAGCCTCTTTGTCGGTTTTGACACTACATTATCAAGCCCATCTGATATTATTGCTACTAATCTATCATTGGTGTTACTCACAAACCTCCACTTACAGATGTTATCCAAACAAGTCACTGTTGGTCCTTTAACAATAGATCACTTTTTTTCTGTTCATGCCCAGTGGTTCAGTTAATATTGCGGTATTGTTTAAGCTTAGAGCTATTATTGAATGTTCACCTAATGGGTCCTTATCTTTATGGCTCCCAGATGATTCTCTTTCTGTATTCCCCTTGCTGCTCAACCTTGACACAGCTGTCATTGCTTATGCCACAGCTAAGCAGATTGCATCTAATATCCCTGAATAGGTTTGGGCCACATGTGTTACTATCAAAGTGAAAGGTGGTCTTCCTCCTTCCATTCCCCAATACACTCTATCCAAGGAAAACACGGAAGTAATTGAACCCATAATTAATGCTCTGATTGATCAAGGGATTCTAGTTCAGTGCAAATCTCTTTGTAATACACATATATTACCTGTAAAACCAAAACCAAAAACCCTAAGCCAGGTCCTGATGGTATATCTGTCTATTAGTTTGAACAAGATCTCTAAGCCATTAACCCTCATGTTATCCCTAAACACCCAGTAACTCCCAATCTGGCTATCATTGTCTCCACCATTCCTTGTACAGCCAAATGCTTTATGTTATTGACTTGTGCTTAGCTTTTTGCAGTATTCCAATCAATGAATCTGCCCCAATACCTGTTTGCCTTCACCTGGAAAGGCAGTCAATACACATGGATAAGACTGCCTCAGGAGTATGTAGAAAGCCCAACCCTATACTCTCAGATTTTACAAGACTTAGCTTCCAACACTTTTGAAGATTCTACCTTAATACACTATGTTGATGACTTCCTATTAGCTGTTCCTAAGGATGACATTTGTAAAAAGGATGGTTAATGGAACTAAGATCTTCTCTGATCAAAGACTTGCTAGATGTGAAGTGACTTTATTAGGAAAAGAAAATATTACCATCAAAAGGTGTTCTATCCGGGGCAGCTAGGTGGCGCAGTGGATAGAGCACCGTCCCTGGAGTCAGGAGTACCTGAGTTCAAATCCAGGCTCAGACACTTAACACTTACTAGCTGTGTGACCCTGGGCAAGTCACTTAACTCCAATTGCCTCACTAAAAAAAAGAAGAAAAAAAAAGGTGTTTTATCCTTCATCCTGCCTCACTGCTCCCTGAACTTCCTTTAGCAGATGCTTCATTGCTTCTACATGACTGCAATCTCCTTGTGGATATGGCTGAGAAACCTGGAGATCTCTCTGATGTTCCATTCCCTAATCCAGATCTAACTCTCTACACTAATGGTTCTTCCTTTATCAGAAAAGGCATTTGCTATCTGGCACTGCTGTGATCCCTGATACAGACCTTGTCTGGTCAGCCTCTCTACCATCACAACTCAGTGCCCACGCAGCTGAACTCATAGCTCTCAAACCTGCCGCCTCTCTGCTGGTAAAGCAGTAAACATCTACACAGATTCTAGGAATGTTTTTGGTGTTTGCCACATCACTGGAATGCTTTGGCTACAACAACTTTCTCACATCTTCTGGAAAGACTATAGCAAATTCTTACTTTATTTGTAAGCTCCTTAATGTGCTGCCCAGTTCCCACTGGGTGGGGGTGGGGCGAGCACAGACCCAGTGTCTTTTGGCAATAAGAAAGAAGATGCATCAGCCAAAGAGGCCGCCTCAACAGACCCGTCATCCTCTTTTCTCTACCACCCTTTTTGATGAGAACCAAATAATCCAACTCCCCTTCAGAAATGAAGATGATACTACAATCTATAAGAATGAAGTGGAATCCTGGAAGAAGTACAATGCAAAACAGGTATCTAGGATATGGATCACTGAGTCTGGTAAGCCACTCTTCCCTAAGAAACTTTATCATCAGATCTGCTCTTCAACTCACAAAGTGGGACACTTTAGTACTCAGGGGATGGTGAACACAATCAACCTAATATGAGTGACCCCAGATATCTCCTCTGTAGCTGATCATATATGTGCTTCTTGTCACGTCAATCTTACAACCAACATGCTTTTAGGAATCTGCCTTTGGAGGTTATCCCCTGCTTATATCCCATTTGAACATTGAATCCAAATTGAGTATATTAGCATGCCCAAATCAGGTATCTACAACACTGCCTGGTTATTGTAGATCAACTCACTAAAGGAGTGGGAGCCTTTCCCCCTTCTAGGGCTACATCACCCTTTGTTGCTAAGATTGTCCTTGAAGAGATTGTTCCAAGATTTGCCCCACCCCCAAAACATTTATTAACTCAGAGAGAGGGTCTCATTTCACAGATTCAATCCTAACCCAGGTTTATTCCTATCTTGGTGTTAAACCCTGCTACCACACCCTATATCACCCCCAAAGCTCAGTCCAAGTTGAAAGGATGAATAGGGAGCTTAAAACTATGATTGGGAGACTTCCCCAGGGCAGGCAGCAAGAGGGAAGGGGATATGGGGAAATTATATCTATCTAAAATTTTGTAGCACCTATATAAATTTTTGCATATAAATTTTTAACTACTAAATTTATTGATTGGAATGATAACACAAAATCTGTAAACTTAAAATCTGAAATTTAAATGAAATGTGAATTTGAAATGAAATGTATAACACCATTTGAAAATGCACCTTTTGAAATTTAAAACCTTTTTGAAAGAATTTTAAAATTTGAATTCAAAATCACTTTATGCATATGTATCACCCTTGAAATTGAAAATTGAAATAATTTAAAATTATATGTATTGTATAAATTTGAAATTTGATAAATTTGACATTTTCTTTTGAAGTTGAAATTGATTAAATTATATGTGAAATTTGAAATCATTACCTTTGGAAAATGGGAAAAAGATTTGAAATACTTTTTGAAACAGTTTAGGAAGCTAGCTTGGAAGAGAATATAACCCAATGAATATTTATTAGTTTTTCTTTAACTATCTTACTGTCTTTTCATAGTCCAGT
The DNA here is from genome assembly GCF_019393635.1 of Dromiciops gliroides. NCBI lineage: Eukaryota > Metazoa > Chordata > Mammalia > Microbiotheria > Microbiotheriidae > Dromiciops > Dromiciops gliroides. Next base: position 106,872,812 of record NC_057864.1, read on the forward strand.
TCCTAAACTACTAAATTTCCTTTGGTCAGATGACATCAGTTTATTCACTTTAATAACTCAATAGGGAAATGACCTCTCTAACAGCATTTTGCAATATCTCAGAGATATTTCACTTACCAACATAGTTTTAAAAGCATATTTTAAAATCATCTATGTTATTATCTTTGATAAGTTATTTAATCCAAAAACCCATACAATCACAATGTAGCTTCAAAATTCTCAACCCAATAATTTTTAGTCACTTGTGGCAATTAACAAAACCTCATCTTTCTTACACTAGGAAAGCTTAAGTAATTTGCCAGAGTCACACAACCAAGATGTGTCAGAGCTGTTCTTTGTTTTATTGGTGCATTTTTGCTTTATTTTCAATTTTTTTCTTTTCATGACTAAATTTCCTACGTTTGCACATATTTTGAGATTATTATGTTCATTTTTAGCTTCATGCTCACTATCATTTGTCCTCTTTCTCACTACATCTTATATGTGTTCAGAGAAGTAAATTTTCTTTTGCCCATTTAGTTTCATACAACAAATGTTCTTTATTGTCTTGTTACTATAATTTTATTTAATATTTAGACTTAATATATTTCTATTGCTCATATTTCCCTCAATGATGCAACACTGAAATAGTTTCTAGTTCTTCAGATTTTCCTCCAATAATTGCTAAAAATTCATCACTTTAATTTTTAACATTTTATTCATATCATTTATTACCATATTTCATGTTGGTATTTCCCTTAGATATACAAAAAAGAAACAAATTGTGTGGGTTTTTGTTAGCACATTAGTGTAGTTATGAAAGACTATTTGGAATATCTACATTTAATTTTGATAATATTCTATCACCTATTGTACCTTTGAGCATAATAAAACGTTTCCTTATTTTTCTCTGACCAATTAAATTTTGCTATTCTCACCTGAGATTATTGTTAATCTTTTAATTGAATCATAGAAGGAACCAAAATCAATTCCTTCTCCTTTTTTAATGACCCTAACCTGTTGATGACCCTTTATTCCTGTTAATGTTCATGTTCCAGCATCTCCTCCCTTTTCACCCCTCAAACTCTTGAGCTACAAGTCGCCCATCCATTATTTCAGAAGAAAACTTCCTGTAATTTTGCACCTCAATGGAGGACTGCCCTCTCTGGTTTTGCTTCCCCTATAGAGGATTATCTGCCATAGAACTGTATGTTATGCTTACCCTATAATAAATCCAATTCTCAATGAACTAAGAAAATTATCAAAGGGGGAATTGAAAGGAAAAGATCAATGATCAGTGCCTTGAGTGCTTTGCTCTGTATTGCCTTACTAATCTTTTCTCAGCTATAATCGTTAGGATAAGAAATAACTGAGTGGTTTATAGGCAAAGCATCTTAAACTGTGGGTCCATATGGGGTCATGTAACTGAATGTGGGGGTTAAGAAAAAATTTGACAACAGTAAGAGGTTATATATACCTATTTTATATACCTTTATACCTGGGGTTGCATACAAATTTCGTGGAAAAAGAAAAAGGGGTCATGAGTGGAAAAAGGTTAAGCCCCTGGTTTATAAGAAATATGTAGTCCCTGGTTTAAAAAAAAAAGACAAAACAAACAAAAAAACAAAAACCCTATGTGTGACGAAACTATAATGTAGTCCCAGAAAAATTCCTGTGTTTACATAAGAAGTGTAGCTATCGGGGCAGCTAGGTAATGCAGTGGTTTAGAGCATTGGCCCTGGAATTCAGGAGGACGTGAGTTCAAATCCAGCCTCAGACACTTGACACTTACTAGCTTTGTGACCCTGGACAAGTCACTTAACCCCAATTGCCTCAAAAAAAAAGAGTATAGCTATAAATATTGAGTATAGCAATGTAATCATAAGTGTTACTGTATTATCTTGACCATATTAATCATCTCTATATTAAAATATAGTTGTTTACCCTGAGCTTCTTGCAAAAATGTAACTCCTCTAAACACACACATTGCTACTGCTTAACATTTCATCCTCTCCCCACCTCCTTCTTTGTCCTTTTCTGGAAACTTCTATGTCCCATGCCTGCACTGATGGGGCCTTACTGTCCTTTCCCTAATATATCTCCCTGCATGTGATATCAAGAATGAGAAACCAGTCACACCTCAGTAAGAATCCACACTTTCCCTATAAAATCCATTGAGCTGCTCTGGGCTGCAGGTGATGAAGGACCTAGGTATCACGCCATTGGAAAGGAAGCATGATGAGAGCTTGGCAGAATCTGGGTGTGCTACATTCTAAGGCAGCTTTTCATTGAACCCACCAATGACTCCCTTATCCTTCTGGATAAAACTTAAAGACCATTGCACCAGTTACTGCTCCTTTCCTTCTTGGGGCATGTAAAAAAGAAGCCTCTCTGGGCAAAGAAACCAACCTTTAGGGGCAGCTAGGTGGCACAGTGAATAAAGCACCACCCCTGGATTCAGGAGGACCCGAGTTCAAATCTGACCTCAGACACTTGACACTTACTAGCTGTATGACCCTGGGCAAGTCACTTACCCTCATTGCCCTGCAAAAAAATTAAATTAAAAAAAAAAAGAAACCAACCTTTATTAAGAGAGAAAGTTAGCACCTACAGTCTGCCCAGTACAGTCTGAGACCCTTGCTGCAAGTGAACCTTATGTATCTCAGAAAAAAAAAAATTTATACTGCCTTCATGGGGCTTAGTTTTATTTCTTTACTTAAAGGCACCAAGCCCTGGTTTTCATATTAACTTAGTAACTGTCAGTAGATATTTCTTAAGCTCACACAGGAGGTGTAGTATTCTACAAGGTGTGTAATAACTATAAAGCAACATATAAGCTTGGCAAAGTATAAGAACTTGAAGATATAGTCTGCCTGTGGTGTGTTGTGTGAGTCAGTAAAGCAATTTTATAAAAAAAGTTCATTGTGGAGCTACCAAGCTTATTGACTTTTTTCCTTTTCAAAGGTCACAACCGCTGTCTTAGAAAGCCCCCTCTAAACTTTGGTTCAGAGAACTCTGGAGTGTCTGAGCCTGCCTCAGTTACATTAACACTTTAAGGCTTACAAGTCAGTCCCCAGAGTTAAAAACTCACTATTTGACAAAAACTGCTGGGAAAACTGGAAAATAGTATGACACAAACTAGGAATAGACCTACCTTTTATACCACACACCAAAGTTAAATTAAAATGGGTACATGAGGGGCAACTAGGTGGCGCAGTGAAAGGAGCACTGCCCCTGGAGTCAGGAGGACCTAAATTCAAATCCAGCCTCAGACACTTGACACTTACTAGCTGTGTGACCCTGGTCAAGCCATTCAACCCTCATTGCCTCACCAAAAAAAATGGGTATATCATCTTATACCATAAGATAGACATCATATACTGTACGCCAAAGTAACGTCAAAATGGGTACATGATCTAGACATAAAGGGTGATAACATAGGCAGATTAGAAAAGGAAGGAATAGTGTACTTGTCATCTATGGAGAGGGGAATAATTTGTGACCAAGTGTGGAGAACATTATGAAATGCAAAATATATAATTTTGATTACATTAAATTAAAAAGGGTTTGCACAAACAAAACCAATGCAACCAAGATTGGAGAGAAAGCAGTAAGCTGGGAAACAATTTTTACAGCCAGTGTTTCTGAAAAAGGCCTAAGTTATATAGAAAACTGAATCAAATATATAAGAATACAAGTCATTCCCCAATTGAGAAATGGTCAAAGGATATGAAAAAGCAATTTTCAGATGAAGAAATTAAAGCTATATACAGCCATATGAAAAAATGTTCTTAATTACTACTAATTAGAGAAATGCAAATTAAAACTACCCTGAGGTACCACTTCACACCCATCAAATTGCCTAATATGACAAAAAAGCAAAATCATCAATGTTGGAGGAGATGTGGGAAAATTGGAATTCTAGTGCCCTGTTGGTGGAGTTGTAAACCAATCCATTCTGGGGAGCAATTTGGAACCATGCCCAAAAGGCTATGAAACTGTGCATACCCTTTGACCCAGCAACACTACTACTAGATCTATATCCCAAAGAGATCATAAAAAAGGGAAAAGGACCTACGTATACAAAAATATTTATAGCTGCTCTTTTTGTGGTGGCAAAGAATTGGAAATCACAGGGATGCCCATCAGTTGGGAAGTGTGAACAAGTTGTAGTATATGAATGTAATGGAATGCTATTATGCTGTAAGAAATGATGAGCAGGCAGATTTCAGAAAAACCTGGAAAGATTTAAGTGGACCAATGCTGAGTGAAATGAGCAGAACCAAGAGAACATTGTACATGGTATCAACATTGTGTGATGATCAACTGTGATAGACCTAGCCCTTCTCAGCAATACCGTGATCAAGACAATGGCAAAAGACTCATGATGGAAAATGCTCTCCACATCCAGAAAAAGAACTGTGGAATCTGAATGCAGATTGAAGCATATTATTTTCACTTATGATGTTGGTTTTTTAGTTGTTGTTTCTTCTTTCTTATGTTTTATTCCTTTTGTTCTGATTCTTCTCTCACAACATGACTAATGTGGAAATATGTTTAACATGATTTTAATGTATAATTTATATCAGATTGCTTGCAGGGTGGGGGGAAAATTAGGAACTCAAAATCTTACAAAAATGAATGTTGAAAACTATCTTTACATGTAATTGGAAAAAATAAAATACTAAGAAAAAACACAAGTCACTTTATACATTTTCTCATTTGATCTTCACAGCAACCCTGTAAAGTAGGTACCCCAATTATTGTTATCCTTATTATAAAGATAGGCAAATGAAGCCCAGGTACATGTCCATTATCACAAAGTAAATGTCAGAGGCAGCATTTTACCCCAAAATTTCCTGACTTCAAGCCTATCACTCTTATCTACTGTGCCATATTATATAATACATATATAGACTTCTAGCTAGCCATACTCCTTCAATAGGGTCTATCTCCAAATGGACTTATATCTCTCAATTTGTCTTAAAATCTTTACCTATAGATTTCTTTACATTGGTTTCTAGAACGATGGTTTTCTAGGTAAGTTTTTCTCCATGTCGTATTCCAACTCCAGAGCTCAAAACTATTCAAGCAGAAAGCTTAGTCTTCCAACTTAAAGAAGCTAACGAGCATTGATGTACACGTTATCTTGGTCTCTAGGTCAGTGTCCCTCCCCACCACGGTTAAATTTTGCAATACTAAAATCCGACTCCAAGTCTGCGTTTGACATTCGGCATTCTTTGACTTATGAATGCCGCCCTGGGTTTGTGAAAAAAAGTTTTAACATCATCTGCCTTAAGAATTCAACGTGGTCAAGTGTGAGTGACAACATGTGTAAACGTGAGTAACCATAAATGTGATACATCTATCGATGCATGCATATATATATATATACATATATATATACATTTATATGAGTTAAATTTTTTAAATTGCAAATAGATGTATAGTTTGAGTTTCCTCAAAGTCCTTAGGCCAGTGCACATGTAAAGATGAAAGCTTCAATAAGTAGGGTTATGTTTCATTGGCCTTTTAGTGCCAAGACTTAGTAGGCTTCAAGAATGAGATGGAGTTGATTAAGTTATTATCCCATCCCATTGCTTGAGTTTCTGGATTAGAAGGTTCAGCTCTTGCCTGATAGAGATGAGGGTTAAGAGGGGCATTGATTTCTTTTACCTCTTTTGCTTGGGGCCCTTTCTTTGGAGATTAGTGCTCTTGGCTTTTCCACATGCCCCTCCTTTCCAAGTGAGGGAAGACCAGATAGGCCCAGATTAACCTTTGGCCTGTTTTCTGTTCACTGTATATAAGGAAGGTACTTTATGGGAACAGGGCATTTTCACGTTGTGGTTAGTGAAGCTACAACTGTAGAGGACAGTTCTTTGAACGTTCTCTTGTTCTGGGCACAAGAAATTCAACAAGTTCAGTGTGAGAATGATATGGTATATCTGGTCATAAGTAGCATTTTTTTCATTCATGCCCAGAGATTCATGCAATGGATTTTTAAAGGGTAGTTTAGATGTTAACCGATTATTTCGAGATCAGGTGAATTTTGTCAAAATGACAGAAACTTTATAGCAATCAGACCTGCATAGGCTGACTGGTCATTGAGCAACATTCAAGCTGGAACTCTGTATAAAAACAAAGATACTCCCAGCCCCAAATCTTGCTTCTTTCTTATAGGTAAATCATGCCCAACTCCTGCAGATCTCCACAATGGAAAGATGAATATAACAGGCTACGAGTTTGGCTCAACAATTGAATATTCTTGTGAAGAAGGGTATGTTTTTAGTCAACATGTACTGAAAGTATAGGAATTAGGAAAAAATCAAAGCCCCTATCCCATAGTCTTGGGGGCATGAACTGTTGGCATCTGCCAATTTTGAAAATGTAGAAAAGGAGATAAATGATTTAAAACTTTATCTCTCTGACCCTTTCTTGCCAAAACAACTTTTCAACTTTCTCTAGTACAGGTATTCTTAACCTTTTTTGTATCACAGATCCCTTTGGTGGTCTGATAAAGCCTTTGGACCCCTTCTTAGAATAATGTTTTGAAAATGCATAAAACCAAATACATAGTATTACAAAGGGAACAATTATATTGAGATTGAGTTATAAAAAATTTTTTAACAAGTTCACAGACCCCTTCTGTTATAGAAGGCAGAAAGTGGTTCACATGTTAGTCTATAAGCTTAAGTTAGTTAGAAATGCCTTAATTGCTTCTAAAGATCTTGAGCCTTTTTTATTACTAAATTTTATTTTACTTTTGATTAATAAACTTTTTCCCATCCTACTCCCCTCTACTCCACTGGAGGAAAAAAAAAAGAAAAAAATTAATTGTCAAGCAAAACAAATTTTGTCATCAGGCCATGCCCAAAAATGTATGTATTGTTCTGCATAGTGAGTACCTGACTTCTAAGAGGTGGGCAACATCGTTCATCATCAGCCCTCTGGAATCATGGTTGATCATTGTATTGATCAGAGATTTTAGATATTTAAAGCTATTAAATTTTACAATGTTCTTATCTTTGTATAAAGTTTCCCCTGATTCTCCTCACTTCACTCTTCATCAGTTCATACAAGTCTTCCCTGGTTTCTTTGAAACCATTCTTTTTATCACTGCTTATGACACAGTGGTTTTACACTGTATTCACATACCACAATTTATTCAGCCATTCCCCAGCTGACAGGCACCTCCTTACATTCTAGTTCTTCATCATCGCAGAAAAAGCTCTTCTAAATATTTTTGTACATAAAGTACTTTTCTTCTTTCTTTGTTGTCTTTGGGGCATGGGCCTAGTAGTAATACAGCTGTGTCAAAGGGTATGCACAGTTTAGTGACTTTGGAAGCACAATTTTGTTGGGCTAGTTTTGATGAAGTTCTTTTCTCTTATTATAATCCTTCAGGACTGGAAGCCAATTCTGTTCTAGGTTGTGATCTCAGTAGGGAAGTTGTATATTTATGGTGAGTGTTACATTGACTTAGAGTGATCATTTCAATATGCTTTCTAGGTACCAACTAATTGGCTCTTCATTCAACCAGTGCATCTTATCAGAAAATATTGTCATTTGGGAGAACGAACCACCTCAGTGTGAACGTGAGTAAAAATAATCTCCCTCTAGTTTGTTCCATTATACTTGGTTCCTTCTGCATAGAAATGAACAAAGATGTACATATATCAGTCTACTCATAATGAATGCTTTATTTGTTCCCTGCCCCTGGAATACAGAGCTACATTCTACTTGGAGTATTCCCTTTTTTCATGCTTATCCCCCACCCACAAGAAAGATCAGAGGGCCAAATGAAAGCTCAAAAATAAGTCAATCAAGTTAAATGATGCCAGCTTTATTCTGTGCCTTCAGGAGAAGGTCTGACTGATCCAGAAGGTGATCTGACATTTGTTTTGTGATTAAATGACCTGATCCTTTGATACTTTTCTAATGGGGAGGAGCTAGACAGGGGCTAGCTTACTATATATATATATTAATTGAAAACGGTGAAAAGCAACTATGTGGTATGTAATGTGAGCCAAATGGAAGTTTTGTTTTCAAAGGAAAAAGATAAAATCCCTAAGGGAGTGCCATTCTCTATTCTCTCTCCAGTTATTCGTTGTGAGCGACCTCCAGCCATTTCCAATGGAAGCTATCTAAATAATAACGACTATTTTTACTATGGTACAGTGGTATCCTATAAATGTAACACTGGGCGAAGAGGGGAAAAGCTATATGACCTGGTGGGTAATAAAACATTACACTGTACTAGCAAAGACAATAAAGTTGGCATCTGGAATAGTCCTCCACCTCGATGTATTACTCCAGCTAAATGCCCGACCCCAGTCATTGCCAATGGAAGAAAGGTGTCAGGCTTTGGAACTAGCTACTCATTAAGTGATGCTGTGGAATTGGAGTGTGATCCTGGCTTTACCATGAAGGGCAGCAAAATAGTTCAATGCCAGACTAACAGCCAATGGGCACCTGCATTGCCGGTGTGCTTCAAGGGTGAGTTTGCCAAAGCCTTTGGGAATTTGGGATTGAGGTGAGCTTCTTGGGAGAAAGAGAGAATCTTCAGACCAGGAAGAATGGAGCAAGTTGAATAGATATGTTTCCCGGAAAGAACTTAAAAATGAAAAGTTCTTTTAAATAATGTTGAGTAGCAACAGCTAAATGTAGTCAAGAACAGGAAATCTAATTTGAGAGCCATTTATTGCTTTGAGTATAGTATTAGTATACTATCCATTATCTCTTTAAATCTAGAGAGATCAAAATAAACCAAAAGATGGAAAAAATTAATTTATTTTTCCCTCAAAACTAACTTCCTGATAATGTTTTTTTAGAATGTATTTAAAATTTTTGCATTTTGTGAGCTCATACTTACTTGATCAGGATGAGGAGTGTAGCTGAAATCAGATTTTGATTAAAGGGGGTACCACAAATATGTCCTTTTTCTTTTTTTTATTTATTTAATGTGTTCTTTTTCTAATGAAAATTGTTTCTGCTTACAAGACAGAAAGGGCCTGTGGTGGTCACTTGGGTTTCTTTTGTATTGAAATAGATAGTTTGGTGAAGGACTTAGAAGGACTATAAGAAAAATACAGTAATCTTAGAGCCCTGGCTTTCTCCTTTTAGATATGGGAAATTCGAGACTATAAACTGGTGCCATTTTTCAAGTATCAGGGTAGAAAAAGCAAATCATTAAATAGATCAGAACTTCTTAATGGATAACCAGGAGGAGAAAGTGCCCCCAGTAGAACTTTTGGCCTAAAGACCTAGACCAGTATGTTTTTCCTTTCCTTTCACCTACCCCAGAGACTTTAATGGGGGGCTCCAAGGGGAAGATTATTCTCCTGTAACAACTAAAGGCATCTTTTGTTTCTGCTCTTTCTTCAGGGTGTCTTCCACCTGTGGAGATTTCCCATGGTAAAAGCAACAAGATCAAGGACCATTTTTCCTTTGGAGAAGTTGTGTCCTATGTTTGTGATCCTGGATACTTTCTCATTGGAACTACTTCCATTACATGTATAGAGCCTGGGAAATGGAACTACAAAACTCCTGAGTGTGAAGGTAACTAGAACTGGAATCTCTCTTGGGGATCTGTTCTCTTTGTCTTTCACATGCTAGCCTCATCTCTTTCTTGTTCTCCTAGTGAAATCATGTGGGGACTTCCCGGACAAACTTCCTAATGGCCGTGTTATTTCTCCCCATCCATCCCACCTTGGGACAAATGTTTCCTTTGTTTGTAATAAGGGGTGAGTGTGAGCCTCTCCTAGAATCCTGGATACAATGGCAGTTTGTGAGCTTTGCAAAGTGGTTTACAATGAAGATTCATCCTCATCTTTTCTTCACCTTTTTTTCCTGTCCTTGGGGAAAAAAATAACTTCTGTTGTCTGCTAGCCCACTGTCCTCACTGCATTGTGTCTAACTCGCCTTCAATGTTGCTTCAAATGTCTTGAAAACTAAAATCAGCTTTTTCCCTAAATGTACTTTGTTTTGTCAAGTCGAAGTGAGAGTTGTTCTGTCTCCTGTTACATTGTTTATAGGGAGGTATATTTAGAATAAATTACTTCTATTAGTAGTAATAAGTGGGCTGTGTGGGTGCAGAGAAGTTGTTGAAATGTATACTTTAGGGGGCAGCTAGGTGGAGCAGTGGATAAAGCACTGGCCCCGGATTCAGGAGGACCTGAGTTTAAATCTGGCCTCAGACACTTGACACTTACTAGCTGTGTGACCCTGGGTAAGTCACTTAACCCTCATTGCCCCACAAAAAAAAAGAAGAAAAAAAGAAATGTATACTTTAGGCATCTGGGAACTGAAGAGTACAGATATTTCTAGCTATGTGAAAGCTACTGCTCTTTCATGGACATTGATCCCTTGCTATTTGGTAGTGCTTTGCATTCAAGCAAAGAGCAAAGGGAGATGGAGGATGAATCGGTGGTTATAAGACATTGTGACTCACTGGAATAATATGTACTTCTACTAGTTATTAAATTCAGGACTTAATCTTCATCCTTCTCAACTTCTCTGTAGCCTTTGACACTGTCCCTCGCCCTCTTCTCCATGATACTCTCTTCTCAGTTTTGTAACACTGCTCTCCTGGTTCTCTTCTTCTTTGTATGACAACTCCTCTGTTTCCTTTACTGGATTTTCATCTAGGCTGCACCCACTAACCTAAGTCCTTTATTTTGCATGGGATATTAGATCCCATAGATTCAATTAACACACCTATGCAGATGATTTCAGATCTATAGCCCTAACCTCTTTCCTGATGCCCATTCTTTGATCTCCAGCTATCTTTTGGACATATCAAACTGGATGTCTATTCTATCAGTATCTTAAACTCAGCAGGCCCCAAACTGAGCTCATTATTTTTCCTACAATTCTCCCTCTCTTCTAAACTTCTCTATTTCTGTTGAGGAAACCCCTAAGTTCCCGATGACCCAGGCACCCAACCTAGATGTCATCCTCAACTCCTCACTTTCACATCCCTCACATCCAATCTGTTGTCAAGTCTTGTTGTTTCTACCTTCCTAACATCTCTTCTATTCATTCCCTTCTCTCCTTTGACACTGGCACCACCATAATCCAGGCACTTAGTGCCTCTTGCTTAGGTACTGCAGTATACCCTTCTGGTTGATCTATCTGCCTGCCTGAAGTCTCTTTCCACTCTAGTTCATCCTTCACTCAACTATCAACTTCAAGTCTGATCCCTCCCCTCTTTCTCCCCCCCCCCCCACAGACACACATGCCCCTCTGAATAAACTCCAGTAGTTCCCTCTTACTTCTAGGATTCAATATAAATATAAGATCCTCTGTTTGGATTTTAAAGGCCTTCATGACCTGTCCCCTCCTACCTTTCCAGTCTTCTTACACCTTCCACCCAACCACATACTCTGTGATCTCACTGGCCTCCTTGCTGTTTCTTGTACATGTTACACCATCTCCTGACTCAGACTATTTCTGCTTTGAGAGACTGGCTGTCTGCCATACCTGAAATGTTCTCCTTCCTCACCTCTGCCTCATGGCTTCTCTGACTTCCTCAAGACTCTGCTAAAATGCCACCTTCTGCCAGAAGTCCTTCCCAATCCCCTTTAGTCCTAGTGCCTGCCATTTGAGATTACCCCCGATTTATCTGGTGTATCTTCTTTGTACATAGTCATTTGTTTGTTGTCTCCCCCAACTCCAATGTGAGCTTCTTGAGGCCAAGGTCCAATTTTACCTTGCTTTTGTATCTTCCATGATTATCATTGTGCCTGGCATTCAGTAAGAGCTCAATAAATGCTTATTGACTAAGTTACTGACACAATTAAACTGAATATAGGATCTGGCAAACATATGATCAGGCGTTCTCTCTCCCTGCAGTGAAGACTCTTCTCTGTGGTTGAGGTTTGATCTTGTGAGCTGCATGTAATTCCCTTGTTCTCTATCTAGGTTCTGGTTAAATGGCAGCTCCTCTAGTACATGTATCTTAGATGGAATGACAGTCTCTTGGAGTAAAAAGGCGCCTGTCTGTGAACGTGAGTAGGAGCACAAATCAGTCCTCCAGATTCTTTTTCTTGCTTTTGAGGGGCACATTTGTACTCCATGAACATATGTCTGTTGTCACTATATCACCTGTTTATCTCATTACAAACTGACTATTGTGGAATAGTTGTCCTAAGATGAGGTGATATTCTGAGATACTGTAGCTGCTTCCTTTTATGCTACATATATATGGGACAGCTCAGTTCTCTTGCCTTTAATGTAACAGCTATTCATGAAGCTGAAGGGAATCTGACCATAATCATTGGATACTGGGAGTTCCTTGAAATTTTCACCAGATTTAGGAAAGGAGTATGATATACAGAGAAAGTGGTAAACTGACTGTGCAGTGGAAGAGCATATAGGCAGAGCATATGAGGTCACTGTCAGGATGTGTTGATCAGCTTAACCGTCATTCCATAAGCAACTGCTTGATCTACTTTTATCCTGTAGCATTCTTAGAATAGTAAGTAAATGGAGGTTGACTTTAGATGATTTTATTTCTCATGGAGTAATTTTTGTTTGGAAGTTTTAAAAAATTTATAGTCTCAGAGCTCTCTTGGAAATTCTGTCCTTAATTCTAATTTGTAATGTTCTACTATAATTACCTTTTTAGGAAACTGAGTTGAAGTCAAGATTTTTGATAGTTGAAAATCAAGAATAAAGGGAAGAGAGGGCAGTTAGGTGGTACAGTGGCTAAAGCACTGGCCCTGGATTCAGGAGGACCTGAGTTCAAATCTGACCTCAGACACTTGACTAGCTGTGTGACCCTGGGCAAGTCACTTAACCCTCATTGCCTGGCAAAAAACAAAAACAAACAAACAAAAAAAGAATAAAGGGAAGAGAAAACACAGGTGTAGAGTTAGGAGACATGCAGACTAGAAACTCAAGCTTCTGCCTGAGAGGCCATATGACTTGCACTTGGACCTTGATCTACATTTGTACATTGATTAACTTGGGTGATGATTTTATAGAAAAATCTGTAAGCATTAAGACAGATGATAGATGGAAAATAGTTTTCAGGACAGTTTTAAGTTTAGGTCTAGATTTTCAAGTTAGGATTCTTTTTGGGTGGCAAAACTTTGATACACTTAATTTATGTCCCTTGTTTCTCTTTAACCCCTTTAGCTATTGTTTGTGATTCTCCTCCTCCTATCGAAAATGGTAGGCTTCCACCCCAGGATGGGAATAAATTTCCCTACGGGACTACATTCAGTTATTCCTGTTACAAGCAATTCCGTATCATTGGAGCCAAAACTACTCTTTGCACAAGTGAAAATCAAGTGAATGGAGTCTGGAGTATACCTGCCCCTCGGTGTGAAGCTTACAGTAAAACTACTGTTTGTTCTGAGCCAAAAGTCCTATGGAGACATCTAAAGTTGAGGTCCCGACCTCCATATCGACATGGTGATACTTTGATATTTGCCTGTGATACCAACTTTACCTTAAAAGGTTATAACACTCTGTGGTGCCAAGCAGATAATACATGGGGACCATCACCAATGCCAACATGTGAGAGTGGTGAGTAAGAAGAAGACACTGATATGAATGACTTGGGGTGGAAGTTGAGGGGATGTTTTTACGGATCAAGAGTATACTTTCTATTCAGTCCCAATCACATATCACACTTTAGAGAAAGGGTTGGGGTCAATAAGGGGAAAGGAGTTGCACATCCTTCTCCCATGATCATGAAATGTACTCAGTGTATTCAGGGACCTGGTGTAATAGTGCCAGTGGATTTGGGAGCAATCTAAAACAGCTAGATTATAGGACACCAAGTATAAGGTGGGGCTTGTGCAAGATAGCGTCCTAATTTTCTGATCTTTCAGTCTGGGTCAGGGTTGTAGCCAATGAGAATTTGATTTTAAAAGTTAAATGTGCAGCTAGTTGTTAGGATCTAGCTTTATAACTGTGTCACAGAGAATGATTTTCTGTGCCTAGTTTCTGACGGTATTTTCTAGCATGGTTCTACCATATCCATAAAATGTCAGTGGGAAGGTACCTAAGAGTTACCCTAGTCCAATTTGTCTCTGAACAAGGATCCTTTCTTCAGTATACCTGCAAGTGATCATCTAGCCTTCACTTGAAAACCTCTAGTGAGGGTTAACCTCACCTTCTGACACACCTGTTCACTTCTGGATAGCTTTTGGATAGAAAGATCTTCCTTAAATTAAGCATGAATTGCTCCTCTAACTCTTGTCCCAAGGCATGTCTTTATCAGATGAGAAATTTGAATATGTGTAGGGCTCTGTTGTTTCCTATCATATGAAGAAGGATAAAATTTACTTGGATTTTAGCCGTGCCTTGCACCTTGGATTTAGGGAGCAGCTAGGAAGCCTAGTGGCTCTAACACTTCCTCGAGTCAGGAAGATCTGACTTCAAATCCTGTGTTAGACACTTGACTAAGTGTGTGACTCTGAGCAAGTCACAGAATCTCTGTCTGCCTCAGAATCCTCAAAGGCAAAATGGAGATCATAACAGCAGCTACCTCCCAGGATCCTTGAGAGAATAAAATTAAATAATGTTTCATAAAGTGCTTTTCAAACCTTAAAGTACAATGTAAATAACTATTTTGTGATTGTATTATCGTTATCTATTTTAAAGATATTTATAAAATAAGACAAGAGAAGTGATCTAACAAAAGCCTGGGCTTTATTCTTAAGAAAAACAAATTGTTTTCATTCTTCTATAGTGTAGGTTCGAACAAGTAGCTATTGCTTGATTCTTGACAGGAAATTTGTGAATTAGTTGTTATTTATCCAAAATGTGCTGGTTTTAGGCATTCTTTGCTGAAATTCAGCGTCTGTGTCACGTGACTGTACAAACTAATGGTCTTTATCTTGTGTGTGTGTGTGTTTGTGTGTGTATGTGTTTGTACATAAAAATTTCTTGTTAGATTGTCCGTCGCCTCCCATGATCCCTAATGGGTGGCATACAGATGTCCACAGTGGGCCAGTTGCTCCTGGATTGTCTGTGACTTATAGCTGTGAACCTGGCTACTTGCTTATAGGAGAAAAGACCATTCACTGTTCATCTTTAGGAGTCTGGAATGCCACTGCTCCCAAGTGTAAAGGTATAAAATGATCTGATCCTTCTCCTTGAATTTCACCTGTGGCATTACTTGCCATGTACTTAGCCCATTACTTTCTTGTTCATTTAGAGGCACTGTGTGATCCTTTAATAAAATTCCCCAATGGGCAGGTAGAGGAACCTTCACATCTTCAGATTGGGGCAGTCATGACCTTTTCCTGTAATAAGGGGTGAGTGTGATGTTGCCTTGTGATTCAGACAGAACCCTTGGCTGAATTACACAAGAATTGTATATGAACTGTACTGACTGCAAAATGAGTTCTCACAGAGACTTGTTTTGGCTGTGTTTTTGTGTAGTCTTTTCCATTGTATTGCCCATTCTAGCATCCCTACCCTCTAATCATAAATCTTTCCACATCTACTATTCTCTTTCCTGCAGATTCTTAATGTCCAAGTCTTTCCCATCCCCCCTCAAAAAAGTACTAGAACCTCTCATTCCTTCAAGTTATTAACTTATATTTCTCCTCTGTTAGCCAAATTTCTTGAAAAGATCCATGTATTTGCTCTCATTCTCTTCCTAACACCTTGCAGTCTGGCTTCTGACCTTGTTACTCAACTAAAATTACTCTCTCCATAGTTACCAGATGTCCCTATCACTAAATCTAATGTAATTTTCTTGGTTTTTCTTTTTCCTTGATCTCTATGTTGCATTTGGCACTGTTGGCCACCTTCTTTTCTAGTATAATCTCTGCTCTTTGGATTTCTAGGACATTGCTGTGTCCTATTTTTTCCTCCTACTTGTACAACCCCTCCTCTGTCTCCTTCACCGATTCTTGTCACACTCTGTTACTCTGGATGTACCTCAGTGGTGTATCCTGGGCCTTCTTTTCACTACTCTCTACATTCTTTTAGTGTCCTCTCTACACATGACTCCTAGATCAGTATATCTAGCCCTAGTCTCTCTTCTAAGCTTTAGTCACTTAAAACTCCACATATCTAGAACAGAGCTCATCTCCCTCCTCCTCTCTCAGCAGACTCCAGTGGCTCCCTATTATCTTGAGAACCAAATAGAAAGTGCTTTGTTAGATATTTAAATTTCTTCACAATCTGGCTACTTTCCCCTTTCCAGGTTTTTTGTACTTTACTTTCCTCTTCTTACTCTGTGATGTGACTGGCTAATATGCTTCTATGAAGCTTCATCTCCCACTTCCTTGCCTTTGTGCTGACTGGACCTGGGCCTGAAGAGCATCTGGCAATTTGTGCAGCTCTGCTGCTCGGGAGGCTTCCCTCCTTTAAGAATCAGCTCAAGGGCCACATTCCTCATAAAGCTTCCCTTTGCCCTCCTATCCACTCCAAATGCTGATGACCCATTCCCATAATTCCTTAATGTTTTTGGAACACATTTATGTGTATATACATTGTGCTACCCTCACCCCATTAGAACATAAACTCCGTGAGGGCAGGGACTTTTCCACTTTTGTCTTTGTATTGCCCAAACTGAGCATAGGGACTGGTGCATAAAAAGCACTCAATAAATGCTTTTTGATCGATTGTCTGAATATTGGTCATCCTGACATGAACAAAGAAACAAGAATTACTTGCATCGGGGCTGCTTGCATTACAGTTGGAAGGGGCTTTTGTGCTCCTTCCTGCTATGGAAGTTGGAGAGGGAAAAACCAATGGTTAACATGGATAACTCTCTGTCTCTAGGTACCACTTACGGGGCCAAGCTTCTAGTCAGTGTGTGCTTGCTCCAGAGGGTGCTGTTTGGACCAAGATTCCAATCTGCATAGGTGAGTAGGGGAACAACTCTAATTTTAGGTATTTTCCTTAAGCTGGAAGAAACATCATAATCCATCTGGTCAAGTCAGAATTTGAATGAGAATGCCATCTACAGCATAACCTTCAAGTGGCCATTGACCACTTGACCAATTCTGATTTTGGATAGTTCTAATTGCCAGGAATTATTTCCTTAATATTAAATCTAATAAGTTTATTAGTGAATTTTTCCAAATAAAAAAATTAAGGAAAAATGGATGTAGTTGCAGTGTTTTTACTGTGATGATAAAGGGCAGGGTTCACCAAAACGATGGTTAATGAATGTATATATACAAATACTTAATGACCTTACCTTCATGCTTCTTTTCTTACACCTATTTTAAGGAGAAATTTCTATTAAACAAGCTGCCTGTATATGTGGTCTGGTTTCCACATTTTAATTTATGAGCAAGAAAGGCTAGATGGGAGTATCCTATCCCTATTTATTTTCTTTCTCCTATGTGTGTCCTCTGTCCAAGTCTCACCTTCTAGTCTTTTCAGTATATATTTATAACACATTTTCCCCCTTTGCTCTTTCACTCCATTTCATTTTAATAAGATAGGGACAGATTATCTTAAACTGCCTTTCATCTTCCTATAGCTAGCCTGTTTTCTTCAAGCACATGGTATCAATCCCTTGGACATCAGTTTCTTTCAGAAATGCCATGGACTTTCACACATGAGACACAACTTCAAGTAATGACTCTCCCAAATCCCATATGTATCTTAGGGCCTTATGGTGATACTTGAATTTCATTTACTAGGTAAAATAACATAAGTCATTCCAAAGAAAATAATTTATTACTAAAACGTAATAAACTTCAGATATTTTTGTACCAATATTAGAATGTACTATATAAGTCTGTTCAATATGACTGTAGGCTTGAGAGGTAAGCCTATTGTGATGCGTTTTTAAGAGTAAAAATTCATATTGCAGAGATAAATGTAAGTACTGTAAAGTTAATTGTGTTTAAGCAGTGATGATTAGAGAAATGTAGAAGGAAATGGTCACTGGGCCTAAAGACTGTCAAATATACATTACTCTCCAAGGAAACTTGAAGGATCTCATAGAGAAAGGTTAAGAAATTTTATTGCTGCTTTTTATTAAACATTGAAATCTTACTTTGGTTGAAAGAAGGGAAAAGAATGATGATTCTAAGGAACATTTTGCTAGTAGTCTCTATCACCATCTTCTCCATAGAAGTCGTTTGCTCTCCTCCTGCTGTGATTGAAAATGGGAAATATACGGGTAGCTCTGGAGATTACATTCCATATGGAACCAAAGTAATTTATGAGTGCAACGCTGACCCAGAAAAAGGCATGAAATTCAACCTGGTTGGAGTGAGCACCATCCACTGTACAAGTGACCGAGAGGGCAATGGGATTTGGAGTGCAGCTGCCCCTCGGTGTGAGCTGTCTGCTGCTTCCATTCAGTGCCTGCCACCCAGTGTTCCAAATGGCCAGAAGATATCTGGACAGGGGCCCCCATATTTCTATAATGACAGTGTGACCTTCCAGTGTAACTTTGGCTTCACCCTGAAGGGCAGCGGTCAGATCCGCTGTGGCGCCAATGGCACATGGGATCCTGAAGCGCCAATCTGTGAAAAGGGTGAGTGAGATCTCCAAAAGACAAGCAGAAGGTTGACTTCTCTCTTTTGGGAAGATCCATTTGGGGAAAGGGGAGGTTGTTGAAATGGCCAAGGGCTTTCATGGTTCCCCTTTTCACCAGCCATTCCTGTGGCCTGGTGCATGACTTGTTGGAAGGAAATGGTGCTTTGATGATTGTATGGAGTTCTCTACCATGGGTAGTCTCCGTAGAGGCCACATTGTGAAGGTCCCAGCAGCCCTAGGGAAGCAAGAGGAACTCTGGGTGGGATGAGGCCCTTTTGCTGCCTCTCCCTAGTCAGTTGGTGCCCTGTGTATTAGCCTGTTCTGTTTCTTTGTGCTGGCAACTCATGTGGGAAACTCTTTCCTCAGCATGCCAGCCCCCTCCTGAGATCCCCCATGGGCAACACACAGTCAGGAATGTGGGACTTTTGGAGCCTGGGATGTCTGTAAACTACAGTTGTGATCTTGGCTATTCACTAATAGGAGAAGAGACCATTCACTGTACTGCTGAAGGAGTCTGGAGGCCCGTTGTACCTCACTGTAAAGGTGCTTGTGGTGTTGACTTTGTTCTTTGGTTGTTTCTGACATTTCCAAGCCCAGATATTTCCTTCAGCTATAATGACAGCTGCCACTGGTCAGCACTTTGAAGGTTCTTTGACACTTTATGCTCTCCTTTGATGAGCTTAGCATCCCCAAACTTCAGCTTAGAAATGCCCTCTTTTCAACCCCAGGGCCGGTCCAAGGGATTATTGAGTAAGCCCAAGTCAGCAGAGCTCTCTAAATGCAGCAGGACCACCACATTGCCAGCTGTCAGTGTGAAAACTAGCAGTGGCCATCACTGGAACCTGGTACCCAGTCCCCACATGCAGAGAACCTTTCACTTGTCAGCAGCCCCTGATTTCACGGGGTGCAATCCTCTAGTGTTTCTGGAGCCATTGCATTACAACAATTTGGCCATCCCAAGGAATGCTTAACAGTGGAATTTTTCCTCTCTAAAATTGTGGCTTCCCTTCACTCCTTCATTGGAAGTGCAAGAGCAGGTTGTCTCCCACCTTCCTTTAGACCTAGTCTTCACCACAGGAGCTGTCCTTGGTTTAGTGTCCAAGATTGTCACAGAATCCTGGAGTTTCCATCTCTCTTTTCTCTAGCAATCCTGTGCCCTCCTCCTCCTGTGATTGAAAATGGGAAATATATGGGCAGCTCTGGAGATTACGTTCCATACGGAACCAAAGTAATTTATGAGTGCAACGCTGACCCAGAAAAAGGCATGAAATTCAACCTGGTTGGAGTGAGCACCATCCACTGTACAAGTGACCGAGAGGGCAATGGGATTTGGAGTGCAGCTGCCCCTCGGTGTGAGCTGTCTGCTGCTTCCATTCAGTGCCTGCCACCCAGTGTTCCAAATGGCCAGAAGATATCTGGACAGGGGCCCCCATATTTCTATAATGACAGTGTGACCTTCCAGTGTAACTTTGGCTTCACCCTGAAGGGCAGCGGTCAGATCCGCTGTGGCGCCAATGGCACATGGGATCCTGAAGCGCCAATCTGTGAAAAGGGTGAGTGAGATCTCCAAAAGACAAGCAGAAGGTTGACTTCTCTCTTTTGGGAAGATCCATTTGGGGAAAGGGGAGGTTGTTGAAATGGCCAAGGGCTTTCATGGTTCCCCTTTTCACCAGCCATTCCTGTGGCCTGGTGCATGACTTGTTGGAAGGAAATGGTGCTTTGATGATTGTATGGAGTTCTCTACCATGGGTAGTCTCCGTAGAGGCCACATTGTGAAGGTCCCAGCAGCCCTAGGGAAGCAAGAGGAACTCTGGGTGGGATGAGGCCCTTTTGCTGCCTCTCCCTAGTCAGTTGGTGCCCTGTGTATTAGCCTGTTCTGTTTCTTTGTGCTGGCAACTCATGTGGGAAACTCTTTCCTCAGCATGCCAGCCCCCTCCTGAGATCCCCCATGGGCAGCACACAGCCAGGAATGTGGGACTTTTGGAGCCTGGGATGTCTGTAAACTACAGTTGTGATCTTGGCTATTCACTAATAGGAGAAGAGACCATTCACTGTACTGCTGAAGGAGTCTGGAGGCCCGTTGTACCTCACTGTAAAGGTGCTTGTGGTGTTGACTTTGTTCTTTGGTTGTTTCTGACATTTCCAAGCCCAGATATTTCCTTCAGCTATAATGACAGCTGCCACTGGTCAGCACTTTGAAGGTTCTTTGACACTTTATGCTCTCCTTTGATGAGCTTAGCATCCCCAAACTTCAGCATAGAAATGCCCTCTTTTCAACCCCAGGGCCGGTCCAAGGGATTATTGAGTAAGCCCAAGTCAGCAGAGCTCTCTAAATGCAGCAGGACCACCACATTGCCAGCTGTCAGTGTGAAAACTAGCAGTGGCCATCACTGGAACCTGGTACCCAGTCCCCACATGCAGAGAACCTTTCACTTGTCAGCAGCCCCTGATTTCACGGGGTGCAATCCTCTAGTGTTTCTGGAGCCATTGCATTACAACAATTTGGCCATCCCAAGGAATGCTTAACAGTGGAATTTTTCCTCTCTAAAGTTGTGGCTTCCCTTCACTCCTTCATTGGAAGTGCAAGAGCAGGTTGTCTCCCACCTTCCTTTAGACCTAGTCTTCACCACAGGAGCTGTCCTTGGTTTAGTGTCCAAGATTGTCACAGAATCCTGGAGTTTCCATCTCTCTTTTCTCTAGCAATCCTGTGCCCTCCTCCTCCTGTGATTGAAAATGGGAAATATATGGGCAGCTCTGGAGATTACGTTCCATACGGAACCAAAGTAATTTATGAGTGCAACGCTGACCCAGAAAGAGGTGTGAAATTCAACCTGGTTGGAGTGAGCACCATCCACTGTACAAGTGACCGAGAGGGCAATGGGATTTGGAGTGCAGCTGCCCCTCGGTGTGAGCTGTCTGCTGCTTCCATTCAGTGCCTGCCACCCAGTGTTCCAAATGGCCAGAAGATATCTGGACAGGGGCCCCCATATTTCTATAATGACAGTGTGACCTTCCAGTGTAACTTTGGCTTCACCCTGAAGGGCAGCGGTCAGATCCGCTGTGGCGCCAATGGCACATGGGATCCTGAAGCGCCAATCTGTGAAAAGGGTGAGTGAGATCTCCAAAGACAAGCAGAAGGTTGACTTCTCTCTTTTGGGAAGATCCATTTGGGGAAAGGGGAGGTTGTTGAAATGGCCAAGGGCTTTCATGGTTCCCCTTTTCACCAGCCATTCCTGTGGCCTGGTGCATGACTTGTTGGAAGGAAATGGTGCTTTGATGATTGTATGGAGTTCTCTACCATGGGTAGTCTCCGTAGAGGCCACATTGTGAAGGTCCCAGCAGCCCTAGGGAAGCAAGAGGAACTCTGGGTGGGATGAGGCCCTTTTGCTGCCTCTCCCTAGTCAGTTGGTGCCCTGTGTATTAGCCTGTTCTGTTTCTTTGTGCTGGCAACTCATGTGGGAAACTCTTTCCTCAGCATGCCAGCCCCCTCCTGAGATCCCCCATGGGCAACACACAGTCAGGAATGTGGGACTTTTGGAGCCTGGGATGTCTGTAAACTACAGTTGTGATCTTGGCTATTCACTAATAGGAGAAGAGACCATTCACTGTACTGCTGAAGGAGTCTGGAGGCCCGTTGTACCTCACTGTAAAGGTGCTTGTGGTGTTGACTTTGTTCTTTGGTTGTTTCTGACATTTCCAAGCCCAGATATTTCCTTCAGCTATAATGACAGCTGCCACTGGTCAGCACTTTGAAGGTTCTTTGACACTTTATGCTCTCCTTTGATGAGCTTAGCATCCCCAAACTTCAGCTTAGAAATGCCCTCTTTTCAACCCCAGGGCCGGTCCAAGGGATTATTGAGTAAGCCCAAGTCAGCAGAGCTCTCTAAATGCAGCAGGACCACCACATTGCCAGCTGTCAGTGTGAAAACTAGCAGTGGCCATCACTGGAACCTGGTACCCAGTCCCCACATGCAGAGAACCTTTCACTTGTCAGCAGCCCCTGATTTCACGGGGTGCAATCCTCTAGTGTTTCTGGAGCCATTGCATTACAACAATTTGGCCATCCCAAGGAATGCTTAACAGTGGAATTTTTCCTCTCTAAAGTTGTGGCTTCCCTTCACTCCTTCATTGGAAGTGCAAGAGCAGGTTGTCTCCCACCTTCCTTTAGACCTAGTCTTCACCACAGGAGCTGTCCTTGGTTTAGTGTCCAAGATTGTCACAGAATCCTGGAGTTTCCATCTCTCTTTTCTCTAGCAATCCTGTGCCCTCCTCCTCCTGTGATTGAAAATGGGAAATATATGGGCAGCTCTGGAGATTACGTTCCATACGGAACCAAAGTAATTTATGAGTGCAACGCTGACCCAGAAAGAGGTGTGAAATTCAACCTGGTTGGAGTGAGCACCATCCACTGTACAAGTGACCGAGAGGGCAATGGGATTTGGAGTGCAGCTGCCCCTCGGTGTGAGCTGTCTGCTGCTTCCATTCAGTGCCTGCCACCCAGTGTTCCAAATGGCCAGAAGATATCTGGACAGGGGCCCCCATATTTCTATAATGACAGTGTGACCTTCCAGTGTAACTTTGGCTTCACCCTGAAGGGCAAGCGGTCAGATCCGCTGTGGCGCCAATGGCACATGGATCCTGAAGCGCCAATCTGTGAAAAGGGTGAGTGAGATCTCCAAAAGACAAGCAGAAGGTTGACTTCTCTCTTTTGGGAAGATCCATTTGGGGAAAGGGGAGGTTGTTGAAATGGCCAAGGGCTTTCATGGTTCCCCTTTTCACCAGCCATTCCTGTGGCCTGGTGCATGACTTGTTGGAAGGAAATGGTGCTTTGATGATTGTATGGAGTTCTCTACCATGGGTAGTCTCCGTAGAGGCCACATTGTGAAGGTCCCAGCAGCCCTAGGGAAGCAAGAGGAACTCTGGGTGGGATGAGGCCCTTTTGCTGCCTCTCCCTAGTCAGTTGGTGCCCTGTGTATTAGCCTGTTCTGTTTCTTTGTGCTGGCAACTCATGTGGGAAACTCTTTCCTCAGCATGCCAGCCCCCTCCTGAGATCCCCCATGGGCAGCACACAGCCAGGAATGTGGGACTTTTGGAGCCTGGGATGTCTGTAAACTACAGTTGTGATCTTGGCTATTCACTAATAGGAGAAGAGACCATTCACTGTACTGCTGAAGGAGTCTGGAGGCCCGTTTGTACCTCACTGTAAAGGTGCTTGTGGTGTTGACTTTGTTCTTTGGTTGTTTCTGACATTTCCAAGCCCAGATATTTCCTTCAGCTATAATGACAGCTGCCACTGGTCAGCACTTTGAAGGTTCTTTGACACTTTATGCTCTCCTTTGATGAGCTTAGCATCCCCAAACTTCAGCATAGAAATGCCCTCTTTTCAACCCCAGGGCCGGTCCAAGGGATTATTGAGTAAGCCCAAGTCAGCAGAGCTCTCTAAATGCAGCAGGACCACCACATTGCCAGCTGTCAGTGTGAAAACTAGCAGTGGCCATCACTGGAACCTGGTACCCAGTCCCCACATGCAGAGAACCTTTCACTTGTCAGCAGCCCCTGATTTCACGGGGTGCAATCCTCTAGTGTTTCTGGAGCCATTGCATTACAACAATTTGGCCATCCCAAGGAATGCTTAACAGTGGAATTTTTCCTCTCTAAAGTTGTGGCTTCCCTTCACTCCTTCATTGGAAGTGCAAGAGCAGGTTGTCTCCCACCTTCCTTTAGACCTAGTCTTCACCACAGGAGCTGTCCTTGGTTTAGTGTCCAAGATTGTCACAGAATCCTGGAGTTTCCATCTCTCTTTTCTCTAGCAATCCTGTGCCCTCCTCCTCCTGTGATTGAAAATGGGAAATATATGGGCAGCTCTGGAGATTACGTTCCATACGGAACCAAAGTAATTTATGAGTGCAACGCTGACCCAGAAAGAGGTGTGAAATTCAACCTGGTTGGAGTGAGCACCATCCACTGTACAAGTGACCGAGAGGGCAATGGGATTTGGAGTGCAGCTGCCCCTCGGTGTGAGCTGTCTGCTGCTTCCATTCAGTGCCTGCCACCCAGTGTTCCAAATGGCCAGAAGATATCTGGACAGGGGCCCCCATATTTCTATAATGACAGTGTGACCTTCCAGTGTAACTTTGGCTTCACCCTGAATGGCAGCGGTCAGATCCGCTGTGGCGCCAATGGCACATGGGATCCTGAAGCGCCAATCTGTGAAAAGGGTGAGTGAGATCTCCAAAAGACAAGCAGAAGGTTGACTTCTCTTTTGGGGGAAGATCTATTTGGGAAAAGGGGAGGTTGTTGAAATGGCCAAGGGCTTTCATGGTTCCCCTTTTCACCAGCCATTCCTGTGGCCTGGTGCATGACTTGTTGGAAGGAAATGGTGCTTTAGTGATTGTATAAAGTTCTCTACCATGGCTAATGCAATAAATGAGTGTATTCCCTGTCCCCTCTTGCTAAGAGGAATTAACTGGAACCACAGGAGTGCCATTTCAGGGCTAAAAATTAACAATATTGTATTTCTGTTACTGTGGATAATGTTTTCTTGGTTCTGCTCACTTCCCTTTGCATCAGTTCATGTAGGTCTTTCCAGGTTTTTTTCTGAGATCATCCTGCTCATCATTTCTTATAACATAATAATATTCCATCATAATCATATACCACAAGTTATTCAGCCATTCTCTAGTTGATAGGGCATCCCCTAAGTTTCCAATTCTTTGCCTCCACAAAAAGTTGTCATAAATATTTTGTATAAATTGGTCATTTTCCTTTTTCTTTTTTATTTCTTTGGGATACCGATCTTGTAGTGGTATTGCTTGGTCAATTTTTATTGGTTTCACAGCCTTTTGGACATAGTTACAAATTGTATTCCAAAATGGTTGAATCAGTTCACAACTTTCCCAACAGTGCATTAGTGTCTCAATTTTCCCACACCGCACCCCCCTGGCCAACATTTATCATTGTCCTTTTCTGTCATATTAACTATCTGTTAGATGGTACCTCAGAGTTGTTTTCATTTGCATTTCTCTAATCAGTAGTGATTTAGAGCATTTCTCATATGACTTCAGATAGCTTGGATTACTTTTTCTGAAAACTGCCCCTTCATATCCTTTGGATATTTATCAGTTCGGGAATAGAATTTATTTGTCTTTATTAAATAGAAGAATGACTCAATCAGTTTTGTACTTAAGGAATTTACTTTGACAGCATTGTGTAGGGTAGACTTGAATGGTGAAAGACTAGGACCTATTGCAGTAATCTAGGTGAGAGGTGATAAGGACCTGTGTAGCTCTGTGATTAGAGAACGGATCACATGGAAGAGATGTTGTTGAGGCTGAAACAGCAGGATTTGGCAGGTGATCATCCATGTGGCATGAGAAAAAGTTCAGAAGTCCAAGATAGGGCCCCGCTAATAAACCTGTGATACTGGATCCAGTACTGGGAATGCTTTCAACAGTAATAAGCACATTCAGAAGAAGGGGTGGTTTGAAGGGGGCGGGGGAGATAAGAAGTTTTATGTTGCACAGAATAGGCTTGAGAGGTCCTTTGGCCATTCAGTATCTATTAAGAAAAAGTAAATATAATGCATATTAGAATGCAAGAAGTTATTTTTTCTATTTTTTATTTATTTAGAATTTTATTTTTCCCCAATTACATGTACTTTTAAAACTTTGTGTTCCAAATTCTCTTCCTCCCTCCTTCCTCACCATACCCCCTTAAGAATGCAAGCAATTCAATATAAGTTATAGTAGTCATGCAAAACATTTCCATATTAGTCAGGTTGTAAAAGAAAACAGAAAAAAATTTAAGAAAAATAAACTAAAAAAATTATGCTTCATTCTGTATTTAGAAGCTATCATCTCTTTCTCTAGAGATACATTGCATTTTTCTTAAGTCCTTCATAGTTGTCTTGAATCATTGTATTGCTAAGAATAGCTAAGTCATTCACATCTGATCATCTTACAATATTGCTGTTATTTTGTACACAATACATTTCAGTTCTCATCAGCTCATGTAAGTCTTTCAATGTTTTTCTGAGAATATCCTGCTCATCATTTCTCATAGCACAATAGTGTTCCATCATAATCACATCCCACAGTTTGTTCAGCCATTCTCCAGGTGGTGGGCATCTCCTCAGTTTCAAATTCTTTGCACCAGAAAAGGGCTTCCATAAATATTTTTGTGCATATAGGTCCTTTAACTTTTTGGTTCTTATCTCTTTCTAGATACAGACCTAGTAGTGGTATTTCTAGGTCAATGAGTATGGATGGTTTTATAGTCTTTTGGCCATAGTTCCAAATTGCTCCACATAATGTTTGAATCCATTTTTAACTCCACTAACAGTGCATTAATGTCTCATTTTCCCCATATTCCCTACAATATTTGTTATTTTCCTCTGCTGTCCTAGTATCCAATCCAATAGGTATTAAGTGGTAGCCCAGAATTGTTTTGACTTGCATCTTTCTAATCAATAGTGACTTAGAGTATTTTTTCATATGACTATAGATAGCTTTGATTATTTCATCTGAAAACTCTTTATATCTTTTGATTATTTATCAATTGGGGAATGGCTCTTATTTTAATAATTTTTACTCAT
The DNA here is from genome assembly GCF_019393635.1 of Dromiciops gliroides. Taxonomy (NCBI): domain Eukaryota; kingdom Metazoa; phylum Chordata; class Mammalia; order Microbiotheria; family Microbiotheriidae; genus Dromiciops; species Dromiciops gliroides. The sequence goes on from NC_057864.1 coordinate 106,899,855, forward strand.
TTCTCTGTGTGTTTGAGAAATGAGGCCTTTGTCAAACTTGCTTCAAATTTTTTTCACAGTTACCATTGCTAACTGTTTTTCCTTCCATCCTATTCCCTCCCATATTTATTCTATTCTCTATTTCCTTTTACCCTGTCCCTCAAAAGTGTTTTGCTTCTGACTGCCCCCTCCCCCAATTTGCCCTCCCTTCTATCACCCCACCCCCCTTTATTCCCTTCCCCTCCTACTTTCCTGCAGGGTAATATAGATTACTATACTCAATTGCCTGTGATTGTTATTCTCTCTTTGAACCTATTCTGATGAGAGTGAGGGTCACCCACTCCCCAGCACATCCCCCATCTTCCCTTCCACTATAAAAACTTTTTCTTGCTTCTTTTATGTGAGATACTTTACCCCATTCCACCTATCCCTTTCCCTTTCTCCCAGTGCATTCCTCTCTCATACTTTAATTTTATTTTTAAAGATATCATATTCAACTCACACCTGTGCCCTCTGTCTAAATATACTCTATCCACTTGTCCCAATAATGAGAAATTTCTTATGAGTTTCAAGTATCATCTTCCCATGTAGGAATGTAAACAGTTTAACATTTTAATATCCCTAATGATTTCTTTTCCTGTTTACCTTTTTATGCTTCTCTAGAGTATTGTATTTGAAAGTCAGATTTTCTATTCATCTCAGGTGTTTTCATCAAGAATGTCTGAAAGTCCTCTCTTTCATTGAATTCCTATTTTTCCCCTGAAGAATTATACCCAGTTTTTTGGGTAGTTGATTCTTGGCTGTAATCCTAGTTTCTTTGGCCTCCAGAATATAATATTCTAAGCTCTTTGATCCTTTAATATAGTACCTGCTAACTTTTATGTTATCCTGACTGCGGCTCCACAATACTAGGATTGTTTCTTTCTGGTTGCTTGAAATATTTTTCCTTGACCTGGGAGTTCTGGAATTTGGTTCTAATATTCCTGGAAGTTTTCATTTCAGGATCTCTTTCAGGAGGTGATCGGCAGATTCTTTCCATTTCTATTTTACCTTCTGGTTCTACAATATCAAGGTAATTTTCCCTGACAATTTTTTGAAAGATGATGTCTAGTCTCTTTTTTGATCATGGCTTTCAGGTAGTTCAATAATTTTCATATTATCTCTCCTGGATCTATTTTTCCAAATCAGTTGTTTTTCCAATGAGATGTTTCACACTGCCTTCTCTTTTGCTTTATTGTTTCTTGATTTCTCATAAAGTCATTAGCTTCCATTTGGTCACTCCTAATTTTTAAGGAGTTATTTTCTTTAGAAAGCTTTTGTACCTCCTTTTCCATTTGGCCAGTTTGTCTTTTCAAGTCATTCTTTTCCTCATTGGCTTTTTGTACCTCTTTTACTATTTAGCCTAGTCTGGTTTTAAGATGTTATTTTCTTCAGTATTTTTTGCATCTCTTTTAACAAACTGTTGATTTTTTCATGATTTTCTTGCATCATTCTCATTTTTCTTTCTTTTTATCCTCTATTTTACCTCTCTTACTGTATTTTCAAAGTCCTTTTTGAGTGTTTCTATGGCCTGAGACCAATTCATATTTTTATTGGAAGCTTTGGATGTAGGAGATTTTACTTTGTTATCTTCTGAGGGTATATTTTGATCTTCCTTGTCATCATAGAAACTGTCTGTGGTCAGTATTTTTTTTCTGTTTGCTCATTTTCCCAGCCTATTTCTTTTGACTCTTTATGTTAAAGTAGGGCACTATTTCCAGGGTGGAGGGCACACTATCCCAAGTTTCAGGGGTTTGGGGCAGCTGTTTTCAAAGCTACTTCTAGGAATTTGTAAGTTTTTAGTTCTTCCAAGTTGGTATGATCTAAGGAGAGGTATGTTTACTACTCTCCTGACCTGTGCTGTAGTCTGTGAGAGACCACAAGCACTCTTTTCTTCCCTAGAAATGTGACAAAGGTCCCTGATCCACTGTGGCTGCCAGCTCTGGTGTGCTAGTGCTCCTCCCTACCCTGGGACCATCCAGGACTGCAACTCAGATCTGAGTATTGGCAAAGCAACAGAGTCCTGCCTCAGTGCTGACAAAGAGATCCCTGTAATCTCCTTCTGGCCAACTGTTCAACCTCCTTACCATCTGTGGGTTGAGTTCCAGAAGCAGTTGCTGCTGCTGCTGATTCAGAGGTTCCCACGGCCTGCTCCTGGTTTACTGTGGTTGTGGCTGGGTCTGTGCTGGGGTTGGGACTGTGGTGGGCTGTGCTCCACTCTTATCCACCCCCCAAACACAAATACACACACACACTCACACACACATACACACCTGTACAGCAGACCTTTCCTGCCAACCTTCTAAGTTGTCTTTGGCTGGAAAATTATTTCACCCTGTCTTTTTGTGGGTTCTGATGTTCCAGGAATTGTCATATAGTATTATTTGAAGGTATTTGGAGGGATATTGGGAAGAGCTCAGGCAAGTCACTGACTTTGTCATCTTGGCTCTTCCCCCCCCCCAAGAAGTTATTTTTAAAAGTATAAAGATGAGGCCTAGATTAGACAATTAAACAATAAGATGGATTTCAAACTGGTTGGATGACAGAATTCAATGAATAATTTGTTGCTGCTTCAGTGTAAACATGGTAGAAAATCTTTAGAGGAATACCCAAGAATTTGTGCTTGATCCTATACTGTTTAGCCTGTCTATCAATGACTTTGATAAAGGCATAAATTGTATGCTCATCAGATTTGTAGATGATACAAAGCTGGGATGGATAGTTATCATAGCAAGTGACAGAGTGAGGAATCAAAAAAATGTAGGTACGGTAGAGCATTGGACTGAATCTAATAAAATGCAATTCCAATAGGGATAAATGTGAATTCTTGTACTTGGGCACAAAAAAATAACTTCACAAAAATAAGCAGTGGCAAGCAAGGTTAGATAGCAGTTCTGACATGAATATTGGGGTTTTAGTGAACTGCAAGTCCAGTGTCACCAATGTGATGCAGTAGCTTAAAAAACCTAATGTAATCTTGGTGTATGTAAAGAGGGGAATAGCTTCCAGGAATAGGGAGATAATAGTATCACTAACTCTGTCCTCATCAGACCTCATCTGGAGTATTGTGTTCAATTTTGGAGATCATGGTTTAAAAAGGACATTGAGAAGCTAGAAAGTATCCAGAGGAAACCATCCAGGATGGTGAAGGGCCTAGAGTTCATGTCATATGAGGATTGTTTGAAGGAAATGGATTTGTTTAGCTTAGAGAAGACTATGGGGAAGAAGCAGGAATGTGATAGCTGTCATCAAGTATTTGAAGAGTTGCCATTTTGGGGAGAGATTAGATTTATTTATTAGCCTCCAAAATTTTGGAAAACCAACATAATTGGATGGAAGTCACAAAGAGATCAATTTAGGTCTGATGTCAGGATAAACTTTTATTTTTTTTTATTTTATTTTTAATTTTTTTCCAATTACATGTAAATATATTTTTTGAGTTTCAGTTTTTCCCCACTCTCCCTTCCTTCCCACCTCCCAAGGCCAGCAAGTAATCTGATATAGGTTATACATTTCAATCATGTTAAACATATTTCCATGTTAGTTATGTTGTAGGAGCAGGATCAGAACAAAAAGAAAAAAATGCAAGAAAGAATAAACAAGAACAATAACAAAAAAAGCAACAATAAAAATGAAAATAGTATGCTTCAATTTGCATTCAGATTCCACAGTTCTTTGTCTGGATATAGAGGGGAATTTTCCACCATAAGTCTTGTGGCATTGTCTTGTATTGCTGAGAAGAGTCAAGTCTATCACAGTTGATCATACCACAGTGTTGTTGATACTGTGTACAATGTTCTCTTGGTTCTGCTCATTTCACTCAGCATCAGTTCATGTAAGTGTTTCCAGGTTTTTCTGAAATCCACTGATAAACTTTTTAACAATTAAAGCTGTCCAAAAGGAGAATGGGTATGATGGGTTCCCCCTCCCCTTTGAAGTCTTCCACCAGTCTGGATGGCCCCTTCTCAAGTGCATTATAGTTGGTTGGTTGTTGTCCGTTTTCAAAGAGGACCAAAATGACATCATTATATTGGAATCGAGGTACAGAATGTCTGACTATGACTTACCAGACCAGTGTGAGCTCAGAATCCTCTACCACAGGTGGGGCACAAATAGTACATGTGAACATTTGGAGTGGAGATGGCTCTAAAGTTGGACATCTCACATTTCTTTTGAGCTACTGCTATTCTTCTTTGTTCATAGAGCATAGTGCTTTCTTTGATGCAGGTACACCATGCTGGGTAGTCCTTTGCCAGTGTCTCCTATGGCACACAATCAAGTCCAGAGTTCTTCAAAAAGACTTTGAGAATGCCCTTGTATCACTTCTGACCTCTGTAGGAGTGCTTGACTTGTGTGAGTTCTTCATAAAATAGTCTTTTAGGCAAACAGGTATTTGGCATTTGAACAACGTGGCCAGCCTATTGGAGTTGCACTCTTTGCAACAGAGTTTGAATGCATGGCTTTTTAGTTCAAGAAAGGACCTCAGTGTCCAGTACTTTATCTTGCCATTTGATCTTCAGAATCTCCTAAGATGATTCAAATAGAAGTGATTCAGTTATTTTCCAAGGTGCTGGCAGACTATGCAGGTTTCACAGGGATACAACAATGAAGAGAGCACAACAGTTCTATAGACCTGCAGTTTGGTAGGCAGCCTAATACCTCTTCTCTCCCACACATTCTTTTGGAGCCTCCCAAATACTGAGCCTGCTCTGGCAATTCATGCATCAACCTCTTCATCTATGTGTACATCCCTGGAAAGTATATTGCCATGGTAAATGAGCTCATTCACAGCACTGAACATTCCTCCATTTGCTGTAATCAGTGATTCCACGTATGGATGGTGTGGTGCTGGCTGGTAGAGAACCTGTATTTTCTTGGTGTTAATTGTTAGGTGAAAATTAGCTCAGACAAAAGAGAATCAATCCATAATTTAATGCATCTCAGCCTTAGAGGCTGCGCTGAGTGCACAATCAACATCATAGTAGGAACTCCTTGCTGTATAGATTGTACTAGATGGCTGGTGGTAAGTTTGCTTCCAACTCCGAAATTCTCTGATTCAGTGAAATCCAAGTAGCTTCCACAGAGACAGATAAAGAGTTAGAATTTCTAATAACATTTTAAAAAAGAAAGTAATTTGTATTTCTCTGAAGAAAGTTAGAAGATGCTTATAACCTCAATAATCTTTTCTTGATTTCAGAAGTGAACTGTAGCCTCCCAGAGTTCATAATTGGTGCCCAGAGTGTGTCAACTAAAAAAATATATAATTTTGGAGCTATCTTTACTCTGAAGTGTGATGAAGGGTATATGCTAGAAGGCAGTCCTCAGAGCCAGTGTCAGGAAGATCATAGATGGGACCCTCCTTTGGCAGTCTGTAAATCACGTAAGTATGAGAACTCCTGCCATGGCAGACTACATCTTAATGTTGGACTGTATCAGGGATTTCCTTTCTTTTGTTGAAAGATTCATCTTTTTGAAGGAGCAGTGTGAAAGTAAGCTGGTCAAGTTTCAGATAGCATTTTGGGAAGCTTCCTTTAATTATGTACGTGAGGGTTAGATTGGAATAGGTTAACAAATTATAGTATGACGCCATTAGTATCGCGTTGGGTCACCATTTGTTGGGGTTGTAAATGTGAAGAGCAAGGGTCTCAGGTCATGCATGACAGACAAAGTTTAATCACAGGATGTTCAGCATATATACAAAAACATATCAGGGGGGTGGCTAGGTGGCACAGTGGATAAAGCACCGGCCCTGGATTCAGGAGTACCTGAGTTCAAATCTGGCCTCAGACACTTAACTAGCTGTGTGACCCTGAGCAAGTCACTTAACCCCCATTGCCCCACAAAAAAAACAAAAAAAAAACATATCAGAAGGCTGGTCAGTGTATCGATGTCAGTAGAACAAACTTAAGCAATTTAACATTAGAACTTTCATAATGATGATTTTCAGGAACAGGGTATTTTTCGTTAGCATGACCGAAACACTCTGTTAGTGCATTCTATCTAATCTTGTTCTTGATAACTTGTATTTCTGTATCCTGTCCATAGTCCTGATGTCATGTTGCTGGTCTTCCAGCTAATGACACAGGGGCTGTTGCTCAAGTACAGAAAATCATACTATAATTTGTTAACCTCTTCCAATCTAACCTCCACATGTGTATGCCATGGAATTTTTAAATCTCACATATCCTTATTTTAAAATGGTAATATGTAGTACTTAATGAATGCTTATTCTTTATCGATGAAGTTTAATAGGATTTGAAAGCAGACACCAGTGAGTCCTTTCCACTACTGGCCTACTTACTGTTAAATCACTCACAACCCTCCATTTCCTAATTCTTGGCCTTTGCACTGCTGTCTCTCTCCCAACCTATACCTCTTAGCTTCCCTGGTTTCCCTCAACACTCAGCTCAGATCCCTCATCCCCAGCTGCTAGTGCTTTCCCCTCTGAGCTGACTCTCCCTCTATTCTTTATGAATCTTGGATGAACTTGGTTATCCTCATATTAACTCCTGCAGAAGACTGTGAGGTCCTTGAAGCCCTTCTTTGTATCCCTAGTCCTTAGCACAGAGTAAGTGGTTAATAAATACTTGTTAACTAACTGTAAAGGAGCATTTCTCTACTAACATAAAAAAAGAGTGCCAGGGTAGAGGAAAACGTTTTCTATCTCAGGAAGACTTTGCTTGTGATGCAAAACAAGTAACTTTGCATTTCAGAATCTGAGTTAATACTCAGTCTTTTCTTCTTTAAAAAGTGTTATTGTCCAGATCTGCAGGTAATTACATAAATCAGTTTGAGTAGGAGATGTGACACGATGGCAAATGACACAGGTTCAAATCCCACCCTTATCACTTGCTGTGTAATCTTTGGCAAGTAACCATACCTCTTTCTGGGCTTCAGTTTTCTCATTTGTAGGAGATTGGACTTGACCTCTGAGGTCCCTTCCAGCTCTAAAACCCTGATTCATGATTTTGACTCTGTGATATGCAGCCAAAAGTGATATTATTATTCTGTAGCATTGACATTCCTGAAATTGCAAGTTGAACACATTTCATTTGTCTATATCTCTATCGCGGTTTTCTTGTTGTGAAATTTTTGAATAATGTTTAAAAAATCATATGACCAAATGCATCTGTTAAAATGACCATTTTGTCAAATCTTTCCAAAAGTTCTTACATTGTTTTAATTGATGATGTTGCACTCTTTGCAACAGATGTTGTAATAATCTATTCTGAGGTTGTGCTAAACCCAGAAACTGATATTTTCATGATTTTTTTCAGTAAATTTTTCTTCCCTTCTAGGCTCCCATGTTCCTGTTGTTCTCAGTGGTAAGTTTTAACAACTAACTTTAGAAAAGTAATAGTGGCTTTTATGAGCCAATATCTGGAATCAACTCTGTCCCTCTTTTTTCTACCTAAATATCATTTTATCATTTTGAAACATTATATAAAAGTAATACTCTTTAGAGTTACAATTCAGATCGTTATACACCTGAAGAAAAACTACAAAGAAATCTCTGGCTTTTGATGTTAGAAAAGTTTGCTTTATGTTAATGTAGTCCTGTTCAGATGATTCTGTCTAACTGATAGTATTAGTCTACCTGAAACAACCTGTGGCTAGAAGAGATAGAAGACTTGTTAGTACAAAAATTCATTCATATATGTGTTATAAGGAGAAAAAGATTGATTCTGGTTCCCAGTCTAGCTTTAATTATTTGACTAGAATATTGCTGCTGAAACAAGATATTAAGTTATAAAGTTATTTGTACTCGTGTATCCCCTCCACAAGTGGATATTCCTTAACTTCAGCCATTCGATTGAACATGTTTGATCATTAGATTTTTGCATTCAAAGTTTAATCTTGAATCCTGTAGAGGGTATATATTAGTACAGCCTCTTAATAAATACATGTATGTTAATATGAAAGAATTCAACTATGGCTCAAAAGGAATTGCTAATAAGTCATACAAGTTAAGAAACCTGTTCGTCACATTTTTCCTGGTATTTAATGTTCCTATTTTTCTGCCTAGGCATTCTTTTGGGTACAATACTTCTTATTCTGTTTGTTGGTATCACATTGGCAATAATATCAAAACACAAAGAAGGGTAAGTTCAATTAAATTGTCTTATAAAATATATAAAACTCTATATGCTTCTGAGAAACTAAGATCAATAAGAGAGATCATTAGGATAAATGCTTAGCTTATTGGTGACTAAGGTATAAAGGGACATACACTGGGTTCTCATGTGAAAGTGGAAGATTTTCTAGGAAAATAACATTTATCATGTAAATAAGTATATTGGGTGATAGAATAATTTCATGTCTTTCAATTTTTTCAAAATGTTTGTCACTCATAGGCATCTCAAACTCCCTTTGTCCCAAACAGAACTCATTATCTTTTCTCTCAAAATCCCATCTTTTCTGGACTTTGTGGAACCAGATTACCCAGGTTCCACAGCTTTAATGAAGGGTCCACTTTCATGTTGCCTGTGCAAAGTTACAGCACCAGGAAATGTGATATAAGAAACAGCCAGAAGGCTGGTTTAGATGGACTGAAAGAGAGGAATGTAAAGGGGAGGAATGTGTGATCAGGCTGGAAAAGTTGGCAAACTTTAGAAACCAAAGAGAAGAGTATTTGGGCTTAGAAGAAAGAGGAAGCCACAGAGAGATTCTATCACAGTAAAAACATGACACAAATACATAGCTAAAATAAAAACAAACTAAATATAAGGCAGCTTTGGAAGGAGGAACATCAGCAGCTGGGAAAGAGGATCACAAAAGGTTTCATGCAGAAGGTGATATTTGCATTAAGTTTTGAAGAAAGAGCCTCTGCTCCATTTCACCTCTGACCCCTACCCTCCAGTTAAACAGTCATGATCTTATTTTAACCTTTCTCACTTCTATCCTGGACCACTGCAATAGTTTTCTAATTGTTCTCTAGCATGCTAATTCCTCCCCTTCGTTCTCCATCCAAATGTTACAGTGATTTTCTTCTTCAAGTTCAGGTTTGATCCTTTCACTCTTTCTGCTTATGTCTCAAGCAACTCCCTAGGACTGAACTCTTAAGTCAGAAATGGACTCTGTTGGTGTAGGGGATCCACACTGACAAAATCAGAGGTTTTTTCATATATTTATATATGAAGCTTATACATGAACTCAACTCCATCTTCTAGTATTTCTTGTTCAGCTGATATTTTTAATCTACAAGGTATTTTGATAATTATCATTCTTTAATCCTTTTTTAAAAGTCTGAAAAGTCAAGTCTCCTCATAGTTACCTTTTTTTCTTTTCAATGTACTGCTTTCTGAAGTCTATCCTAGTTAAGTTTGGAGAGTATCATCACCAGGAGACTGGGCAGGTGCCAATGAATTCTTTGGCCATGGCAACCCATGAAACAAAGAAAAACACAAAGTCCAGAGCAGCCCCTTATACTTGTGTAAGGATGACTGTAAAGTACACTAAGGATCACAGTTTTCAGACTGGCTATAAATATACATCAGTCTACTGGTTTGTACTCTTTTTTTTTTTTGGTAAGGCAATTGGGGTTAAGTGACTTGCCCAGAGTCACACAGCTAGTAAGTGTTAAGTGTCTGAGGTCGGATTTGAACTCAGGTCCTCCTGAATCCAGGGCCGGTGCTCTATCCACTACACCACCTAGCTGCCCCTGGTTTGTACTCTTAATATGAGATTCCAGTCTAGTGACCAGCGAGGAGACACACCAGAAGGGGAACCAAATCATGTCAATCTTTTTTTTGGGGGGGGCAGGGCAATGAGAGTTAAGTGACTTGCTCAGGGTCACACAGCTAGTAAGTGTCAATTGTCTCAATTCAGATTTGAACTCAGGTCTTCTTGAATCCAGGGCCAGTACTTTATCCACTGTGCTACCTAGCTGCCCAAATCATATCAATCTTGAGAAATGAAACCAGAAAATGAAAAATAAGTAGCAGTTAAATGGAGGGCTGGCTCACAGATTTTCACTGATGTGGCTTTAAATAAGTGAACTAATAGAATTTATTTTATTATGTATCCAAAGGCAAAAAGAAACATAATTTGATTGGAAATGTGTCATCTTATAATATCCATACTGCGAAAAGAGTATCATGAAATTAATTGTAGCTAATATTTCACTGAGGATGAAGTAGAGAAATGCTACAAAGAACTCAACGGAACCTTTCAAATTTAATCAGCCTGTACTTTGATACTTGGTGGCAGCAATAAAAAGATGGACATAGGGAAGGACAATGAAAAAATGTTTCTGTAATGTTGTTTGGTGTTAGCCATATTTAGTGTTGGACTCCACTTGAAGAACATTAGTCATGATATAATTGTGAACATTCTGGATGGTTTTTAAGTCTTTGCTACATCATCTTTTTAGAAATAAATGTGCAATACATGATCACCAAGCCACTCATGGTTTGTATTTTTGCTGCTTTTTGGAAACAGGATAAAACGTACTTGTCAGTTTCATTTATTTTCTCTTCGAGGAGAACCCTATGAACCATCATCTTTGCTTGTGATGTTTTGAATAATATGTTATAATTCATTTTGTGCTTATCCACTGATGCGTTATATCACTTTTTCACCTTCATTTAAATTTCCTTTATTAGCCATACTGTACAGTCATTGATGTTATTTCTTCATATTTCACTTTTTTAATCTGACCTAATGTATCTGTTTTGTGGTTTTCCCATTTGCTATATAAATCCATTTAAAGTTTTGAGGTTGAATAAGCTTGGTTTCTTTTTTACTTTTCTTTCCTATACTACCATTGTTCTAGCTTAAGGTTATATAAATCAATGTAGTTTTTGTAGTAACATCCATTATATATTTATAAACAAAATCTACACTATTTGATCATTTGGGTGATCATCAGTTCTTAGTCTTCTCAGATACTGACTCATCTTCCATATCGTGCTCCCTAACTATGAATGTTCTACCTGATTCTACCCTTGATCCTCTTCTTTACTCCTTCTACACTCTTGGTAATCTGGTTTGCTCCCTTGGGTTTATGAACATCACACACACTCACTCACTCACTCGCTCCAAACCGGATATCCCAGAGACATCGCAAACTCAACATGTCCAAAACTACATTCAGGGTCATTACCATTTACCTTCTCCCACTCACCCCCCTCCCCTATACCTCTTCCAAATTTTCCTATTTCTGTTGAAGGCACCAGAACCATACTCAAAGCCTTTCTATCTTCTTAGGACCCTCTAGAGTTTTTATTCTCCTCTCATAGTCTTAGAAAAGCTAGGGACACCTCCATGCTACAATAAGTCCATTGGAGTAGGACTCAAGTAGAATATGTAGACCTCTTGAACCTAGATCTTTAAAGATATCTATATATATATATAGATATAGATATAGATATACACCATAATGTTGAAAAGTGTTTTTCTTTTTTAAGTAAGAGTTTGAGGCTTATTTTCAGTAAACTGTTTTCTATAGAAACTTCTCCAATTTTATAAGGAAACTAACACAGCTCAATTTAGAGAAATCTATTCTATAATCACTTTTTAAGGAAATAGTTATATTTTTAAATTATAGGTAAGCTTGTTAGATACAAATAAGTTTTAAAGCCTCTAATGTTAAAATATAATAAAAATAAAGTAAAAGGGAGAGAGGGAAGGAAGAAAAGAAAGAAGGCCCAACTTGTGTAAAATTGTCATGCAATACCACCTGAACTGTTACATTCATTTCATGGGCTTTTGGAAAAAGTTAAAATTGTGGTGATAGTATGGTAAAATCTTCTGCTTTGAAAAACAGAACTTGGTCTTGTAAGCTTTTTAGGCCTTCCTGCATTGTATCTTTTGGATGATTTTTAACTCTGTCTAGTACTTTCCAAGTGAGTTTTGCACAAGCTACGGGGAGAATAACAAATAAAATTAGTTGGATTTTACTTAACTTGAAAATTTTAAAGAAGGAATGTAGCCAAATCTTACAAATAGTTTAGTACCTTTAGCTTCCTTTCAAAATGAAAACTTTTTAATGAAGTTTTTTCTTTTCTTCTTCTGTTTAGCAATTATTATACTAATGAAAATTGTAAAGAAGTAGCTATCCATTTAGAGGCACAAGAAACATTACATAGTGATCCTTACAGCCTTGCAACTTAACTAGAAGACTAACAGGTAGCTAACCAATTTTGAATATTTTATCAATATGTATTGATAATAAACATACTCTGAACTAGGTATAGTGATGGTTTCCACTTGAAATTTTCTCACTACAAATTAAATATTCTTAAAAAGACATAAATGTAATGGTGATTTATTTCTGACTTTCTAAATTTATAGCTTTTAATAACTACCTGCTTCATATGCTTGAATATCATCCTGCCTGTTCAGTATTTTGTATAGAGCCAGTAAACCTATAATAAATAGTTTATATACAATGTTATATATAATATATAACATATGATACATTGCATTGATATCATTAATCTATTACTAAACCACATGTGATAAAATAATTGATATATTATTATGTTAATATATAATTTTACTAATGAAGGTAAAATATTAGGATATACCTTGTTTTAAAATAATGCAACTTACCAGACCAAGATATTAATGAGGATTACATAGTAATCCCTTTACAAAATAATCATTCATTGTATAAAGAAAGATCACTACAAGTTTTACTATATTCAGAACTTAAATGGCATTTGAAATCTCTAGCAAGTATATGCTTTATATGCTCCTTTGTATGTATTTGCTCCATAAATAAAGGTATATCCATAATTTGTACACACAGACAATTGAGCATCTTAATAAGAAAGAGGCGAGCTTGGAGGAGGTTGTGATGCCAAAATGTCAGAATTTTCTTTCTAAAGAAAGGTCAAATAACTTGGAATGTAAACATCATTGTCCCCATGTTTAAATGTTTGTATGCTCCTAATCACTTATGAATAGAATGCTGTGACTGTCAACATTCAAAGTTTATGCAGTATGATGGGCCTTTATTCTGCCACATAAGAGAGAAATCTGTCATTTCAGTTGTCATCGAAATGCTGTGAAACTGGACAGTGATCTTGGAATGCAGCTTTAACTTTAATTGGAAAGAAACCACTATGCTTATGAAAGGTGCACCCACAGGACATCAGACAAAGTCTTAGAATTGATTTTACAGAGATGCATCTTTTATCAGAACTTGAAATTTCAGATGGAACAAAGCAAGGCTGCCTTATGATGATGGAAATGGAATTCCATTGCTATTTTCCTCCCAGTGACTTTAAGAAGTACTGTCCATGCCTGGTATCTTGCCAGGATGTAGCTACAAACACTTGAAGACTTCTGAAGCTTACACATTTTTCATATCAACTCTTATTAGAAGTTTCCTTTTGTTTTTTAAAAGTTGGGCTAGCTTTCAACCTGGCCATTCTCTTTGCTTTTGTTACCAGCATACTGACTGTTATTTGCACACTGGACTTGAGACATGGTTTTAATTTTTAGAGAAAGATGATGAAACCTTTTTTCTAGCTATATTTGAATTTGCTCACTTAGAAAGCAGCCTTTCTTTAAAAAATTAAATGATGTTTAAAACTTTAATTTTCAGTTATAAAGGTAACATTTTGCTTTTTTCCTCAGGTTAAGGTTAGTTCAAAATCTGCCTTATTAAGGGAAATGTCTTGACTGCTAACAAAAGGAATTTGGGAGGGAAAATATTGAAGTTCTTGATGCTCCTTTATTTATACTTCAAAATTTGTAGTTTCTTATTTTTTTAAGTGTTTAACAAATAAAAATTATTTCTTTAGAAAATTTGATGAACCTATATGGATTGTGTTTTACATGAAAATTTCTATTTACTTAAAATTCTCAATGTATAAGCCAAGAAGTAAAACTAAATGGGGAAGGTATTTTTACTGGGAAATGTTCCTGTTGATTGTGTGCAATACTAATGGGTCTAGTAATTCCTTTAGAAGGTGAAATTTACCACCATAAGTATTTTCCTAACAGTAAAGAAGAAAATCTTTCTGAATACTACTTTATTAAGAATATCCCCATGCTGGCCTACACAAGAAATTTGCTGTCCGATTCTTCGAAAATGTTAGCTACACTTGATTAAAATGTAATTGTGAAATATTTAACAAAACAAATAAGGATACAATAAAACATGGAAAGAAAGAAAGAAAGCTAAAATAGGGGCAATACCAGAAGGCTTAGAGAACCATCCTTCCAGAAGTTACTCTGTCCCACGGGATCTGCCTTCCCAGTATGCCAGTGGGCTCTTATCTCATTCAGAAGACACCTACCATAGACACCTACCTTCCTGTTTTGGCCTAGCCATTTTGCTATTAATCATACTGGCCTATCTGCATTATTCCTCTGGAATTGCTCCAGAGACACCAGTTAATTAAGTTTGGAGATTATTTTATCTGTCTGTCCCACAATGCCTTGAATTTAGTAAACAATTACTTGGTGAATGAATGAATGAACCATCCATGCAATACTGTCACTTCCATATGATCATGTTCCTTGGAAGTATGAAATACCATTAGAATTAAAAGTCTTGCCCTTTTCAACCTCTGCCTGATGACCCTGAATTCTATGTATACCAGAGCATAGGTGTATAGACTGACTTGAGGACCTTTGCAACCCCATTCATAGTTGACCATCATCAAGGTGGGTCAGACACAGAGCTGGCTTGACCCTGTTGGCCTTTCATCACATTGCCCAGTCACTGCTGCCAGATGAGGAGGGGGCAGATAACAGTTGCTGATTGTTCAGGAGTCTGAAGAAAAATGAGAGCTCCAGGACCTAGGAGACATTTGGTTACATTGCTAAGGCTGTTTCCAGGAACCTGAGATGGTATCCTGAGCCAACCTGGAAAAAATAGATATTTACACAGCTATTCTCCATCCCTTTAGAAGAAGAAAACCTCAGTATAGTCCCATTGATTCATTCTGACTACAATTTTATCTCCCAGTACTACCTACACAAACTCTCCGTTGGTCTACCTCTAACACATCATCTATTCCTTCTACTTGTTTTCATAGATTTTCTTCAAGCAGTCATCAAGTTTGGCGAGTCTTCAAGGTTTTCCTGATAGATACCTTGAGAAGATATCTTAGCTCTCTATTATTCATGTCAGGATCTGGGGGTTTAAGTGGGCCACGAGCTTTATTGAGTCAACAATGTGACATGGCAATCAAAAAAACTCCTGCAAGCTAAGACTAGGTTTTAAAAAGAAGTGTCCAGAAAAGAAAAAGCAACAGTAGTCCTGCTAAAACTCTTTCCTATTTAAAGCACATTTGGAGTATTGTATTTATAAGTCTGGCCATTACATTTTTGAAAAGATATTGACAAGTTAGAGTGTGACCAAAATGGTGAGGAATCCATGAACTGGGAATAGTGTTCTGGAGAAAAGACTTTTAGTGGAAGGAAAGGACACATGTCTGAATATATTTGAAAAGTAGTCATGTGAAAAAAGAATTATACTTGTCCAGCTTAGCCCTCAAAGGTAGAACTAGGAACAGTTGGTGTCAGTTTCAGAGAAGAAAATTGAAGCTCAATGTAGGGAAAAACTTCCCAATAATTGGAGCCATATCAAAGAGGAGTAGGCTCCTTAAGGACAGGAACTAACTTTTTTTTCTATTTGTTTCCCCAAGTCTTAGCACAGTGCTGGCTACATAGTAGGCACTTAATAAATGTTTATTGACTGACCTCAGGAGATAGTGGTTTCTCCCCACCGGAAATTTTCAGATGGAGTTTGGATGGCCATTTATTGGGGATATTGTATATGGAGAGGTTTTTGTGGGGTGGGGGCAGGTAGAGGTTGAACTAAGTAATCTCTGAGATCCCTTTCAAATCTGAGAATCTTTGACATGGCTGCCTCAGAGAGTTACCAATAACCATTACTCATCTCTTCTTCCTCTGATCAGTACCTCTCACTTCATGACATCTGTAGATCCACATCGTTCATTCTGACTATGAGACACTTTACTCAATTCTCATCAAGACCCATTTGACATTTTTTAAAAATCTCTGAGGAAGAGTGGTTTGGAAATTCTCTAATCAGATGGAGTTGCTAGAACTATTAAACAAAGGAAGCTCTTGTCCAGAATCTTAAGGTAAGTAAGTAGTGATGCTGCTGATTCCCTAGACACTCAACAAAACACCTATCATTAGGACAGTGATTCTCTAGAACCACATGGCTCTGGATTTCATTTCAACTAATATGTGTTCTTATCAGAAAGGAGTCACAGACCGACATTCTTGGCACATCTGACAACATCCACGTTTGGCTGATCATATTAAAAAACAGGTGACAAAACACCATGAGATAAATGGGATTCAGAATCTCTGAGGAGCACTTGGTTTTGCTATCATACATGTACTCATGATTATTCTACTCCTTGAAATTTGTTTAATAATAACAACTATATGATGTTTTTCAACATATTCTGACATAAATATAAAAAGGTTTTAGCCGAGGACAAAGAAGTGTAGCATGTGCATATAAATTGTTGAAAAAAAAAGTAAAAGTATGAGTATAAGGAGAAGTAAGAAATTTAACATATGTTAAAATTTGAGCTGTCTTTTTTGTGCCAAAGTAGCAGAAAATAGGCTATTAAAGAAGCATAAAATTAAAATATTAAATTGATAGCTAAAGTAGAAACAAAAGACAAAAAAAAATAACTTAGGCCACTAACTCTAAATTAATTGCTTCCTATGCTTTGTAAGAAGGTAGAGAAAGGGATTAGGATACACCAGATATTCTAAGAATGTTCAAGTTACAAAAGGCACTAGTTCCAGTGATTTACAACTGTTTAAGTCTCTAGTGATTTGTAACTACTTTTATTTCATTCTTGAGTCTTTAAGGCTCTGTGTTAAGACATATCATGATTAACACTACAATCAAATCTTTGAATTACTTTCCCTTTTCCTTTAGATAAAAATTCTGTCCTTATTTGTAAATTTCAATGTAAATTAAATGAGATAATCACTCAGGGCCCTCTTAGAAAGAAGTAAAACCCTTGTTAGTATCTTTGAAGATGAGAAAAAATTCAATAAAACTGATCAAAACATTGAAAAACTCTTAAGTTATACAGTATTCTACATCTGTGGTCTCTGAGCTCTGCAAAGGAATGGGGAAGGTATCTTCTCATATCTCTTCTCCATGCCATGGTTTAATGCAGTAACGCATAAGCAAATTTATTAATGGTAAAAAAAATTAATTTTTAACTGGCTTATGCTCTAAATTGTAAGCAATGAATTTTTCTTTCCATCACAGTACCCTGTACTACCCTAGATTCCAATCTAATATTTTCCAACAGCCTTGTGACACTGGTAATAGTGATTGGACTTTGTGCAAGCTGACCCCTCCAGATAATAGGGCTATCTTTGTCCTATGGTGACTGTGATTTAAACCCTATGCACCTTGACCCATCTGATCCTGTATATATCCTTTGAAATTCACCCCTTTCTTCATGCTCTTAGGTGTTTTGTTTGTTTCCTTGTTTTTTGCTTTGGGTGGGTTTGAGTGGGTTTTTTTTTCCATTTAAGACACATAGCCTTCATTTGTGAATTAATATGCCAAGTAAAATGGCCTATTATTACTTTTAGCACTGAATAATTAATCGAACTCTTCTGTAAAGTCTCTTTAAATTCCAGCAGTAATTTGGTGATCACCTCAAGGAATATAGTTGTTGTTCAGTTGTTTCTCAGTCATGTCCAACTCTTAGTGACCCCATTTGGGGTTTTCTTAGCAAAAATACTAGAGTGGTTTGCCATTTCCTTTCCCAGCTTGTTTTACAGATGAGGAAACTGAGGCAAACAGGGTTACATTACTTGCCCAGGGTCACACAGCTAGTAAGTGTCTGAGGCTGGATTTGAACTCAGGAAGATGAGTCTTTTTGGTTCCAAGTACAGTGTTCCATCCATTGTGCCACCTCACTTCCCCATTATTGGTTTGTAGTAGGTGCTTAATAAATATGCTTGTTTTCCTCATTTTTTAATGGAAAATATCCAGCAAAGTCCAAATGGAAGAGGGATTTCCTATATGTTCTGAATGTCCTGAAGCTTAATGATGTCAAATTCACATGGAAACAGGAGCCACTATACCATACATAAAGATTACTATGTTTCCCATATTCACTTAGAAAACTACATATATATTTATATATTTCTCTTTTATTAATACATCAGCACATAAAAAAATCAGATAGGAACTACATTTTAATCTGGTTCATGCTGAACTTGGAAGTGTTGGTGTTTGACACATCTACCCAAAGATGCTTCTTTTGGGGGGGTGATTTTGTGCTGATTGCCTCAGTCCTAGGAATACCACTCCCTGCCCATCTAGTCTTGCTCTTCTCAACTGTAAAATAAGGGATGCTGGACTTAATGACTTCTAAGGTCCTTCCTAGCTCTAAATATGTGAGCCTCTGTACCCTGTCACTCCACTGGAGGGACAGTAGCAATTTTCATCCTTATATTCCATATACAGTAACCAAAAAAAGTCTGTTCCCATGTCCTACTCAACAGCTTCCCCACATCGAAATAGAAGTATATGCATGCCTATATAAGTGTATATATACACGTGTGTATACATGTAAGTACACATGCATATATACAGGTATTGTGTACATGCACATACATTGTTGTTTATGTGTGTGCATTGTGTGTTTATGTGTGTTTGCACATGCATGTATACACATATAAGTAAATATAACAGAGATATATAGCAGATTCTGCTTTGAAAAGGCGAATTTGTTCTAATGTGATTGACAATAAGGAATAATTTGAGTATAACACAAATTTTGTTTTCCTCTGTGATTTCCTCCATGAGATACAGCAATAGAATTCAGAAAAGTGCACCACATCACAATAAATCAAAGCTCCAACCCTTCCACAGCAAACTTCAGGTCTTTTTCAAGGGACATATTTATTGACTATCTTCTGGTGCTGTAGGAGAAGTGGAAGTGGAGAGCTGGTCTATTCCTCTCCCACCTTCCCCCATGCCCTCTCTGAGATGCTGCTGAGTGAGGCCAAGCCACCCTCTCACACACAGTGTCTCAACTTGTGAGATCCCCCAGCAGTTGGACAGTCGCCTTAGGCCATTGGACACTCCCACTATTTATTATATTATTTATATATTTCTTCATGGGAAGCTAGGTGGCACAGTGAATAAAGTGCTGAGCTTGGAGTCAGAACGACTCATCTTCACAAGTGCAAATCCAGACACTTGCTAGCTGTGTGACCCTGGGCAAGTCACTTGACCCTGTTTGTCTTGGTTTCTTCATCTGTAGAATGAGATGGAGAGGGAAATGGCAAACCACACCTGTATCTCTGCCAAGAAAATTCCAAATTGGGTTATGAAGAGTTGGACACAACTGAAAAATGACTGAAATAGATTTCTTAACCACTTAACGTGTACAAAACTGTATTGCCATTTTTATTAGGTTCCTATTTTCTCTATGTGTCACTGATGCCCTTTCTTAGTGTCATTCACCTAACTTCATTTTTTGCATGAGTTCTGTGATTTTTGTCACATGGTTTTGCATCACATGGTGATTTTTAGGAACATGTTTGTTATGCTGTATTTGTATTTATGTGTGTGTGCATTGTGTATATGTAAATAGCTATGTAATGTGTGTGGGAACTGGTTTAGTGAGTTTGTGGCTGAAAGAGTGGGTGTGGGTATATGTCATCGCATTCCAGGGAACAAAAAATCACCTACTGCGTTGTACCGTTCATCTCCAGCTGATGGTTCTTCCCTTCCTTCTCTCAATGACAAGCTCAAGAGAGAACAATGAGCACATCTCTCCAGGCCTGAGAAGAAGCTTCCATTGTTCTCAGGCTATTTTTGAGTCCTTTACCAAGGCAGCTTCTTTTGGAAAAGGAAATAATAGACCAGGGCCCCACAATAGGCCCCTTGTTATCTTATAAACAGCAGCATAGCAGCTACTGTCATTAAGAGAGGGCATTTAAAAGTCAGTCTATTTTGAAGGAAAATCTGACTTTATGCAGAGTGCCTGTCACAGCCTAGGCACTTAATGTTTTCTAGCTGATGAATTTTAGTAGCTTCTATCCATGGTTCCCTGGACATGATCAGGGAATACAAACAAAACATGTGCGTACACATGCATGTGTACACACATGTACATATATTGCTGCATATATACATGTGTGTGCATGCGTTGTGTATTTGGTTTTGAAATGACCTCTTCTTTTGACTTGACTACCTCTGCTCCTCTCCATTAACATGGATGACTGAAAATATAGTAGAATCAATACTGTAGGGGCGGCTAGGTGGCGCAGTGGATAGAGCACCGGCCCTGGATTCAGGAGTACCTGAGTTCAAATCCAGCCTCAGACACTTAACACTTACTAGCTGTGTGACCCTGGGCAAGTCACTTAACCCCAATTGCCTCACTAAAAAAAAAAAAAAAGAATCAATACTGTATCCAAAATTTTGTTAAACATAAATTTCCCAAACTCCTTTCATATCTCTTGACCATGATCATATGTTGCTCCTCAATTTGGGAATAATTAACCTTAGTTTCTAATTTTATGACTTCCTTCCTAGGAAAATCCTTCTCATCTACCTATGCAGGTTACTTCCTGTTCCTCTCACAGCCTCTTATTTTATCGAATCATTCTGGCTAAGTGCCTATTGCATGGCTTCTTGCCCATCATACCCTCAAGGAAAAGGCACTCGAGTGGGCCAGGATCACCAGAAATCACTTTGCCGGTCTTGCTATCTTCCCCTAAGAGCAGAAATTTGTTTATAAATTGAGTGTCTTCCCTTTCAGAGTCTTTAGCACTTTATCTGTAGGAGTTGCTACCACTAAGAGATGGCCATTTCCTCAGAAAAATACCAAAATTGTGTCTGAGTTCATAGAGTTCAGACATACATTTTTCTTTCTGGTGCCTTCCAACCTTCCCTAGGCTGGACGCAGCTGGAAAGCTCCAGTCACCCAAAGACTCAATTATCACTAGTCTAAGGATATGGAAGGAATGTAAGAGGAATAGATCCAAGATAAAGGGGAGGTTAACATTGAAAAAGGAGGTCCAAAGGGCACAGGAGAAGAATCAGGCAGAGGACAGGGACCAGGAGTTGGGCTGAACTGAACAGAGATGAAGGTATAGAGCTTGGTAGCAGTAGGATGGTGTTTGGAGAGTGGGAAGTTAGGAAATGGCCCAGGGTGGAGTGTTCTAGAAAAAGCATGAAGTTCCACTTAAAATATGGCTGCCAGGGGGCAGCTAGGTGGTGCAGTGGATAAAGCACTGGCCCTGGATTCAGGAGTACCTGAGTTCAAATCCGACCTCAGACACTTGACACTTTCTAGCTGTGTGACCTTGGGCAAGTCACTTAACCCCCATTGTCCCCCATATATATATGGCTGCCATAGGGCTTTACCAGGGCAGACCTCCTCCTAGTTTACCTGTGAATAGGCATATGACACTATGGGTAAAGAAGAAAAGTAGCACAGGATGAAAGCTCCCTGAATTTTTCACTGTACTCTGTCTTAGAAGGCATGCAATTCTGTGATGCACTTTAAAATTATTTCTTTCCAAATGCTTAGATTTTTTTAAAAATGTGCTTAAAGAAGTAAATTCTCAACAGTTCGAAAAACCTTCCCTGTCCAAAATGACTCATTTCCTGAGGGTTCCTATATAGGTGTGGTTTACTCTAACTTTGTGGTGAATTTTTATTTAGGCTTCATCTTATTCTGATCTATTCATGTTATTTAAGGAAAGCGTCATTCCAAAGAAGCTCCTCTCCAGCTTAGTATATTATACACATAAGTATCTGCCTCTTTGAGATTTGGACAATTTTATCTATGAAAACACAGACAGTTCTGAGAAGAACTTAGAGAAAGTAGTCCTCAGAGAAAGGCATTTAGCGAAGGCAAAGATGGTTCAAGTGTTCTTGTTGCTAAGAAGATAATTTACATATGACTATTATGAGTGTTTTAAAGTTGATGTATAAGGAAACTCTGGTATCTAGAACTTTTTAGGGACTATGGGATAACTGTATTTTGCATATTGATTCCATGCCTGACAGAAACAGAGCTTTAGGTTTCTCACCCTAAGCTAGAGGTGAGTCACTTCATAGAAGGAGACTGCTTTGAGGGAGAGGCAGCAAATTTTCCAACCAGAGCAGCCTGCCGGCCCCCGCCACCCTCCTCTTTTATGACATATTCCCTAAAAACCAAGAGCTATGTCTCTTGTTTCTGAATGTTGATTGACAATTTCTCTTTACTTTTCTATTTCATTCAGCTTTCCTAAGCTGCTATTAGTTTTAAGGAAGATCTTTGAAATTATGGAAACCAAGCAAATGCAAAGAGTGCTCTTTTATGGGTAGGGCCCTGGAAATTAGCATGAAGGGTTCTCCAACCAGCTCATGCTCCTGCACATGATATAGTCCCTCTTCATATGGCATTGGATAACAAATTCCTCTGTAGTATTTTCTATGGATAACAGGGCATTGATATCAGCTGTTTTCTATGTTGTCAGTATTCTAGCTTGTCAGTGGATAAGAACTGGAAGTTATCTCAGCTGATACAGTCCTTGGTAATCCTGTGTTTTTAAAGGCTGTGCCAGAAAAACCTGAGTTCTAGCAGCTCCTACCATGATGGAAGGGTTTTGAGTGTTGATCTTGGCAACTATGATGCACCTGTCAACTGAGAATCAAAGTATAGCAAAGCTTGTGATCAAAGAGTTGGCCATCAATGAGTCTTTTGGTGATAGCTGCTTGTGAAACCATCTACTACACCCACACTGATGAAATGGTGGCAGCCATTTAGGCTGGAGGCTATAGAGAATGACAGAAGAGAAAAAGTAAGATGAACTTCTGAGCAATGAGAACAACCAAAGGGGCTTACAAGCAGAAGACCAAATAATGCTATCAGTTGGAGGGCGCTTTGGGAAAATAAAAAGGATCTATGGTGAATAACTGCTAACTACCAGCAGGGTAAGAAAGATGGAAGTAGCAGAGCTGCAGGACACATATTTAATAACATCCCTGTGACAACCAACCACCAACTATATACATTTATATATACATATACATGCACATATACATATATGTGTGTATATATGCATATACACATATACATACATATACACATGTGTGTGTATAGGATCTAGGTCAACACTCAACATTTCAACAAAGCTTCCCTTTCTGGCCAAGACCTTAGGAAGTAACTTCTTATATTCAACATCATTTTTACCCATAACTATAAAGACAGAGATTGGTACTGCATTCATTGTGAAGCCAAATGAAAAGAATAAATGGGCTCTGGGTTTTCATTTTGAAAATCGATAAAGCTGCTTGCCTTCAACTTTAATGAGCTGAAGAAATGTAAGCTCATTGGACTAGACTGTATCTTCCCATTTCATATGATGCTACATACTGTACTGACATTCAGTAAACGGGAAATTAGAACAGTGTTTTCTAAAAATGTTTTTAAAGCATCAGTGGGGCTGATTTATTTAAACAGAAAGCACACTGGTGGAGATGCAGGATCTACAATTGTAAGTTGTTGATATAAAATGACCCCACATCAGAGTTACCTGAAGGATTCTAAGAGTGAGTAGTAGTTGCAATGAGGTCACCCCCCCACCCCACCTCACCCCAAGAACCTTCTGACCTGCCAGTGTGAGAGCAGGTCAGGGTGATTAAGCTGGCCCAGAGAGAGAGAGGAATTGAAGGCCAACCCACTATGTTGAAGATCCCACACACTACAACCACACTGTATACACAATCTTCCCTGAAGGATAAGCTATTTATGGTTTGCCAATATTGGCACAGGGCCCCATATTCTTCTATATTTGTTTTACAAACTTTTTGCCCACAACATCCTGCTGTGGCCAATGGGAGAACTGCAGGCACATCTCAAGAGAATATTGCTTAAGGAATGGAAGGAATTTATACTTGTGACCTTTACCCATGGAGAAGAATGGTATGGACTTTCCTGGGCAAAGTTTATCATTCTGGAGAATTATCTGGGCCATTTGTCCAGGGTCACTTAGCAAATGTCAGAGGGAGGCTTCAGACCTGAGACTTAGTATTATTATGAAAATAGTTTTGTCCTTTCAGACCCCTAAAAGAGTCTCAGGGAACTTTAAGGGTTCTTCAAGTCCTTAGACCCTACTTTGAGAACCATGAATTCTGATCAACAGGATGACCAATAATGAATAAAACCAATAGAAGGCTAAAGAATAAGGCCAGATTCTCAACTCATGGCACAGGGAAGTGTAGACTGGAAGTGTGAGAAAAAAAATTTTTGCATGATTATAAGTATTTATTAGGGGCAGCTAGGTGTCACAGTGGATAGAGTGCCAGACCTGAAGTCAAGAAAACCTGAATTTAAACACAGCCTCAGACACTTTACTAGTTGTATGACCCTGGGCAAGTCACTTCATCCTGTTTGCCTCAGTTTCTTCATCTATAAAATGAGCTGGAGAAGGAAATGGCAAAGCACTCCAGTCCCTTTGCCAAGAAAACCCCAAATGGGGTCACAAAGAGTCAGGCGTGACTGAAATGACTCAACAACAATGACGACAAGTATTTTTTATAAGAAAGACTTTTATTTGGGGGATGGGGTAGGGAGAGTTGTGGGAGGGCTTAAAGGTGATTTTCACTAGAGAGTGACATTAAAAAAAAAGAAAAGCAAGAAAAGTACGTCTATGAATAATGAAAAATAAACAGAAGGGAGCAGAAAGGAGTTGGGAAGGGATAATGCTGGGATGACAATTCCAAATGTGAAATGTACAAAAACCCCAAAACTGTTTATAACCAATATTCGGTTTCTTATTAAACTGTTGCCCTTGTTCTTCTTTGTATACTGGGATGTTTATGTTTCTTTCACAAGATTATAACTCTAGACCTGGAACAAACCTCACAAGCCATCTAATCCAAATCTTCCATTTTACAGATGAGGAAACTGAGACCGAAGGTAAATTGTCAGAGGTAAAATTTGAACCCTGGTCCTCTGGCTCAAGAGCCAATGCTCCAACTGCTAAGTGCCCAATATAAATAGATAAACAGTCTGCTTTTACTGCTGCTCAGTAAAAAGCCTACTTTGCCATTCCCAAAAAGAATTTAGAGAGGCTTGGAGGGGATAAAGATGAAATTGTGATTAGCATAGTGCCTCTGCATCCCTCATTCAGTCTTTTGATCATTAGATATCCTGGCTTCATAAGCCACTGAGACAGTCTATCACCACTCTTTCCTCTAGAAAACAAAGAGCAGTATGTGCAGCAGCTAAGTCATGGGGGGTGGCTGCCCTAGAACTTCCTTCAGGACAAAACCACTTGAAGTTCCCCTACTCCCACAGAATGGGCACTAGGAATGCAGGAGGTCATTCTTAAGTGCTGGAAGTTCTGCCTTGGATGGGGGAATCCTCCTTGGGATCATGTGGTTGGCAATGCAGCACCTGCTGCCTTCAGAGACACTTTTACATCCCTGACACAAGGGCGATTGAGTCTACCTGCTTGGGTGGAGCCTTTGTGCCCAGTTTAAAGTCTTTTCTTGCTAGCATCAGATGTAAAAGCTCTGAAAGCAACCCATCTGCATTGAAGAACATTCAGTAAACAACAGAATGCATTTTAGGGACACAACTGAAGGTTCTTCTGGAAGATCAATAGCTCACTTTTTGTACAGAAGATGAAGCCTGGAGCTCACAGAATAATATTGTAAAACAAACACAGTTCGTTCATCTCTTGCTGTTCCTTTTTCTTGCCCTACTTTGTTAATTTTAAATAAAATGTCACACCTGGTCAACTGAGCTGGATTAAAAAATAATTATACATGGGGCAGCTAGATGGCGCAGTGGATAAAGCACCAACCCTGGATTCAGGAGGACCTGAGTTCAAATCTGGTCTTAGACACTTGACACTTACTAGCTATGTGACCCTGGGCAAGTCACTTAACCCCCCATTGCCCTGCACCCCCCAAAAAAATTATACAGAGAATTTGTAAAAGAAAAAAAAGGGAAAGAATACTGATGTACTCAAATTATCTTATATTTACTTACATGTTATATCCACAAAAAAATGTGATGGCCTTAAAAAAAGAATACTGATGTATATAATTGCACATTTATAACCTATATCTGATTGCTTACCACCTCAGGGAGGGAGAGGAGTGATAAAATTTGGGACTCAAAACTTTAAATAAAAATGTTTATTATTATTAAGAAGAAGAGGAAGAAGAGAAGAAGAAGAAGAAGAAGAAGAAGAAGAAGAAGAAGAGGAAGAGGAAGAGGAAGAGGAAGAGGAAGAGGAAGAAGAAGAAGAAGAAGAAGAAGAAGAAGAAGAAGAAGAAGAAGAAGAAGAAGAAGAAGAGCTAGGTGGTGCAGTGGATAGAGCACCGGCCCTGGATTCAGGAAGACCTGAGTTCAAATCCGGCCTCAGACACTTGACACTTACTAGCTGTGTGACCCTGGGCAAGTCACTTAATCTTCATTGCCCCGCCCCCCCAAAAGAATACTAATGGGGGTGAGAAAGACAAAACGAATGAAAAGAGGTCAGGAATTATGGAATCCCCATCCCTTCCTGCTAGCAAGACAATGAATAAACAGCCTTGCTATTTATCATATCTGAATCCAGGAGCACTGCCACATGAGTCCTCATCTCAGCTACTGCTTTCTAGACTGAGTCCCCAAGGTTACTCCTTGCTTCTTGGGTCATCGATGCCAAGCTAGCCCCAAGATTAGAATGGACTTGACTCCCAGATTTTCAGGATTTAGATTATCGCAGTTCTGACGTTTGGGTTTTGGTTTGGTTTTTTTTTTGGAAACTTACATAGTCATAACCAACAGTCTTCCCCTAAAAGGAAAGAACAAAAGCCAAGAGAAAGAAATGAGACTGTTATTCCCACAGCCCCTTGTGGGCTCTGAGGTAAGAACCTCAGGCCTCTCCCCTTCACAGCCCTGTATCTCATCAGACACCATTAGCCAAGAGGAAATTGCCCAAAGAGCAGCCAGACTCAGAGCCAAGCCAACATTCTGCTTGGCTAGCTTCTTGTGAATCGCTCTCATTTCTGGCCATGTAGTCCTCACCAGGTGCTTACCAGACTGGAACCAGGTACAGAATGTTTGTGCAGGCTCTAAGATCTCTCTCCAAGACACTTCTTAGCCTCTTCTCCATGGGAAACGGAATCAGCAGCATCTGTGGATGCTCGTAGGGAGGTGTATGACACAGGGATTGAATATGGATTTTCCCACAGAGCTCTTTCCACGAGGCTTCTTAAACTTTTTCCACTTGCAACCCCTTTTTGCTGGAGAAATTTTTATGTGACCCCAAGTATATAGGCATATAAAATAGGTATACATAACCTTTTACTGTTGCCAGATTTTTTCACAACTCCCACATTCAGTTTCACTACCCACAGTTTAAGAAGCTTTGCAGTAGGCCACAAATCTCTCATTTACAGATGAAGGAAACAAGTCCAAAGAGCTTGTGACTTGCTCACAGTCATTCAGGTAATTAATAGCAGACAAAGAAATAGAGAAAACAGCTCCCTTAACTCCTAGTTGATTTTATCTTTCCATTAAACCACACTGATTCTCAGAGACATTTAGATTAGAACAATTTAAAAACTGTGACCTGCTTTCATAAAGTGGATGACAGGAGAACAGATAATAAACCAGAGCTCATTTCTCATGGCAGAGAAGCTGAGTGGAACTAGGGTCAAATATATATTGTCAGGGGGGCAGCTAGGTGGCGCAGTGGATAAAGCACTGGCCCTGGATTCAGGAGTACTTGAGTTCAGATCCGGCCTCAGACACTTGACACTAGCTGTGTGACCCTGGGCAAGTCACTTAACCCCAATTGCCTCACTAAAATATATATATATATATATATATATATATATATATATATAGAGAGAGAGAGAGAGAGAGAGAGAGAGAGAGAGAGAGAGAGAGAGAGAGAGAGAGAGAGAGAGAGAGAGAGTCAGAGTCAGGTTTGTTGCTCAACTGTTGTTACAAGAGAGGGTTCAGTCTGTGGAAGGCATCTTTTTTCATTAATGACTGTGGATATAAAATAACCAAACAAAAAAAGTCAATAAAATACATTTTTTAAATGTGGATGGGGCAGCTAGGTGGCACAGTGGATAAAACACCAGCTCTGGAGTCAGGAAGACCTGAGTTCAAATCAGCCCTCAGACACTAACTGGGTGACACTAAGCAAGTTACCTAACACCAATTACCTCAAAAAAAGTGGATGTTACATTACTCCTAAATTTCTTACCATTTTGTGGTGTTCCAGGATCCCCTTCCTGAAAGGATAAGAGGCTTATAGTGTTAAGCCAGTGGTCTTGTTAAACTAGAAAAAAGAAAAAGAAAAATTTAGTGAGCTATAGAGTTTTTAATTTTTTTAGGCATTGGTCTAGTGACTTGGTGCTACATAACAAGAATGTTTAAAATTTTAAAATTTTTTAACAACTCTCCCATCCCTACCTGTTAAAAGGCTTCTCTTTCTTCTAGTCCCAACTCAAAGTGTCACCTTCTCTAGGAAGTGTTCTCAGACTTCTCAGAAGTATCAAAATCTTCAGAAAAAAAGGAAAGAGAAAAGGGGGAAAAGCCATTTGAGGAATTTGGGATTAAGATATTCACTGGTGACCTTTGAGAGTACAATTTTAATAAAATGGTGGAGGCGGAAGCCAGATCACCAAGGGAACTTGACAGAAGGCCAAAGAAGTATCAAATTTAGAAAGAAGTTTGACCATGAAGGGAAAGAGGGAAATGGAACATAACTGCATGGTGTGAAATATGTATGTGTATATATGTATATGTATGTATATATATGTATATGTGTGTATTTATATATGTATGTGTATATATGTATATGTGTATATGTGTGTGTTTATATATGTATGTGTATATATGTATATATGTATGTGTGTGCATTTATATATGTACGTGTGTATATGTATGTGCATATGTATATGTGTGTATTTATATATGTATATGTTTATATATGTATATGTATGTATATGTGTGTTTATATATGTATATGTACGTATATGTGTGTGTTTATATATGTATGTGTATGTATATATGTGTGTATATGTGTGTATTTTTATATGTATGTGTATATGTATTTATATGTGTGTGTATATATGTGTATGTGTATATGTATGTATATGTGTGTGTATTTATGTATGAATGTATATATATGTATGTGTGTTTATATATGTATGTGTATATACACATATACGTGTACATACACACATGTATTTAATGTTGAAGAGACAAAATAACTCTTTTAGTCAGAGAGTCAGAGGAGGAGAAGTTGAAGGTACATGGGAGAGAAAGCATGATTGCTGCAACAAAGTCCTAGAGGAGGCAGGAGGCAATGGGAGCAAGGGCATAGACGCCCGAGCATTAGCAAAGCAATGGGCAAAGGAAAGAGTGGATGATGCGTCTGAAAAGGTTTAATGATTGGCTTTGGGAGTTCACATAGGATAGCCTCAATATTTCAGTGCAGTGGAAGCCTGAAGAGTGAGGGAGTGAGTGAGTGAGTGAGTGTGTGTGTGTGTGTGTGTGTGTGTGTGTGTGTGAGAGAGAGAGAGACAGACAGACAGACAGACAGACAGAGACAGACAGATGGACAGAGAGACAGAGAGAGACGAGAGGAAAGAGATGAAATTACAACCCTGAAAGGATCAAAGTCAATTACTAGGTAAAATCCCCTTTTTTCAGTCACAGGTGATGATAGGACTTTGCATTTTCAATTTTGTTCTGCCTTATTTCCTTAGTCCAAGTTATTTTTAAGCTTTCAAGACACTTGAAAGGAAGGATTTTTCCACACCTTAGTTAAAGACAGGTAGTTGGTACCCCAATAGCCAGGATGTGGGCTGGCAGTAGGAGGAAAGCTACCTAAAAAGGGGAGAAGTGAGAAGAGAGAGAAAGGGAGAAAGAGGGGAGAGAAACAAGAGAGAGAGAGGCAAAGAGAGACAGAAACAGACAGAGAGAGAAACAGAGAAAGAGAAATAGAAACAGAGGAGAGAGACACGGAGAGAGAAAGAGACAGATTGAAAGTACTCTGGGTGGGAGTCACCAGTGTGCAGGATGTGAAGACATCCATGAAACTCTGTACTCTCTCCTCCTCTACTTTCCCTACCTTCCCAGAGGATTACAACTACCCACTCTGAGAAGAAATACTTCCTTGTCCCACGCTGGTTTGAGAGTCAGTGTTAATTCTGCCATTTACTCTACCTATGACCTTGGACAAGTTCTCTAAGCCTCAGCTCCGCCAAGGCATCCTTGCTTGTTTTAGTGTTCAGAGCTTTAGTGGCTGAATTTTGATCTCCACCGTGCTCAGCTTTCACCTTTTTCAGAATGATGTTGCTCATCATTTTCACCTCTTTTTTTCTCTCTGAACCTTCTATAATTCTCCTAACTTTACTGAGCTGCAAGATTTTTTCCCTTTGGAAATGCCCAGGGGCAATAATGAATTCGTGAGTGCCTGTGCTTTCAGATTTTATATGTTAATATTTGAAGGATAGGGGCAGCTAAGTGGCGCAGTGTATAGAGCACTGGCCCTGGATTCAAGAGGACCTGAATTCAAATACGACCTCAGACACTTGACACTTACTAGCTGTGTGACCCTGGGCAAGTCACTTAACCCCAATTGCCTCACCAAATATATACATATATATATATATTTGAAGGATACATGACTTAATCATTTGGGCATTTCTTCCCTCTACCAGGGTACTTCACAGTCATCACCCAGGGGCTGGCATTCTAATAGTCTAGACCAGCAGTGTCAAACTCAAATAGAAATGGAGGCCACTAAACCATGTGTGTAAGGATGCTTGCTGGCCACATGTCAGTTTTAGAAAACGCATTTTAATATTATCTATGTTTTCATTCCTAGCTGTGTGGTCCTGGCCAAATCACTTTACCTCTGCTTGCCTCAGTTTCCTCATCTATAAAATGAGCTGGAAAAGGAAATGGCGAACCCCTCCAGTATCTTTGCCAAGAAAGCCCCAGATGGGGTCACGAAAGGTCATACATGACTGAAACAACTGAACAACAAATGTTTCATTGTACCTGCATTTATTTTGTTAAATATTTCTGAATTAATTGCTTGATTTTAATCCAGTTTGCATTTTGCAGTTGAGGAATCTAAAATTAAGTGACTTGTCCAGAGTTGTACAGATAGTAAGTGTCTGAGGCAAAATTTGAATTCAGGTCTGTTCTGACTCTAGGCACAGCTCTCTATACCCAAGCCATCTAGCTGCCTCTCTTCATTTCTCTTGGCCTCAGTTTCCTCATATGTAAAACAAAGCAGTTTAATTGGATTGCCTCTAAGGTCCCCTTCAGCCACTACCATGCCTGATACATAATAGGTACTTAGTAAATGCTGGTTGTTTGATAAGAAAATGCCAGCCAAGTAAAAGATTAGGAGTTTGTTAGTCCCCCTTTATACATGAGGTTAGCAGCCCCTTTCCTCTTAACTGAATGAGATTTCTCTCCCTGCTCTAAAGTTCCACTGCATTTTTATTATTTCACTAATGGCACTTACTGTATTCTGTCTGGTATTACCATTACTTTCTGAACTTACCTCATCCCTTCTACTAGACTGTGAATTCCAGTAGTATGTCTTTCAATCCCCCATAGCACCTAGCACATTGCATTGAACCTGATGGGCACTCAATAAATATTTATTGATTTATTCGCCTTCCACTAAAAGACATTTTAGTTGCAAGTCAGTAAAGTCTTTCCAGGTATTGATGTCAAGTTGACTGGTCTCTCATTTCTAGACTCATTCTTGCCCTCAACCTTTTTATAAAGATAAAAGTACTTGCCCTTTCCCAATTGTTAGTGAATAACCATATATTTATTGAGCACATACTATTTCAACCTAAATATAGATCACACTTTCTTCCAAATCTGTTGAGCATAAAACCTAAGGGCAATTTATCTTCAGTCTTTCTTAATCATTGTCTACCTTAATCATTGTTTACCTTTCCCCTTTCAACAAGATCTCATCTTAGGATTGTAGCTTATATTTCAAGACAGCCAATGTTTAGACCACTATGGTACTAGAGGCTAAAGATTGTGCTGGGTGTGGTAAGGAATTCAAAGAAGTTTAA
This sequence comes from Dromiciops gliroides, assembly GCF_019393635.1. Lineage (NCBI taxonomy): Eukaryota > Metazoa > Chordata > Mammalia > Microbiotheria > Microbiotheriidae > Dromiciops > Dromiciops gliroides. The sequence continues at coordinate 106,931,935 of NC_057864.1, forward strand.
GGTATTGTCCCTGCCTTTATTGAATTTACAAGCCTACTTTCTCAAAAATAATGGCTCATGATTCTGAAGTAGCACCCTTTAAATACCCTGGGATGAATGCCATCATTTCCCATTCATTGTATGTAATTCCTTTATTACTTTCTGAATTTTAATTTGGCTTTTCAGTCTTCCATTGCAACCAGGACTTGCTTCAGTCAACTACTCCCAGTATGGCATATTGGATAGAATAAGTACTGGATCCAGCAACACAAGACTATGTGCATGATTACAAAATTAATGAATGTGCATTTTTCACTCTTGAAAAATTATAAAAATAGGATTCTTAGTCACAGACTAATTTAGAAAGGTCCTTTTATAACTTCTTCTGCTTTGTTTCAATAAGGAGTCAAACACTTTTACCACCATGCAGACAGGATTTCAGGACTACATCTAGAATTAAAATCCCTACAGTCTTTCTTTTACTGCTATTGCTCCTATGGGAAATAAGAGTGAATCTGTTTATGGCATCTTATGAATTTGATTTTTTTTCAACTCCTTTGCTCTCCTCTTGACTCTTTTCCCATGTTGAAAACTAAGAGCTTGTAGAAATGCAGGAAGGTATCATCTGTTGCCTCCTTTGTTCCATTACTGTCTTTTTCCAGCCAAAAGGGAGTAATGTTCAATTTTCTTTAAAGAAGGGAGCAATCCTACCTGCTAACAGCAGTTACCATCTAATGGTGAAGTTTAAATCTTGAGGAGAGATATTTCCAAGCCTCCCAAAAGTTTGTCATTGACTTATTCAACAAAAACCCATCTTCTGACATGTTCTTATGCATGATCAATAAACACAATGTTTATTGATTGACTGAAAGTCCACAGGACCAGCGGAGACAATGCAATGGAAAACAGAGATGGGATGACTAGCAAAGATAATGCCTAAATTGGAAAAGGTAGGCAATACCCAGCAGAGAACAGTAGAGGGCAGCACAATGACATCATTATAAGTGTGAGCTGCCCTGCCATATCGGCCTACTTGTCACATATGTCCCCATGGATTTAATGCGTTTGTCCAGGCATACATGTTCCATGGGTACATGTGTATTCCACACAGGCTCGTTCCCTGATATTTGTTTTCTCTTGTACATGTGTCTACCCCTACTAAAGTCCTGATGATTATAGAGGGAGACTTTTCTCATTACTTTTTCACTGTTATTTCACTAAATGTTTTAATTAGGCTAATGTGTCCTCTAGTGACTGATAAAACTAAACACACTGGTGAGGGCTCAAAAGCTGTAGCTTTGACAGGGTGCTAGATTACAGAGTACTTCAAGTCTATAGTGGCTTTTCTGGAAGCCCATGCAGGAGGGGGACCAAGAAATTCCATAATTAGAGAGTGATTCCTTTGGTTTAAGATTTTGTGCCATATAAATGTCACCTCTCCTCAATTTATTTACTTTACCTGTATGAGTCATTTACTTCAGAGTGTAAAGAGTTTATCAGAGCCTTTCCTAAGAAAAGGTTCTGATAAGAGAAAGGGGAAATCCACAAGTAGGCTCTGAACAAGAAAAGACTGTATCCTTTATAATGTTGCTTTGGATTACTTCCTACTTATATTTACAGATAAATTATAAAATATTTTAATTCTTATATCAAAATATATTTGAATCCAAAGGCCAAAATATTATATAATTTGACACTTTTGATACATGATAAAAGAATTAAATTATAACTTGACAATACAACATATACAATTGCCAAGAAAATAATATATACAGTGACTACAACGATAAAGTTACCTATGACCTCTTCACAAATTTAGGGCAGCTAGGTGACCCAATGAATAGAGCAATGTGCCTGGAGTCAGAAAGACCTGAATTCAAATCTTATCTGAGAAACAAACTAGCCGTGTGATCCTGGGAAAGTCACTTAACCAGGTTTGCCTCAGTTTCCTCAACTGTAAAATGCAGATAATAGTATCTACCTCTCAGAATTGTCGTGAGGATTGAATGAGATAGATCTGTGAAGGAATTAGCACTGTGCCTGGCACAGAGTAGGAGTCAACAAAAGCTTGCCTCCTGCCTGCCTAATGGCCTTTGCTCCATCTTCATCCTTCCTGACCTTTCTCTAGCTTTTGACACTCATTCATGTTCTTCTCTATGATACTCTCTTCTCTCTAGGGTTTCGTGCCATTATTCTCTCCTGGTTCTCCCCTTCCTATTAGACTGTTTCTGCTTGGTCTCCTTTGCTGCATCTTCATTCAGATCATGTCCACTAACCGTAGGGATTCTTCTCTGCCAAGGCTCTGTCCCAGGCCCTCTTCTCTTCTCCCTGTGTACTATTTGGCTTTGCAATATCTTCAGCTCCCATGGCCTCCACCATCACTGCAGGGCTGATGGCTCCCAAATCTACTTATTCAGCCCTAACCTTTCTCTCCTGACATCCAATCTCACATTGTCAACTACCTATTAGATGTATCAAACAAGATGCCCCATAGACACCTTAAACTCAACATATCCAAAACTGAACTCGTTATCTTTTGCCTCGACCCCTTCCCTCCTCCTAACTTTCCTCTTATTGTCACAGGCAACACCATTTTCCAAGTCACCCAGGCTTGTGACCAAGGTTTCATCCCCACCTCCCAATCATCACTACCCATATCCAGCCTTCTGCTGCCAAGACTTGCCAGTCCTACCTTTATAACATCTCATTTATGCTCTCTCTTATCCCCTCTGACACTGCAACCACCTTGGTCTGAGTCCTCATCACTTCACAGCTGGAAAACTGCAGCAGCCTACTGCTTGTTCTCCCTGCCTCCAGTCTCTCTCCACTCCAGTCCATCTTCCACTCAGCTGTTGAAATGATCTTTCTAAAGGCCAAGCCTACTCCGATCACCCCACCCCATTCAATAAACTCTAGTGGCTCTCCAGTTTGACATTCAAAAGCCTTCATAATCTACCTAGTCGAGCTACACCTTATTCCCCTCCACATACTCTGCTAGTAAAGCCATCCTCTTTGCTGTTCCTCACACACAACCCTTCACCCCCTGACTCTGATTTTTTACTGACTGTCACCCGAACCTGAAGTGTTCTCTCTCATCGTCTCTGCCTCCTGGATGCCCTAACTTCCTTCACATTCCAGCTAAAATCTCAACTTCTACAAGAACCCTTTCTTGATCCCTCTTACTGTGAGTGCTAAATAATCTGTTGATTATCAGCAATATATCCTGTATACAACATGTCCCAAAAGTCTTAGGGCAATCTGAAGCCATCACAGCTTATGAAGCTTAAAACTGCTCCAACACTTTGGGGATAAGATAACCTATATATCTTGTTTGTACACAGTTAATTACACGTTTATCTCCTCCATTAGAACATGAGAACCTGACAGCAGGAACTGCCTTTTGCATTCTTTGTATCCCCAGCACTTAGTACAGTGCCGGACACAAAGCAGGCATTTTTTTTTAAGTGAGGCAATTGGGGTTAAGTGACTTGCCCAGGGTCACACAGCTAGTAAGTGTTAAGTGTCTGAGGCCAGATTTGAACTCAGGTCCTCCTGACTCCAGGGCCAGTGCTCTATCCACTTGGCCACCTAGCTGCCCAAAGCAGGCATTTTTAATAAATGCTTGTTGACTTGATCTGACTTGACACAAGATGGAAATGTCGGCATAGCTTATAATGACATTACGACGATCCAGAGAAATACTAATGTACAATTTAAGCCCTACAAGGAAATGTCTTTGTAAAGTGTCTTAAGAAGTTGTAAACACAGGTTAATTGCTTTTTAACTCTAAAACGAATACGTTTTTTCTACTAACAAACCCTCCACAGTAGTTCTTTCTTTTGGTCACAAGTCAACCTTAAGGATAAGTATAAAGAGAAACACAAAGTGAAACAAAGATTTCGATCAATCAATAAACATTTATTAAGCACTTACTGCCTGTTGGGCACTCTGCTAAGCACTGGTAATACAAGAGGCAAAAGATAGTCTCAGCCTTCAAGGAGCTTACAATCTAATAGGGGAGATAAGCAAACAATTCAATTTCTAGGAAAGGGGACACCTAGGACAGGATCACTATGACTTGCCATGTTCACCAAGAAGATAAAGCTAGTATATAGTATGGCCTTGTGGTATGCTTGACTATCCAAATTGTTTTGAAAGCACATTGCGGGGCAGCTAGATGGCAAAGTGGTTAAAGCACTGGCCCTGGATTCAGGAGTACCTGAGTTCAAAGCCGGCCTCAGACACTTGACACTTACTAGCTGTGTGACCCTGGGCAAGTCACTTAACCCCCATTGCCCCGCAAAAAAAAAAAAAAAAAGAAAGAAAGCACATTGCAATGGATTATTCTAAGGTGAGACTCTAGTACAAGCACTTTAGTGTTCATTGATGAACTAAAGGAAAGAATTTTATATGAAACCGTGACTTTCCTTTAGGTAGGAATTGTTTTTCTTTTAAAGTTGATGATAAAAAATAAAAATAAAGTCGATGATAAATTTAAAATGCAGCTTTCAAAGCCATCCTGCTGGCCTGTGATTCTTTCTGGACATTTTTCTACTAATTTCCCTTTTGGGGGCTCAGGGGAATCCTAACCCTACTATCCTTTTCTATCCCTCTCACCTTCCTCCTCCCAAATAAAAAGAAACAAAAAATATTAATGCTTATAATTTAGTGTTTGCTAAATTCCAAATAAAATTAAGGGAGGTGGTAGGAATTCATGGCCTCTGAGTTAAGCACCTATAAACAAACATTTCATTATATAAAAAACTTGAAAGGCAAGAAATCATGACCTTCTCTTTTGTGATTTTATATTTCAAATTTAACATCGTGGTTCCAACACTGTCCTGCCTTTATGTGTCCCCTTCTGAATGCCTTTAGGGTCTTATCTGTTTATTCTTTAATAATCTGTAGATATTCTTTCCTTTTGTAACAAATTGCACAAACAGAACAGAATCCCACATTGAACATTGCCTCTCCATCTGGAAGGGAGTAGCGTTCCATATCAGGGGTACTCTACAGATGAAGAAATTGAGGCCCAGAGAAGTAAAGTGACTTGGCCAAAGTAAATATTCAGAGGTGGGATTTCAATCCAGGCCCTCTGATTCCAGAGCCAGTACTCTGATTGTTAAATTCATGAAATAGAGATAGATGGACAAGACAGGTAAATAGATACATGAATGGATATATAAATATATGGATGGATAGATACATCGATAGATGGATGGATAAGGAGGGAGACTGACAGATAGATGAATAAAGGTAGCTAGGTAGTAGACAGACAGATAAATGTTTGACCACTAGCCGTGAATATATACTGCAACTTAGTAATAAAGGCTAGATTATCATTTGCAAAGGGAATTCGGGAACCTCTCAAGGGGTAAAGATGAAACTGAAATTAGATCAGTGTCTCTGCATCTCCAGGACACTTTTCTGTTCTTCTGGTAGTCTGGTTGCATTAGCAACTGAGATTGACGACAACAGCTCTGCCCTCTAGAGGAGAAAGAGCAGTATGGACAGTAACTAAGTAGTTTTCCTGGAATACTTTATTTCAGGCAAAGCCACTTCAGGCTTTTCTACTCCCATAGTATTTGTGCTGGCAATGCAAGGGATTGTCCTTAGGTGCAATCAGTTCTACCTTGGAGCCCTCCCTGAGATGGCTTAGCTGGCAATGTAACGCCTGTAGACTGCCTGCTTCAGACTAGCTTGCATCCTTGACACAGGAGCTGAGACTCTGGGACCAGTTTAAAGTCCTTCCTTGTTGGCATCATAGTGTAAAAAGCCTCTGCAAGGTACTCATCTCCATGGAAAAATGCATGGCTAAATATTCTCCTGGGAAATCAATAGCTCCCTTTTTTTTTTCAGGGCAATGAGGGTTAAGTGACTTGCCCAGGGTCACACAGCTAATAAGTGTTAAGTGTCTGAGGTTGGATTTGAACTCAGGTCCTCCTGCACCTAGGGCCAGTGCTTTATCCACTGCTCCACCTAGCTGCCCCCAAATAGTTCCCTTTTTGAAGAGATAATGGAGCTTGGAGCTCACTAAACAATAATCTTGTTTAAAAAAAAAGAAAAAGAAGAAGAAAAACAAACACACTTTATGTCTTGCTGTTGACCTAGGTTGTTAATTTTAGATAAATGTCACACCTAGAAAAGAGAGAGACAGAGACACAGGGACAGAGACAGAGACAGAGTTAGTTTCTAAGAAAACGAAATAAAAACATTGGTGAGTCAGAAAAAAACAAATAACCAAATAAAGGAAACCATAAGGTCCTCAGCCCTTCCTGACAGTAGAAAATTAGTAGCCTTTCATACAGTAGGGTCTTAAATGTTTGTCAAATTTAATTGCTTAATACCAGAATGGTATATTGAACAGTTGTTTAAATGCTTTAATAGTCTTACCCTGTGAAACCTTCCAACTCTCTTAGAAGAGAGTTAAAGCATTAGAATTACTATTTTTTTTTTTGCAGGGCAATGAGGGTTAAGTGACTTGCCCAGGGTCACACAGCTAGTAAGTGTCAAGTGTCTGAGGCCGCATTTGAACTCAGGTACTCCTGAATCCAGGGCCAGTGCTTTACCACTGCGCCATCTAGCTGCCCCAAGAATTACTATTTTTAAGAGAAAAGGAAACTGAGGCATGCAGATGGGAAGTAGATTTATCTCGTATCACCAAAAGGCAGTGAAGGATCTGAGATGAGAACACTGGGAGAAAAAAACTGGAATTGGAACCTATGCTCAGCTTATTTTTGGTTAATTTCATCTAGCTTATATCATAACACCTCCTTCCCTTCTTCCACTCCTACCCCATTTTGGGTGGAAGTATGAAGGAGCATCCCAATAATTTCCCATTCCTCCCAGTGCCTCCATGGTAACTGGTATGACCTCTGTCATGGATGAAATTGATAAGAGATTGAAGAATTGAAATCTGAGCATATTTACTTATTAGTAAGGTTGCATAGTAAATTAGATCCAAGGTTCCTCAGTGGGCACAAGGAAATCATTTGACAGTTAAAAAGGCTTTTTTATATTCAAAATGAGGAACCAATCATCTTACATAACCTTAACATAGGCATTCTCTCTTTCTGATTGTACAGAGTTTTATAAATCTTGTGGTTATTTCAAGAATATCCTGGTATATTCTCTGGTTATTACAAAAACACACCACAAGATATATGGAACATTTCCCAGAACATGTGGAGTTGGTACTATTTAATTTTCCAAGAAATTATATGAACAAGACATTTCCAAGAATATAAAAATTTAAGTCAAAAAATAGGTTTTCACAAAATAGAGTTGGTTTGGTTCTTTCAATTCTGCCCTTAGAACTTTGGGGAATCTATTGTCATCAATCACTTATCCAATACTAACTGTATAAGGTTAAGGTTTATTGGATCAATATTTTGAACCATCACTTAATTATTTAAATTCATTTTGAACAAACTTTGATACAAGTAATATACCATCAAACACAAAGACAAAAGACAATTATGAGGCATAGAATAACAAATCTACCTCATTCTGAAGGGAGTTGATGGACTTGTTTGTGACTTAAGGTTAATTGTGTATTCAAAATTAACATATCAAGGTCACCAAAAAAATCCAGCAAACATAAACACCAGGAAACAATAAAATAATGATCATCAATAACTAGTGTGAAGTCTGGTAACCCACTCCCAATTGTCCATTTAATCAGTTCATTTCATCTTGAGTCCCAGATGTCCTATGTAATCTGGTTGAAACATCTTCTTTCTTTCTTTCTTTTTTTTGGTGAGGCAATTGGGGTTAAGTGACTTGCCCAGGGTCACACAGCTAGTAAGTGTGTAAAGTGTCTGAGGCCGGATTTGAACTCAGGTCCTCCTGAATCCAGGGCCGGTGCTCTATCCACTGCGCCACCTAGCTGCCCCCCAAACATCTTCTTTCAAACATTCTGGAATAGGTCTTGTTCTCAGGGCAGTTCTGAAAGGAGCTCCTCCTGGTAGATCTGCTTTTCTGGTTCCAAGACACTTGCAGAGATTCCTGGATAATGCTGCTAAATTCTACTAGTTAACAAGACTGAATATAATTTTATATATAAATCCTTAATCCAATTTTGAGAACTTATTACCAAAACATACTGAAGGCCTACATATCCAATTAGAAACATCTGGAAGCCAACACACAGAGAAGAGGCGGGGAGGGGAATGAAAGAGATTAGTGCTTAGAGAAAACAGTTTGATGCTGTTGATTTCTCAAAATTAACTACCCCAGGGACAGCTAGGTGGTGCAGTGGATAAAGCACCGGCCCTGGATTCAGGAGGACCTGAGTTCAATTCCTGCCTCAAACACTTGACACTTACTAGCTGTGTGATGCTGGGCAAGTCACTTAACCCTCATTGCCCCACAAAAAAAAAATAAATTAAATTAAAAAATATAAATCACTACTCCATTTAATTTGAAAAACTTTTTTTATCTTTGTTTAAATCCTCCCTTTTCAGGATATTATACCCATATCACCCTGAAAGAATGAGACTTCAAGGACCTATTCTTATACAGAAATATAAAGTGGATAGCAAGTTTAAGAACTTATTCATTTAGTTGACTACACATTCATATTAAAAACAGTAAGATCTTTCACACTTATATCCCATTATTTTCATTAATAGATTTAGTATTGCAACAACAAAACTTAAACTGCCCTAATTACAGAAATTTTCTATAAAAGAAAAAAGAAGAGACATGGATCTATGGCAATCTCTGACATAAGCGATAACAGGAGAAAAACTCCCTTAGCTCTGTTTGATTTCAGGAAAGAGTCATATTTACTAGCCAATCAGTTACAAAGTTCCACATTATTCAAATGGTATCAAAACACGCTTAGAATTAACCAGTTGGGAAGTTTTATGTTCAGAAAGCACAATAGGAAAACTAAGTCAAGAGTTAGGATTGTTCTTTTAACTTTTCCAGACACAGACCAGCACCTGTAGAAGTTCCCAGATTGCACTCCCTTTGGTCAGTACATAGAATTTCCCTTGCAGGGTGGACTACTGGCTTAATGACATTTTAGACAACCATAACTAAAAAAAACCTTAGGACAATATCAAATTACACTCCCAAGAAATTTTACTTTAAATAGTAAAGGTTTACTAATCGCAGCTTAGGGCCAGGAAAATATTACCTTCTCTCATATTCCACTAACAGTTAACCATGAGCACAAATAAAGACATTTCATTTATCTATCATTTATAAATTAAAAATAATCAACATTCTGGAATTTTTCAATCATTTTACAGACTGCCTTCACTCCACTGAGATTTTTTTCTTTACAATTCAACGCGAGTTTTTATTACACAAAATCACTTAATTGCCTTTGGGGTTCTTAAAAACTTATAAATGCATGGTCTATTGCAATACCCTTTGTATAACCTTGCTTTTAATCTATCTAAGCAATTGTTCTGTTCTGTCTTTGACAGAATAAAACACAACGATAACACAAAACATTATTTTTAAGCTGCTCCCTTATTTAAACAAGCTTCTAAAGAAGAGTCGATAACAGAAAGTTAAATTTAAACTGCAAATCGCTTTCACTTTTAAACTTCTCTGAAACTATTTTCAAACTAGCTTAAGTTCTTGTTTTCTAAGTGAAATCACCTCTCTTCCTTTCACTAAAACAATATATCAGCAATTCTTTAGGGAAAGAAAAATAAGTGGTATAAGCATTGTTTCCATGTAACTTTTACAAACTCAATATTGTAGCATTTATAGGCACATTCAAACCACAATTTGGAAATTCATAGTACTTTTAGTCTCTAATTAGTTTCTATTCCTACAGACTGGAGAGAAGATTCCCTTCCTTCTTATCTGTGTTTCTTTTCTGCTTTCCCAACTTGGCTAGAGTTAGGAATGGGAAGGGAGGGAGAGACAGAGACAGAGACTACCTTTCTGAAAATTATAGAAGTTCTGAGCCAAGATGACAGAGGAAAGGCGGTGACTCACCTAAGCTTTCCCCCAAGCCCCTCCAAATACCTTTAAATAACACCTTAAAATGATTCCTGGAGTAGTAGAACCCATAAAAGGATGAGGAGAAATAATTTTCCACCCAAAGACAACTTAGAAGGTTGGCAGAAAAGTTCTATTGTACCAGGGGAAGAGTGGAACACAGTCCAGTGCAAGCTGTGCCTGCAAAGACCAGGCCCCAGAAAACCAGAAACAGGCCTTGGGAGTCATTGAATCAGGCAGCAGCTACTTCTGGAACTCTGTCCATATACTAAAAGGAGGTCAAACAATGGGTCAGGAGATTTCAGGGGTCTCTGTGCTGGCACTAAGGCAGGACTCTGTTGCTTTGCCCATACTCAGATCTGAGTTGCAGTCTTGGATGGCAGTCCCAGGGTGGGGAGGAGCACTAGCACACCAGAGCTGGCAGCCACAGTGGACTGGGGACCCTCGTCACATTTCTAGGGAAGAAAAGAGTGCTTGTGGTCTCTCACAGACCACAGCCCAGGTCAGGAGAACAGTAAATATACCTCTCCTTAGATCTTACCAACTTGGAAGAACTAAAAACTTACACATCCCTAGAAGAATCTCTGAAAACAGCTGCACAAAACCCCTGAAGCTTGGAACAGTGCCTTCCACCCTGGAAGCAGAGCCCTACTTTAACAAAGAGTTAAAAGTCAAGAAATAGCATGGGAAAATAAGCAAACAACAGAAGAATTATGATCATAGAAAGTTTCTATGGTGACAAGGAAGATCAAAGCACACCCTCAGAAGAAGATAACAAAGTCAATGCTCCCACACCCAAAGCCTCCAAGAAAAATACGAATTTGTCTCAGGCCATGGAAGGGCTCAAAAAGGACTTTGAAAATCAAGTAAGAGAAGTAGAGAAAAAACTTGGAAGAGAAATGAGAGTGATATAAGAAAATGAAAAAAAAGGGTCAACAGCTTGGTAAAGGAGGCACAAAAATGCTGAAGAAAATAACACCTTACAAAACAGACTAGGCCAAATGGTAAAAGAAGCAAAAAAAAAAAGCCAATCAGGAGAAGAATGCCTTGAAAAGTGGAATTGGCCAGATGGAAAAAAAGAGGCACTAAAATTCACTGAAGGAAAAAACTCCTTAAAAATGGAAAAGGAGGGGCAGCTAGGTAGTGCAGTGGATAAAGCACCGGCCCGGGATTCAGGAGTACCTGAGTTCAAATCCGGCCTCAGACACTTGACACATACTAGCTGTATAACCCTGGGCAAGTCACTTAACCCCCATTGCCCCGCCCAAAAAAAATTGAAAAGGAGGTACAAAAGCTTACTGAAGAATATAATTCCTTAAAAATTAGAATTGAGCAAATGGAAACTAATGACTTCATGAGAAATAAAAAAACAATAAAACAAAACCAAAAGAATGAAAAAATAGAAGACAATGGGAAATATCTCACTGAAAAAACAACTGACCTGGAAAATAGATCCAGGAGAGACAACTTTAAAATTATTGGACTACCTGGAAGCCTTAATCAAAAAAAGATCCTAGACATCATCTTTCAAGAAAAACTTGCAGGGCAGCTAGGTGGCGCAGTGGATAGAGCACCGGCCCTGGAGTAAAGAGGACCTGAGTTCAAATCCGGCCTCAGACACTTGACAATTAGTAGCTGTGTGACCCTGGGCAAGTCACTTAACCCCCATTGCCCCGCAAAAAAAAAAAGAAAGAAAGAAAGAAAGAAAGAAAAAAGAAAAGAAAAACTTGCCTAATATTCTAGAACCAGAGGGTAAGATAGAAATGTAAAGAATCCACTGATCACCTCCTGAAAGAGATCCCAAAATGAAAACTCTCTGGAATATTATAGCCAAATTCCAGAGCTCCCAGGTCAAGGAAAAAATATTGCAAGCAGCCAGAAATAAACAATTTAAATACCATGGAGCCCCAGTCAGTATCACACAAGATTTAGCAACTTCTATAGTAAAGGATCAGAGGGCTTGGAATATTATGTTCTAGAGGGCAAAGGAACTGGGATTACAACCAAAAATCACCTATCCAGAAAAACTGAGTAAAATCTTTCAAGGAAAAATAATGGGCATTCAATGAAAAAGAAGACTTTCAGGCATACTTGATGAAAAGACCAAAGCTGAATAGAAAACATGACTTTCAAATACAAGACTCAGAAGAAGCATAAAAAGGTAAACAGGAAAAGAAAATCATAAGTGATTTTAAAAGATTTTTTAAAAATTGTTTACATTCCTACATGGGAAGATGATACTTGTAACTCATAAGGACTTTCTCATTATTAGAGCAGTTGGAAGGAGTATATATACATATATATATATATACATGTACACAGAAGTCACTGGTGTGAGTTGAATATGAAGGGATGATATCTAAAAATAATAAAATTAAGGGGTGAGAGAGGAATACACTGGGAGAAAGGGAAAGCAGAAGGTGAATTGGGGTAAATTATCTCATACAAAAGCAGCAAGAAAAAACTTATACAGTGGAGGACAAGATGGGGGGAAGTGAACCTTACTGTCATCATAATTGGCTCAAAGAAAGAATAACATACACACTCAATCTGGTATAGAAATCTATCTTACTGGGCCTCATTTTGCCATTGTTTGGCCTCTTGATGGCTCAGGGTGGTCCTATATAGCAACTGTATCTCTTGAGGTCAGAAACCCTGAGGGTCTTCCCTGCTTCTCCCTGCCCTTGTATTTACCTTTCTTTTTTTCTTTTTTGGAGTAGGTAAAAGAGGCCTTTCTCTGCTTCCTTTCTTACCTAGCCTTAATCATTAAATGGGTGTTGCCTCAGGCAAACTCAGACAAGTGAAAGGTCTTAGCTTAAAAGGCATCTGGGGCCATCTCCAATAGTTCTGATAAAATATCTTGCCACTGTACCCAGATGGCTCTAGAGAAAAGAGTGAAGCTGGTGACTTTGTACAGACCTTCCTTACTTAAATCCAATTCATTGCAAGTCATGACATCTGTTGACATGGGGGTTGGGCCAACTAGCTATCAGGATGGACATACCTAAGAAGTAATGGAGAAAAGCCTATTGGGGCAGCTAGGTGGTGCAGTAGATAGAGCACTGGCCCTGAATTCAGGAGGACCTGAGTTCAAATCCGGCCTCAGACACTTGACACTTACTAGCTGGATGACCCTGGGCAAGTCATTTAACTCCAATTGCCTCACAAAAAAAAAGAAAAGGCCTATTAGGCATGGCTGCTGCCTGATTTGGCACCAAGAGATAGAGATAACTGCAGAAGTCAGGACCACCACCCCTCATTCAAGCTCCCCCCACCCTAAAGGGAACTTTCCATTGTCAGGTGGTGGTCACCCCAACTATGGTCAATAAAAGCTTTTGCCTTTCTTCTGTTGGATGAGCAAGATGTCTCTAAAATATCTTTTCCCTTTGAGTGAAGTCTTTGATTTCTTTCTTGGTCTCTTTCTCTAAGCACCTAAATAAAAGATTATTTTATTCTAATTGAATTGTGTGTGAGAGGGTGTAATTCTTTAAAGAGGAATACCTAGGGATCCCTACCACCTATTTCCCCCATGACATCTGTCATGCTCTTCTTTGAGAAGGAAGGACAAACAACAACCCTGAAGGAAAGTAGGAGGGGAGGGGGATAAGAGGGGGTGAAGTGGGTGATAGAAGAAGGCAGATTTGGAAGAAGGGGTAGTCAAAAGCAAAACACTTTTGAGAAGGAGCAAGGTGAAAGGAGAGAGAGAAAACAGAACAAATGGTGGGGGGGAGGGAACAGTATGGGGGGAAATACAGTTAGCAATCGTAACTGTGGAAAAAAATTTCAAGCAAGTTTCTCTAATAAAGGCCTAATTTCTCAAACATATAGAGAACTGAGTCAAATTTATAAAAATAAAAACCATTCCCCAACTGACAAATGGTCAAAAGATATGAACAGTTTTGAGATGAAGTAATCAAAGCTATCTATAGCCATATGAAAAGAAAATTATCTAAGTCACTACTGATTGAAGAGATGCAAATCAAAACAATCCTAGGATACTACCTCATACCTATTAGACTGGCTAATAGAACAAAAGAGGGAAATGACAGATATTGGAAGGGATGTGGGAAAAATGAGACATTAATGCACTGTTGGTGGAGTTGTAAACTGATTGAATCATTCCATAGAGCAATTTGGGACTATGCCAAAAGGGTTATAAAATCATGCATACTCTTTGACCTAAGAACACCACTACTGGGTCTACATCCAAAAAGAGATTTAAAAAAGAAAAAAGAAAAGGATCTATTGCTGCAAAAAAATATTTATAGAAGCTCTTTTTTGGTGGCAAAGAATTGGAAACTATGGGGATGCCCATCAATTGGGGAATGCTTGAACAAATTGTGTTATGTGATTATAATGGAATACTATTGTACTATAAGAAATATGAACAGGATGCTCTCAGAAATACTTACATAAGCTAATGCAAAGTGCAATTTACTGTGTACAAAGTAACAGCAATATTGTAAGATGATCAGCTGTGAATGACTTAGCTATTCTCAGCAATACAATGATCTAAGACAACTCTGAAGGATTTAACAATAAAAAATGCTATACATCTCCAGAGAAAGTGATGATGTTTGAATATAGACAGAAGCATAATTTTTTAACTTTATTTTTCTTGAGTTTTTTCTGTTTTCTTTCATAACATGACTAATACAGAAATGTTTTGCATGACTATACATGTATAATCTATATCTAATTGCTTGCCTTCTCAAAGGTGGGGGGGGGGGCAGCTAGGTGGCACAGTGGATAGAACACTGGCCCTGGAGTCAGGAGGACCTGAGTTCAAATCTGGCCTCAGACACTTAACACTTACTAGCTGTGTGACCCTGGGCAAGTCACTTAACCCCAATTGCCTCCCTTAAAAAAAAAAAAGGTGGGGGGGGGAGGGAGGAAGGGAGAGAATTTGGAACTCAAAGTTTTAAAAATAGAAGTTAATATTGTGCTATAAGAAACGATGAGCAGGAGGAGTTCAGAGAAACCCGGAGGGTCTTGCGTGGGCTGATGATGAGTGAGATGAGCAGAACTAGAAGAACATTGTACACAGTAACATCAACATTGAGTGTCGATCTACTGTGATGGACTATATTCTTCTCACCAATGCAATGGCACAGAAGAGTTCCAGGGAACTCGTGATGGAAGAGGATCTCCAAATCCAGGAAAAAAAAAAAAAGAACTGCGGAGTGTAGATGCCAAATGAACCATACTATTTCTTTTGGTTTTGATGCTGTTGTTTTTTTCTATTTTGAGGTTTTCCATCATCGCTCTGATTTTTTTCTCTTATAACAGGACTAATGCAGAAATAGAATAAACCTATATCAGATTACCTGCTGTCTAGGGGAGGGGGGAGGGAGAAAAATCTGAAATTGTAAAGCTTGTATAAACAAAGGTGGAGAACTATCTTTACATGTAATGGAAAAAAATAAAATACTTTATTAATTTAAAAATAGAAGTTAAAATTGTTTTCATATGTAATGGGGGAAAATAAAACATTAAATTTTTTAAATCCATAAATTCCTCAAAAAAAATTTTTTTCATTTTTTTTCCATTCTTTTTCCTTTGGCTAATCAGGCCATGGGAAGAAGTTGGTTTGAATTACACAAAACATGAATAATATGATAGACCCACAAATATATTTGCTGGCAACATTTTTCTTATCTCCCACTGAGTTTTCATCAAAAAGTCAGTGTGATAACAAAAACATATTGGACGGTTGGAGGGGATGTGGGAAAGCTGGGACGCTAATCTACTGTTGGTGGAGTTGTGAAAAGATCCTACCATTCTGGAGAGCAACTTGGACCTATGCCCAAAGGGCTATATAAATGTGCATATCCTTTTATCCAGCAATACCACTTCTGGGTTTATATCCCAAAGACATCCCAAAAAAGAGAAAAATACCTATTTGTACAAAAATATTTCTAGCAGCTCTTTTTGTGGTGGCTAAGAATTGGAAGTCAAAGGAATGCCTATCAACTGGGAATGGCTAAACATACTGTGGTATATGATGGTGATAGAATATTATTGTGCTATAAGAAATGACAAGCAGAATGACTTCAGAATGGCCTGGAAAGACATGTATTAAATGATGTATTATGAAGTGAGCAGAACCAAGAGAACATTGTCCACAGAGACAGCAATATTATTTGATGAAGAATTGTGAATGAATTGACTATTCTCAACAATACAATGATCTAAAAGAATCCCAGAGGACTATTCATGAAACATACTATCAACCTCTAAAGAAAGAACTGATATTGATGGAACAGACTGAAGCATGCTATTTTTCACTTTCATTTTTTTTCTTTTAATCAAGTTTTCTTGCACAAAGTGACAAAAATGGTAATGTTTTACATAATCTCATATATATATAAACCCATGTCTGATTGTTTCCCACCTTGGGGAAGGGGGAGGGGAGGGAGGGAAAGAGGGATAAAAATTGGAACCCAAGACTATAAATAAAAATGCTTATCATTAAAAAACAAATAAATAAAAGAACGAACGAACGAACGAATGAATGAAACATATCTTTTTTTTAAAAGTCAGTGTGCACAATTTTCTAAAAGCAACATCAAAGCCTTTAAGAGTTTCTTCTTTGGGCCAGAACAGGGAGCCATCTGGATTTTTATATATTTTAGACCACTCTTTACACAATTTGAGAACTCTGTTTTTAGTCATCCCCTTCTAAATGGGAAGTTTCATACAACTCTAGGCCAATAAGAACTTCTGTAAGTTTTATTCTATCTGAATCTCTTGAAGTTTTAGATTAAATTCCATAAAATTTAATAGCACTTTTTTTTATTCCCAGTTGGACTGGGTGTTTCCCCTGGTCCCTAAATATAAGAAATTTATCTAGGGGAGTTCTTGTCATGACTTCTGGTATGCTACTACTATAAAAGTTCCTTAAAGGGACTTTCCCACTAATGTAGAGGTTCCCAAACAGTATGGGGGTTCATCTGTATTTTTATTCCCTTAAGGGGCTTTCCCTTCTGGTGCTTCCTCAAAAACGTGGGAGCTTACCTTACCTTGGAAAACCTTTGAAATCAAGGTTATGGGGGAGTCTGACTTCTGTGGTGAAGTTCTATAGAGAGTTCTCCTTGAGAGGCTGTCTGAGAGCTGAGGTCCCTCTCTCAGTCACCTGGATGGTTCACCAACTGTCTTGAATAAAATTGATAAGAAACTGAAGGAGTGAAATCTGAGCATATTGATTTATTAGCAAGCCCAGCAGTTGCAAAACAAATTGGGTCCAAGGCCCCTCAGTAGGCACAAGTACACCATTTAGTAGTCAACTTGGCTTTCTTATAGTGGATAATAAGAAATTAATCGTTTTTACGCAATCTTGAGTAACATGAGCTTCCTCTATTTCTGATTAGCCAGAGTTTTGCAAATCTTGTGGTTATTTCAAGAATATCCTGGTATGTTCTATGGTTATTGCAATAACATACCATAAGATTCATGAAACATTTAGGGGCAGCTAGGTGGCTCAGTGGATAGAGCACCGGCCCTGGAGTCAGGAGTACCTGGGTTCAAATCTGGCCTCAGACACTTAATACTTACTAGCTGTGTGACCCTGGGCAAGTCACTTAACCCCAATTGCCTCACTAAAAAAAAAAAAAAGATTCATGAAACATTTCCCAAAACACATATAGTTAATACTATCCAATTTTCCCAGAAATTATAAGAACAAAACATTTATAATAAAACAAAACTTTAAGTCATAAAAAGGATGCTTTTCACAAAATAGTTGCTTTGATTCTTTCCCTTCTATTTCTACCCACCCCCAACTCCAACAACTCACATAGCCCTTTGTCATCCCTCTAAAGTATTATCTTAAATGCATAATTATGTAATATTTTGTGTTATAGTTACCTCTGCCAAAATGTAAGCTTCATGAGAGGAGAGGTTCTATCTTTCCTAAACATTATATACCCCTCTATCACCTCTCTGAATACATTAACACTTAATAATGGTTTGTTAAATTGACAGATCGCTACAGTATTTTTTGTTCTTGTTGTGGCAAAAAAAAAAAAAGCTTTAAAAATCCCGTAGTTTCATTATCCTTAAAAAGAATACATTAGGGATGTTTCTTCAAGTCTGACCATTTTATTCCCTTGCTCAATAAACTACAAAAGCTCCTTATTACCTCTAAGATCAAATATAAATTTCTCCTTTGGCATTTAAAGTCTTTCACAATCTGACTCCCCCCTCCCCATTTTTTTAAGTCTTATTGCACATTATTCTCTTCATGTCTTCTTCTGTCCTGCTAAACTAGCCTTCTTAATGTTCCTTAACATGACCCTCCATCTCCCTTCTCTATCCCTTTGCACCAACTTTTCTCCATGCCTGGAATGCACTCCCTCCTCAGGAGCTCTACCTCAGAGAATCCAGTTCTTTCAAGACTCAGCTCAGGCACTAGCTTCTGTGAAAGCCTTTTCTGAACCCCAAAGCTATTTAGTAACTTCCCACTTGAAATTCCCTCGTATTAATTTTATTTATATTTTCTATTTGCCCATATTTGTATGCAACTGTTTTCCCTAAAGCTCCTTGAAATGATCTGTTTCGCTTTTTCTTTGTATCCCCAGGGCTTATCACAGTGCCTGCTATGTAGTAGGTAGTAGATAAGACATTCTTGTTGATTGACTAATTGAAAATACTTTCTTTGTAAATTGAGACTTTATGTAACTCTAAGGGTTTTTTACTTTCAGAAATGCCAGGAAGGAGTGTGTGTGTGTGAGTGTGTGTGTGTGTGTGTGTGTCTTATTTGCATCCTCACAGCTTAACTCAATGCCTGACATTTAGTAGGTCCTTAATAAATGTTTATTGGCTATTGACTGACCCATGATTATATAGCTTAGTTAAGTGCCTGAAACTAGAATTCAATGTGAGGTCTCCTAACCACAAGTCCAGCACTCCTTTCACTAGGCTGCAGACTAGTCATTTGCAGATGACTAAAAATCTAAGTGATTTGCACACACATGGGTAATTCGTAGTAGATCTAGGATTAGAAATTAGCTCTCCTGGGGGCAGCTAGGTGGTGCAGTGGATAAAGCACTGGCCCTGGATTCAGGAGTACCTGAATTCAAATCTGGCCTCAGACACTTGACACTTACTAGCTGTGTGACCCTGGGCAAGTCACTTAACCCCCATTGCCCTGCAAAAAAAAAAAAAAAAATTAGCTCTCCTGACTCCTGGTCCCTTTGTCTTTTCATTACAGAAAGTTCTCACTTTACATAAATGGACTGTTACACAAACCTCTACATAAAGTGATTTTCATGTAATGTTTATTTGCCACTATGCATCCACTTCATTTAGTCTATATAATAAAGGCATACATAAAGTAATACCTTTATGCAAGTCATAAAATGTACTAAAATGTAGACATACTAAATACTGTATCATGAAACTAAACAGAATTATGAAATGAAAGGTAAAGTTAATGATAAAGTATGCACAGTACTGCACCCAGCCTTCATCACCAGTGGATGGCTGTGCAACATTTTTTTTTAATTATTGAGAGATGTTTGGACAGTGGCTCTCTTTTTTCCTCATACATCTAATGATAGCAAGTTATATTTTTTTCTTAACTAGTCTTTGAACTTAAAAAAATCTTAAAGTATTTGGATGCATCTTTTTTTAATAAATAAACATTTTTATTTAAAGTTTTGAGTTCAAAATTCTATCCCTCCTTACTTCCCTACACTCTTCCTTCCCTGAGGTGGTAAGCAGATATAGGTTATACATGTGCAATTACGTAAAACATTACCATATTAGTCATTTTGTATAAGAAAATGAATAAAAGGAAAAAATGAAACAAAGTGAAAACTAGCATGCTTCAGTCTGTGTTCAATCAATATCTGCTCTTTCTTTGGAGGTGGATAGCATGCTTCATCATTAGTCCTTTTTGATTGTCTTGAATCATTGTTTTGCTGAGAATGGTTAAGTCATTCACTGTTCATTGAACAATATGGATGCATCTTTTCAATACAAAATAAAAAATTCACTCAAATGATGAAAAGCTTCTGCCAACTGTTCCACTGTGACTCTTTTTGGTTTGATCTCAAGTTCCAAAACTTCCCTTTCTTCTTCCACAATCTTTGTAGCTAGCAGCTCAATCAGATCCTCATTCAGAATCCTTATTTGGCTTTCTTTCAGGATTCTTTACTTAAAGTCGAATTTGCATAATGTGAATTAAAGTGAAAGCTGTCAGTATTCTACAGAGCCTCTCAGGAGAGTCACTTTTAAAAAGAACATTTTAAAAACTGCCCTGGTTTTGAAAAGGTCAGAACAAGAGAATAAATAATAAATCTTCTTTCTCATGGCAGAGAGATAGGCAACAATGAAGGCAGAATGTTGCATACCTTGTCAATTTTATTGCTCAATTGTTGATATAAAAGAGGGCTCGGTCTATGGAGCTTTTTTTCTTCCATTAATGACAGGGGTATAAAAACAAGAGTCATCCATAAAATGTATTTTTAAAAACTGAATATTGCTTAAACTTAATTTCTTATCTGTTGCAGTGTTTGGGAATTTCCTTCCTAAGAGGGTAAAAGGCCTAGATTGCTGAGAGTCAGTCATTTTGTCAAACTAAATAAAGCTGCTATAAAAGTTGGTGAGCTGCAGTGTTTTCAGATTTCTTTAGATATTTATCTAGTAACCAGAGCTTGCTAAGAGAAGAGTTGAAAAACTTTCAAGGATAGTTAGGCTCCTCTCATTCCACCCCACCCTTTCCTCCCTCTATTCCTTCTAAACCCAACTCATATGTTAGTTTTTCCATGAAGTCTCCCAAGATCTCCCAGCAGTGTCAAATTCTTCAGAGGTCAAAGAAGGAAGCCCAGAGGGGGAAAAGGTCATTGAATTTGAAGCTTAGGATGTTCACTGGTGACTTTTGAAAGTATAATTTTAATAGAATCATCAGGTAGAAGCCAGATTACAAGGGCAGAGAGAGAGTAGACGATGAGGAGGTATCAAGTAGAGGAATCTTTTGAAAATAGTTTGACCATGAAGGGGAGGAGGGAAATGGTACATAACTGCATGTTGTTAAACAGGTAATGAAAAGATTTTCTTTTTAAAGGTTGAAGAGACCTGAGAAGTTTTTTAGTCAGGTGGGAAAGAGTTGGGGAGAGGGACAGATTTAAGATACATAATGGGGGCTGGGGGGAAGGCATGAGAACCAGAACCTTGGCAGAGGCGGGAGGAAATGGGACTCAGGTCACAGATGGATACACATTAGCAAAGAGTTTGGCAGAGGAAAGAGTGGGTGATGACTCTGAAAAGGTTTAAAGATCGGCCAAAGGGAGCTGAGGGAATTGATGTGACATAGGCTCAATAATTTTAATGAAGTGGGGGCAGTTGGGTGGAGCAGTGGATAAAGCACAGGCCCTGGATTCAGGAGGACCTGAGTTCAAACCAGGCCTCTGAAACTTGACACTTACTAGCTGTGTGACTCTGGGCAAGTCACTTAACCCCCATTGCCCCACAAGACAAAACAAAACAAAAACAAACAAATAAATAAAAATAATTTAATGAAGTAAAATCCTAAATTCATTTGTGTATTTGTGTGTGTGTTGATGTCTGAGGCTTGATGAGAAAGGAATGAAATCACAACTTCAAAGAATCAAAGTTAATTACTAGGTAAAACTTTCCATTTTCATCAGTCACAGGAAGTGATCAGACTTTCCTTTTTTACTTTTATTTTTGCCTTATTTCCTTAGTAAAAGTCATTTTTAAGCTTTCAAGACTTTTGCAAGTTTAGAAAGAAAGAGGAAAGAGAGGTGGTTGATATATCTGTGGATAGAATATGGCTCAGCAGTAGAAATGAAGCCACCAAAACTAGGCAGTGGTCTAAGGAGTTAGAGAAGGGAGGAGTAGAAGTGCCTTGGGAGTGAGGTAATGCAGAAACTATTAAGGACATACAGGAAGTTGTGTCATTTCACCTCCCCTTACGTCCATGGTTATGACAACTCCGTGGGGTGAATTAATACTTCCTTTTACTTCTAACATTTCCTCAAGGAGTTTTAAGAATACTGGCTTTGAGGTCAGAACATCGGCTCTAGTATTTCCTCTATTCAAGACCTTGGGAATGTCACATCCTCTTTCCTGGCTCAGTTTTCCTAAGAATTTCTTGCTTGCTTTAGTATACTGAGATTTAATGAATGCATCTTTATCTCTACGATGCTAAGCCTTCATCTCTTTCAGAATAAAACTGCAGGGAGCAGCTAGGTGGTGCAGTGGATAAAGCACCGGCCCTGGATTCAGGAGGACCTGAGTTTGAATCCGACCTCAGACACTTGACACTTACTAGCTGTGTGACCCTGGGCAAGTCACTTAACCCCCATTGCCCTGCAAAAAAAAAAATAAAACCGCTCATCATTTTAATCTCTTTTTATGACATTTTACTTATCTCTGAACTTTCTATAATGTCAGATAATTTTGTTAAGGTCTAGGAACCCTATTACACATAGTATATTTCAGGTACTAATATGTCATAACAGTACTATAAGAAGCAGCTTTTGTGTGTGTGTGGTGGCTAAGAATTGAAAATTACAGGATCTCAGGGCAGCTAGGTGGTACAGTGGATAGAACACTGGCCCTGGAGTCAGGAGGACCTGAGTTCAAATATGACCTCAGACACTTAACACTTACTAGCTGTGTGACCCTGGGCAAGTCACTTAACCCCAGTTGCCTCACACACAAAAAGAAAAGAAAAGAAAAGAAAATTACAGGATCTCTATCAAGTAGCGAACGGATGAATAAGTTGTGGTGAATGATTGTGATAGAATACTACTGTGATGTAGGAAATGATGGAGAGTATGGTTTCAGAAAAACATGGGAAGACTTGTATGAACTGATACAAATTGAAGTAAGCAAAACCAGTGCAATGATCTCCACAGTAACAGCAATGTTGTAAAGATAAAAAAACTTTGAAAGACTTACGAATTCTGATCAATACAATGATCTACAGCAGCTTATAGAAAACTGATGGACTCAAGAGCGCAGACTGACATATAGTTTTTTTCCCTTTATTTTTCTTTTTTTTCAGAACAAAACTAATGTAGAAATCTGTTTTGAATGACTTCACTTGTACAATGGGTTTCATATTTCTTGCCTTCTCAATGAATGGGGAGAGAGGGAGAAAATAGGAAACTGAAAATAAAAATTAAATTTTAAGTACTATAATAGGGGCAGCTAGGTGGCACAGTGGATAGAGCACTGGCCCTGGATTCAGAAGGTCATGCGTTCAAATATGACCTCAGACACTTAACACTTACTAGCTGTGTGACCCTGGGCAAGTCACTTAACCCCAATTGCCTCACCAAAAAAAAAAATGCTATAATAGTCTCTATTTTCTTTCCTAATATGTTTAACATTTTACTGACCTTACTAATTACAATGGCAACTTGAGTCATTCTCTTTAGAAAGAATTTATAATAATAGCAAGTCTTTTCTGTGCTTCAATTGATAATTTAGTGCTGCATTATTTTTTAAAAATAATTTAAATCATTTCCTCATAACTACACATTTCTCAAGATAAATCTCAACTCCACATGGAAGCAGGACCAAATTCTATTTATGTGGGGGCAGGGGCCTGTTTGGACTCTTAATTCTCTTATTGAATGACTCAGTAACATTGTGAGTTTGTGTTTCTACGTTCCCTAATTTGCCAATAAAACATTTTTGGAACTAAGGGAAAGTTAGGAAGGAATACATAAACAAAGTATACCCTCATGTCAGTGCTATTGGAGAGAAAAAGAAGGAAAACCACACCCCAACAGCATGTTACAGGGGAAAGACAAATGGATGGAGTTAGAAGATGAGACTTAGAATCCTACTTCTACAATTGACTGCTTATGTGACCTTGGTGAGTCATTTCTCCTCTCTGAGACTCAGTTTTCCCATTTGTAAAATGGGGTGGGGGTCAAAGAAGACAAACTGGATAGTTTCTAAGGTCCTTTCCAGTTGGTATGGTACCTTATACATAGTAGGCTGTGTTAAGTAATTGAAGGGGGATACTAATAAATACTGAATTTACAGACTAAATAAAGGGTACTTAGGAGCTTATGTACCCTGCCTTGCTCCAAGAGGTAGGTAGCCCCTCAGTTTACATTCCCTCCTGAACTAGAGGAGATCTCTATTCCTGCCCTGAAATTCCACTGCACTTTTATTTTATTAATGGCACTTACCACAGTCTGTCTTAGATTACTGTTATTTCCTATACTTTGACTCTTCCTTCTACTAGACTGTAAGATCCAGTAATATTTGTCCTTCTATGCCCCACAGAAATTAGCACAATAATTTGAACCCAATGAGCACTCAATAAATATTTTTGAAAGCAATAGTTTCTTCCATTCAAAGTCATTTTATTTTCAAGTCAATACACTCTTCCCAAGAAGTGATGTCAACTTGACAGGTCTAATTTCTGGGTCCATTCTTGTCCTCAACCATTTTTTAAAGATAAAAACACCTGTCCTTTTCAGATTTTTAGTGAATAACCATTTATTTATGGAACACATACTATTTTGGCCTAAATAGAGATCACACTTTCCCCTATATCCAGTGAATTAAAACCTGTCGAATACTTTTCTTGGTATTTTTCAGTGGTTGTCTATTTTGTTCCCTCTTTCAACAGTTTCTCTTTTAGGACTGTAGCTAATAAAAAGTATCCCCAAAATCTTAGTGTGGTTTTAAGCCCTTAAAACTGGATTAAGGCTTTTGGTACATTCTGCATTATGAGGCAACCTAGGCTTAGATTACTGTGGTTCTATGCACAAGACATTGTACATGCATTCCTGCCCTGCCCCCACAGCCATCACTGAGAGGAGAAATCATTATGAAGAAGGGTCCACTTTGTTTATCACCACCAATAGCAATTTCTGAGCAGCTGCCAGGCAAAGGCAGATAAGAGATAAGCATAGGTGCTCTGGGCATGGCAGCACCCTCCAGACCATCGTTCTTGCTCTCAGATCAGTCCTTACAGTCCATCATCAGAGGAAGCAATTCCTGTGAAGGAGTCAGCCACCCCAGAGACAGACAAGCCAGCCTTGGCGGGGAGACAGGCCACATGTTTGAAATGGGTCAAGATACCACACCACCTTAACCACCATCTCCCCTCAGACCTTAATAGCCCAGAACTCTGAACCCAAGAGCATTGGGAATAGCTGTGCTTCCAGCCTAGTGCCCTCAGCCATCATCCTGGGAAGCAACTGCTCATACAGATGCTACAGTCATAGTTACTGAAGCCTCTTGCATCAAAGTATTTGGCATTGTCAAATGGCTTGCCATCGGAAATTGACACGATTTTATCAGTGGAAATCACATTTTAGAAGACACATTGCCATCTGCTTTGCCACCTTGGGGAAGGCCCAAGAGACTGTTCCACCTGACTTGCTGCTGAAACCTTCCCTTGGCATTATCTCTCCCATGAGAATGAGAGCTCCTTGATAGCAAGGACTCCCTGCTTTATCTGAATCCCCAGTGTTTTGCACACACTGTTTATTAAATGCTTCACTCATTAGTTCATTGTGCTAGAAGCTGTGAGGAATTTTTTAAAGCAGATGTTGCCCCTGCCTTTAAGGAAAAAGAATGGCTCATGACTTTAAGTAGCACCTTTTCAATACCCTAGGATGAATGTCATTAGTCCACATTGACTTTATGTGTTTCCTTTATTTCTTTTGTATTTCAATTTGGCTTTTCCTTCTCTCATTGCAACCATGACTTGCTTCAGTCAAAGATTCCAGCAGAGCATTTTGGATGGCTTGATTTATCTCAACTGCCAAACTAGGCCAAACTCTCCAACCTCCACCTTTTTTCCTCCACTTTGCCTCCAGTTGCTATCAACTATATGGTGGAAGACAGGAACCTAAAAAAAGGGAAGCAGCGGTGCACAGGGTGGAAGAATGTTCCTATCCAGCTGCTCTGTTTGGAGTGTAGCAAGGTAGAAAAGAAATACAGAAGCCCAAGGAACTTCTCCCAGAATCTGGGACTGGGCTTTCTTGGGGGGTGGATCCAGGCAAGCAAAGGTGGAAGGCCTGCTCCCTTGATCATGGGATGGCAAGAAGCATTTCCTAAGCCCCTCCACCCACAACTCACCAGGCTCAGAAAAGCTGTTTAGACCAAGAACTAGGAAAGGAAGTTCCAAGAAGTGCTTCCTTCCTCCAGACCCCGGAGATTCTAGAGATAACCCTAAAGAAGGAGCAGTTTCTAGTACTGTTGTTCAAAAATCCCCAACAGATATTTCCCAATATCAATCAACCAGTTGGTATCAAGTGGCTTTTACAAAAGGATTTTTTCTGAGAAAGCGTAACAAGGATAAAAATTACAAAATGGCACCCAAACTGGAAGGGCACTCTCCCCTTGCAAACAAGATTCCTTGGGAGAGTGGCCTCAAGCTTGAAGGACAAAGAAAATGAAGCATCCATGTCTGGGCCTCACATGACTCTCCATCCTGAGTGTTCTTTTCTTCCTTTAGGAAGCCCCCACTAAGTTCACTTCTAGGTTTGGAGCTGTTCCCTTGCTCAACAGGTCTGGGTTCTGGCAGGGCAATCCATAGCAAGCCTGCATCCATTAGGCTGCAAGTCTATCAAGTATTGCTTCCCTGGCTCCCAAGGCTAGCAGCTCCAAGTGCAAGTGGTATCTCTTTGTTAGCTATGGGTGCCCTTCACAGTCACCCAGGCACTTCTGTCTCAGAAGACCCATTCACCTAAGATTAAGAACGAATAAATGCCAAAGAGAAGTGGGCATGTGTTCTCTGCCACATGGTGACCTGGTGGGAGAGTTGGAGCACTCCATACTGACCTTCCCCCACCTCAGAGCTCATGGAAGTTCTTACCTCACTCTATGCCAAAGAGAAAAAGCCAAGAAGGCCTTTTCTATGTGAATTCAGTTCCAGTTCTGGGCCTCCTGAGTGAACAATAATTGGAGCTCCTTGGCCAATCAGAAGTCTTTTTATCAACCCACAGTGCTAATTCCTCAAGTCGCTCTTGCACAGCAGTAGGCTCACCAAGCCCTCATGTGTTGGACTGGAACCAGGCATGGAATATTGTTCATGTTCTATTTATCCCACCAGCAAGAGCAGATCTATGCATTCTTCAAGTACTGGTCCCTCACTGGCTAATCCCTCCATTACACAATATAAATCAAACTGTGTAGTAAAGTTACTGTCTGTGCCACCACGTTAATTAAAATGTTCTATTATTTCAGTGTGCTTGTTAGGCAGCTAGGTGGTATGGTTGATAACATACTGGACCTCGAGTCAACAATAGCTGAATTTGAGGCAGCTAGGTGGCGCAGTGGATAAACCACCAGCCCTTGGATTCAGGAGGACCTGAGTTCAAATCTAGCCTCAGATACTTGACACTTACTAGCTGTGTGACCCCGGGCAAGTCACTTAACCCTCATTGCCCCACAAAAAAAAAAAAAAGAAAGGAAGGAAGGAAGAAAAAGAATAGCTGAATTCAAATCCAGCTTCTAACATTACTAGCTCTGTGATCCTGAATAAGTCATTTAACCCCTGTCTACCTCAGTTTTCTCATCTGTAAAATGGTGATGATGATAGTACTTACCTGGCAAAGCCATTGTAAAGATAAAATGACAAACTATAACGTCCTATCTAGATGCTAACTATTATTACTATTGTTTTGCTGGAGTACTTTGAAATTGGAACACACTCTTGGAGTCAAACTCATGAATATTTGCTGGAAAGGAACCAATCCAATTCTTCTGTTCATCTGTACACAACCATTAAGACCTTGGAAATTCCACGGAGGTGAAGTTTTCTGTACTTAAAATCTTCAGTGAAATTTCCGTTTCATTACCACACCCATTTCTATGACTTTTAGAAAGGCCTTTCAACAGCTGGGAAGTTATCAGAATAAAAGTATGCATTTTGGAAGCTTTAAAGGTCTTCTCAACAAGGAACTTGGCAGAGACTTCTATAACATCCCAAAGAGTTTATTTTATATCGTCCTATTTTTCTGTTCTTTTTTAACTTTTGCTGACAATCTAAGTGGTTAAAATGCAGATTTGCAATCTCCCAATGGAAAAGGGCATTGCTATTAAAAGGAAAAGGAAATGTAAAACATCAGGACACTATCCTGCACTAAGCAGTGAAGAAATGGATTCAAATATTTACAGAAAAGTGAAATCATTCTTGTAGATGACCCTGAAATGCCTAGGAGGCTGCTTTTTTTTTTTTAAACAATAGTATTTCCTACTGGTTGACTGAATTCTGTTTTTAACCACTTAGATTGAAGTCTATTCAACATCCACCTTGGTTTTTCCTTAGATAAAGGCAGAAACTCTTACTTTACTAAAACTTCAAGAATGATTAAGTGATAAAGGCTGCTCAAGGCAAGAACTTTTTTTTTAAACCAACTACTTTTGTATGCTTTCTTGTCAGTCAAAAAACATTTAAGTGCCTACTGTGTGCTGGGTACTACTGAGCCCTGGGAAATCCAGACACAAGGCAGAAAGGAAGACAGAAAGAAAGACAGACAGGAAGGAAGGAAGGAAGGAAGGAAGGAAGGAAGGAAGGAAGGAAGGAAGGAAGGAAGGAAGGAAGGAAGGAAGGAAGGAAGGAAGGAAGGAAGGAAGGAAGGAAGGAAGGAAGAAAGAAAGAAAGAAAGAAAGAAAGAAAGAAAGAAAGAAAGAAAGAAAGAAAGAAAGAAAGAAAGAAAGAAAGAAAGAAAGAAAGAAAGGAAGAAAGAAAGAAAGAAAGGAAGGAAGGAAGGAAGAAAGAAAGAAAGAAGGAAAGAAGGAAAAAAAAGAGAAAAGAAAAGAAAAAAGGCAAAAAATTGCTTACCCTCAAGAAGCTCTCAATCTAATAGGGGAGATGTAAATAAATATGTACAAACATGCTATATACACGATAAATAAAAAATAATAATTAAAAGGGAGAAAAGAGGGGTTAGAAGGGCCTCCTGTAGAAGATGGGATTTTAATTGGAAACTGAAAGAAGCAAGGGAAGCCAAATGGCAGAAATGAGAAGGGAGAGAATTCTAGACATTGGGAGGACAGCCAGAGAAAATACTTGGAACAGAGAGATGGGGTGTTCTGTTCATGGAACAGCAAAGAGGCCAGTGTCACTGTATCAAAGAGTTACGGTTGGTCTACTTAAAAACCCCTAGATGTGTTACTGTTATTTCGGTAGTTTAATTTGTTAATTTTTGTTAAATATTTATGCATTGATTAGTTGATAAAAGTACATAATCTAGTTGCCTCCAAAGTCTTCTCTAAACACTATGCATACTGACAAGCAAAGTTTAAAATTAGCTACCTTAGAAAAGGTAACTGGTCAACTTTTATTAATTTCCCTCCTAGATTCAAAATCCCAGGGATCAGAAAAACACAATTCTTAGGACTGTTTTACATATTAATGAGTTAAGGTTCTTGAAAGCTTAAAACACTGCTTCCAGGAATAAAAGTCTATATTAATATTCCTGGTTTATTTAAAGATAACTCTATCTATGTTGCTATGACGCTGGTTACCAGATATTATCCTACTGGATGATACATGATTCAATAAACACTACTTTGAAAGGACTCTTGTTTTTGATTTCTAGTGAAGAGAAAAGTCAACCTCAACCACTCAGGTAAAGAAGCAAAGCTTTGTGGGGCTATACTAACAAGACATTAAATGTTTTAAGTGAGCTTCACGTTCAGTTGCAGAGACTATACCACATGAATCAAAGGTAGAAAGAACCTGAGAGATCTCATGGGGTCCTACCCCCTTATTTTACAGATGAAGAAAGTTAAGCAGAGAGAAGAGAAGAAACTTGTACAAAGGTCACATAGCTAATATCACAACCAGGATTTGAATTGAGATTTTTTTTTTAATCCCATTTATCAATATCTACTATGCCAATTTTCAAAGTGTAGTCTGGGGATCTCTGGAAATTTCTGAGACCCTTTGGGGAATCTGAATAAAAACTATTTTAATAACAATAATACATTTTAATTTCTAATATGATAAATGTTGAGCTATAACCCATATATTCAAAAGCTCTTTGGGGAAGAGGTGCAATGCTTAATAATTTAATAACGTAAAGGGGTCCTATGACCAAAACATTTGAGAACCACTATTCTACACCATGCTACTGCCAAGCAGTGGGCAAAGATTGGCATGGGAATTATTTTGACACTTTAAGCAATTTCTAAATATCTAATATATCTACATAGCCCATCAAGTTGACAAGGTTTGCTGATCCCAGTTATATAACATCTCTCAGATTATTCCCTTGCCCTCAACCCACATGACTACCGTACTAGTTTGGGCTCTAATCACCTCTCAGCTGCATTATTGTAATAATGTTCTTATATGCCTCCCTACCTCAAGTGATTCCTCTCTCTGATCTATCCTTCTTTTTGTACCCAAAGGGCCTAAGTGATATATCACTCCCTTGATCAACAAACTCCACTGGCTTCCTATTGCCTCAAATACAAACTCCTCTTTTAGGAATTTTAAGATATTTACCACCTGGTTCTAACCAACCTTTCCAGGATAATTACATATTATTTCACACACTACAGTACAGTCAAATTGGGCCTTCTTATTGTTCTTCACACAAAACTATACCCCACCACCCCATCTTTCTCTCATCTCTGGAACAGACTCCCTCCCTTCTCACCACCCACTGAATCCTTAGTTTCTATCAAAGTTCAACTCAAACAAGGCCTCTTATATGATGCCTTTCCTTTTACTGCTAACATCTCTCTCACCTAATTACTTATATATATTTTGAATATGCTTGTATATGTGCATATATATGTATACGTGTTGTCTTAGTAAAATGCTTTAGGGTACTTATGGTTAGAAAGTGTTTTGTTTTTATTTCTGAACCCCAGGGTCTAGGTCTGTGCTTATATTCCCCCCCCCTTTTTTTTTGTGAGGCAATTGGGGTTAAGTGACTTACTCAGGGTCACACAGCTAGTAAGTGCTAAGTGTCTGAGGTCAGATTTGAACTCAGGTCCTCCTGACTCCAGGGCCAGTGCTCTATCCACTGCGCCACGTAGCTGCCCCCTGTGCTTATATTCTACCAGACAAGTATCTGTGAAATCAGATATGATTAAGTCTCCTTTTGGGTCTGTATCTTTTGTTTGTGGTTCTTGGATCAATCTCTATTTTCATTGTGCTATGATCCATAAAGGATGTGGTAACTTTTTCTTGCTCAGCTCCATTCCTGTGACCCTGCTCTCATTTTCCACAACTTTTCAGAGATCAGCAATCCTGACTACAAGGTCTTTGAGAAGCCTGGCATGTAGAATTCGTCAGGGCTGTGTGCCCTGAATTATTTTTAGAGACTGGATGTTTTCCTATCATTTCCTCCTCGATGTTTGCTTTCAGTTTCTAGTTCCTCCTTGTTATGCTACATTTCCTGACCCAAAGATAATTCTCCTTACAAGAGAAAACAGAAACAAAATTGAGGTAAATTCTTCCTTGTGGTGCTTGTCCTTTTGGCTCATGGAAGCCCTATCCGTCAGAATAAACCAGAAGTCCAACTACTTCCTAAGTTATAGATTTAGGTGTCTGCAAAAGAGCCTCAAGATAGCCCCTCCCCTTACCTATTTCTGATGACCCATATCCAGGCATATAGTAAAGGGGAGGGAAGGGTGTCTGGGGTGTTCAGGAAGGACTCGCACCTGTGAGGACTTGCTGAGCCCTTTTTAGGGCTTCTCATCCACCTCTCACTTGTGGCTCCAAGAATCAGTAACATGTGTAGTGGCATACTCCAGTAAAACCATCTCGGCAGACTGGCTAAACCAGGTTGAGGGTAACCACTGGGCCTCGAACCCATCAGTGAATTAAGGGGGATCGTCTACCCCAAGCATGTGAAGACGTCCCCCAGAAGAACGGGTGGATGAGAACAATGTGTTCCAATGTCCACAAAGGTGACTGTGGCAGGTACTCTGAAGTACTTACAGCCATTGTTGGTCATCCTGACTTGTTCTGCCACTGAACTTTGATAACTGGAAGAGAGAGTGAGGCTGACGACTCTGTGCAACTTTAATCGCATTCACAGGCAATCATTAGTCCTCTTCAAAAATAAAGGACCAAGGGGTGGCTAGGTGGCACAATGGATAGAGCACAGGCCCTGGAGTCAGGAGGACCTGAGTTCAAATCCGGCCTCAGACACTTAACACTTACTAGCTGTGTGACCCTGGGCAAGTCACTTAACCCCCATTGCCCCACTAAAAAAAAATAAAATTAAATTAAAAAATGAAGGACCAAAACTAACAATAAGTAAAAGGGCATTCTCTTTCAGGGACAGGTTAGGTTAGACATTCTCTAGGCTCCCTTCCAATTCAGACTTTTAGTTTTCTTACCACCACCCGAAATGAGGTCCATTACTAATTCAGACCTGCACCACCCTACCAGCTTCCTCATTTATTTTTCTGTGGCCAGACTCTTTCCCACCTCCATATACTTTCTATGTTACTTGCTTACTATCAGATTAATCTTCCTAAAGCACTGATTTATGTTTCTTGTCATTCTGGAAGCTGCAAGAGTCCTCTCTCTAGAGTTTAAACACCCTTGTCTGTAGTGTATAGCCCTCAGTAATCCGGTTGCAACCTTATTTTTCACCCTTTTATGACTCAAACTTTATGTTCAAGTCAGGCTCTTTCTCAAACTCTGTTCATTTCCAACCTATGTCCCTTCTTTCAAACTCCTTCTCAACCAATCAGATTATTACTGTTCCCTGGTCTTCCTGGTCTTCCTCCCCACCCCCCGGGGCAATGAGGGTTAAGTGACTTGCCCAGGGTCACACATCTAGTAAGTGTCAAGTATCTGAGGCTGGATTTGAACTCAGGTCCTCCTGAATCCAGGGCCAGTGCTTTATCCACTGTGCCACCTAGCTGCCATTCCGTAGTCTTGTTCTGCACTCCCTCCTTGCACCTGGGCAAGTCATTTGTTGTGCTCTGAACATAGTTCCTGGACCATATCCATATGGGTGGGACTCTGAGGAAGAATGAGAAACACTTAGCCTCAGTGAATGGCCAGCCTCTTTCTCTCCAAGTTGGGTTACACTTGGTGATTTCAAATAATAAGAGTGAAAGGCAGGTGTGTGGCATAATGGGCAGACAGACACAAAGATCCATGTTTTGTTTCAATCCTAAACTTGAGAGTTTAGCTATGAAACATAGAGGATAAATAGCTCATAAAATAGGCCCTCGGGTAGTCTTTTTGGTCACAAAGACAGGAGTGGGGACACAGTTTATATGTTCTATGACTTTAAAAAGCCTCTTCAGAACTGTCTTTCCCTGGCGTGCTTCTCTGGCATTTATTGTTAGACTCAGCAGAACAATGGAGATCTAACACTTTATTTAAAAGAAGCAAGTGTAATAAAAGAAAATGTCAGTGTCCAGGAAAAGGTACTTGTAAAGGTACAGAGCCCTGGGCCTAGAGTCAGGAATACCTGAGTACAAAGCCGGCCTCAGACACTTACTAGTTGTATGACCTTGGGCAAGTCACTTAACTTCTGTTTGCCTCAGTTTCCTCAACTGTAAAATTGGAATAGTCATAGGATGACCTACTTTCCAGGGTTGTTGTGAGGATCAAATGAGATAATAAATGTATAGCATTTAGCACAGTGCCTGGCACCACCATATACTATATAAATGTCAGTTATCATTATCACCACCACCACCATCATCACCATCACCGAGGAGCAGAAACAATCCCTACTCCTGAGGAGCCTGCAATCTAGCCCTAGAAGACAAGTGTATATATACAAAAGAGACACTAAGCCTTTTTTGTGAAGACACTAACTTCAAGGAAGATTAGCAGGGTGCCTGAGCTCAATCATGAAAGAAACTAAGGAATGCAGAGACAGAGGTAAGGAAGGAGCACATTTCAGGAAGGGACACTATTATCCTTATCATCACCACTTCCTTCTGGACAGCCTTTAGAGCCATATTTATCTCCCAACATCTTTCGGTTTTTCTTCTGAATCTGGGATTCTCAGTTTTCTTATAAATTATTGGAATGCAGTCCTTGTGAGTGTACTTCTCATTTATTAAAGTTGCTTTCAACCTATTCCTGTTAAGCTTCAAAGCAAATACCACACAACCACACCCATAGCCATACCCACACCCACACCCACACCCACCTGGTCCTATTTTAGAAGATTCAGTGCCAGATTTACCCACCAGCTAAAGAAGGCATTACAAAGAGCCTTAAAAGTATCAAGAATTCACAAAATTTCACATTTTATATAATTCATTAAACGATTTAATCACATAGCAAATGATGATATAGTTAACATAACAAGAAGGTTTAATGGCATACATTAAAATTTTCCAGAAGAAAAGAAATATGCTAAATATATTTCAGTCATTGAATTGTGCTGGCCAGGCTAAAACTGATTGCTGCCCATATGTAACACACACACACACACACACACACACACACACACACACACACTCTCTTTCTCTCTCTCTCTGTTTTACAACAAATATATACACTTGCACTCTTTTCTGAATTTACCAAATAGTGGGCAGAAGTCAGATCATTTTTGAGTCCTAAGTACCAAAGAACTACAAGCCGTCCCTGCTCTTCTGTTATTCAGAACGCTTATCAACTACACAAAGCACTGTGCTAGGCACTGGAGGATTTATTTTTCTTTTTGGACTGGACCTATGAATTTCACTGGTAAAAGACATTCCCTTTACTAATGTGTATCTGCACTTCCTCTGCTACATGCAGTCTTAGAGTTGCCTGGGGCACTGATGTTGCTAGATCTGGTTGAGGGTCACACAGCCTGCATGTGTCAGAAGTGGGACCTGAACCCAGCTTTTTCTGATCCTGAGACTAGGTCTCCATTTACTATGCCCTTCATCTTCCATGCTCACAACCTAGGTGCCACCCTCAAAGCTTCACCCCTATCCAATGTGCTGCCAAGTCCTACGAACCCTATCTTTGTCATGTCTCCTGGCTCCGTCCCTTCCCCCCTCCCAGGTTCAGGCTCTTATCAACTCACTGGACTACTGTGATACCTTTGGTGGCTCTGCCTGCCTCGAGTCTCTCCCCACTCCACTTAGCAGCCAACAAGATCTTCCTAATGTGTAGATATGGCCGTGCCACCCTTTCCCCTCCACTTAAACTCTAATAGCTCCTACTCCCTCCAGGATCAAACATACAATTCTTGTTTAGCCTTTCAAACTCTTCATGGCGTGGCCCCTTCTGACCTACTGAGTCTTCTGCTTTGACTCTTTTTTCCTGTTCTCTACAACTCAGTGATGCTGGCTTCTTACTGTTCCTGCACTTCCTGCCTCTGTCCATTTCCATTTTTCAGTCTACCCCCTCCTCCCATGTAGGTTCATTCATCACTAGAGCAGCCTCCTAACAGACTCTGTACATTACTTGTTGTTCAGTCATTCTTTCATGTCCATATCTTTGTGACCCCATGGACCTTATCCCACCCATACTGTCCATGGAATTTTCCTGGCAAAGAGTCTAGAGTGGGGGCGGCTAGGTGGCGCAGTGGATAAAGCACCGGCCCTGGATTCAGGAGGACCTGAGTTCAAATCCGACCTCAGACACTTGACACTTACTAGCTGTGTGACCCTGGGCAAGTCACTTAACCCCAATTGCCCCACCAAAAAACCAAAAAAAAAAAAAAAAAACCAAAGAGCCTAGAGTGGTTTGTCATTTCCTTCTCCACTGGAGTAGAGGTTAAGTGACTTACCCAGGGTCACCAAGTTAGTAAGTGCCTGAGGCCAGATTTGAACTTCACTCCAGGCCCGGCACTCTCTCCACTGAGCTGTCTGGCTGCCTCCTTACAGCTTCCAAATGAATTTTTCAAAAGCACTGCTTTCCTCATGTCACATTCTATTTGTCACTCCCCTAGTTAAATAGGTCCCTCATCTAAAGACTAAAGCCTGAATACCCAAGTCTGGTATAGAAAGCCATCAATTACTTCATTTCAAAGTTATTTTCCATACCTCAAACCTTACGTCCAAGCCAGGCTGTTTTTCTTAGTCTATCACAAACACACCTTATTCTTTTCCATTATCCTCCCCTGTAGTCACTCTTCCTATGAGCCAGACTGTTTCCTGATGACACTCTGCACAGCCCTTCTTGCATCTGGCTGGGTCATTCCCTGTGCCAGGAACACACTCCCTCCATATCTCTCCTAATGACCTTTCATCCTTTAAGGCCCAGCTCAGGTTTGGCCTGATCCAGGCAACCATTCTTTATTTTTCCTGTATGAAAAAGAGCTGTCCTAAAATTACTCACAGTAGTTTTTAGATGCTTCCTTCTGCCTTAAAGAATTAGTTAGAGATAACTCATGGTTGGTACAGTTTCCGCATTCTAATCCCTATCTAGGTAGGCCTTACTGCTTCTCAGTCCCCATCTTTCTGTAACCTCTTCTTCCATGGTGGCCCCTCTATCCCTCACTTGATCATTAACAAACTTCTCCTAATCTTAGATGTGTCCTTCAAGCCCTCACCCAAAGCCTGCCTTCTGCAGGAGGCCATGGCTGGTGGCCTTCCTCCCTCCAAACCCACCTCAGATTCCTTTAAATGTATCTTGTGTGGGGCGGTGCAGTGGATAGAGCACCAGCCCTGGATTCAGGAGGACCTAAATTCAAATCTGGCCTCAGACACTTAACAATTACTAGCTGTGTGACCCTAGGCAAGTCACTTAACCCCAATTGCCTCACCAAAAAAAAAAAAAATGTGTCTTGTGTGGACCAAATGGTTCACGCATTGTCTCCCCTTTTAGAATGCATGTTCCACGAGGACAGGAATTGGTTTTACTTTTATTTTTTTACTTCCATTAGGGTGCCTGTGGAACATCGTAAGAACTTAATAGATGCTTGCTGACTGACTACTGTGGGGAAAAAAATCCCCTCTTTGTGACCATACACAATCAACGAGATAAGTCAATGTAAAATATGTGCAAAATAAAATTAGTTTATCGCCTGCATATGTCACAAAGTGTAGCCAGACACCGAAAGGCTGAGTGACTTGCCCACAGATAGTCACACCCATTATGCGTCAGTCTCCAAGTCTAAGGGACAGCCCTCTCTATCCATTATGTCATGCCACCTCCTTTCTTTGTCTGTGAAATAGGAGAATACATGTCATGCCTGCCTAATGGTGGGAACAAATGAGATGACACGTGTAGGCACAACTATTAAGGAGAGGCAGTGTGTTACACCGAAATGAGGATAAAAATACTTGTAGTACCTCCCTCACAGGGTAGTGGTGAGAATCAAAGATCATGATGCTGTATACCTTGCCATAAATGCACCACCCGATTTTGAATACTTCCAATCAAGAATTCAGTAATTCCAAATTCCTCTTCTTTGACCATAATCTATTAGCTCTCTACCTCTCCCTCTGCCTTTCCTTACCAAACCCCACTCATCCTCCATATTGTGACCTCCAATCCTTCAACCCTTCAGTTCTCTGCACTCGGCACTCTCTCCCCTTTCCCCTGTCCTTTGTCCTTTCCTCTTGACCCTTGGTGAACCAGTTCAACTCTATGTCCTCTTGAGTCCCCAGCACCTTTACATCACCAAATGTACCCAGCCAAGCCTCAGCCTTGGATCACCTTCACCCTTTACTTTCTTCACTCCCACATACCTGCTGCTGAATGAAGGTGAAGAAAATCACAAAACTGCTCCGGCTGGATCCACTACAAATTGACGTTACACAACCTCACTAGGTAGGCCTTCCTGGCTGCTAAGTAATCCCACCATACCTTCCTTATCAGCTCACTCTCCACAGTGGCTCTTCCAAAGCTATTCATCCTTTCCCAGACTTTCCATGGTTCTCCCTCTGCCCGGCTTCTCTCAGCTGAGAACCTTGCCTCATATTTTATAGGGGAAAAAATTGAAGCCATTCACGCTGAACTCCTTGCTCATATCACTCAGATGCTTTCTGCAACTATTTTCTCCTTCACCCGCCTCACCAAGGCCCACCCTTCCACCTGCACAAAGGATCCTATTCCATCCTGTCTCCTGTCATCCCTCTCTCTCACTTATCTCGATGTCGGCTGGCTTCTTCCCTACTGCATACAAATGGGCCTGTCTCCCCCAAAACAAACCCTCATTTGATTCTTCCATTCCCACTATCATCCTATAACTCATCCGCCTTTCATGGCTAAATTCCTTGAGAAGGCTGTCTAAAATAGGAGGCTTGGGGCAGAGCCAAGATGGCCGAGGAAAGACATTAAACGCACAGAGCTCCTGATACAATCACCCCAAAAACAGCAATAAAAGAACCCCTGGAGCAGAAAAACACACAAAAATACAGGATGAGATTATTCTCCAGCTACAGATAGATTTCAGGGGGCCGTGCTGGACCACGAGAGTAAAATCTAACCCCACGATCGTGCTGACAGACACACCAGACATGCCGCTGGAGGAATTTACCCCAGAGCCTCTGATTCAGCTATAGTACCAGCGTCTTCTAGAAGTGAGTGTGTGGTCGGGTGAGAGGGTTGATTGGCTGGAGGGGGCGGGGAACTGCAGAGGTACCAGCTGGGACTAGGGGAAGAATTCAGCTGTCCCACCCCAGTGGGGAACCAGGAAGAAATCTTAAGCGGCAGGAGGCCCAGGTGGGGGAGGAGCACAGGCTTGTCGAAGCTAAGAACCACACCACAGAAAGCTTTGCTGGTTGATTATTTAGTAAGTAGGCTTGAGGTTATCTCCGGACCAGAGAACAGGCCAGGTGAGAGCAAAACCTGCCCTCCT
The DNA here is from genome assembly GCF_019393635.1 of Dromiciops gliroides. Taxonomy (NCBI): domain Eukaryota; kingdom Metazoa; phylum Chordata; class Mammalia; order Microbiotheria; family Microbiotheriidae; genus Dromiciops; species Dromiciops gliroides. Next base: position 106,970,574 of record NC_057864.1, read on the forward strand.
TCAAACCAAAACACCTGGGACCCTCTGAAGCTGGGAACAGGAGTGGAGCCAAGAAGCAGCCACTGCCCACCCCAGTGGAGAGTTTAAAATCAAGTAAAAGATGAGCAAGCAAAGAAAGTTCAGAACTATAGAAAGCTTCTTCAGCAACAAGGAAGATCAAGGTGCAGCCTCAGATGAGGAAATCAAGCGCAGGGCCCCTACATCCAAGGCTTCCAAGAAAAATATGAACTGGTCTCAGGCCATGGAAACTCTCAAAAGGGACTTTGAAGAGAAAGTAGGAGAGATAGAAGGAAGAAGTAGAGAAAGGGAGGAAGGAATGGAAAGAGAAAGGAGAGAGATGCAGGAGAGTCATGAGAAAAAAGTCAACAGTTTGAAAAGCCAAATGGAAAAGGAGATTAAAAAACTGTCTGCTGAAAATAATTGCCTAAGAATTAGGATTGAACAAATGGAAGCTAGAGACCTTATGAGAAACCAAGACACAGTAAAGCAAATTCAACTGAATGAAAAAATAGAGGGCAATGTAAAATATCTCCATGGAAAAACAGCTGACCTGGAAAATAAATCCAGGAGAGATAATTTGAAAATCATTGGACTACCTGAAAACCATGACTAAAACAAGAGCTTAGACACCATCCTCCAAGAGATTGTGAGGGAAAATTGCCCTGATATTCTAGAAGCAGAAGCTAAAATAGAAATTGAAAGAATCTACCAATCACCTCCTGAAAGAGATCCCAAAAGGAAAACCTCCAGGAATATTATAGCCAAATTCCAGAACTCCCAGGTCAAGGAGAAAATATTGCAAGCTGTTACAATAGGTGGCTCATCTTCCTCTCTCTCTCTCTCTTTCTTTCTTTCTCTCTCTCTCTCTCTCTCTCTCTCTCACACACACACACACACACACACACACACAAATCTCTCTCTCTCTCTCTCTCTCTCTTTTTGGTGAAACATTTGGGGTTAAGTGATTTTCCCAGGGTCACACAGCTAAGTGTCAAGTATCTAAAGCCACATTTAAACTCGGGTCCTCCTGACTCCAGGGCCGGTGATCTATCCACTGCACCACCTTGCTGCCCCTTCTCTCTCTCTCTTCTTAACCTTATATAATCTGGTTTCTGACCTCATCATTCTACCAAAACTGTTTCCTCCAAAGTTACCAGTGATCTCTTAATTGCCAAATCCAATGGCCTTTTCTCAATCCCCATTCTTCTTCATCGCTTTGCATTCTTTTACACTATGGAACACCCTTTTTTCCTTTATACCTTCTTTAGGGTCTAGGGACATCACTTTCTCTTGGTTCTCCTATTTATCATTTTGGTCCTTCTGATTCTTCTTTGCTAGATCCTTATGCAGGTCACACCCTCTAAATGTAGGTGTCCCATATGGTTTTGTCCTGGGTGTCTTCTCTCTCTGTACTACTTCACTTGGTGATCTCATCAGCTCACGTGGATTCTATTATCATTTCCGTACAGATGTCTTTCAAATTTACTTATCTAGCCCTAGCCTCTCTGTTGACCTCCACTCTTGCATCTCCAACTGCCTATTGGCTATCTCAAACTGGATATCTTGAAGACACCATGAAGTTAACATGTCCAAAACTAAACTCATTTCTCTTTTCCCCTAAACCCTTCCCCTCCCCCTGTCCAAACTTTCCTATTACTATTAAGGGCAGCACCATCCTCCCAGGCTAGCAAGTTCCCTGTTATCGCCTACTCACCACTGCTCCTCATCTTTCATGTCTAATCTGTTGCCATGGCCTCTATTTCGTCTTTGCAACATATCTACAATATGCCGACACTACCACCACAGACCCTCATCACCTCAAGCTCGGATATTGTCATGGCTTTGCAGGCAGGTCTACTTGGCTCACAACTCTCTCCACTCCAATCCATCCATTCAGCTGCCAAAGATATTGTTCTGAAGCACAGGTGACCTACCTGGTACTTCCAGGTTACCTGCTCCTTACTAAACACCAGAGGGTAAAGCCTCCAGAATCAAATACGGAATTCTCTGGCAAAGTCCTTTCCATCCTAACTCCTCTTCCACTTACCCCATGCCTCTCTAATCTTCTTCCATCCAGTTAGCCTTCTTGCTGTTCCCCAAACAAGACCCTCCATCTCTGCGTTCCAGGTATTTTTTCTGGCTCCTCCTTATCTCTGCCTCTTGGCTTCCTTCAAGTCCCAACTATATTCCCTATATTCTCCAGGGAACCTTTTCCAAACCCTATTATTTTGGGTGCCTTCCCTCAGTTAATTAAATTGTGAGCTCCTTGAGAGCCTTTTTTGGGGCATCCCCAGAGCTTAGCATATAGTAGGTACTTAATAAATGCTTACTGGCTCTGTGACTATAATTAAATGCCACTTTTAATGATCTTAAAATCCACCCAAGGGATAAAGAACGCAGGTGCTCATCTGTTTTCCTGAGAGACATACACAATTCCACCATAGGTCAGGCCCTTGTTAATTCTAATTTCCCTGTTGTTGCTTTTTCTCCTTTGGGCCAAAGGACATGGGCAGGAGTGGGCAGGAAGCCGCAGGCTGCGGTGACCCAGCCCTTCGGGAAACTCTCCGTAGCCTGGGGACTGTTTGCCCGAGGGTGAAGTGAGGTGGGTTGGGTTGGGGGCAAGAGACGGGAAAATGGAAACAGAAGGGCGGCGAGGGGAGGAAGACTTTGGAGGTTGCCAGAAACAACAAGGCGAAAGCTCGAGGTCCCGCGGCGCCCTGCACGAGCGCGGCCTCCCACCCCGCGCACGAAGCGTCCGCGCGTGGGCGCCTCGGGAGCGCCTGAGAGGCGCCGGTTTCTGCTCCGTCAATTTCAGGCGGGCGGGGCGGGGTAGGGCGGAGGCGTTTTTTAAGAAGCACCCTGAAAAAAACAAAAATAAAAAATAAAAAAATAATAATAATAAAAAGAAGCACCCCGGCCGCTTCAGAGGTTAGCGGAAGTGCCTCTCACCATGCTTCCCGCCCATTTCCGGTCGCCTCTCTTCCTCCCCTCCCCCTCGCTACAGTCCCACTAGGGCGGAGCGGCGCTTACGGTCAATGCTAGGGCGGGGCAGCCTCCTCCAGGAAGCGCGCCCCTCCCCCGCCTCCTCACTAGTACCTGCCCGAGCTCATCGCAGACTTCCCCAGAGCGGGTCCCACCCACAGCCGGCGCCTGGCCCCAGAGTTAACGGTGATGGCCCGGGGAGAGCAGCCGCCGCCGCCGCCGCCGCTCTGGCCTCCGCGCGCGCGCCTCCCACGAGTACCGGTCCGGGGAGCCGGAGTCCGGCGCAGGGCGCGCGCCGCCGCCGCTCTGGCCTCCTTTTGCGGGGTTCTCCGCGAGAAGCGCGCCGCAACCGCGGGGGCGTGGCTCCCTGCCCTGGGACTCCTCGGGGTGCTGCCGCTGCTCGGACTGCCGCTGGTCAGCGGTGAGGAGGGGCCTACGTGGGCAAGGGAGGAAAGGGCTGAGGGATGCGGAGGGACGACCGCGTTCCGCCCCCTTCACCGCACTCGCCGCTTAGCCCCTGGGGGGTGGGGGTAGGGCCTGGCCGCGCTCCCCTCCACCTGTGAATCCCTGGGAGATCCGCGAGCTTTTCTCGTGAATCCCGGTTGGGGGAAGCGCCTCTTAATATCGCTTTCCATGACGTTCACTATTATGCTGTTGATTTATGGGAAAAGGTAGCCGAGCGTTTATTGAACGCCCGCGAGGGAGGAGCGAGCTTGGGCACCCGCGTAGAGGTGCAAAAGAGGGGGACCGGGCTTCTGGGAGGCGCCGACATTATCAGAGGGGAAATCGATTTCAAAACTCCCTCCGCCCCAGTTCTTGTCTTCATTTTCTTTGGCGGGTGGGAGAATCCTTAGAATAACCCAAATAGTCTCACGGACTATCATATATTTATATGGGAGCTAGACACCCACAGGAGGCAGTGGCCAAGAATGCTCGGGTGGGCTGGCCTTAAATTGTCTGAGAAAGTTGGGTTACGGTGACCCATGTCGGGGCTAGGGTTAGGGTCAGCTGTAGGTTAGCGCTAATTCTCCCTGAAGGGTTTTTGAGCAAACAATTGTATTGTGAGAGCAGGGAACACCTACCCATTGGTCTGGGCAATGCATGACTCCTAAATTGGGAGAAAAGCTACTCAAATCCTAATATTGACATAGAATTATTATTATTTTAAAATAAGTTCTAACTTCATTAGTCCCGTGAATCAAAAAAGAAGGGATGAAAAAAAAAGATATTCATAATGGACAACCGTTGTGCATATATCCTTCCTTTCTAAAACTGTTGGGAAATAATCATTTCACCGATGAGTCAGGGTTCTACTCGGGATCTACATTTGTTTTATAGCGATAATTCATATTTGGGCAGAGCAGTTGAAAAGCCAAATCTCGCAGCTATTTCTATTGACTTAAGACTAGAAAAGTAACTTAGAGATTGGTGAATGAGGTTTTGTAATCAAATCTTTGATGAACATCTTGCCTCTCCAAAACATAAGCATTCATGTTAGTTCTTGTGCTGTAATATGACCCAGATCATCTCAAGCCTTGTTTCCTGAAGATAAATGCCAAGGGTGAAAAGAGAAACCTGGTGTCGTGGTCGAAAAGAAGGGGAAGGGAATTGGCATTTATAGTGTCTACTGTGTGCTGTGCTAAGCACTTTGCAAATATTTTCACTTGATGCTTCACAATAACCCTGCTGTTACATAATGCTCATTTTCCAGTTGAGGAAACTGAGGCAAACAAGTGACTTGCCCAGAGTCATACAGCTAGTAAAGTTTCTGAGGCTGGATTTGAAAACAATATTCTTAGAAAGATAATTGATTTTTTAAAAATGAATAACTGTCTCCCTTCATACTGGAATTGTGTATGGTTTGTAATATTTTATCACTTCTTTTAGGTGATTGTGGTACTCTACCATCAATACCTCATGCTCATCCAGAAGAAAACTATGATGCTGATAAAACCTTTGGTGTTGGAACCACCATAGTTTATAGATGTGATACTGATTATGTTAAACTACCTGGAAAATCAGATTCAGTTACTTGCCAGGGTGTGGAATGGTCAAAAATCTCAGAATTTTGTGATCGTAAGTTGTTAATTTATGTTTCTTTTTAAGGTAAATAATTTGCTAGTTAAAAACTAAGTACTGGGGGCAGCTAGGTGGCACAGTGGATAAAGTACTGTCCCTGGACTCTGGAGAACCTGAGTTCAAATGTGACCTCAGACACTCTACACTTACTACCAGTGTGACCCTGGATGAGTCACTTAACCCTCATTGCCCCTCAAAAAAACAAAACAAAAAATAGAGTTGTTAGATGGCCTTGTAGATTGGAGTCTGAGTCTATATTCAGCCTCAGAGGGTTACTGGTCATGTGGCTTTGGGCAAGTTAGGTAAACTTTCTGCGCCACGTTTTCCTCATCTGTAAAATGGAAGGTCCTTCCAGCTCTAAATCTATAGTCCTGTGAATTTTAACACTATAAATATGTGTAATAGCTTATTCCTTTTCCTTCTATCTCCTGTTCTTTGCTCAATTCTCAATCCTTGTTATATTTCCTTTATTTGAAAGCTATGAAGTGGTACTTTGTGGTTTGTGGTTTGGTTTTTTTTTTTGTTTTTTGTTGGGTTTTTTTGGTTTGGGGGAGGTTTTTTGCAGGGCAATGAGGATTAAGTGACTTGCCCAGGGTCACACAGCTCATAAGTGTCAAGTGTCTGAGGTCATATTTGAACTCAGGTCCTTCTGAATCCAGGGCCAGTGCTTTATCCACTGCGCCACCTAGCTGCCCCCATAGTGGTACTTTAAATTGTTTTTGTTTGCATTTCTTTGATCTGTATTAAGGTTGAATTTTTTTCAGGTTATTACTAACAGTGTGCTTTCATTTCCATAGGCTTTTTTTTTTTTTCACTGCATCCTGGACCATCACCAGTCATCTTTTTTTTTTCCTTTTTTTTTTCTTTTTAATGTATAAGGTATTTTATTTTTTCCGTTACATGTAAAGATAGTTCTCAACTTTTGTTTATACAAGCTTTACAATTTCAGATTTTTCTCCCTCCCTCCCCCCTCCCCTAGACAGCAGGTAATCTGATATAGGTTATATCTATATATCTCTATACATATAGATATAGATATACACACACATATATATACACATAATAACATTAATCCTATTTCTGCATTAATCCTGTTACAAGAGAAAAAATCAGAGCAGTGATGCAAAACCTCAAAATAGAAAAAAAACAAACAGCACCCAAAACAAAAGAAATAATATGGTTCAATCAGCATCTATACTCCACAGTTCTTTCTTTCTTTTGTTTTTCTTGGATTTGGAGATCCATAGGCTTTTGACTATGCGAAGTGAACTGAGTATTGCCCTTTACCATTTGTACTGGTTCCTTATTTTAGATGTTAAATTGTCGTATAATTTTTGATAATGCAGTATTCCTAATCTATTGGGGTTTTTTATGTGCCTTTCACATAGGAAGCACTTGATTGTTCCATTGAATTATTGGATTTTTTGTTTATAGTTTTTCCATGCAGTTGAATCATTTTGTCTTCCTGATAATCTCATTTATTTAATAATTTTATATATACCTTTCAGAACTGAAATAAAACATTCCCTTTTTAATTTTTAATGATTATTTTTAAATGTTTACATCTGTAATACAGATGCAATTTTTTATGCTATGAATTGAGACTTAAGTTTTGTTTTTGTCATATTGCTGTCGGGTATTTCCAAAAAATACTTGTTAAATAATCTTTAACCTAGTTTTTATTTTCCACAAATTCTACCAAACATACACACACATATTGTATGTGTGTATGTGTATGTGTGTATATATAGATATATGTAGATATATATATACACATACATAAATATATTTGAATGTGTGTGTTTCTGTTTCTGTGATCTTGATCCCATTCCATTAGGTTTTTTCCCAAAAGAATGAAGTAATTTTGATAACCATCTCCACTCAATTAAAGATTTTATAGGAAGACAGACAAGAGTGAACAGGATGAAGAGGGTATATAGATATGTTACAATTTCCATTGTTTGAGGGAGCACTCACACTCAGTAAGATGTTTTCTTACTCATACCTCACTTAAAATCACTTAGTATGGGGCAGCTAGGTGGCACAGTGGATAAAGCACTCGCCCTGGATTCAGAAGGACCTGAGTTCAAATCCAGCTTCAGACGCTTGACACTTACTAACTGTGTGACCTGGGCAAGTCACTTAACCCTCATTGCCCTGCCCCCCCCCCAATCACTTAGTAAGCAGCCTTCATGAGATTTAAATAGCAAATAACCAAAAAGTAAGCAAACAGAAAAAAATAGATGTCATGAAACCTCTATAGCCCTAGTTTATGTACTTTAGAATTGACCCTTTCCTCACAGGATATTCCATTTTACCCAGTTCTAAATTTGTTAATTATCTGATTTCAAAGATTTCAAAGCACATGCTGGGTTGGAAGCCGCAAGTTACAGAATTACAGAATCTGAATTGGAAGAAAATTTAAAGACCGTATAACCCAAACCATCCTTAAATAAGAATTTCTTCTACGTTGTAGAAGAAGTAATAATACAGCTTTAGTTTAAAGACCTGTATTGGGGCAGGAGTAGAATGACCCATTACATCCTGAGGTATCCCGTTTCACTTTTGATAGTTCTGATTATTAGGAAGTTTTTCCATATATCAAACCCCAATCTGCCTAACTTCTGTCCTGTTGTCCCTAGTTTTGTCTTCCAAAACCAAGGATAACAAGCCTAAGCTCTTTAAAAACATGAAGACAGTGTTTCTGTCTCCTCTAAATCTTGACATTGTCAAACTAAAAATTCTTGGTTCTTTCCACTTGTTCTAATATGACCTAATTTCAGTGCCCTTTACAATCCTGATCCCCCTTCCCTGTATATTTCCCCTCAGTTTCCTCTATGGTTCTTTCTACTTCTAGGTCTACATTCCAGTGATCCTTCCTAAAAGGTGGCACCCTGAACTGTACATGTTTATTCAGGTGTGGTCTGGCAGTGAATTATTTGATGGCCATTCTATACTATTGATTCATTGAACTGTCAGTCTGCTAAAATCTCCAGTCTTTTTCAAACAATCTTTTACTCTAAGCTTCCCTTTTCAATCATGTACTACAGAAGTATGTTTTTTAAAACCAAGTGTGGGAATTGAAATTTAACCGGGGTAAATTTAATCTTATTAAGTTGAGTCCAAAAGTTTAATCATTCAAGATCTTTTTGGATCCTGACTGTCCTTCCACTGTGTAAGTTATTCCTCTTGTAAACTTCATGTCATCTGCGCCTTAGATAAGCATTGTGGGGGTTTTTTGGGGTTTTTTTGTTTTGTTTTTATGGTGCCAATTTTAAATAGATTTTATTCTCCAGTACAAGAATTGCATTTCCACTTGTTTACAGTACTGATAAAGTGCAATGTTGTTCACTTCTCTCCCTCCACACACATTCAAGTATTTAGAATGCCCAGATTTTTGCAGTAGCTTAAATGTTAACTTTTAAACGGCTACTGCCTTGGCTACAAATTCGAGTCCTTCAATTTTTGGAAAGCTGTGTGGAATGCTCTTTCTTCTGATGAGTTTAGTCAACCTCTTCAATGATGGGTCCAGAAGAGGCACCTCCAGATGGGGCTGCTCCACCCCCTGGGAATCCACCAGGCATGGCACTCTGGTACAGCTTAGTGTTAAGGGCTAAAATTCTAGCTATTCTGTCTAAAATATCTAATGAGTGGTCGCCAATAAATTATAAGCTTTAGCAAGAGTTAGGCTTTTAAGCATTTATTAAGGAGAATAAGAATTTGGTAAAGAGAGAGAGAAAGGCCTAGATTCCTATCTATTAAAGGGAGAGCACATTTCTAGCTCCCTTCTCCGCTAGAGTCCCCAGGAAAGAGCGCCAGACAGAGCGCTAGTCTCTTCCTTCTTCCTCCCACTACCCAACATCACTTCCTGATGCCAAAGAAAAGACTCCTGGTCTTGCCCTCAAAGACCTTCGCTTCATGGGCGGAACTCTTCTGCAGTAAGTCTCCAGCAGGTGGCGCCATTCCAATCGTTACATTAGTCATGATGAGGTTGCAGACCTTCTCCAATTCTTTCTGCTGATGCTCAAATTCTTCCTTCTCAGCAGTCTGGTTCTTATCCAGCCGGTTGATTATTTCATTACATTTGTCAAGGATCTTCTGTTTGTCTTCATCACCAATCTTGCCTTGCACTTTCTCATCTTCTATGGTAGCCTTCATGTTGAAAATTTTTGGAAGAAACCTTGTCAGCTTCTCATCCTCAGCCTCTTGGACCATCCGTTCAGTGTCTTCTTTGCTCAGACGACCTTTGTCATTGGTGATGGTGATCTTGTTTTCCTTGCCTGTGCCCTTATCCACAGCAGAAACGTTGAGGATGCCATTTGCATTGATGTCAAATGTTACTTCAATCTGAGGGACACCCCTGGGTGCTGGGGGGATTCCTGTGAGCTCAAACTTACCAGGCAGGTTGCTATCCTTGGTCATCGCTCTCTCGCCTTCATACAGCTGAATAAGCACACCAGGCTGGTTGTAGGAATAGGTAGTAAAGGTCCATGTCTGCTTGGTGGAGAGGGTGACATTATGTTTGATCAGAACTGTCCTAACTCCACCAGCCGTCTCAATTCCAAGGGAAAGAGGAGTGACATCCAACAGCAGCCAGTCCTGCACATTCTCAGATTTATCTCCAGACAAAATGGCAGCCTGGACAGCTGTACCACAGGCAACAGCCTCATCAGGGTTGATTTTCTTGTTCAGCTCCTTGCCATTGAAGAAGTCTTGCAGAAGATTCTGGATTTGGGGGATTCTAGTGGAACCACCCACCAGGATGATGTCATGAATCTGTGACTTACCTAGTTTGGCATCTCTTACGGCCTTTTCCACAGGGTCCAGTGTGCCTCGGGAGAGATCAGTGTTCATCTCTTCAAAACGGGCTCGGTGATTGAGGTATAGAAGTTGATGCCTTGATAGAGGGAATCAGTCTCAATACTGGCCTGGGTACTGGAAGAGAGGGTACGCTTTGCACGTTCACAAGCAGTGCGCAGATGTCTTGTTCTCACTGATGTCCTTCTTATGCTTGCGCTTGAACTCGGCAATGAAATAGTTGACCATGCAGTTGTCACAGTCCTCCCTACCCAAGTGGGTGTCCCCAGCTGTGGACTTGACCTCAAAGATGCCATCTTCCGTGGTAAGAATGGAGACATCAAAAGTACCACCTCCAGGGCAGCTAGGTGACACAGAGGATAAAGCACTGGCCCTGGATTCAGGAGGACCTGAGTTCAAATCCAACCTCAGGCACTTAACACTTATTAGCTGTGTGACCCTGGGCAAGTCACTTAACCCCAATTGCCTCGCCAAAAAAAAAAAAAAAGGTACCACCTCTAAGGTTAAAGATCAGCACATTTCTCTTGGCACCGACCTTTTTGTCCAAGCCATAAGCAATAGCAGCAGCAGCAGTTGGCTCATTGATGATTCTGAGCACCTTTAGACCAGAGATGGTTCTAGCATCTTTGGTGACCTGACGTTGGGAATCGTTGAAATAGGCTGGTACTGTGACCACAGCATTTGTGACAGTCTTCCCAAGGTAAGCTTCTGCAATTTCTTTCACCTTAGTCAAGACCATAGAAGATACTTCTTCAGGATAGAAACTTTTGGTCTCTCCCCTTTGTACTCCACTTGGAGGCCTGCCCACATCATTCAGCACGGTGAAAGGCCAATGCTTCATGTCTGACTGTACAACTACCTCATCAAATCTTCGACCAATCAGACGTTTGGCATCAAAAAACGTGTTGGTGGGATTCATTGCAACTTGATTCTTTGCCATGTCACTGATTAAACGTTCTGTGTCAGTGAAGTCCATGTAGCTTGGGGTGGTCCTGTTTCCTTGGTCATTAGCAATGATCTCCACTTTCCCATGTTGGAAAACTCCCACACAGGAGTAAGTGGTGCCGAGATCAATGCCAACTGTGGGTCCGTTCGACATGGCTGCTGGGGAGTTGGGGGTTGTAGCTGACCGCTGTAGAGGAAAAAGGGCTCCTGCTGTGCTAAGTAGACCCAGATAAGCATTATGTTGATTAAAATGTTAAGCTAGATCGAAGGACAGATCCTTGGAATATTTTACTAGAAACTTCCCACCCCGCCAAGTTGACATCAAGCAGTTAATGACTATTCTCTGGGTCTGGGAGTAAGAAAGTTCAGAATCAACAGAATCTATTTACCATTTCTTCATCTCTTTGCCCATAGGAATAACACGAGAGACTTTTTTCAAGTGCTTGTTAAAAATCTAGGTAAAAGAGGACAGCTAGGTGGCACAGTGGATAAAGCACCAGGTGTTCAAATCCGGCTTCAGACACTTAACACGTACTAGCTGTGTGACCCTGGGAAAGTCACTTAACCCTCATTGCCCCACAAAACAAACAAACAAACAAACAAAAAAAAACTTAGGTAAATTTATATGTATAATATTTGCTTTATCTACCAAGCATGGCACTGAGTTCTTTGGCCTACTCTTCTCCTCAGTGCCTGGGCTAATTCCTTCTTAAATCCACAGTTGATTCTCTTCTCTGCCACTTCCACTGATTCTCTGTTCAGTGCTGGATTCAGTGTCTCCTATTAGACCAGTAGACAAGATGCTATGGACAGTGGGGCTGAGAAATATAATCCACCTCAACCTCTTGTTCTGTGCTCTGGTAGGATGCTGGGGTCATAGTCCACCAATCTGCTTTCTCACTTGGCTTTTTCCATCTCTCTCAGCTCCCTACATGAAACAGAGTAACCCTGTTAAAAAAGAAAATAAGGTTAGTATAGCATAATTTATTTTTTATGAAGCCAGATGGACTCCTCCTGATGACCAAATCCTTTTCTAGGTATTCACTAACTATTCCGAACTTCTGCCAGGAAGTAAAGTCAAACTTGCTGATCTTTAGCTTGCACATGACTCCTTGCATTCTAGGGGGGAGGGCAGTAAGGGTTAAGTGACTTGCCCAAGGTCACACAGCTAGTAAGTGTCAAGTGTCTGAGGCCAGATCTGAACTCAGGTCCTCCTGAATGCAGGGCCAGTGTTTTATCCTCTGCACCACATAGCTGCCCCTAACTCCTTGCATTTTTAAAAATTGAGGCATTTGCCCTTTTCTAGTACTTTGACATTTCTTCTGTTTCCTCCAATATTTCATTGATCACAGTGCCTCTTCAACATTATCTAACAGTACTTTACTTTGAGATACAGGTTTTGTACATATTTTTAAAAACAAAGTTTTATCAGGTTGCTTTTTGTTTTGCACATCTCTACAGAAAAGTGACTACACCGTTCCTTCTTAAATCCTACTTTGACCACTAAAACTCTTCGTTACAACAAAGAAAACATTTGAATAAAACTCCATCTGACAGTACCATATTCCATCTATATTATACTCTATCTCTTCAGAGGAAAGTGGTGTTTCATTATGTTTTCCAGAATTGATATTCATGACTATGCATCAGTTTCACTGCCTTTTAGTGTTGTTGAACATATCTCTTTAAAAAGTTCAGATTAGTGAATGGTTAGATTCCATGTGTAGCCACTTGGTTCTTTAGACAACTCCCTCTTTTGTTTCCCCCAACAACTGAATGATTTCTTGGTCTTTAGAATTTCTTTTTGAGTTTCTCATTCTTTCTGGGTTAACTTCTTTGTAGACTTTTTAGAACATAGAATGCTACCTTTCCTTTCTCTGAAGGAGAAATCTGTTCTCCTAACATCTAGGGGGGAGTGTGCCAGACTTCTTGCTGTCTTTGTCCATCATGAATTCTAAAGATGAATACCATGTTCCTTGCACTTTTATTTCCATGGTTCTGTAGAAGAGCTGTTCCCTTTGGTGGTTTCTGTATTACTTTTGAAGAGTGCAATCATCATTCAGACAGTTTTGATAAAGGAGAGTGGCTTTTGGAGACAGTGGCACTTGATACCTTACAGATGGCTTAGGGTACAGATTAAAAAGCTGGTACAGACTCAGAAAAATTAGTCTGGGGATGTTTAGCATCAGAACAAAGAGTCTTACACACATTTCAGTTGTCTTGAAAGGGTGTGTACGGAGTTGAACCGTAACCAATTGATATCCTCCTCAAGCTTGTTAATGTAACGTTTTAAAGGAAACACAAAGACTTGTTTAAACCATATTACACCTTTACAAAATCTTCAGTTTGCACTGATGAAATTGGAAGGGCAGCTTGCAATTGGCTGGCAAAAAGTTGGTCACATTCCTGATGTCCTTTCAAAAGCTAAAACTTGCCAGTCCTGGAGATAGCCCCACTTACCTACTCCCTTTTCTTTGGTGTCTTGCAGCAGTGGAACATTTTTTATGTAGGGAGCAGAGAGAGAGAGAGAGAAAGCCAAGTCAAAAAGCAGCTTGGTGAAGCATGACCCTGCCAGCTCTCTACTAGAGCATACAGCAAGGGATTAAGGTGGATTGTATTCCACAGCCCCACTGTCCATAGTGTCTTGTCCACTGGGCCAATAGGAGATACTGAATCCAGCATGGAACAGAGAACCAGTGGAAGTGGTATCACCCCTGGCAGCAGAGAAGAGAGCCAACTGTAGATTCAAGAAGGAATTTACTCAGGCACTGAGGAGAGAAAGCAGATTAAAGGAACCTATCTGAACTATCTGCTCAACAGAGATGCTGCTTTTAGATGGTGCAACCTGAAGACACTATAAGAGAAAGGACTTTGAGGCCCTGCAGTACTGGAGGCTTTAGTTACAAAGGCCACATATCTTTACTGCACATATACTTCACTAACAGTATACTCTTGGTTTATCCTCACTCTTAGCTGATGTTTTGTGTATCTGGGGGAGAATGCACCCCAAGTTTGATATGTGGGGAGGTAGAACTGTTGTATAGCTACTTTCTTACTATCCTATCTTAGTAAATGCCTTTTCCTTGAGCTCCCTGTGTCTGTGGGCTAACTATTTAAAGATAAGTGCATTGTTTGGAGCTCATGAGCTACAATTTTAGGAGTGTGAACCCACCAAGTTCCTATGAACCCTAGAGGTAATGGTTTTCTCCTTTTGGAACTCAACACACATCCTTCAAATGCTGGATTTAGAGGAAAGTTCTACCAGAGAGGGCTCTGCATAGTATTATAACTCTGAATGGTAGTTGTTATTAATGGTGACACCAGGTCACACACACAAAAAAAAAAAAGATTGAATTTTATTCAGCACATTCTTTCCAAAGTATTTCAGCATATTCTTTAGGGGAAAAAAAACACAAGAAAGATGAAACAACAATAACAACAACAAAAAACCCCCAAAGTGAAAATAGTATGCTTTATTCTGCATTCAGACTTCATAGTTCTTTTTCTGAATGTGGAGAGCATTTTCCATCATTAGTCTTTTGGCATTGTCTTGGATCATTGTATTGTTGAGAAGACCTAAGTATTACAGTTGATCATCACACAATGTTGTTGATACTGATGCAGTGTACAATGTTCTCTTGGTTCTGCTTATTTCAGTCAGCATCAATTCATATGTCTTTCTAGGTTTTTCTGAAATCTGCCTGCTTATCATTTCTTACAAGCACATATGAGCATTACACTCATATAGCACAACTTGTTCAGCCATTCCCCATTTGATTGGCATTCCCTCAATTTCCAATTCTTTGCCACCACAAAAAGAGCTGCTTTAAATATTTTTGTACACATGGGTCCTTTTCCCCTTTTTGTGATCCCTTTGGGACATACACCTATAAGTGGTATTGCTAGGTCAAAGAGTACAGCATATTCTTTTAAGGAGACAAGAAATGTGTAATACAATTTAGATTTTTAATCAGAATACTTTTCGAGAAATTAAACAATTCTGGTGTTTTATAGGGTGACCTTCAGTTACCCAGGATGCTTATTCATGTGGAATAGCCCATTCCCTGGAAGTGCCAAATAAATGGAAATGATGCTGTTTTAAAAATGTGTTTCAGTACATTATCAGTTTAAAGTGTGCATTATTTTCAATTCAGTATTTCTTGAACAACTACTTCATGCTACTTCATTACTTCATGCTCACATTTCTTGGCTAACCTACTGTGTAAAGTATTATGCATAGGTGGCATAAGAGAATGTAGAAGATAAGTCCCTTGCCCTCCAGGACATTAGTCTTTTTTTTTTTTTTGACTGGGCAATGGGGGTTAAGTGACTTGCCCAGGGTCACACAGCTAGTTAAGTGTCAAGTGTCTGAGGCCAGATTTGAACTCAGGTCCTCCTGAATCCAGGGCCGGTGCTTTATCCACTGCGTCACCTAGCTTCCCCCTAGTACATTAGTCTTTATGAGAGGACCTAACAGCACTTGAAGTAATAATTAAAGAACATTTACAGTGCCATTTATCAACTCCATTAAAATTAGTACAAAGTATCATAATCCATCCAGTAGAGACCTGGACCTCCAGAGGAACTCTTCCCTTTTCCCTTGGTTAATCTACTCACCTTTGATCTGCTTTTGAGCCATCCTGATTACTTAATGAGTGACTAAAAACTCAGTCCCTTTGTATCTGCCTGGCTCCAGACCACTGTTTGACCTCTCATCTAGCCATCCATAAAGAAACTAAGGCCTGTTCAGCTCAAGCTTTTTTTCAAATGCTCTTCCCCTGTGAGAATACTCTCACTTCCCCATGACCCTCCTCCTTGTTCTCTTGTTCTAAGAAAAGTGGTCAGATTGGTGATACCATTGCTACTAGAGTGAATATAACAACCATTTGCCCTATAGAATTCCTCCCAGTTACTGTGACTTCCTTCTGCAGACTAAAACTCCCTTCCCTGGCTCCAGCTTCCTTTATGTGTATGATATTTCCCATTAGAAATAAACTTCTTTCAACTTTATTAATTTCTCCTTTAATTTTCAGGATCTCTAGTTTAGTGTCTAATTGGGGATTTCTAATTTGTTCTTTTTCTAGCTTTTTAAGTTGCATGCCCAATTCATTAATCTCCTCTTTCTCTTTCTTATTCATGTAAGCAGTTAGAGCTATAAATTTTCCCCTAAGCACTGCTTTGGCTGCATCCCATAGATGTTGGTATGTTGTCTCATTATTGTCATTCTCTTGGAGATAGTTATTGATTGTTTCTATGATTTGTTGTTTGACCCATTCATTCTTTAGAATGAAATTATTTAGTTTCCATTTGATTTTCAGTCTACTTTTCCATGGCTCTTTCTTACATGTCATTTTTATTGCATCATAATCTGAGAAGGATGCATTTACTATTTCTGCCTTTCTACATTTGACTATGATGTTTTTGTGCCCTAATACATGGTCAGTTTTTGAAAATGTGCCATGTACTGCTGAGAAGAAGGTATATTCATTTCTTACCCATTCAGTTTTCTCCAGACATCTATCATGTCTAACTTTTCTAGTAATCTATTCACCTCTCACTAATTTCTTATTTATTTTTCAGCTAGATTTCTCTAATTCTGAGAGTGGGAGATTCAGATCCCCCACTAGTATAGTATTACTGTCTAATTTCTCTTATAACTCATTTAACTTCTCCTCTAAGAATTTGGATGCTATACCACTTGGCGCATAGATATTTAATATTGATATTGCTTCGTTATCTATAGTGCCTTTTAGCAAGATGTAGTTTCCTTTCTTATCTCTTTTAATGAGATCTGATTTTCCCTGTGCTTTGTCTGAGATAAGGATTGCTCCCCTGTTTTTTGTTTTTTTACTTTAGCTGAAGCATAATATATTCTGCTCCAGCCTTTTACCTTTACTCTCTGTGTATCTCTCTGCTTCAAATGTGTTTCTTGTAAACAGCATATTGTAGGATTCTGGCTTTTAATCCACTCTGCAATTCGCTTCCATTTTATAGCAGAGTTCATCCCATTCACATTCACAGTTATTATTACTGTCTATTCCCCTCCATTCTATTTACCCTCTTTGTACTTCCCCCCGCTTCTTTCACCCTATTCTTCCTCACCAACGTTTTGCTTCTTACCCCTGCCTCCCGCAATCTGCCCTCCCTTTTTATCACCCCCTCCCTTTTCTTTACCCCTTTCTCTCTTGCTTTCGCCCTCCCTTGTACCAGTCCCCCCTTCCCCTTCCCCTTTTATTTCCCTAAAGAATAAGGTAAGTTTCTTTATCCAAATGAACATATATGTTATTCCCTCTTTGAATCAAATCTAATGAGAGTAGTGTTGAAACAATGTTCACCCCTCCCTTTTTTCCCTCTATTGTAATAGGTTTTTTTTTCACCTCTTCATATGATGTAATTTACCCCATTCCACCTCCCCTTTCCTCTTCTCCCTATAAGCTCCCTTTTAACCCCTTAATTTCCTTTATGTCATCACATCAAAGACAATTTATATTTATATCCTCTGTGTATAATCCCTCTGTCTGCCCAAATACATTTACAAATCTCAAGAGTTAAAAGTATTATTTTCCCATGTAGGGATGTAAACAGTTTAACCTAATTGAGTAACTTTTTTTCCCTGTTTACCTTTTTAAACTTCTCTTGAGTCTTGTATGTTAAGATCGAATTTTCTATTCAGTTCTGGTCTTTTCCTCAGGAAACCTTGAAAGTCCCCAGTGTCATTGAATGTCCATCTTTTCCCCTGAAAGAGAATGCTCAGTTTTGCTGGGTAATAGATTCTTGGTTGCAGTCCAAGCTCCTTTGCCTTCCAGAATATCATATTCCAAGCCTTGCAATCCTTTAATGTTGAAGCTGCAATATTTTGCACCCACACATAAATGATCAGCATTTCTATACATGACCAACAAGTCCAGCAGCAAGAGATAGAAAGAGAAATTCCATTTAAAGTAACGGTAGATAATATAAAATACTTGGGAGTCTACTTGCCAAGATAAACCCAGAAACTCTATGAACACAATTACCAAACACTTTTCACACAAATCAAATCAGATCTAAATAATTGGAAAGATATCAATTGCTCATGGATAGGCAGAGCTAATATAGTAAAAATGACAATTCTACCTAAACTAATTATTCAGGGTCATACCAATCAGACTACCTAAAAACTATTTTATAGAGCTAGAAAAAATAATAACAAAATTCATCTGGAAAAAAAACAAAAAGTCAAGAATATCCAGGGAAATAATGAAAAAAAATGCACAGGAAGGTAGGTTAGCTGTACCAAACCTGGAGCTATACTATAAAGCGGCAGTCATCAAAACTATCTGGTACTGGCTAAGAAATAGAGTGGTAGATCAATGGAATAGGCTAGGCTCAGGAAATGCAGTAGTAAATGACACTAGTAATGTAGTGTTTGATAAACCCAAAGACTCCAGCTTCTGGGATAGGAACTCAGTATTTGACAAAAACTGCTGGGAAAACTGGAAGATAGTATGGCAGAAATTAGGCATAGACCAACATCTTATACCTTATACTAAAATAAGGTCAAAATGGATACATGATTTAGACATAAGAGGTGATACCATAGGTAAATTAGGAGAGAAAGGAATAGTCTACCTTTCAGATCTTTGTAAAGGAGAACAGTTTATGACCAAACAAGAGATAGAGAGTATTATGAAATGCAAAATGGATGGTTTTGATTATATTAAATTAAAAAGTTTTTGTACAAACAGAAGCAATGCATCCAAAATTAGAAGGGAGGCAGAAAGCTGGGAAACAATTTTTATGGCCAGTACTTCTGATAAAGGCCTCATTTCTAAAATATATAGGGAACTAAATCAAATTTATAAGAATCCAAGTCATTTGGGGCAGCAAGGTGGCGCAATGGATAGAGCACCGGCCCTGGAGTCAGGAGTACCTGAGTTCAAATTTAACCTCAGACACTTTACACACTTACTAGCTGTGTGGCCCTGGACAAGTCACTTAACCCCAATTGCCTCACTAAAAAAAAAAAAAAAAGAATCCAAGTCATTCCCCAATTGAGGAATGGTCAAAGGATATGAGCAGGCAGTTTTCTGATAAAGAAATCAAGGCTATCTATTCCCATATGGAAAAATGCTCTAAATCCCTATTGATTAGAGAGATGCAAATTAAAATAACTCTGAGGTACCACCCAACACCTATCAGATTGGCTAAAATGACAAAAAAGGAAAATAATAAATGTTAGAGAAGCTGTGGGAAAATTGGAACACTAATGCATTGTTGGTGGAGCTGTGAACTGATCCAACCATTCTGGAGAGCAATTTGGAATTATGCCCAAAAGGCTATAAAGGTGTGCACACCCTTTGACCGTGCGATACCACTTTGGGGTCTTTTTCCCAAAGAGATCATGGAAAAGGGAAAAGGACCCACATGTACAAAAATATTTATAGCTGCTGTTTATGTGGTGGCAAGGTGCCCATCAATTGGGGAATGACTGGACAAGTTGTAGTATTTGAATGTAATGGAATACTATTGTGCTGTAAGAAACGATGAGCAGGAGGAGTTCAGAGAAACCTGGAGGGTCTTGCATGGGCTGATGATTAGTGAGATGAGCAGAACCAGAAGAACATTGTGCACAGTATCATCAACATTGTGTGTTGATCTACTGTGATGGTCTAGATTCTTCTCACCAATGCAATGGTACAGAAGAGTTCCAGGGAACTCGTGATGAAAGAGGATCTCCAAATCCAGGAAAAAAAAAAAAGAACTGTGGCATATAGAGGCTGATTGAACCATACTATTTCTTTTGTTTTTGGTGCTGTTGTTTTTCTATTTTGAGGTTTTTTTCTCATTGTTCTGATTGTTCTCTTACAGCATGACTAATGCAGAAATATGTTTAATGTTGTGTGTGTGTGTGTGTGTGTGTGTGTGTGTGTGTGTGTGTGTGTGTATAAACCTATATAGGATTGCCTGCTATCTAGGGTAGGGGGGAGGGAGGGAGAAAAATCTGAAATTGGAAAGCTTATATAAACAAAAGTTGAGAACTATCTTTACATGTAACTGGAAAAAATAAAATACTTTTATCAGAAAAAAAGAAAAAGAAATAAACTTCTTTTGTAATTATGTCCCCACTGCCTAGCATATGTGTCTGTTGCATAGTAGGTGCTTAATAAGGCCCTTTTCATTCATTTGATTATCAAGGGCTTCCTGAAAGAAATTAGTTTTAAATGTAGTGAGAGTGATAACAGTTAAAAAAAACACAAAGTAATATCTTCTCTCTGGCATGTACTGTTGAACTATACAAAGATTGTAGAGAAATTTTTGGTATGTGGTATACCAAGACATATTGTGGTGTTTTTTTCTCTGTAAGCTTTTTGAAGAAAACATTTTGATCAGCTATTCAGAATATTTTTTAATTTGCTGGTCTTTTTAACCTTTTGAGTTTTTATGTACCTTTTTGATAACTGTTTCCTTTTTTCTTGTGCTTTTCCCTCATTCATTCACAGGTAGTTGTGAAGCCCCACAACGGTTCTCTACCATGCAGCTGCATTCCGATTTCATAAGTAAAAATTACTTTCCTATTAACAGCTCTGTGACTTTCGTATGTCGGCCAGGACATACTCCCAGTAAATTAGGTCGGATCATCAGTATTTGTCAAGAGAATGGAACGTGGTCGCCTGTCTCAGGGTCTTGTAAAAGTGAGTAATCCTACCAGTACATTGTATCTTAGTCATTATTTTTGGAATTTTCCATTCATTTATGTTGAACTACTGAAAACATATTCTTTCCTATGATGCATTTTTCATACTTAATTGTAGGCAGCCATGTACTTTTAAAATATCCATTGTTTCCAGAGAATCTTTGTACTATTGATTTTTTTCAGTAATAATTTTCATCGATGCCTTTTTTTACATCAGTTATTTCAGAATGTCTTCCCTCCAAATCCTCCACCCCTTGTACTCAGTGATCCATCCCTATGACAAAGAAAAACATTTATTCCAGCACGTTGAATACACCTAACTGTTTGCAATATTTTGCACCCACAGTTTCCTACTTCCTTACAAGAAAAAGGAAATTCCATTTCCTCATCTCCTTTGGTGTATATCTAATGATTAAAATTACTTAACAGTTGACTTATTTTAGTGCACTTTTCTTTTGTTATTTAGTTGTGTATATTTTCCTGTTCAGTTTATGTCATTCTGCATTACTTCATAGAAGTTTTCCCATGTGTCTCTGGTCATCGAATTCTTATGTTTCAAAAATTATATTTTTCAAAAGAATTGCAAACTTGGGAGGGCGGGCAGCTACGTGGTGCAGTGGATTGAACACCGGCTCTAGAAACAGGAGGACCTGAGTTCAAATCTGTCCTCAGATACTTGACACTTACTAGCTGTGTGACCCTGGGCAAGTCACTTAACCCTCATTGCACTGCAAAAAAAAAAAAAAAAAAGGAATTGCAAACTTAACCATATGAAAGACCTTGCCAAAACATTAAAAAGAAATGCAAATTGGTGCAACTCTAAGGGCTGTGTGATGAGACAGGTACCTTAGTAACATTCTGAAGAACGATTCAGAATTAATTAAAGTCTAAATCTTTGAGCCAGAGACGCTACAACTAGGAAAAGAACAAAACTCAGCCATTGACTAATCAGTGGGAACTCACATTGTTTCTAATTTTTTTGCTACCACAAATTTACTATGAATATTTTCAAGTTGGAGCAAAATAAGGTACTTGGTCATTCAGTATTTCTCTCTAGCAGGCAGCTGTTCAATGAGGTTAGGCATTAAGGGACCTCAACTTGATTCAGCTGAGCAAAGCTCCTCTGTCTGAGATGCCCAGCATCAACCAAGCATCAGAGCTCCCTGAAGTGTCATGAACAGCCTGAGCTTTTAGTTCCGTAAGTTAATCAAGTCTTGGATGAGGTTTCAGTACTTCATAAGGTGCAAAACTTTCCTAAGTGGGAGATGAGTTAGGCATATATCTCATATATCATATACCACAATGAGCCCAAAATACATGTGCAACCTGGATATTAAAGATTAGACCATAAAAAAAAATTAGAAAAGAATTAGATAAGGTACCTTTTGAAGCTGTGTCTAGAGGGAGAATTCTTTAGCCAAACAGGGCAAAAAGAGATGATCACAAAAGATAAAATAAGTAATTTTAGTTTACGTGAAATTGAAAAAATTTTGCATAATCAGTGCAATTAAGAAAAGAAGGGAAGCTTTTGATTGAGGAAAAATCTTTTTATATCATAAGGTCTGATATCCAAAAAAGGAACTCACACAAATGTTAAAGCCATTTTCTAATAGATCAGCGGTTAAAAGATAGGAACATAAAGTTCTCAAAAGAATCTCAAACTGTTAACCATTTCAAAACAACTCAGATTTCACTTCATACTCAGCAAATTGGCAAAGATGAATAAAGATGGACACAGTCATTATTGGAAGGACTGTAACCAGATAATTGTGTTGCTTAGGCATCTACCCTGAGGCAGTGGGTGGCTCAATAGATAAAGCACTGGACCTGAAGTTAGTTGGGAAGACCTGAATTCAAATCCTACCTCAGACACTTCCTAGCTGTGTGACTCCGGGTGAGTCACTTAACCTCTGTTTGCTTGACAAAAATGGATCCATTGGAAAAGGAAATGGCAAACCACTCTAGTATCTTTGCCAAGAACACCCCAAATGGGGTCGTTAAGGGTCAGACACAACTGAAACGACTGAACAAGGCCATCTATCCAAAAGTGGTAAAAGAAATATAGCTCTTATTCATCAAAATAGTCATAAAATACCCTTTTGTGATAAAAAAGTTTTATGGTGATTAGGGAGTGAATAAACAAAATGTGGTATGTAGATGCAATGGAATATTATTGTACTGTTAAAAAACAATATGAAGAGTTCAATGAGGTATGGAAAGATTTATATGAATCTATGTAGAGTGAAATAGGTACAGCCAGGAAAATAATATCTAGTACTATGGCAGTGTAAAGGGAAAAGCTAAAAAATGAGACTGAATGCCATGTAATTATGATGACTAAAATTAGCCCCAGATGGCAAATGAGAAAATGTACACTCTCCTTTTCTTACAGAGATAAGGAACTCTGGGTGTGAAAAACTATGCATACTATCAGAAAAGGTTAGAGTTGGTTAGTTTAATTAAATTTTTTCCCTCTTAACATTTGTTATAAAGGTTGGCTCCATGGTTAAAGGAAGGGTGAGGGATTTATTTGAAATTGAAGGTTGTATAAAAATTACTCAAAAGTTAAAGTTTTTATAATAAAACTATATTCCATTAAAAAAGAACACTTTATATCTTTTTACCTTATTTGGGGAGGAATAGCTCTTGGTCTTATATGTTTTATGTTCATTCCTTATATATCTTGGTTAATAGATTTTTATCAGAGATATTTGATGCAGACCTTTTTTGAAATTGAGAGTTTTCATTTCTGTCCTAAGTATTGATTTTGTTTGTGCAAAATCTTTTTGGTTTTATGCAGGCAATACCATCTGTATTCTCTGTTGACTGCTTTGTTCAGTAAGAATTCTGCCAGCAGCCAGCCCCCTTCCCTTCTCTATTTTGTTATGACATGGGCTTTCATATTTGGTTTGCACATCCATTGGGAGTTAACTTTGGTATATAGTGTAAGACTATTGTAAATAATCTGTTTTCTGCCATAATACTTTTCAGTTTTCCCTGTGTTTCTTATTTAAATTTTTTAAAAATTTTATTTAATTTTAATTTTTTTCCAATTACATGTAAAGACTTTTTGAATTCCAAATTTTTCTCCCACCTTTCCTTCCCTACCACCTCCTGAAGCCAGCAAGCAATCTGATATAGGTTATACATTATAATCATGTTAAACTTTAGTCATGTAAGAAAAGAATCAGAACAAAAAGAAAAAAAACACAAGAAAGAATAAACAACAACAAAAGTGGAAATAGTATGCTTCAATCTGCATTCAGACTCCATAGTTCTTTTTCTGAACGTGGAGAGCATTTTCCACCATAAGTTTTTGGCATTGTCTTGGATCATTGTATTGCTGAGAAGAGCTAAGTCTGTCACAGTTGATCATCACACAATGTTGTTAATACTGTGTACAATGTTCTCTCGGTTCTGCTCATTTCACTCAGCATCAGTTCATGTAAGTTCTTCCAGGTTTCTCTGAAATCTGCCTGCTCATTGTTTCTTACCGCACAATAGTATTCCATTACATTCATGTACCACAACTTGTTTCTTCTAGCCATTCTCCAATTGATGGGCATCCCCTTAATTTCCAATTCTTTGCCATTTCTCTCCATTTCTTGATGGATTTTTTTCTTTGTAATTATAAACCTCATATATGACCTGTAATAAGATCTATAAGAGATGAATCAATAAAAAATTCTGGTGAACTGAGGATTTGGTTTGTATTTGGGCACAGAACTCATGTTTGTTTTTCAGTCTTTGACTCTTGCTAGAAAACAATCAAGGAGCACATAAACTCCTTAAGAGCAGGGGCTGGTGAGTTTTTGTCTCTATATTCTCAGCACCTAGCACATAGTAGGCATTTAATCGATGTTTGTTGGTTGGTTAGTTGGTGCTCTATTCAGTGCACTCAGCAAGTGGTATCATTAATATTCTTCAGTTAATTTGTTTGGGCCAGAAAGCCTGAAGATATTTTCTTCCCGCCCCCTTTATTTTTTTTCTTGACTAGGTAAAAAGAGGCCTTTCTTTGCCTCCTGTCTTACCTAGCCTTAATCACTGAATGGGTATTGCCTCAGGCAAACTGAGACCTGTGAAAGGCCTTAGCTTAACAGGCCAAGGTTTCCTACTGCATTTGACCATCTCCAGTCTTCCTTTGCCACTGGACCCAGATGGTTCTAAGGAGAGAGTAAGGCTGATGACTTTGCACAGCCTTCCCTCATTAAATCGAATTCAGTTCAAGTCATGACATCACCAACCTGATGTCATGGGTCCTCTTTGGGGAAAGGAAGGACAAACAACAACAATCTTAATTTGAGGTACTGAATTTGGCGGTAACAAACCTGTAATTGAACCATGTCTCGGACGCTTAGTAGGTGGGTAAGCACAGACAAATTACCTAGCCTTTTTGGACCACAGTTTCCTAATCTTTAAAATAGAGATAATACCTGTTGTACCTTCCTGATTGAATTACTCTGAGGCTCAGATTAGGTGTTTTATAGATATCTTGTTAGGTAAGATATATCTATAAGACACCTAATTTAAGCTATATCAATATCTATATCACTATATGGCTATCAATATCCTATCTATATTCATATGTATGTACCACTTTTAAAACTTTACAGTGCTATGTAAATAAATGTTAACTTTTTTTTTAAACCAGGAAAATCATGCCCAAATCCAGAAGCATTACCGAATGGTCAGATTGAAGTGCCAGAGGATATTCTGTTTGGTTCACAAATTGAATATTTTTGTGATGAAGGGTAAGTTGTTTCTTAAGGAAGTGGAGTGTGAGTTAACTCATTTAGTTTAACAATCATTAGTCTTGTTTAACTCAAGCACCAACCCAAGAAGTATGCCTGAAGGTGTTTACAAAGAAGTTTGCTACTTTTTTTTAGAAAACACACTCTTCACATTACTGAAGGAGACTGATAGGGTGAGACCTCCACAATGCTCACCTTCCTCCTTTTTCTCTGCTGGAAATGCCCACAATGAGCCATGAGCAGGGAGTTCTGTGAGTGGCTTAAAGCCTGAGTGGTCATCATTTGTTTGATTGTGATCCACCAGAATATTAGACTGCTTCAGGGTAGTGGCACTATGGTCCTGTGAATGCTAAATGTACAAGAACTGCTTGTTTTCTTTTGTTGGCATTTTTTTGTTTGTTTGTTTTTTGGCCAGGCAGTTGGGGTTAAGTGACTTGCCCAGGGTCACACAGCTAGTAAGTGTTAAGTGTCTGAGGTCGGATTTGAACTCAGGTCCTCCTGACTCCAGGGCCAGTGCTCTATCCACTGCACCACCTCGCTGCCCCTGCTTGTTTTCTTTTAAGGATAGTTCCAAAGCAAACGTTGGAAAGAATTGAGTACTAATTGTAGTACAATTAATTGTAATTCAGTACATTTTATTCAACAAATAATTATTAAAAGTCTACTATGAGGGAGCAGCTTGGTGGTACACTGGATAAAGCACTGGCCCTGGATTCAGGAGGACCAGAGTTCAAATCCTGCCTCAGACACTTGACACTTATTAGCTGTGTGACCTTGGGCAAGTTACTTAACCCTCATTGCCCCACCAAAAAAAGAAAAGCTTACTATGCACATCTCATACAAGACTTTGGAGATAAAAAGATGAAAGTGGATTCCTCATGGAACTTAATTTTTTCCCTACATTAGTAATATGGGAAATTAATGGGAGTATGAAAATAGATAATACTATAAAGGTATTTTTATTAACTGTCCTTCTTCTAGATACCTTTTACCTAATCTGAGTTAATAGATACTTTTCACACAGTAGCTATTAAATAAATATATGCTGTAGTGTATATATACTCATATAAGATGTGGTCCCTATCCTCAAGTAGCTGACGATCTATTTGGAGGTACGTTACAGGCATATAAAAAAGTTAATTATCTGAATAAGATTGGTATGATAGTAATATATAAAATAAACATTTATGCCAATAGGCACTACAATTTCTAGAGATTGCTCTTGGTTGAGATTGCAAGGAAAGATTTCGTAAATGAGATGACTAGCCCTGGAATAATGTGTAAAATTAGGTAGGCAGATAGAATGGGGAAATGTATTCAAATTGGAGTAAATAATATAAGCTAAGCACAGGCATTTTAAAAATAAGGTATGGAGACACTGAGAAAAAACTGTCTAGGAAGGTCAGATTCATGTCGAGTGTGTTTACTTTTTGCTTTTTAAGGATTGGGTATTGGGGCACAATAGGTAGCTTTATTTGATCAAATCCCAGCAATTTCAGTTGCCACTTTGATGATGTATTTCTTGAACTTTTATCAAAGCTTTGATGTAACTGTAGTTTTAGCAAGATGGAGGGATGTACCAACCTCCTAGCTTATCCTAGAAGTCATATTGTCCTATAACATTTCCTCTTATCTTCAGCTATGAATTAATAGGTGACGCTAAAAGAATGTGTGAGGTTCATGAAAATAAAGTTCTGTGGAGTGGTGAAGTTCCATTTTGCAAAAGTAAGTAAATGATGGATTTATATGTTTAAAGATTTTTGAGATGTGTATTTGTAAATTGTATGGCTTTCCTGTTTTAATCTATTATTCAAAATGTAAATTGAAATGTTATTCATCTTCAAATGGTCTTGACATAGCATGGTAGTGCAGTAATCCCCAATTTATGAATTGGTTTTGTTTCTAACATTCATTTATGAACAGGGTTCTCATTCAGCTCACCAAAACATATTTAATCATTGTGTTAGTGACTTATACTAATAAAACCAGCCTGAATTCTAGGTCTTAAAAGTTCACAGGAAAGGGAGTATCATTTCTTGGGGAAAAGACAAGGCCAAAGCAAACTATAGAAATAGACCACTTAAAAAAATTTTTAAAGGGGCAGCTAGATGGCGCACTGGGTAGAGCACTGGCCCTGGATTCAGGAGGACCTGAGTTCAAATCCATCCTCAGACACTTGACACTTAATAGCTGTGTGACCCTGGGTAAGTCACTTAACCTTCGTTGCCCCGCAAAACAAAAACAATTTTAAAAAAAGGAAAGAAATAGACCACTTTTCCTTTGTACATCTTCCCATCTCCTAGAGCCCTTCATTCTGCCCAGAGACGCTGATACTCTGTATTCAGGCCCACCATCCAAAATATTCCCTACTCTCAAATTACCTACTTGCTCTTCTCCCCCATTTCTGCACTTAGGTATCCTATTCCTTTTCATGTTGCCATCTCAGCTAGGAACAACAGTTGGAACTAATTTACACTATTTCGGTTCAATAATGCAAATATTTATTACGTGCTAGCAGTGTAAAACATACTATCCTAAGCACCAGGGATATCAAGGGAAAGAATAATTCTGTCCTCAGAAACCTTTGAATTGGGGTAGCATTTAAGAGGAAGGTGGGATGTGACTTTAAATAACCATAAGATGTGTTGAAGAGTGAGATAGCACTAACAGCTAGTGGAATCAGGAGAGATTTGTGTACTAACAACATTAAATCTCTTAATTGGTGAGATTTCAGGAATTTTTGACATAGTGAAATGAGAAAATGTTTAAAAAGATCTTTTTGAACAGGGATATGAGGATTCTAGCCAGGCTTTGTTCCCTTCAGTTTATTCATGTCTTTAGACAGCAAATATTTATTAAATATCTGTTATGTGCAAAATCAGAAGCACTGAAATAAAGATAAAACTACCTTCTAGGATTTTACGTTGTATGTTTGATAGCACATGAACCCAGAAAAGTAAATATAATTTGAAGAAGGGGAGGGTAAACTAACAACTCTGGGATCAGGAAAGGATTCCCAAAGGTGGTAGCACCTGAGCTGAACCTTAAAGGAATAGAAAGAATCTAAGGGGTGTTTATGTATTGGGATAGGGAGGGGTGTGATGAGTGAGAGCTGAGGAGGGGATTTCACGCACAAGAGATAGATTATTCAGAAGCACACCAAGGTTGGGCAACAGATAAAAGGCAAGGAGGATCAGACCTAGATTATTGGCCATATGAGTGCAGAAGAGAACGAATGTCAGAGAAGTGGAAGCAAAATCGTTAAGACTTTGCAGAGTCATTGGATACAAGGGGAGGAGGTTGGGAGAAGGATGAGTTAAAGGTAAATTACAGGCTTGCTAACCTGGGTAATTGGGAGGATGCTTGTGCCCACCACAAGAATAGGGAAGCTTCATAACTCCTTTTCTTCCTCTTTCTGGAGCCACACTCTTCAAAGACTTGCCTCCCCTTCCCCCCCCCCCCATTTCACTAAGCCTGTATAGTTTTGTGTTTCTTGGAAAGTACATTCACTCTGCATAGCTGTATGTAAATAAAGTATCCTAATGCCTAACAAACATGACTGTAGGCCTTCTCTCCCATATTCTCTTCTGTTAGCTAGATCCTTTTTCATCTTTTACTTATGCAGCAAAATGGTGCTTATAATGCTCCCACCATCTCCCTCTTTGCTCCTGCCAAGCAGATTCCGGTAATGATGATAAAACAGGCTTGATGTCCTAGGGGGTCCATGGGCAGGGGCTGCTCTTGGCCTTTTCTTTCTCTCAGCCTACCCCTTCACCTCCTTCACATAAGCGCTTCAAGGCTAATCCTGACTGGGCCAGTACAACCTTAAGTTGAGTTTCAACTAAATGGTTATGGTTTTCTGCCCTCTGGACAGAATGTTCTGGTTCAGCAAGTGAATAAAAGAAAATTCTTACATATCCTTTTTTTCTTTCCCATAAGTGATTACTTGTGGACCGCCTCCAGAGATCCCAAATGGAAAGCACAGTGGTGCCCACAAGGATATCTTTAACTATGCTGAGACGGTGACTTACAGCTGTGATTCAAGTGGTCGAGATGGATTTTCACTCATTGGAGAAGCCACCATTTTTTGTAAACAAAATAAAGAATGGAGTAATTCGCCCCCTCAATGTAAAGGTGATTGATGGATTTCTTTAGAGTTTTTTTTTCCTTCTTGAGCTAGAAAAAGTTAAAGACTCCTTTGAAAATAATCATAATGGGTTTAGCAGTATGTATGGGTAGAAATGATGCCCATGTGTCATAGTTCTTTTTAAATCTTCCTTTAACTTAACTCAGTATTGCAGGTACAGAGTTAAAAACTGATTCTTTTTTTTTTTTGGAAATGTTATATCTTCCTCAGGTTGGAGATGATTTGTGAAATGTGTGTTTTGGGGGGGGGGGTCTATAACAAAATCGTGTAGATATTCAAGGTATTTGATTAGGATTCTGTTTTGAGAAAGTCTGTACCAATATTTTTGCATAAAAATTCAATACTAATTGTGAGAATATTATCACTACAAACAGAATGAAAATGTTCACTTACTATCCCTACATAGCAGGTTTACATTTGTGTTATTTGTCATCATTGTATATGGTGAGTGAAGTTTGCTGATTCAGCTTTAAAGAAATTTATTCATTACCCAAAGAACCAGAGCTAGTATTAAGATACATGTCTAGGGGGCAGCTAGGTGGTACAGTGGATAATGCCTTGGATTCAGGAGGGCCTGAGTTCAAATCCGGCCTCAGACACTTGATACTTCCTAGCTGTGTGACCCTGGACAAGTCATTTAACTCTTATTTCCCGGGGTGGGGGGGGGGGTTAGAGATACTTGTCTACTCTTTGGTGGTAGGTGCCAAAGTCACTTAGATCAGGCTAAGAGGTTTAAGCTCTAGACATGGTTAAGTTTAAGAAAGGAACATCCTTTTCTAAAAACATTTTTAAAATTACTTTAAATGTAATGATTTTTAAAGAGCCAAAATTAAACAATACTATTAGCAAGTTCTAAGGTAATGATGTTACATATAAAGTAAGCTTTTATTAGCTAATAATAATATAAAATTTCTAAGGAAAATAACATCCAATGTGCCTTTAGGTCCCTTTTTTTTATTGTTACAAGACATCATTTTCATCTGATTTCAGTTTTATTTCTAGACAGTATAAATAACTCTTTGCTAACCTTCCCTGAATCCTTAAAGTCATACCCTATCTATTACTTATCTTTAACTATGAGAAAGGTGTAACATCAAAAGCCTTTGTAGGTTTTTACAAGTGTAAACTTGTAAAAGTTGACTTGACAAAATTGTTTTATGTTTAGGAGCTAATCCATCCCCCCTAGCCCCATTCCTTTTTTTTGGGGGGGGGGAGTAAGGCAATTGGGGTTAAGTGACTTGCCCAGGGTCACACAGCTAGTAAGTGTCAAGTGTCTGAGGCCAGATTTGAACTCAAGTCTTCCTGAATCCAGGGCTGGTGCTCTATCCACTGTGCCACGTAGCTGCCCCACCATGCCTTTTTTAAAAAAACATACTGACATTAACAAGTATGTTACTTTTTTTAAAATAGTCTTTTTTTAAATGTACTTTATTCTCCCACCATGGAGTTGCAAACTGGTCCAATTCTGAACAGCAATTTGGAATTATGACCAAAGGGCTATAAATCTGCGCTTACCCTTTGACCCAGAAATGGCACTACTAAGCCTGTTTCCCAAAGGGTTCAAATAAAAAAGGAAAAGGACATATAGGTACAAAAATATTTATAGCAGCTCTTTTTGTGGTGACAAAGAATTGGAAATCAAAAGGATGCCCATCCATTGAGGAATGACTGAACAAGTTGTGATATAATTGTGATGAAGTACTATTGTGCTATAAGGAGTGATGAGCAAGAAGGTTTCAGAAAACCTGGGAAGAAGATATATGAACTGATACAAAATGAAGTAAGCAGAACCAGAAGACCATTGTACATAGTAACAGCACTATTGTACAATAATCAACTGTGAATGACTTAGCTGTTCTGATCAGTATAGTAATCCCAGATAATTACAAAGGACTTGTGATGAAAAATGCTATCCACCTCCAGAGAGAGAACTGGAGTCTGATGCAAATTGAAGCATAATTTTTTCACTTTAAAATTTTTTCTTTGTTCTTTTCTCTTTTCTTTTTTGCAACATGGCTGATATGGAAATGCGTTTTACATAATTCCACTTGTATAACAGATATCACATTTCTTGCCCTCTCAATGGGTGGGGGAGGTTTAGGAGGAAGGAAGAAAATTTGGACCTCAAAATTTTTTTTAATTTTAAAAATAATAAATTTATTTTTAAAAAAAACCTATTTCCCCACCATACATACAGGCAGAAAATTAGTAGGCTTGAGTTCCCACTGTGACCTGATCCATAACTTTATTCCCTCCCTTCCCAAACTTGCATGAGATGTATTGTGAGAGTTTATGGGCAAGTCTCTTGAGTGAGCGGACTAGGTTAGAGGACTGGTTAGGCATCAGGGTAGGTGTAGTGCTTCCTCTCATGGAATATATTAAAAACAGTATTGTTAGATCAGGATAACTGGGGAATTTGGAAGATAATTACAACCAGTGCAGATGTTTATTTTTGTGGTAGGAACAAGAGTGGAGTGCAGAATATCGTTTGTGGTAGAGTAGAGACCTTTTTTTTCACCTACAGCCTCTTGCCCAGCATATCTAGTCTCCAACAGTCTTCATGTCAGACCATTGACTCAGAGATATTCCCTCTTGTCCCAATGATAAAAGAGCTAGGGACATTATGGTAACTAGAATTGAGATTTTTTTTTTTTGCACTTCTGTGTGTGATTTAATTTTTAAATCTTTCCCATCCAGTTCTACTATCAGATAATTATTTTGGAAAATATTACACAGTACCGTGATGTAGAATTGAATCTGTTTCACAAGATTGCCCTATACATCTAGTAAAAAAAATCACCCTTTTCCCAAAACTACTATACTTTGTAGTTGAGAAGGTAGTATACATTATGCTCTTCATTTGTGAGGAGCCAAATTCATTTGGCTCACCTTGGCTTCTAAAAAGCAGTAAATTATAGTATACAGGTAATTAATGCTCTAATCTTTAAAAGACTTTTCAAAAACTAGTTTTCCACTCCATCTTCAATCCTAGGTTCTAGAATTTAGAGCTAAAAGCAACCTTATCACCTGGTTTAGCCCTTAATTTTTACAGATAAGGAAACCAAAAGCCAGGAGTGAAGTGATGATAATCAAATTCTTAATTCATTGCTCCTTCTTACTCTGCTATCTCCTTGGCAGTGAAGATATATTTGGGAAATTGCCTGTGGAACCTCACAACTGAAGTACATGTTCTCTATCCTCAAGCAGCCTGACATGGAAGAAAGAACACCTGATTTTGAGCTCAAGAACCTTTATTTAAATTCCGGGTGACCTTGGGCAAGCTTCTTGCCCTCTGAAGATGGCTCTTCTCTGGTTCTTTATCTGTAAAGCAGTCTTTAATTAATTGCTCTCCAAAGGTTCCTTCTAGCTGGAAATCCTCTGATCCTGGTATTTCCTTAGGATGCAGGATATGCTTACATTTTATATGAAAACCCCTTCATGGCCCATGTGCATGTTTCTCAGAAAAATTTATTTTTATTTGACCTTTATTACTTTTCTCTTTTTTAAAAGAAATCTATCAAATTTTTCCTTTTCGGGGCAGCTAGATGGCACAGTGGATAGAGCACCAGCCCTGGAGTCAGGAGTACCTGCATTCAAATCCAGCCTCAGACACTTAATACTTACTAGCTGTGTGACCCTGGGCAAGTCACTTAACCCCAATTGCCTCACAAAAAAAAAAAATTTCCTTTTCTTTTTAGCAAGTGGCTCCTTTTGCAGATGATTTTCCTCAGTCTCCCCCAGGATTCTTTACATTTTACGAACTGCCTTTGATTCAAGATCTTTCAAAAAGCAATTTGTAGGGGCAGCTAGGTGGCACAATGGATAGAGCACCCGCTCTGGATTCAGGAGGACCTGGGTTCAAATCTGGACTTTGACCCTTGACACTTACTAGCTGTGTGATCCTGGGCAAGTCACTTAACCCCAATTGCCTCACCAAAAAAAAGGCAATTTGTAGTTTCTTTCACAGACTACTCCATTTTGACACTTAAAATATAGAGAAAAATTAAAGTTTTAAAACAAATTCCATGATTTCATTAGAAAATTTTATTCTTTTAATTACTGATAGGGATTTATCATAAATTATGTAAATGGTTTTATTGATGCATCAACTCACCATGAGAAAAAAAATTTCATGAGCCAACCTAAATCCAACTTGGTATACATTTTACTGAACACTTAAGATAAATGAATAGGAAAAGTTAACTATAAGATGGCATTTACCTGGGGCAGCTAGATGGCGCAGTGGTTAAGCACCGGCCCTGGATTCAGGAGTACCTGAGTTCAAATCTGGCCTCAGACACTTGACACTTACTAGCTGTGTGACCCTGGGCAAGTCACTTAACCCCCATTGCCTGAAAAAAAAAAAAGATGGCATTTACCCTTGCCAATCAAACTATCAAAGAATTCTTTTTATAGAGCTAGAAAAAAATAGCAAAATTCATCTGGAAGAATAAAAGGTCAAAAATACCAAGGGAATCAATGGAGAAAAAAGTAAAGGAAGAGAACTTAATAGCACCAGATGTCAAATTATACTACAAAACAGTAATCATCAAAATAATATAGTACTGGATGAGAAATAGACATAAAAAACACATGAGTAAATAATCACAGTAACCTAGTGTTTGATAAACCCCAACATCCAAGCTATTGCGTCAAGAACTTGCTATCTGACAAAAAAAACTTGAAGGCAGTCCAGAAACTAGGCATAGACCATCATCTTACACCATATGCCAAGACAAGCTCAAAATGGTAAATGATTTAGATATAAAAGGCAAGATAAGAAAATTACTTGTCAGATCTGTGGATAAGGGAAGAGTTTGTGATCAAACAAGAGATGGAGAGGATCGTGGGAAGTAAAATGGATAATTTCATCAAAAGATTTTTTTGCACAAATAAAACCAATGTAGCTAAAATTAGAATGGCAGGAAACCCTGTGGGGGCGGGGGGATTGGGGAGGTGTACTGCAAGTTTCTCTGGCAAAGGTTTCATTTCTCAAATATATAGGAAACTAAAGAGCCATTCCCCAATTGACAATAGATCAACAGATGTGATCAGACAACTTTCAAAAGAAGAAATCAACACTTTTGATAGTTATTTGGAAAAAAAAATGTTCTAAATTGCTCCTGATTAGAGAAATGCAAATTAAAACTGTGAACCCATCAGATTGACTAACATGACAGAAAAGAAAGGAAATGACATGCTGGAGTGGATGTGGAAAAATAGGGACACTAATGCACTGTTGGTGGAGTTAATGTACTGATCCAGCCATTCTGGAAAACAAGTTGGAACTATAAAGCTTTTTGGGCTATAAAGCTGTATATTTACTTTAACCTAACAATACTGCCACTATGTCTATATCCTAAAGAGGTAAAAGGAAAAGACCCATATGTTAAAAAATATTTATAGTAGCTCTTTTTGTGTTGGCAAAGAACTGGAAATTGAAAGGACGCCCATCAATTGAGGAATGGATGAAGAAGTTGTGGCATGTGATTGTGATGGAATACTTTTGTGCTATAAGAATTGACAAACAGGATGGTTTCAGAAAAATCTTGGAAAATTTAAATGAACCCTTGCCAAAGGAAATGAGCAGAACATTTTATGCAGTAACAGCAAAGTTGTAACGAGAATGAACTGTGAATGACTTTGCTGTTCTAATCAGCTTGATGTTCCATGACAATATCAAAGGATTCATGATGTTAAATGTTCTCTATCTCCAGAAAGAGAATGGTTGAACTCTGAGTGCAGATTGAAGCATATGTTTTTTCACTTTACTTTTTGTTTGTTTTTCTTTTGCAACATGGCTAAGATGGAAATATGTTTTGGATGACTTCACCTGTATAATTAGTTTTCTATTTCTTGCCTTCCCAATGGGTGAGGGAGGGGCTAGGAAGGAAGGAGAGCATTCAGAACTGAAAATACAATTTTTTTTTAAAAGATGACATTTGCTCCTGAAATGATAATTTATTACATGATGGAATTCAAGACCTTGAAGGTAGCCATGGATGTCACATAATCTAAACCCTTATTTTACAGATGAGAAAACCAGGCCCCACTGAGGGGATGGCATATGTCCAAGCCCACATAAGTCTTAAAAGTGAAGGCATTTGATCCTTAGTAGCCTTAGTGATCCAGTGATTATTTTACTGGACCTTGAGTTCTTTGAAATGTGATATATCTGAAATCAAAATGTCATTTACTTTATATTTTAATTATGTTCATCATTTATTTCAATGGGTATTTTTTGTTGTTGTGAATAGTTTCCTATTTCTGCGTTTTGTGTCCTGGAGGTACCATTACACACACCAGCTACTAATCGACCCCTCCTTCTTCAAAGCAAACTTTTCCAAAACTTTCCCATTTTCTTTTGTAGAAGTCATATGTAAAACTCCACAAGTTGACAATGCAGTCCAGATATCAGGATTTGGATCCATTCATACTTATAAGGACACAATTGCTTTCAGTTGTAAAGATGGTTATACCTTACAGAATAACGACAAAATTACCTGTGAAGCCGATAATAATTGGAGCCCTGAACTTCCGGTTTGCAAGAAAGGTACAGAAATTTGTCTTTCGCTTCTTTCACTTTGCTACTTCTAGTATGAGTAACAATGCATTGTGATTCTAAGGAAGTCATTTCATGTGTGCACCTTGTACTGATTTGCTGTGGTGTATATATTCACCAGTGTATCCTGCTCGAATTGTCAATATTTTTCAAGACTCACCTCAATTGGGGCTTATTATTTGAGGACCTTTTCTCATTTTCTTCATTTTAGTGTTCACCTTCACTTCCTCAAGAATAAGACTTGCCATTTCCATTTGCATTTATATATTTTGTGCTTATTTTGTGCATGGAAACAGATGCTTCATACATAGTTTAGACTTGAACCTAGACTTTTCTGGCTTTCAGACCAGATCTCTATCGACCACAGTGATTCTTGGGCCTTACCTGTCTCATAAACCCTATTTTTTCTGTGCCCTACTGCTCACTCCCATATTCCTATCCACCTCCCTTATTCTGCCCACCACTTCAGTGTCCCGTACAAGATATACCCACTCCTTCCACTCTGCTTTCGGAGTGCCAGCAGCTCTGTAGGAACAAAATTTGCTTTCATCTTAAACCTGTTTTTTCTTTCACATTCCTTCCATATTCTTTCATTTTACTGAACCCTGGTTCCCTTCTGGTGACACAGGGAACCTGTCCACCCTTTCCAGCACTGATTGTACCTTCACTCTCCCTCTCAGTGGTCATGGTTGGGAGACTTGAGATTCCCCTTGCTCCTTCTGGCCTCTTCTATGCCATCCCTTTATTTGCCACCATCACTTAAGTAACCTCTCCTCACTCCATATCTTCTACCTAATTAAGATTCTGATAGCTGTTTTCTACCACCTTCTAGAACATTCTTATTCTTTCCTCCCTAAGTTCAGTCCTGGGCTCACATTCTTTGCACCTCGCAGCTCCTGCCCTCATTCTAGGGGACTTCAGCATACCTCTTGATACACCTTCAAATGCCCTCCTCACCACTTTCTTCAACTTACTCTTTTCCCATGACCTGATTCTCTGCCCCACCTCAACTACATACAGAGATAGTCATAGCCTTGATCTTTTTTTTTTTTCTGGTGAGGCAATTGGGGTTAAGTGACTTGCTCAGGGTCACATAGCTAGTAAGTGTCAAGAATCTGAGACCAGATTTGAACTCAGGTCCTCCTGACTCCAGGGCCAGTGCTCTATCCACTGCGCCACCTAGCTGCCCTTCACTCCTAAGAGCAGGCAGTGTTTGGGAATGCCTTCTTGAACCCCAATCAGTTGTCATTTCACCTCTCCCTCTTCCTGCAGCCCCAAACTTTGTTCTTTGTTCACACCATGACTTCCAGTCCCTCCACCTCTTGGTTCTTTCCTAGGACATCACCCAAGTGTTGTCTTGCCTCCTGTGCCCGACTTGACCCATTGAGGAACTAATGCCTTGCTATACTGTCCTCTCGAGGCCCTCGCCTCTTTTCCCCTTTGTAGTCTTTCTCTGACAAGCCTCAGCTTTGGATTACTCCTATCATTTGTTGTCTTGTGCTCCTGAATGAAGCTGGAGAAAAATCACAAAAGCATGCTAACTGGGTCCACTACAGATTTATGTTACATTATCTCAACGGGGCCCTCACTACTGTAATGTATTCTTTTTATACCTCCCTAATCAGTTCACATCCTGCTCATCACAGCAGCTTTTTCAGACCTTTTCATCCCTCCTCAGACTTGCATTACTTTCCCTTCTCTCACTCTCTAATCTGAGAACATTGCCTCTTATTTTACTGAAAATAACTGAAGCCATTTGCCAAGAGCGCCTTCATCCCTTATGCTTCATCTTTTATCACTCAGATGTAATCTGCTGCCATCTCATCCTTCACTCCTGTCTCCCATAAAGAGTTGGTTCTTTTCCTTGCCAAGACTAGCCCTTTTCCATGCAGAAACGATCCCATTCCATCCCTTTGTGGCGATTGGCCCTTCTGCCATTCCAGCTCATTCAGTAATTTTCAATTTCGCCCTGTCTTATGGTTGTTACCCTAATGTCTTGAAACATTCTCCTGTCTCCCCCTTCCTCCAAAATCTTTATCTGATTTGTTCATCCTTTATCCCATATATTTTCTCCCTTTTGTGGTTAACTACCTGGCACGGCCATCAACAATTGGTGTCATTTTCACTTCCTTTCCTCTCATTTCTGACCTACTCACTCACCTGAAACTGCTCTGTAAAGTTACCCATGATCTCTTACTTGACAGATCTAATAGTCCTTTCTCAGACCTCACCCTTTTTGACTTATCTTTCAGCCTTTTTATGATGTTTCTTTTCTCTAGGTTTCCATGACATCAGTCTCTCCTGACTTTCTTCCTGTCTGTCTGTCTACTCAGTCTCCTTTGCTGTCTGTGTCTTCATCCAGAGCATGCTTACGAACTGTGGATGTTTCTCAAAGTTCTGTTCTGGGTCCTCTTCTCCCTCTGCTCATTCATTTGGTCATCTTGTCTCATCAGATCCTATGAATGCAATTGTCTTTTTTCTGATGATTTCCAAATTCAGTTATCCAGCTTTAACCTCTCTCCTGACCTTCAGTTTCTCATCTCCAACTGCCTATTGGACATTTTGAAATGGACATTGCATAGATATCTTAAGCCCCACATGTCCAAAACTGCACTCATCTTTCCACCCCAAACCTCCCTTCTTCCTAGCTTTCCTATCACTGTCAAAGGCACCACC
The DNA here is from genome assembly GCF_019393635.1 of Dromiciops gliroides. Lineage (NCBI taxonomy): Eukaryota > Metazoa > Chordata > Mammalia > Microbiotheria > Microbiotheriidae > Dromiciops > Dromiciops gliroides. The sequence continues at coordinate 107,009,210 of NC_057864.1, forward strand.
AAGTTCACCAAGCTTGCAATCTAAGTATCATCCTTGACTCCTTACTTATTTCTTATTCCCTCATGTGCAATATGTTACCAAGTTGTGTCAGTTATATCTTTACAACATCTCGTATATGATACAGTAATTCCTCTAACACTGTGACTACCCTAGTACCCCCATTACCTTATGCCTAGACTTGCAGTAGCCTCCTGGTTGGTCTCCCTGCCTCAAACCTCTATCCACTTTAGTCCATCCTCCAATCAGTTGTCAAATTGATCTTCCTAAAATGCAGGTGTAAGCATATTGTTCTCCCCCTCCCCTTCTAACCATTAACTAATTAATGGCTCCCTGTCGCCTGCAGGAGCCAATATAAAATCCTCTGATGTTCAAAACACTCCATAACCTGGGCGTCTTCTATTTTTCTGGGTTTCTTAAATGTACTTCCCTTTGTGATCCAGTGATACCTCCTTGCTGTTCCTTGCACAAGACAAGGCATTTTTACTGACTGTCCCCTGTACCTGACGTGTCTTCATCTCCTGGCCTCCCTGGCTTCTGTAAAGGCTGAGCCAAAATTCTGTCTACAAGAAGACTTTCTTTCCCTAAATGCTAGTCTCTTCCCTCTGTTGATTATCTAATTTGTTTTAAGTTTGTATGTGTATATCTTTTTTTGTACGTCTCTCCCATTCAACTGTGAGCAGAGTCCCCGAGGGCAGGGTCTTGTCTTTTTATCTGCCTTTTTTGCCTTTCATTGTCTTCTCAGCTTTTAACACAGTGCCTGGCCCATAGCACATGCTTATTAAGTAGTTGTTGACTGAGTGACAATAAAGAGAAGTTATAGGAATTTTTATTTAAGGAAATGAAAAGGCAAAACTGTAACTTTGTATTAAGAGCAGTGATTCTTAAACTTTTTGACATAATCTAGTTTCTTTTTTTTTTTTTTAATTTCTAGTACCTGTTCCTTCTCCCAGTGAAGAACCACCTGTCTCAAGTAGTCCAGGTTCGGTGATTCCTCGTGTAGTATATATTGTTAAAAAATCTTATTGTTCTTTGGGTTATCATTCATCCACAATCTTCATTGAACCCTAAATTCAGTGGTGATACAAATGAAATAATATGTGCAGTGCAAAGGGAAGGGAAACAGGTTGTGGTTCAGTTCCTCCCCTATGTCTATTTCTAGTGGTATTTCATGACTCTTGCTAGCTAATCTTCAGTAAGGTAACACAGCAGTGCCTTAGGGTTTTTTTCATTTTTCAGAGTTCAGTGCATTTGTTGTATTCTGAATTTTTAGAGGTGCTTTGACCAATGCAATATTCCTAGCACTCACCTGATACTCTGTCCTGATCTTGTTTAGAATCTTCACATGCCCTCCTGTTGCTCGGAGAATGAATGGAGGTAGCGGTCCACCTCTGCAGATGGCACCTAGATCTTTCATTAGTCATAAAATCATAGCAGGAAGGGACCTTAGAGGCCATTTAGTTCAATCCCCTCATCTCACAGATGAGGAAAATGAGGCCCAAGGAAGGTATTATCGCACAGGGAATGGGGATTAAACTCCCATTGAAGGCAAAAGCTTCACAAAATCTTACAAAATAAATATATAAAATTTTCAAATCCCCTTTCTCTCCCCCCATTCTCCCCCCTCCCCGACCAGCAGCACTCATTAAAATACTTAGGTAGGGGGCAGCCCTGGATTCAGGAGGACATGAGTTCAAATCCAGCCCCAGACACTTGATACTTACGCTGTGTGATCCTGGGCAAGTCACTTAACCCTAATTGCCGGCTCCCCCCCCCCAAAATACTTAGGTAGCATTTATAAGTCCTGTAAGTGCTGTCCCATTCCCAGCATTCATTGTGTCAAGAGGAAACAGGCATTGTTTTTCACCTCTTCCAGATTTATTTCTTCCTTGTTGGAAGCCTTTGATTTGTAGTTACAGTGGAAAGTATATGGTAATTGACAAAGTGGGAGAAATGTTGTTTTCTAGAAGTAAATTAAAAAGGACTTCAGTTGTCAGCAGTTTTGATCAGGCCTTCTAGCCTCTGTCCAAAGGGAAATGTATTTCTAGTTTTGAGGATCAAATGTGATAACACATCAGTATTTTGCAAGCCTTTAAAAAGGTTATATAAGTGTTAGTTCCTGTCAACAGTGATAAAGATATGCCTTGAATTTTCTCATAAGAAAGAGTTCTAAAATATCTGGGCTAGGAATTAATCGTATGTACTGGTAAGTACCATAATTGAAAGAATCTTTGGTCTAGGATTCCCATATAATATGGGCATGGTAATACCCAAATAGGATATGGGTACAGATTCTGTGGATTTCTGTGGGATATAATATAATAAAAGGGATCACCTAAAAAAAAGGATAGCCTACATTTTATGAAGATTAATTTTTTTATTGACGGTCACTTTTACTTTGGCAACTCATCTTTTCTCTTGTGTCCATTGTGAATAGATGTTTAGTAATGTGTTTTACCCTATCTTATAACCCAGTGGGTATTTAATTTTATTTTTACAGTTTTTCATAGGAGTTGAGCACCCATTTACTTTATAGAAGTTTGTAAAGTTTCCGTAGTAATGAGTAGAGTTTACAGCTTATTAAATAGAAAAGAATATTAATTGGTTAATAATAATCCAAGTTTATCAGGCAAAGAGAAATTGGAGTTTTTGTTTCTAAAGATTACAAATACAAAACTTTAGCATTATACCAATGAAGCTAGAGCGATGGTTTCTGAGGTGTTTGTTTCTGCGTTGTTTTTTTGTTTTGTTTTGTTCTGTTTTTTAAATTCAATCAGCCTTTCTGTTTGGGGTTTTTCTAGGAACTACTATTACTTTCCAACCAGAGCCACCTGTCTCAAGTCAACCAGGTTCAGTAATATCTCATTCAGCGTTTTTTATACAAATTTGAGTTGTTTGTAATGCTGTTTACCCACCATCTTGTATGTCCCCAAGCATTAGGATGCTATCAATGATACTAGGCATCAGTAAAGAGGGAGGTGGAAAAGCATGTGGACTTCTGTGTCTCCCTTTGATGACTGCCTGAGTGGCTCTTTCTGGCTATTCTCTGGAGAAGTGACAGCTGCCGTGCTGATCTCGGGCTTTCCATTCTTCAGGGTGCATGTAATTTGGTGTATTTTCTCACTTAACAAACACTCATTAAATACCTACTGTGATCAAAGTTCTGTACAAGGTTAAAACAGTTCTGAGGTGACCTGGGAAATTCCCCATTTCCCTGTTTTAAGTGAACCACAGAATAGACTTAATTTTTTAATTAATATCTGTTGTCTTTATATCCCTGACCCACATTTCCCAATGAATCCCTTCCAGAGAGGAGTCCTCTAAAAGGGGGTAGGGGGAAACAGTTCAGCCAAACTAACCTGTACATTGCTTCTTCCATACCATTGTACAGAAGAAGTTACTTTCTCACATCTCTGCACTGGGACATGCTCAGTCACTGTAATATCTCAGCATTTATAGCATCATAGATTTTGAATTGGAAGGGACTCAGAAGTCATCTATCCGTCCCATACACCAAAGGAAAGCCCACTATAACATACCTAGCAATTGCTTGTCCAGCCTCTGCTGGAAGACCTACCAAGAGGGGGAGCCCATCTACCTCTAGTCAGGGCATTCCTCTTTTGTTTTTTGTTTGGTTGTTTGGTTTTTTGCAGGGCAATGGGGGTTAAGTGACTTGCCCAGGGTCACACAGCTAGTAAGTGTCAAGTGTCTAAGGCTGGATTTGAACTCAGATCCTCCTGAATCCAGGGCCGGTGCTTTATCCACTGTGCCACCTAGCCACCCAGGGCATTCCCCTTTTGGACAGCTCTGATCATTAGGAAGCTTCCATGACAGCAAGTCTGACTTGGCCTCTTGACAGTGTAGAGCTCTTTGCTTATTGGGCTTCCCAGTGGGATCAAAATAGAACAGGTCTGATCTATCTCACAAAGGTAGCCTTTGAAGGGATCAGTGACAGACAACACATCCCTCTGGATTCTTCTCTTTCCCAGGCTAACTGTCACCAGGTTCTTCATCTCAAGGCCCTTCATCACTCTGGATGCCCTCTTGGATCCTCTAGCTTGTCAGTGTCCTTCATAAAATGTGGTACCCAGTATTCCTGATACAGTCTAATGAATGGCAGAGTGCAGTGGAACTGTCACCTCCAAATCCTGAAAGCCCTGCTTTTCTTAGTGCAGCCTAAGATCACATTAGCTTTTTTGTCTGCTCCATCATACCATCAATTCATTAAGCTTGTACTCCAATGAAAGCTTCAGATGTTTTCAGAATAACTGTTATCTATCTATGGCTTACCAGTATTATATTTATGTAGTGGATTTTTTTTACCTGAGTGCAAAATTTTGCATTTATCCTATTTGAAATTCCTCCTACTAGATTTAGCTCAGCATTATAGCCTATCAACATTTTTTTTGAATCCTGATTCTCATTCTTTTTTTTTGGTATCTCTCAGATTTCTGTCATCTACAAGTTTGAGCATACCATCTCTGCCTCCATCCAAGGCAGTAATTGAAGTGTTAAAAAGTATAGATGCCTGGAGTATGCCACTGGAGACATCCCGTTATACTGACATTGAAACAACAGTTACCCTCTGAATTCAGTCACTTCAGAATCTGTCTGACTGTATTATTTAATGCATATCTTTCCATCTTCTCCACGAGAATAGTATGAGATATTTTTCAAGTTCTGTTAAAATATGGTAAACTCTATTCACAGCATTCCTCTCAAGTGTACTAGCTTAGTAATCCTATCAAAAAGGAAAATGAGATTGGTTTAATTAAGACCTGTTCTTGATGAAGCTGTGCCTGGCTCCTTCATTACTTCCTTCTTTAGATGTTTACCAACCATCTCTTAATGATCTGTTGTAGTATTATCCCAGAAATCAAAGTCAAGCTGTAGTTCACAGACTCTTATCTTCCCTCTTGTGAAGAATTGGGACAATATTTACCCTTCTTCAATATTGTGGTTTCTCCCATTTTCCATATCTTTCAAGTTTCACTGACAGTGACCTGACATTCACATATCTGCCAGTTCTTTCTGGACTCAAGAATATAGGCTATCTGGGTCAAGTAACTTGAATTCATTGAGGTCACTTTCTAGTTCCTTAACTTGATGATTAACTCTCTGGTAGTGATTTTTGTTCTCTCATTTCCAATGTGATAGTCATCCTCTTTTTTTTTTTTTTTTTTTTTTTTTTGCGGGGATGGGGGGGGTGGGCAATGGGGCTAAGTGATTTGCCCAGGGTCACACAGCTAGTAAGTGTCAAGTGTCTGAGGCCAGATTTGAACTCAGGTCCTCCTGAATCCAGGGCCGGTGCTCTATCCACTGCGCCACCTAGCTGGCCCTAATAGTCATCCTCTTTTTGTTGAAAAAATAGAAAACCAAATAAGGATTGGGCATCTTGCCTTCTCTTTGTTGACAGTTTTCATTACCCCATTACACCAAGGAAAGGTCCTCTCCCTCTCCCTCTTTCTCTTTTTCTCTTTCTTTGGTTCTGGGAAGGCAGTTGGGATTAAGTGACTTGCCCATGGTCATACAGCTAGTAAGTGTCCGAGGCTGGATTTGAACTCAGGTTGTCCACTGAGCCACTTAGCTGCCTCAAAGGTCCTATTCTTTGATCCTCTTTTTGTCTCCCTAAATACCAAAGCAAAAGGGGAAAAACTACAAGAACTAGGAAAACATAGAAACAAAAGGTTTAATTGAGGAATGGCTGGACTTTGAATAGAGTAAATGATTATTGTTTATCACTAATAAATAATAAAAGGGACATTTTCAGAAAAAACTGAGAAGACTAGTATGAGCTGATACAGAGCAAAATTAGTAGAATCAGGACATTTTATGCAATAACCACAAAACTATGAGGAAAAACAATTTTGTAAGACTTAAGAGCTCTGATCAATATAATAACCAGTTGTGACTCCAGCAGCAAGTCTGCTATCTACTTTCTAAAAAGAAAGGTGATAGACTCAACTTTTAGATGAAGACATATTTTTTTTAAGTTTTATTTATATCGGAAACAGTTACAGATTTTTCCCAGGTTATGAGAGATCTCTTGTAAGAAAACCGTTAAGTAAGCCTAATAATATAAAGGCCTCATCAGAAAGTACATGCAGCATTTCATATATGTAGTATGCCTCTCACTTCTCTGTTTTAAAAAATTAACAGAAAATCTTTTTTTTTTCTTCTTCCCATGCCCCAATCATTCAAAAAGAAACATGTCATAACAAATGTACACAACCAAGCAAAACAAATTTTCTCTATGGCTTTTTATGAATATCTGTCTCATTCTGCACCCTAAATCAGTCACCTCTCTATAATTGATAGCACGGTGTGTTTTTCAGTTAGTCCTCTGGAGTAGTGAATGGTTAATGTAGGGATCATAGGCAGCTTTCAGAGTGTTTTGGATTTTGACACTGCTGTTATTGTATAAATTGTTCTTCTGGTTCTGCTTAATTTTGGGTTCTGCATCAATTAACATAGTCATTTCCATGTATTGACATATATTTTTAACATGGTCAGTGAGTGGATTGCTGTTTTGCTTTACTATGATTGTTAAAAGTTTGTTTTTTTTATTTTTCTTTACCCAGCTTGGAGGGGATTTAAATGGGAGAAGTATACTAGTGATTGTGTTGCCAAAAAAGAAAAAAAGGGTCATTGAGTCATTTTTTTAAATGCACAGAGATCAATATTAACCGAGTTATTTAAATTCTTTTAAAATACTCCTTAAAGGAATAACTGTATCTATGAAGGAATTAAGTATTCTTTGGAATTATTGACCCCCATATGTATTTTGTAATTGAGACTTTTCCCTTTTATATTTCCCTTCTGGATCTTATTTATCACTATATGGAAATTCTATTAATTTCTGTGAATTTATTTGTAACTTTATACTTGACTGAAACAATCAATTGTTATAGTTTATTTATTGATTCTTAAGCAAATCATGTCATCAGAGAATAGGGATAGTTTAGTTAACTCTGCCTCTAATATCTTTTTTTTTTCCTTACTGCTGTTGTTAATATTTCTGGAACTGTGTCAAATCACAGAGATTTTATTCCTATATTTATTTATTGGGAAAGCTTCTAGCATTTTCCACTGCATCTAATGTCAGCATTGACTTATAAAATTTCAATGATTAAAACAAAACTTTAACAGCTGATAAAATCTTTATAAAGGAAAATAGAAATTGCAAGAGTTTTCCTTTTAAGAGATCAAAGATAAAACAATAGTGATAAGAATTTCTGTAATTGTTTCAATTTTTGACAAAATATACTTTCTTTTTTGTCTTTTCCAGGGCCTTCTCTTCCTCCCAGTAAGGAACCGGCAGGCCCAGGTTCAGTAACTCCTCGTATAATATTAATAATGCAGACAGGCAAAGTTACTAGCTATAGCCCAAAATATTCTGTCAAGAAGAGGAAAATGTTAAAGGCTAGAATCTTCTTTTATTCTTCCTCTGTTTTCATTTCTGTGTAGTGGTTCTTGGTGGTTATTCCTTGGTAAAGTGTTGCTTCTATTGCAAGAGTTCTTAACCTTTTTTGTGTTATGGTCACTTGTGGCTTCCCACAGTGTCTGGCCCATAATCAATGTTTAATAAATCCTTTTTATTGACTGATTGGTAGGCAAGTGAAGTCTGTGGACCTTAGAAAAATACATTTGCTTTAAGTAAGATACATAGAGTTACAAAGGAAACTAGCTATTGAGATACAGTTAACAAAATATTTTTTTAAAAGTTCACAGACACCAGGTTAAAAACACTCCTTTACTTGGGTGAGGTGCACTGTAAGCCTAGAGCTTTTCTGAAAGAGACTGGACCTTTAGTTACTTTTAACTTGAAGTGATTTTCCATCATCCAAGCAGTACCTCTGATACTGATGTCATCCCTTATTTAATGTATGCACAGAGTTCTTTTTTGTGCTATTTTAGAAATAGTGGACAAGAAAAAATAATGGGAAAATTCACAAAACTAAGTTATGTGATTCTTGACTAATGGCACTCTGGTTTTTCAGGGACTTATTTTCCCTTCTGTCACACTCTTTGGTTTCATTCTCTCCAGATCTCGGTTTAAAGTCCTAATAATTCTTCATGTAAAGGTCATTCCCTCATCTTTAGTTAGTGAAGGAGAAAGATGTTAGATTTAAATGTGATTCTGGCCTTCCTTCTCGGGGTGCAGTAAAATTTGAGCCTTGTAATGGTATATGGTTACCTGAGGCACAATCTACTCATTTGTGCTTTTGTAAGTTGAATTGTATATAAACGATCTTGAATTTTTACGGGGCCATGTTTAGATTCCCAAGTGTGATGGCAGTGCACATGCTCTGCCATTTTGTGAGCATTTTTAGAATCTGCGGGATAAGGACTTTGCCTGGTTCTAGATGTTAGGCAAACATTGTATTTAAGTGAACTTCAGTAAACAATTTCATGGCCACATACTATGAAGTTCTTAAACTTAATTATAATTGGGACACATTTTTTATTTCTATCAAAAACCAAGCCTGAACCAGATAATGGAGGAAATCATAGAAATGGGCATTGCAGTAACATAGCAAAGCATTCATTTATTTTTCTTCTACTTTAATCGTCATGATTAACATTTACTAAGCACCTACAAAAAACTAGGTTGCTGCTGTTTTCTGTATCACATGCTCTGCCATAAGCTTGAAAGTTCATTAAAAGAGTTCAGTGAGTTCAGTGAACTAGGAGCTTTAGGAGTAGTTCTAAACGCTAATTATAACTTGATTAACCATTTTTAGTGTTCTAGCTCATATGGTAACAGAGATGAAAAATGCACAGTATTTCATACTGACTTATTTTACTTTTTCTTAGCTCCTGGCATCATTGCATTGATAGCTATTGCTTCAGGTAAGTAGTACAAAATCTTAATGATCTTGTTTTAAAGTGAAGCCTGCATGGTGTAATGTAAAAAAGAATTACTTGTTTCATTTTGTTACTGTTCACAGTTATCATATGGTCTTGTAGATTAATGGTCTCTAAACATTTTTATTAGATTTATATATCTGTGAATATTGAGTTTGTATTCCCCAATGTAGTTATGCTTATTTATATGTTAATGTTATACACATTATAAGCTACACACAAAGTTGAAATTAAGTATCAAATTAAAAATGGAATAATATTTTAAACATTTTATTTTAAAAGTCATTAATGATTTTTAAAAGCTTTGCTTTCTTTAAAATTATTAGCATAAAAATGCTAGTGAGAACAGTGTTATTAATGATTTAAAGATATGGCTCTGAGTTCAGCTTATTTTCATCCTTTATTTTAATGGATATCATAGCTGAAAAAGATACTGCCCAAAGGCATGTCAAATTGTCAAGGTAGCAGTTATTTATCAAGTACTTCCTATGTGCCAGACCCTCAGCTAAGCACTTGGAATACAAATACAAGCAAAAAGAAAGACAGTCCTGCCCTTGAAGAGGTTACATTCTAACAGGTGAAGATAGTACCTAAAAGAAAGCTGAAAAGAGGCAGTAAGGCACATGGTGGAGAAAGAAGTTAAGAGTGAAATGAAGGAGTGACCCTGACAGGTCTGGGCACTTTGCTCAAAATGGAAGTAATTGGAGAAACTGACCAATCAAAGGAAGGTACCACAGTGCTCTGCTAGGATGAAAAGGCTGCTGAGGGCTGAGTGCCCTTCCACTATGCGAAGGCTGGGGAAAAAAGTCTAGAACCTGATATATAGATGCAGATGAAAGAAATGCATATTGACTAGCTTGCTGAATTGTGCTACTTCTTTGTTCTCATCCACCAAATATCCAGAGGTTTATGATGATTAAAAATATGACACAGTGGTTGTGTCAGACCAAAGACCCAAAATGGTGATGGGGGCACAACTTATGTACCCTTCTAACTGTAACTGGACCATCACATAGCAATCAAACCTAATTGGTCAACAGCAATAAAATCCACTTGGTTGACATGATTGAAAGTGTGCTATATTAAAATAAAGTCTTGGGATACTTGATTTAGGTTACTCAAATCTTGGTCAGAAAGATATCAGAGAAAAAATGTAGACCCCACCCAAGCTTACAATAGTTTCCACCTAGCTGTGATTTGGTGCAGGATAAATTTTGTTAGTAAAGTCCTTCAGAAAAAAACTAAAGGACTTAGAAGGGGCAGCAGGCACTGAACCTTCCCAAGAGTTCAGTTATTAATAATTATTTCTCACAGTTTTTTGTTGACATTCATTTTACATCTTCTTTGATGTCAGTTATTCTTGCAAACTAAATAAAAGGTTTTGCATTTTTATTCCACTTTTATAAGATTTTTAAACAGGATAGAAAATTCTCTTTCCAGGTCATGTCCATATTTGAGAATTTTTTGTGATACATATTGTTTTAAGAAAAAAGAAACTGAGGTTTATGCTTTTAAAAATTGTGATGGCTTGGGGGCAGCTAGATGGCGCAGTGGATAAAACACTGGTCCTGGATTCAGGAGGAACTGAGTTCAAATCTGGCTTCAGATATTTGACACTTACTAGCTGTGTGACCTGGGGCAAGTCACTTAACCCTCATTGACCTGTGAAAAAGAAAAAAAAACAAAAAATTGTGATGGCTTAAAATATTATTTTAAAAATTTTTTTAAATTGTGATAGCTTCATACTATCGCTAGCTAATATCTTGAAGTTCAGCATACACTTAGGATGAAGTAGATTAATAACGATAGGATAATAACTTAAGATTTCAAATAATTTTAGTCTCAGTTTTTTAATTGACTATCCCATTTCATCACATCATTATGTTTAGCTTCCCTTGTGGCTTATGAAGTTTGTGGCAGGAATAAAAGTGTAACTTCTGGAATAGAAGTATAACTTGTGCTATTGTTTGCCTGAGCTCACGTTATTATTCGATCTACGGTTCCTTTGAAAAAATCTTTTAAAAATACTTGCCCATTTTGTGAAGATTAGTTGGTTAAAGCTAGATAACATAATCCATAAATCCTCTTAATTGGGCATTTTCTCAACAATATGCATCATAGTAAGTGAATAAAGAGGTGTGACACCACACCTCTGAGTGGTGGAATTTTCACTCTTCTTCAGGACACCTTGTGTTCCTTGATGCATAACAATGACATACAGATTTACTTGAGGACACTAGTGTCAATCTATAAATTTCTTACTTATTTTTAGGTAAAAAAATTTTGAAAAAAGTTCTAATATTTTCTTCCTGTACTTCTAATGGGTCATATTAAATACACTCCACTTTGGAAACCACCAACCTAGAGTGAAATAAACAAATCTTTAACACTAAATTACATGATCCTACTTTGTCATAGTGATCTTGAAGGACTCTGTACTTATAACCATTCAGTCTTTTAAAAAGTAATTTCCCCCTAACGTTGAATTAAGTGTAAGTTTCCCTTCAATATTCTCTGATAGCCTTATAAATTCTGCTAGAAATCTATTCTTACTAATTTTTAGAATGCCTGACAGGCCAAGAGTAATTTATACACTGAGGAAAAACTGGATGAATAATGTATTACCTAGTAACTGGTGTGAATTTCTAGTATATGTGCGTATCCATATGTTCACAATGCCCAGGTCTATTATTAAATCACTTAAGAAGCTTGCTGTTTTTCAACATTCCATGATGTTTGAATGGTTTTATTTTTATAGTTGCTGTGGTTGTGGGCATCATCGTCGCTGGTTTTCAACATTTCAAAAAGAAAAAAGGGTAAGTCAAAGCATCTTTTAAAATGAACCATTTTTTTACAGTTCCATCCAGAATTTTTTCTTTTTCATTGTCTTGGACAAGGAGTAATTTTTCTTTTTCCAGTATATTAATGTCAATGATAGACTTAGCAATTTTGCTTTAAGAGCCAGCTCAAACTTATTTTAAATGGGTTTTTTTATAGTTACTGTGCTTATGATCAACATCATCAATTATCGCCAGTCCAACAAGAAAAAGGGTGAGTCAAAGCATCTTTTCAAATGGACCGTTTTTTATAATTCCATCCAGAATTTTTTCTTTTGCTTTGACTAGGATTTTTTCCAGTATATTAATGTTAATAATAGACTTAGCGAATTTGCTTTGTTTTTAAGAGCTAGCTCAAACTATTTTATCAGGGAAAAGGCACAGGTAAAATTGGGGGGGCAGCAAGGTGGCACAGTGGATAAAGCACTGGCACTGGATTCAGGAGAACCTGAGTTCAAATCCAGCCTCAGACACTTGACACTTACTAGCTGTGTGACTCTGGGCAAGTCACTTAACCCTCATTGCCCCGCAAAATAAAACCCAAACAAACAAAACAACAACAAAAGAGGCAAAATGTTTGGCTTTCAAAGGAAGAAAAACAAAGGGAAAGGAAAAAGGTAATTTACTCTCATAAGATGGTGGCTTCCAAACTCAAATCAAAGTGCCAATTTAGGATCTACTGAAGGGTGCTGAAAGAGCCCCTCCCAAAGTACTCAGCTTAGTTTGTATGATCAGAGCCACAAATGGAACCAGTAGGAGCATGAGTGGCCAGTGCCCCTGTGCTGGTGCAAGTGGGCCACCAGCTGGAGCAGAATCATTGATGCTTCAGAAGTCTTTTTATTGAGAGGAGGGAGTACATAAAGCTACAAATCTATATTACTCTCATTTTGCTTTCTTTTAACTATATGATGAATTCAGCACATTATTTTCAAAGCCACTCTCTTTGTTTCCTGTTGACTCTCCTGTTTTCTTATGTGCATTTTTAAAAAATACTTAAATGACCCTTTTTTTCCTCCCCATTTTGGTAACCTAAATGCGAGTTCCTCTCTCCTTTCCCGTACTGAATTTAAAAAAAGAAAACAAAACAAATTGGCCATATCTGAGGATGCATGTCTTAATCTGCAACTTGACTTTAACACCTTGTACCATTTAACCATTAGTCCTCTGGAATCATGGTTGCTCATATTAGTCTGAGTTCTTAAGTATTAGTTATTTTTTGTTATTATTATCTAAATTGTTCTCTGGGTTCTGCTCACTTCACTCTGAAGTCTAAGATATCTTCCTGAATCAAACCCCTTTGTCTTTTGTTACAGGGTAGTACTATTCCATTATATCTATATACCAGAATTTGTTTTAACTATTCCCAAACAGTTGGGTCCCCGCTTAGTTTCTAGTTGTTTGTTGCTACAGAAAGAGCTGTTAATAAACATTTCTGTACATATGGGTCCTTTCCCTCTTTCTTTGATCTCTTTGAAGGTATGGGCCTAGAATTTCTATTTCTAGGTCAAAGGGGCCACAGTTAGTGATCTTTTGAATATAGTTACAAATGGCTAGATTAATTCACAGTTTGGTGGCTTAGAAATCTTAGGAGCTCCTAGGGGTGGCAGGTTGATGTAGTCTTGCCTGTAACAAGTGGTACCATCTAGTGTCATAAATATTGTACTTTTTTCAGATTATCATGATAGTAAACTGTGAATATACATAAGCAGAAAGAACAGTGTACAATTCTAAAGTTTTGTGTATAACTGAATTGAAAAAAAGAGATACCACAATGAAATAAATATCCCAGTGTCATAGCAAGTTAGTGCCCATGATTTCTGTTATGCTGTTAAAGGAAGATATTTGTATCCCTTTGCCTTCTTTTGTAATCTTGCTCAAGAATTAACTAGTAGGGGGGCAGCTAGATGGCGCAGTGGTTAAAGCGCTGGCCCTGGATTCAGGAGTACCTGAGTTCAAATGCAGCCTCAGACACTTAACACTTACTAGCTGTGTGACCCTGGGCAAGTCACTTAACACCCATTGCCCCGCAAAAAAAAAAAAAAAAAGAATTAACTAGTAAAGTTATTTTAGGTTTTCTGACCAAGACAAAAAGCAGTTCTTTGTAACTAAATATTAAAATTGTGCAGAAAATCATGGTCTTCAAAACAAAGCCTGTTTCATATTTCAAAATGGGCTCAGCAACCAAGAATAACAGTGATAATACTAATAATATCAATGATAATACCAAACTTTTATATAGTATTTTTATGTTTGTAAGCCACTTTTAATATATATGTTATTATTTAAATCTCACAACCACCCTGTGTGATATAGATATAAGAAGTTTTCTTCTGGAAATTTTGACAGTTGTACCATTGGTATGTTGATGACAAATTCCATGCTTGCCCCTTATACAGCTTGGGGGACTAATTCTTATCTATTGTTAAGGGCTAAAATTCTAGCTAGTCTGTCTAAAATATCTAATGAGTGGTCGCCAATAAATTATAACCTTTAGCAAGAGTTAGACTTTTAAGCATTTATTAAGGAGAATAAGAATTTGGTAAAGAGAGAGAAAGGCCTAGATTCCTATCTATTAAAGGGAGAGCACATTTCTAGCTCTGCTCTCCACCAGAGTCCTCAGGAAAGAGCCCCAGAGTCAGCGCCAGTCTCTTCCTTCCTCCTCCCACTAGCCCGCGTCACTTCCTGACTCCTGGTCTTGCCCTCAAAGACCTTCGCTTCATGGGTAGAACTCTTCTACAGTAAGTCTCCAGCAGGTGGCGTCATTCCAATCGTTACACTATCTGTAGAAGCAATATGATCATCCCATCTGAGAAATTTATTTTAGAATTGACCTTTATAAGGACTATATGCAGTTTTTTCAAGTTCTGTTTGTTTTCTTAAATTCTCCTTAATTTGGAGGAATTGCAACTTAATTAGTTGCTGTTAAAAATGATGTGGTTAAATTTAATTGTAGCAGTTGACAGAGTCAAGACTACAAGACCTAGCAAATCAATAACATATTTGTTGGTATTTTTAAAATGCAAAAAAGCTTGAAGAAGCAAGTATGCAATTTACTGAATAAGAAAGCAAGAAGATGTAAATGAAATACATTGCAGGAGACTTTGAAAGTAATTGTTAGGGTAAAAGAAAGATAGATGTGCTTTGGCCTTATTACTTTGTCTTCTGATTGATTCTACCTATAGAAACATCACCACTTTCATAACTTTGACATCATTTTCAACTCAAACCTAATGAGTTCAAATGTTATCAGATTTCTGTATGTGTTGTTGGATATAGATGAAGTGTTGTACTTTTTTCAAAAGGCATTCTAAAGAGATGGATTACTTTATTTGTTCATTTTGCCTTTTGAGAATTTGTTGAGCTTTCTCTTTTCTTTTGACAATACAAATAAAAATCTGCTTTTTCCTTTCAAAATCTTTTCTTCCTCATTAAAAAAGATTGTTCATTGTAGCCGGACAGAAGAGTATACATTTATTAATGGTGAATGTTAATGGATAAAGAAAGCTTTTGATAGGTTTTCTTTTTTATTTTGCATTTCTATGTTACTAGCGAGGTGGTTGTTTTTTTCTTAAATTGAACCTATGATTTTGTTAGGCAAATGAATGAACTTATAATTATATAGTTTTTGCTATATTTCTTATAATTTCTTACTTTCTACATTTTAAATTTCAAACTGTCTATCCTTAAATAAGTGTTCATGGAAAAGCTCATTTTACTGTCATAGTAGCCAGACTGGGATTTGTAGGAGACAAAAATGAGTTTAGTTGAGTTGGAAAAGACTGAAAAAGAATGCAGGTTAATTTGAACTTATTTTCTGCTTGCCTCTTCGGTTCTTCAATAGGCAAAGCACCATAATGTATCCATTATTTTTATACTTCATTCTGATTTATCTATATAAACATGTAGAAGGAAACACCATCACAATAGTGCAAAAATTATTTGATTGGTTTGGTGATGCATTCTTGACTTAAATTCAAGTCTGCTGTTTCTAGAATTCACACTTTGGAAACTTGTGAAATGATGAATTATTTAATTTAATTTATTAAATGCAAACGTTGTCATAGTTAATCTGCCCATGGATAATCAGTAGGCATACTTAAAGCTGAATTAAATGTATTGGAAAAACTTCTTGCCATGAAATTGAACAGTATGAAAGCATGTCTCCTCTATAGACATACTTAATAACCTGCCAAAAACTTGGAGCATTAGATCTCAGTACTGTTTCTTTTGATAGGATTTTTTAGTAGATGAAATAATTTCAGATCATATAACTGTGTGCTCTACAACCCTCATACATAGGTCATCACTTGGGCAGAAGTTTGGAATTTCTCCATTTGGTTAGAGGGTCTTTAATCTTGTTCACATTAATTTAATATTTTTTTAGTAAAACCACAAAGCAAAAACAAACCCAAATTAACTTTGCATTACCTCATATCTCCTATAGAATTGATTTTGGTTGTTTTTCCTATCCTTGCTTCTTCCTTTTCATTCTTTGGTATGATTGAGCATTCATATTTTATTCAATCAGACCTTTTCCTTCCTCTGTTCAGCACATACATAACTGATGAAATCCACAAAGAATAAACATTTTTAAACTCTCTTGCTCCTAAAGAAGACACCTTAATGAAAGAAAGGTTTACTTGAATCATTAAAAGGTATCTGTAACTCATATTATGTCTTTGTTACACTCAACTTGAAAAGTGTTCAGAAATTTTCATTGAGAACTAACCAAAGCCGTGACATGTTTGCAGGAGATAGAAAGAAAAAAAAAATGTGCCCTGTTTTCTTTGCTAAACTACCAAAGTCTTCTGGCACTGAACTTTTCTTGATTTTAAAACATGCTTTCTAGAAACGTTTTCTAAAGAAGTTACAAAACACTATAGACTATTGCTTTGAAGGAAAGGGCCAAAAAAATTAACTTCCACAATGCCTCTTTTATCCTGAGTATTCTGCTTATGTGGAATGCTTATTCTTCTTATATATAATGCTCATGCTTATTCAGCCTTCCTACACATGTTCAAATCCAGAACTGAAAAATCCCATGTCAGTATCTGCTTCCAAGCCTATTAATCTGCTTAGCAATCTCTCTTCCTAGGCAATTCGTTAATTGACAGCATTTATTAAGCACCTACTGTGTGTGAAGCGCGCTGTGCTAGATGATAGGGAGATAGGATGAAAAAAGAGTTCCTGCACTCAGAAAGCTCATGTTTTACTGTTTATTTTACACAAAGCTTAATTATCTTAATTTCTCTGGAAACCTGTAATTCCAACACAAGTTATCAGAATGAAACAGAAGTGGAAGTGGTTGTAATGAATAGGGGTGGGGATTGGGGAAAAGTCTGGACAGAAGCAGGTTTTACTGATAGTTGCGGGGTGGGGTAAAGGATAGGACACTGAACTATCCTTCCTCTTCCTCAAAAATCTTCCACCTGCTCCTCAACTAGACTATCTATATAGCAGCCTGGGGTTCATAGGAGACAAGAGCCCCTCTCCCCCAATCTGAGGGCATTGCTGAAGCAGGAGACACTAGAATAGCACCACAGCCTGGGGGCATATGTAAAACATTTTTAACGTCAATCTTTATGAAGTAGATTACATCTTTTCTTGCCTTAGAAATTCAATATAAATAATTTATTTACCAGGAAGTCTGAACCTGAACTTGAAAGTTCACCTCCAAGGAAGAAAATTATAATTTTTGTCAGATATATTTGGTGGGTACTCCTGTGCTGTTGTCAGGAATATCGCACCTTCCAAGAAAAATTTGGTAAATAAATGGTTTCTATCCAACTTACTATGAAAGTAACATTTGTAATATATGCCAGAAAGATTGCCGTTAAAATGGTTTGTGTTTTATAGTAATTGTTATTTAAAATGTTAGGCATTATTAGCTGCAAAATTCACTTATCCAGAATGTTTTGTTCTCCCATCAGTGCTAGATAAATGGACGTACCTCGATCAGAATGAATCATGTTTCTGAAAGCTTCAGTTCAGTCACAGATTTCTGAATTGCATTGTTTTATCCAGCTGTCCCTCTTAATTGTTTTCTTATTGCAACTCGGTTCAACACATGTGAGCTGGTTACCAATTTTGTGTATAATATTGCATTATTATTTATGGTGAGAAGAGAATTGTTCAGAGCCAGAATTATTTTTTAAGAGATTTGCTTCTTTGGTGGTTGGGATTGGGAATCTCTAAAAAGAATTAGGAATTATTTAGAAATAGTTTCTTTTCTCTATGTAACCATTTAAAAATACCTTTATAAAAGTTCAACTTATTATTATGATGTAATCTTTTTTGACAGTGATACTCTTTTTCTTATTTTGCCTTACAGGAAAAATGCAGAGATTCCTGTTTCTGCCAATTACAAAGCTTGCAGGAAAGAAGGGGATCATTCTGAGGAAAACAAGTGTGTGGTTTAATATAACCACCAGTCTGGCCTGTACTTTAGTTGAAATGTTAAGCACTTTCCAAGTTACTTTCAATGTAGCTCCTTTGCCACTTGAAAATGCAGCTGTTACGTTGGAATTTTGATGTTTTAGTATGAAGCTTATTAGCACCCTTATATACACCGTTACACCATCTTTTGGTGTGTTGTGAAACTGGTGTCTGGTGCTTTAAATGGAAGTGAAGATAATAATGCTCACAACCTTGTGAATTTGCCCAGGTCACCACAGCATGTTGTGTAGAATGCCAGGAGGATGGCAAGATAACTACTTTAAGAAAAACAATTGTTGCAGATGCATTTATACGAATGACAGTTTTGAAATCTGCAACATTTTCACTGGATAATTAAAGAAATTAAGTGACTTTGAAAATTGGGAAGGTTGGTCATGATCCACAAAGCTTTTGTAAGGCCCGTTCTTGGCGACCAGTGGTACTTTATCCTGTTTGGAATGACTTCTTTTGGAAACCAGTAAACAAACTCAAAGTTAGGAAGTTGTGCACATGGCTGTGAAGTTGCCATTTTTTTCACCAGTCAGTGGAAAATAGGTTTAATTTTAAACAAGATACCAAAAAAAAAGATTATTTCTGTGGAAGTTAAGGGACATTGGTTTTCAGCACAAGGTACATCTTTTTTTCAGAGAGAATTCTAGAGTAGAGAAAAACGTTTAGCTCTGGCTTGGTTCAGATATGGCAAGTGTGCTTGTGGTTTGAATGTACCCATGTTTAAAGCATGAAAATAAAGCCCAAGAGGCAGCACAGAGAGGGGGCACAGCATGACACGTGCTCAGCTGTGTGATCTCAACTAACCTGCTATTGCCAGTGGTATCAAACTCCAGTAGAAACTTAGGAAACCACCAATTAATATCATCCACGTGGCATTCTATTTTTGTTTGGTTTTTCCCAATTCTAATCTGGTTTGGGTAACACAAAGGAGTTTTTTCGGCAGCCCTCAGGCCCAAGTATGACAGCTCTGCTCTAGGCCGGAGCATGACCCCGATAGAGAGGTAGATAAAATAGGGGCTAGATAGATAACCTTTTACTGTCGCCAAATTGTTCGTGACCCCATTTGAGGGCGTGACCCAGTTGAAGCAGCTTTATTCTAGGCTGTTCTCTAAAATTCAGGCTATAAGTGAAGTGTTGCCAGTATGTATCAGTAAGGGGAAGATCTCCACACCAGGAGTGCCCCACATTTCAAATACCACCCCCTCAGTGTAGTCAGTTTTAATATCAGGGAATATGTTCAAGTAATGACTTAAAGCCTTAGAATATATATACTCTCTAGGGGCATACCCTCAACTGAGATGCCTTCTTGCCCCTTAGTGCTTTTTTAAAAAAAAAGATCTTTTTTTAAGACTTCAGCTGGGCCAACCAAACTAAAAATACAGTTTCTAAAGGTATCTGGAGAAGGGAGTCTGTAAACTTGAGAAAACTACAGATCCTTTATCACCTGCCTTATTCTTCTTAACTAGAAAGCCTGGTAGACAGCTTCACTCCCAACCGAATGAAGAGTATTTGGCTATCGAATGTCTGGTCAGAAAAAGCTAAGACTTTGTGTTATGTTTCTCCGTGTGTGTGTGTGTGTGTGTGTGAGTTTGAAATGTATACATTTGAATTTGATGATTTAAAAATTTGGGTGTGGGGCAGAGTGTAACTGTTGCCCATTTGTGTGGGGGCGGGGGAAGGGGGCTATGGCCAACCCCCATGTCATAATCCCATAGATGAGACTCCTTTGGGGTTGTATTGGTCTGTGAGAAGTACTTTGTAAGTCTTCTAGGGAACAAATACACCAAATTCCCACTCTTCGGTCAGTCTACTGACCCTATCCTTTTTCTCTTTTTGGATTCCAAGGCAGTAAATAAAACCAACTCCCAAATTTACATAAAATAAAAACTTTTCACCACTGATTGATTAGCTTTGAGCTCCTACTCCATGGAAGAGGATGGAGTGGGAAACTTCTCCTTTCTCTCTGACCCCAAACTTAAAGGTAAAGGCCCAGAAGAACATCAGTTGCAGCCTATATAATACAGTAACAAAGAATACAGTCTACAAATATGTAAGCAGTGTCTCATCTGTGAAAAAGGTCACAGCCAGAGGCATAGCAGATAAGATGCTCAAAATATTAGAACACAGTTGGCTTAAGCTCTCCCAGATGTCAGTAACAAACTTGGTGGAAGGACATTTTACTCCTTTCTCCTGAGGAAACATCATTAGCTGATCATCTCTCCTCAGAGTAGAACAGTTGTGTGGACATGGGAATCACAGTTAAGTCAGTTCCCTCGAAGTCTCTCTCAACTCCAGGCCTCTCTCAGGTACATTTTTCTGTGACAGTTGACTGTCCCAAATCTCTTCAGAAATGCATTTCAGCTCTTGGTGCCTCTCAAAGACGATCATTTATTTGTCTGACTCGATTCTTTGTATTTTTAAAGGCACAGTAACTTGCCTGTGTAAGAGGGGCCATGTAAATAGTTACAGACGTACACAGACTTCCAAGAAATGAGTGGGGACACAGGATTCAATATACCTCACCAATCTGGACCAGTGCAAAGTGGAGTTTCCCTTTGAATTGCTAATTTTTTGCATTAAAAATCTATAATGAAGTTCTATTTTGAAGGACAATTGGTAACTTCATCTAGGCTAGGAAATAGTGTTTTATGCCAATAAGCACAACTTAGTTGTATGTAAAGGAGTGGTTCGGTCTGTCTTGTAGTCTTATTTGTGCTATTTATGAAGAAAACTAAAGACTACGAGTCCAGAGTTTGTGAGGTCAAGAACTGATTTTGTCCTTTTTCACATTCAGGTTTTTAGAAATGCCTCTATTTACAACTAGATAGATGAATCTCAAAGCAGACTTTTCTACAAAATAAACTTATTTCTGTGGAGGTTTCATGAAACCTAATTTTCTATTTTTTGATTGTAAGTAGTATATTATGCAGACACTTATTAAATTCTCTATTGTATGTAATATATTTATATCTTTGTGCTTCTTTAAAACTAATTTAAGATTCAGTGTACTTTTTCTTTTACACATGTACTTTCAAATAGCTAGGAAAATTAATTTTCTATGAACATTAGCTATTCATCAACTCATGTCTTCTCTGGTCAGAATTTGTGGGGAAAGGAAGGTCAACATCCTAAAGATGCCCTTGAAGGGTGGTGAAGAGATGGCGAACCAGGATGTGTGAGATGGTTCTAAAGCTAAATAAAAATCACATTATATTGTTGTCTGGATAGACTGGGGGGGGCGGGGTCTGTATTGCATGGATCTTGGTGGACTTTCTCCAGAATCAGGATATGTAGGATTACTGAAAATAAACCAGGATTAGCCGTGACTTCTGGTTCACAAAGAATAAGGGATGAGCTATGCAAGGCTCAAAGTCCAGACAACCCAAGGCTGCTCTCAAAGCGGATATACCCTCACTAACTCCTCAGAATTCCTATAGTTCCATTGTCCTCCTCTAAGATTGGCTCACTGACTGACTGATTTCTTTGCATGTCTTCAGTGGGGCTAACACTTTTGATGCAGTCTTCCAGATTTATGTCTTTAAGCCTTTTAAAACTTCAGAGAAACTATTCGATAATTGAATATTTATGTTATCATAGCATTTTACTTTAAAAATCATCTTTTCCATAAAATTGGTAAAACCCTGCATACCTTAATATTGCTTGTCAGTGTCTTTTACTCTACTTTTGCAAAAGCAACCACTGACAACTGGTCAATCAAGTTAAAAGGGCCATAATTATTAAACTATATGAAATGAACACTTCCAGTCATTTTCAAGCAAAGGTTAGAAACCCACTTGTCAGATTTGGGGGGAGTTTTGTTTAGGTCCTGGTTCTTCTAGGTTAGGAATTCTTAACCCCAGGGTCCACAGACCTGGATGATTTCAGGAAAGTCCATAACCTTGGCTGTGGGAAGAAATTACATCTGTATCTTGAGATTTTGATTGGTTTCCTTTGCAATTTTAGTGTATTTTATTTTACACATTTAAAGAACTTCAGCAGGGCAGCTAGGTGGTGCAGTGGATAAAGCACTGGCCTTGGATTCAGGAGAACCTGAGTTCAAATCTGGCCTCAGACACTTGACACTTACTAGCTGTGTGACCCTGGGCAAGTCACTTAACCCTCACTGCTTCACCAAAAATAACTTCAGAAAAGGGGTCCAGGACACTACAAAAGGTAACCACTTCACCTCCCCTTCCCTCTCCCTCTCAGTACCCTCATCTCTACTGCCTCTAAGAATGTCTTTCCACACAGGGGTCTGTGAAAATCTTACTATTCTTCTGGCCCTCTAGTGGCAATGCCACAACACAACATGACAGTGAGTGTTTCTATGTGAGTGACTTTATAGGGTCAGCTCCCAAGACTGCCAGGAAAGGGAGGAAGAGATTAAGAGGGGAATTGGCCTTAGATCAAACTAACAGCTTGATAAGAGAGTGCTCATCCAAGATTTTGGAGTTCCATGGCAGCTTCCAGGAGGATCCCAAGTTAAGAGCTGAAAAGCACCTTAGCCTCATTTTATAGGTGAAGAAACAGGACCAGAGAGATTTAAATGACTCACCCAGTCACACAGTGTCCAAGGCAGGATTTGAATCCAGGTCTTCCCAATTCCAAGTCCAGTGCTCTTATCCACTACACCCCCTAGCTGTATATAGCACGGTGAGAACAGAGCTTACTTCCCCAGTTTTGTTTGTCCTATCTCTTATGCCTTCTTATTCTCAATCTTACGGAATTGAATGGGAAGGAGGTGAAAAATAGACAAGACAAGCAATGGAGAAAAACATTTATTAGTGTATTAAACCTTATTATAGATTTCATCATTTTATAGCACCTTGAAATTACAAAGAAAAGGCAAAACGTATGACTCTGGAATCAAATCACATTGATTTCATGTGTCCAGAGAACACAGAGAATCCATTAGGCTCTTACCTCTGAGTTTTAGAAGCTTCAATGAAGTTGCAGTTGGTTAGTAAGAACCGTGGTCTCTTTTCCCCCATGATTCAAGAAGCAAGTGCTAAGACTAACCAACCAGCCTTGTATAGGTATCCAGGACTGCTGCTTTTCCCCCTACATCATAACCGATTTCAAATGGTGCTAGACAAAAACAGACTCTGAACACCAAGAGAAATCGGTCAGCCTGTGTAAGAGAGAGGTCCAGTAGGGTTTGTGGAATTCTGCTGTATTACAACAATGGCGGACATCTTTGCATATACAAATAACCTCAAGTTATCAGGCAAGTAAGAGAACAGGGGAGCTACACCTATCCTCATTATTCCAGAAAAACACATCACCACTCAATTGAAGACTAAAATCATGGCATTCATTAACCAAGAGGCATTTATTTTTATGAAACTATTGGGACCCTACCACAGCTGGGCAGGACTATTAACTAACATTCCATAAAAGTATTATCATCATATTAATAAAATGCTGTCATACATCCTCACAACAACCCTGTGAGGTAGGCAGGTGGTGAAAATAATCTCCATTTTGAAGAAAAGAAAACTGAGGCTCAGAGACTGGACTATTTCAAACTCACACAGCTAGTAACTGGTTGAGATTAGAACCTCGGGTCTTGAGATTCCGTCCAGAGTTTTTTCAACTGCGCTATGCAAAATTGGCCTCAGTTTCTTTATAGCATCATCCCTGAAGCTAACACCTCCAACGTGATCCTACCCCTTAATGTTGATTTTTATGAAATCATCATCCCGTGGAGGGGGTCTTTTCCCAGTTCAAAAGGCAAATCTAAAAAGCAGACGAGCCACTGAAACTTCTTGGTATGTCCTTCCCTTGCGGCAATTCTTACTCCTAAAACACTGATTTCAAATGGTGCTAGATACAGAGATGGAAAAATCTAAGCCACCATGTGAAACCAGCTTCCAGAAGAAGAGGAACATCCTGAAGATGGGGAAGCCTCAAGTGTCTGTTCTGAGACGGAAGGTCTTCTTGCTCTTCCACTGCTGATGAAAGGTGCAATTATTATCATGGCACAGAAGGAGACAGAGTTACACAATGGTGACTGAAAGAAGACAGAAATCACCTTCTTACTTTCTAAGAGGTGGCAACACAAACCTTTTTCTGGATTAATTACGATCAGGCTAAAAGAGACCAGGTGAATTGTTACTGCAGATATAAACGGGAGTTAAAAGCTCTTCTTTGAAAAGTACTATTAGCTCATACGACCAGGACATTTTCCCACCTATGCCATCATTTTGCATCCTTTCATGAAAGGAGATTTAGTACCCACCAGTGGTTTCTTCTCCAGCCTATGTAGAATTACTAAAATTTCAGTTGAGGGGCCCATCCCATATATAACATACATGGGGGAATTTTCCTAATTTGCCTATAAATGGACCTCCCAAAAGATCTTTCTAAATCAGGTCATATGCCATGCATTCATTCTCCCCACACTTCCCCTTTCTACCTAGATCAGGGGTTCTTAACCTGTGGTCCATGAACTCCAAAAAAAAAAGTTTTTTTGGATAACTATTTCAATAGAATTTGTTCCCTTTATAATCCTATTTATTTTATGTTAGGTATTTAAAAACATGATTCTGAAAAAGGGTCTATAAACTTGACCCAACCACCAAGAGTCCATGACACAGAAATGATTAAGCTTTGACCAAAATGACCTTTTCTGTCCTCTCAAATTGCCACTCTAAGAAAACAGACACACGCAGGCTTATTCAGAGTGACTTTCCTGACACCAAATCAAAAGGCAACAGAAGAGAAGGCAAAATTATAACGTTTCTTTGCTAATTCTCATTAGGCCTAAGGGTCTCAGGCGCTTTTTTGTCACTGCTGGGAAATACCATCTTACACTTTGGAAACAATCTGTTGATTAGAATCTCACCTCTGCAAAAGCTTTTTGTTTTGAGAAGGCATTGCTTCCATGCAGCCTGAATCTCTCTACTAATCTCCTAATTGGCAGGCAACAACAACAACAAAAAAAAACTCTTCCCGGTGGCATGCAAGATTAAACATGCTCCCTTCAAAGACGTGGGGATCACGGAGGCCGAAGAGCCTGAGTTCCCTGCTGTGCCCACTCTTGAAGCACTGCTGTCACTAACCCCTTCGATGCTGCCATCCTATCACAAGGTTGTCACTGACTCCGGCCCTTCCCAGAACACAGACTCTCTCATCGCCTTAAATGTAACAGATTTACTTACGTGCCTACTGCACTGCAAAGGCACTAAGGCCCTGGGGAGACACAAAGACCTAAACAGCTTCTGACGTCAAGGACTTTGCATCTTACTCTAATGGTCCAGCTTTTTTCCGGTTGCCTTAGAATATGGTTAAGCAAGAGTTGAGCTGGGCTGGGACGGGGCATTCCAGGGATTAACCAAACCAACCAACCTGGCAACATACCGATCAAGGGGATGGTGGGGCTCTCCCAAATCATATTCCTAGGTGATGTCAACCAAAATGATAAGAAGCTAAGTGGGCGGCAGCTAGGTGGCGCAGTGGATAAAGCACCGGCCCTGGATTCAGGACTCCCTGAGTTCAAATCTGGCCTCAGACACTTGACATTTAACTAGCTGTGTGACCCTGGGCAAGTCACTTAACCCTCATTGCCCTGCCCCCCCCCCAAAAAAAAAAAAGAAAAGAAAAGCTAAGTGGGCAGGAATAGGAAGGAGAGAGGTTTTATCTGGGTTGTCTTTAAGGACGTGTCAGGGTTGGGACAAAGAGTATAGGTTTGGAGATCTTGACCAGACTAAAATTTGGAGTGACAGTAGTACATCCCAACAGCACCAGATCCCCTAGCTGTATATATAATCGGTGAGGTCTAGTGTCTCTGCTGATGATCTGGCCTTCGAGTTCTCTGGGAGAGTAGGGATCGGGCTTTCCACTGTTCCTATGCCTCCTTACCGTGCCAAGCACAGTGATAGGCACACATCCATGATAAATACCTGGTTAAGAAGAAAATGGAGAAGTTGTGGGAAGTGTGGGGAAGGAGGAAAGGGAGGTAGAGGAACCCTTATACATTCATGCAAAAGCAAGTACACGGTGCAGCCGAGTCCTGGATGTGTCTGGCTAGCCAGCCACTTCAGGAAGCTCTGAGTGCCCATAGTGGGGTCATTGTCCCTGAGCCTAAACAGATTCATCACAGAGGCTCTCACCAAGGCAGCAGCTTTTCCTTCCTGTTCTTGCCTCTGATGCTGAGTCACAGCAGCTGATGCAAAAACAAACAAACAAACAAACAAAACAAAACAAAACTACAAAACTCCTGCTTCTGGCTAGTTTATCAGGAGGCCAGGCAGGAAGCCCTGCTTCTCGCCATTGACAGAGAGGCTTCTGGTGTTCCTGGTTGTGAAGAGGAAGGGTAAAATGAGGGGCCTTTGGGTCACAAAGGGACCACATGTGGTGGGGGCATCTCCCAGGCACAGAAACTGCAGGGCCAACCTCTGCTTTCCAGCAGACCTTGGCTCCGGGCCCTGTTGTCAATCCAGAACACATGGCGGCCATTTGCCCCCACCTTCTCCTTCCAAAGAAGAGGAGGCACTCACAGCTAGCTTGCTATATGCACTGTGACTCAATGGGAAACAAAGCATTTTGCACCAACCTTTCTATGGCCTTCCCATTCTGTAGGAAGTGCTGACTGTCAGAGCCTCCACTGGTGTGCAAGGAGCCCTAGGCTGGTCATCCGGTGATGGTGTTTCTAGGCCACAATTCACAAAGGATAGAAGGAACTGTAGGTCAGATCAGTAAAGGGAGATCCCACACGTGTGAAATTACTATGTGAGGATCCCTAAATCCAGTCGTTTGGGGTTTCCCTAAAGGCAGTAAAGGGGAAGGCCTAGGCTTCTGGGACAGTAGCTCCTAAATGAGTTTTCTTTGTTTTTTCCCCCCAGAATAGTGAACAAACTGTCAGAGCGCCATGGCAGGCCCTAAGTTACTATCAGATGCAAATATGGGGGACAGGGAAGTAACTCCGGAATTCTTAATTGTCCGAGTTGCTCCCTAGGGGCCTACTATCCTCGTGATGATGTGAGGTGGACTCTCCTAGGGGGCTGGCTTGGCTCTGACAGACCCCTTCTTGGGGCGTCATTTCCAGACGAGAATGGGCACATGGGTGAGCACGCACCAGTTCACCGTAGCTGCCTCTTGGGCTCCCCCAACAGTTCTGTTCTCCATAGCTGAGGTCCAAGTTCTCAGACACACACCAGAGTCCCCAATGCCCTCTTTGGGGTAAGACTATTTCGGTCTGGGGAAGGTGGAATCAAAAGTGAAACTGCAGCTATGGGTGAGATCTAACAGTCGAGGAGTGGGGGTGAGGTCAAAAGAAGCACGGAGGGAGGAGACTAACCAGTCCTCCGTGTGCTTATGGTCCTCCATGGCCACCGAGGGGGCTGTGCACCCTTCCCTTCTCTCCTCCCTCCTCCCCTGCCCCCACCAGCTGCCAAGGGAGGACCAGCAGGCTCCATCTCCTACCGGGCCCTCCACTGCTGGGGACCTGCTCACCAGATCTGGGGGGAACTGCTTGCAGGAGCCATGTCTCTGCCTCCCTTTCACCCTTACGTTCTCGGGAGTCGGCCAGGTGTCCCTGTCCCCAGCACAGCTTCAACGTCTTCGGGGCCACTCCAGAACCCTGTGTCTCGAAGGAAAGGGCATCCTGACAGGTCAGACGTTCTCCCCATTGTCTCCCTAATGCAATCCTCTCCTGCCCACCTTCTTTCTTGTACGGGGAGGTACTGGGCATGTTAACTAACCTCAGTCTGGCAGTTCTGCCCAGCGCCTGGGCACACACCTGGCAGACAGCACACGAAGTTGGGCACGCCCAGTGACGCTGTTCCACCTTCCTCTTTGGGTGGGGGGGAAGCAGGGACGGGGCTGGGCCAGTCGTGGGGTGGGTTCTGAGCCCAGCGCCAACTTTCAAGCGCGCCCTCTCGCCTGCTTCCCCTAAAGCATGATATGGCTAGTAGTTGGACCCAGGCTGCCCACCAGCCACACTCTGTTATCAGGACCTGTCTCTGCCAGTCTTAAGACCAGAAACAGTGAGTGGGGGAGGGAGGGGTGGAGGAGGAAGTTTCACAGTCTGGTGCATTCCCATGGGGGGGGGAGAGAAGAGGGAGGGAAGAGAGAGGAAAGGGAGGGAGGAAGAGGGAGGGAGAGGGGAGAGACAGAGGAAGGGGGAGGGAGGAAAGAAGGGAGAGGGGGAAGATGGGGAAGGGAAGGAAGGAGAAAAAAAGGGGAGGGAAGGAGGGATGGAGGGAGGGAGAGAGAGGGGGAGAGAGAGAGAAGAAGGAGGAGGAGGAGGAGGAGGAGGAAGGTAAGAAGGAAGAGAAGGAGAAGGGGAGGGGGAGGGGGAGGGGGGAGAGACAGACACCCACCTCCCTTTACTGAACTTTGATGTCTCCCCTTTCATTTCATTTCCCCTCCTGTCAGGAATGACGCTAGCTGGTGGGGGAGGGGCCCAGGTAGCAAGTCGACTAGGCTCTGCCAGGCTCTATCCCAGGCCTGGCACTCTCCCTCCAGCCGTTACCCAACATGCACTTCTGCCTCTTGTCGGGGAGACCTCGCCCTCTTGTTTTCAAAGTTTTATAACAGTATTGTTTGTTGTTGAGCAGATTAAATTCTTTAGAGGTTGGGGGGCGGGGGGCTAGAGAAGAGCCAAAAGATTAAATGAGCTCCTTTCTGAACATAGAGTTCACCTGTCTTGGAAAGGGACCAATGACCAGGAACACGTGCCCTCTCTCTTTCTCTCTCTACCCTCCACCTTCATGCCCTCCTTCACTTCCTGCCCTGGGGAAGCCCTCTGAGTCTGACAAGGACATGCCTGGTCGCATGATCGAGGGTTGGGGCTTTAAGGGTCAATAAGCCAGGGGTCAAGACAAAAATGAAAGCAATCAAACAGAAGAACAGCAATGGAAAAACTGACCAGTCCCTCCCCCACCCCTCCCAGACCAGCTGAGGATCACTAAACTCCGGGTAAATGCCCCAAGCCCTCCTGTCACCAGGAGGTGCTTCTTCATCTTCCCCAAAGGTTTGCCAACTCAGTCCTGGACCCCCGGTGTCCTATGGGGAGTTCCCAGGGGCTCAGTCTAGGCAGATGTTTTGTTTCTGAAATAAGCTCTGGCTTATAGTTAAACCTTTTTTTTTTTTAAGTTTAAGTGACCCAAGACATTTTCATAAAAATGTGCCCTGATGCACATTAATCACCGTAACGTAACATGCCAGATATGATGGATAAGTTATAGTGGATTATGGATTGTGCCTCGTTCTCTATACACAAACACGAGAGGAAGCAAGGACTAGTGGACAGAACACCGGCCTCAGTCAGGAAGACCAGGGTTCAACTCTTGCCTCTGACACATGCTGGTGGGACGCCTGGCATGTGGCTTAACTCCTCAATGCCTCAAGCATCTCCCTAAGACTAGGAGCTTCCCAACAGTTGCTGGTTTGTCTTGATGGAGAAAGTGTCTTCACTTGGAGTTCTCCATGACACCAAATGACATCACTGCCCCCAAACTCATCCACATATCTGTCTACACACACCCCCTAACCCCATCCAAGGAGCTAGACCCACTTACACGTACCTGTTAGAGGAAGTTCACATGGACATGCCGTGGGGGGGGGGGGGGTCTATGAATGGAGCAGGGGAAAAATGAAGAATAAGAAAAGACAGATTGTGGGAAGAACTTGAGCCTTTTGCATCCAAACTGCTGCATTCCCGGTCCAGCTCTGCTATCCCGCCAGCTACAAATGTCCTGAGCCTACATCTCCCCATTTTTAAAGTGAGTGGGAACGAAAACACTTTGGGAAACTTTAAAATCTAACAGAACTGTGAGCTCTCCTCATCACTGCCCACTAAAGCTTTGCTGACCCCTTTCCTACGTTTTCCAGCCCAGGAGGGAAAGGCAGTGAGGTCTACCCCACTGCCCACCCACCCCCGCTTCACAGGTGACGGAATGCAATGGAGAAGCCTTTAGTAGGCCTTGGCAATGTGTCATGCATTATTCTAAATACAAAAAAGAAAAGTCGGTCCCAGCTTTCAAGGTGGCAGATTTTCCTCTTCTATTAAAAATGTATACTTTACCCTTAGCCCAAGTTATTTTTTCAGGCTCTGGACCCTCCAGTTCATCTCAAAGAAACATGAGCACTTCCTGTTCCCCAGGGGAGCCCCCCCCAATCCCTAATACTCATCCACCACTACCCAAGCCATTTCCCAGCAGGTGAGTGGGCCATTTCCCAGGAGAAGTCTACCTTCTCCACAGGGAGGGCCGTGAGGCAGGCAGGGGATGCAAACAATTCTACCTCTGTCCCTTCCCCCGCCAACCTTCTAAAAGCATCTCTGGATAACGGTGCCAGGTGCACGCCTTCCACTCGGTCAGGCCACAGCGCTCCCTCCTACAGACCCATCAGAATCCCTGGCTGTGGGGCAGGTAGGTGGGCAGTGCCCAGGCCTGTGGCTACAGGTCCCACCCAGCCTGAGGCTCCTCCCTGGAAGGGATTGGTGGGAACATGCCCTCTTGGGTCTTTTTCTTTCTTTCTTTTTCTTTTTTTTTTAACCTCATTAAAAAAAAACCCACCTATTTCTGGGGCAAGTTCCAGGAGCCCACACAGTCAGGTTACGGGGTGGGTTGCCAGGACAAAGCTATTTACTCTAGTATGGCACGACTCAAGGCTCTTGGCTCAGCAGCTCCAGCAGGGAGCAAAGAGAGGGCCAGAAGCAGAAACGGGGTGAGTACTGATACCCCAGTACTACAGCAATCAGAAAGCGTGGCAGTCATAGAAATACACCAAAGCCAAAAATGCTCTTTTGAAAGGTGGCTTATATGCAACAATCTACCTCCACAAATCCCATTAAGAAGTTCCTTCTTGGGGTAGCTAGGTGGCGCAGTGGATAAAGCACCAGCCCTGGAGTCAGGAGGACCTGAGTTCCAATCTGACCTCAGACACTTAACACTTACTAGCTGTGTGACCCTGGGCAAGTCACTTAACCCCAATTGCCTCACTAAAAAAAAAAAAAAGAAGAAGAAGAAGTTCCTTCTAGAAAACCCTGAGCCACTGTCTGTTGGTCTAGTTTCTCCTGATCTGATCAGGAAGTTCTACCTGATTATCTAACCAAAATCTACCACACTGTGACCTTTTCCCTATATACATCCATGTCAAAAAGAGCTGCTTGTCATCCCTCACAGAGTATTCCTTCAGAGACTGAAAGGCTGCTGCTTAGCAGATAAATAAGATGTTTCAAGAGGCAGAGTGGTCCCCAAGAAGATGAAGCCCCACTTCCCCTTCTAACCCTCTCCAGCCTCACAGAGTCATTGGACACTGCTAAGGGTCTCCTGTGTGAAAAAAGGGAGTTGTTTTAACCTAACTTCTTATCTATCTCCCTCACTCCCCCCCCTTCTTCTTTTCTCTCTCTCTCTCTCTCTCTCTCTCTCTCTCTCTCTCTCTCTCTCTCTCTCTCTCTCTCTCTCTCTCTCTCCCCCCTCCTTTTCTTCCTCCTCCTCCTCTTCTATCTTTCCTCTCTCCTCTCTCCTCCTAGGCCCAAAAAGCAGGGATTCTGTCACTCAGAATCCATCTTTAAATGAGCCCCAAACCAGAATTGTTAAATAATTCCTCCAATGCTTCAGGGATCTACGATTTAATTGGCATGGTTGCACCCTCCAAGGAAGCAGATGGCAACCTTTCCACACCTAAGCAGACATAGTCTATTTGCTTCTGTAGCCAAAAGATTTCATTACCTAGTGACCAACCTTCTGGTTGATGAGCCTCTCAGCACTTATCCAGGCTGATCCTTGGAAGGCAGCCATGTAGGCCTTCACTGGGCCGAATTAGATATAATGTTTTGATACTTGGATGGATCTCTGAACTCAGTGGTCTAACTCCCTCACCAGGGGCAGATTCATAACCGCTCCAAGCCTCTTTACCCTGTGTCATTCCCATTCTGTCTCTCCAAGTCTATTCAAGGAAGACCCAGCCAATGAACTGGAGACAACCTTTAGATAATCTTCAGTAGATCTGTGATCTCATCATTGTGGTTACTTCCCCTAACTACGCACGGTGCCTCTTTCTCTTATCCCTGTCATCCTCATAAATCTCCCTCACTTTTACCCTCCCAAGGAAGAAGATCGTCACCATTTCTTTGCTAAGAAGAAAGAGACTGGGGGCAGCTAAGTGGCACAGTAGATAAAGTACCAGCCATGGATTCAGGAGGACCTGAGTTCAAATCCAGCTTCAGACACTTGACACTTACTAGCTATGTGACTCTGGGCAAATCACTTAACCCTTATTGCCCCACAAAAAAAAAAAAGAAAAAGAGTCCAAGAAGAGGGAGTGGTCAGCAGTGTCCAAAAGCTTCAGAGATGCCAGTAAAGATGATCACTGATCATAAGCCATCAGATTTAACAGTTAAGAGATTACTGGTAAAGTTGGAGAGAGCAATTTCAGTTGAGTGTTGGGGTCAGAATGCAGGAACTAAGTGGAAGAAGAGGTGATGGAGGCAAATGTAGATGACTTTTCCTAGGAGTTCAGCCACAAAAGGGAGGAGAGACATAGAATAATGGCTTGAGGTGGTGGAAGGGTCAAGGGACGATTTCTTACCAGTGGGATAGCCATTGGTAAGTTTGTAGACAGCAAGAAAGGATCCAGTAGATAGGCAGAGATCAGAGATTAAAGAGAGGTTGAGAAAGAGGCAGCGTGCATAGTTAGGGGACTTGCAGTTTCTACTGTCCCCCCTCTCTAATCCATTCTCCACACAATTGCCAAAATCAGTTCTCTAAACCCCAAATCTGATCACATGACCCCCCACCCGGCTCAGAAACCTCCAGGAACTTCCTGCTTTCCCTGTGATGAAATACAAATTCTTCCGCATGGCATTTGACGTCCTACACCATATGACTCCCATCTACCCTTCCAGGATTAGTAAACCTTATTCTCCTTTACACCCTCTTGGTTCAAGTCAATTGGTGCTTCCATCTGCATCTGCATGCCTTTGCAGCTTTCCCCTCTTGATTTCCACCTGTTAGAAAACCTATCTTCCTTTGAAGTTCAGTTCGGGGGCCCTTTTCTATAGGACACCTTCCCCGATCTTTTTTTTTTTTTTTTTTTTTGCAGGGCAATGAGGGTTAAGTGACTTGCCCAGGGTCACACAGCTAGTTAAGTGTCAAGTGTCTGAGGCCGGATTTGAACTCAGGTACTCCTGAATCCAGGGCCAGTGCTCTATCCACTGCGCCACCTAGCTGCCCCTTCCCTGATCTTTTTAATACTTGATGCTCTCTTCTCCCTCCATTCTGAATGACAATATAAATTTCTGCCTTTTTTTTTTGGTGAGGCAATTGGAGTTAAGTGACTTGCCCAGGGTCACTTAGCTAGTAAGTGTCAAGTGTCTGAGGCCAGATTTGAACTCAGGTCCTCCCGACTCCAGGGCCAATGCTCTATTCACTGTGCCACCTAGCTGCCCCTAAATGTCTGCCTTTATAAGGCATATCCCACGCCCACCTCACTAGAAAGTTAGTTTCTTAAAAATGGGGGATATTTTTTTCATTTTGCTTTTGAATCCCCAGCACACACTGGTGCTCTCACATACAGCAGGTGCCTAACAGATGTTTGGTGGGTCAGATCAGATAGGGACCATTTTTCATTTTTTTAAATTCCCAGTACCTATCAGGGCTCTTGCATATAGTAGGTGCCTAATAAATGCTTGTTGGACTGGATCAGAAATCTTCCTCAGGGGTAGCTTACCTTCGATGGACACCAATGGAGACAGCAGGCTGCCCACTGGTTATGTCCCACTCTCAACATGACTGACCCGCCTTCCCTGGTTATGCATCTTCCTGACAACATTCTGTATGTCACTTCTCTTGCACAACTCATGTTTGGTAATGCATTGCAGCCAACTCATGTCACCCACCATCACTTCTCCATCGCCCTTTGGGTGACCCACAACTTTCATTCTACAGAGACTTGGCGTTCCATGACTCATGGCCACATGGCATCCTTGGAAGACTTGTTAAGAGAGGCCTTTGTTTCAGACCCATCAAGCCTATAAACCCATTCAAACCTATAAACAAGAGTAAACATTCTCTTAAAGAATAAATCAATCAAGGCAAATGCCTTCCCCATCTTTATGGAAACACTATTGACCTGAACGAAGCATATTTAAATTAATGCCAGTTTTAGTAATAAAAGTGGTCAGGAGGCTACACGGATCATTTGTAAACCTAAGCATGGGACCTAACTGTTTGAAACTAATAGGTATTTATGTTAGGTGACAGAGGGGACAGAGTGATGGAAGACCTGAGATCAAATCCTGCCTTGGATACTTAATAGCCATGGGGCCAGTCACACCTCTCTGGGCCTCAGTAATATCTATAAAATATGAGGATTGGACTCAAAGACAGCCCCCTACCAAGGTTCCTTACAAGATCTAAATCTATGATTCTATGTGTGTATTCCTAAAAACCTCAGAAAATCGAAATCTGTCAGAGGCCTGAAAACTTCAGGGACAGTGCCTCCTATAGCAATGTAATGTGAGTATACTGTTCCTTCTTCGGGGAAAATAAAAGTATAAGAAAATAGCACCTTCAGTATCTTATTGCTTGCACCTTCTCAATAGGTGGGGGAGGGAAAGAATTTGGAACTCAAAATTAAAACATGAATGTAAAAAATTAAATTAAAAAAGAAAATATTCCCTTCAGGTAGTTTAATAAACTGAATCACTCTCAAAGATAGGATTGTGATATGGAAGGTGGTGGTGCATTCATTCCCTGCTCCAACCCCCAATCCCCACCCCCATGAGTGTTTCCACTTCCTGTGACACATTAGCCAGTTCCTTGGGCTAAGGTCAGATGTTTGCGGGCTAACTACGATAACCCACAAGTTGGAAGTATGTGAGAGGAGATTCACAACATCACTTACCTTACTTAAGGGGAAGAAGCATATCTCAAAGGACCCAGCTGCCACGTTTTAAATAGGCACTTAATAAATAAACACCCAATTGAACTGAATCCTTTTCTAATGGGAGCAACTTGGGCTAACTCCGTGTCTTCAGGAGCACCAGGACCAAGTGCCTTCTCTCATTGGTTAAGATTCTACAATGGGAAGAAATTCAGCCAATCCCCTCAGTATCAAATTTGCAAAAGCTCAATGCATCTTAACTTTGCCTCATGCCAACTGTGCAACTTAGTTGAGTAGGGAAAAGGCAAAACCAATTACGGGGAAACAATATTACAACCTGGCTCCCCCAGCCAAGAAATAAAAACTCCAGTTCTAACCTGCCCAGATGGTCAGAGAAGCACAGAATATCTGAGCTGGAAGAAGCTAATTTAGTCCAATCCCTCATCCTGCACACGAGAAAACCAAAGTCTAAGGGGCAGAAAGGGCCTTGTCCGAGCTCATGCAACTAGCTGGTGGCCAAAATGATCACAAGAATACATACAGTTCTCCTGACGCCTGCCCAGTCTGTACAACCCCTTCCAGCTACATTGAGCTTAGAAGAGAAACTCACAGGTTATTAATAACTTTAATAATAATTACCTGGTAAATGTTTCCCTTAAGGCTGACGGATGCTTTCCAGAGAAACTTACTTCAGAAATGCAAACGATCAGGGATTTAAACAGTTCATTCCAATCCAATAATAATTCAGTTGCTAGTAGGACTGTGCTGGTACTAGAGAAAAGAACACAGAATGAAAAAGGATGGCCCACCTCACCTCCCTCCTCCCCATCGTACGCACATCATCATCATCATCTTCAAAGTAGATATTTAAGGTTTTCAGAGTATTTTACATGTTACCTCATATATGCCTATCTCATGTGTACGTAATTCCATATATGTATAGAGAGAAACACACATTATTATTACTACAGAAATGTGAGTCATTACTATTGAGCACTGCTTTGGTGGCAGCTGGAGACATGACTTTTAAAACACGGCCTTCACTCTTCAGAGAAGCTCTTGCAGGCTGGGCCCCCCAACCCACAGGGGCTCCTGCTTATGCAACCTCCAAGGTGGCAGGGCAGTGACAGAGGTACACCACAAGGGGGCCACACTATCCTACCTTCGGAGACACCACCTGGGAAAGAGGCATGAATGGCCCTTTCCAGCCTTCTCCTGAATAGTTAAACAAACAAACAAACAAAATGGCTCTGGTGGCTGTTGGTTTTTTCATTCCCCCCCCCACACACACACAATGTGTTTATGTTACTGCAGGAGGTACTACATTACCCAGGGGATGTCATGGAGAGCAGTGTGTGGCCTCTCTTAATTTAATTAAACAAACACTTTCCAATTCTGAGGTGCTGTGATTTTACAATTTCAGGAAGACCTGAATTCAAATCCTACCTTAGACGCTTACTAGCTGTGTGACCCTGGGCAAGTCTTTTCACAGCCTCAGTTTCCTTATCTATAAAATGTGGATAACAATGGCACCTATCTCATAGGGTTTTTGTGAGGACTGAAGGAGATGATGCAAAAAGTACTTTACAAACCTCAGAATACTAAATAAATGCTAGTTGTTATTATTACTATTTATTGAGCATCTAAATGGTGCCAGGAGTTATATGCAAGAAGCATGAAATAAGGTCTTCATCCTGAGGAGTTTATGAATAATGAGACTCCTAAGACACTGAAGCAATTAGAGAACAATGTGAGGGACACAGTGGACTTGAAGCCTGAAAGATCTGGGTTCCAGTCCTGCCTACTCCACATTCTGGGCAAATTCCTTCCTCTCTCAGGGTTCTAGGTCAGCTGGTGTCAAACCCTTCAATGGAAATGGGGACCATTAAACTTTTCAGCAAGCTGCATAATGACTTAGTTTTAAAATGTAATGTTTATATTTTACTGTATTTTCTATTTATTTTGCTAAATATTCCCCAATGGCATTTTAATCAGTCTCCCTCAAACCTGGAGAATACTGTGGTCAGTCCCATGTCTGTTGCCTCTGCTCTAGGCCTTTCTCTTAAGAGAGGACAGGAGGACTTTGCCCACTTGAGAGTTCTCTGTACCAACAAGACCATCCCTTGTTCTATGAAAAGCTACACAGAATCACTCAATGGTGTGAATGTAGAGGCTCCTCTACTCAGGGCTACTGGGGAGCAAACTTGGATTTGAATCCCAGCCCCTAATACTTACTCCTTAATGACCACTTCCAGTGGTCTTTGGTCTCCCTGGGCCTCAGTTTCCTCGTCTGTTAAATGGGAGGGGAGAAAGTAGCTAGCTAATTTCTAAGGTCCCTTACATCTCATGAACTAGTAACCTGCCCCCCTAGTTCCAGGGACTTGGCCAACCCCATTCTAGGCCCCTTTCCCCACTACATCCTGGAAGATTCTGTACAAGGATGCTTCCAGCCATCCCATTCCCAACCCCCAGGTTGGGACTATCTTTACCCCAGCCCAGAAAGCTGGAAGGCTTTACTCAGGAGCAGGGGGGATCCTGAGGGTTCCTCAGTCTGGTGGCCCCTAATTCCTCCTCATCTGGGAGCCCTTCCTTTTGGCCAGCCCAAATTTCACATGCTATGATCCAGGTCCATTTCCCCTTGTTCTATATTTCAGATAAGTCATGCCTTTCTCCATAAAAAGTTCCCATGGCTGCCCTGCCCCTCAACTGCCCCTGTGACCCCTTCCCTAGCTACACAGCCAATCTCTGACGTCAGTCTTCCTGGCCCGACTGGGCAGCCAGTTTGTCAGGGACAGGGATCCCAGGAATGAAACAATTGAAGGCTCAACTCAAGTTCAGCCTTACCTGTCTCTGCCTGGAAGGAAAGAAATCCTGAGCTTGGGGAGCAACCCATACCTCGAACCACCCACACAGGATACCTCCCACCCCCAATCACCAATGATACCACTGCCAAACCTTGACCTGATACCCCCCACAAGATAGAAGTCAGAGTATGGGCACATTCCTCCCCATGCTACCTACCCACCCCCACCTGCTTGAATGATAATCCCTTGGCACCTGTGTCCTCTCCTATCAGGATAATCAATCCACAGCCATCCGGGTCAGGCAGAGCCAAGCTGGGAGCCTGTGGCCTGCAGGTGCATTCTTCACCAATGACTTGGCAAAGGCCGAACCCAAATGTTTCTCTGCCCCAACAAGTGCAAAGTTCTTACTGGCCATGCGGATGACGCCGGGGAGGGGTGGAGGCTGCGGCTGGGGCGTTAGGGGTGGGGCCTTGAAACCCTACGGAGGCAGCCCTCCCTGTGTGACCTTGAGTAAGTCATTTCACCCCTCTAGGCCATAATATTCCTGCCTGGGAAATGAAAAGAATCAGCCCCACCCTTCCTGTGGCAAATAATAAGTCCCAGCCCTGCAGCCTCCTGGGGTAGTGCAAAGAACCCTGAGGACTACAGTCAGAGGACGTTGGTCCAAACCCTAGTTGTGCGTCATCTTGGGCAGGTCAATTCACTTCTCTGGACCTCAATTTCCTCATGTGAAAATGAGAGGCCTGGACCCTTCCAGTCTTAAATCTGTAATCCCATGACCTTGGGACCAGATGGGTCCTACAGCCCTCTGTGGGGCAAAAGCAAAGACTGTGCTCTGAGTATTTTGGAAGACAGATGGGGGGTCAGGGCATCACCATGGCAGCCCCCCTCCCCCACTGGCCCAGGCCAGCGAGGCTCTAAATGGCCACTCCCCTGTGCCTCAGCCACCCCTGGCCTCCTCTCTCACTCTCTTCTCCTCGGTCATGCTCCTTTGTCCTTGGGACCTGACTCACAGCTAAATGTCCTTCAGGTGACAGCCTTCTTTCCCCTGGGCAATGTCTCAACCCTTAGAAGCTGGGAAGTTTTCCCCAGATTGCAATCTGGCCTGAGATTTCCTTTTCTCCAGCCTATGCCAGGTCTACATGTCCTTATTTTGAGGTTTCTTGGCCTCCGTTCCCCTGTCTTTCCTCTCCAGGCCTCACAGTCCCCACCCCCATTTCAGAGTTTCATGCCTCATTTATGGGCCCTATATATACCCATCCTTGTTGCTTCAGAAACATAAATTGTCCCTCCCTCTCCCTCTTCCCTTCCCTCTCCGTGTCTATCTCTGTCTCTTTGTCTGTCTCTGTCTCTATTCTTTCTCTTTCTGGCAGCGGGGGCCACACTGTTGGCACTGGGCACGCTCACCCTATACCCTCTCCTCCTGACTGTGCTGGGCCAGCCCAGAGACAGCCCAGTCCCCCACATTCACCTACTCTATCTTCCTGCTGGGCATTTGCCCTCCATGTTACCATCAGCTCTGCACAAGCCCTAAGGCCAGAGACCACATCATTCCTAAGGACCCTCTTGCACAACCCTTAAAGGAGGAAACTGAACCAGGCCCAAACCTCATTGCAGCATACACCCAAAGCCCAAGAAAAGAAAAGTGAAATTAAGGGACTTCCCCATGGTCACCTGTCTGCAAATAGCAAGAAGTGGCCTCTGCATCACCTGGCCAGAGGGAGCACGAAGCAGACAGAGGGTGCCCCGTGGCTGCCGCTGCTGCTGAACCGAGGCTCAGTCTTGCCGTAGTGGCCTCTGCCCTGGCCAGAGCCAAGATGCCAGCATTTCCCAATACCATCCTGCCTGTGGTTGCCCAAAACAGTGACTAAGCCTCAAGATGGGGCTGACCAATGAAGTCCCCACTATGCACAGACGGTCCTTCCTCCTCCGAGCCAAGTCCCAGGCTCACACGCCATCCTCCTCCCTCTTAACTAACTAGCAACTTGGCGACCCCAGAGAAAACCCAAATAATGTCTCCAAGGCTCTGGGGTCTTTGGGGTGAAAAGGGCAAGGAGAGAGTTCCTGATTTTTCTGGGGTCAGCCCTAGTTAATGCTGACTCTTCCCTCCAAGAAGAATGCAATATAAGAAAGCCCAGGACTCTGGGATTCCCTAACAAAGGTGGGGCAAGGAGAAGTCATCAGGTTGGAGGTGCAGGGGAATGAAGATGAAGTGACGTGATGGGGAGCACGATAGAGGAAAAGAAATAGGAAGCACCAGAGAGATATCAGTAGCTCCAGCTGAGATAACGGCATCCCCCTCCTTGCATTCTAACTCTGCCCTATCCACAGCTGCCCACTGAGCTAAACTAGACACCCAAAAAAGCTCAATTCCCCATGGGAAGCTTCAGACACCTCTGGCTTCAGCCCCACCCCCAGCTCCCTGGTTCCTACCTAGCCAAGGGCAGGCCCCACTGGAGACATCCTCAGGGGCTTGGTTGGCTTCTACATTTGCATGTTCCTGGCTAAATTATTCACAGAATTTCATTCCAGAAAGCCCCAACCACCTAAATCTAGGAGGAACTCTATCTGCCAAGTCCTTTGTCTCTCTGTACATTGGGTGGAGGGGGACAGAGGACTAAAAAGAAGGGTTCCTGACACATTCCTAATCCTCCTCCTGGGAGGATCTCAAAGCCCCACACAGAGCTCAGACCCCACAAAGACTAAGGTCTCAGGCAGGCTACGTCAGAGGGTAAAATGTTCCAAGGCAGAGACAAGGTTGGGCCAGATCAGCCTGACAGAAGCTAGGGAGTGCTTGGGGGTGGGGGTGGGGATGCATCAGATCAAGGGCTAGGGTATCTTCTCACATTATCCAAATGCACAATCAAAATACAAGGCCTGATTATTTTCTTGACGCAGACGGATTTGGTGTGGCTAATTAAAACAGGTCCTATTGGCCAAGAACATTGCAGTGATTTATTAGCGGGGTAGAGATTTCCTGGTGACGTGGCCAGTGCTTAAAAGGGCTGCTTTCTCAACTGTCACCATAACATGACCAATAAACCCCCCTCTCCTCCCGTCGTCCCACCCCTCCCCAGCTCTGCCAATTGTCATTATTTTTATTGTTGTTGCTATTATTGTTACTGGTATTACTTCTGTGTCAACTGCTCGGAAATGTTTTGTAATCGGCCTGCTGGACAAGGCTCAAATCTTTTTTAAAAGAGAGGGCAGTCAGGGTGACTCAGTTAGTAACCCAGCAATTTGGGATGGAAACCCAGGGCCCGGTCACCCATTTCCATAGTATGAACTACAGACCACAGCCCCCAAGCTGAGTGGCAGATGGGGACAAAGGTCATTCTTTTTTAAGGCAGAAAACCAGCCCAAAAAAGCATCTGAGGAGGATGCTCTGTGCCCCTGACACAGCATCCCTTACTTCCCGTCTCTCCGAGTGGGCTCCAAGGACCACCGAACTGTCAGAACTAGGCCAACTTCCTAAAGTTTGGGGGAAAGGGATGGGCTGGGGCAAAGTTTCCATTGAGTTACTCAGGAGAATTCAGAATGCTCCAGTTCCCTTCCTAGTCCCTCCTCCAACCATAGTTACAAATGGACACACCCAGCAACCACTCCTAGATCTCCCCACCCTGCCAATTCCCATGGTAAGAGACTGCAGTGGGTCTTTCCCCTCCCTCAAACTCCCTTAGGTCTATCCCACCACCAGCAGCCTGGACAGCCCTTCCACAAAAGCATGGGTAAAGAAAGGAGGACAATTATTTATCATAGTGTCACAGGGTCACAGATCTTCTCATTTAAGACCCGAGATTCCAACCAGTCCAACCTCCTCATTTCACAGATGAGATAACTGGGTCTGAGCAGGATCTTTTTCAAAATCAGACACATCAGGGGCAGGATCTGAACCCAGGTCATCTGATGCCAGAGCTAGGCCAATTTTTTTTACCCTTGGCATTTTTTAAAACTACTAACTCTCGCTTCTCCCTCACCTTCATTTCTTACTGACAGTGTGCGTGCGTGGGGGGGGGGTGATTTTGTTTTTTTCTCTACTGCACCATATTGTCCTCCCCTTTTGAAATCTCCTCCCCTGCATACCACTTGGGTATTCCCCACCAAATGAGCTAACCAGTCAAGATGCGGTAAGGGGGGAAAACAGTGACAGCAGGCTTCACTCATTTAGGAGGAATGCAAGGGGTGAAGGCCCACTTAGTCTGAACAGGGCTAGTTTTCTAATAATCAGCCCAGTGACCCACCGGTCAACTCATGTCACATGAGTCCCTGGGCTAAGCAACTCGGAGCCTATGAGCACGGGGCCAGTCGGGCAGGGGAGTGAGGAAGGGGAGCAGCGGAAGACAGCAGCAGACTGCCCACCCCATCAAAACCTGGAGCAGGACATGCTTGTCCAAGCGTCCAACTTCCTTCTGTGGGCAGCTCTCTGTTCTCTGTTCTAGAAAAACTAGTTTCAGAAACTCAAAAACGAGTCGAGGGAGACCGGGACAGTGTCTGACAGGGCTTTTGTAGAAGGCTATTCTGATCTCCAACACAAATGCTTCTCTCTACTCTTACCCCTCTGTGTTTCTCCTAAGGGTAGGCACAGAATGAAAAATGGAAGAGAGAAGAAGGAAAGCCAGAGGA
This sequence comes from Dromiciops gliroides, assembly GCF_019393635.1. NCBI lineage: Eukaryota > Metazoa > Chordata > Mammalia > Microbiotheria > Microbiotheriidae > Dromiciops > Dromiciops gliroides. Next base: position 107,051,622 of record NC_057864.1, read on the forward strand.
CCCAGTTGGTCAAACTATGAGGAGGCAAGTCAGAAGACTCCCTGGGCAAACAGGAAACGGACAAACTGGAAGCTGAGATCCTGCATGAAGTACAGCAGGGTCTTTGTTCACATCATGGGCATGCCAGCTCTCTCTCCAGCTGTCTTCTGACCCCCAGCACTTTTCACAATGTGCTGGGCCCCCAAGATCAGAGCCTCAGAGAGATGCTATCTCACTGGCTTTGTAGGTGAACACTGATCACAGACAGACAAAGACATGAGGTGCCTGCAGGGTATTTTCTCTCCTGTTTGAGCCAAAAGAAACAAACCCATTCACTCCCAAGGGGAACCACTGATTCCCTTACTACATCAGCATCTGCAGGAAGGGAGGTTGTGTGACAGAAGACGCAAGGTCTCTTAGTTATGTACATCCAACCAAGATGAAGGCGGCAGCTCTCTCTTAGGGACCCATGAGGGTCCCACAGGGCTCCCTTTGGGATGGAGAGAGGGGCAGCCACATCAGATAAGAACAGCTTAACATCAAGCCACATACACATGGAAGGTTCCTGGCAAGGCTACAGCGAGATACTGGAACCTGGCAAGAAGCCAAGATGGGGGGACCCAAGCCCAATTAACCTGGATTAACAACCAAACTCTCAAACCCAGAACTGAAGGCAGTCAGGATGGACAGGATCTTCAAGACCATGGCGGACAACACTCTCCCTTGAGCTGGGTGATGGGCATCTACTCTAAAGGAAGAAGCTTCTGAAAGCTGAAGGAATGAACTGGGGATCAGAGGTCAAGACCATGTATTTAACCCTCTGATAGCCAATCTTGCCCACCCCAGGGCTGGAGAGGATGAAAAGAATGATGAAGGCATCCAAGCTGGCTGGTACCACCTAAAGGCTGGTATGGACCAGCCTGAGTTCTGAAGGCCCAAAAGAAGCTGGCAAACCCAGGGACCAGAGTTGGCCTAAACCACAAAGGGCCCAGAGGATGAAATCAAATGAGATCATGTGTGTAAAATGCACTGTAAACTTTAAAACACTAGGGGCAGCTAGGTGGCACAGTGGATAGAGCACCAGCCCTGGAGTCAGGAGTACCTGAGTTCAAATCCGGCTTCAGACACTTGACACTTACTAGCTGTGTGACCCTGGGCAAGTCACTTAACCCCAACTGCCTCACTAAAAAATAAAAAAAAACCTTTAAAACACTAGACAAATGTTAGTAAAAGAAACCAACCCAGTCCCTCCTTGGCTGTGACGGCTTCACCTTACCAATGGAGGCTCTCCAACAATGTTGATCGGCATCCATCATGGAGGTGGGGAGGTTCTGATGGGCCCTCTAAGAGGAACAGGTCCCGTAACCCTGCAAGGAGGGAAAAGGAGAGAAGTGAGCTCAGGCTTGTATAGACGGACTGTTCACAACCACTGAGGACCAGGAGCAGAGGGGCAGAGCAATAGGACTGGAAACCTAATTCTTACAGCCTCAGCTGCCCGAGGGGGCTGCTTTCCCACCCAAAGCACAGTCCAGCTTATAGGGCATGGCAGAGACAGTGTGTGTGGAAGGGGGCTAGAGAAAGGAGGGTGCTTCCTTCTAGCTAAATAAAACCTGATCTGGCAATCACCCTCACTTCCCAAGCATAAGAAGCCTGCTCATGCCACAAACGAACTACCCCCATCTGATGACTCCAGGAAGCCATAGGGGAAAAATGGAGGGCCTCAGCTGCCTAGGGAAAAGTTTGGGCAGGATTCAGGGGCAGTGGGCAGCCCATCCTCACCTGTACCCCTGGGATCACTGGGTTGATGGACAAAAGGAACGAGAAATAAAACTCTGTCCAACATAACCAGCTCTAGAAAGATCTAGAATCCTCGTGCCTGGCACACATAGATGCTTAATAAATATTGGATGGACAATACACAGAAAAAAACAGTGCGTGGGGACCCTTTACATCGAGTGGATTCTTGCTCCAAATTTGGACAAAGAAGGAAAACGGAAACCCGAGGCTGGTTTCCCAGTAAACTGACCATTAGCCTAGCCCTGGTCTCCTCTCCAACAGAAGCCAGTGAAAATAAAGCATAGACAGGCACAGGCAGGGACGCTGATGGGCCTCCCCAGGTGCTGGTTTGTCCCACCCCGACTCTGATAGAAGGTGATATGGGTGACTCCTAGAAAGGCCCACTGCCCAAGATGGAGGTCTGCAAGATACCCCCCTCCTGCCCCCTGGCTTGAGGATAGGTCAATGGGGCTACAGGAAAATTCCTCAGAGGATTTCTAGCCCAAGGAACACTCCTGACATTTGGAGGAGGGAATGCAAAGATCTAGGGGAAAAAATACTGCTTGGCACTTCTAAACCCCAAGGGCTGGCATTTTCTCATCTGAGGTATACACTGGCCTATTGTGCTGCCTGACCCTGAGACTCTGGGTCCGGCCCCTTCCTCAGTCTGACCCCAGACAAGCTAATTTTCATGTCTATGGAGCATCAGACATGAGGCTGAAATCTCCCTCCCAGGGCTCATGACGAACTGAGTCATCTTCCAAGGGGAAAAAAAGAAAACCAGCAGCCCTCACCAGTGCGCCCCACTCCCTTCCCACAATTGCCAACAGCTGTTTGTCAACTTCTGCTCCTGAAGCCCCAGAAATGAAGGGAGGGGCCCCGGCCTCCCTCCATCCACAGGGCTTGATGTGTTCAGGAACCAGGCGGTCATTATTGACACTTAGGGAGGGGAGAGTTCAGAGGGAACACTGAGCTGGCTCCCAATGGGACTTCCACAGAACTAATCCTCCCTACTCCTCCAAGTCCTTCTTTTGTGAACCCTCCACTTGCTCCCTTGTACCCTGATGCCGCTTCAACCATCTGACACCGAAACCCAAGCATGCATAGACACGAGGCCTAAGGGGCTCACAGGGCCTTCCTCACAACAACCCTGTGAGATACACAGCTTATGACCATTTTACACGTGAGGAATACTCACTGAGGCAGTTAGTATTGGAGTCAGGACTTAAACACTGGGCTGCTGACTGTACCTAATGCTCTTTCCACTACACCTGGTGATAAAGACATCTGGGATGGGCTTGGGGTGTGTGCCTTCAGCTTCAAAGGGGCTCAAGGCAAGTGGGTCCCCTCTCAGAGTCTATTTCCCATCTGCGGGACTGAGTCCCACGCACAAATTCTCATCTCCTCTGTCTACCAAGGATGCTCGCAGAACTCCACTTCCTGGCCTCCAAAGCTCTACCATATAGAATCAGGTAATACATCAGTGAGAGGTGATATGGCCTAGCAGATGATGCTGGACCAGCGGTCAAGAGACCCGGTTTGGGGGCAGCTAGGTGGCGTAGTGGATAGAGCACTGGCCCTGGAATCAGGAGTACCTGAGTTCAAATCCGGCCTCAGACACTTAACACTAGCTGTGTGACCCTGGGCAAGTCACTTAACCCCAATTGTCTCGCTTAAAAAAAAAAAAAAAGAGAGAGAGACCCGGTTTTGAATCCTGTCTCAAGCACTTACTAGCTGCCTAACTGTGGACAAGTCACTTCAGGTCTCTGTGCCTCAATTTCCTCATCTATAAAATGGGCATTACAGGGTTGTTGAGAGGATCCAGTGAGACAATATATGCAAAGTACTTTGGAAATCTTAAAACTAAAGTGCCAACAATGACTTATACAGCTATTTCCTTTCACCAAAATTTTCTATAGTGGCACAGTGAATAGAGCACTGGCCCTGGAGTTCAAATCCAGCCTCAGATACTTATTAGCTATGTGACCCTGGGCAAGTCATTTAACCCCAATGATGTCCCCACTCCCCAATTTTTTTTCTATAGTCTTAGTTTCTCAATATTATCTGAGAAGGTGAGCCCAACACAAATATTCATTGGACCCCTCCGGCATTGAGTTCTATACCCTGAGGCCCATGCTGTGGGACATATTTAGGAGTGACCAGTAAGGAACAGGGCTGGAAAGAGGGCTGGACTCGTCAAGAATCTAGAATGCCCTAGACATGATCTTACAGGTAATCAGGAACCAGTCTAAATGTTGGAGCACGGCAGAGACATATCTTCTGCCTTTTAGATGACCTAACTTCTTCCCTACTTACTAGACGTGCAGCCTGGCATGTCACTCCCTGGACCTCACCTTCCCCATCTGAAAAATGAGGAGGAGTTGGACTGGGTGGGCCTGAAGGTCTCTTTCAATGTTAAATTTACGATCCTAGATGATGAGATAGGGATAGGAAAGCATGAGCTATGATAAAGGGAGGTTAGACAGGACTTGGTCACTAAGAAGCCTGAAGAGGGATGACAAGATTTCAAGCCGAGCTGACTGGGAGGCCACTGGGGCCATCATTAGGAATGTAAGAGCAGGGGAAGGGAGAGATGCCCAGTTCCATTTCAGCAGGGTTGAATTTGTGGCAGCAGTGGGACGCCCAAGTGACCCAGAGGTCCACCACTTTTTTTTTTTTAAACAAGACTCTGGATTATGCTGATATAAGGAATGCTTTGTGAGGAAACCCCCTCTACAAATGCAGGTCAGCCCCTTCTCTGCCATTTATAGTCTTAAGAAGTTGCTCAGGGCACTGACTTTTCCAGGGTCACACAGTCAGAACCTGAGGCCCTGAGCCCGCATCTTGTTAACTCTCCATTACATCATGCTACCTACCTCCGGCAGGTATTTACCAAAAGATAACTGGAATTTGGAAAAAAAAAACCCATAAAATGCTGAGGTTGAAGATGAAGACTTGAGAGCTAGAAGTGTGGAGAATCTAAGGGAGACAGATTGTCGGGGCGGGGGGGGCACGTAGTGACAGAAGAGAAAGCAGATAAAGAGAGAACCTTAGGAAATAATGCCTGGACTAAGAGGCCTGGGAGAGCGAAGAGACGCCACCGCAGGAGGCAGAGTCCTTGGGATCAGAGAGGTAGGAGGAGAACCAGGAGACAACTGTGCCACGTTGGGGGGGGGGGGGAGGAGAGAATTTCAGGAGGGAGGGGCTGGCAAAGCATCAAATGTCACAGAAAGCTTAAGTCAGATAAGGACTGAAAAAGGCCACTGGATTTGGCCGGTCTCTGGTGACCTTTGAGAGAGCATTTTAAGTAGAGTGGTAGGGCTAAAATCTAAATTGCAAAGGATTAAGGGGTGAGTGGGTAGTGAAGTGGACCAGCTAGTGTGGACAGATCTTTCTAAAAACTTGGCACTGAAAGCAACATAAAAGATAGGCCAATGGCAAAAGAGGGTTGTGGGGTTGAGGAAAAGTGCTTCTTTTTGTTTTCTTTCTTCCTTCTTTCTTTCTTTCTTTCTTCTTTCCTTCCTCTTTTTTTTTTTTTAAAGGATGGAGGCATCCTGAAAATGTAGGCAGAGGAGATGGGAAAGGAGTCACTGGACAGCGAGAGAATGAATAGGTAAGAGAGGAAAGAAATAATGGGTGGAGTTCGGTCCTGGAAGAGGTAGAAGGGAATGGGCAGCCTCATGAAAACAGTGGAAAGAAAATAGAATTCAGAGTCAGAAGACTTAGATTTAAGTCCTGATTCTGCCATTTACCAGCTATGTGACCTTGGAAAGCTAATTAATCTTTTTTGGGGCCTTGGTCTCATCTGCACAACAGGGATAACGAGTCTCTGCCCCATCTACCTCTGGGGCAGGATCAAATGAAGCCATGTGGGTCAAGTGCTTTTTGATCCTAAGGCACAATACCCATGTCATGAAGGATGCAGGTGGGAAGAAGGAGGGGCAGTTTTTCCTCTGGGCTAAGAAGGAAAAGGCCCCAAATGCATCTCCCCTTACTGCTGTTCCTGTTTTCTGTGTCCCAGCCAAGCATTAGTACTTAGCATTCAGACAGCACTCGGAGGTTTGGGATGGGCTTTACAACACGCTATTATTCTCCCCAATTACAGATGAGGAAACTAAGGCACAGATGTTTGGTGACTTGCCAAGGGTTCACACAGCTGGTAGAGTCCAAGGCAGGACTTGAAGAGACCAAAGTCTATCCACAAAGTGATCCTTCCTTTGTCAAACCTCATGGTACTCTGTGTGCCTTTTCTAACTTGCAGAATTATCCGGGTGGATGTTCTATATTACAGACAAGGTGGCCGGTGGAAGGAGACAAGAAGAGCTGGGTTCAACTCTTGCCTGACACAAACTGGCAGTGTGATCCTGGACAAGTCACTGAACTTCCCGGGGCTCCGGGCAGCTCTCCAAAGCAGGCACTGATGTGCACTCCTGAGTAAAAGGAGCCTCCTCACAGAGAGTTCCCTATGTTGATGAAATGCATCCTATCCCCTCCTACACCATCATTTACCAACTAGACTGTAAACTCCCCCAGGTGGAAGGCAACGCGTTCTATCCTCCCCCATGCCTTGCACTTGGCAGGTGGTTTAATAAATGCTGGTCAGATGAACGAATAAAACAGGACAGGGCGAGTGAAGACTGAGCATTTTGAGATACTGATGTTCCCTCTGGAGACAGAGCCTCAAGGGAAACTGAGCCCCACCTTGATCATCACCCCTAGTTTAATACTCCCAAGAAGTGGTCCTCCCATCTGGGTGGCTCCTGCCTCCACTGACACAAGTTCTGACCCCTAGGAGATGGTCTCCCAAGTTTCCTGCGGCTAACCATCACCCGGGGAACGCCCTTCCGGTGATGAGCATCTCTGCATTCAGACAGCAGACGCACCATCCGATGATGGGCTCCGTCAGAGCTGAGGCTCTAGTGGGGACCCAGGATCTGATCCACTCCATGAGGAGTCTGGGGAGGAGGAGCAAGGGTGGGGGAGGGATCAGCGAGTGGCCACAATACCAAAAGAGACCACCTGGGGGCCAGCCCTCCAAGCTTTGAGCCAAGGTGCAGGGAGAGAGATGGCCCCCTGGAGGCTCTCTGGGGACAAAGGATGGCAAATTCCAGGGACTATGGAAGGATGGGGAGAAGACGTAGCAAACAATGGGTGATCTCAGGAGGGGGTCCCCAGGAGAAGAATCAACCCATCAATCCTCTGTTCTAGCTTCTTCTTCCCCACATCCAAAGGACTCCCAATCTTCCATTACGTAGACACAGGGTAGTATGAGGATGCAGAGAAAACCAAGGGGTCTCTGGGTAAGGTTGTGGTAGGGGAAAAGCTCCATGCGGAGTCAGACCACCCAAGTCTGATTCCCGGTTCTGGTATTTACTCCTACCTACGTAACCAAAGAAGACTCTCAACTTCCCTGGGCCTCAGTTTCCACGTCTGTAAAATGAGGGGGTGACCTTCACAGTCCCTTCCAGCCCTAGAGCTAAGAGTCGGTGATTCTTGATGTACAAAAACCATCAGAGAAACCAGCAAACAGTCACACATTGTGGCTGCTGGTGACAGCTCTGAACCTTCCCCTGTCATGCGCTACGTCACTTGCCCCAAAGGTCTTCATGACCCCACCCCTAACTGCTTTTGGCCTTTTTCTGATGAGGGGATGGACAATTACAGTCTGCGTCTCCAATTACTCTGCTGGGGAGGGCCCTAGCCAACACAGAAGTCCCAGGCAGGGTCCCGGGACCAACAATAAACATGTTTTTCTAAGTCTGGGTCTTTTGGGTAAGGGGGGCCACAACAAAACCTTCCCGGCTCTGTCTGCGAGAACCTCCCATCACTGCCGCAGCCTCTACTACGTTCTCTGCTGCTGCTGCAGCTCTCCACGCTCTCTACCCCCTCCCCCCCACCGGCCCCCGCCCGTTCTGCGCAATTGGCGCAGCAGGACCGGAGAAGCCCACTGGGCAGGGACTGATGGAAACGCCCAAAATGGGGACCACGGGAAAGAATCCACATTCAAGTCCACCATGGACTGAGAGGCAAACCATGAAGGACAAGGGCTATGACCTAAATGAGCCAGACAACTCTGTGTCATCCCATCCAACCCCCACCTTAAAAAACAAAACAAAACAAAACAAAACAAAAAAACTTCCATGTTTAGCCATCATACCTTTTCCTTTGCAAAGATGCCCCAAAATGAGTTGAGTTACAGGAGGCTGAGAGGCATCGCTTCATCTCCAGGGCAGATGTTCCCAGGAAACCACCGTGATAAAGACCGAAGGCAGGGACTGAGTAGAGTCTGTACATCCATCCGGGCTCGCTGACTGCGCAACCCTTCAGGGGCTGGTTAGCAACATTGTTCATTAATTTCTCCCCCAGCCGGGACCTTTCTTCTGCCCTTTCTGGACCCCAAGGGGGTAGGGGTGGGGGGGCATGCTAGAGGACCAGAGACAACACATAACATGGTTACATAAGAAATGGGGTGGCATGCGTCCTCGGCCAAAGAACCAGGGGGCGGTACGGTGCTAGGGTGGGGGAGAAAGTGGAAAGTCAGGGCACCGAGCTGATGCCATGACACACTGGGGGGGGGGGGCGTAGAGGAGAGCTGGTCTCCAGGGGCCTATTCCTCATCTGAACATCTGGCAAACTTGGGACCTCCTTTTAAATGAAGGCTGGAGATCCCTGTATACACTTCCTTTGCAGGTCTTCCCCCCAAAGCCAACAGATGCTGCCCTAGTTTCTCTCTCCAAATCCTCTTCCCCTTAGATGGGAAGATGCAGGTCAGAAAGCTCTTTCTTCTATCAGCTCTTAAAGAAAGCCCACCCAAGTGGGCAACTGTATGGGCTACCATCCCGGGGTCATTCCTCATTCACATCCTCCTCTCCCTACCTACCCAAGGACTGATCTGAGGAAACCAGGTCCTCTCAGCCCAGAGGTTGACCCACGGCTGGCCCCTGAGGTCCTCTGGCTATCTCTGGACGTCAATGCAAATCTCGGGTCCCCGGAGAGCAGTCTGGAGGTAGCAGGAATCCCTGGGAGTCAGCAGTCGCAGCCCTACCTTGCCCACGCATTTCCAGGGGAGTTGGGAATTATTTTGCTGCAACACCAAGGTGCGGCCAGTGACAGCTGGAAACTCCCTCTTTTGAAATCAAATAAGCCCAGGCAGCTTTTCTTCTGAAGCTGTCAACTCTTCCGCCACCCCTCGTGCCTCAAACAAACTCTTCTCCCCCTTCCAAAAAAACCCCATTTTTAAAAAAAGTTTATACAGCTGCGCATTCTTCTTATACTTAGGGAGCAAATGCAATCAAGCCTGCCCCATCAGCCCCCCAGATGCCCAGAAGCTTCCACCCCAAAGCACCCGGGCACTGTTGCACGCACACACACACCCCTGAAGAGCTCTGAGAGATCAGAACTGCTCAGTTCCCCCCTCCACACTCCAAACATCATCACCACCCTACCCCCCTTTTTTTCTCCAGTGAAATGGAAATTCAGATTTGATACCCAGTCCTCGGCCAATCCAAAAGAGCTTTTCACCTGCCATCACCCTTCTCACCAATGGGAGGATGTGTCTGGAGCCTGAGCCCTCCCCTGGCCAATGAAGGGCCAGCCCTGCCACTTAGTTAATGATGCAGCAGTACAGGGAAGGCCATCACATGGGAACTGGAGAGATGCCAACATGGAGACACAGAGAACGCAAGGTAAACAACTTTGCAATGCCAGAAGGATGACATTTAATCTCTAAATGCCGGCTTCCCCTTCTCGGCTCATCCTTAACCCTCTCAGCCAGGCTCGGCAGGCTCAGGGAGCCATGGTCCCCTGCCCCCCTCAGATGGACCCATGACTGCGTCATCACTCACCACTTTGTTCCCCCAACTACGCAGTGACAAACCTTCCACAGCCTTAGCCCCCACCCCGGGCACCCAGGTTCCACCCCACTTCCCAACTCCACCCAAATCCTGATGATCCCCACCATGGCCAAACCTTGTGAGAGGGAGCCCCTGAGTAAGTTGTCCCTAACCCTGTTCTTTCCCCAACCCCCCCCCCAACATTTCTACATCATAACTCTGTTGACTGACAGACAGACAGACACCAAAACAGCCTGGGTCATCTGTCCGTCCTAAAGAATGGGACCTCCTTCTTGGTTAAAGGTGTAGATAGAGGTAAGAGCACAGGAGGTAGGTCTGTTCCCTTCCTCATGGCCCATGTCAGCTTGGACTAACTAACACTAAGGAGAATGAAAATTAAAGTGGAAAAATCCCCCCCAGGAAAGGAAAACAGCCCAAAGTGAGAGAAAAGAGGGTCTAGGAGGGAAAACACCCCCATCCACAGAAGACTCGCCCCCGATCCCAGAATATACGTACGTGGGGGAAGAAGGGGGTACACAACACCAAGTCTGGGAGCCCGTCACAACTGCCTGTCGCCTCCTGCGCAGTCCCGGCTCTCCATCCAATCTGCCGTATGGTGTCGCAGGACAGAACGTTCCAGAATTTTGTCCCTGGTGAAGCCTGCCACCATCGCCCCGCAACCTCTGCCCCCCCCAGCCTCCTTCCCCACAGAGCCACCCGTGCCACCTTGCATGTCATCTTCTCTGCCTGAGCTCCCAGGGGCTGCGATGTCCCCAATACATCTCTGAAAGCTTCGCAAGTGGGTTGGCAGAACCTAGTACCCAGTGTTGATATTACTTCTCTCTCTCTCTTTCTCTCTCTCTCTCTCTCTCTGCTGCTGCTGCAGCAGCAGCAGCAGGGCTGTTGCTAACAGACCTATCGACGGAGCGCTCTCTCTCTCTCTCTCTCTCTCTCTCTCTCTCTCTCTCTCTCTCTCTCTCTCTCTCTCTCTCTCTCTCCCTCTCTCTCTCTCTCTGAGCTGTGTGACGCAGATCTAAATTCTCCAGTCTGCTCCCTGTGTTGCAATAGCAGAATTGCAGTTTTCCCCTGGAGAGCCGGGGGGAGGGGGGGGCAGTGCCAAGGCTGGTCAAACAAGACCAAAAAAAAAGTTGGGCCTATACTTTGCCTCCTTGGCCACACTTTTTGGGTGGCCCATCACCACCCCACCACCTTGGATGCTTGGGGGCTCTGAGACCCTTGTCTCAGCAGGCTCATCTCTTCCCCTGAGGCCCTCTGCAGAGCCTTGCTTAACTCTGAGTGATGGTCCCCTGAGCTCGGCCAAATGGCATATCATCTCATCTTTTGAAGTCCCTAAAACACGAGGAGTTGCCACCCAATGACCACCACCTTATTAACTATTTCTGCTATGGAGGGGTCAGGGATAATGCCTGGGGCTTTTCCCTAAATAAACCCAGGTTCCTCTCCACCCCACCCTGGATTTCTCAGGGTTAGGTTAGGCCTGGCAGAGTGAGAACCAAGAACCCCACCTGATTATCTGATGTCTGAGATTACCCCCACCCCCCACCATGGGGGCTTCTGCCGGGGATCCGGGAAGCCAGGTTGGACTGCAGCCTGAGGAAGCCAAAATGAAACAGACTCACCCCCTCTGTCCTTCCAGGATCAGGTGCCAAGTTCCAGAGGTGTGGACACCAACCATAGCTGGGAGGACTTCAGGGGCCTGCGTCCCCCAGGGAATTCAACTGCTGAGTCATATGTTCCTGAGAAAAGTTCTTCGGAAGGCCTGAGGGGCAGCAAAGCATCAGAACAAGCAGGTTCAAGTTAGAATTAAGCTTCTGTTGGGTTCTCCTCTCTGCGAGCAGCAGCTATGAAAAATGAGCAGAAAGCAACTGCCCCCCCTCCCACTCCAGAACTTCCCTGACATTTCCCCACCCCCAATAAAAAAGAGCATCACACTGATTAACATGCTTAATCAAGCACATTAACCCCTGCTTACCTGAATATCCCCCAAACCCAGGCCTGGATAATGCCACAGTCTTGTAATAATTTCTAGCCTGCCGGCCCCCATCTTGGTATAAGAAAGTAACCCTTTCTACAGGGGCAGCTAAACAGTTTGACTTTTTTTGCCCCGTAGGCCAAAGTGCTAAGCTGAAGTCATGAGAATCTCCTGCGGACCGATAAGCTGGTCCCAGTAATTGCCAATAAGCCCCCCTTGGAGTCTGTGCTTAACTCCCTATTACAAAATGGCTTCGGAGATACTGTACGGAATCAGGGAAAGTGTACGGAGGAGGAGATGGAGGGGGGAGGGCAGGGAGTAGTTCTGTTCCTAGGGAAGAGTGTCCCTCTACTGTAGCTATTTGAGAGCCAAAGGGACAGAAAGACCAGCTGTTGCCCCCAATGCGCCCCATGCCCGATTCCAGTCACAGCCTTCTCCTGGCAACTACTCCAACCTAAGCAATCATCCCTTTGGGGGGGGGGGGGGTTAGGAGCACAGGAATCTCACTCTAGCAGAAACAAGGACCACATGGAAATTAATCTCAGCCCCACAGGGTTCCAGGAGAAGCCCAGGTACTCTGTGCCAGGTCCTCAGTGGGGGGGGGGAATGCTCCAAATTAGCACCTTCTGGGCTCCAGGGTAGAGGTGGCCAAATAAAGGAGTCACCTACCGGTCTGACGACCAAAGTGAGTGAGGCCTTGATGGTGGCAAAACCAGTCTCCCCCCTCCCCAAGTGGTCGCCTGCCCATTTAAATCCCATCTGCTTCTGCTTCCTCCGCCATGGAAGGAAAACATGCCTGAGTTCACATCAGGACATTCCTGATTTATCCAAGAGCCTAGGATCAAATAAACAAAAGACTTTTAGCTCTGCCAGGGAGCCTCCTGTTTTAGGCGGGATGGGGAGGGGAGGGGGCGTCAGGGAGAGGAAGGGCCAGCTACCAAACTGTAGCCATCCCCCCTTTCCAACCTCAGGGATGTGGCAGCCTTATCGCCATGGTGATGGGTATGTCATAGGTGGGAGGAAGTAATGGGAAAAGACCAAGAGAGAGAAAAGGCCAATGGCTCGCAAGAGACAGGGATGGGGCAGGGCAGGGCACGGTGGAGGGAGCCGCAGACGCAGAAGCAAAGAGATGCAGGCAGACAGACCCCGGCACATCTCAAGATGTCAGGAGGAAGCAGGCACATTTACAAATTAGCAGAAAGAAAAATTCTCAGAGACATTAACTCAGGTCCCCAGACTATCAAAGCAGCTGTGACTTGCAAGGTGTTATATTAAAGAGTATGGGAGGTTTGGGTTTTCTGCTTGTTTTTTTATCTAAACATGCACACTCAGTGGCAGAGGGACGAGCCGGCTAACCCTAGCAGCAACCTCTGACAACTCCAAGGCCTTGCATTTTAAACTGGAAAGGAGCATCGTTTTACAGATGAGGAAACTGGGAATCCGAGAGTATTGTACCATAGGCAAGTCACTTAACTTCTCAGGACCCTCAGGCTATTCTCTAAGGTTCTGTAGCCTTGAAGAAACTGCTGCTCTGCTCAGGTCTTTCTATCCAGAGGGACTATGCTTAATAAATACTGGTTGATTGTTTGGGAGAGGGAGTCTCCACACTGGAAGTTGCTTATACCAAGGAAATCACAGGTTCCAACCAAAACTACATACAAACACGGCGCTTTCCCCATGCCCTCCCTGCTTCCCCTGGCAATTTTTGGTTAAGATAAAAAATGTTCATGCCATGTTCCACTTCCCAAATTTGGGTTTCTCTTACATTAATCTCACTTTTTTTTTTTTTTTTTGCTTGGAACTGACATTGAGGGGGGAGAGAAACAACAACGAATGGGATGACCAGGAAACAGAAATGAATTTAGTTCCAAAAACATGGGAGGATGTTTACTTAGCAAGCACACTCAAGCCCACAAGGAAGCAGTTTTACAGGGTGCTGTGTACACTGTTTGATTTCAGGGGGGTAGCGATAACCACAGTGTGAAGGGGAAGGTACTTGGCTCCTTCCATTCGTCCTAGGAGGGCTGGTAAGACCCGGGTCAGGCTAACTTGAAAAAGGCTGGGCTTGAGCTCAAGTTGATGAGGTCACCGGCTCCTCTCGGCTTCTCTGCATCGAGCGGCCCAGGGAACTAAACAAACTTTTCAGACATTGCAAGCACTCAATGGCCTCTGACTGATCTGGGTCAAAACTTGGAAGTGCCAAAGACAAGGGATATTTTTAAGGGTATTAGCTGAACTTTTACCCACCCCCACTCTGGGTTTGGATTGCAGGCTGCATGTAATTGTAACTCCAGTTATGGTAGCCATCGGGTTTGGAAAACAAAGTGATCCCAGGTGGAAGAGGCTGTTTCCCCAAAGCTGATGCAGCGGTGGAGAATATGGACAAAATGCTAAGTAATGGTGGCTGGCAAGCCAGGGTGGCTAAAGGAGTCTCAACCCATGAGGCAACAGGCTCTGGAGCAGGAGTGTTTAACTGTTCTGTCGCAGAGATCTCTGGGAGTCTGGAGGAATCAATGGGTACCTTCTCGGAGTAATATTTTTAGGGTAAATGAACAAAATGCTAAATTTCAGTTAGAAGTTTGTGAAAGCAAAAATGTAAATATTTCCTATTCAAATTCATGGGCCCTGCCTGAAATCAGTCCATGAACCCCTGGGAGAACCAGGTTAAAAATCACTGCTCTTGACCTTCTATGGTAAGGAGGGCTCATAGATGTAGAGATGGAAAGGGCCTTAGTGATCAAGTCCAACCTCCGTACTTTACAGATGAAGAAACGAGACTCAGGGAGGATAAAAATGGCCTGCCTAGAGTCACACAGTTAGCGGAGTGCCTGAAATAGGGTTCAAATCCAGGGCTTCCTGACTCCAAGGACAACACCCCATCCCCTAAAACACTGTATCACATTGCCTCAGTCACTGATCATTTCTCAACACCAAGGAAATGAGATCAAAGGATTTTATATGAAATACTCTGCAAACCTTCAGCCTCTATATAAACCATTATAAAGATGTATATGTATGTGTGTGTGTGTGTATACGTTTGTTCGTTCATTCATTCATTCATTCAATCATACATTCATTCATTCTGGAAGCTAGGCGGCTCAGTGAATAGAGCACCAGGCCCGAGTTCAAATCCAGACTCAGACACTTACTAGCTGTGTGACCCTGGGCAAGTCACTTCACCCTGTTTGCCTCAATTTCCTCATTTATAAAATAAATGGGAGAAAGAAATGGCAAACCCCTCTGGTATCTTTGCCATGAAAACTCCATGGACAACACTGGCATGCAACAGTCTATAGGATCACAAAGAGGAAGAGTTGAACATGACTAAGAACTAATTATTATTATTACCACATACAAGCCTAGTATTTGCAGAAAATACATGGGGAAAGTATCAGACATGGCTCCTGGTTATCCAACAAGGAACTTATATTCTAGCTGGGAAGACAAGAGACTGACTGATACTATGATAGATCTTTGATTTAATTCATGTGGATGTTCCATCATAAGCCCTTTAAAATATAGGCATTTTCCCAATTTACAAACAAGTAGTCCAAAATTTCTCTACTGAGGCAGTTATTTGGAACTTGGGACATATTTTCCCAAAGAAACAATGTTACAAGTGAAAGCTAGGTCCCTGGCTAGTGCCCAAAAGCATATTTAACCTGGCTGGCGCAAGGGTACATGTCAACTGACAAAATAATAGAAAAAAAGTCCATTGAAAAGTTTGTGACTCAGTAAAGGAGAAAAAAATTGAATCACTAAAAATTTATCGATTAAATAGATTAGTAGAAAGTGACGACATTAATTCCCAATAGATTAGCAAAAGATATGAACAAAAAATTTTCAAAATAATTACAAACTTAATAACTACATGAAAAATCCCTTCCAATAATAAGAGAAATGGAAACTAAAACAATTCTGAGTTTTCACCTCACAGAAAAACTGGCAAAGTTGACAAGTCAAAGAAGAAACAGTCAATGTTGTGGGGCCTATGGGGAAGTTAGTTTTGCTTAACTAAAAACTGGAGCTATGGCTTGGTCCAATCATTCTGGAATACGATTTGGAATTATGCTAGAAAAGTGACTAAACTGTTCATACCCTTTGGCCCAGTGTTCCCACAGTTTGATATACACCCCAAGGAGATCAAAAAAAGTTCCTATATATACCAAAATATTAACAGCTGACCTTTTCGTGACTGCATAAAAAAACCCCAAAACCTAAAACCAGGAATAAAGTAAATGCCCGTTAATTTGAGAATGGCTGAACAAACTGTGGTATATGAATGAAATTATATTATCGTCATATAAGAAATTGAAAAGGAAAATGAGTGAGACTTGTATTAACTGATGTGGACTAAGGTAAGGAGAACCAGGAAAACAATATAAATGATGATTATAATAATGTAAACAAAAGATTCCAATAAAACAAAGCCAAACACTGTCATTATAAAGATCAATCAGGATCCTAGATAAGACAAGAAAACTGTGCCTCTCATCTTGCATTTCAGAGTGGGGGACTGTTGACATGCAATAGTATATAAAGTGTCAGGCTGCTGTGTTAATTTTGTCCAACTTTTTCTTTGTCACATGGGAAGGGCCACTAGGGAGAGGAACATATTTAGTAATTACAACACAAAAATAGCTAGCATTTATATTGTGCTTTAAGGTTTGCAGAGTGTTTTTGTATATGATACCTCAATTTTTTAAAAAAAGATGATCAATATATAATAGACAATCTTTTTCTATGTAGATTCTGAAGATTTGTAAGCACTTTCAAGGACTTTAAAAGTCAATGGTAATGGTTTTAGTTATATCATATTTCACTTCAAAATGTAACCTTTTTCCTCTCTTAGATACAGGCATAGGCAAAGATGAAAGAAGATGGTGATGGTCAGTGTTAGGGGGAGCTGGGGAAAGAAAGGCACACTAATACATTGTTGGTGGAACTATAAATTGCTATAGCCATACGGCAAGGCAATCTGGAATTATACTAATAAAATAACTAAAACATCCAAATCCTCTGACCCAGAGTTCCTACTGCCAGGCATATACCCCAAGGATGCAAAAAAAAAAAAAAAAAAGGTTCCACATACACCAAAATATTTATAGCAACACTTTTTGTGGTAGCAAAGAACTAGAAACAAAGCAGATGCCCATTGATTGGGGAATGACTAAACAAATTGTGGCATATGAATGTAATGGAATATTCCTGTGCTGTAAGAAACAACAAATAGAGAAGGGTGGAAAGACTTATATGAACTGATGTAAAATAAAATAAGCAGAGGCGGGTAAATGATACACAAAATGATTAAAACAACATAAATGGAAAGAACAACAAAATCACAACTAAATATTGGAAAAAAATTCATAAAGACCAAACCGGGCCCCAAAGAAGCAATATCAGAAGATACCTCTCTCCTCCCCCACTGTGTCCTATTCCTTTGCAGAGATGGGTATGGAACACTGTATTTAAAGTCAGACTTTTTTTTTTTTTGGACATGTAGACTGGTCAGTTTTGCTAAGTGCGCTCGCTCTCTCGCTCTCTCTCTCTCTCCCTCCCCCTCCCTCCTTCCCTCCCTCCCTTTTTTATTCCTTCATTATAATGCATGACTCTCTGAAGGGGGAGGGATGATACAGGCCGAAATGTAGATGATATAAAAAAGACATCAATTTAAAAGAGGGTGAGGGTGGGATTTGGGTCACAGGAAGACTCCCCTATCACTGTCCAGAATACCACCATCCACTCAGTCACTCAAGCTCAAAGCCTCTATGTCATCCTCAACTTCTCATTCCACTCACCCAAAATATCCAATCTGTTTCCAAATCTTGTTCCAACCTTCACAACCTCTCCCCGTTTGTCCCCTTCTCTCCATCCACAGAATCACAACGCATGTGCAAGTCCTCATCGTGTCTCACCTGGTTCCCAGCTCTTCTCAGTTCTGTCCATCTACCACTCAGCGGACAGTGATTTTCCTAAAACTTAGGTCTGACCATGTCACCCCCCACCATAAACTCCAGTGGCTCTTTATTACATTCAGAACCAAATATAAAATCCTCCTCTACTTGGTATTTAAAGCTCTGCATACCCTGGGCCCTCCCTATTGGTCCAGTCTTTCTTATACTTTATTCCCTACCCAAGCACTCTACTGTGAGTCCCGCTGGCCTACTCACTCATCCTTGAACATGACACCATCTCCATCTCAGCATCTTGATACAAGCTGTCCCCCATGTTTCAGCACCTCCACCTTCTAGCTTCCCTGGTGTCCTTGAGGTCTCAGCCCAGATCCCACCTTTCACAGGAGGCCTTCCCCTTTGAGATAACCTTCAATCTATTCTATGGTATTTATCTCATTTATATTTAATATCTACATATTGTCTCCCCCCAATAGAACGTGAGCGCCGTGAGGCCAGGAACTGTTTTTGCCTTTCACCAGAGGTTGGCACCATGCCTGCTGAGCACTTAATTAATGCCTGTTGACTGACTAGGGAGCTTTCACTGGGCCTAAGTGTTCTTGAGATCCTCTGATTCATCTCCTTAAGACGTCAAAGGATTTGTAATAGGGCATTTGACCGGGATTCTGATGGGAAAAAAGAAAAATTTTTCAGTGGTAAAAAACAGGTAGAGAAGGGAGAGGTAAGGAGTCAATTGATCCACGAATGATGAAAGACAAAGGAGACGGACAATAAATTAACCACCTACTATGTTCCAGAGACACTGTGCCAAGAACAGGGTATTCAAAGAAAGGTATTAGACAGTCTCTGCTCCTGAAGAGCTCATACTGTAATGGGGGAGACAACATCCAAATAACGATGTACAAATAATACAATACCTGTATAATTTCCTTAAGAATGAAGAAAAAAGAAAGAATAGCTGGGCCTGGGTCAGGCAGGTCTCCAGGATGGCTGCAAGTTTATACCTTAGTCCAAGAAAGTCTGGTTGTTGTCTGGGGAAGTTGGGGAAAAGAGAGGAGACAAGGGAAAGCAACAAACAGCTTGTCATTTGTAAGGATGGAATGCTCAGTAAGGTGTTTGAAAAGTTAGGAATGCTTGCCATTAATTAAATGACAAGGATACAATAAAGTGCTTAGGGTGTGGTGTGGATTGGAACATTGTAAGAAACTTCATGGAGGAGACAGGATTTGCACTGGGTTTCACTGAATGGAGGGTGACATGACTAAGCACTACTAGGTAGGGCAGAGGAGAATGGCATTCCAGGTGGGGTGGCGTGAGCAAAGAGGCTTGGAGGTGAAAATGAGGAGGGCATGTGTAACTGACAGCCTCAATGGAGTAGTGGGGTCATGTTGGGGGGAAGTGGTAAATAATGTGGGGGAGGTAAAGTGAGAACAGAATGTGGAGGATGCCTGCTCACTATACTGGATGCTGACTAAGGAAGGGATATAGTCCTTGCCCCCTATAGAATGTGGTGCCACCCAATGTGCTAGAGGCCATCTTCATGTCTTGTTACCTACTGGTTATCCCCTCTCTATTTCTATGTGACCAGACCCTTCTTGTTTCCAATTATCCATTTTTCTGATGACAACCTTTATACTTCTTCATATTCATAATTCCTTGGTTGGAACAAGCTGTAGCCTTATCACTTCCACTATATATCACTTCAAAGTCCTTTGTCCTCTGGGGGAACCCTAATGTTCCATGACTTGAAACTATACAAGATCCCCATAAGATTAATGGCTTTAAAAAGGATGGGCTTGGGGGGGTAGCTAGGTGGTGCAGTGCACAGAGCACCGGCCCTGGATTCAGGAGTACCTGAGTTCAAATGTGACCTCAGACACTTGACACTTACTAGCTGTGTAACTCTGGGCAAGTCGCTTAACCCTCATTGCCTCGCCAAAAAAAAAAAAAAAAGGATGGACTTGCAGAGAAACCTGGGGAGACTGGTACGAACTGATGCAGAGTGAAGTAACTAGAAACAGGAGAAATATGACAAAAATAACACCGTAAAGACAAACAACTTTAAAAGATTTAAGAACTCTTATCGATGCAATGATCAACCATGATTCTGAGGGATTAAATGTAATTCTGCAGAAGGAATCCTATTTTTTAAACATGGCCAGATTAGTTTTGCTTAACTGTGCTTATCTGTTAGAAGGGTTTTGTCTTTTTTTTTAATGGGGTGGTGGTGACGAAATAAATGCTCTTCAATTGACAATAAATACACAAAGATGGGCCTTTGTTTCAGGGAGAAGCTTGGGGGTCATTAAAAGAACTATACAGTTTCCCAATGGCAATTCAGTCCACTGTCTTCCTGTTCAATTCTGGGCCCAGTTCATTGTCTATCTGTAGTATCTAACATACATGTCCCAGAGGAATAGCTCTATGAGTTATACATCTGATTATACATCTGGACAAGCAGTTCTCAAACTTTTTGGCCTCAGGACCCCTTCATATTCTTTAAAAATTATGGAGCTTATGTTAATGTTTTATGTTTACTGATCATCTTAGTATTATGAAAATAGTTTTGACCCCTGAAAGGGTCTCAAGGATCCCCGGGATCCATAGACTACACTTTGAGAACTGATCGTTGGAACTGCTGACACGACTTCATCTACTTTTTTTTTTTTTCCCTATGTGGTGGACAGGTTGGGTCAGACCCTTTTGAGTGATCCTAGACATCATTTGGGAGGCTCCACCACTTTCCTAGGTTTGATACCACCAAGTTCAATTGAAAGACTTCATCATTTATAGGGAATTTACAATTTGACATCTGTGCTAGAGATCCTTCATGAGAGTGGGGAACGGTTTTGGGGAACATGTCCTGATTAATATTAAAAACCAAAGGACTGAACAAAATCATCTTTGTTGTTCTGTCTTCTAAAGAGTCTGGTATAATTCTGACAAATGTACTCGTTGGAATATACCCTTTTAGACGGCATTTTGCTCTAGTTAATCAAAGGCTTTTTTAAAAATTGCCATCAAACAATAAGCACCAAGGGATCTTACATACTTTAATTTTAATTCTTTATATCTTTCAATCAACTGTGTAATTGCAAAAATGTGTTCTCCCATAGAATATTCTTTGCAAAAACCTGCCTGTTTCCTTTTCATATCTTCAACAAGGATATCCTTAAGACACGTGTAGATTTTTTTCATTAAATATTTGTATTGATGGGAAAATAAGCAATAGACATTGGGAGTCATTGATATCTTCTTGGTTTCCTTGATTTTTATTTGTTTTTTTATTTTTTTAATAATGAGATCCTCTACACCTTTAGGAGAACTCAGGCTCAAAACCTCACTCTCATCCTTAACCCTTCACTTCCACTAACCCCACATATCCAATACATTGTAAAGTCATATTGTTTTGACCTACACAAAATGACCAAATAGGTCCTCTTCTATCCACTCACACAGAAGAGGATGCAGACCCTCACTCTCTCACTCCTAGATGCTTGCAATTACCTTCTGGTTGATTTCTCTGACTCAACTGAAATCCACCTTCTACTTGGTCAAATCAACAAGCATTTATTAAGCACTTAATATGTTCTGGACCTCCTGGAAATACAAAGAAAGATGAAAACAGACCCTGCCCTCTAGAAGCTCACAATCTAATAAGGAAGACAACATGCAAACAAAACAAGATCTACACAGGATTACTTGGGAGGCATTCTCAGAAACTAGACACTAGCATCAAAAAGCACGGGTATGGGGCAGCTGGGTGGAGCAGTGGATAGAGCACCGGCCCTGAAGTTAGGAGGCCCTGAGTTCAAACCCGGCCTCAGATACTTGCCACTTATTAGCTGTGTGACCTTGGGCAAGTCACTTAACCCCAAATGCCCCCCCCCCGAAGCATAGGTATGACTCAGTAAACTCCAGTGGCTTCTTGTTACCTCCAGGATCAACTTTAAAGGGTTTGGCTTTACAGTCTTTCACAATGTGAGCCCTTCCTGCTTCTCACTCCTTATATTCCTCCTCACATAATCAACGTTCCAGTGAAATGAGCCTCGTTCTTTGCCCATGACAAGCCATCCCACCATTCCATGCCTTTCAATGACTGTCCCCTCTGCCCAGAATTCTCTCTCTCCTCATCTCCCTTTCCTGGATTCTTTTAAGACTCAGCTCAAGTCCCACCTTCTGCAGGATCCTGTCCCCCTACCCCTACACTGCTAGTGCCTTTCCTTTGAAACATCTCCATATCTAATACATACCGTTATTGCAGGGTGTCTCTCCCACTGGAATGGGAGCATTCTGGGGGCAGGGGCCACGGGTTTTGCTTTGGTTTTTTGCCTGTCTTTGCATCTCCAGTACCTAGCACAGTGCCTGTCTTCTGGCTGACTGAGTCCGAAACCAGCCTTCTGGGGCAGCTAGGTGGCGCAGTGGATAGAGCACCGGCCCTGGAGTCAAGAGGACCTGAGTTCAAATTTGGCCTCAGACACTTAACACTTACTAGTTGTGTGACCCTGGGCAAGTCACTTAACCCCAACTGCCTCGCCACAAAAAAAAAAAAAAACACACACACACACAAAAAACCAGCCTTCTATCTCTTATGCTGCCTTGTTGCCTCACATCAAGCCGGCAGACTAAAGAATCTGCAGATTTCATGAGGACAACATTCCAGAAGACAATCTTATTATTAACAACAGTAACAGCTAACATTTATATGGAGCTTTGGACATAGGCAAAATGCTATAAAAATGCCATCTCATTTGGTCCTCACAATACCCTCTGAAGCAGGTGTTATTATTATCCCCATTTTACAAACAAGGAAACTCACGTGGAGACATAAGTTGGCTTGCTGAGTCTCATATAACTATTAAGTTTCTGATGCAGGATTTGAACTCAGGTCTTTTGGACTCTTAAGTACAGTACTCTAATTTTCTATGTCATTTAGCTGCTGGAAAAGGAATACTAATAAATTTAATCAACTACAATAAGATTGAGGTTGGTGAAAGAGATTAATCTTTGATGATTTAGGACTGAGATGCATATCTTGTCTGTTTTTCAGAAGATCCAAGTCAGCGACATGCAGGTGTTGCTTTTTCTCATCATCAAAGGATCAAGAAAAAGAGACCCTGGCAACTTAGAACAAGTCACCAAGCTAAAGATGATCTCAGGGAGAACACATTCTCCAAGGTCAGGTTGTGGCCCTAGGAGCCAAGGGGGAAAGAGAAGGACAAGGGCTGAGGACAGCCTGTGCTGGCAAACGACTCTTGGCAAAGAAAGACCCCAACCACGACAAAGAGACTAGACCACTGAGGCAACAGGGCTCAGCAGCAAACAGCATGAGGCCAGCAGGCTGTACCGAACAAGTGCAGACCTCTTAACTGCAGGGTTTGGGAGGTAAGGCTGTCCTACCCAAGGAGGGCAAACACTAACCTTCTCAGCTGGGAAGCGGAAGTTAGCACAGTTGGATAGGTCACTTTTCAGCACAAAAAACCCAGGCAAACGCGGGACATGAGGCACTACAGGCTGGGATGGGTCCCTGAGATACAGCTGCTAGGGAAGAGCAGCGTAGAAAAAGTGGAGGAAGGGGTAGTGACTTCACAGTGAGTTAATTTTAAAATGATACATAAACTAAAAGATGACAGTACAGATCTCAGGACAGCATCAACCAGACAGAAGAGTGCATGTGGTAACAGTCATTTATTTTTTAAACCCACTGACTTAGAATGTCAGCACTAGAATGGCCTTCTAAGGGAACTCATTGCCTTTCTCTCATTTTCAATCTTTCCTTATCTGCTGACTCCTTCCTAGATGTCTATGAATTTGCCCAGGCCTCCCTGCTATCCTGAGAAAACCTTCACTTGACTCTACCACCTCTCAAGCTATCATGCATGCTCTGATGCTTTTTTTCCTTCTATAGCCAAACTACCACGAAAAATCATCTAGATCCCTGGTATTTATTATCACTCGCTAAAAAAAAAAAAAGGAGAGAGAGAGAGAGAGAGAGAAGAGAAGAGAAGAGAAGAGAAGAGAAGAGAAGAGAAGAGAAGAGAAGAGAAGAGAAGAGAAGAGAAGAGAAGAGAAGAGAAGAGAAGAGAAGAGAAGAGAAGAGAAGAGAAGAGAAGAGAAGAGAAGAGAAGGAAACGCAAAGGAAAGGAAGCAGAAAGGAAGCGGAAAGGGAAAGGGAAAAGGAAAGGGGCAGGGGTGGGAATGGGGCAGGGCGGGGTGGGGAGGGGAGGGAAGGGAAGGGAGGAGGAAGGGGGGAGGTAGGAAGGAAGGAAGGAAGGAAGGAAGGAAGGAAGGAAGGAAGGAAGGAAGGAAGGAAGGAAGGAAGGAAGGAAGGAAGGAAGGAAGGAAGGAAGGAAGGAAGGAAGGAAGGAAGGAAGGAAGGAAAGAAGAAAGAAAGAAAGAAAGAAAGAAAGAAAGAAAGAAAGAAAGAAAGAAAGAAAGAAAGAAAGAAAGAAAGAAAGAAAGAAAGAAAGAAAGAAAGAAAGAAAGAAAGAAAGAAAGAAAGAAAGAAAGAAAGAAAGACAAGAACAAAAAAATAAAGCCTTCTACCCTTCAGGCACTCTATAGTCCAGCCAAACTGAACCAACTCCTTGCTGTCACTTACAAAAGGACATTCCGTCTCCAGTCTCTGTAGTTCCGCACAGGCTGTTCTCCCCATGTCTAGAATACATTCTCTCTTCACCTCTGGCCTCTTAGATCCCTAGGGTTTTCAAAGCTTAGATCATACGAGCTCGGCCTTCCCTGATGTCTCAAGCCTCTACTGCTTTCCATTATCTTGCATTTACTTAGCAGAATCTTATCATGAGAGACAGTCTCTCATAATGGACAGAGAGGGGGGCAGCTAGGTGGCACAGTGGATAAAGCACTGGCCTTGGATTCAGGAGGACCTGAGTTCAAATCCAACCTCAGACACTTGACATTTAACTAGCTGTGTGACCCTGGGCAAGTCACTTAACCCTCACTGCCCTGCAAAAACAAAAACATAATGGACAGAGAGCTGGTTCCTAGTCAGAAAGTCCTGGGTTCTAGTTCTGTTTCTACCCTATACTGGTTGTGTGATTCCCATGATTTTACTTAGCCTTTCAGTGCCTTAGGCCAGAGGTATAAAACACCTGGCTCCAGAGCAGAGATTAAACCACATTAAAATGGAATTTGGAAATATTTAACAAACTTAAAAAAAACCATAGAAACCATAAAACGCAGGTGACATTTTAAGCTAAGTCAAGAGGAGGCCAGCTGGGATCCTTCTGTAACAATTAGTGGCCCCTGATTTCTATTTCAGTTTGACACCACTGCCTTAGGCAACTCTCTAAGGCCCCAAATCACAGAGAAGGGGCTGATCTGTACTGCTGGAGGAATGTCCCCATCTAGAGCTCCCCACACCAATTAACTCACAGGTCTTTCTCAAAAACAACAACAACTTAGCTCCTTGAGAACAAGGATTGTTCTATTTCTGTCTTCAGAACCCTGAAACGTAGGACACGACATGTTTAATAAATGATTACTGATAGACTGGCTTTCCATCCCACTACTCAGTTGAAAGGGTTCTCTGCGGGGCGGCTAGGTGGCACAGTGGATAAAGCACCTCAGACACTTAACACTTACTAGCTGTGTGACCCTGGGCAAGTCACTTAACCCCAATTGCCTCACTAAAAAAAAAAAAAATCTTATTGGTTTCCTACTGCTTTAAGGAGAAAATACAAACTCCTCAGCCTGGTATTTAAAGTCTTCCACAATCTGTCTCCAACCTCCTTTTTAAAAAAATTCTATGTTCCTATATTCCATGTTCCAACCAAAGGAGCCCACTAGCTGTTCCCCAAACTCAATATTATCATCTCCCACCTTCATGCCTTTGCATGTACAGAATGCACTTCCTCCTTATCCACTTCACAGAACCCCTCCCTAGCTCTCTTCAGGACTCAGTCTTCTAGGCTCTCCTGATCTCTCCGACTTCTAGAACCCCCCCCTCAAATTATTTGATGTTTGTCTGTGTAAATGATGTATTTCCCCATTCTCTGCATCTTTGAGGGCAGAGATACTGCTTTTTGTTTTTGTGTTCTTATCCCCACTTGCTTGCACAGTACTTTGTATTTCATAATAGCTAACATTTATATAGTGCTTACTATCTACCAGGTACTTTGTTAAGCACTTTACAATTATTATCTCATCTGATGAAAAGAAATATAATAAACATCTGTTGAAGTGAATTTATATCATCTGTAGTTGAACTGAGAAGCAAGTGGATACAGTTGGACTTCAAAATCAGGGTACAGTGAGCTAAGTTGACTCGCCTAGGGTCTCATAACTAGTAATTATCTGAGGTAGATTCAAACTCAGCTTTTTTTGACTATGTGACCTCTCAGGTAGCTTCAAGCTCGAAATCTATGAACCTATTATCCAGGCCAGTGGTATCAAGCTCAAATAAAAAGGGATCCCCATGAGGGGCATCCTGACTTAGAAAACCACAAATTAGCATTGTCTAAGCTTTATATGTGTATGTGTGTGCATATACATATAAAATTTATTTTGTTAACTATTTCTCAATTACATTTAAATCTGGTGCAGGCTGGGGCTGTAGGCTTCGAGTCTGACAATTCTCATCTAGTCTACTACCTTCCCCTTTTCTGAATTGGAAAACTGAAGCCCAAAGACACTGAAATGTCAAGGACATTAATAAGCTGAAGAGAATCCTGAAGAAGACAACCAGGATGGCAAAGGCCCTTGCGATGATGCCCCATAAAAACAAACTGAAGGAAGCAAGGACGTGAAGCCTGGAGAAGGGAAGACCTAAGGGAGGAAGGAATTCCAGCTACTCAGGTATCTCACTAGCTGTCATGTGCATGAGGCCTAGCCTTGAAGGGCAGAACCAAGAACCAGTGGAAGGTAGAGAGAACCAGATTGAAGATGTGATAAAGTGGAATGGGCACAGGTGCCTAGTAAACTTCAAGGAAAGACTGGTTTAGCCACTTCTTATGGTGGTTGTAAATGAGTTCTTGGTCAGGTTCCAGTCAGAGTAGATGGCCTCAGAGTTCCCTTTAAATGCTGAGAATCTATGATTCTATGACTTGCCCAAGGTCACACAGTAAACTAAGCAAGGACAAGCAATGCTTTCTCCTCCCCCCTGCCCCAATAGGAAACCTCACTGGGATGACCTATCCTCTACCTCCCTCTTCATGAAAAGAAGTTTCCCCAGGGTGGCCTGGCTGGCAGTCTCTAAGTTATTCCATCTGTTGCCTCAGGCTAATGAGAGAAGAGAGGAGAGGAAAGGGGAGGAAGGAAGGATCTCTGATGTCAGAATTCAAAGCTTCAAAGTGCCTTGCCCCAACTGGGTCCCATCACCTCCCTGGGAAAGCAGCAGAGGCCAAAATATCCCTCTCTTCTGAGGCCATGGATCATTAAGTGTGTGCTCCCACCCCAGATGGCTTACTGCTCAAGCCTCAAGCAAAACCCCGGCTGGCGTTGGGTCCAGCACCTGCTGCCCTGCTGATGGGCGGGAGTGAGATGAACAAGCCACTCTCCAGAGCTGCCTGGCCCAAGGGCTCTGGGGCTATGAGGGACATCAGCAGGACAGAGTCTTCTTGGAAGCAGGGAGTAATTCAATGTGGTTCTTGGCCCGCTGCTCTCTCAACTCTGGGCTCCTCAACAGCAACCAAAATAATTTCTGAGGGATGGGAGCATTACTGCGCCACGTGAGCTGGATCTGCCCCCTCCCCACGCACAGACACCCACAACCCCCAGCCAGACAAGGGAAGGAATGTCAGCCAGGTGTGGCAGTGGTGTCCTGGAGAGAGGCCCACCAGTAATTTAAGTATATATAACTCTGCTGACTGCAGCTCTAGTCTGTAATTTACCAAGGGCTCCTCCTGGTGCCCACTCCTCTCCCTTTCCTCAAAGAAAAAGGTCCCTCACACCATCCACAGTGAGCCCAAGAATCAGAGATGTGTCTCTCAGGGTTTATAAGGGGCAGCTAGGTGGTGTAGTGGCCAGGCTTGGAGTCAGGAAGACCTGAGTTCAACTCCAGCTTCATACATATACTAGCTACGTGACCTTGGGCAAATCATTTAACCTCTGCCTCAGTTTCCTCATCTGTAAAATGGGGGTGGGGGGGTAATCACAACATCTGCCTCCCAGGGCTGTTGTAAGGATCAAATGAGATAATAATTGTAAAGAGTTTAATTAGCATAGTGCCTGGCACATAGTAGTTGCTCAGAAAATGTTTACTGACTGACTGACTGACATTTACTCATGGATTATCTCAGGTACTTTATTTTTCAGATCCACACTGTCTCCTCCTCATCGCAAAGGCACTGAGAGGAAAGATGAAAGAAAGACAAAGAAATGCCTCTCCTTTCCATTCTCACAGCTCACACCCTGGTTCTTGTTTTTGTTTTTTTTGGTGAGGCAAATGGGGTTGAGTGACTTACCCAGGGTCACACAGCTAGTAAGTGTTAAGTGTCTGAGGCCAGATTTGAACTCAGGTCCTCCTGAATTAAGGGCCAGCACTTTATCCACTGTGCCACCTAGCTGCCCGACACCCTGGTTCTTGGCCTCCATCCTGCTTGGCCTACAATCACCTCCTAACTGAACTTCCTGACACCAGTTTCTCCCTTCTCCAGGCTGTCCTTCAGAATACTGTCTGCCTAACTTTCCTAAAGCATGCGTAGGCCTGATTGATGGTTACCCTTAATGGTGAACAAGCTCTGGCCAGCTGGGAAGGCTGTCAATATAATCCTAGTAACAGATTCTGCAGTCCTAGGATCATCATCCTGGTTTAACGAAGGCAGACCCATCACCAGTTAATCAATCAATATTTATTAGACACATGCCATGTGCTGAGTGCTGGGAATACAAAAAAACAAAAGACAGTCCCTGCCCTCAAGGAGCTTAGAGTCTAATAGTGGAGACAACAAACAAATATATATACAAAGAAAGCTACACACAAGAGAAATAAGAAATAATTAAGAGGGGCAGCTAGGTGGCACAGTGGATAGAGCACCAGCCCTGGAGTCAGGAGGACCTGAGTTCAAATCCTGCCTCAGACACTTAACACTTACTAGCTGTGTGACCCTGGGCAAGTCACTTAACCCCAACTGCCTCATTAAAAAAAAAAAAAGGAAGAAAGAAAGAAATAATTAAGAGAGGGAAGGCCCTAGAATAAAGAGGGATTGGGGAAGGATCCTGTAGAAGGTAAGATTTTAGTTGGGATTTAAGGGAAGCCTGGGACGCCAGAAGACTGAGATGAGGAAGGAGAGTGATAGAGGCATGGCGGACAGCCAGAGAAAATGCCTATTTGTCAGGGAGTGAGGTGTAAAAAGATAGGACAGGTAGGAGGCTAGGTTATGAAGAGTATCATCAAGTTGACCTTTCAATGGTGAACTTTTTGGCCTCTGTGACTCACAAAAACATGTCACACCCCACCATGATTAACATCTGTGACTCAATATGACAGTGTTGTTGTTGGTTTTTTTAATTAGGTGTGTGATTTCATCAGAAAAAAAGCTCCAACGTAGAGAGACACCTTCCCTGCATTTTACAATCCTAGAGAACTGCCTATGGTGCTGAGAAATCTCCTTGGATCAGAGACAGTATGTGACAAAGGGAAGACTGGAACGTGGTCCCTCCTCACTCCAAGGACAGCTGTCTCCCTACTATACCATGCTGCTCCAGAATAAAACAGGAAACCTCTTAGTCTGGCTCCAGCTTCCCTGACCCGATAGGTAAATTAGGAGAGGAAGGAATAGTCTACCTCTCAGATCTATGGAGAGGAGAAGAATTTATGACCAAACAAGAGATAGAGAATATTATGAAATGCAAAATGGATGATTTTGATTACATTAAATTAAAAAGGTTTTGTACAAACAGAAGCAATGCAGGCAAAATCAGAAGAGAAGCAGAATGCTGGGAAACAATTTTTACAGCCAGTGTTTCTGATAAAGGCCTCATTTCTAAAATACAGAGAGAACTCAGTCAAATTTATAAGAATGGAAGCCATTCCCCAATTGACAAATGGTCAAAGGATATGAACAGGCAGTTTTCAGATGAAGGAATCAAAGCTATCTATTGCCATATGAAAAAATGCTCTAAATCACTATTGATTAGAGAGATGCAAATTACAACAAGTCTGAGGTACCACCTCACACCTAACAAACTGGCTAATATGACAGAAAGGGAAAATAAATGTTGGAAAAGCTGTGGAAAAATTGGAACACTAATACATCATCCCCCTTTCCATACCCTGTACTCCAGTCAGAGGGATGCCTTGTAGAGCTCTCTTCTCATCTTGCCTTCTCCCACTCTTACTGTCTCCATGACCCTAAGGCAGTTAATGAACCTCTTTGGATTTCAGTTTCCTCACCTGCAAAAATAAGGGGTTTGGAATGGATAGCGCTTCTCTTGTAGCGCTACATCTAGCCTCCTGCATTCCTGCTCGCTCTCGCACTCGCGCTCGCGCTCTCTCTCTCTCTCTCTCTCTCTCTCTCTCTCTCTCTCTCTCTCTCTCTCTCTCTCTCTCTCTCTCACGCTCTCTCGCGCTCTTCCCCCTCTTTCACCTCTCCAATCCCTGAATGACCCAGCTAGGTTACAGAGGAGGGCTCGTCTTGTCTACAGCAGAGAATGGGATGAGATGACCTTTGGAGGGGCATTTTCCATGTGATTTCCATGAAAACCTGCTCCCTCTGATGGAGAGAGGTGGACCCAGGCCTCTTGTTCCAAGTGTCCTTTAGGGAGCAGAGCCACCCTGTTATGCTTTTGCTCTGAAAATCATTCTGGGAAAAGTTTTGTCCAAACATCATGCAAATCAGATGCCTGCTAAGAGTTCCCATCTATCAAAAACCAGGTGTGGATCAGAGGTGGCCACCCCAAGATAGCAGGACTGTCCAGTTGATGGAGATGGCCACCGTACTTCCTATCCCTATCCTGAAGTGTCATCTCTGCTCCCAAACACTAAAGCTTTATCCCACAATGTGATGAATTTTGGAATGGAGGGGACTGGGTGGAGAAATGGGGAGGGATAGAGCCACGAGGCAGCCAGCTCCCTAATACTTCCCCAGTCCCCCAATCTGACAGCTCACTCTCCTGAAGTCCAAGACACCCAGATCGACTGTCTCCCAGAGCGTCAGTACTAAGAATAGAGTGTGTGGGGGAGCACGGGCAGGCTGAGGTGCACACTGACAGCACAGTTGGAGGTAGTCCGGGCCGCGGTGCTTCCTGGGAGCCAGAGAGCCCAGAAATAGCCTCATGCCACACGGTGCTTCCCGTCACTGTGAGTCACCAGAATGCCGGAGAGGAGAGAGTGGAAGGGCAGGAGAAGGGGCGCTGATGGGCGCTGGGGGCGGCACAACGGCCCTCCCTTTGGACATACCTCTTCCCACCTGCATCCCCTTCCTTCCACAGCCACAGCACACACTCCTTCCTGCTCCACTCCCCCTCCCAGTCCTACTCCTCATATCAAGTGACCCAAGCCTGACATGATCCACCAGATGGAGAAGCTCACAAAATTTAAAATGAGAAGGGACTTTGTAGGTCATCTCACCCAATGTCCCCATAAGGAGGAAAAATCCCAGCCAGCCTACCACCAGGCAATCTACTCAATCTCTGTCTGAATACCTGCAATGGGGTACAACAGGGAGGGGCATGGAGGGGACTCATGAGACCTGGGTTCTGGTCTGGTGGATAAGGTGGGACGAGAGGACAGGTACTGGTGAATGTTGAAAGGGTGCCATGCCTCCACTTGGTAGGACAGTGGTACCGTGGCTTCTTAAAAGTTCATTAGATTGTAAGCTCCTTGAGGCCAGGGGTTGCCTTTTGCCTCTTTTTGCTTAGCACAGTGCCTGACACATAGGAGGCACTTAATAAATATTTACTGGATTGAATAGAAAAGCTCTGGTGGTAGAGGCCCAAGTCTAGCTGGTCTACCAAGCTGAACGGGCTCAGCATAGGGGGTCTGGCAAGGCCCGTGTCCTTCTGACTCCTATCTATCCACTGGGCCACCTGGCATAAGAACCATCATGGAGGACATGTGTGAAAGGTTGGCTAGTCAGGGAGGAAGAGTGGGAGGTAACAGCAGGCTAGCCTAAATGCTGCCTTGGTATCAGGAACTATTACAAGCCTCAGAGGAAGGATTCAAAGATGCTGGCTAGCTCCTCTATGAAAGATTTATGGAAAGCCAGAGAGAATGCTGACACAGGATGAGACAGCATGCAGGGTTTGGGATAGACACAGATGGAAAGGCTATTCAGAAATATACCGCACACATGTATTCCATCTTGCTATAGGTCTGACTCCTGGAGATGAAGAAGGGCTCAGGTCTTATCTAAATTTTGCATCTACTCCCAGTAAACACAATAAGCGTTTAATAAATGTTGAATTGCTGGCTAAAGAAGACTGGGCTGGCTTTATTTGTGCTCGGGGGTAGAACACAGACCAGGGGGTAGAAGCTTCAGAGAGGGATGTCAGCTTAATATTGAGGAAAAAAACAACTCCTAAAATTTGAGGCACTGAGTCAAATTAACAATTCTAACATTTATTAAGCTCTTACCATATACAAATCATTGTCCCAACTCAAAATATTCATTAAGCTCCTACCATATACAAATCACTAGGCTAGGGATTGGAGATAAAAAAGACAAAAATAAAACCGTCTCTGACTTCAAGAAATTTTGATTCTATCAGAGGATACAATATGAATACCGCCACACAAATAATAGTGGTAGTAGTAGTGGTAGTAATATAACTAACATTTATGTATCACTTTATAATTTGCAAAGTGCTTTATATTTTATCATCTCATTTGATCTTCACACCAACGCTTTCAGGGAGGAGACAGAGATGAGGAAGGAATGCTTTATGAAAGAAAGCAGACAGGTGGGGACGAGATGGATGTTGGTTTCAGAGAATAGCTAATAGTCTGGCTTGGCTAAATGTGAAGAGCATGAAAAATGGAATGATATGAAATAAGGCCAGACCCAAATTGTGCAGGGCCCTGAATGCCAGGCTGAGGAGTTTAATTAGGATTTCACTGAAGGTTCCTGAGAGGGGAAGTAACCGTCAGACATAGGTCTTAGGAAGATTATGGTGACAGATGTGTGGAGGATGGATTGGAGAGGAAAGACTCCAGAACAGAGGTGTCAAACATGCAGCCCACCAGCTGCATCCAAGTGGGCCCAAACCAAATTAAAATGTATTTGGGAACTAATAAATTAAAATGTAATAAAACAAAGAGAACATTAAACTTTATGAGGAAGTCGGCAAATGGCCTGTGGGGATCCTCATGTATGGATTAGTGTCCCCACCCCCATTTCTATTTAAGTTTAATACCCCTGCTCTAGCAATAAGGAGACCAACTGGCTATTATCAAGAGTCCAACAAGAGTCCAGCAGCTATGTGGTTGGAAGGAAGGAGATAGATATGGATAAGAGATCGTAGAATTGACAAGACATGGCAAATAACTGGAAATTATGGGGATGGTGATGAGAGAAGAGTTAAGTATAACTCCAAGGTTACGAACCTGGGCTACTGGGAAAATGGCAGGAACAGGGCAATTGGGAGAAGGGTAAAATTTAAAGACAGTATGGAAAAAAAACTAAAGGCACAAAACTGGGCTCAGTTCTTGACTTAGGCATTTAATCGGTGTGTGATAATGTCCAGTTCACATAGCAACTCAGCACCTTAATTTCATCATCTTTAAAATGGGGATAATAATAGTGGGTCCATATCTCATAGGGTTGTTTATTTTTTTTAAAGGCCGCTTTGTCCCTCTTAAAGTATTATGTGAATATAATGTTGTTGCTATTGTTATTGTTGTTGTTACTTAGGAGTAAAGAAAACATTGTTTTGGACACTGAGTTTTAAGGTATGAGCAGACCAACAAGGAGGAGATATCTAAAAAGGAAACAATTTAAAACTTAAATCTGGGAGAGAAATTAGATATATAGATTTGGAAATCATCTCTGTAGTGAAGATAATTGAACCCAAGGGAAATAATGAAGTCAGCAAGAGGCCCAGAACAGAGCCTTGTGGGTACACTCATCATTAGGAAGCTGAGCAGGCAGGATGACTCAGCAGAGCAGGCCGAGAAGAAGCGGTCAGACAGGTAGGAGAGAAACCAGGACAGAGCCATGTGGGGAAAGCAAAGGGATCTAGGAGGAAAGGGTGGCCCACAGTGTCTGAAGCTGCAGAGACATCAGGGGGAGGATGAAGAGATTTAAACGGCTAAGAAATCACCGGTGACATCAGAGGGAAGAATCTCAATAGAATGGAGGGGTCAGAAGCCAGATGCCAGGAATAAACAGAAGTGGTGACTGTGGGCAATTCTTCCTAAGAATAATAAGGGGAGAGAGATGCCATGAGAGCTTAAGAAGAGGGCAGGGTAAACTGAAAGTTGGTTGGTAGGGTTTTGGGGGGTTTGGTGTTTTTTTTTTTTTTTGCTTTTTTCAGTCCTTAGCCCCCTTTTAATAATGTAAACCACTGGGCTGGGTTTTTCAAAAGTAGAATGGGGTGCAAAGGGATTCGATCACCAAGCATTTATTAAGCACCTACAAAGCATCAGGCATTGTGCTAGGAGCTGGAGAGTACTGCCACAAAACTGACAGTCCCTGCCCTGGAAGAGTTGACATTCTATTCCAGGACACAACATATTGCAGTTAAGTAAATACAAGGAGGCATACATACAAAAATATATAGAGTGATGGGAAGGGCACTAAATAATTGGGAGAATCAGAAAAAAAACCTTTTGCAGGAAATGGCTCTTGAGTCGAGCCTTGAAGAGAGTGAGGGATGAGAGAGAGTATTGCAGTTATGGATTGTTGCTTATGGGGAAAGTGCAGATGGGCTTGGTTTGGCTGGAGCTCTGGGTGTATGAGGAGTAGGGACATGCATGCACCCTATAAAGGCTCCCTACCCACACAGCTACCATGACCTCTTACCTGGACTACTGCAGTAGCCTCCCAGTTTGTCTCCCTACCTCAAATCTCTCCCATCGATCTTCTACATGGCTGCCAAAATGATCTTCCTAAATTACAGGCTTGTCCATGACACTCCCTACTCAATAAATCCCAGCGGCTTCCTACTGCCTCTAGGATAAGATAGAGACTCCCTATGTTTGGCTTTTAAAGTCCTTTGCCACCTGGCCCCAAGTGAGCTTTCCAGTTTCCTGACACATTACTCCCTTTCCCATACTCTGCGGTTCAGCCAAGCTGGCCTTCTTGTTCCTCACACATGGAACTCCATGGCCGGTATTCATGTCTTTGCACTGGCCACACCCCATGCCAGAGATGCATTTCCCTCCTCATGGAATCTCTCGTGCCTCTTAAGATTTAGCCCGAGCTCCATGAAGTCTTTTCTGATCCCCCTCCCTCCCTAAGGAGCTTGTATTTACTGTGTTTTTATTCTATGTATCCTTATGCATGCACGTGTTGCCTCCCAACAAAATGGAAAGATGGAGAGTAGAAGCTGATCCATTTTTAGAATGTGGATCCAAAGCCTCTAACAATGCCCGGAATAGCCCATAATAAATGCTTGGTCTATTCACTGACACGTAGGATTGGGGTCAGAGGGTGAAAGATTTTCATGCCAAACAAGATTTTGTATTTTTTCCAGACGTAATAGGGAGCCCATGATGCTTTTTCAGGAGGGAAGTGACATGGTCACTTGTGTGCTTCAGGAACCATGAATCTGGCAGCAAGATGGAGGGCAGATTGGAGAAGAGGAGAATGGGGCACGGCAAACCAATTCCGTGCAATAGTCCAGCAGAGAGGGAATGAAGTCTGAACTAGGGAGGTGGTCATGGAAGGGAAGAGATCTAAGAGATGCTGGGGTGGCAGAACAAGATTTGACAAGTGATTGGATAAGAGAGGAGTAGTGAGTTCCCCACCTTGTGAAGTTGAGTGAAGGTTGAACGACCGCCTGTCAGAGACATTATAGAAGAGATTCCTGTTTGGGTCTGGTTGAACCAGGTAATCTTCCAACTTGGAGACACTGTGATCTATCCCCACCCTGTCACTAACTGATATTACCTTGGGCAAGTCACTTCTGATCTCTGGGCCTTAGGTGCCTCATCTGTCAAATGAGGCACCTTTTCCCTTGCACCTTCCTTCCAGAGAACAATGGGAGGGAAGGGAAGCTCTGCCCACTCTCCCACTCTAGGACTCGGTTATGGTTAAACAAGTTATATTTGCTCACCCATGGCTTCCTAAACACAGGTCAGTGACTGGACCCCTGGGATTGGACATTCCCAGCCCAAGAGATAGCAGCAACAACTGGGACATTGGGGGAGCATCAACAATTCTTAAAGAAGGATATGAAAGAAGCAGACATATGCTAGCCCACATGGCCGAGAGGGGAGCATATTCATTCATTCAAAATAGGATTCATTAAATAGCCACAATGTGCCAGGCAGTGTGCTAGGGGACAGGACTTCACGTTTTAAAAAAGAAACCAGCCCTACACTCAAAGAGTTCATGAATAATGCTAGTGAACCCCAATTTCCCCTGTGGGTGGGAATGAAGGTGGAAATCTTAACTTCCTAGGTAGTGTGAGCTCCACATTTATCCTTCTAGTAGAAAAGGAAGGTTTCTTAGGAACGACCAGTTTGGGAGGGCTACCTCAAGAGTAACCCTGAGTTCAAGTGAGGATATCTGACCTCTTAGAAAGAATTCCTGAGTCCTGTGAGTCGTGAGTTCTAGAGTTAGAAAAAGCTTGGGGGGCAGCTAGGTGGCACAGTGGATAAAGCACCGGCCCTGGATTCAGGAGAACCTGAGTTCAAATCCAGCCTCAGACACTTGACACTTACTAGCTGTGTGACCCTGGGCAAGTCACTTAACCTTCATTGCCCCAACAAAAAGAAAAAGAAAAAAAGAAAAAGCTTGACTCCATGGGACCTATAGTTGGAACTGCAGTAAGGGGCTTAAAGTCACAACATTAGGGGATCTCAGAAAACCTGTACTCTGCTCCCTCTATATTACCAAGAGTTATGAAGACAGCGCAGTTCCAAAGGAAAAGAATAAACTGGCTATCTGTCCAACCTCAAAAATGTATCTGTTTTTTGGGGGAGGAGGCCAAATCATACTAGAGCAATATGAGTCTCAGAAGAGCTGTGTAGGACCCCATGGGGGAGCAATATTTCACTGGATCATCAGGGTGTGGCCCACTGACAAATCCAAGTTCACTTGTTGTTGTGTTTTTTTTCCCCAAGGGGAGCTTATAATGGACCACTGTGTTTTACATGCTCTGTATCTGATTATGGTCTCCTATGATCCTTTGTGACCTCAATTTTTGGTGGGCTGAAATAAAACCTGTCTTCTACCCCAAAATAACCTAAGACGACACAATACAACACATAAACCATAGCCAATCGCTTCTCAGGTCCCTTACAGTTCTGAAAATTTTTATGATTCTCCTTTGTTATGGTTTCTAATGACAAGGAACTTACTACCTAATAAGGCATTCCCTTCCACTGTGAGATAACATTATGAGAACATTCTTGAAATATGCTATCTCATAACTTCCTGGAGCAGGAGCAGAGTCAATCTAAATTTTCACATGATAGCCCTTCAAGCATTTGAAGATAACTACAATGGGCAAGTCATTTCATCCTGTTTGCCTCGATTTCCTCATCTGTAAAATGAGCTGGAGAGGGGGCAGGTAGGTGGCACAATGGATAAGGCACTAGCCTTGGATTCAGGAGGACCTGAGTTCATACCCAGTCTCAGACACTTACTAGCTGTGTGACCCTGGGCAAGTCACTTAAACCCCATTGCCCTGCAAAAAAAAAAAAAAAAAAAAGAGCTGGAGAAGGAAATAAAAAGCCACTCCAGGATCTTTGCCAAGAAAACCCCAAGTGGGATCACAAAGAGTGAGACAAGACTGAGAATGACTGATCAAGAAAAATCATGATTCCTTGCCTTTCCCCTAAGCTTCTGAACTTAACATTCCCACTTCCATTTTTCTTCACACAGGTTTCCATCAAACCAGCCACCCTCCTGTGAACACGTGAGCTAATCAATGCCTTTTTCAGAATGTGACACCCGGAAGAGAAGACAATACTCCAAGAATATGCTGACTAATGCAGAGTACAATGGTACTACAATCTCCCTTGAAACCTAGTGCCTTTACCTCCCTGGGGTCTACCCTCCATGAAACCCACCCTTCTCTTCCTCACCACTATCTTCCTATGTGGAGCCAGCTGTCCCAGAACCTCCCTTCCTTAACTTACCATGGAATCTCCTTCAGGCTCCTCAGTCTCAAAAGAAAATGCTGGAAGCATCCTTTCTGTTGTCTGGACGGAGAAGCTGTGGCCCTAAGAAGGAGAGGGGACTTGGTTTAATTCATGGCAGAGCCTGAATTGAAACCTGAACCCCATGGTCTCTGATAAACCACCCTCAGTATCTGAATCTTCCCAGTCAGTGCTGACAGTGATCTGGGCATTGGCCAATACTGATTTCTCCTTATGGTACTTATTATCCATATCATGCAACTGGGCACTTGATTATATACCGCCTTGCACTGTTCTTTGATAGTTTGCATGTTAGGCATCTCATCTTTCCAACTAGTCCATAAATTCCCCAGGGACAAGGGCCTTATTTCATCCTATTCCTGTATTATTCCTTGTACCTGGAACTTGTTCAATAAATGCCCAGAATCAAAGAATGTTAGAGCTGGACAGAGACTTGAAGGATCATCTAGTATAACCTGCCTAATTTTGCAAATCAAGAAACTAGGCTGAGGGCCTGAGGTTACAGAGCTAGTAACTGTCAGAGCCAGGACTAGGGCCCAAATATCCTGACTATACTTTCCATTAGAAGGGACTGTCCCATTATCACCTATTAAAATACCAATAGGAGGGGGATAGGTGCATGGAGGCCTAACTCACAGTAGCCCCTCCCAATCCAAGTACAAGCCAAATTTGCCTCTTTCACTGGACCACAGGCATCTATATAAATGGAAAGTACTGACATCTCTCCTCTAAGGTATCCCTCCCCCTACTATCAGAGACACACATACTTTTCCTTAACCCTACATTTGTCTATAGTGCTGTTACCCAGCTCAATACACATTTATTTATTTATCAATACACATCTATTAAGTGACTGCTATGTGCGAGGCACTGTGGACAGTGAGTGTTTAATAAATATGCCTAACAATGATTCCAGGGGCAGGTAGGTGATGCAGTGGATAGAGGACCAGGTCCTGGAGTCAGGAAGATATGAGTTCAAATGTGACCTCAGGCACTTATGAGCTATGTCACCCTGGGCAAGCCCTATCTGCCTCTGTTCCTCATTTGTAAAAATAAGCTGCAGAAGGAAATGGCAAACCACTCCGGTATCTTTACCAAGAAAACCCCCAAACGGGGTCAGGAAGAATCAGACATGATTGAAATGACTGAGTAACAACAACAATAAACAATGACTCCCCCACTCCATCTAAGGCATGCCCCTCCACAGATACCCCTAGATGCTCACCTGACCCTGTTCCTACTCAAGGGCTGAGACAGAAGATAGAGTCCAAGACCCTTACACTACACTACACACACACACACACACACACACACACACACAAGCACATGGCTGTCAAAAGTTCTTGACTGCCCATTAGACATCTGCATTTGAGCTAAGAAAATCCAGTGAGATAGGATTCTGCTGAACTTTCCCAGTGAGCCTGAGAGAGGTGGCTGGAGAAAGAGAGAGAAAGTCATCTCCCAAACTTTCATCAGGACCACAGGCTGTTCTGCAATTCTCTTGGCTACTCTCGATGTCAATGAAAAAACAAGAAAGAGAAACGCCCAAGTGTAGCTTGTTGCCTAATTCTCTGGGGTTTTTATACATGGACTCCGTCCATCCGGTGCTCCGGGGGGGCACTGAGAAACAGGAAATTGCAACCGTGCATGGGAAGGATGGGTCATCGTTTGGAGGCCTGGACCAAAGTCCTCAGTAGTCTGTTCCAGGAGCTGGCTCTAATGTGGTTAGTTAACAAAGCTTTAAGGAGAGGCTCTTCTTCAGGGCCAGCATGGGGCCTGACCCAGAGTAGGTGCTCTAGAAATGTGCACCCATCACCCCAATGAGAAGTTCTAGAGTTAGAAGGAAGACAAGGCAATAGGAGGAAAACCAAAGAGTGAGAACATAGAGGAAGAGACAGAGATCACCCCTAACCAGAGGGAATTTGAGTAGGATCACAGAATTTTAGAGAGAAAGGGGAATACAGAGATCACCTAATCCAGCCACCTTGATTTATCGATGAGGAAACTGAGACCCAGAAAGGTTAACTGGCTTGCTTAAATTCATATAGGGAATATGTATCACAGCTGGAATTCAAACTCAGGCCCTTTTGGGGATAAAAAGGTTTTTTAGAAAGCGTGCTTTTGATCAAGGAAATGACCATCCAAGAGAGAAGCTATTAGCTTCGGGGGGACCAAGCACATATGACTGACTGAAACAACATGGGAAGAAGTATGGAGCAATCTTTCAACACATACAAGATAGAACAGGACACCTATTTCCTGGGGCTCAGGCTTTTTGTTTTTTGCTGGGGTTTTTTTCCCCTGTCATAAAATACCCAAATGAGGGAGATGGATGACTTCCAGATTCCTGAATATAAACCAAAGATATTAGTGAATTCACTTGATTACAAAAAAATTAATAAATAAGCTCACACAAGCATTTTCTCTAGGGATGGGGAGACTTTTTAAGGTTTGTTGTTATTGTTGTTGTTGAAGTATGTCTGACCTTCTGTGACCCCCATACACCATACTGTCCATGGAGTTTTCTTGGCAGAAATCCTGAGTGGTTTACCATTTCCTTCTTCAGCTCATTTGACAGATGAGACAAACTGAGGAAACAGAGGGTGAAGTGACTTGCCCAGGGTCACACAGCTAGTATCTGAAGCCAGATTTTAACTTAGGTCTTGCTGCCTCCAAGCCCAGCACCCTCTATCCACTGAGCCACCCAGCTGCGCCTCTAAAGAAATATGGGGACTAAATAAATGAATTAATAATAGCTCACGTTTCCAAAACACTTTTCTCACAAAAACCTAGTGAGACAAGGGGGCGCTGATATTATTCCCCCCACTTCACAGAATAGGAAACTGAGATTCTCCAGATTCTCCAGCTCGGAAGCAGCAGAGCCAAGATTTAAACCCAATTCCTCTGCCTCTAAACCCCGCACAGAAATCCCTTCTGCTGATTCATAGCCGGGACTGGATCAGCGCCAGCTGGCTCCTTGCATGGAGCCGTTTCCCTGGAGCCTGGTAGGTGCCTTGTACAGCGCCTGCTCAGCAGAAGGGCTCCCGGCAGAGGGATGTCAGGGTCCTGTCGTCCCCCAAGTGGCTCCGGCTGTTACGAGACTACGGGGAGGGAAGAGGAGAGGAGGGGGAAGAGAGTAAAGGTCCCTGGCTGGTCGGTGCTCTCTCCTTGTCGAAGGCCAGAATCACCTCTCCTTGGAAGTCAGGCTGCTCACCGAACTTCCGCTCCAGCTTGGCATACCGGCCTGCCATCCCTTACCCCACTCTGCCCCAGCAGGCTGTGTCGATTTCTCCCTCTGTGCTTTTACAAAACCATCCTCTGCCGCCATCCCTCCCACCCTCCGTGCCAACCTGCCAAACGAGGATGCCCTCACCCTCTTGTCTGGCAGACCAGCCCTCTTCCCTTAAAAAACTCTGCCTCAGAAAGGCTGTCCCTGATTAACCCTTTATAGCTCTGAGGCCTCTGCTCTACCGAGCACATAAGGATACGTGCATTCTGGGCCAAATATAAACGTGGGTATATGCCTGTGTGTTTTCACACTTCCTCACTCCAAACACATTTCTGCCTTTTTTCTCGTGTGTTTGCCCTACCTCCTCAACAGTCAGTCAGTACTGTGTGCCCGGCACTGTGCTGAGCACTGAGGATTCAAAATGAAGCAAAAGACAGGAGGCTCCATGGGGTGGGCATTGCCCTTTCCTTAACTCCGCATTTGCCTGAGGTGATGACTATTGAACTCTGTATATACTGGGGGCTTAATAAATGCCACCTAACGATGACACCTCCATCCCACCCCACAGATGAAAGTCCCTTCAAGGCACAGGGCACAGAACATCAGCACCAGGAGGCTGCGACTGAGGCTTGTGAGATCACACACTCAGAGTTGGAAAGGACCTTTAGAGGTCATCAAGTCCAACCCCATTTTACAGACGAGGACACTGAGGGTCAGAGAAGTTAAATCACTTTCCTGGGGTCACTTAGGTAGCTGAATGACATAGTGAATAGAGTCAGAAAGACACCGACTAGCTCTGTGACCCTGGGCAAGTCATTTAATTTATTTTAATCTGTTTCCTCATTTGTAAAATGAGTGTAATAATAGCACTTATTTCTCAGGGTTGTTATATAATCAAATGAGACAACTTATGTAAAGTCAAACCTTAAAGTACTCTCTAAATGCTAGTTATGATAATAAGTTACTATTCATTAATCATAATTAACATCATATTATATGTAATATATCTT
Source organism: Dromiciops gliroides (assembly GCF_019393635.1). Lineage (NCBI taxonomy): Eukaryota > Metazoa > Chordata > Mammalia > Microbiotheria > Microbiotheriidae > Dromiciops > Dromiciops gliroides. The sequence goes on from NC_057864.1 coordinate 107,093,580, forward strand.
TTGTATAACAAAATATATACAATTACATATAACATAATACCTACTGATATATGTCATAATCAGCAAAATTATGTTATCATTAATTGTAATGTATTCTTATAAATGGCAATTAATTATATAATTATAATATAATATTTAATTATAAATTACCAATATTATTTTTATTGTCCAGGATTTCATTGCTAATAAATATCTCAAGCAGGATTTGAACCTAGGTCTTCCTGCTGTCAAGTCCAATGCTTTTCTTAGGTCAAACATCAGTGGCCAGCGCTGGCTTGCTACACATTCTCACTGACCCCAATCTGTATCATCTTGCTGGCTGCAGTGGAGTGGGGTGCCAAGACCAGAGGGACTGCGGAGAGGGGGCTCTTGCCCCTGCCTAAGCTTCCCACACCAGGCATGGAGAGGACACAGCTTGAGGCTACAGCTAAAATGGCCACCGGCGGCTGGCGGCGTGTGTCAGCCTGAACACACATGTCAGTACGGGGGTGGGTGGCACTGGCATCCACTTCCCTTCTGCCTCCCTAGTCCCTCCCCCAGCCTCGAGCCCCTGCTCTCTTGCCTTGGGAACGCACTTGTCCTTGGTGAAGAGAACAAATAAAAGCCCATGGCCTATTTCCAGCAGCTTTTACTGTTTCTCACTTTAAAAGGGGGGGGGTCAGGGGGGGGCAGGGGGGAGGCGGGGAAAGAAAGAAAGAAAACCAGGATGGAAAGAAAATAAGTGGCACGGACGCTCAGATTCGCAGCCCAGGGCTGTGGTTACCTGGCAACCCAGGAAGGTGTGTCAGAGTGAGGACGACGCAAAAAGACAAGTGCCAGGGCTGGGAACAGTTGGGGCTGGACCAGGGGAAGGTCACAACATGCACATCTGGTTCCGTGAGGCGCTGAAGGGAGTGTGGGGGAGGGGGATGGCCGCAGCTGGGATGCTGCTGACCCCCAAGCTCCTGGCTCCCAGACTGGCCACCTGCCAAGGGCATCCTGACCAGTCTCTCCCCCCTATCTCCCCACTCGGAAAGTCACAGCCAGAATCTTCTCCCCCAAAAAAGGGCACCTGCCCCATCACTATCCTGACCAAAAACCATCTTTGGTTCCCACTGTCTACAGGATAAATGAATGGAATTAATGAATGAAAAGGCATTAATGAGTCAAACCACCACCAGGTAATAAGAAGCGTCCCCCAAGTGCCGGGCACTACACTAAATGCTGAGGATAGAGGGGGAAGAATGAAAGAGACTGACCTCCAGAAGCTCACATTGGGATGGAGACAGACAACAGAGAGACACACACACAGAGACAAGGGTAATACCCTTTACAGCAGTAATAGTCATATTGATCTAATCACTATTCCCAGAACAAGAAGTGGGGGGACAGGAAGGGGGTACCCAGGCTGCTGCAGGGCACAGGACAAGGTGCCAAGGGAGGCCTCTCCTCCTGATGCAAGGATGGGTGGGACATGAAGCATGGCTAGACACTGGCCAAATAGGGCAGGTCAGCTCAGCCCCAGGGCAGAGTAGATCAGATGAACTCCCATAGAGGGACATGGTCTCTGGAGATGAGATCCACCCCTTTTTGGGACTCTCTCTATTCTGGTCCAGATCACATTTCCAGCCCAAACATGGGTCTCCTCACTGTCCCCTCCACAGCCACACACATTCCTGTCTCTACCCCTGCTCAGGGCATTCCCCTCTCCCAAGTCCCCTTTCTACCATGACCCATCACCCTAATGTCAAGGTAATGTTCATTCACGCATCCATTCAATAAACATAGTACTTGGGACTAGAGAGGGGCCCTTGCTAAGCCTCCTTATTTTATTAGTCCTACCACTTTACAGAAAAGGAAACTAAGGCAAACAGGAGTTAAGTGACTTTCCCACTGTCACACAGACAGGAGGTAAAAGAACCAGAATTTGAATCCAGGTCTTTTGATTCCAAAGCAGTGCTGTTTCTATGATACCACATGCTTCTTTTTTGACCGCCTATTATGCAAGGTAACACAAACACAAATAAGACTTAGCCCCCAACCTCACAGAGCTTCTAGTTTAGCAAAGGAAATAAAGATGCAAGCTGACAAGCATTTATTAAGCGCTTGTTGCATGCAGGAAGAACACTGAGCTAGGGGCTATGCAGGAGGAAATATGAAGTTTAGATAGGATAGAGTTCTTGTTCTCATGGAGTTCCCAGTCCAGTAAGCTAGGTGGTACAGTGGATAGAATGCTGGACCTGGACTCGGGAAGACGAGTTCAAATCTGACCTCAGAAGCTAACTAGCTAGACAAGTCACTTAGCTTGTTTGCCTCTGTTTCATCTTCTGAAAAATTTACCTCCCAAGGATGTTGTGAGCCTAAAAGGAGATAATATTTGCCAAGTGCTTTGCAAACCTTAAAGGGCTAAAATGCTAGCCAGTGAGGCACATCCCCAAATGATAAAGGCACAAAGTGGACGATAAGTACGTAAGAGCCGTGAAAGCACTACGGTGAGGGAGGCTTCTCTGGGTTTCTACCAAGGGCCAGTTTGCTCCTCCTCGTGCCCCACAGAGAGCACTCATGCTCACTAGGAGGAAGGAGGATAGATAGAGTATGTTTGGAGAGTTGGGGCTGCGTGGGGATGGCAACGGAAGACTCATTTCTCATTTCTACTTGAAAACAAGCTCTTGCGGTAGGGAGCCAGGTAAATGTCACCCAAAGTAGCTCCCCCACATTCTAGGAAGGTGAGAGAAGAAGAAACACAACATCACTTCCCAGTCAGCAAAGTCAGAGGGAAGCCTCCAAAGACCAACAACTTGACCCTTAAGCTGTCTGTCCCCTTGCCCTTCCTCACCTCTGCCTCTCAGAATCCCTACCTTCACTGGCTCAAGGACAACCTCCTTTCCAGTGCCTTTCCTGCTCCCCCCACACTCCAGTTAGTAACACCACCCTCCCCAAGGACTAGTATCTCCATTTTAAGGAAGAATACACTAATAGCTTAACCACAGTCACAAAGGGAACAAAGGTGGGAGGCAAAATTCAAACCCAGGTCTCTCCTGGCTACAAACAAACCAAGCATTCATTCCCCTATGCTAGGCTACTCCTAAGGAGAATTTTTGCTGGATGGGAAAGAGATGTGCATGGTTTGAGGCGTCATCTGCGTCCCACTGCTGCCTGTGCTGGACAATCAGTTCCTGGAAAATTGAGAACTAACTGTCCTAGGGCTGCCTGGGTTTTAAGCACCATTCTCTCCCTGGAACTGCGGGGAGGGTCAGTGCGGAGGACTCGTGGGCGGCTGCCACTCCTGCTTCCACCACCATCTCTTCTCCTCAGCAACCCACTCGAATGCTAAGAGAACAAAAACCTGGAACAGCAACAGCCGTGACATTTGGGCACGTTTCCTCTCTCTCCATCTTTCCCTTTCTCTCTTCTCTCTCTTTTTCTCACACTGTGATAGACAGATAGAAAGATAGATGGAAATGTAGATAGGAGGGAAGGAAGGGAGAGAGGGAGGGAAGGAGGGAGAAAAAGGATGGATGGATACATGCATATATACATACATATACACATACATGGACAGATACATATAGATACATGGACAGACAGATGGATAGATACATACCTACATGGACATACATGGATGGATAAATAACATGGAAAGACAAATACACACATGCATGAATAGACAGTGGATACATGTGTGCATGCGTGTATGTACACATGTGTGTATGCAAGCATACATGGACATACATATGTATGTGAATGAATGGGTAAATGAAAATGTATGCATGCATACATATAAAGATGGATAGATGCATAGACATATAGGGACATATGTGGATGCATATGTACCTACATGGATGAATGAATAGATGGACAAACAGATACTCAGACAAAATGATAAATGAAGATGGATAGATAGATGACAGATAGATAGATAGATTTTTTTAAGTATATTGGTAAGTTTACAGCTTATAGAAACCCTAGCTCTAGGAAGCACTGGAAAGAGACTTAAAAAAAATTTTTTTTTTGGCTAACTACATCCCAGTGTGCCTAGCTGCTGTTTATCTCCAGGAAAGTGCCCGAGCACAATCCCAGGCGGAATGTAAATGAAGGATCCAAGTAGACGGAACACGAACCCTGAGCAAGGGGAGCCAATCCAATCAAAGCACACCCCCGCCCCTGCAGGAGCCTGGGCAGACAGAACAAGGCAGGAGATCAGAAATGGAGCCTGAACGGAGGCAGCTCCAGAGCGAGCATTAATCAGCAGGATGGACGTGCGCCTGGGCCTGCCAAAGGACAGGCACAATGGCACTGCCCCAGCAAACGGAACAAGGAAGGCCAACCTGCCTTTCCTCCTCTGCTCGGTCCTGCTGGGAGGTAGAATCGAGGCTCCCTCACAACCCAGACTGCTGCTTCCCAAACTGGTTTTTCCCTTAGCAAAAGTCACAGGGGTGCCAGGCCTGCCTGGCACATAGCAGGCACTTGATAAATGTTTGCTGAGTGGCACAGAGTTGGAGAGACGGATGGGGAGGGGGAGGTTTCTGACGGCCTCAATGCCTCTAGCCCCTCCCCCATCCTTTCCATTCGTTATAAAGGTGCCAAAACAACTTCCCTCAAGCCTGGGTCTGGCCACAGCACTACCCCTCAAGAAGCTTCACCAGCTCCCTACTACCTCCAGGGTGAAAGGCAAACTCCTTTCGCATTTTTTCTTTAGTCACTTTTCACTCACATCTGACTCTATGTGACTCCATTTCGGGTTTTCTTGGCAGAGACACTGGAATGGTTCGCCATTTCCTCCTCTGGCTCACTGTACAGATGAGGACACTGGGGCCACCAAGATTAAGCAACTTGCCCAGGGTCACCCAGCTGTCTGTGTGTCACACACAGCGTCTGAAGCCAGATTTGAACTCAGAAGATGAGTCTCCTTGACTCCAGGCTCAGCGCTCTAGCCACCATGCCACCTTGCTGCCTCTTTGGCATTTAATACCCTTCAGAAGCTGGCTCCGGCCTACCTTTCAGAACTCACATTCCTTCAAGTGCACTAGGTTCCAGCCATGCCAGCCTACTGCCTGTCTCCCATGTACAAAATTCTACGTCATGGTTCCATAAGTGTCTGCTGTCTGTCCCCCAACCTCCTCTCTTAGAATTCCTAAATTCCTTCAGGATCCATCTCCTAATAGATAACATTTATAGAACGTATGGGCCAGGCATCTCATTTGATCCTTACAACCACCCTGGGAGGTAGGGGTTTTTATTATTCCCGTTTTACATATGAGAAAACCAAGTCAGGGAGTGGTTAAATGACTCACCTAGGTCACAAGCTAATGACCTGGAGATTTGAACTCAGACCTTCTTCTGGCTCCAAACCTGGGGCTCAATCCACTGTACCTTCTACCACTATACCAAACAGAGAGATACATACATACATACATACATGATAGAAAGACAAGTACGGACACATATATATGCTAATGCTACATGACAGACATATGACACATATATATTTATGCACATATATGGCAAATAGATATAGATATATGGCGTACATAATACACACAACACACTAACAAAATAAGTACAACATAAATACCAAGTGCTTTAGATTCTCATGCACTTCCCTCTCTGGTTCTCCTTCTACCTACCTGATCATTGCTTTCCTGGTTCATCATCATGGGCCCTCCCACTCCCAAACTGTGGATATCCCACAAAGCTCTGTCATCGGCCCTCTTCTTTCCTCGCTCTATATTCTCTCACTCAGAGACCTCATCAGTCCCTATGGGTTTAATTCTCATCTCTAAGAAGGAGACTTCCAAATATGTATATAGCTCTGATCCCTTGCCTGAGCTCCAATCACACGCCTCCAAATGCTTGCGGGATCTTTCAAATTAGATATGTTACAGGCATCTCAAACTCAACAAGTCTAAAACTCACCTTCTCATCACTCCCCCAAACCCACCCCTTGGGCAAGCTTCCTCATTCTTGTCAAGGATGACACCATCCTTTCAGTCTTCCAGGTCCATGACCTCAAACCTTTTGAGAACCACCATCAAATCCAACTCCCCCACTTTACACCTGAGGCCCTGGGTGAGGAAATGACTTCTCAAGGTCACACAGCTAATACACATTAGCAGAACCTTCTTGAAGGCATCTAGAGAAGATGCATAGTCCTTCCATATTCACAGGGGTTAGATCCCTAGTCAACAAGTTCAGATATTTAAAGCTTATAAAGAAAATGAGTTTAGAAAAATACAAGGAAAATGAACATTTTGTTCAGTCTCATTGCTAAGTACGGTCCAACAGCCAACGCCAATAGGATGTGGTAATTTTGTTATCTCTGTTCTTGGGATCTAAATGGCATAATTGCATTTATAATCTCTATCCTGCCACACTCTAGAAACTAGAGAGCAGCTGAATCTCTCTTTACCAAACCAGCCATCTTTGCCATTAACATTAAAGGGCTCATTTCCCAACTAGCACGTTGATGTTTGAAGTTTTCTATCTCCCTCTCCTTGAGAAGACTTTCCAACATGGGGACTGCCTGCCGGAGGGTGAACCAGGGCAAACATCTGAAGGCTAAAGGGGATGGCCAAGGTGGGAAATAACAATCGGGTGCTGGCCAAGGAAAAAAAAAGCTTCAGAAGCTACTCGGTTGGGTTGGGTCAAGTCTTAATAATCAGATATTGGAAGGGAGCCTGACTCTGAGGCGAGGGGGACAGTCTACCCTACGAGTTCTTTTTGTCCTTCCTGCCAGAGCTGAAATGAATGCCTGGCTGTGGATGTGCAGGTTCACCCGAGGGACTGAGTGGCAGCTGCCTGGGCCTGCAGGCAGGCTCTGATGCTGGCTGGAACAGGAGGGGGCAGCTGGGATGACTACGTGCAACTTTCCGAATGGGATGATTACATTTACACAGATGGATTCATTTAAATATTTACCATACCTCGGAGAAAGCTCTGGAACTCTGCTACTCTGCTTGTAAACCAGGAACAGCTTGGAACCCGGGTCCCTGAGCCACCAACACTGGAAATTGCTATCAGTATTCTTTACGTGAATGGAACCCTGGAATCTTAGAGCTGGAAGAGATCTCAGAGATGAGGGAAACCGTGAATGGCAACCCTAAAAATATAGAGGCTTGATTCTCAACCATCAAGATTGCTCAAAAAAATCAAGAGACAGCACCAAATGTGTGCCCGATGCTAGGGAACCATAAATATTATGTAATAACATCACCCCCCCCCCATCTTTACAGTGCTTATAGGTTTGCAAAACACTCTCCCTAAAACAACTTGGCGAGGATAAGTACTAATATTCCCACTTTACAGACAAAGAAACAGAAGTGACTTGCCTGGGGTATGAGCTTCTAAGTGCCTGTGAACCCTTAGGAATCCCAACTCCACTAAGCTACAACATGGTCCCTGCCTTTCTGAAGGTCACAGTCTCTACCATAAGAAGGGCACGAGGAGCAGCTAGGTGGCACAGTGGATAAAGCACCAACCCTGGATTCAGAAGTAACTGAGTTCAAATCTGACCTCAGATACTTGACACTTACTAACTGTGTGACCCTGGGCAAGTCACTTAACCCTGCAAAAAAAAGGGGGGGAGGGAAAAAAAAGAAGGGCACGAGACATATACTCAACTAATGAGCATAATTTTGTTGTGGTGGTGGTGGTGGTGGTTTCAGTTGTGTCTGATTATTTGGGACCCCATTTGGGGTTTTCTTGGCAGAGATACTGGAGTCATTTGCCATTTCCTTCTCCAGTTTGTTTTACAGATGAGGAAACTGAGGCAAACAGGGTTCTGTGACTTGCCCAGGGTCACACAGCTAGAAAGTGTCTAAAGCCAGAAGACAAGTCTTCTTGACTCCAAGCCTGGAACACTATCTACTGCGCCACCAGCAATAATAGGAAGAACCAAAAGTCTTAGTGCAATAGACAGTTAGGACAGCCCATAAATTAAGTACACTGGAGAAATATAAAACAGAGTGTGCTGTGTGAGATCCTGGGAGAGTGGAACAAGCCTTGGGTCAGGAACCACAGGACCTGGGTTCAAATTCCACCTTCGGGGCAGCTAGGTGGCGCAGTGGATAGAGCACCGGCCCTGGATTCAGGAGGACCTGAGTTCAAATCCAGCCTCAGACACTTGACACTTACTAGCTGTGTGACCCTGGGCAAGTCACTTAACCCTCATTGCCTCAATCAATCAATCAATCAATCAATCAATTCATTCCACCTTCAATGCTTACTACCTACATGTCCTTGGGCAAGTCACTGAACTTCCCTCTCCTCATCTGCAAAATGGACATCTGGACCAGATGACCTCAAGGAACCGTTCCAGCCCTAAGTCAAGTCACCTGCAGCTTGAGGACACCAATGCCTCATGGGTAAGACAGGCATAACAACACTCACAGCTCCCTCACAGGGCAAGATGAGGAAGCCCAGAGAAAGGCCATATAAATGGGATCCCTCGAAGTCAATCCAAAAAGAGTGGGCCCCCAAAGAAGCTGCCTTTCCCACTGACAAATCTGGTTCACATCAAACTTTAGCGTCGCCTAGAATCAGTGTTATTCTTAAATATATACTTTTTTTTTTTTTGCTTTGGTTTGGTTTCCCACCCCTACCTCCACCCCCAGGAATCAAAGTAGCACAACAGAGAAAGTACTGGGTCTGGAGTCAGGAAGATCTGAGTTCAAATCCTGCCTCAGACACTTACTGCACTGGGCAAGTCATTTAACTGCTCTCAGCTTCGGTTTCTTCTTCTGTAAAATGGGTATTATAGTAGCACCTACCTCCCAGGGCTACTGTGGGGATCAAATGAGATAATAACTGTAAAGCGCTTAGTAGTGTCTGGCACATAGTAGGTGCTTAGTCAATCCTTCCTTCCTTCTTGTCTTTGTTTTCTTCCTTCTTGCCATTGTAAAGGTGCGGCCCATATTCAGAGGTTGTTGATAGTCCAATCAATATGATATAGGAGTACTTTTTCCTTTGCAGCACATTTCTTTTCCTAATTGTGTTTGGTTTCAGCTCATAAATCTTTAGTTTAGACTCACCTTAAAATCTATTTGTACCCTGTGGACCCACACCAGCTGGGCCTGGAAGAGAGACAGGCAGGGACCGTGCTGGGTTGAGGGGACTAGCATCAGGGGGCAGTGTGCTGCAGCAGGAAGAATCCTGTATTGGAATTGGAAGACCCCAGGTTCGAATGTCGTCCCTGCCACAATTGGGCAGGTCACGCCACCTCTCTGGGATTTGGTCTCCCTATCTGGAAAATGAGGGTACAGACTCAAGGACCTTTGAGGTTCCTTTCCACTTTAAATCTATGATGGTACAATTAAAATCTGCTCTGTGTCACCTGGACTAATAAATGCTTGTTTCTCTATTACCACCACCACCACCCCCTTCCTCCTCTTCTAAGTCATCTGGGCTAAGCTGCTCTCCCTCTCTTACTAGGAATCTCCTCTTATAACCTGCCCTTGAAACCCCAAGACAGCACAAAGCCTTCCTGGCCTGTGGGAGCTGCAAAAATGGGAAGAAACGGGGGCAGCTAGATGGCGCAGTGGTAAAGCACCGGCCCTGGATTCAGGAGTACCTGAGTTCAAATCCGGCCTCAGACACTTGACACTTACTAGCTGTGTGACCCTGGGCAAGTCACTTAACCCTCATTGCCCTGCAAAAAAAAAAAAAAAAAAAAGGGAAGAAACTCGAAGCTGTCTCTGGAACTTACAAGCCTGTCGCTGAGAGGCTCTCTCACTTATATCCCCTTTCCTCCACCTGGTTCAAGTCCCTCTCAGCGGGACTGTTAACAAGAGTTTCGTCAGCATTCTCATGGCTTCTCATCTCTTCCCCAACACAACCTCAGCATAGCTACCAAAATAATCTCCCTATGTTACGCACTTGCTCAAAAATCTTCAGAGGCTCCCTGTTGCCTCTGGAGGAAGCTAGGTGGTCCACTGGATAGAGTGGCCGGCCTGAAGTCTGGAAGACTTTAGTTCAAATCCAGCCTCTGACATTTACTAGCTGTGTGACCCTGGGCGAGTCACTTCACCCTGTTTGCCTCAGTTTCCTCATCTGCAAAATTAGCTGGAAAAGGAAATGGCGAACTACTCCAGTATCTTTACCAAGAAAACCCTAAATGGGGTCACAAAGAGTCAGACGGAGTCAGACAACTGAATAACAATAACAAAATTGCCTCTACAACACTTTTCCAAGGTGCTGGTGACTTCCTCCCAAAATTCTCCTGTATATATTTGGCTTATACATATATATGCCTATTTATGTACATGTTGCCTAGCCCAACTAGACTGCAAACTCCTGAAAAGCAGCAGGGGCTTTGTCTTTGAACTCAGCGCAGTGTCTGACACACAGCAGGCAATTAATAAAGGCTTGCTGACTGAATAAAATACAAACTTATCTCACCATTTAAAACCCTTCACAATCTGCTTCTAGCCTACCATCACAGGCTTATAAATAACATCCCTTTATTTGCTTTACATTTCAGCCAAACTAGCTTGTTTCATTTCCCACCCCTATGCCTTTGCATAGGCTATGCCCTATGCCAAGAACACACTCCCTCTATGCATCTGCCTCTTAGAAATCAAAAAATTTCCATCCAGGTTCATCTCAGGAGCCACATCCTATGGGAAATCTTCCCTGATTCCCTTAGGTCTTAGTGCTATCCCCCTCCTCAAATCATCTTTGCTTATTCATATGTTTGTATGTTGCATCATTCAGTATAGCCCCCTTCTCCTGGAAGGGAGAGCTGTTTTTCTTTTTTTTTGTGCTTCATTCCCCATCACCTACCACAATGACTTTGCATATAGCAGGTGCTTAAATAGCTGCTTGTTGAATTGAATCCTACAAATTAACAATCCTCCCATGTCCAGGAAAATTTCAAGTACCTTCCTTGGGAGACATCTCATTTCTCTCGTCTGGCCTGGCCTGAGAGCAGTCTGGCCAGTAAAAAAACAGCAGTGGGTGTGGGACAAAGGTTTCTAAGCACAAGGGGCTGGTGAGTTCTTCCAGAAAGAAGTTGTCCACTTTTTTTCTGGGGACTAGTATCATGTTCCCCTGGACCCTGGATGCAGTTCAGTTGCATAACCACGGATTAGGTACCTAACCATGCATGATGCACTAAGGTAGGGGATGGGGATTAACAAAGACTCCCTCAAGGAGTTTACAATCTAACAGTGGGAGAAAGATCTGCAAAGAAATTATTTCAAGGGGAAAATTAGATAAGCACCAAGAAGAAGGCCAGGAAAGGCACTGGGAGAGATCTGAGAGATACCAGGTAGAGATATCAGTCTACCAGTTAGGGGGCAGGACTCGACAGAATACTCCATGAAGGAGGGGGCATCTGAGCAGGGCTTAAAGTGAGGGATTTCACCAGACAGAGAAAGGAGAAGGAAAATCCATTCGAGGCATGAGAGAAGGCACAAGAAATATGATAAAGCAGCAAGAGAACAAGGGACGAAGAGTAGGCTGGTTTGACTGGAGCGCTGAATACAAGGATTAGTGAGAAACAAAGATCCATGAAAATGTTCTTGAGCCTGCCACTCACCGCTGATCTCCCATCTCCCAGATCCCCATCCGATCCCTCCTAGGAGAAGTCCTGATCCTTCTGGTCCATCCCCACCCCAGATCACAGGCCCAGCCAAGGAGCTGAGAGATGTTGTGTGGCTCTCTCTTTCAAGTCTTGAGGCGATTAGGAATGGTAGCAGACAGAATTAAAGCACGCAGACATGTGTTTGAATCCTGCTTTATAAACTCACACCCCTGGGAAAGTCGATGAACCTCTCCCGTCCTCCGTTGCCTCATGTGTAAAATGACAGACTTGGATTCAGCTGCCTTCTTTCTGAGGTTGTCTCTAATTCTCCCTAAATAGATCTCATCTGTCCATAGTTATTTACATGTTGTTTTCACTGTCAGAGTAGGAGCTCTCTGAGGGCAGGAACCGTGTTTTTGCCTTTCTTTGCATCCCAAGGGCTTAGAACAGTTCCTCGCACATAATTATACTTATATTAAACAATTAATAAATGTGTGTTGATGGTTAATATGGAGATGACTGCATACGTACAATCTATATCAAATTACTTGCCTTCTCAAGGAGGAGGGAGAGAATTTTGAAACTCAAATTTGGGTTTTTTTTTATAATTTTTTTAAGTGAGGCAATTGGGGTTAAGTGACTTGCCCAAGGTCACACAGCTAGTAAGTGTCAAGTGTCTGAGGCCGAATTTGAACTCAGGTACTCTTGACTCCAGGGCCGGTGCTCTATCCACTGCGCCACCTAGCTGCCCCCGAAACTCAAATTTTTTTTAAATGTTAAAAAAAATTTGTTTACATGTAACTGAAAAATAAAATTAAATGTAAAAAATAAAATGGATACATGTCGACTCCCCCACTGGCCTCTAAGGTTCTTTCCAACTCCAATGTGTGACTCTGTCTCTGCTCATTGGTCCCACTTTTCCCTCTCTTCCATTCATTCCGATCATCCTAAAACTTTCTCTTCCATGCTGGGAGGGTCGCAAAAAGGGGGTCCCCTATATATGGTAGGTACCCTGTCCTCTGATCCCATCACAGAGTTGGACAAACACACAAAGAATGTATAGGTCACTTTCATGACAAAGAAGTGACTGCATCCCAGACACTTCCCAACAGGGGTGCATTTTGGGGTCCAAGGGCCTCATCCAAGCTAAGCCTTAGGGCTGAAAGGTTTCTGGGGCCTGAGACACTAAAAGATCCTGAGCCGCCGCATATTTGCCCAGGCAGAAGCGGCGCTGACCAAGACCTGGGCTATAAATCTCATCCACCCAGGGCTAGGTTTGGCTCGCTGAGGCCAGCCCCCCACTGGCGACATATTAGCTAAATTTAGCACTGCTCCCAGCCACCCAAACAGTTGAGCTTTTTGTGTCCATTTCAAGTTCACCTGAGGACAGGCCTTTGGGCAGAGTGGTTCTCAATGAGAACCAGGACAACCCCATGTGACCTTCTCCCTCTCCCACCAAGGCCAAGGAGCAAAGGCAAGAAAAGGATGGGGGGAGGACCAAGAAGGATGTCAGCCAAGATGAGCAGTGTCCAAGGTCAGATCCCTTATGGGGCCCTGGGAATGGCTGATGAGCCCCATGATAGCACCGGGTCAAGGTGGAAGGGGACAATGGAAACCAAGAGACTGTCCCCATCACAAGGCACTAGAGGTCAAGTCTCACCTTCCTTCCCTCAAACAGACAAGAATGAGGCTGCAGCCCCACTATATGGGAAGATGAGAGAGGGGGCAAAGAATAACAGAAAAGGGAACAGAGAATGCGGGATATGAAGTGCCTCTGAGAACTCTGTGAACTCATGAAGTTATATGATTCTAGATACAAATAAGCATTCTCAAGCCTTATAGCATGGTGGTGACAATGGCTTCCATGTTAGGGATTCTTTTTTTTTTTTAAGGCAATCAGGGTTAAGGGACTTGCCCAAGGTCATACAGCCAGTGTCTGAGGTCATATTTGAACTCAGGTCCTCCTGACTCCAGGGCCAGTGCTCTATCCACTGAGCCACCTAGCTACCCCTATACTAGGGATTCTTAACCTTTTTGCATGTCATGGACTGTCTATGGACCATAGTCTATAGACAAAGCTTATGGACCCCTTTTCTGAATCATGTTTTTTAAATGTATAAAATTAAATACGCAAATTATAAAGGAATTCAATTATATTAAAATGCAATTATAAAAAAATAAAGACTAAGTCCATGGACATCAACATAAGAATCTCCAAGCGAGGGGGCCCTATGATGCTAGGAAGGCTTAGCAACAGACTATGTAACTGTTAATAGAGGAGCGGCCTAGCAAGGTATGGACAGGGTTGCCATCAACAGCATTGGCAACTGGCTGATGAAATTTTTGATTGAATACCTTATCAAACTGTTCACTGAGGCAGACAGGGGCTACAGTCTACAACACAAGAACAAGCAGGTATCACTTTTGTTTTTCCAGGACCCCTGCAGCAGCCGGATAGCCAAGTGGTTTCCTGATTGGCTATGGGGTAGAGATGGATTTTATAATCCATCTAATACCCAGGCAACCAGAAGCTGACCCTCCAGGGAGTTCTGAGGCTGAGCAGAGCCTTTCACTCTGGCCTGGGAATGCACAAGGCAAGGCAGAGTCTGCATTCAGACACACCGGGGGTACTCTCTAGGGCTGTAGGCAGGACAGACCCTAGGGAGAAGAGGATTTATTTATAAAGCTCATAGTCCCCACCATTGCTCACACTTTCCCTCTGAGATTACTTCCAACTTAACTCTGTGTCCATAGAATATTTTGTTCAGGGGCAGCTAGGTGGCAGCCCCGGATTCAGGAGGACCTGAGTTCAAATCCGGCCTCAGACCCGTGACACTTACTAGCTGTGTGACCCTGGGCGAGTCACTTAACCCTCACTGCCTCACCAAAAAAAGAATATTTTGTTCACATGTAGTTGTTTACAAGTTCTCTCTCTTTAGACTGTAAGCTCCTTGAGAGCAGGGCCCATGTTTTTTGCCTTTCTTTGTACCTCCTCTGCTTCACACATAGTAAGCACTAAATAAATGCTTGTTGCCTTGACTTGGCTTGTTGACTTAAAGCTTGATGACCACCACTTGGTCGCTGGAAATATAATTATTTTGTTAGCAGAGGATTTTTTTATTCTCTGTATAACTTGTGAATTTGCCCTCTTGCCCCTGCTGAAACTCAGCCTGGGTTTGGTAAGAGAAAGGTAGCTGGAGCTAAAAGCATCTGAAAGGGTAGCAGTGGCTTATGGTTTCAGAACTTGGGACCAGAGTCAGCTTTGGTTCAGAACCGATCAACACATCTGACATGTGAGGCAGCAGGGAGGTGGCCCAGTCAGGAGGGACCTGCCTTGGGCTCAGACCAGGCATCAGAAGCAGTGAGCCTCAGCACCCCTCCCCGGGGTGGGATACAGAAAAGGTAGTAATAGAACCCCTGTAAGTCTCAGTAAGAGGAAGCCTGTCTGTCATAAAGACAGGAGCATCAAGGGTGGTCCCTCTTAAATGCCAGTACCTTCCCTCTACTGATTATCTCCTGGAGCCACTAGGTGGCAAAGTACATAGCGCACTGGCCCTGGAGTCACGAGGACCTGAGTTCAAATCTCACCTCTGGCATTTACTATCTGTGTGACCTTGAGCAAGTCACTTAACCCCAATTGCCCTAAACATCCAGGGCCATCTCCAGTTATCCTGATGTATATCTTGCCACTGGACCCAGATGGCTCTGGAGGAGAGAGTGAGGCTGGTGACCTTGTACATACCTCCCTCGCTTAAATCCAATTTACTGCAAGTTATGACATCTCCTCCTGATGTCATGAGTCCTCTTTGGGGAATGAAGGACAAACAACAACTACCTCACTTAAACTGAATTCAGTGAAAGTCAAGACATCACCCCAAGGTCATGGTCCTCTTCAAGAATGAAGGACAAACGGGGCAGCTAGGTGGCACAGTGGATAGAGCACTGGCCCTGGAGTCAGGAGTACCTGAGTTCAAATCCGGCCTCAGACACTTAACACTTACTAGCTGTGTGACCCTGGGCAAGTCACTTAACTCCAATTGCCTCACTTAAAAAAAAAAAAAAGAATGAAGGACAAACAGCAACAACAACAAATAGCTGGTTTATTCTGTATGGAACTCATTTGTACATAGTTGTTTGCATGTTGCCTTTCCCATTAGACTATAAGCTCCTAGAGCTTTTGTTGTATGGTGCTTAGCATACAGTAGGTGCTTGATAAATGCTTACTGACTGATTGATGGAAACCAGGCCAAAGATATTCGATTTGGCCTAAAAGAGGCTGTGTCATTATAGAAGAGAGCACTAGAATAAGGAGTCAGGAGAGCTGGATTCTAATCCAGCCATCAACATTAAGTTTCTATGAGACTTTGGACAAGTTACTTCTCTGGGACTAAGGTTTCGGCACTTTCAGCAACGTGAGGTAGTAGGCTATGTGATAGAGGGGATCCATGTTCATGTATGGGTGAGACCAAATGGCCCCTGAGGCCCCTTCCAATTCTGAGACCCTGTGATTCTTTTTGCAGGGCAATGAGGGTTAAGTGACTTGAGCAGGGTCACACAGCTAGTAAGTGTCAAGTGTCTGAGGCTGGATTTGAACTCAGGTACTCCTGAATCCAGGGTCGGTGCTTTATTCACTGTGCCACCTAGCTGCCTCGACCCTGTGATTCTTGAAACTAGATTTGCTTACAAAAAAAAAAACAAAAACAAAAACAAAACTAGATCTGCTCTGAGTTCCCTTCAGTATTAATACTCAGTGATTATGTGTGTGTGTGTGTGTGTACGTATGTGCTGGTCAGGGAGGAAGAGGAAGGGAGGGCAGGCATGGGGAATCTTGCTTCCACACTGACAAGTGTGTAAAAGCAAGAAGCCCCCTCCCCTCACCCCTCACTACCTTGGCCTGAGTGCCTTCTCCTTGACTACAAATACCTTCCCCTCTACTTATCACAATCCCAGAGGTGAGGAAAATATTTGGTAAATCTTATTCCACCTCTACCAGGATGGCTTCCCTGATCATTCCACTCTCACCCATCACTCCCCTCTCTGCCTGGGCAAATCCCCTAACCTCTGACTGCCTCGCTTTCCTCAAATGAAAAATGGAGATAATAATAGCTTCTGCTTCCCAAGGTTGTTGTGGGGACCAAACAATCTCAAAATTATAGAGCACACAGCAGTACCTGGAACATAGTAGGTGCTATATAAATGTCAGTTATTATTATTATTATTATTATTATTTTAACAGGCTTATATAAATATTGCCTCTACCCCACGCAAACTACATGACCACCAAACATGTCACTTAACTCTCGGCCTCAATTCCCTAACCTGCAAGGTGGAACAGTAACTACTACCTGTGTGGTTCTTGCCTCACAGGGCTGCTGTGAGGATTCACCGAGATGAGGCTATGAATGAAAGCAATGATTAAGCACCTACTGTGTGCCAATCACTGTGTTGATCCCTAGAGGTACAAATAGATAATAGGAAGACATCCCTTACTCTCCTGTAGTGGATACCCTTAAGTAGGGGAGAAAACACACATAAGTGTAAAGCATTATTTGTACTAATCTCCTCAGGGCCTAGTACGGTGTCTGGCACTTGGCAGGTGCTTAATAAATGCTTGGTGATGGAATGGAAATGCTAGCTCTTTTATTTATTATTATTATTAAAAAACATTTGCTGAATTAGTGAACAGTGATGTAGAAGATTATTGTCCCTTCTCTCTGGGCTGCAAATTCCTCCTGGGCAGAGAAAGACCAAAGTGTCCCAAAGCTTTAATGGCTCAAAACTACACTGAGACTCTTGGGACACCCTGTACTTCTCTTTCCTCTCCCCCCTCCATAGTGCTCAGTACAGGACAGGATGCAGCCAGAACAGAGACTTGATGAACGGCTGCTGAATGTCGATAAGTTTTGATAAAATGTAAGACTTCTCTACTTTCAAACACCCCACCCTCCACCCCCAGCTTTCCTGTTCCCCTTTTTCTGTTGTAATTCTTGTAATTCTTGCTTGCATTTGTAGTCCCAGCACTTAGCACCTATGTCTGGTATGCAGTAAGTGCTTAATAAATGCTTTATCTATCGATCTAATAAATCATTTGGGACTGACTGAAAGAAAATTCCTGAACGGAGCTTCATGATATGATTCAGGGCCAAAGTGATCCTGAGCTCAGCATTTAGCCTGGTGAAGTGGAAAGAGTGTAAGGTCTGGAGTATGGGGAAGGACCTGGGTTCAAATCTGACCCTGTCAACTACTACCTGTATGACCTTACAGTAACATAACCTCACTGAACCTTGTTTTCTCCATTTGTAAAACATGGGCATTGGACTATGTGACCTCAAAGGTCCCTTCCAGTTCTGTATGTCCACCCCTCCAGTCTATGGGCTTACAGCGGTCAACCCCACTGCTGGGAATGAACTTCCTCCTCATCCTAGCCTCTCAAAATCTCTTTCTTCTTTCAAAGCTCAGCTCACTGGCTAGCTCCTAGAAGAAAACTTCCCAACCCCTCCTAAGAGTAGTGGCAGCAACAGCAGCAGCTGCAGCAATAATAATGATAATGAGCACTTATCTATCGATTTAAGGTTTGCAAAGCCCCTGACAAATAAAATCTCACTTTATTCTCACAATAACTCTGGGAAGTAAAACTATTATGATCCTCATTTTACAGATGAGTAAACTGAGGCTGAGAGCAGTTCAAGTGACTTGCCCAGGGTCAGACAGCTAATATGTGTCTCAGGTAGAATTCAAACTCGGGTCTGCCAGAATCCAGGCCCACAGCTCTACCCCCTACATCACTTAGTTGTTTTCCACCGCTTCAAATTACCTTGTACTCAGGAAGATCTAGTTTGATTATTGATTGCCTCAGTTTGCGTGGCCCCGGGCAAGTCATTGAGCCTCAGTTTGCTCATTTGCAACATAGTTACAATAATACCTATAAGATCTGCTTAGTAGAGGTAAAATAAAGTATATAAAGTTTTGTTTAAAATCAATCAATGCTAGTTATTATTATCTTGTTATGTTCCCTAGTACAGTATAAGCTCCTTGGAGGCAGGAATTTGTCTTTGTATCCCAGCCCCTAAATTCAAGGTTTTGCACACAGTAGGAGAATATTTTACTCTACTGAATTAGCCACAGTGATGCTAACTTAGAGAACTAGCCCCACCTCTCACCCCTGCAGGTCCCGAAAGTGACAGAAAAAGCCCGCAAGCGTCCTATTTCCCCTGCTACCCCAGACTCCAATTTTGGTCAAATCCATCAGGTGAAGCTTACCCTGTGGTGGAACACGCTGCCCACCCCTGAGATCTTCCCAAACCCCAAAGCAGCAGAGCAAGACCCAGATGAGACCCAAGGCCATGATGTCACCCACGTGGGAGCCCAGGAGCGGCTGGCCATATAACGGGCTATAAGCCTCTTACAGATTAAAGTTCCTAATTTAAACCTCTATTTGAGGTAAGACAAGTGGGTCAGGGCTCCATGGGGCCACTCTGTCTGTTCAACAGGCTGAGAGATAACTGTGATCCAAGAAATTCTTGTCCTTTTTTTCTGCTGGAGAGGAGGGGGAGAGGTGAGCTGTGCCAGGATGGGGGAGAGGTGGGTTGTGCCAACAGACGAAAAGAGTAAAAGGCAAAGGGATTCCTGAGCTACCTAGAATTACTGACTCAGCCATCAGGAGAGGTGAAAACCACCAACAAATTGCAAACTTCCATATAATTTCACCCTCCCCTTTGAAAAAACTGAAGACCAGAGGAAACGGCTGAAAGCACTGAACCGAGCTGCAGATTGGGACAGTTACCGGGCCTCACTGCCCTGCCTGATCCCGGCTCTGCGTGGAGGGTGAGGAGGAGAGAGGAGGGACACGCTAGAAAATACACAAGGAAATGCTCAAAAAGTCAGGAAGCAAGAGGGACAAGGAGGTGAAGCCGAGGCCTGGCCGGATCAGGGAAGAAGACTGGGGTTAAAGAGCTCTCCCCTTTTCTTTCAGTCTTCTTTCTTTCTCTCTCTCTCCCCCCCCTCCTCTTTTTCTTTCCCTCTCCCCCTCTCCCTCTCCTCCTTTCTCTTTCCCCACTCTCTCCTCTCTCTTTTCTGTCTTCTTTCTTTCTCTCCCTCAGCCCCCTTCTCTCTCTCCTCTTTCTCCCTCTCCTCCTCTTCTCTCTCCTTTCTTCTTTCTCTCCCTCTCCTCCCCCTCTCTCTTCTTTCCTCCCTCTTTCTCTTCTTCCTCTCTCCCTTCTCACTCCCTGCCTCTTCCCCTTCTCCCCATCTCCTCCCTTCTGCTTCTCCTTCTCCTCTAATTCTCTTCTCTCCCTCTCCTCTTCCTCTTTCCTCTCTCTGTCATCTCTCTCCCTCTCCTGCTCTCTCTCCTCTTTTCTTCTCTGTCACTCACTCCTCTCCCTCTGTCTCTCCATTCTCTCTCCTCTCTCCCCCTTCTCCCTCTCTGCCTCTTCCCCTTCTCCCTCTCCCTCCGCCTCCCCTCTAATTCTCTCTCCTCTCTCCCTCTCCTCCACAAGCTCAGGTTTTTCTGGCATAGCTCCTCAGTTCCTTTGCAGCAGGAAACATAGGGCACAGGGGGAGGAGGTAGACCGCAGACCTTGTCTGTAATCCAACAGCGATGGCCCGCCTTTGACTTTCCTTTAAAAACAACAACAACAAAACTTACCACATCTGTCTCAGTGGAGATGATCTTACCCAGACAGAAGGGAGGAGTTCAGGGTTTGGGAGGCGAGAAAGCCCAATTAGGGGTCAGCTGGCCTGGGAGAGGGTTAGCAGCTCCTCTCCTTGGAAGAGCATTAATTTTGTTTTGTTCATTTCATTTCCCCCCTAAACTCAAAACACTACACCAAAAGGGCAGACGAGAGTCTGACCACACGCAGGTTGTTCCTCTTCCAGGGCACAGCCAACCCAACAGGGCATTTTCAAAACTCTCCCCTCCTCCTGTTCTCATCTATGCATTTAAAAATCTCTCAGCCACCCTCTTGTCCTCTTTTGTCTTTTTTTACATTGCTAACCCTGTCACTACAACCCTTTAATTCTCCCCCCAAAATTGGAAATAAAAAAACAACCCCTTCTAGCAGACATGAAGGTATAAACCATAATAACTGCAAAGCAAATTGTAAAGTAACTTCTGCATTGGTGATGTCCAAAAAAGGCACATCTCATCCTGCCCCTTCAGCTTATTACCTGACTGAGAGAAGATGGGAGCAGATGCCATCACCGGTCTTCTAGAACCCTGGTTGGCACAATTCTTAAGTCTTTCCAAAATTGTCTTTCTTTACTATGTTGTCGTTATTACAGACATTGTTCTCTGGGCTCTGCTCATTTCACTCTGTATCAGTTCATACAAGTCTTCTAAGTGTGATAATATTCCATTATATTCACACAGCACAATTTGTTCAGCCACTCGCCATTTGATGGGCATCCTCTTACTAGTTCTTCATCACAAATGTAAATATCTTTGTACATATGGGTCCTTCTTCCTCTCTCTTTGATGCCTTTGGGGTACAAGACTAGCAGTGCTATCACTGGGTCAAACATATGTGCAGTTTGTTCATTCACAGCTTCCCAGAGTAGCTGAAGCAATTCATGGTTCTACTCAGAGAGTTCTGCTCAGAACTATTTAGTCTTTTGAGTTCTACTATAGTTTTACTCAGAACTATTTAGTCTTTGGGGTCTCTAAGTTTTCTGGGGTACATGATCCCATTTAGAGCACCAATGCTGAGAAAAGGCCCATCACCCAGGCACTCATCTCTATGGAGAGGGAATACTAGAGTTTCTGAATGTTGGGATCTGGACAGAACCTTAGCGTTCTTCTGATCCAAACAGCTCATTTTACTTAGGAACAATGGAATTCTAGAGACAAAATTACTTGCCTAAGCCACAAGGCTAATTAGTGACAAGAACCTGGACTAGAAACCAGGCCTCCTGATTCTCAATCCAGGATTCTTTCCACTATACTGTTACACATCCCTCTGAAAAACCTAGAATATTATTTTAAAAGGAAAGGCAGATCCCTCAACAGATAAGTGGTCAAAGGATAGGAACAAACAGTTCTTAAGAGAACTGCAAAGTATTCAACAACCACATGAAAGAATGTTCTATATCACTACTTCAAATCAAAACAACCCTGAGGTTTCACCTCACACCCTGCAAATTGACAAAGATGACAAAAATGGTAATCGATGCTGGGCACATTAATACATCAATGGTGGAGCTGTGGAATGGTAGGGTAGTTTTGGAAGGCAACCCGAATTATGCAAATAAAGTGACTAAAATGTCCACACTCTTTAAACCAGAGACTCTATGACTAGGCTTGTGCCCCAAGGAAACCATCATTAAGAACAAAGTCTGTAAATACCATCCTGAAATATTTATAGCAGCACATTCTGTGATAGCAAAGAATTGGAAACAAGGTAGATTGTCCATCAATTGGGAAATGGGTAAACAAACTGTGGTACATGAATATAATGGAAAATTACTGTGCTCTAAAAAATGATGTGGGTGATAGATACAGAGAAGCCTGCAAAGAGCTATAATGAACTGATGCTGAGCCAAGAAAACGACATACATAGTAACTACGATAACGTAAATGGAGAGAACAGCCACACTTCCCAAAATAAAAAATTAATATAACACAATTATAAAGATCAAGCAAGACTCAACTGAAGAGATATGAGAGGACCCTTCCCCCCCCCAACACACCCCTCTGTGGAGGTGGGAGGGAGGTTCACAGGTGTCACACATGGTGCATGATTTTGTCCTTTTTTCAGTCTATTGATAAGTAATGCTGATCCTCCCCACACACACACACCTTTAAAAATAGCATTAGTTATATGGAATGGTTCTCTGGGAGGGGAAGGAGGGATACTTGGGATAACCACGGTGATATAAGAAACAACACATCAATAAAAACCTTTTTTTAAGTAAAGGCAGATAACTTTTTTGTGGAAAAAATGTTCTTGATACCTTTTATTTTTATGTCATGATCATATCTTTTATACTCTCCTTCCATAAACCAAACCCTCCCTTGTAACATAGGAGGAAAAATCAAGCAAAAACAACTGACACCAATTTCATCTATATACAACATTCAGGGCCTGTAGTCCACCGCTTCTCTATTGAGAAAAGAAGTCTTTTTCATCATTTTCCTTCTGGCATCAAGTCTGGTCATTCTATTTCAGACAAATGGTATTTTTATCCATTATGATAAATAAATGGTCCCCCCCCCCAAAAAAATATTCTGGACTTTTGATTTCATTGATATAGGGAACTCCCACTATGAATACTTCCTCTACTGATATACAGTAGCACCTCCTTTGCAATTGAGAACCTGAGGGGATTACCTGGGGGCATTCAGAGGTTCTGTGACTTGCCCAAGATCTTAAAGCTATCTTCTCACAGAGGCAGAATTGGAACCTCCCTCTTCCTGACCCTTAAGATCAGCCTTTTACCTCAACAAATGAATTAGCGGCCTGAGAATCAGGAAGAGAGCTGGGTTCAGGTCTTCCCTCCAACACACACCGATTTTAACTGTGAGGAGGATCCCTTAAATTCTCAGACAACTCAATAAGACTATAAATTGCTGAATATTTCTCATGTGCTTAAGCAGAGGGGCTTCCTCGTTGAGAACCCCCCTCTCCCTACATTACTGAAATCACAGACCCAGAACAACAACAAAAGAATTTTTTTTAAATACAATTCAAGTCTTCTCATTTTGAACGAAGAATCTGCTGTCTCCTTTTGCTAATGATGCTAATGAATGCTGGCACAAAAGGCAGATAGATGGTCATCACCTGGAATTCCCAAAGTATCCCTTCTGCTGTACTTCAAGACTCCTCTCCCCACAGATTCCCTAAGGATTTAGAGGGCGTATTCTTTCATTCCTTCCATTCCCAAATGAATGCTGACTACTCACCACTGCCCAGCCCTACTTAGCATCCCTCTCTAACCTTGGCTGAATTCACTCCCTCCCGTACCACGTGAACCCTCCATTTATCATAATGAGACAGCTAGGCAGTGCAGTGAACAGAACACTGGGCCTGGAGCCTGGAAGGCCTGAGTTCAGATCTCCCTTGCTGTGTGCCCCAGGGCAAGTCACTTAACCTCTGCCTGCCTCAGTTTCCTCATGTGTAAAATGAGGATAATAATAACATCTATCTCCCAAAGTTGTATGGAGCTTTACAGATGTAATCTCCATTCTCACAACAAATCACAAAGCAGAGAATCAGATTGTATTTGTAAAACACTTCGCAAACTTTAAAGAGCTATATAAATATAAGCTATTATTATCATTATCAAGCTCCTCAAAGAAGAGAAATCAAACTTTTTCTTTTAGAGTCCCCAATGCAGAACCAAACTCATTTATTAAAATTTGGTTTGTTTTTTTCTAATACTGACAGCAGCCACCTAAATCCCCATTTGCACAAAGCCGGTATTCTTTAAAAAAAAAACAAAAACCATTTCAGGGCTTAATAACAACAACAGCTAGGTGGCGCAGTGGATAAAGCACTGGCCCTGGATTCAGGAGTACCTGAGTTCAAATCCAGCCTCAGACACTTGACATTTACTAGCTGTGTGACCCTAGGCAAGTCACTTAACCCCCATTGCCCCACAAAATAAATAAATAAATAAATGACAATAACTGGCATTTACATGGGGCTTGACAATCTATAAATTGATGCTTCCTATGCATTATTTCAGTTAAGCTTCATAACCACCGTGTGAGGGTGGTGCTAGAATGACTCTTATTCCCATTTTGCAGATGGGGAAAGTGAAAATAAGAGGGGAACTGATTTGTTCAGGGTCACACAGCTAGCAAGTGTCAAAAGGGGGATGCAAACTCAGATCCTCTTGCCTCCAAGCCCTGTCCTCTTCTCCACTGTGCCCATTCTCCTGAGCCTGGCAAGCTCTAGCCTCCTGTGCTCAGCCTCTGAAATGTCACCTCCTCCTCCTCCTCTCCCTTCTCCTGATAAGAAGCAGCCATCAATTCCCCTAGCTCTATCCTGACCTAATGCTGAGCTCTATACAGGCATCATGGTGAGCATGGGTTCTCAAAGGTGGTACCAGCCAAATGCAAGCACTAGCCTATCCTACCAGCCCAGAAAAGCTCTGAATATCACCCTGCCATCAGACTGTCATTTAAGGACTGGTAAGGTCTGAGAGGCTCAACATCACCAACGTGAATCACCCAGGAAGGAATCTGGGGTGTCTACACAAAGACTAAGAGTTGGTATGATCTCTGATGATGGCAGCAACACCCCCACAGAAGAAACCTGAGATCCCACTCTTCCAACTCTAAACTGATAATTCTATGTTCTATAAAACGCAAAATTAATGTGGGCCTCTACGGTGACCTTGTTTTTCTGACAAATGCACATGAAAATTGTGTTATGGATGGGGGTACGGAGGGAGGTTGGAATGCTGTCCAATTATTTTCTTTTAATCTTTTGTTTGCCAAACGAATTTCATGCCACCTGCTACTGGAAGCCAACATCTGATTTCTCCAAACATGCTAACACACAGAGGCTTCATGTTTCTAAGAGTTTCCAGAATGTTTCTGGGCTCCCATCAACGTCTATTGTCCTCCAAAAACCCATGTCACCCATATGGGACCCCACCGTCCAAGTCCTCTCAAGCACAGATGGGTGAGTGCCAGGCTGCGCACACAGGGGGCATTCATTCAACACCTGCTGATTAATCAGCTACCAGGTTCAACAGCAAAGACCTCCACCTCTCCTGAGGTTGGCAGGAGTGCCTCCTTATTCAACAATGCCACGTTGACACAAGGTTGGGGGCAAGCAGATGTCTGCTGGTGCAAAAGGCAGATCTGATTCCTTACCAGAGACAACAGCTCTTCTCCCACCCTGCCTCACAAACTAGACACTGACTCCAAAAATTGGACATCGCCACAGGAAAAAAAACCCAACTCCAAGTATGTGTCAACCTGAGGGCATAATACTGAGAGCTTCAACAGGAGGAAACAGAAGGTTTTCCTCAATCCACAGAGCTCTGGCTAAAGAAATGCTGCAAAGATTTATAAAATGTCAATATCACTGCCATGTCTAAGAAGATAATTAGCGAATCAATCTATCAGTCAAAAATCTGTGAGCATTTAGTAAGCCCCGACTTTGTACCAGAACCGTGCCAAGCGCCAGAGATACCAAGACAAAGGGGAAGCAGCCCCTGTCCTCAATGAGCTAACGTTCTATCCTACTGAGTGCCTAGGAAGGCAAGTCAGAGGTCCCCCAGTGCAACCCCCCAGCAATGCAGGAATCCCCCTTCTAACAGCCGTGGGCCTGAACACTTCCACTGATGAAGCCCTCGCCACCTCGACAAGGTGCTGCCTTCTTTCTCCATGGGTGGCTATAACTGCTATCTAGTTCAAAATCCCAGGCAGCTCAGGAATGGCATTCACAACATCCTTAACATCTCTACTGGAATACTTCTACGGTGACACAATTCACTACCGCACAAGCAAACAGCTCCATGCTGAACGATGAAAGTTACTGAAACTTTTTTCCCCTTAGAGTGGGGAAAAGTCAGGCCCTGTAACTTCTCCTTTCATAGAATAATTGGAATATATGTATGTATGTATGTGTATGTAAAATATTTTATATGTTTATATGTATACCAAGAGACAGATGGATGGCTCATTGAAAAGAGTGCTGGGCCTGGAGTCATGGAGGACTGAGTTCAAATCTGGCCTCAGACACTGACCAGCTGTGGGACCCTGAGTAAGTCACTTAACCTCTGTTTACCTTAATCGTCTGGAGAAGCAAATGGTTAACCACTCCAGTATCTTTGCCAAGAATATCCTATGGAAGGTCCACAGGGTCTCAGAGTCAGATATGACCAAACAACAACAATGTGTATGTATTAAATGCATGCATGCATGCATGTATATACACATATACACATACCACATACACATGTTTGTGTGTGTATTCCCCTCAAATTCTGGCCTTCTCTTGTACCATAAATACACAGTGTGTATATAAGCATGTCTGGGTGTAAGTATACATACACACACACACATATGTGTGTGTGTGTATATATGTATATATATATATAATGTATGTTTTCCCCTCAAATTCTAGACTTCTGATGGTCCATATATATGTGTATTGTGTATTATGCATATGTACATCTATGCATGCACAAACATATCATATACACACATGTATATATTCCCCTCAAATTTAGGGCCTTTGGTGGTACAAATACATACATATATTATGTATGTATGCATATGTATATACATACCTGTACCTACACCCATCATATGTACTAACACATGCATGCATGCATATAGGCACACATACATATATATATACACACACATATTCAGAGCTGGAAGAAGACTCAGCGGTCATCCCATCCAAACCACACTCGCTTTATAGATGAGGCAACTGAGTAACCCGCCCAAGGTCCCACAAGCAATAAAAGACAGAGCTAGACTTAGCCCAAGTTGTCTGACCCCAAATCTCATGCCCTTTCCACCACTGCACTATTACTTCCTCCCTTGCTGGTACTAATCCTATCCAGGGCTAAGCAGAGTGCTAAGTCTGATCCCTGACCAAGATAAAACCCTCCTAATATTCTAAATTTCCTGGCACTTCTCCTCTAAGCCTTCTTAGCTACCACCCCTGTTCTCTCCAGTAAGCATCCCCCAAACCATCCCCCTCCAGAATGCCATAGTGACCCACGTCTTCCCAGTCCGTTGGATAGAGAATACAATTAAGAGCATATAAAGATCTCCACTGCTTTCTCTAACCCCAAAAAAGTCCTCTACCCCATGACCAGAATCATTCTCTGGCAGCCGTTGGTCAGACTGACCATCCATCTCATCCTTAGGGTCCTGGCATGGGACTATCAGAATACAGAGGTCCAGAGTCCCACCCTGAAGTTCCTCATCAAGGAGCCCGTAAGTGTATCTTAGACCTGATGAATTTCAATGAACAATCTCAGGCCTGGAGAACTGATTATCAAACAACCTCTTCTTCCACTCAACAGAGAGATGGAGGCTATGTATGTGGACCATGGTACCCCACAGTTTCTTTTCCTGCATCCAAACAAGTGTGATTCTTTCTGCTTAAATGTTTTTCTGTTACAAGGACAGGTTCAGTGAGAGTTGGGGTGTTGCTGGGGTGGGGTGCAGTTATAAAGAATCAGGGAGCTGGAAGGGGACCTCGTAGTCACCTAGTCCAATGGACTCAGTTTTTAGATGGGAAAACTGAGGCCTAGAAATGTTAAGCCGACTCACACGGGTTGTAACTGACGGGATTTGGACCTCTGCTCACCTGACTCCAGGCTCGGCCTCCTGGAACAAAGCTGAGAACTAGGTAACAATAACAAAAACCAAAGCAAAACTTGGTGCGGGGATGTGAGAGTCATGGCCCTTCAGAGGTGGATGAGGCCTTAGAGACCATCTGGTTCCACTCCACTGTGTGTAGGAGGGCACTGAGGCCCAGCGCAGGCCAGAGACTTATGCCCCCCAACATGAGGAATTAGGGGCCTACGCTACAGGTGACACAATCTCCCCAAGAGGAACTCACCAATGGGATACAAAAGGAAAGAAGGGCTAAGTAGTATAGTAGTTGTATCCCTACTTCGCAGATGGGGAAACTGAGGCTCAGAGACGCTGTCTTGCCTCTGGACTTGCTAGTAAGAGTGAGAGACACAACTCTCTTACCATTTCTTCATGCTACCAAAAGATCTAGGAAATGTCAAAGGAATATAATTATAGACATCTAGGAAACCCTTCCAGTTCAACCAACAACGACTGCCAAAGGTCTTGAGGCTATGATCCAGAAATTTCAGAAGGGAAAAGCCTATGCGAGAAGATACAAAACCAATCCTGGACCATTTGGAAAAGTCCTGCTGGCGCTAAGCCTATAGACCCAGCCAGGCCCCAGTCGGCACAGGGCAAGCCTCCACACAGGGAGAGGTTTCCATTGGTGATTAAACACTTGCCTCGTCGCTGAGTTCTGCTCTTTAGCCAGTATTGCTGTCAGCTGTGGATAGAATGACCAATGAAGAAGCAAGGTACCTCACACGAGGAATGAGGGGCTGAACTCTCAGACCTCACTGGTCACAGTGCTGGCCATGGAAGCAGATCCCCTGTTCCTGAGGAACTTACAGCAGGGCTGGAGACGGACAAGACCTTCTTATGACCAACAACAGGCTATTTAAATAGTGTGTTAATGTTTACACAGGGCATTGCCTCGGGCGTCTCATTAACATTTAGGATTTCTCCACATAACTACTGTCTGAGCCTGGAACAACCCCAGGAGATAGGTGCCACAGATATGCTGATCCCATTTAGATGTTAAGAAAACAGAGGTTGAGTAACTCACCTGCAGTTACAGGAAGGGCCCTCAAAGGTCATCTAGTCCTATCTTTTCATTTTACAGATGAAGAAACTGAGGCTGAGAGAGATTAAATGTCTTGCCCAAAGTTATCATGGCGGCAGGTGCCCCAACTTCAGCTCCTGGGACTTTTCCTCTTTTACTATTCTCACATAGCTGGTCACTGGCAGAGCACAGTTCCTGGCACACAGTAGGTGCTTAATAAATGTTGATTGATTGATTGATTGATTGTGAGGGAGGATCTCAGTCCCGATCTGCCCTACTCCAAATATGGCAATCTAGCCAGTCTTCCATGTAGCTTCCTGAAGAAGGCCTGGGTTTCCCCCATGGGAAGGCTGGCCAACAGGGTGTAGCGCCAATCTGGTTTCAAACACTACACGGAATTGAAGTCTATAAAATGGGAGCCGCATCTAACCTTCAGAGTAGAAACACCCCCTCCTGCTTTTAAAGAATCCTTTGGCTTTTCTCAAAATGCCTTCCAGATTTTTTCCTTGCTAGAATGCTGTTATGTGGGCAGGCATGATTCACCCCCGTTTGCCCATGTGGAAACCAAGGGGGGAGGATCTGAAGAAACAAGCCCAAGCCCAAGGTCAAGCAGTGACTTCCAACGCAGGCAGAATTAAGAGCAGGTTTCCAGTCTGTAAAACAGGGCACCCACCACAATGGTCAAGACACTCCCTGCCTGGGCAGGCTCAACAGACTGCAAAGGCCTGGAACGCAAGCCAACCAGCACTGGGGTGGTGGTCACTGCAACACCACTTTCCTGAGGGTAGGCTTGTAGAGGGGTTGGATTAATAATAAGATAGTTAGCTCACTTTTGTATGACTGTCAATCAATCAATCAATCAACACTGATTAAGGGCTAAGTACTGGAGATACAAAAAGAGGCAAAAGACAGTCCCCGCCCTCAGGGAATTTACAATCTAATGACTGCTGTAAGCAAGAGGGAAATTATATAAGCATGCACTGAAGTTGAGGGAAAGTTTGGCACATTAGGAAGAGTAACTGACAGGCATCCAAGGCCAGGGTTCAAATCCTGCTCTATCTATGACTCTGGGAAAGTCACGCCCTGGGCCTCGGTATGCATGCTCGTCAACAAAATGAAAGGGTTGAACTAGATGATGTCTAAGTTCCCTTGCAACTCTAGAGTCGTGATCAGAGCTTCATAAAATCACAGAATCTCAGAGATGAAAGAGCCCCCAGCGGTCATCTCCTCTGACACGTACCAGAACAGGGCCACCCGCACTCTACACGATCAGCAGCAATCGGCCGTTCAGCCCCCTCCTGAAGACCTCCAGGGCTGAGAGTTCCCAAGGCAGCCCCTTCCGAAGGTGGACGTCTCTCATGGGGACACTCTTCCCCATGCTAATCCAGACTCTGCCTCTCTACAGCTTCCGCTCATTACCCAGGGGCCAAGCCAAACAATTCTAATCTCCTTCCCACATGACAGTGCTTCAGACAGTAGAAGGCAACTACGGTACCCTTCCCCTCTTCAGGCTGAGCACCCCCAGTACCTTCAACACAGCCATTATCTTTACAGAACTTTCATCACCCTGGTCCTCTCGTGTGGATGTACTCCAGCTAGGTGGCCCAGCGGACACAGCACCGGACCTGGAGTCAGGAAGACATGTTTAAATCCAGCCTCAAACACTTATATGACCTTGGACAAGTCACATAACCTCTGTGTGCCTTTGGTTTCCTCATCCACAAAATGAGGGTAATAATGTTACCTACCTTGTAGGGTTGTTGAGAGGATCAAATGAGATAATTGTAGAGTGCTTAGCACAGTGACTACCACATGGTAAGCATTATATAAATGTTAGTTGTTTATTATTTTTAGTCAGGAAGACCTGAGTTCAAATCTGACTTCAGACACTGCCTGTATGATCCTGGGCAAGTCACTTAACCTCTGCCTGCCTCAGTTTCTTCATCTGTAAAATGGGGATAATAATACCACTTACCTCCCAGAGTTGTTGTGAGGATCATATGAGATGTTTGTAAAGTGCTTAGCACGGGGCCTGGAATATAATGGGTGATTAATAAATCCTTCTTTCCTTCTGGCTTATCAACATCCTTCCTAAAATGTGGGTGCCCAGGGGCAGCTAGGTGGCACAGTGGATAGAGCACCAGCCCTGGAGTCAGGAGGACCTGAGTTCAAATCCGGCCTCAGACACTTAACACTTACTAGCTGTGTGACCCTGGGCAAGTCACTTAACCCCCATTGCCTCACACACACAAAATGTGGGTGCCCAGAACTAAACATGGCATTTTAGAGGTGGTCCAACCAAGGCAGAGTCCGCCAGATCTGTCTACCTATCTTATTTAGGGAGATAAGAAGAAGAAAAAAGAAAGAAAGGAAAAAAAGGATGAGGAAGAGGAGGAGGAGGAGAAGGAAGAAGAGAAGAGGAGGAAGAGCATGTCTATAGAGCTTTAAAGTTTGCCAGGTCCTTTCTATGGGATCTTATTTGATCCTCTATGCACTATTTCTCTATTAATGAAGCATAAGATCATGGAGGCTTTTGCAGGGTGGGGAAGGGGAAATGTTCTGTTGACACATTAAACTTGCAATCCACAAAAACAAAAAAGAAAAACCCACACAACTAAATCTCTTTCACATCAACATTCCATAGCCTCCCCTCCATCCTATTCTTGCCCAAATCATTTTTTTTTTTAAACCCAGGAGTCTTTCTATTTATCCCCATTGAATTTCATCTTGGATTTTCTCCATCATTCTGGACTTACATTAAGATCTCTGTGAATCCTAACGCTATTATCCATGTGGTAGCTCTCTGTTCCAGCTTCATGTCATCCACAAATTTGACAAAGCATGACATCTCTGCCTTCATTCAAACCATTGAGAAAAATGTTGAACAGAACAGGGCAAAGGACAGCTCTCTGGGCACTGCAACAGAGACCTCCCTCCAGGTTGACACCGATTCATTATTGGCGTGTATATGGCTCTGGTCATTCAACCAGTTCCAAATCTACTAAAGAATGAGACGGCGTGTTAGAGTAGAAAGGAGGCCTAATGGTCTCTGGGCCGTAGTTTCTTCAACCGTAAAAATGGCAGGATGGGACCAGATGATGTCTAGGGTCCCAACTGGATCATTAACTGCCACAGTGGCTCCCAGACTCCACAAATAGAAAGACCCCTTTTATATAATATGTAAAAATACTTCATAGGCCTCCTCACATGACAGCATCAAAGGAGACAGCACATGTAAAGTGCTTAGCAAACGTTAACAAGAGCTCTATCACACGAGATGATGATTCTAACACACGTAGAACAGTGCCTGGCACACAGTGAACACTATGGTCATCACCGGTCATTATTATTGTTATTGTTGTTCCTATATTAGAAAATACTTAGCACAATGCCTGGAATACAGTAAGTGCTATACACACATTAGCTCTTATTATTATATACATGCTAGCCCTGATTTGAAACAGCATCATAGTAACTGGAAAAACAGGGATTGGGACAGGACTTACTACAGGGAACTCCCAGGATAGGAAATTCCCTCTACAAAAGCAAGGTAGCAAGAGAGCTACAGAAAGCACCAGGAGGTTAAGTGCAAGACACAATGAGTGTGTGTCAGGAGACCTGAGCCTCAAACCCAGAACCACCTGGCTTCCAGGCCACCTCTTATATCCATTACAAGGTACTCTGACTTCGGTAACACTTTTAAATGAAATTTGTGACTGGTAAGGGTCAACCCCTACGGCTCCACTCACCATCCCCTTAACCTTCCAAACCAAAAAAGCTTCTTTGGCCACTGTGCCCCATTAGAAGAGAAACTGCTAGAAGAGACAGCCTGCCTTTGATTTTGTGTTTTCATTCCCAGCACTTAGCACAGTATTCGGCACATATTTAATAAAGGATTTTTCATTCACTTCTTCATTCATTCATTCCTCCCTTCCTTCCTTCCTTCCTTCCTTCCTTCCTTCATTCATTTATTTATTCCTCCCAGGAACATCCAGATACACTAGAAAAACAGAAATACATATATGTGTGAGACGTTATTTATTCAGTCTGCAGAAGGCATGTTTGCTTATTTATTCTACTGAGTCATGCTGCCTATTTTGCTAGAGCTAAATAAAGATCAAAATGACAATGCTTGGTACGCATATGGATTCTCTGGCTCCTTGTAATAAACTCTTCGGTCCCCAGGTTGGAAAACAGTGATCTAGTCTGAACCTCTCCATCTTAACCACAAGACTGGTAAATGTCTTCCTGAAATCAAGTGGTGTTGTCTTTAGCATTTCTCCCCCATCCCCCACCCCAAATACCACTCCATTAACTTGATCAGAAAAGGACCCACCACCGAGGGATGCTTTGAAACTCAGGGAAACAGGAGCAGCAGGTAAACAAAGCATCAAGATGGAGGGCAACTGGAAGGGGAAGTGGAGGACTCCGAAGACGGGGATGGCAAAGTTTTCAAGACTGCCAGGAAACCAAGAGACAGGGCAGGTGAATGCCAACACATTCCAGACCATCTATGTAGTCTCACTCATGACAGAAAGATAGTTTCTTGGGTCTTTACTGGTCACCCACAGCCCCCATCATATAGACACACATTACAAGTGGCCATCTTTGTACATACCTCCAGACAGACAAGAAGGTATCATATAGTTTGGATGCCTCCATCCTCAGTTTCCTCATCTGTAAAATTAGGACCCTGGCTCTAAATCTATGATCCAAAACTCAATTCCTTAACCTTCTCTCTCTCCTTTTCCTGGGTAGGATCACAGTCGAATATAGAATATAGGATGCAGCAGACAGTTCTGCAGTCGGTCAGTCTCCTGGTTGTCCTCAAGCTAGCTTCCTCCCTACCTTTCCTTCCATCCCCAGCTTTATCCCCTAGTGCTCTAATCCCACATTGGGTAATGATCTTGTTTAGGCACCCCCGCCCCCCCACACACACCTCTGTCCTCCTTTCTCATTACCTAGGCTAACATGGCTATTATGTCTTGGGCACCCAATTCATGCTTTCTCTTTTTTCCCCTCCCACTCTGGTTCTGAAACACCATACCCTTTGGAGTTCTTGACCTTTTTTGCAAACCATTCAGCAGTTTGGTTAGGCCTGTGGACCCCTTCTCAGAATAATGTATTTAAAGGAATAAGATAAAATATATAGGACTGCAAAGGAAAATAACTGTACTGAGTTATTGAAATCTTTTTAAAAACAAGTTCACAGATGCCAGTTTCAGAACCCCTGATCTAATACAACCCTCTCATTTTATATCTTCTAATCACCAGGGGCAGCTAAGTGGCACAGTGGATAGAGCACTGGCCCTAGAATCAAGAGGGCCTGAGTTCAAATCTTACCTCAGACATTTACTATCTGTGTGACCCTGGGCAAGTCACTTAACCCCAACTGCCTTAAAACATCCAGGGCCATCTATAGTCATTCTCATATATATTTTACCACCAGACCCAATGACTGGAGAAGAGAGTATATTTGGTGACCTTGCACAGCCCTCCCTCACTTAAATCCAATTCAGTGCAAGTCATACATCACCCTGATGTCATGGTCCTCTTTGGAAGGAAGGACAACAACAAATATAATCACCACTAATAGAACCTAACACTAGACTACCCCCACTCAAGTAGGTGCTTAGATTCCATCAACCAAACATTTATTAAGTGCTTACTAAGTGTGCTAAGTGATAGAGATACAAACAGTACCTGTCTTCAAAGGGAAGATACCACATTCAAACTTAGATGCAAGATACATGCAAAACACCAACCAGGTAGCCTCAGAGAGGAAGATATCAAAAGCCGGGGGACTAGGAAAGCCTTGATGAAGAGGGTGCTATTGAGCTGAGTTCTGAAGGAAATCAGGGAGGGATGCCAGGGAGAGGCATGCTGTGGGAGAGTATTTTTGCTGAGGTCTCAGCTCCTGAGAAAGAAGCTTGTGCAGGGGCAGCTAGATAGCCCAGTGGATAAAGTACTGGCCCTGGATTCAGGAGGACCTGAGTTCAAATCTAACCTCAGACACTTGACACTTACTAGCTGTGTGACCCTGGGCAAGTCACTTAATCCCCACTGCCTGGCCAAAAAAAAGAAAGAAAGAAAGAAAGAAAGAAGCTTGTGCAGGTGATGGGGGGAAGGCGGAATGGCGAGAATTAAGGAAAGGGGCTGGGGAAGAGCAACAAGGCCACCAGGTTAACCAGGCCAGCCTAGAAGTAACTTTATAATTGCTCCATGTTGGTCTCACTTTCCAGCCTGCTCCCTCCTTCCTAATACCACCTCCTCTCCTGACCTCCCCTTCCCCTTCCTCCCCCCCACAATGCACGAGCTCTCACGAGGGCATACACACACAGGACAAATAACCTTCAATAACCCTCTGTTCCCCCCACAGCCTCCCAGAACTTGGGCCATGTGGTTTCCCCTCCAGTCACTGAAATGTCTCATTTCCTATCTCAGCCCTGGGCGGAACTGATCCCTGGGCCATGGCAGTGGCTGCTTCTGCAAGGATCTAACATAAGCTTTGTCTAAGTCTTTTTACCAGAGCACCAGGGTGATAACCCTCATGGGAAGCAGCAGTCTGGGGTAATCAGTCTGGGGTAAAGGGATTTCTATAAAGTCAGTAAATAAGCATTTATTAAGTGCCTACCACATCCCAAGCATCGTGCTAAGTTCTGGAGATACAAAGAAAGACAAAAACAGGGTCCCAGCCTTGGAGGCGCTCACAGTCCATCTGGGCAGGGAGACAACATGCGAATAACTACCTACAAAGAGGGAAGGAGGAATTTTAGATATCGACAGTACTAGTCACTGCTTAACCTCTGTTTGCCTCAGTTTCCCCATCTGTGAAATGAGGACAATAAGAGCACATGCCTCCTGGGCTTTTGTGAGCATAAAATAAATTCGTGACCCAGTTTCCTCATCTGTAAAATGGGGGGTGGGGCTGATAATAATAACACCTACCTTCCAGGGCCAATGTGAAGTTAAAACAGCTATTATTAACTTGTTGGCCTCAGTTTCCCCATCTGTAAAATGGGGGGGGGGTGATAATAATAGCACCTACCTCCCAGAGCTATCATGAGGATAAAATGAGATAATATTCCAAAGTGCTTGGCAAACCTTAAAGGGTGTGTGTGTGTGTGTGTGTGTGTGTGTGTGTGTAAATGCTAGTTACCAAAGGTCACAACATGAAGGAAGTCCATTTAAGCTAAAACCCTACCTTCTTCAAGAAGTCTTTCCCACAGTGCCTGTGAGAGCACAAGAAAGCCACAGGAACACAGACTTAGAGCTGGAAGGGACCTGAGAGGGCCTCAGTTCTAATGCTCTCATTTTACCGTGAAGAAACAGAGAAGTGAAGGGATTTCCCCAAGGTCACACAGCTTGTTAGCAGGAGAACTAGGATTCAAACCCAAGTCCTCCCATCCCAAAACCAGCCCTCTTTCTACAATACAATGCCATCTTAGGAAGGTTACAAATAACAAGACAAAGCACAAGATCAACAACAACTACTGACATTTACACAGTGGGTCAATAAGCATTTATTAAGCACCTACTATGCACAGGCACTGCCCTAAAGGTTGGGGATACAAAGAAATGCAAAAGACAATCTGCTCTCAAGGAGCTTAGAGTCTAAAGGGTTTGAAGTCTGCAAAGCCTTTGAGAGACATTAGCTCCCAGGAGCCTCAGAACCACACAGTGAGGTCGGTGGCATAGGTATTAGCACCTCCATCCCCAATACCCAAGGACAAACACTTAATGGTGTCCATTCTTCCTGGATGGGTTAAGTCCAGCAATTTGCCCACCGTCTCCCTAACCACGAAGCATTCTTGTGCCCATGTCACTGATGGAGCAACACTCACACCCTGTTCAACAGCAGTGAGGGGGACCAGGTCACCCAGCCCAGCTGGGGCTCTGCCCTCCCTGAAGCACTTGGCTAGACCCCTGATTCTGAAGAGGCCAGTGGTGCTGGGAGCAAGAGATGGGGGAAGGGCATCTGGAGGCATGGCACGCACTGTGGCCCCGGGAGAGACAGCACATGGCCTCCGGAACCACGCACTATCAATTGAGAGAGAAAAAGAGAGAGAGAGAAAAAGAGAGAGAGAGAGAGAGAGAGAGAGAGAGAGAGAGAGAGAGAGAGAGAGAGAGAGAGAGAGAGAAAGAGAATATGAGAATGCAAGCTTTTTTTTCCCTCTTCCCCCTCATCTTGGCTTCCAGGTCCTTGGTAAAAGAAGAGACTGGACTGAACCAATCTCTGCTTCTGAAAAGGGGAGCCTGGGGGACAGACAGAAAATGGCGATGGAGGAGCTGGTCCCTGGTAGGGAGAGAACATGGTATAGGTGCCTAACGTCCTGTCCCCTCCCATACTTTGCATCTGACTCCCCAGTCCACTCTCCCAAATGCTAAACCGTGATCACTGTGGGAAGAAGGGGTTTGCCCCCTCCTCCAAACACCCACTTCTTTCCCTGTGGCTGAGAATGAGTCATTCACTGTGTTCTCTTCAAAAAGAGAGACCTGTTTGTATGTAACACAGTGCAAGTGATTAAGCCCTGCCTGCGTCACCAACTGCCTGCTGAACATCTCCAACCGGGTACACCACTGGCATCTCAAATTCAACATGTCCAAAATGAAACTCCTCTTCCCTCCCAGACATTCTCCACCACAGATTTCCCTGCTTCTGCTAAAGATACCACAGCCTGTCTAGTCATCCAGGCTTGTACTGCAGAGTCATTCTCCACTGCGCCTTCTCCCTCCTCCATCCCCACCCCACCCCCAACATCCAATCAGTTGCAGATCTGGCCAATAACACCTCTGCCCTATCTCTTTCATCTGTTCCCTCCTCTCCACTCACATGGTCACCACCCTAGTTCATTCAGGTCCTCATCTCCATCCTCCACATAACCTCCAAATGACAGGGCAGATCTAATTATGGCAATCCTTTGTCCAAGAACCTTACAAGGCTCCCTACTGCCTCTAATATAAATTAAAAAAAAAAAATTGGCAGTTAAAGCTCTTCACAATATAGCTTCAGACTAACCTTGAAAACTTACTGAACATTTTTCCATTTCTGTGGGTCTCACAGTAGATAGAGCACTTGGCCTGGAGTCAGGAAGACCTGAGTTCAAATTCAACCTCAGACACCTAAAAATTGTGTGACTTTTAGCAAATCACTTCATCTCATCTGCAAAATGGAAATAATGAGGGGGGTGGCTAGGTGGCGCAGTGGATAAAGCACCGGCAGTGGATTCAGGAGAACCTGAGTTCAAATCCGGCCTTAGACACTTGACACTTACTAGCTGTGTGACTCTGGGCAAGTCACTTAACCCCCATTGCCCTGCAAAAAAATGGAAATAATGATAGCACCTACTTCCCAAGGTTGTTGTAAGGATTAAATGAGATAATATCTGTAAAGCACTTAGTGCAGTGCCTGGCACATGGTAGTAGGCTGGAACTCCAGCCAAACTGGCCCACCTGTTGTTCCTGGAACTCCATCTCCCACTGCTATGCTTTTGTATAGGCTGGTCCCCCTTGCCTAGAATGCACTCCATTACTTTTAAGATTCCCTGGCTTCCTTCAAAGCCCAACTCACAGACTACCTTCTCTGGTAAGCCTTCCCTACATAACCCCCTTAGTCATCAGAGGTCTTTCCTCCTTCAAATTATCACATTTATACTTATCTGTTTACACATTCTATTCTCCAGTAAGAATATGAATTCCTTAAAGTCAGAAATTATCTTTATTTTGTCTCTGTATTATCTAGGATAGTGCCGCACATGTACCAAGCATTTAGAAAACACTAGTCAGATAGCTGGGTACAAAAATACCTTTCACTCAACAGGGAAAGGGGAGAAGGGGAAATCAGAAGGAGGGAAGATTAAGGAAGGGATTAGTTCTAAGCAAAACAAAATCTAACTAAGGATGTACAAAAAATATTTATAGCAGCTCTTTTTGAGTTGGCAAAGAATGGGAATCTGAGAGGGTGCCCACCAAAAAGGGAATGGCTGAATGCGATATGTGCATATATGCATATATATGTATGTATATGTATATATATATGTGTGTGTGTGTGTATGTGTATATATATGTGATGGAATACTATTGTGCTATAAGAAATTATGAAAGGGATTGTTTTAAAGAATCTGGAAAGACTTACATGAACTGATGCAGAGAGAAGTGAGCAGAATCTGAAGAACAACTTATACACTGATTGAATTAGGGACTCAGGTCAGCATAACGAATAACTATAATTTCAAGGACTGATGATAAAACATGTTTCCCACCTCCTGATAAAGAGACAAGAGACTTAAGAGTACAGATATGAGACGTGTGTGTGTGTGTGTGTGTGTGTGTGAGACAGAGAGAGAGAGAGAGAGAGAGAGAGAGAGAGAGAGAGAGAGAGAGAAGGGATGGAGATTTCCTTTTAGACTTGGTAAATGTAGACATTTGTTTTGTTTGAATATACGTTTGTAATGTGGGGGGGTTCTTTTGTTCTTAAATAGGGGTGGGGAGAGGGGGAGAAGTCAGATTTTTGCTGATAGAAAAAAAAGAAAATTTAATTAAAAAAAAGAAAAGAAAATGCTTGTTGGATTGGATATAAAACGAAAGGTTGGGATTAGATAATCTCTAAAGATCCATTACAGAACTCAAGCTAAATGTGTAAACAGCCTCAGAAAGGCTAAGCAAATTGCCAAAGGTCACACAGCTAGCTAAGATGTGGTAGAGACAGACACCCCAACTCAGATCTTCTACTTCCAATCTAAGAAGTGGGCTTCTGCTCCATCACAATGGGGCTAATGCCACAAATCCCATGTAGAATGTCAGAGTTGGAAGAAAACCAAGAGACTCCAAACCCAGCTCAGTTCTAAGTGAAGAAACCTAGTTCCAGAGATTCAGGGTCACAAAATTATCAGCAGACCTGAGATAAAACGAAGGATCTCCTAACACATAGTCCATCCCTAATGACTCAATGTGATGCATACAATCTATTTTACACAGTCCAATAGAATGTGCTAAGGTAAAGACACAAATATTTACACACATGCATCTCTTAGTCACAACTTTGGATCACACAGCTAATGTCACAAGAACAACTGTTCAGTATAAGGAGCTAGAGAGGAAGAGGAGGAGAGGAGGAGGAGGAGGAGGGGAAAAAACGAAAGTGGGAAGATGAAGAGGGGAAAAGGGAAGGGAAAGAGGAAGGAAAGGAAAAGGGAAAGGGAAGGGAGAGAAAGGAAAGAGAGAAAAGAGGAATAATGAGAGAGAAGGGAAGGGAAGGGAAAGGGGATGGGAAAATGAGAGAAAGAAGATGAGGGAGAAAGAGAGGGGAAAGAGGAGGGGAAATAGGGAGAGAGTGAGATAAGGGAGAGGGAAGTGGAGAAGAAGCATTAACCAGGAAGAGGGGAAGCACAAAATATAAACCTGACCCTGAACTTCGAAATGTAGTGAAGGCGGGTATAGCAATGAAGAAAATTGATCTATGAATAGAAGTGGATCCTGGGATAAGTCAGTCAATCCTTACACAGGGATTAGAACAATGCCAGCTCCACGTCCTTGGCCCCCTCTCCACTCCATCCCTTCAAGAAACTATTATCACCTCTACAAAATATTAATTTCCTACAGATACTTCTACTTTGGGTATATTGCCATCACCTCAAATTCAATACATTTAAAACCAAGTTCATTATCTCTCCCCACCCCCAAATCAAGCTCTATCTCCAGATTCCTCTGTTATTGTCCGCAATACCAAAGACCTACACTCTGGGTCATTTATAACCCTTCTCCCTCCCTTATTTTCTAGATCCAGTTCATTGCCAAGTCTCTTCTTTCTTCCTTCCAAAACTCCTTCAGATTCACTCCTTTCTCTCATCTCCCATATTAATCAGACCCTTGCTGTATTTCACCTAAAATACAATGACTGCCTCTTAGCTGATCTCCCTCAATTAAAAAAAAAAAATCACATATCTAAACAACTTCTCTCAAATAATAAGTACCTATAGGTGGTAAAGTTCCCATGATAATGAAATCAGAGAAACAAGGAAGACATTTCCTTTTAGATCTATGGATAAAGGATAAATTTATCGGTAGGAAGGATCACAGAAAATAAAATGGGCAGTGTTGATTACATAAAAATTAATAGTTTTTTGCACAAACAAAACTAGTGCAGCTAAAATTAGAAGGGAAACTGTTGAATTGAAGAAAAAAATCTTTGCAGCAAGTTTCTTGGATAAAGATCTCATTTCTAAGACAAATAAGGGATTAGTTCAAATTTATAAGAATAAGAGCCTTTCTCCAAATGATAAATGATCAAGGGATATTAAAAGGAATTTTCAAAGGATAAAATTCAAGCGGTCAACAATCATATGAAAATGTGTGCCAGATCACTAATAATTCAAGAAATGCTAACGAACCTGAGGTCCTACCTCACACCCAACAGATTGGCATGGATGACAAAAAAGAAAAAAGAGAGTTGTTGGAGGGGCTATTGGAAAGTGGATGCATTAAGGCATCATTAAGTGGAACTATGAATTGTTTCAGCCATTCTGCAGAGCAATTTGGAACTATGCCCCGTCCCCAAAATCACTAACCTGTTCAAACTGTGATCCAGCAATAATACCTCTGCTAGGCTTGTACCCCAAAGAGATCAAAGAATTATTATTATTAACTATTATTTTTGGAAATGATCCATATGAACAAAAATATTTATAACAGCCCTTTTCATAGTGATGAACTGAAAACCAAGGGGCTGCCCAAAGATTGGGGAATGGTTGAGCAAATTATGGTATCTAAATGTAATCAAAATCTGTTGTGTCATATGAAATAATGGAAGGGAAAGTTTTAGAGAAACCTGGAAAAATTTATATAAACTGATGCAGAGTGAAGTGAGCAAAACCAGGAGAACAATTTTTACAATAACAACATTATAAAGAAAAACAACTTTGAAACACTTAAGAAATGTGATCAATGAAGTAATCAACCGCAATTCCACAGGACTCATGATGAAGCATTCCACTCACCCCCTGACAGGAAGGTAGGAATTCAAGATACATACATGAGGCAAACCTTTTTTGGACATGGTCAATGTAGGGATTTGTTTTGGCTGACTATTCATATTTGCTACAATGGGGTTTTTGTTTGTTTTCAGTTGGGGAATGTGGAAGGGAGAGAAAATATATACCTGTTAATAAAAGTTTTAAAAAGAAAGATTGTAAAAATATTATTGTTCCATTTATAGATGAGGAAACAGGTCTGGACAGCTGTGACTTGCCCAAGGCCATACATCCAGTAACCAGCAGAACTAAGACTCAGATTCAAGTCTCTTGACACTCAGAGCAAAGCTCTTACCACTACACCAAGATCCATTTAATCTATCCTGCATGTTAATTCCAAGTGATCATTTTATTACAGTGATCAAAAACCTTATTAATCCAGTTCAACATTTTGGTGTTTTTTAAATGCCTACTATGAGCCAGGAACTATTTTAGGAGCAGCAAATACAAAGACAAAAACATAAGTCTCTGACTTCAAGGAATCTACATTCTTTAGGGGAGATAAATTATGCACGTACAAAGTAGTAAATAAAAAGTATTTAAATTTTTCGATCTTTGTCTCATCTACAATACTGAGTACACACTAGGTACTCAATCATTCCCCCATACAACTGCAGAATCTCAGAACTGAAAAAGATGTTAAGTCATCTAATCCAACCTCTACCCGAATGAATAAAATAGCAACTTCATCATGCAACTCCTTACTGGAGATCTTAGAAAGTTTCCCTGCTTCATCTAGCTCTGATTCTTCTGCCTGGATTTCTGGGAAAGCACCCCACTTCCAGCCCTATCCCAACATCTATCCACTGATCCTCAACATACCCTCCACTCCAGTCAGGTTGGTGGTCTCTCTCTGTCCTTCACTTGTGCCAAGCTTATTCCAGCCCCCCCCCCCACTTTGTTCATGCTGCTTCCCCATTCTGGAACCTCCCCACAATTTCCCTCCATCTATTCCAAATCCTACTCAGTCTTCCATGTCCAAGAGGGCTGAGGGAGGGGTGGAGGGGAAGGGTTGCCACACCTCTGTGTAGGAAGTTCTAAGTGAAGAGGGAAGCCTCCCTTCCAGCTGGGAAAGGGGAAGAGAAACTTCAAAGGGGTGGGGCATGAAAGCCAGGGAAGGGAGAGAAGGGACCAAACCCTCATCCCTGGGGGCATCTCCCTTCATTTAGGCTTCACAAGAGATTTAAGAAGGAAGAGGGAGAAGGGAAGAGGGAGGAGGAGGGAGGAGAGGAGAGGAGGAGGAGGAGAGAGGAGGAGGAGGAAGAGGAGGAAGAGGAAGATTTTCCATCCTCAGATGGATAGGCACGATTCTCATCACTGCTTTGGTTGCCCTGGTAACCAGGGACAGCCCAGTGGAGTACAGTACAAGAACATCATGTTTTCTTCCACTATCTTATCTACCTCCTCACACCCCCATTCTCTCCTGCCTAGGACAGCTCTACTTAGGTGCCCTTCTCCTCATTTCTCAGGGGGGTCACCTCCCTATGGGAACCCTACACTCTTCTCTCTCAGGGTGTAGGAGCCGGAGGACAGAGCAGCCAGCTCTTAGCCTGGGAAGGTCTCCCACCTCGAGGGTCAGAAGGGGGATTGGGATAGCCCCTACCCCAACCCAGCATTCTTAGCCGCATGCCCCCAGCCCCCTCCTACGGAAGTCACCCGACACCATACTGAATCTGTAAGCTCCCAGCGTTATTCACGAGCCCAGGGAGAGGGCGGTGCGCTCCCTCCCAAGTCCCCACAGCTCCTGCCTCCCCCGCAGATACCCTTTCTGCATGTCCCAAGAGCAGACACACTGTACTTGCCGTGTGAGGTTATATAAGCATTATATAATATGGTGGCACCAATAACCACATGGTTACGCAGGCACCAGAGACAAGC
This sequence comes from Dromiciops gliroides, assembly GCF_019393635.1. Lineage (NCBI taxonomy): Eukaryota > Metazoa > Chordata > Mammalia > Microbiotheria > Microbiotheriidae > Dromiciops > Dromiciops gliroides. The sequence continues at coordinate 107,137,319 of NC_057864.1, forward strand.
CAGGATCTGGACCCAGCCCAAGTGAGTAGACAGGGCCCCTGCCTGACCCAAGGACAGATGGAAGTCAAAGCCACATCAGAGAACGGGGACCCTGGCCCTGGGTACACCCACTCCTCCCAACCTAGAGTCACATGGACAGAAACTTGCCTGGCTGAGGTCTTCCAAGTCCTCTTCCAGACGAGGTCCAGGGGTGAAGGTGGACTCTTGTGCAATTCATGCCCACGGGGTCTTCTGGCCTCCTGTTTTCCCCAGAGCAAAGAGCCTCGTGTTCTCTGGGTCCCGGGGACTATGGGGGAGGGGGTGAAATAGAGTCAAGCCGAATGGGGCCCGTACCCCACCCCAGGCACACAGACATTAGGACATGTTTGTTTCAGGAACAAGTGCTGCAGAGACTGGGTTTGGCTCGGCCAGATGTCCCCTCACTCTCATTTGCCAAGCAGCTAAAAAAAAAAAAAAGGTAGGGGTGAAAAGAAAAACAAATCTCACATTCTTGAAAATCCCCAATAAGCTGTGGCTCTGAACAAAGCTGAGGAGTAGGGGGGCTCTGTCCCCTAACTCCCACCCACCCCACTTCCGCCTCCTGCTCCCCGACCACCTCCTGCAGAACTTGGCCGAACTTCAGCACGGAGGAAGGCAAACGCTGCGCACCGCCCCTCCCCACCAACACACAGCCAGAGACCCCAGCTCACTGCAGTGACCACGCCTCCCCCTCCCTAGAGGGAGGGGGAGAAAAAGGACAGCCCCCTCCCCTACTCCTCTTCCGCATGGAAGCCTCGGCTGGGGGGATCCCGGGGAGAGGGGGAGTGGAGGGGCAGCCGCACCTGCCCAGGGTGGGACACGGGGCCACGCCCTGGTGGGCTGAGTGGGAGGGAAGCTGGCCGGGTGATGCAGAGGTAGCCCCCAACACATGTGGCTGCACCTGCCTCCCTCCAGGCTCCTCTGTTGCTCCCGCATCTAGCTACCCCCGCTAGGGCGTGAGGAGTGGGAAGCCCACCAGCCTAGCCCTTCCCATCCAAGAGCTCTCCCTCTCGACCACCTGTCCGTCTCTCCCCGCGCCCCGTGGCACCCTGCAGACCCCTCCCCACTTCTTTCTCCCTGACTCCCCCGGCGTCCTCCTTAGGCCTTCTACCGCCGGTTTCCCTCTCCCCAGGGCCCCGTTCTGCAGCAAAGGGGGCACCACGCCCACTGCAGGGGAGGAGAGGAGGGGGTGGGGGGTCCCGCGCGGGGGATGCTCAGCTCCTGGCGCAGGGGGCTGATTCTGCGCCTGCACCTGCCCCGCGATCCCCCGCGCGCCCGCCGCCTGCCCACTGACCATGCTGCGGAAGGCGGGGGAACGCGGGGAGCCCTTTCCCAGCTCTGGGGGGGCCAGGGGAAGCGGGGGGGGGCAGAGGGGCATAGCGGGGGGCATTAACCCCAGGGCAGCGGACCCCCGGCGGCAGGCCCCCCCGCTGGCCGTGCACGCTCTCACGCCCGGCCAGGGTCCCTCGCTTACCTTCTCTCGCGGGCCAGCTTCCGGAGGGGACGGTGCATGAGGAGGGGGCCCTCGGAGGGGCCCCCGGGGAGGCTGGAGCCGGGGCAGCCGCGGCGGCCGGCCGCCGGCTCTTCTGCTGCGGCCGCCGAGCCAGCGTGTGAGCTCAGCCCCCGAGCCCGGGCGCTTCCCACGCTCTGCTCGCGGGGCCCCGCCACCTAGCGGCCGCGTCTGCGCAGCGCAGCCTCGGCTGGGGACGAGTGCCGCAGCCCCCCAAGCCCGCCATGCAGACCAAGAGAGCATGACCTGGTCGTGGTCCAGGACCCCATGTAGTGGACTCAAGCTGGAAGCGTGTTTAAAAGAGCCCAATAGACCAATAAACATTTATTAGAGAGAGCCCTGCAATGGGCCCGGGCACTGTGCTTAGCGCTGAGATTCAAAAAGAGGCAGAAGGCAGCCCTGCCCTCAGGGAGCTCACAGTCTAATGGGGTAGCCTATGTGCAAACCACTACATACGAACACGCTGTAGACAGGACAAATGGTAATTAACCTAGAGAAGGCACTAGAATTAAGGGGTGACCCTGGGTAAGTCACTGAACTCTTCTCAGCCTGTGTCCTCATCTGTAAAATGGAGGTGATAATCGCACCTTGCTCACAGGGTGGTGAAAATCCAGTGGGAGAATATACATGTAGAGTTTTGCAAACCTAAGAGTGACAAATGGATATTAGGGCTTCTTTTATCTTTTTAAAAATTCTGAACTTAAGACATAAAACAAGCATTTCCATAACAAAGTGGAATAGGAAAATAAAAAGGATTGCACCTGCAGATCTATTATGTACAACTTGCTGCTCCTTTTAAATAAACAACAAAATTATCATGTAACTTTCTCTACCCCCCCCTACTATCAGATAAATGCTAGTTTTTACTAGAAGCAGAGTTAGAATTTGAACTCGGGTCTACTGACTCAAAATTAACCTTCAGTTTCTTTACAGATGAGGAAGTAAGGCCTAGAGACCTGAAGGGACTTCCTGAGGTCACTCAGCTGGTCAGCTGAGCAGAGGCTGAGGAGGTAACTTGGTCTGCTGGAAAGATCTGGAGTTCAGAGGAAAGGGTTCCAGTCACACAAGTCCCAGCCTCTCTGGGCCTTTGTCCACAATTCCAACCCTGCCTGGAAAAGCAAATTCTCTTGCTGACAGGAGTCATTAAATCCATTCCTCTGCTCCCAGCCAGGACTTCCCTTAATTTTTATTTTATTATTTTTTTTTAAAGAAGCAGACCTTTTACTGGTATAGGGAACTGCCAGTGAAGAAACTTCCCCAACTAATGCAGAGAAGCGGCACTGGCTGTGGAGACAGAAGACCTGGGTTCAGATCCCACCTCAGGACAAATTACCCTTGTGACCTTGGGTAAGTCATTTCACTCCTTGAGTTTCTTCATCTGCAAAATAAGGCGGCTGGACTAGATGTCCTTTGAGGTCCCTTCCAGCTCTAGAGCTAGGTTCTTCATATCCTTAATCTATATTTGTTCTTTCAGAGTTCCCTGGCAGCACTGAGAAGTTAAGGGACTTGTTTAGGGTCACACAGCCTCAGAGAATCAGAGGAAGGTCTTGAATGCTAATTCTGAGGTCTGACTAGGGAAGAGAGGCCTGGATGGAGGGAGGGACTGAGGGAACCAGCAGTCAGAAGGGGTGGGCTTGGAGGGAGGGACGGGAATTTCAAGGGGCAAGGGGCAAGAGAAGGGAGAGATGTGAGATAAAGGATCTAAAGGGCTTTAGAAACCTCAAACTACTGTTTAAGGCTACTTTCCTCCCTGCCTTCATCATTAACAATGGACAAGCTAGGGGCAGCTAGGTGGCACAGTGGATAGAGCACGGGCCCTGGAGTCAGGAGTACCTGGGTTCAAATCCGACCTCAGACACTTAACACTTACTAGCTGTGTGACCTTGGGCAAGTCACTTAACCCCAATTGCCTCACTAAAAAAAAAAAAAAACACACAAAAAAAACAATGGACAAGCTAGGGCCTCTACTTGTCTGACACACCTTCTCCCCTGCTCTAACCATCATCCTGGCTTTGCTTAGTGGATCCAGAACAGCTCAGTTCCAAGATGCTTCTGATCTGGGGGGGTGGGGGAGGTGGTGTTCCAAGTGATTAAAGCAAACCATATAAATGTTAGCTATCATTATCTAGGTGAACCCCTACAGACCTCATATGAAACATCATATGAAACATCAGAAACTGCCTCTCATACTCAATCAATGAACAAGCATTTATTAAATGCTTACTATCTACTTTAGATGGCATGGCAGATAGAGCACTGACCCTGGAGTCAGGAAGATGAGCTTCCTGAGTTCAAATCAGTTGCTAGCTGTGTGACCCTGGGCAAGTCACAGAACCCTGTGTGCCTCAGTTTCCTCATCTGGAAAATGAACTGTAGAAGGACATGCCAAACCACTCCAGTATCTCTGCCAAGAAAACCCCAAATGGGTTCATGAAGAGTCAGACACAATTGAAAAAAAGGCTCAACAAATATATGGTAGAAACAGAAGATGCCATGTAATCCAATGAATACCTAAACCAGAATCTCCTCAACGATATCCCTGACAAATGGTCAATTCCAATGACAGAAATCTCACATTTCAAAGTGTATATGATGTGAGTTATTAATGGAGTATAGATATTTGTACAGGCCCGGAGTCAGGAAGACCTGAGTTCAAATTTGGCCTCACACACAGACTAACTGTGTGACCCTGGGCAAGTCACTTCATCCTGTTTGCCTCCGTTTCCTCATCTGTAAAATGAGCTGGAGAAGGACACGCCAAACCACTTCAGTAGCTTTACCAAGAAAACCCCAGGGGGCAGCTAGATGGCGCAGTGGTTAAAGCACCGGCCCTGAATTCAGGAGTACCCGAGTTCAAATCCGGCCTCAGACACTTGACACTTACTAGCTGTGTGACCCTGGGCAAGTCACTTAATCCTCATTGCCTGCAAAAAAAAAAAAAAAGAAAGAAAGAAAGAAAAGAAAACCCCAAATGGGGTCAGGAAAAGTCGGCTTGAGTAAAACAACCCAACAACAACAGCCCATGCATCAGAGAACCAATCCAAAAAAGGTAGATAGTTGACTATTACTATCATTCTCAAAGAATTAGATCTTTAGAGCCAAAAGAGATCTTAAAGGTCATCCAGACAAACCCAGTCATTTTTAACAGGTGCAGGAACTGAGGTCCAGAGAGTTTCCGGTGATTTTCTCAAGGTCATTCAGGCAGTTGGTGGCAAAGTCAGGTTCCAGATCCGAGTGATCTGACTTCCCATCCACGGCTCTTATGAGGCACAATAGCAATAAACAAATAAGTCAGGCAGGCGATGGGGAGGGACAGCGCTGAATGATTTTTCTATAATCAGCTATTAAAGACTTGTACTACTAATTAGTCTATTAATTAGACATTTTCTCATGCTTCCACATGTTATCAGCCTGCCAAGGCAGAGGAAACCCAACCCCTGGGATAAAAGATAAGAAAAATCAGAGAGACAAAGGTAGCAAATTCTAATAACAATGTGTGTGTGTGCACGCGCACGCGCGCATGCATGGGTCTATGTCTGTGTGTATGTGTATGTGTGTTAAAAGCACAGTTCTCTCAGTGCCCTGGACAAATCCATCTTCCAAAAAAGGCCAATTTAAAAAATCAATGTGAAAAAATTTTGGTTTTTATTTTTTTACATGTAACTTGGGAAAAATTCTAAATAAAATGAAAATTTAAAGCAAAAAAAACCCAACCAAACAAACAAACAAAAACATGATACATTTAGCAATACTCCAGGGCTGGGGAGAGCCATTGGATATGACCTTTGTTGATCCAGAAGGGGGGGAAATTAGAATTCATTTAGGGGCCCATCCTGTTGGTCAAGCGCCTCCAATGAGCTAGGCACTATGCTAAGCACAGCAGATACAAAAACAGGCAAAAATCAGTCCTTAACATCAAGGAGCTTACAATCTAATGGGGAGACAACAAGCAAATAGTAGACTCAAACTATATACAGGCTAAAAAAAACATTAACAGAGAGAAGGCACTAGAATTAAGAGGCATTGGAGAAGCTTCTTGTAGACAATAGGATTTTAGTTAGAATTTGAAGGAAGACAGAGAAGTGAGTAGGCAGAGCTGAGGAGGTAGAGTAGCTAGAAAAAAATTTTCAGAGCAAGAGATGGAGTATCTTGTTTGTGGAATGAGGCCAATGTCACTGGATTGAAGAGTGTGTGGTGCCAAAAAATAAAAAAAGAGTGTGTGGTGGGGAATAAAGTATAAGAGACTGGAAAGTGAGAGGGGGCTAGGTTATGAAGGGTTTTGAATGTCAAACAGAAAGTTTTACATTTGTTCCAGGAGGTAATAGGGAGCCACTGAAGTTTATTAAGTAGGAGAGTAACATGTTTAGACCATCTTTTGATGAAAGCCTTAGGTCTTCCTTTCCACCTTGAGCAACCAACTGATGTTACCAGAAGAGCGTTGTTGTTGTTCAATTGTTTCAGTCGTGTCAGACCTTTCATGACCCTATTTGGGGTTTTTTTGGCAAAGATACTGGACGAGTTTGCCATTTCCTTCTCCAGCCCATTTTACAGATGAGGAAACGGAGGCTCTGAAAGATTAAATGGCTTACCTTAGGTCAGATCTGCTAACTCTTCAGTCTAGCGTGATCATTATAACTGTCCCTTTAGATGCCCTCCCTCCAAAAAAAGTAATGGAAAGAAAAGAAAGCCATCATTGATCTTCCTGTGACTAACAGCAAATAGCTATCAAGACTGTTGCTCTCCCTCTCAGTAGGAGGACAGATGCAATGAAATCTACCAGATGTGAGCCATCTTTTTTTCCCATATGCCTTTCATGTATTCAGCTACTGTTGGGCTTAATTCCCAGGGCAATATCTCCCCAGAGGCATTTGATTTTGTGAGGGTGGGAGAAGGGGAGAAAAAAATGTAGTCATATCAATTGATAAAAATTTATTAAATACCTTCTATATGCCAGGCATTGTGCTAAGTGATGGGGATACAAAAGGAAGCAAAAGACAGTCCCTGCCCTCAAGGTACTTACAATCTAAAGAAGATGAATAGAGGAGTAAAGGTATTAAAACAGAAATTAAGATAGAGCTTTGTACAGCATCATGAGGAATAAGAATAGCTAGTGTCTACTTAGTACTTTAAGGTTTGCAAAACACTTTACAAATATTATCTCCTTTGATGGTCACAATAACTCTGTAAGGTAGTTGTTATTGTTATCTTCATTTTATAGTTAAAAAAACCGAGGCATACAGAGGCTGTGACTTCCCCAGGGAAGGCACTGAGTGTGTTCCAGGCACTGGGCTAAATGCTTGACAAATATTAATCCATTTGATCCTCATAACAAGCAAGGTAGATACTGTTTCTATTTCCAGTTTATAGTTGAGGAAACTAAGGCAAACAGGATAAATGACTTTCCTTATGTTAGAAAAATCGAGGCCATTCGCTATGAGTTCCCTCTTCTCCCCACTTCCTCATCTCCCATCACTCAGATGTCTTCTGTGATTTTCTCCTCCTTCACCCGTTTCCTGTAATAAAATGGCCTTACTTCTTTCCAAACCTAACACCTTCACTTGTTCAAGCAATCGCATTCCATCCCATCTCCTCCAGAAGATTTCTCCATCTGTCATTACCATTAATTTTCACCTATTTTCAATCTCTCCCTATCTACTGGCTCATTCCCTGTTACCTACAAACATGTCCATGTCTTCCCCAGCCTAAAAAAAACCCAACAACCTACTTGACCCTTCCATCCTCACTAACTATCATCCTATATCTCTCTTGCCCTTTGTAGCTAAACACCCTCTGTGTATATAGGTGCCTCTATTCCTCTCCTCTCACTCTCTTTTTAACCCTTTACAATATGACTTCCAACCTTATCATTCCCCCAAATGTAATTTCCATGGAATTAGTCACTCTCCAAAGTTACCAGTGATTTCTTAGTTGCTAAATCCAAAGGCTTTTTCACAATCTTTATTCTCCTTGACCTCCCTGTAGCCTTTGGCGCTGGTGACGGCTCTCCCTTCCCTGACACTCTCTTTTCGCTAGGTTTTCAGGACGCCACTCTGTCCTGGTATTCCTCCCACCTGTCTCCTTCTCTCTTTCACTGGCTCCTCCTCCAGATCACAGCCTCTAACCACAGGCCTCCCTCAGGCTTCCAATCTGGGCCCTCTTCTCTCCTCCCCATATAATACTTCACTTGGTGATCGCATCAGCTCCCAGGGATTTAGTGGCCCATCTCTATGCTGATGATTCTCAAATCTGTCTCTTCAGCCCCCAAACTCTCTGTTGACCTCGAACCTTGCATCCCCAGCTGCCTTTCAGCCATCTTCAATTGGATGTCCAGTAGACATCTTAAATTTAATGTTTCAAACAGAACTCATTCTCCTTCCCCTAAACCTTCCCAACCTTCCCCATTACTGTAGAAGGCAACACCACCTGGGGCAGCTAGGTGGTGCTGCAGTGGATAGAGCACTGGCCCTGAATTCAGGAGGACCTGAGTTCAAATGTGGCCTCAGACACTTGACGCTTACTAGCTGTGTGACCCTGGGCAAGTCACTTAACAACTTCATTGACCTGCCAAAAAATTAAAAAATAAATAAATAAACTCCAGTGACTCCCTATTCCTCCAGAATCAAATACAAAATTCTCTGTTTGACATTCAAAGCCCTTCATAACCTAGTCCCATTCCACCTTTCCTTTCTATTCTTCTTATCTCTTACTCCAGGGCTTCTTAAAACTTTTTTTACTTGTAACCCCTTTTTGCCCAAGAAATTTTTATGCAACCCTGGCTATATAGATGTATAAAATAGGTATATACATAACCTTTTACTGTTGCCAAATTTTTCACGACCCCACATTCAGTTATGGGGTCACTACCCACAGTTTAAGAAGCTTTGCCTTACTCCCCAGCATACACTCTTCTGTCTAGTGACACTAGCCTCTTTTTCCAGCTCTGGGCATTTTCTCTGGCTGTTCCCTATGCCTGCAAATATTCTCCTTCCTCAGCGCTGCCTCCTGACTTCCCTGGCTTTCTTTAAGTCCCAGCTAAAATTCCATCTTTTCCTGGAAGCCTTCCCCAATCCCTCTTAATTCTAGTGCTTTCTGTTAATTATTTCCTATCTATCCTGTATATAGCTTGCTTTGTCTACATTTTTTTGCATGCTATCTTCCTCATTGGATTATCACCTCCTAGAGGATGGGTGTCTTTTTGTCTCCCCATTACTTAGCACAGTGCTGGGCATATAGCAGGTGCTTAATGAATGTTTATTGTTTGATTGGCATAGAGAAGTCTCAGTGCGGAGAGTCTCTCTACCAAGGCAGATTGAAACTGTTCTGTAACTTATAGTATTAGAGAGCTATCTGATGGCGCAAAAAGAGTAAGTGCCTTACTCAGGATCACATAGCCATTATGGGTCAGAAGCAGGCTTGGACATGGGTCCTGGACTTTTAGGTCAACTCTCTATCCACATGATGTCACCTTCCCCCACCCCCAGGGATGTATATACAAATGCACATAAACATTCATATGTTTCCAGAAGTCCTGATGAGAGTAGGGCTCATAGGGCTTATCATATCCAGACTGGTCCAAGCCATGCTTCACTCGGCTCCAACTGCCCACCCATTTTTTTGCCAGTCTACTTGCATCTCCCCACCTGCAACCTACTACTGTTCAGCTCTAAAACCATGATCAAAAGCAGTCCTGCCATTGTTATTAGAAAAGGTTGTGGGGGCAGCTAGGTGGTACAGTGGATAAAGCACTGGCCCTGGATTCAGGAGGACCTGAGTTCAAATTCAGTCTCAGACACTTGACACTTACCAGCTGTGTGACCCTGGGCAAGTCACTCAACCCTCATTGCCCTGCAAAAAAAAAAAAAAGGGTTGTGTGTTAGCGCTACTTCCCAAACCAGAAACTCCCCTCCCCTGGCCACTATTCCCTTATCTGTGTCATTAACCCTCATTCAAATGTCAGCTCCTTTTCTTTTGTTTTTCTTTTGAGGGGGGGAACTCCTTTTCTTGTATCCCTAGCACTTAGCAAAATATTTGGCACATAGTAAGTGCTTAATAACTTCTTGCTACTAGTTGTGTCTGACTCTTTATGACTCCATAGACCATACTGTCAGTGGGATTTTCTTGGCAAAGATATTGCGGTGGTTTGCCATTTCCTTTTCCGGCTCATCTTACAGATGAGGAAACTGAGGCAAACAGGGTTAAGTGACAAGTCCAGGCTCACCCAGTTAGTGAATGTCTGATGCTAGATTTGAATTCAGATCTTTCTGACTGCAGGCCCAGTGCTCTATCTACTGAGCCACCTAGCTGCCCTATTTAATAACTATTTCATGAATAGTATGAGATATGTCAAAAGCATTTTGCAAACCTTAAAGCACAAATAAATGCTAGTTCTTTTCATGCATTCATATTTGTGTCTATACATTTGCAAATATGTATATGTATATATACAACTATTTAAATGGAAATGTGATTGTATTAGTGTGGTACACATCAGAATTCCTCTGTACCTTCTTTGTGGCAGCCAGGTAGCACAGTGGATAGAGTACCAGGGCTGGAATCAGGAAGATCAGAGTTCAAATTTAGGTTCAGACACTTACTAGCTATGTGACTGTGGGCAAGTCACTCAACTGCTGTCTGCCTCAGTTTCTTCAGCAATAAGCTCTCAGGGTTGATATGAGGAATGAAATATTTTCAAAGTGCTTACCACAGTGCCTGGTGCATAATAGGTACTTAATAAATGCCTATTTCCTTCCTTCCTTTGCATCCTGTCCAATTCTTCTTCATGTTTTCCCCAACCTTCCATTAAGGATGTACCCAATTTACTAAAGGGCAGCTAGGTGGTAAAGTGCTAGAGCACCAGGCCTGAGTCAGGAAGATTTATCTTCTTGAGTTCAAATCTAGCCTCAGACACTTACCAGTTGGGTGACCCTGGGCAAGTCAACCCTGTGTGCCTCAGTTTCCTCATCTATAAAATGAGCTAGAGAAGGAAATGGCAAACCTCTCTAGTATCTTTTCCAAGAAAACCCCAAAATGGAGTCACAGAGAGTCACACATGACTGAATAATAATAACAATACACAAGAGGTCCTATACTGGCTTTTTTAATATCCCAGGGGCACCCTTGCAGCACTCAGGCTCTTCACCTGTTGCCTGTCATTCTCAATCTATGACCAGCCCACGGATGCCTTTCTTGCTCCCCCACGCACATAAGTCGTCACTGGTAACGCACTTTTCTGCTTGCTGATGCCCACTGTGCGTCTTCTCAGTGCCCTCTGAGCTACTTGCAATTTCAATTCCTCTGAGATCAGACGTTCCATGATTCATAGCACCCCCACACACTACACACAACCTGACCTGTGAGTAGGTGTTACGATTAATCATCACTGGCTGATTACCCTGATTGCCTCATTTGTTAGCCTGCTGTGGCTGTCATATTTTCAGTAACTACATTTTGTTTGTCCTCATTCCGGTACAACCTTCATCTGGAATATCAGACAGCTTTTTTGGAGCGCAGGAGCTGTCCATATGTGGAGGACTTCCTTTCACATCATTATTTTCTGGCATGCTAAGAAAGCTAACCTCTCCAGCTCCTAGCACTGTGCTTTGCATAGAGCAGATAATCAATAAATCATACATGAAGGAATGAACTCTTCACTCTGATTTATAGATTCTCAGCCCAAGGGTTTAGATTGCAGCAGAAGGGTTAGACAATGGGATGAATTTGTGGACAGGCAGTGGGGATGAAGGGGATTGGAGACCTGTCAATCCAAAGGTCTCTTCTTAGGCCTCATCGTCCTTGATTTCTCTGTAGCCTTTGAGGCAATGCAGTGAATAGAGGGTTGAACTTGAAGTCAAGGTTTGGATCCCACTTACCCAACCATGGGACCCTAGGCGTGCCTCTTAATCTCAAGTTTTCTCATTTATGAAATGGGGATAACAATAGCAACCACCTCCTAGAATTGTTGTTAAGGATCAAATGAGATAAAAATGCAAAGTACTTTGTTTTGTTTTGTTTTTTTAGTGAGGCAACTGGGGTTAAGTGACTTGCCCAGGGTCACACAGCTAGTAAGTGTTAAGTGTCTGAGGTTAAATTTGAACTCAGGTACTCCTGACTCCAGGGCCGGTATTCTATCCATTGCGCCACCTAGCTGCCCCTGCAAAGTACTTTGAAAATATTTAAGAACCTAGAGTCAGGAAGACCTGAGTTCAAATCTGGGATCAGACACTTATTAGCTGTGTGGTCCTAAGCAAGTCACTTAACCCTGTTTGCCTCAGTTTCCTCATCCATAACTGAGCTGAAGAAGGAAATAGCAAACCACTCCAGTATCTTTGCCAAGAAAACCCCAAATGAAGTCAGGAAGAGTTAGATACATCTGAACAGCAACAGATCTCTTATGGATAGCTAGGAGGTACATTGAGCTTGAAATCAGAAAGGCTCATCTTCATGAGTTCAAAACCAGCCTCAGACATTTACTAGCTGTGTGACCCTGGGCAAGTCACTTCACCCTGTTTGCCTCAGTTTCCTCATCTATAAAATGAGCTGGAGAAGGAAATGGCAAACCACTGTAGTATCTCTGCCAAGAAAATCCCAAATGGGATCACTAAGATTGGGCACCAGTGAAACGACTGAACGACAATGACAAATATTAACTATTATTATTATTGTTATGGTGAATCACCCCCCTCTTCTAGGGATTTTTTTCCTTCCTTGGCTTCTGGTATCTTGCACTGTTGTGACTATATCCTGATTGCTCTCTTTCTGCTCCCTCTTCTGTATAGGCCCCTCTTCCTCCCTTTGCCCACTAAGGATGGACATTCTTCCAGCCCTGTATCCCCAACAATAACTTTTCTGCAGTTGGTGTGCCCATCCTTCCCCATGTGGCTTCAGCTGTTATCGCTTCTCAGGAGACAGTGCATGTATCTCTTTACCTCTGTCCTGGATAGCTCTCCCAAGGGCCACCCCCGATCTCCAACTACCTCTTGGATATCTGCAGCTAGATGGCCCACCAGCACCTCACAATCAATACCGAGAATGGATTTTTTTCTAAGATAATATATCTTATAATCTATTGCCTTCCCCCTTAAAACAAAAGCAATTCCTCCAGATATAGAGGCAAACCTAGATACAGAATCTGGGGGTCATAACTGATTCTTCTTCTCCACTCCAATTTTCAATTGTAATAATAATAATGGCATTTATATGAAAACTTTAAGGTTTGCAGAGTGATTTAAATGGATTTGGTCTTCATGTCAACCCTGTCAGGTAAGTGCTGCTATTATCCCCATTTTCAGATGAGGGAGCTGAGGTATAATTTGAATTCAGATCTTCCAGGCTTCAAGTCCAACACTCTAACCACTCTGCTAGCTGGCCACTCAGATGTCACTGTAGAATCATGCCTGGTTTAGAGGCAAGATGTGCTATCAGTCACTCAACTAGTATTTATTAAGTGCCTACTATGTGCTGAGCACTGTGCTAAGGACTGGAGTACCAGTGATTAGGGCGAGGCTCTGGCCTTCAGACAAGGAGGTGATCATGGGAAGAGGAGCAGGACCTGAACCCAGATGGAATCAAGTGGGAACCAAAGACCAGACTTTCTTCAGAGCCCTAAAATCCAAGTATTTGAGAAAGAATCAGGAAACCTATTGCAAGAGCAACAGCAGCTTGGTGTGGGGTGCTGTGGATTAGATACCAGTCCTGGAATCAGGAAGATCCAGGAGTTCAGATCTGACCTCTGACATTTACTAGCTTTGTAACCCCTGGCAAGTCACTTGACTACTGTTTGCCTCAGTTTCCTCATCTGTAAAGTGGGGATGATATTACCACCCACCTCCCAGGATTGTTGTGAGGATCAAATGAGATAATATATGTCAAGTGCCTAGCAGTGTGTGGCACAGAGTGGACACTATATAAATGTTAGCTATTATGAAGAGCAGAGATGCGTGCTAAGAAGTGGTGGGGCACTGAGTCAACTTGTCTCCCCAAAGCTTACCTCTCTCCTTTCGATTACGGGCATCCACCTTGAGCTGCAGATTGGCACAGTCTTGGCATGTGTCTCATGTACCCCTTCTTGATTCAGCCACACCCATAGAGTGGTGGGCTTAGACCACCACCTCCTATTCCATATTCTCAAGGTTTCCAGTATCTATCCCCTTACCATTCCCACTGCTATCCCCACCTGGACTCCTATCTCCCTGCCTCCAATCTCTTCTTTGTCCAATATCCTCCAATGTCTTTTCCTTACTGAGTTGCTAAATTGCTTTTTTCAGAACTTTGATCCTATCACTCCTTAGTTCAAAAATCTTGAAAGCTTCTTATTGCTTACTAAAAAAAGTAACTTCCAATTGAATCATTCAGGGCCCTCCAGTCTTGCTCCCATCTACCTCTCCAACTCAGTCTTCTACTACTCACCAACACATTCTCTACGTGCCAGCTAAACCTGTCTTGGTACCCTTTACTAATGCTGTTCTAGCTTCCCTGGATGCCCTCACCCTATTTATTTCAGGCCTAACTCCAAAGCCACCTCCTCCATGAAGTCTTCGATGAATGCCCCTCCAGCTGGCTCCCAGCAAGGAGTAGTAACTTCTTCCTCTTTCTGAAATCTGTAACCCTTTTTATACCAAGCAATGACATGTTATTTTTTATTGCAGTTATGATTATGCATGTCTATTCTTCCTGGCTGGATGGCATACCCCTTTCAGAGCAGGGATCGTGTCTTCTCCTTCTTTGGTGGGTGGTATCCTTCTCCCCAAGTCCAGCATAGTACCATGCATATAGTAGGTACTCGGTAAATTTCCCCATTCTTCTCTTGATGTAGCCTAAGATCAAATTAGACTTCTTATTTAACATGGTTGGGTCCCCCTGCCCCTCTCCCCAAGCTCCTAATCATCGCTTTGGCTGATGGGCAAGACCTTGCAAGGAGCTATTTCCTATCAGAGCAAGAGCACTGGGTTTGTTGTCAGACAACCTGAATTTGAATCCTGGCTCTGCTGCCCGCTACCGAGGTGACCTTGGACAAGTAAGTCCTTGTCTCTGGCCTTCATTTTCTCTGCCTGCACAATGAGGGGGTTGGCCAACATCCTCCCCAAGGCTCTTTCCAGCTCAAAAATTCTATGATCCTAGGAGGGCCCAGTTATAAATGAGCCAAGAACAAGGCTCTTGACCGGAATGTCCTAGAGGCAAAACCGCAAAGGTAATTCAATACCTCTCCTCCCCACCTTCCTGTCTTTCCCCATAACGAGCCCTGCAAAGACTGTCCAAAGCAGGCTGGGGCCACAAGTTTTTGCTCAAGGGGAAGTGGGGCAGGTGGAAGTGAAAAGCCCGAAACATAGATAGCTTCTGAAAGGATTTCTCCTTGCTGACCTCTGAGGCCCCTCCCAAGTGTAAATCTACGAAGCCCACCCCTGTTCTCTCTTTCCCTTCCTGTGGCTTTTTGGAAAGCTTTGGACAGTCAAGCAGCATGAGTTCTCAAAGACCAGTAGGTGGGGCAATTGCCGCACTGCTGTGCTGTCTACAGGGTGGGCCTCACTAGGGGTATCAGAGAAAGGGACCCGGCTTCCAGCTATCACTTCGAACAGTTACACTCCCCCCACCCCCACTCCCCGAGCACTCAGCAGACACAAAGCTCCCCCTGCCCCATGGGGATGGGAGTTTGGCAGGTTCCTAGCTGTTTAGTCATTGCAGTCCTGTCCAACTCCCCGTGATGCCATTTGGGGTTTTCTTGGCAAAGATACTGGAGTGGTTTGCCATTTCCTTCTCCAGATGGTTTTATAGATGAAGAACTGAGGCAAACAGGGTGAAATGACTTGCGCAGGGTCACACAGCTAATGTGTCTGGGGCTACATTTGAACTCAGGTCTTCCTGACTCCAGGGCTAGTGCTCTATCTACTTTGCCACCTAGCTGGCATCATGGTCTTGCTACCAGCAATTCATCACTTCACAAGCACTTATTAAGTACCCAATATGTGTGTGGCACTGTGCTAGGTGCTGGAGATAGGACAAAAATCAAACTATCCTCAGGAAACTTATAGTTTACTGATCACCATACCCATCTTCTCCTTCCCCCATATTTTTGGGGGAGTTACCTAAAAGACTATTCTATAGTACCCCAGCTCTACCGCTCTCCACCCTTCACACACCCAGCTAGTTACAAAAACCCATCCTCCCTTTCCAAGTGCCCTGGATGGGGCAGCTAGGTGGCGCAGTGGATAGAGCACCGGCCCTGGAGTCAGGAATACCTGAGTTCAAATCCGGCCTCAGACACTTAACACTTACTAGCTGTGTGACCCTGGGCAAGTCACTTAACCCCAATTGCCTCACTAAAAAAAAAAAAAAAATTAAAAAAAAAAAAAAAAACCAAGTGCCCTGGACTCTCCCTTTCCTGCCCCAGCACAAGGACAAACAGGACATCTTCCTTTGGATTTTTCCAACCTCCATCCCCTTCCTCCACTAGAACCCCAGGGAACAGAATTTGAATCTGAGGCCAGGAAAAAGCCAAGGGTAAAAGGATTGGGAGGGGCGAGGACTAGAAGCTGCTGGGGAGGGAAGGCCTGGTCCCTACCAGATAAAGATGCTAGATCAGACCTTCCTTCGGCCCAGTAGCTGCTGTCACCATTTACATGCCCTGCAAGTTTCCTAGAGTTACAGAGCTGGGCAGCCATGACTAGCATTATACCCTCTTAAATCTGGGGGTGGGATTTCATTAACACTTACTCTTCTAAAGCAGTGGGTGAAAGAGAATGTCTTAAAGTGATAGGGTATTTAGAGAGTGAGCTCCCCAAATACCTTTGTTATCTGGTCCCTGAGACTCAGGACACCAGGGTCCTGGAAGGAGATACCAGAACCAGGGATGGTAATAATGCCTCACATTTCTTTAGTGCCTTTGGTTTATAAAGCATGCCACCACCCTGAGGTCCAGAGTAGGTATTTTAAATATTCCCATTTTACAGATGGTAGAAAAGGGACAAGGCCTTCTCATCATCCCTTCCCTTTGTATTTTTATTCAGACACCAAAAGGTCTCCCTAGATATGGAGTTGCAAAGAAAGTAGCCCCAGAACTCCCAGAAGAGACCTCTGTAATGGGATAGGCCTAACCAAATTCCCACGCCCCTCCAAAATCCCTGTTGTATCTGTCATCCCTGTACTTGCAGCCCAGTATTCTGCCAAGACCAATAACATCTAGCATTAACACTGGGCCCTTCCATTTTTCTTTTGGAAGGAAACCTCTAACAACTCTTCTCTCTTTCTCTCTTTCCACCCAAGGTTTTTCGGGCCTAGTCAGAGTAGCACCTCCCTCCAGCTTGGCACTCTACCCACTGTCCTAAGACACACCCCTGGACTTGGGCCATCTTTCCTCAATGTTGACAAATGGAGGGAATGGGGACTCAGCAGTCTTTGGGTCCCTTGAGCTGGCATGCCCCAGAAACAATTCTCCCCAAATAGGGGTCCCTACTCCCAGGGACCAGGAAGGCAGGGTTGTTGTCTCAGGTCTAATTTTTTGCTCGTCTTTCCCTATTAGAATGTGAGCTCCCATGGAGGCAGCTAGGTGGCGCAGTGGATAAAGCACCAGCACTGGATTCAGGACCCAGTTCAAATGTGGCCTCAGACACTTAACACTTACTAGCTGTGTGACCCTGGGCAAGTCACTTAACCCCAATTGCCTCACCAAAAAAAAAAAAAAAGAATGTGAGCTCCCTGAAGACAGCAATTGTGTTTTGATCCCTGGGTGCATTGTTCCTCTGAGTAAGTAAGTGCTTAATAAATAACAAACCAAAGCGGCAGCGATAGAAACATACCCGTTTTACTATCATTTTAATTACAGTATTTACAAACATTTTTTTCAAAGTGGAAAAAAAACACCAACAACTACAACCCTCTTCCCTGCCTCTGGAAAGTGATGCTTCTAAGGGCTGGTGAACCCAGGCACCCCTGCTTCCTCCCTCCTCAAAACCATTCTATCCTTTTTTCCCCAAGAGGCTGACTCCTGGTGGTGAGCAAAAAGGGCTGGGTGTGGAAAGGGTGGGGAGGCATGAAGAATCGAGGCTTATCAGGGAGATGGCATTGGCATAAACTGCTGAGAGCTAGCGATAAGGACTTTGGCTGGGATGGGGGAGCTGAGGGTTAGAAGTCAGAAGTTGAGGGTGGAACAGCCAGAAATAATGTCAGCTTGCCTTCCCAACGTCCTTGTTTGGGTACTTTCTTAGGGAAGCCAGAGGCAAGAGGGGCTGGCAAAAGGCCTGACCCCTCAACCCAGCTTTCTATGCCCAGGAAGAAGAGGTTTGTGGTCTCCACCCCAATCCCCCAATCCACTTTCCCAGAGGAGGCCAAGATTGAGTACAATTTGCTGTCGCTGATATGTTCCCACATACCAGTACATAAACCTACAAATGTATGAGCACAAACCAAAAAAAAAAAAAAAAAGAAAAAAAAATTAAGCGTCTGCTTCGCTCTAGTCCTCATCTCGCAGAGAGCTGCCCATGGGCATATTTGTTTACAAGGGAACTGGCTGAGCTATGTTGGGCTTAAGAGGGCAGGCAGTTCTGTTTTATAGGAGGAGAGAGAGAAGCATTTGGGGAAAACAAGTTGTTTAGTCTTGATATATAGGCAAGAAGGACAGAAAGTAGTTAATGTGGCTTCCTTATAAGGAAGGAAGAAAGTGGAAGGAAAAGCTCCAACCAACGGGCATCCTGCACAGCATTGGCAACCCCAACTCTTCCTCTCTTTCTGGGAATTAGCAGTAGAAGACTGGGGGCCCCAGCGGGGGCGAGGGAGAGGTAGAGGTGAGAAGAGAGACCAATCTGGTAGAGATACTAACTCTCTGGTCTAGTTGAGAGTGTCACTGGGAGCCTGGCTCATGCCCCAGAGCCTGAAACCCCTTTATAGCATCCTCTATATGGGCTCTGGAGTCTTAGCTCTTCCTTGTCACACCCTGGCCACAGAGAGACCAAGGTAAGATTTAGGGTCCCCAGTAGGTACTCTGTTCAGAGTAGTAAAGAGGCACCACTGACCTGGGCATCTGGTAAAAAGAGAAATTCCTCCCCACCCTCCAGCCCAACTTCATGTCATTAGAAAGGTATGTACAGTAAGAGTGAGGGACAATGATAAAGGGAGAGAACAATTTGGGAAGTAGGGTGCTACATGGACAGAAGGGAGGTAAAGTGGGGAGGAGCCACAGAGCTCTCTGTCGGGGAAGGCCTCTCCCCCGGCCCCACCAGCTCCAAGCCCTTCCAGATCCCGTCACAGTTCAGTGTCAGCCACCACGTGCTGTCTTGACGAGTGGCCGTTGCTGGAGGTGGCCTGGCTGGTCCCATTCTCTTGGGCCCCTCGGTTCTGACTGGCCTTTTCCTGTGGATCAGGGCTGGCCCCAGGGCCTACACCATAGCCCTGGCTCCCACCATTCTCCGGGTAATAGGGGTCTTCTCCCTAGACAGTATATAAATAAAGGGAGCATTATTGATACAGCAAAGGATGAGATTGACTGGTGTGGGTCTCAAAGAGACAGGAACAAGAAGGAGAGGGGTGACATCTGTATTTGAAGACTCCACTCTTCCTGAAGAACAGGTCAGGGCTCCAGTTCCTGGGGACAGAGGAGAGAGGCACCAAGCCATGTCATTGTATGCCCATGAGGTCAGCCTGCTAGGGAGACTTGGATGGGCCCCCTGGCCAGAGCACATTCCCAGGGCAGGCTAGGTATATCAAGATGCCAGGCCAGTAAAGAGTTTCCCAAGAGATTAGCCCATGGATTTCCCTCTTCTTCCCACCCACCCCCCAGCAGCCCCAACCTCTTTCTGCCCAAAGATGTTCAGATGGGCTGGTGATTACCATGTCCACCACCAGCCTATGGGGCAAAGGAAAGGTTCTAGTGATATCTCCCAGCATGTAACCGCATCACACACACCCCAACTCTGTAGCAATGAGTGCACAACCTTAGCATGCCTTTCCCTCCACTAAACAGAGGTTCTTGCTCACAAGATGGACTACAGTGAGTAAAGAAGCCTCTCTCTCCCATAACCCATTACCTGCTGCTGTGGTAAACCTGCATATATATGAAAGAGGGAAGCCAAGGACGGCTTGTTATTTCCGGTGGGGAAGGGGATGCCTTGCCCATAGCTCTCCTTTTCCCCTTGTAGGCCTCACTTTAACTCGCCTTTACAGCGAGAGGGTTAGACTATGTGAACCTCAGAAATCCCTTCCAGCTTTGACCCTAGCTACGATATTATGATTCTGCTAGGACTGCCGTGCAAAACCACCGACTCCACTCTAAATAGACCCACCAGCTCCCAGAACTGACCAGCCTCTCTCCTGCGGGGCTCCAGCTCCGACGGTTCACAAGGAAGTAGCCAGCGGTGCCCAGAGCTGCCAGCAGGAGCCCTGAGGTGAGCAGGGCAATCAATGTTTTTCGGGAATAGATTTGGTGACTTCGAATGTCCTCCTCCTGGAACTTCTGGATCCCCAACTAGGAGCAATGCGGACATAGACAGATGCCTGTCACTCATGGGAAGCCAGCCATGGGAAGGAGCCAGAGGATGAGGAGGAGCCAAACCCTCCTGGTTTTCACATTTTTGGGGCCAAGTTAAGGTTGTGAACCACAGGGAGGCTGGCCCCAGGGTTGTTTGTGGTGGGGGAAATAGAAGAGGATTTCTTACATGCCATAGCATTCAAATAAAAAGCAGCTTGAAATGCTCCTCTGGGTGTGTTTGTGTGAGAGAGTATGGGTGTGAGAGTATGTGAATGCCCGTGTGTGAGTGTGTGTGTGCGTGAGCATGCAAGTGCTTTTGCTTGGAAATAAAAAGAGCAGATACTGGAACAAAATGGAATACATGCATCAAAGACTACATGATTACATTGGGAAGATCCAGACACCAGTGACCTAGGTTCATATTCCGCCTCTGTCATTTGGGCAAGTGACTAAGCCTCTCTGGTCTCAGTTTCCTTGTCCACAAAATGGGGGTAACTATACCTCTCCAGTGTCTCCAGACAATTCTTTTAGACCACAAATTTTACAGTACTGCTAGTGCCCTGTGACATGACATCTGATTTACACAGTACAAATCTTGAATACACATGGCTGTTATCGTGTTATCTCCCCCCACCCCCACAGAATGGGAGCTCCTTAAGGGAAGGGGTCAAAGTTTTGCCTCTTGTATCCTCAGCCCCTAGCATGATATTGGGCATGTAACAGTCGCAGTCACTTCTAAATGGTTGCTGACTGACCGACTGACTTATCTACATTGATAGAGTAGGTTCTTCAATAAAGAGTGCTCTAACCTGGTGAAATGACAGTTTCCAGACCAGAAAAGAATGCTGTAAATACCTTCAGGCCCAGCACACCTAAAAGAACACTGGATTTAGATAATCATCTGGCTCATCAATGGAAAGCTGGGAGGGACCAGAGTCTATACTCTAGGTGAGTGAATGGAGGCTCCGTAAGGTTTAGTAACCTGATTTCAGTTACCCACAGGGACACATCAGAGGTAGGATTTGGTTTTTAAAACATTTAAAATTTATTTTAAGTTTCAAATTCAAATTACCCCCATTGAGGAGGTAAGATTTGAACCTTGGTCCTTTGCCTCAGAACCAGGGCTCTTTTCACTGCCTCATGCTGCCTAAGGAGGAGCTAGGTCATCCCAGCACTTAACAACTTACAGATGTGGGCCCTTTTCATTGTTGTATCATTTCAGTCGTGTCTGACTCTGTGACCCCATTTGGGGTTTTCTTTTCTTTTTTTTTGCGTGCAATGAGGGTTAAGTGACTTGTCCAAGGTCACACAGCTAGTGAGTGTCAAGTGTCTGAGGCCATATTTGAACTCAGGGCCTCCTGAATCCAGGGCCGGTGCTTTATCCACTGCACCATCTAGCTGCCCTGGGGTTTTCTTGACAAATATACTGGAATGGTTTGCCATTTCCTTCTCTAGTTCATTTTATAGATGAGGAAACTGAGGCAGACAGGGTGAAGTGACTTGCCCAGGGTCACACAGCTAGTCAGTGCCTGAGGCTGGATTTGAACTCAAGGAAGCATCTTCCTGAGTTCGGGCCCAATGCTCCATCCACTGTGCCACCTAGCTGCCCTTATGGGTCCTTAGGTAAGCTAATTCACTTCTCTGGGACTCATTTTACTTACCTGTTAAATGAGGGGATTGGTCAAGTGAGCTCTGAGATCCCTTCTGACTCTCAACCCTATCACCTCTGTAATCAATGTACTCCACCAAAGAAGCCAATGAAAATGGATGTCAAAGGACTTCATAACCACATAAAAATGCAAGTTATTATCATTTTTATTAGACTTGCTTATGGCATCTTCCCTTCTCTCCTCTTCCCACCCCCTCTGGGGTTGTCCCCAGTCTCTTAGCCTTCTGGACTTTCTCTTCCAGATGCCCCCACAGATCCATCTCTTGGTAACAGCCTCTACTTCTCTTCCCTTGACAAGGTAGCTGAGATTTGGCTCAGACTCAGAGGGGGATTGAGACTTTGGATGGAAATAGTTCAAGAAGAGAAGAGCAACTAGGGTTTCCCTGACTGGAGGAAGGGCAGGGGAAAGTGGGAAGGAGGGTCTAGAGAAGCCTTTTACTTCTTCTGACAATAGCCCTGAGCCCCAGGGCTCAAAGATCACTTCAAAGGCCTTACCTTTTCCAGGTTAGACTTGTGGTTGTTCATGACTTGAAGCATGTGAGAAATGTCTGGAATCAGGAACAGAAGTTAGTACATTTGGGAATCTGTCCTGGTTTACCCTGTTCTACACCTCCCTTGCCCTACTGTTACATTTTGGGAGAATTTCAAGTCCCAGTCTCTCTAAGCCTCAGTGGAGTCAGACAGAGAGAGCCCCTCTCTTAAGCACTGGGGAAGCTGGAAGGTTTAGAGCCCACTCTACCCCCAGAACCATCCCTTGTCTCCCACACCCCCCACCTGTCTGAGCCCTAAACAGGCCCACCACTCACCACCTTTTGAATCCAGAACCAAGATCAGGCAGCTTGGATTTACTTCAGATTGAGCCAGGATCAGGGAGCAGTCCTGGGGCCCAGCCTTTGACTCAGACACCTTGGGCTCACACACCACCTCGGTTAGGTTATCTCCCTGCGCCTTTTTAAAATCCTCCTGGACAAGAAGACACAATAAGGACAGTAAAATAACAAAAAAGAATACTTGAAGGAAGTCAAACTAAAAGTAATAACGATGACCAAAATCTTGGTCACTAAAAAGAGATAACAAAACATGCTTCCCTCTTCTTTATATCAGGTGTATACCCGTGTGTGCATGTGTGTGGGTGTGTGTGTGCACATGCATGTTTACTGTATGTATGTATGGGGGCAAAAGGTAAATATGTTATCAGACAAGGTCAGTGTGTTGGTCATCCTGGATGAACTATTTGAGGAAGGTGACCAAAAAGTGACTATTTATAAATTTTAAAAACAACAACAACATGGAAGCAGCTAGGTGGCACAATAGATAGAGCACTGGCCCTCCTGGATTCAGGAGTACCTGAGTTCAAATCTGGCCTCAGACACTTGACACTTACTAGCTGTGTGACCCTGGGCAAATCACTTAACCCACATTGCCCTGCAAAAACAAAACAAAAAACAAAAACAAAACAAACAAACAACAACAACAAAAACCAACAATGCACTCATAAAACATTTTTGACATCCTCCTGGAAAAACACAAGAAAGATGGATGATGTGACATCATGTGTGTGTTGGGAGCAGGTTCCAGGAATTAGCCTCCTTCAGTGCACATGAGGCGGCCTCCCATGGAAGCTGCTCCCCTGTTCTCAAGCAACCACTCCAGTTAAAACCACAATATTATCCTTTCTCCAAAGTGCGGAGAAGTCTCTGTATTCAACTTCCAGCTTGTGAGAAGGGCTGAGACTCACACCTGAGAAAACACATCCAATGACTTTGCATTTTAAACCTCACTGATGACCGGGGTGAAGTATTGGGTTACCAGGCACCAGAACCTTGCTTACCAGAAGGTTAGCAAGGGTGGCAATGGACAACAATGAAACCCTGTCCTCAGGAGATGGCCCACGTACATGGGTACAGGACGTTGATGCTGTTGTAATGTCATAGCACCCAAGACATTTTCATATTCATTTAGCACCTTAATGTCTGCAAAGATCTTTCCAAAAGAAATAATTTATTGTGATGTTACAGTAATTACAAGGCTGGGGACAAAGGATGTAGGGCACTGGGGGAAGAAAGATGACGCAACTATTCAACAGTATTTGTTGAGCAGCTACTGTATGCCAGGACACTATATTCAGCACTGGGGAAACAAAGGCAGAAATTGTGACAGTGCCTGCCCTCGAGGAGATTATAATCTACTGAGAGAAAATAGCTACGGACAGAATCAGAGATGCAGAGCAAGAAGGAATAATTATAGACCTAGAACTGAGAGGGATCTCAATGGTCAAGTGTTATTTTACAGAAAAGGAAACTGAGGCCCAGATAAGTTAAGTGACATGCCCCAAACTACACAGGCAACAAACATCAGAGAGAGGATTTGAAGCCAGGCTTTCCTTTATTCCAAGTCCAGACCCCTATCCACTGGAGCATACTACCTTTTGTGTTGTTCTTTCCATAAGTTTCCCTCTCTACTATTACTGGGGAGATGAGTCTGGGTGGAAAACTGACCATCAATTCTCCAAGAACCACCATTTGAAGAACTACCCTTCCATGCCAGCTATGCTCACGTCAAACCCTGCTCAGCTCACAGCCCCTCCCCACTGCTCTTCTACCTTGCTCCGTGGGCCAATCAATGGCTTTACCCCTTGCTCCCACTGTGAAGGGCCCTTTTATATATTAGAATGTAAGCTCCTTGAAGGCAGGCACTATCTTTCTTTTTGCTTGGATTTATATTCCCAGTGCTTAGCACAGTACCTGGCAATAGTAAGTGCTTAATACTATTTATCTACCTATCCATCCATGTATGTATCTATCCATGTATATAAGTGTCTATCCATCCATGCATGCATCTATCCATCCATGCATCTATCCATCATGTATACATGCATCTACCTATCTGTCCATGTATGTGTGCATCTATCCAACCATGTATCTGTTTATCTATCCATCTGTTATCCATCCATCCACCCATCCCATTATCTGTTTATCTATCCATCCTTAACACATATGTAATCACAAGAGAGTTGCTTTGGTGGTTACAGCAGCTGCAGACAACCATGTCCCCTTTCCCTCCACCTCCTGGAGTTGATTTAAGCAGCCTGTGTCCAGAATGAGCTCCTTGCCTCCCCTGCACAGGAAAGGAACCAAAACTGGGGCTCTCTCCTCTGTCCGGTTGGGGGAGGAGGAAATGCCAAAGCAGCTCTGGCTACTTTCCTGTTGGGACAGAGCTGGGGTGGAGGAGCAAGCTTCCTGTTGTCTGCTGCTGCTGCTGCTGCTGCTGCTGCTGCTCCTCCTCCTCCTCCACCACCACAGTGAGAGGGGGGGGGGCTGGGCACCAAGGGCTCCTCCCTGCTGGGAATTGGAGCCTGGGTATTTTCCTGCTGCTTTTGCATAACACCAGAGGCCTTGGCTACTGCACACAGCAAGGTCAAGGTCGGCCACAGCCTCCATTCTCTTCTTTCGATTGGGTGTCAGGGGAGGCCGAGGGAAAACAATCTAGCGCTGGATTATGCCAGAAGAGGAAAGCTTGCCAACTTCTGTAAAGCATCCTGGGAAGAACCCGCAAGAGGGCTTGTCATTGGGCAGAATGGGCTTGGAAATTCAGAGCCAGGAGGAGACCTTCAAAGGGGACTTAGTCCAACCCCCACCCCCACCTCAACTTCAGATAAACAAACTAATGCTCCCAGAGAACCTGCCCAAGGTGACACCTGTCTGAACTGGCAGAGTGGAGATTTGAACCCAGGTCCTCTGACTTTACCTTCTATACTCTTTACCCCACGCCACTTGTTTAACACATGCTAGATGGGCAGATGAAAGAAGCAGGCCCCTTCTCTCCTTCCCTCCCCACTCCTAAAGATCTCTAGGAACGTGTCTCCAAGATCAGCCAGTTCTTCTTTAAAGAAAAGCTAAAACAAAAATCTAGAGAGGTTGGTGACTTGACCAAAAATAACACAGGGCTTCTAACCCAGGGCTAGATGATAGATAGCTAACATTTATACAGTGCCCACTGTATGCCAGACACTGTGCTAAGCACTTGACAAATATTATCCCATTGGAGCCTTACTACAATCCTGAAAGGTAGGTGCTATAATTATCCCCATTTTGAAGATGAGGAAACTGAGGCAAACAAGGCTCAATGACTCGTCCAGAGTCATACAGCTAGCAAATATCTGAGGCCTGACTCCAGGCCTGGTGGTCTACCCACAGCACCTCCTGGTTCAATTCCCTTACATCCCTGGAGGCTTAAAGAGTGAGGAATAGGCAGGTGCATGTGTGCCTCTTCTCCTGAAAAAATGCAAAAGAGCATAGGTTCCCCACACAGGTCACCCAGTCTATGTTCAATGACCTCAAGGGAAGACCCACCTTGGAAAGAAATGTTGGCTGGAATCCATCAGCCAATAGACATATATTAAGCACCTACTCTGTGCTGGTATTCTATGTATACATTCTACATGCCTCTGTCCAAATCATCTTCCTAAAACAATTTATACAGTAACAAGAAGACCGTCAAGGCAAATGACTTTGAAACACGCAGGGATTCTAATCAACACAATGATCAATCCCAGTTAGAAGGGCTCATGCTGCTCTCCTCCTGATTGTTGGGAGGTGATGGGCTCAGAGCACACATCGAGACATATTGGGGGGTGGGGAGGAACACGGACAATGAGAAAATCCATTTTGTTTGCCTATACAGGTTGGCAACAGGAGTTTTATTTTTCTTGCTTTTTCAATGGAGGGTATAGGAGGAGGTGGGAAAGAGGAGGACATTCATCAGAAAAAAGAATCAAGATTTCATCACAGCAATCTTCCTAATGCTTAGTTCTGCTCGTGCCACTCCCTTGTTCCAGATCACTGATGCCTCTTTCGTTACTCCATAAATAAATAATACTCCCAGTTCCTCAAACTGGCATTCAAAGCCCTTTACAGTCAAGTATCAATTTACCCTTCAATTCAATTCAACAAGTCTGGGCTAGATCTTGGATGTACAAAAACAAGATGGAAACCAGTGCCTACCCATAAGGAACTTTCATTCAACTGAGGAATGCAATGTTTACACAGATAAAGCAGAGAGAATACAGGGTGTCCCAAAAGTTTTAGTGTGGTTTGAATCTTATTAAAGCTAAGCTTTAATAAAAAAATTTTTTTAAATAAATGCCTGACCACCCTTCCAAGTTTAAGCCTCTGAGATGTAAAGAAATTCAGCCAGGAAGTATAATGGATAAAGCAGCAGACCTAGAGTCAGATAAAAATCTGGCCTCAGATAGTTACTAGCTATGTGACTCTAGGCAAGTCACTTAATCTTTCTGCCTCAGTTTCCTCGTCTGTGAAATAGGGATAAAATAAGCTTGAAATAAAATCCAAAGGTAGACTTTAATGATGTTAAAACTGTGCTAAAGGGGCCACTAGTTGGCGCAGTGGATAAAGCACCGGCCCTGGATTCAGGAGGACCTGAGTTCAAATCCAGCCTCAGACACTTGACACTTAGTAGTTGTGTGACCCTGGGCAAGTCACTTAACCCCCACTGCCCCGCAAAAATAAAAATTAAAAAAATAATTTAAAAAAAGAGTTAGTGAAAGTGAAGATAGATTTTTTAAAAAATGAGATGGCAGCAGGAGAACAAGGAGAGAGTGTCATGGGTGCTGAAGGGAGTACACAGGAAGAGGAGGAAGGATGTTAAAAGATTCAAAAGCTGAAGAAAGATCAAGAACCATTACATTTATCCATGAGGAGCTCATTGGGAATCTTAGAGAGAATGGCTTCAGTAGAGGGGTGGGACCCTCTTCTCCATTCCCAGGCACTCACCCCTCCTCATCTAGTCCATCTCACTCCAATCTCTCTTTCATGCACAGTCTTATTGATTCAAATCCTGCATGGTCTGGGGCCAACCCGCATGCTAACCCATCCTAACCCTTTACCCATCCCCTTCAGGTACAGGAGCCTGGGCAAGTCGCTTCACCCTGTTTGCCTCAGTTTCCTCATCTGTGAAATGAGCTGGAGAAGGAAATGACAAAACACTCCGCCATCTTTGCCCAGAAAACCCCAGATGGGGTCACAAAGAGTTGGTCATGACTGCAAACAACTAAACAATAACAGAGAGATGATAGAGACACAGATGGATAGAGCTATTAATAGATAGATACAGTCAAGCAGAACCTATTTCTACATCAGTTATGCTGTAAAAAAAAATCCTCTATTAGAACATAAGAACTGAGGGTATCTGCTGTCCTCCTTTCGGCTTACATTTCTAGCACTTAAGGGGCAGCTAGGTGGTGCAGTGGATAGAGCACCAGCCCTGAGTCAGGAGGACCTGAGTTCAAATAGGGCCTCAGATACTTAACATTTACTGGCTGTGTGACCCTGGGCAAGTCACTTAACCCCAATTGCCTCACCCAAACCAAAAAAAACAAAACATTCCTAGCACTTAGCTCGGTGTGTGGCGTATAAGAAAAGATTCCTAGATGCTGGTCAACTAACTCAAAACAACACTGGGAGATAAGTGGTATTATTAGCCTCATTTTTACAGCTAAGGAAACCAAGATTAGAGTAAGTGACTCATCCAAGAACACACAGTTCATAGGCCTCTGAGGTTGAATTTGAACTTGGGTCTCCTGGTCTAATGCTCTATATCTAGTGTGCCACCTAGACATATTTTATGGCCCATGGAGGGAAATTTGTCGTTTTTTCATGCAAGGGGATGAAGGTGAGAGAGAAAGAAAATAGATTTTAATTTAAAAAATAAAATTCAAAGCCAGTAACATTTTGGAGACACAGTGAGATTAAATGACTCACCTAAGGTTATACATGTAGGTTCTGAATTATCTGTGTACCTGTCCTTACCCTACTTCCTCCCCATCTTAGACTGAAACTCTTTGAAAGCTAGGCATGTGACATTCATCCTTGTACTCCCAGGATTCAGCTCAGTGCCCAACACATGGATGCTAAATATATGTCTGTCACATAGAACTGAAGGCCAGACTGAAATACCATCTCCTCTACCAAGTCTTCCCCAATTCCTCCTTGTCCCCCATTGTTGGGCTGATAAATATAACAACTGACTTGGGCTAGGGTGGGGCGGGGGGTGGGGAGTAGATGTACACTTAACACACAAGTTTAATCTGCATTATTTTTTCCATAACTTTCTTAAGTCTAGACAATCAACAAAACAATAAATCATGCCCTGGCACAGTGAAAATGTTTCTGGGTATTTAACAACCAGCTCTCCTGATTGATTAGAGCTGTCTCCAGCACACGCAATCTTAAGTTCTCTCTTCTCTTGTCTGATTTTTTTTTTAATGGTACTTGGCTCCATCTTATGCACATCTCTCGTTCATCTTCAAAAGATCCATCTTTTCACTGGAGCAGTGAAGTTTGGGGAAACCTCTGTTATTTTAGGCCTGCTCTTCCTCTGTCCAATAAGCTGCCAATGGCCCTGACCACTTTCTCCTATCTGTGTCCCCCTTCGGTCCTTACCATTCTCCAGAGCCCCTAACTAATTGGTGCCAGTGACCTTGGATGTGGAAACCCATTCAGATTCACCTCAGTGTGACCCTTCCTTCTCCAGAGAGCTGCTCTGCTTCAATAAGCTCCCCTGACCCCAGGAGCTGCCTGAGGGGCCTCAGCTCTCAGAGTCTCTCAGAAAGACCTCCTGATATGACCACATGTCATAGCCAAGGTCCTGGGGTCTGAACAAGACCATCACAGTCTCCCTCCTCCCAGAGACCATTATGCCTAAGGCTCCCTGGAGACATTTTCTTTTTTTTTTTTTTTTTTGTGGGGCAATGGGGGTTAAATGACTTGCCCAGGGTCACACAGCTAGTAAGTGTCAAGTGTCTGAGATCAGATTTGAACTCAGGTACTCCTGAATCCAGGGCCAGTGCTCTATCCACTGCGCCACCTAGCTGCCCCCTTGAAGACATTTTCTAATTGTATCTCTTCTCTGTTTAGAGGCAGATTGGACAGAGGGTCTCCAGCAAGACTTAGGTGTAAATCCTGCCTCTGATACTTCCCACCTGTGTTACATGGGGCAAATCATTTAATTTTTCAGCCGTGGTTTCCTTCCATAAAACAACAGAGGGGTTGGCCTAGCTAGCTTTGGGAATCACTTCCAGCTCTGAATCTGTGCTCTCTCTCGGTCTTGCTTTGGGTGTATCAGTCTCAGGCCTTGAGATCAGTGTTTGGGATGCCCCAATGCTCCCCCTCCTAGTGACTGCCCACCGCCTCCCCTATTCTTTCCAGTGTCTCCAATTTAGCCTTTCCTTAAACATACAAAATAAATGAGCCTATTGTTTTCAATAGAGATCCAGCTTGGCATAAAGGAAAGAAAGTTGCCTTCGGCACTCAATGAAGGGGTGTGCTGCAACCAGCTCCAACCAGCTCCTGATTGTTAAATTTTCATTGTGTTTACATCCCAGAAACCCACAAACATTATAAATCAGTGCTTTATTTATTGTCTTGCTGATTATCTTTTAGAAAATGCTGGAGAAAATAATAACGCAGTTTTAAAAGGATATTATGGGGGCAGCTAGGTGGCACAGTGGATAGAGCACTGGTCCTGGAGTCAGGAGGACCTGAGTTCAAATCCGACCTCAGACACAACACTTACTAGCTGTGTGACCCTAGGCAAGTCACTTAACCCCAATTGCCTCGCCAAAAAAAAAAAAAAAAAAGGATATTATGGAAACATTTTTTTGAAAGCTGGTTATTAAATATTTACTAGCAAACCCCTGTCCATAAGGTTCTTAATTCAAGTCCTGCCTGTGAGATTTAAAATTGGATATTAGATCATAAATCTCCCCTACTTAACCCTTCCCTTAATTCATCTCCCAGACTAGTAAATGGAAGAAGCTTCTGGTTTTCTAGATAGAGCCTTTATTGTATATAAGGTGTTGTTGATTAGAAGGATAGGAAAACAGAAATACAGTACAAATCGTCTTAAATCTAGGCTGTCTATATTCCTTATAAAAACTCACCAAACCGATTTAGGCCACCTTTGGAGTGAGTCAGACCGTCTGTGCCGCGCCGCCCGGAGTCCCGCCAAGCCGGCAAAAAAAAAGGCTACTCCCGTTCTCTCCACCCCGGAAGTCAAAAAAAAACCCGGCAGGCAGTCTGACATGCGCAGCAGGCGCACTGCACCCGGCAGGCAGTCTGACATGCGCAGCAGGCGGACTGCACCCGGCAGGCAGTCCGACATGCGCAGCAGGCAGACCGCTCATCTCCTCCCCAAAAGGGTGGTCCCTGAAAAACTGGCGTCTTTCACTTATCCTAACCGACTGTTAAAAACTTTCATATTTTACCACATGCCTCTGACTTATTCTAGAGATGTGACCCCAGGCAAATCATTGGACCTCTCAATACCACCTCTCCTAACCCCCAAGCCACTCTCAAAGTCTATGTACTACATGGATGGTGTTGATCTACTTTGATACCGAGAACTCCCTACAATGATTGTCCAAAAGGGAAAAAAAAGTGTTTTCAGCATTGACTGGCTTATCTGATTCTCCTGGAAAGCCCTTTTAGTTCCAGAAATGGACCGTGACATACAGGTAGGCCAATGCAGAACACATGGCACCTTCCCAGTTGCAGAGGCTGAATTCAGAGGCTTTCTGGCTCTATAAATCTATCATTTTATGAACTGCTGTGGTCAAAAATCACCAGAAGGAGGTTACCTTTGGAGAGCTAGGCCTCTCCATACCTAACTAGGATGGTCCTGGGAAAAAGACCTGTGGCCCCGAGTCTTCCAATTGGCTCTTGGAACACTCTGGGCTTGGCTGCTCCCTCCAGAACTTTTACTCTATAGTTCAAGATCACCTCCCCAGCCACAATGATGCATCAAGGCAAGAGATGGGAAGTGAGGCCTGGAGGTGAGGTTTCTCATTCTTAACTTCCAATCATTATAACTCATGACTTCCAGTTAACCCTGTCAATGTCTTACCTGTCCCTCTGCTGGGTTGTGAGTTCTTGGAAGGCAGGGACCACTCTGTGTCTAACTTTTCTGTCTTTTCTCCAGGATAAATAAGCATTCTGCACAAGGTTTTTTGTTTGCTTTTGGTGTCCGGCCTAGACCTTAACACAACAGTGAGCTGAACACCCATTCTTTAGGCCCCGATCCAAGAAAACAACAGCATTCAGCCTCTCTACCCGGAGAATCCAGCAACAATGAAGACTTTGGGCCCTCCCGGCAGGTAGATCTTAAACAAAAGCACAATGATCCTCCGGATGCCTGGAATAAACATCCTCTCCTGAGGCCTGGACAGATATCGTGGGAGAATAGGCAGGAGGAAACCACCCTAGCTATGTGATTCCAGAAACACAGCTACACAAATGGCCTCTACCTACAAGCTTCTCCAGAGACTGTTTTACTTTAGTCAGGGAACCTGGAACAAAGCAGGCATTTAATGATTGAATGACTGCTTGATGACTGCCGTTAAAGAAATCTGAATGAGAAAGGCAGCTTGGGGTATCCGGGTACCTGGGAAGGCTGCTGGCTAGAGGTGAGGTCTACCCTCAACTCAGGGAATGAAGCAGCCTAGGGCAAACTCTGAAACTTCTCTTTTCTCAATTTTCTCAGCAGAATAAAGACAGGAATATGTATACTGCCTACTACCTCTAAGGGTTATTGTCAGGGAAAAGTACTCGGTAAATCTTTAAGCTGCAACAGAAATGTGACTTTATCACAGACCCTGGGAAAACTAACAATAGCTCACCTTGGTATAGGATACACCAACCTTTTCCAAAGGGTTGGCCATATCTAGGATCTTATTTCAACCAGTCAACTGGTTAATGGAACCAGTTGGCAAATCGATGGTTTGGCCACCCAGAAGGTAGACCTTGCTGGGACTAGAAGCCAGATCCCTTGATTCTCAATCCATATATTCTTTCTGTTAGACTTGTTGCCTCCCTAAATTCTCTGATCATTAACTCGTTTTTTCTCTGGATGGAAAATTATCTTTGAAGTTTTAGGGAGGTGAATTGGTCAAGTGTGGAAGGAATTCTAACAAATGAATCAAAGTGAAAATTGTGCCACCAGATGGCAACCCTACACTGTGTCAGAAGCCACAAACCAGTGTGGCCTGGCCTCCAATGCCTAAGCCCCCGGTGTAACCTTCTGCCTTGAGAGTGTTGATGGGGGCTTAGGACCCAACCTTTGACTTTTAGTTGGAACAAAGGAGGACCGAAAAGAGACTGGGATAGGGTAAAACTTACACAACTGTAGGTCTCATTCAACTTCAAGCAGATGCCCTTCGATGCTTGTACTTGTTTGATTTTTAAGCATTTGATGTGTTTCTGGGGAGCAAAACAAACAAAAAAGTCAGTGTGCCTGACCTCCCTCCTCTTATCCATCCCTCTTCAAAAATCTGATAGCAGGGGGCAGCTAGGTGGCGCAGTGGATAAAGCATCGGCTCTGGAGTCAGGAGTACCTGAGTTCAAATCCGGCCTCAGACACTTGACACTTACTAGCTGTGTGACCCTGGGCAAGTCACTTAACCCCCACTGCTCCGCAAAAAACAAAAACAAAAACCTGATAGCAGTGAACCTTCAAATTAAATTTTATTTTTTTAGTTATCCATAATAATTGATTATCTGTTGCTCTCTACTCCACTGTCCCCAGCACCTTAATCCCATTAGATAATCAAGGTTATCTCTACTGATTTAGGCCTGAAAGCAAGAGACCATCTGCCATCTTTAGCCAAGTGGCATCCTTGCATAACAGAACCCCTGATAAACTAGAAAAGACCCCATCCCACAACCAAGAGGGATTGTAAGGATGTCACACCTCCTTTCAAGGACTTCTCAGATTCCTATTCCAGTTCTCAGTCAACCAATCAACAAGCATTTATTAAATTCTCTCCCACCATGCAAGGTTTCTTAACCCTTCAAGTGTTACCACTTATTAGTGGCAGCCATAGACTCTGAAGCTCAAGATCAAACTGAACTTAGGCCCCCAAATCAGCCCCATTCCCAGCATCACCTCTGCCTCTACCACAACTTGGCCTAGACCAGAAAGAATACCACTGGTCCTGGGCATCTGGGAATTAGCCTGAGGAAGCCTCTTAC
The DNA here is from genome assembly GCF_019393635.1 of Dromiciops gliroides. Classification (NCBI taxonomy): domain Eukaryota; kingdom Metazoa; phylum Chordata; class Mammalia; order Microbiotheria; family Microbiotheriidae; genus Dromiciops; species Dromiciops gliroides. The sequence goes on from NC_057864.1 coordinate 107,171,011, forward strand.
AGGGCTTCCATTGATTTCTCAAAGCAGAAATAGCAGAACCTCATAGCAGGAAGAAGCCTCACAGATCATGACAAAGGGGGTTGGGAGAATGGGTTTTATACCTTGTTCTGCTGTGTGATGAGGCAAGTCACTTAACCCTGAGCCTCAAGTGTGCCCATGTACATCCCAGCCTGTTAGCGGCATGAGTTTGTAAAAGTTCCCATGATAGCTTTGAAATCTATGAAAGTGAAAAGGAGGTGGTCAGGTTCACTGGGGAGACTTTCTCCACTGAGCCCCTAAGTGCTCTGAGCAGCCATGATTTTTTTTTTTTGGTGGGGCAATGAGGGTTAAGTGACTTGTCCAGGATCATACAGCTAGTAAGTATCTAGTGTCTGAGAACGGATTTGAACTCATGTCCTCCTGAATCCCAGGGCTGGTGCTTTATCCACTGTGCCATCTAGCTGACCCTGCAGCCATGATATTGCATAGCAAAGCACCATGGACTCACAGTCAAAGGATCTTGGTTAAAATCCCAACTCTGCCGCCAACTACATGGGTCATCTTGGGAAAAATCTCTTGACCTCTTTAGTCCTCAGCTGCTTCATCTAAAAGATGAAGGGGTTGAACTCTGTAATTCCTAAGGTCTGTTGTAGCTCTATGAGCCGATGAATGCTGACCTGGCCAAATCAAGCTCTCAAAAGGTCAGTTCTGTCTCTTCTCCTAATAAAGCAGTTCTGGGTTCCACTGTCCAGAAGTGGAGCCTGATACTCAAGGCTCTAGCACTATGCTCTTCTCATCTGGGGATTATTGACTTCTATATGGACTGGATCAGACTGGCTCTTGGTACAAAGAGGGTTTGCACCCTATTTTCTCTCCTGGTGATTCTTTCTTGCATTTCCTAATCTCTCTCCATCCCCTGACTGAACTACCCAATAGAACAAGGGTAGAGATGGTCTCAGTTTTATCATCAAATCCCCAAGCACAGTGCCTGGCATACAGTAGGCACTTAATATATCCTTATTGATTCTTTATTCTCCCTAACTCCCCCTTCCCATATCCAATCAGGTGCCAAGTCTTCTCAATTCTACTTCCACAATATCTTTCATTTTCTATTATCACACCCCAACCCAAATTAGTTCAGCCTCCTATCACACCTTTCTCGAATTATTGAAGTAGCCTCTGAATCAAGTCTCTCTCCATATAGGCTCTCACTCTCAAAAGCCCAAATGCCAAACTGATATTTCTAAAGCATATATGTGCAACCACATCTGTCAAGAGTCTTCAATGGCTCCCTATTACCACCAGGATCAAATATAAAGGGGTTCTTTGGTTTCAGCCCTTAACTATCTGGTTCCAACCTACCTTTCTTTGAGAGCAGGAGCTGGTTGATTTTTGTCTTTGCATTCCCAGCACCTAGCACAATACCCAACATATAGAAAGTACTCATGATCACTGACTGCATACCTGGAATTCATTCCCTCCTTTCCTCCATCTCTAGGAAATACATATTTTCTTCAACATTCTGCTCAAATGCCACCTTTTTCATGAAGCCTTTCTTGATTCTACCCCCATCCAGGTGCTAGTCAACTCTCTCACAAGCTACCTTGTATTAATTTTGTACACATGCGGTATCCCAAAATTCTTAGTGCAGCTGTAATAGCTTAATAATAATAACTTTTAAAGCTATTAAAGCTTAAACCTGCACTGAGACTTTTGGGTCACAGTGCAATACGTATTTTTTCCCTATTAAGATGTAAGTTTTTTGAGAGTACTTTCTGTTTCACTTTCGTCTTTGTATCCCCAGGGTTTCCGTTCAGTGCCTGGAGAACAATAAGTACTTAACAGATGCTTGCTGATTGATGGATGGATTGATTATTGATTGATTGATTGATTGATTGATTTCACCTACCTCAATTATGGCTAGGGCCACAGTAGTCAGTGATGGTTCTGTAGTCCTGGTTGTGAGGTCAGTACCATTGGAGAGTGGACTTGATGTGGTCTCAGGCACCCTGGTCGTTACCACCTCCTCCGCCGAAGAGAAAATGGTTGTTGTCAAGTTGGTGGGCACCATGGTGACTGGGAGACTCTCACTTGGGGCAGAGGAGTTCACAGTTCCAGGGCTTAGGTGGACTTCAGAGGTAGATATGGGGCTCAGAGTTGTAGGCTCTAAGGTTTCTTGCATGGATTAAGCCACATGGACACACATACACACACAATACACATACAGAGAGAAAAACTCTGATTATAATCCCGAAATATAATGCTGATCCAAAGGGCAGGGAGCATAAGAAGTAAATTATTCCCTTCCTGTCTTCAATATTTCTTCTTTAGGGGCTATGCTGGCCCCAAACCCATTTCAGTACTTTTTATGGATAATCTAAAGGCTTTCTTAGATACCCTTGGGATTTTCAACCTATAACAGACTGCTGACCACCAAGGTCATTCTAAGGTACCATGGTGCCATTTTCAAAGCCCCTGAGCCAAGAATGACCATGTGTATTTGAACTGGTCCGGGGAAGATCCCCACTACAAGACTAAACGGACCAGTTTGGGGTATAAGAGGTCATTTGTACTTGAGTTCTTCTCACAATACCACTACTAAGTGTGTTTCCCAAACAGATCATGGAAAAGGACCCACATGTACAAAATCATTTATAGCTGCTCTTTTTGTGGTAGCAAAGATTGGAAATTGAGGGAATGCCCATCAATTGGGGAAAGGCTGAACAAGTTGTGGTATATGAATGTAATGGAATACTATTGTGCTGTAAGAAATGATAAGCAGGCAGATTTCAGGAAAACCTGGAAAGACTTACATGAATTGATGCTGAGTGAAATGAGCAGAACCAAGAGAACATTGTACACAGTATCAACAATATTTTGTGATGATCGACTGTGATGGACTTGGCTCTTCTCAGCAATGCAGTGATCTAAGAATGCCAAAAGACTTATGGTGGAAAATGCTCTCCACAAAACTATGGAGTCTGAATGCAAACCAAAGCATACTATTTTAACTTTTAATTGTTGTTTATTTTTTTCTTACTCTTTTTTCCTTTTGTTCTGAGTAATGTGGAAATATGTTTAAGAGGATTCTAATGCATAACTTTTATCAAATTGCTTACTGGCTTTGGGAGGGAAGGGAGGGTGGGAGAAAAATTTGGAACTCAAAAGTATTTTTACATGAAATTGAGAAAAATTAAATAATTTTTTAAAAGTTCTCCTCCTTGTCTCTGAATGTACTGTCTGGTAGAAGAGTGTTCAGAACAGGATGAACCAGATTAATAATTTATTTTGGGGCATCCTAAATTCCCTACTGTCTACATGATCTATGATGATGATGTCAAACTAAAACAGAAAGAAGGGCTAGTAAGTCAAAAATAAGGATCCCTGAAGGACTCATATTGACTTAGAAAACCACATAGTAATATTATCCATGTTTTATTGAGGCAGCTAGATAGTGCAGTAGATAGGGTTGGCCCTGGAGTCAAGAAGATCTGAATTCAAATTCAGCCTCAGACACTAGCTGTGTGACCTTGGACAAGTCACTTAACCTGTTTGCCTCAATCTCCTCACCCGTAAAATGGACACCTACCATTTACTCTATAAAAATAACAGCACCTACTTACAGGGTTGTTGTAAGGATCATAACACAAATGAAACAATATTTATAACATACTTAACTCATGAAGCTATAGTTCAATATTTGCAATGTGCTGTATAAATGCTTTTTCCCTTCTCTCCTCTTATATATTTTTATTTATTTTGTTAAATATGTCCTAATTGCATTTTACCCCAATAGATGGTAAGCTCCCCGAGGGCAGGGACTATCTTCTGCCTCTTTTTGTATACCCAGTGCTTAGCACAGTGCCTGACACAAGCTGACATTTAATACTGTTTACTTATTAACTGATCTGATTTTGGGTGCACTCAGGAATATTATGGATACATGTGGCCAGGGCCAGAGTCTGTCACCCCTAATCTAAGGGACTGTGATTCCGACTGCGATTGCTCTGATTGGTTGGATGCTTCCATTTAGCCTTAGAATGGTACAGAAGAAGAAAGGGTGGTAGCTCTCTTCTAAGGGATTTATAGAAGCATGAGAGGGGATCCCAACAGGCCAGATATCCTCACCTGGGCTAGGTGTGGTGAACAGTGTACTCCCTGGAGCTGAGCTGCTCTGTTGGTCAGTGGGGCCGGCGCTGGGGCCAGGGCTTGGACTAGGGTTGGTATTCCTAGCGGTTTCTATAGTTGTTTTTCCCTTCCATGGAGTGGGGGAAAGAAGAGAGTCATCTTTTAGAGTTGTCAGTGGCGTAGGTGGCGTCGGCATCGTCTCACCTGCTGCTCCTTCTCGGGCTTTGGGAAGAAACAGAAATCAGAATCTCTAGACTTCGAGAAAGTTTATCTAAGGGGCAGCTTGGGGCATGGAGGATAGAGCCCTGGCCCTGGAATCAGGAGGACCCAAGTTCAAAATACAGTCTCAGACACTAGACACCCACTAGCTGTGTGACCCTGGGCAAGTCAACCCTCACTGCCCCAACAACAAAAAAAAAACCAAATAAACAAAAAACACAAAAAAAGCTGTGTACCAGCAAAATCTGCTCACCTAATGTCCTAACCTCCATTCAGTAGCCAGGATGTTTTTTCTAAGGACTTTTTCTAAGGCCTCTTATTCTCTTAGCTCACTACGTAGAATCATACAAAGTTGGAAGCTAAAGGATAATAGGTTATTAGCTCATAGGACCAGAAATCTAAAGCTGGAACCAACTACCCAGGACATCTAGTCCAATCCCTTCATTTTACAGATTAGGAAACTGAGGCACAGGGGAGGGTGATATGCCCAAGGTCCCACAGGTAGTGAGTGTCTGAGGCAGAATTTAAATTCAAGTCCTCTGAAT